>NC_081191.1:46544396-47838563 GCF_902713425.1 Acipenser ruthenus | reverse complement strand
CGGAACGTGAGCTGTGGCAATGTATCTATAACTCTCAAATCTAACGATCCTCGCTTTCTCAAGAATCTGACAATGGGGGAGTTCGTCACGGCTTTTTCAGCTTTCACAGATGTCCTATGCAGTGCCTTTCCTCACCGCCGAGAGGAGCTGAACCACTACCTAGCCTGGTACATGGCCTCCAACATGGCTTCTCCACCGGGTTTTTCCTGCCTTCCGTTTTCCTCCCTCTCCTGCAACAACCTTCATTCAGCAACGTCAGACCCTCAAGCAGATGCCTCCTTGATCAAGGCTGAGGTGGACAAAGGTTTTATGGCTGGCCCCTTCCCAGCCCCTCCATTCCGAGTGTTTCAGATCAACCCAATTGGCATTGCCACTCAAAGTATTTCTGGAAAGAAATGCCTTATCATCGACCTCTTGGCTCCTTGAAGCCAATCCACCAGTAGTATTAACACTCTGATTCCTCTGGACCAATTTTCCGTCCATTACGTCACCCTTACAGACGCCATCAACTTCCTCGCCACTCAACTTACTTCCGGCTGCCGCAGCAGCCCGAAAATCTTCAACACCTTGTCAGAAGCTTTCTGCTGGATCCTCCTGAACTCATACTATGTCCCATTCTTACTCCATCTCCTGGACGATTTCCTCCTCATCTCTCTGGCCTCTCATCCTCCAGCCCAAACCATTAACCATCTCAAAAATCTGTTCTCTACCCTAGGAGTTTCTCTCTCTTCAAAGAAGACCATCGGCCCTACTATCAGCCTCGAATTCCTCAAAATAACCCTCGACACCCTCAAGTTCGAAGCCCGCCTCCCTCTCAAAACTCACCCGCATCCGTCAACTGATTTTTTTTTTCCAAAGCTCAAGAACCATCTCAAAGTGTAACCTCTCTCTCCTGGGCCACTTCAACTTCGGAATCTGCATTATCTCACAAGGGCACACCTTCATCTCCCGTCTCCTCGCCCTATCTACCACTACCAAGTCTCTCAACACGTCCATCACCATCCCAGACAAAGCCCAGAAGGGCATTGAAACGTGGTCCACTCAACTAACCCACTGGAACGGTCTTTCAATGTTCTACGACGGTGTCATTTCAGCCCCACACATGCGATCCGACCTCACTCAAGTCCCCGGAAATCACTTTGTCCTATTCATCAGGACTTCAAAAACAGACCAGTTACATCAAGTTCAGTGTATTTAGTTCTCAAAAATTGACTCTCCTCTCTGTCCCAGCTCTGCCCTCGCCACCAGGAACTCTTATCTCCCTTCAGATCCTCTGTTCATTGACTCTTCAAGAACCATCATTACAAGACATTGGTTTGCTTCTCATCTCAATACCCTTCTGTCCAGGTCCAGGCTCTCCCCTCAGTTTTATTCTCCCCAATCCTTCCAGATCAGATCAGCCACTTCTGCAGCACACACCGGAATCAACCAGCACTTGATTAAAACCATGGGGCGCTGGTCCTCTTCATCAGTGGAGGCTTATATCACGTCATCTCCCACGGACATTGCAGCAGCTCGCCAGTCCCTCGTTAGTATTCCCGGAGTGGTCCGCTCCAGAGCGCGGATGGCCTCCAATCCATAGCCTGTTATACTAATCTCCCTTTGTTTGGTTTCTCTTTCTAGCCTTTCCTATCATCTATGTGTGCGGCTCTGCAGTCTCTTTCCTATCTACTCAGTGTGGTTCTGCAGCGAGCCCGGGGTCCTAATTTTGGACCCCGGGCTCAGAGGGGACCTCTGGCCACATCTGTACTTTCGCAGCTTATACGCTAACCTCATGGAGTCCCAACCTGCTGTCACTCTCCCTAGTTTCTTTTTCAGATCCGACAACTTTCTTGCCCCCTCTGAGGCAGGCCGAGTCATGTTTGTCTTTTTATTCTCTTTGTCAATCAGCAATCAGAGGATGTTACCTGACTCAGTCCTTTGAGTACAGGGATCTGTCCAGCCTGTTCTATGTCTAACACCATTGTCACACAAGCGCTCACATGCTCCCAAGCTCGCTGTCCATCATGACCCCCTTTTATGCTCAAGCCCTTGTAGGCGCCCAGTGAAATTTCTTTAAGTATACATTTATTTATTTATTTATTTATTTTAAAACAATGAAATGCAATAGTTTCAGGTCTCCAGGTGCCCATTTAATTTCTTTTAAACAATGATTTACACTGATAGTTGAGTACTGTATATGGTACAAATAGTTTAAAACAATTACAAAAAAAGAATCACATCCTTGTTTCATTTTACCTTTCTTCTTAAAAAAATATCTAAATAAGCTGCCTTAAACGCAGGATAAATCTTTTTTTATTTTGGTGATCCCTTATTTTGATTTCTGTGTTAAATGTATTACAGAAGAAGTATATTTTATCCTGCAGAGTTTAATAAAAAAAGACAAAGATTAATGATATCTGCAGCATATATGTGATAGCTATATAAGGTATTTTATAAGTACTTTACTTTATCTATTAGTTTTATTGAAGTAAAACAGCACAGTGATAAAAACATGTTTTTCCTTCAGCAAAAGAGGCAAATGTCAAATGTCACTTGGGGGCTGGGGAGGGGTCAATCCCTTTGAGTTTCTCCAAATAGTTTTATTTCCAAATGTCCTTTTCAACATGTTTTAAGCCAACAGGTATCACTTAAAACAGAAAGGAACTAATTAAAAACGTGTTAATTGTAAAAAAATTCCTAGTATCTATTAATCACAGCACACTAATGATCCAAGCAGAAACTGCAAAGAAAACAAATACCAAGTCATATGAAATGGTAAGAAATGGAATACTGTACTTTGTAAAAAATAGATTCTATGAAGTAACCATTTAATAAATAGAAATATTGAGATATGTAATGTTTTCATACAGGAAGGGCCTGGTTTGCAGATTGGAATGTAGAAATCAAAGAGAGAAGATGCAGTTTCTTAGACAGAAAAGGGACTAGATTTGCAGCAGTAATTAGCAATAAAATAGAAAGTCGGAATTTCATATTGAATTGCAACTGTGTAATGTAATAACTATACTTGTGTTAAATGAAATTACAAAGACAATAAGATCATTTATTCACAAAAAATGTTTTTTTAAAGTTAAAGATTCCACTCTGAATATCACCATGAGTCTCTGTATTCACTTTCAATATGATATTAGCTCAAACATTGCCAAAGTGAAAATAAAAAACCCTAGAGCTTCCCTGTAGCTTGGAAGTTAAAGGTTATTCACAATATTTCCATACTGTCCCAGTTTAAGGACCTTAAAAATCTGGTCACCTTACCACTAGGGAACTAATTAACCTTTAAATTCACTACATTCATTCATGTGGTTTTACCACAAAAAAGTGATGTCCCTTTTACATCTTATCTTCTTGGTAGAATGGACAAAATAATATTGCTCAACATTTCAATTTCTCTGTTAACTGTTTAACAGCAGATTTTACCAATCAGGCCATAGAAATAAAAGTCCAACTTCAACCTTGATTTATTTGAAAATTAATGCTTTGTGTTAATAAAAGTATCCATTACAATGCTACAGACAAGTCACACAATAACTTAGTATGTCAACACCATTGAATCCATTGTGCAGTCTGTGTCAGACTTAATCAACTTTTTTTTATTGTTAATTTAGCAGATGCCTTTATCCAAGGCGACTTACAGAGAATAGGGTGTGTGAACTATGCATCAGCTGCAGAGTCACTTGCAACAACGTCTCACCCGAAAGACTAAGCACAAGGAGGTTAAGTGACTTGCTCAGGGTCACACAATGAGTTAGTGGCTTAGCTGGGATTTGAACCGGGGACCTCCTGGTTACAGGGCCCTTTTCTTTAACCACTGGACCACACAGCCTCCTTTGGTTTCAGAAGGTGAGGAAAGAATATAAAATGAAGCTATTTATTTTGTTTGAGTGTCCAAGTATTTTATCCACGTTTCTATCCCCAGTTTTGTTCCCTAAACCACAGCACCTGTCCAAAATAGCTCAGAAAAGCTGAAGGTCAGTGGGCATCTGCCGATCCCACTACCAAAATTCTCTTTACACCCAGGAGCTCGACAATGGATGCCCCAGCAAGTTAGTACAGCTATGACACAACCTGCTCCCTTGACTGTATGACTCACGCTTCACAGCATGCTTATCAATACGTGTGTTAAAAAAGAAGTATGTTTCTGACATTACTGGGTGCAGTTTCTTGCTCAGGTAATCAGAACTTACCTTCTGATGAAGAATTGCCAATACATCTGTAATAGGTAACAGCATGCCGTGTTGACGAGGGAGTTTGAAATACTGCTTCCCTTTGTAGGTTCCATCACAGTCACCAACTGCAAGCAGAATGGGGCCATGTGACAGAAATACAATGATTCTTGGTAGTAAATCTCCCTCCTGACTTGTGAGGGCGCTAAGCAGCGAGAACAGAGTTCCCTGGATGGCTGGCTTCAGAGTTCTTTCCCAGGGTTCAAAGGAAGTCGACCAGCTAGAAAGGGGGTGGAACTCCATTGCATTAACACATTGACCCGGAAGGAAAACGATGTGGCAGTTGCAGATTAGAGGGGCGGCTGTACCCTGTTTACCAAGGGGTCATGTGTGACAGGATAAAAGGCGACGGAGGAATGCAATCTGTTCCTTCACTTTGGTTTTGTTATTGAACCTGAAAGGACCCGGGAGAGACCCAGTGATAAAAAGTACAGTGAGTGTTTTGTTTTGTTTGTCTATAATTGTTTGTTTGTTATTAGGAGACGGCGATCACATTCCAGAGCTGTAACCAAGGGCCAACATAAAACCTGGAACAGCACTTCACTTTTGTCACGCATAAACTTGTATCTCCCACCACGAGTACTACAGCATGCACCCAGGACTGGTGACAGTGTTTGTACATTGTGGGAAAGATACGTGTGTTTATTATTTGGCTGTAACCCGTTCATTTACATCCAGTGCATTACACATTGTTGTGTATTGCCTGGAGTTATTGTTTGGTCGCCAGACCTGGATTATAATTAATAAAACCCCTTTCCAACTGGATTACAACTCTGTCTGTTCATTGCGCACTGCATCACTGCACCTGTACACATTCAACCACTTTGCCACAGGCCATTAAAATAATAATAATTATAATATATATATATATATATTATACAATAAAGTGGGTATATCTAGCATGGGATAACCTTTTGTAATCTCACTTGAGTGGAATAACATGAGTGAGTGGTTAACATGCTTACCGGGACTAGTTTTGAATGTACTTACATTCCAATCCAGTGCTAACATTCAGGACAGAGTTGCACTTTGGTAGTTCAAACAATACTGCCACCGATACGTGTTTTGTAACAACTTTAAAATGTCTAAAATTATTTTACATTTCTGTTGTTTTAATTTGGACTCAGATTTCCTTGAGAACGTGTTTAGTCAATTTCTTTAATTCCGGTGTAACATCAATTTTTGCTACTTCGTTAAAATCTGCTACCTGTACCAAAATTTAATCTGTAGCTATAAACGGTTTTTTATAAAGGTGTTTTTTTTGTTTTTGTTTTTGTTTTGGGGTCAAGTTAAAACAATCCAACAATTAATCTTGGTGGTTATGTAGAGAGTTTGAAAAGATTATAAAAAATATATAGCAGAACTAAAATAATGTAATATTAACATTACTTATTTTTAAACTAATATCAACAACATGATCAGAATTCACACCAGAAAATATATAATAATAATAATAATAATAATAATAATAATAATAATAATACCTTTCCAATACCTTATAGTCAATGTAAAATATTTGTAGTCAGTGTGCAATACATTTTACCATTCGTTAACACCAACTGTCTGTATTTAAATTAAAACTAATTATTATACATGGAGTAAAATGTAACTTTACAAAACACGTACTTTCTCATCCAAAACAATAGGTAGCAGTAGCACAGTACGCAATGTAAGAACATTTGATAGGTAGCAGAAATTGACATGATACTGGTAACAGTAGGAAACAACAGCAGTCAAGAAATGCCAGTTACTGATCTGACTGTGTGACTTATCTGCGCAGCCTGTAACCCCTTCATTAAAAGCGAAGAGGCCATAAACATGGTTCGAAATTACGAACGGTTCGAAAGATCTGCCAGTAAAATAGGGGCAGCTTCTCAAACCCCATAGAGTTCACACAAACTGTTTTAAAATATAGGGATGTTATATAGGGTGCACAGTATAGGCAGGTTAATATTCTATAAAGTATACAGTATCTTTATTAGTATATAAAAATAGTTAAAGTATATTTGTTTTATTTGCCAAAAAGAATGTACATTTAATAGACCATATAAACCTATTATAAATTCTACATGCACTAGAACACAATTATGTGACTATGAGAATAGAACTCCATACATTAACAAAATGCCTTTTTCCATGTATTATTAAATAATGTAACACAAGTAACCAGTGCAGTACATGCAGTACAATATCACTTTGGAAATAGGGTCCCTTTTCAAGTCACTTATTGCTTATTCACAGTACATAAATAATGCACCATCATTATATGTTGAAAAAGTGATTGTGAATAACAATACAATTGCAAGAAGTTACTTATTAATTTTCTAACTACAGTATTTGGATTCTTTTCTTCTGGAATGTGTGACCTGAATTGTCAGGAAACAAAATCCTCTCTGCAATTCATTTATCATCTAACAGAGATGCAGAAAACTGTCTTCCCGGCTCTGAATATCCATAAATCTCAAAGAACCTTGTCATTGAATGAGTGGGAAAAATAGGACTGTGATTTACTGGGATCATCTAGCTTGATTCCAACATGAGTGTTTGAGCGCCTGTTGATTTTTCCAATCCACTGAACAACTCCTGACAATTGCCCTAGAAAATGAGTGGCAACATGTCTCACTCTAAGCATGTTTGGCTACTAATTAATTGAAATACCATTTATGTTAGATCTGTTTGTGTACAGTATGTTGACAACTTTACTTGTCTTTTTTTTTGTTGCTTCTTTTGCCAAGTTTTCACTTTACTGTTTAAAGAAAAGAGAAACGCTGCTGAGACCTTTATTATTTATTATTTTTATTTATTTCTTAGCAGACACCCTTATCCAGGGTGACTTACAATTGTTACAAGATATTACATTATTTTTTACACATTATTTTTACATACAATTACCCATTTATACAGTTGGGTTTTTACTGGAGCAATCTAGGTAAAGTACCTTGCTCAAGGGTACAACAGCAGTGTCCCCCCACCTGGGATTGAACCCACGACCCTCCGGTCAAGAGTCCAGAGTCCTAACCACTAGTCCACACTGATGACCTTTCCTCATATACTGCGTCACCTTTCCTAATATAAACTATAAGGGTGTGTGAACATGTGGGCTTGAGTGGCGTGTGGGTGATGACATCACGGACCAGGAAGTAAACAAATGCAAAGGTACGGGGAATGAGACGCATTTGTGCTGGGCTTTTAATAAAATGAAATAATAAACAAGACACTTTGCAATACACAAAACAAAAGGGCTCGGTGGCCAAAATAAATCAACAAACAAATACCGTGTGGTTCAGCGGTAGCAGTTGCTTCGGGTGTATTCTCTTGCTCTACACAGTACTTCCTTCTCTGGCTCAAAGGAAATGCCTCGATTAGCCTGGAGCGGGTTCTTTTAAGTTGTGGATGGAGCCTCAATTAATTATCAATAAAACAATTACCTTGTTGAGGCTCCAGCCACATTCTCACAGTTTTTTAAATTAAAAACAAACAATAAAAACACGGCTTTTTCACTGTCATAAATACAATTATATAAATAATAATGCAGGGGCGGGGTGTACCCCGTCACAGGGTGTTTTAAATTTTTTTAATGTATTTTTTTTTTTTCTTCTTTAACATCATTACCATTTTTGTATACATCAAACCTGCATTTAACAATCTGTGAGGGATTATGTACAGGTGATAATCAATAATTGCAACCATGTGTGGTTCAGGGGGCAGGGCAACTTGCTATCCAACCCCCCTAGTCAATCTCCTTTTTTGTTTGAACTTTTGCCCACCCTCATTAACCCCCGACCACCTCTGTAACTAGGGAAGTTAGAGGGTAGAAAATCATGCCGTGGAGGCTTGGCAGTGACGCCCTCAACTCCTCGAAGGAGGCTCCCAGCAAGAAGAGGATCCTCGGCCGAACCAGAACAAAACACACAAGTACAAAACCACTCAAGGACAGTTTTATCTGACTCTTTGCAAAGATTGTGTTCTGTCATGAACACAAACTGCCCAGTAACTCGGTTGCCTAAAGGACTTTGATGGTATTCATTTTCTGTTTGTGTCATCCGTCAAACATCTTGTTTTGGCTTTATTCTTTATTTTTTCAGTTGTTTTACAGCTTCTTTTAGCTTTCTGAAACAACAAAGACACAATTTGTGAAATGTTATAGAGTAGGTCTTGAAATTGTAGTCGTTGATTAATATCATTTTACTGTGTATTATTGTTGTATTTGAAATGTTTAACCTAAAGGTAAAAAATAAAACTAATACAGGAATGATGAAAGAAAAAAAATCCTAAAGAATATTAAAAAAACAGCCCTGATAAACAGCTTTTTGTCCATCTACAAAAAGCCTCAAAGTTGTGAAGAAATAAACACAAAAGTAAAGAGGCCTGTGACAGAGCGGAAGCCCTGCCTGTAAATGGTGTTTTGTCTGGCTGTGAGATACTGTCTATTCCCTGCCAGAATGTGGCTGGGTCTTGATTGAATAATTGATGGTCAATTAAGCCCCAGCCACATGGTATATAAAGGGAGCCAGACCCTTTGTTTGTGGGGTGTAGTTGGGAGAAGAGCTGGCAGTAGCAGGCCGTACGCTCGACTAACACACCGTGATAGCACTGCTTGGGTGTGTTTAATTTGTTTGTCAATTGGTTTGTTTAACCTTTTGTTTTTGTTTAATCAAAGTGTGCATCCTCTCTTAAAACTATAGCTATCTGTTTCTGAATCTTTCTCCTACCTGTACCCAACCTTGCCAGTGATGCTATCCTTTCACATTGAAGTGGGATACCCCTGGAGGCTCAGAACAGAACTGCAGTTTAAATAAATAAATAAATAAATAAATAAATAAATAAATAAATAAATAAATAAAATGGAAACCCCTATGCGTCCCGAATCCAGTGGGACAATGAATTGAAAGACCTGGAGGAACAAGGTTGGTGCTTTGTGTGTGGGAAGTTCAGGCACACAGTAGCATGCTGCCCCCTCTAAGAGGAAGAAGGGGAGCTGCCTGCCCAAATGCCAGAGAAGACGGAACTGCCTGCCTCAAAATGGAAGAAGGGGAGGAGCGGCTGTTCCCAAAGGCGAACAAAGGAGCCGGTGCCATCTCCAGTGCCAGAGAGGGAGGAGCTGCCTGTCCGACCAGAGATGGATGTGCTGCCTGCCCAAGTGCCAGAGAGGGAGTAGCCACTACCTTTTCCAGAACCGGAAGAGGAGGAGCTGCCACAGCCTCCAGTGTCAGAGGGAGAAACCCCGCTGTCTCCACTATCAGAAGGGCAATCAGCAGGCTAACCTCAGCAGCCGCTACACCTGCTGATGAAGCGAGCGTGGCAAAAGCCAGCCACAAGTCCGCATCCGGAAGGTATAGTGCCACCGCCAGAGTGCCCAATGCCACAGCCACCACTGGAACGCCCAGTGCTACTGCTGAAGTGGCCGCCACCGGAGTGCTCCACGTTGCTGCCAGCCCTGTCACCTCCAGAACTGAGGAGACCACCTCCACCACTGCCCCGACCACCACCCCTGTGCAACAATCTGGCATCTGTGAGTCGGTTCCCTCGACCTAGGCACCCAGACACCTGGCCTATGTGTCTGGACCTCTGGTCACTGGGCATGACTCCCAGGTCGCTGGGGAGTCAATCCCAGCGTACTTAATTAATTGACTTCATTTGATAGTGTAATAGGTTTCAATGGCACTGGTAAAACACAGGCTCTGATATATATCCTAGAAGCAGGTACTTCCTCCAGACAGCAAATTGTCTTCACTGCCTTAAAAACGGTTATGTAACAAATTATCTGTACTATTCAAAACACATATTTTTATATCTCTTGTTTAAAGGCTAGAAACTTGATTAGTCATCTCTACCTTGGTTACTCTTCTTTGTAATCTACAGAGGCCAAGAAAAACAGAAACTGACATCTGGGATGAATATCTCCAACTGCAGATAAGGAAACTGCCATGTAGGGGTATATAAATCAAAGGAAGGACTAAAATTGAAACTCAAAAAAATTAAATATACGATCTGAATTTCACCAGGGAGATAGAATAATTAGTTTCTGCCTAGCTCTCTTGCTCACAAATTGCCCTCTGAAATACCTGGCTGTCGCTTTGTGCTGTAAGGACATGTTCTGTTCAAGAATACATGCTGTACCTCTTAGACCCCATTCACACTTGCAATTTATGGCGACCTAGGGCCGCCTCAGGGCAGCATTTTCTCATATGTGAATGCTCCAAAAAAGAAAAGGCAGCCCAGGGCCGGCCGAGATTTAGCCCACCGTTTCGATGTGGCCCAGGGCAATTGCATGACCTGGGCCTTTACATATATATGAACGCAAAGCAGACTTAAGGTCGCTCTTTCGTATCACATGACCAATTTGGTTATGTCGCTCAGTACTCCCATACTGCCACGTGCGTGAAAGGTAAATAGAAAGGTAAATATATATATACAGTATAAGTATGTATATACAGTATATGGGCAACAATATGGGGTGGGCAACAAAATGAAAATCGTATATCGATATCGTGCACGTATTTCGATATCGATAATATCGAAGTCTTCCAAAATACAGAAAACTATTATTATTATTATTATTATTATTATTATTTATTTCTTAGCAGACGCCCTTATCCAGGGCGACTTACAATCGTTATAACACAATTACAATATGAAACATATACATATAGACGTTAACAGATATTTACATAAGAAATAACTTACTTTAACTTAGTATCTAAATATCCATGGAGAAAAACAAGGTCTTTTTATATTGTTTTACTATTCCATGCCATTATCAGCTACCTCAAAACCGAAATATTTATATACTGTACTTCATTGTGTAGACTAGCCAATCTGGGAGTAATTTAATCTTCTCTAACGCACAACACATCTAAATGTATTAAGTAGCCTACAGTGTCATGCTGAATGTTGCATTATTTTGTGATGTGTTTTGATGTTTTAAAAGTACATCTACTTTATAATACTAAAGTTCACATTTTTTTGCTACTGTGCTGCATTGAAAAAATAATATGAAGAAACATCTGCTACAAATCAAGGATCACTGTGTATACCGGTAGCTCTTCCATTCTGAGTGCAGGCTATCGTTCCATAAAAAAAAATCAATTAGCCAGATTTTAGGCCTTTTAGGCTTTAAACCGCAAATGTTAATGGGGTTGCAGACCTAAACATGCAGTGGCCCCGAAGCACAGTAGTTTCCCACATCCTTCTTCCATCTCCAAGTCTTTATCTGCCAGTTGCATTCTTAGGACGTCCACCTCCTTCTTCAACAACTCCCATTCCCCATGCAAATCTTGTTGTTTTTGTTTTTCCTGCTCCATACTCCATTATTATTATTATTATTATTATTATTATTATTATTACTTTATTAATGTTATTAATAATACAAATACTACTAATAATACTAATAATAGTTGTAGCAGTAGTAGAAATATTTATTATGCCACACACAATTCTGGGATCATGGTAAATGCACAAATCATTACATATTGGTAGGGGAGACCAGGGTTGGTTGTCACAGTACCTAGAATTTTGACACTAAATAGCGCTAACACATGATACCAACACTGAATCCCCCTGAGATGTGTGTTTAATTGTCTGGAAGTCCACAATCCTGGAGTTTCAGCTCTATGCTGTCAGCTAGGACATTTTTTCATTTTTTTCATACTGTAAGTAAATTTTAGAGGTCTTGCTATTCATGCTATAGCTCTTAGTAGTATTGAGTTTTGAATATAATCATGGTGAATAGAACCAGATATGAGCTATCTATGGTGTAAGATCAAAACCAGTAGGACAAGACATGAGACTGCAAGAAGTACATTATTGTGTAATGTCTGGTTGGGGCAGGTTGTGACAACCTGCCCCAACAATAGCCCATACACATATACATGCATACATATGAGCCTATTATATACCTCTATAGACTGAGATTTTATTTATGTATACCTGTAACACATGCTCACTCAGAGGGGCTACAGTACACAGGGTTATATTTTTAATGTGTAGTCCGACTAATACACAGTGCGTTAAACCACAGAACAATATTAGATAATTGATCAGGTTCTTTTTATTCGGATACAGATTTTAAAATACAGGAAACAATGTCACCAATAAACACAGAGTCAAAAGATACAGTACATATAAAAGCTGCACGGATAAAAGGAGCAGCAAACACATTGTTAAAATATACAAGTGGTCAATTACAGACTTTCCATCATAATCGAGATTACAGTCATTTTTAAACACCAGGCTTAAAATACAGGATAAAACAAACCATTGTAAAAAAAAAGAAAAAAAAACCATAAAACATTTGACACGTTGTCTGTGCAGGGGAGGGAACATCAGAGCAAGGGAAAATATCTATATAACAAACAATTTCTTTCCTTTCCATACCATGCTCATTGTTTAAACCAGCATGCTTTACGCCAGTCGAATACTTATCATCAGGAAAGTCCATGTACAGGCTCGTTTCACTTCCCTCTGTTACTCTCCATTCCAAACACTACATGTGTTCCCTCTCCTGCACAAACAAAATCACAACGAAAGATGGACACAAACCCCCAGAGTGGCCATCCAGGTTGCCAGAGACGTGTGCTATTTATATTCAGGTGCATAAAACTATCAATTATTCACTACCCAATAAGGCATACAAGTGAACTGGAAGGAGAAGCTACTTGAAAGTGATAAATAAATTTCAAAGTGTTAATCAATAATATATAAAACATACACTAATCAAATCAGAGTGTAAAATTCTAAAAATAAAATATACAATTGACAAATAAATACATGAAAGATAACGGGCATTATTGTCCCATTTACATACCTATTATTTCTCCTGATTTATAAGTAATTTATGTGGGAGGATTTTGCAGTTGAAAATTTAAGAGAAAAACTGAGAAAGATACCACACCACCAGATGTTATGCTCAGTGATGCAAGTGAAACATCAAAACAAATCCATCTGAAACACTGCCAAAGATTTTAACATCAACTATCGAACTCTAACCTGGTATTGTCAGAAGATGTTCTGAAGAAATAGAAGGAAATAATGATCAGCCATCAATTCCAGTTGGATATGTAAATAATAGATTTTTACCACAGAGCTGGAAGAACAGTTAGTGGAATACATTACAAAGGCATGTGACATTTATCATGGTCTTTCACCTGAAGAAATGTGCAAGCTTGCTTATCAGTTAGCTGTGGCTAATGACTTAAGGGTCCCTTATTCTTGGTCAGATTTTGAACAAGCTAGTGTGGAATGGTTCACGAGAAAAGAGAAAATATCACATTATCTGCCATTGTAATCCTGTATTATACAATACAAGCATTATGTTATTATGAAAAATTAAAGTATCTCAATATTTCCTATTGTAAAGCAACCACATCATCTGTGACAACCAACCCCATATTCAGTGACAACCAACCCCTGTATGGGGCAGGTTGTCTCAGGTGAGCCATGCTTTTTGAACAGTCTAAATATTGTATTTTGAATAAAGTTACGCCAATATTAAAATATCCCTACATACATGAAAGGTTACTCTTCTACTTAGTTAGGAACAGAACCTCATAGAATATCAGTACAAATAAGACAAAACCATCCTAGTTCTCCCCTACTTATGTGCTTATAGGTATCATGTAGATTTTGTAACCACTGGCAGTCTTTGAGGCTTGAAGCAATTTTACTGCCCAAAACTCAACAGAACATCATATTGTTCCACATGTCTCTACAACAAGTCCCCCTGAGTCCTTGGTGAGTCCTGCTAAGTCCCCCTGAGTCTCCCTGAGTTCCTGCTGAGTCGCTGCTGAGTCTCCCCGAGTCCCTCTGAGTCCCCCTGAGTCCCTCTGAGTCCCCCTGAGTACCTGCTGAGTCCCCCTGAGTCCCTGCTGAGTTTCCCTGAGTCCCCGCTGAGTCACCCTGAGTCCCTGCTGAGTCCCTGCTGAGTCCCCCTGAGTCCCCCTGAGTCCCTGCTGAGTTTCCCTGAGTCCCTGCTGAGTCATGCTGAGTCCCCCTGAGTCCCTGCTGAGTCTCCCTGAGTCCCCCTGAGTCCCTGCTGAGTTCCCCTGAGACCCTGCTGAGTCTCCCTGAGTCCCTCTGAGTCCCCCTGTCCCTGCTGAGTCTCCCTGAGTCCCTGCTGAGCCTCCGAGTCCCCCTGAGTCCCCCTGAGTCCCTGCTAAGTCCCCCTGAGTCCCTGCTGAGTCCCCCTGAGTCCCTGCTGAGTTTCCCTGAGTCCCTGCTGAGTCCCCCTGAGTCCCTGCTGAGTTTCCCTGAGTCCCTGCTGAGTCACCCTGAGTCCCTGCTGAGTCACCCTGAGTCCCTGCTGAGTCCCCCTGAGTCCCTGCTGAGTCTTCCTGAGTCCCTGCTGAGTTCCCCTGAGTCCCTGCTGAGTCTCCCTGAGTCCCTCTGAGTCTCCCTGAGTCCCTCTGAGTCCCCCTGAGTCCCTCTGAGTCCCCCTGAGTACCTGCTAAGTCCCCCTGAGTCCCTGCTGAGTTTCCCTGAGTCCCTGCTGAGTCACCCTGAGTCCCTGCTAAGTCCCTCTGAGTCCCCCTGAGTCCCTGCTGAGTCTCCCTGAGTCCCTGCTGAGTCACCCTGAGTCCCTGCTGAGTCCCCCTGAGTCCCTGCTGAGTCTCCCTGAGTCCCCCTGAGTCTTCCTGAGTCCCTGCTGAGTTCCCCTGAGTCCCTGCTGAGTCCCCCTGAGTCCCTCTGAGTCTCCCTGAGTCCCCCTGAGTCTTCCTGAGTCCCTGCAGAGTTCCCCTGAGTCCCTGCTGAGTCTCCCTGAGTCCCTCTGAGTCTCTGCTGAGTCCCTGCTGAGTCTCCCTGTCCCTGCTGAGTCTCCCTGAGTCCCTGCTGAGCCTCCGAGTCCCCCCGAGTCCCCCTTAGTCCCTGCTAAGTCCACCTGAGTCCCTGCTGAGTCTCCCTGAGTCCCTGCTGAGTCTCCCTGAGTCCCAGCTTAGTCCCCGAGTCCCCCTGAGTCCCACTGAGTCCCTGCTGAAACAGAAAAAACAGTAACAAGCTTGAGAAGGATTCTTGTATAAAAACCCATAGTTCCACTTTTATTCTGATTGGTTGCATGCTTGCTTAGAAGCCACTGCGGGATGCTGTTTGTTCACCATTCCATCTTTTGTGAACTTATTAATAATTAAAGAAGTCTTTAAACTGGTTTTGTGGGTCACATCTTTACAATGTAGAGATAAATGATAGAAAATTCAATATCTGACCTTCACTCTAGCTTTTTGCTTTTCAATAGTTCTGCGGGCAAAAACCAGCTGCCCAAATCTTTCTTCCAGCTTCTTTTTAGGTTCACAATGACCCTTTCCCGAGTCTTTAGTTTTTCATGTAAATCTGGAACTGTATGAAGGAGACTGCAAAAATAAAAATGGAATGGTAAAGGGTTTTCCAGCATTTCAAGACCACTGGCCTATGATACACATACATCCTGTCGAACATCCCATGTATTCAGGGGTTGTAAATATGTTTATGCATAGAGAGAAAAAAATAAAAACTTCATATCATATTTTCATTTACAGTTATAATAGTGAAATTTGCTCAACAGTGAAGGCCTAGACCTTTTCACAATACTACCAATGGAATGTAGTGTGCTTTTAAAAATAAAACACATTTGAAAGTAAAAAGACAATTTTTAATAGATTTTATGAAACAAACATTTTAATTGGTGAGTGCAAGTAAGGGTAGTCCAGACATTGGTACAATGATAGAAAGTGCTTGAAAAAATGCAATCATTGGCAACTTCTTTCAGGTGAAGTTGTAAAAGAAAAAAATGGAGAAAGAAATCGAGCAGTAATGGACATACCTACAGTAGGCACCCTTCCTAGATGCGTTTCATGTGTACAAGGTGAGGAGATGAAGATAATATGCAAAGCATCATTTTTCAAGGTATGCAGTTGGCCTTAGATGTCAATTTAAAAAGTGTGCCATGTTGCGGTTTTTGTATCCTAAACTACAAATGGGTAATCAAGGACCAATATGTAAAACATCAATAAAACTTAGCCAACCTTGCAGAAAAATAACTACTGTACTAATCATCTGGATACTAATAGAGGAAGAGAATGGCTGCATATGGCTACTACATAGTTTAACAATAATGCAGGAAACTGCAGCTTTAATTACCTGCATTAAATATACTTTATATATGTCCCCTCAATATGAACTCAGTAATGCTTTACAGTATCAAAGAGCCTTGATCTAACACATGTGTGGGAACTAATAAGCATACATTTTATAAACATACAGCCCCTACATTGAATTCAGCCTTTTGTTGTTGAAAACAAGTCCCTTGATATCCAAGCAAGTGATAGCAATATAACTCAAAGATGCTTATTATGCAAGCCTATAATTATAAGCACAGCTTTTTGCCTCAGTTGTCACCTTCCCTAGGCAGTTTCCTTTACATAAATAGGTTGCATAATGCCAGGTAGTGATTAAGATTAACTGGAGGTGTCTAGAAATGATGAATAGAGTGGGAAAAAAACAAAAATGAGGTGAGTTAAATATTGTAGGTACTGTAAGTGTGTGTTGGGTGGTTTAAGCAGTATACAGCGATAAATCACAGAATAAATCGCAAAGGACTGACAAATATGGAGACCAGAGCATTTATTCATATCATTTTTAGTAATAAATTAGATTAATTACAATCACCTTTTGTAATAAGCACTGAGCAGAAGCTCTCATCCAGTAAAGGCACTACTGCCGACCGTAGAGTAAAATTACGCTTCAGTGACACCTACACTGAAGCCCCAGGCAGACTTTTCAGGCTGGGCCCTGGTCTCCAGGGTACCTTGGTAACATCAATTGCTTATCTGCAAGTTTGGTAAGAACCAGTGAAGGCACATTCAGAGGATCCTCATAATTGCTCAATGTAGCAAAAATATTTCTAAAATTGAGAGTAATCTGTTGAATATATTGAGGATGGCAGAGAGCTGTGTAGCCATGCCTCAGATGTATTCGGAGTAACATGGTTAATACATAGTATAAGCATGGGACATTTGAAAAATGACTGTGGTTAGCTATTAAGGGTTACATCAAAGCAGATTGTTACACAATCCAGAAAATCTACAGGAGGTGAGGAGTGTATGATAAGTTTGGTGAAGATCAAAATCAAAGCAGTTATTGTGTTCACCATGTACAGAGTGACAGACAGACAGACAGATGGATGGACATACAAACAGGCAGGGTCCCCATATTTTGAATGAGGACTGTAAAAAGAAATTCACTTGACAGAGGGACCAGAGGTTGTCAGTCCTCCTGGTCCGTAAGTGAGTTGCAACAACGGCAGTATTCAAATTGTGCAGATAAAACTAGGATAAAATCGATAAAAGCAAAAAATTAAGTCTGAAAATGAAAAAAGCTAAAAAGGTTTTGAGCAATCTTTAGGAACCCTAGAGTCTTGGCTTACCTAAATTCTCTTGGGAATGCATCAAATACAAAAACAGTATCTTGAGGGTCTATTAGTGAAAGGCTATACACTTTTGCTAGGCTTGGAGGGGTGAACAAACTATTTTGTAATTATTCTTCAAACAATAAAATTGAATCAACTAACTTGAAGCAATAGCCAAAGGTCTAAATAAATCTTCTCAGCTCATAGTACTGTAGACTGTTGTACAAATCAAATCATCTCTTTCATAATTTCTCACAGTGCAAGTGGAGGTCGAGTGGGGGTGTAGGGAGAGATGAGGGTCTGGAGGTAGCTGGGTGCAGTCTGGTCAAGGCATCTGTAGGCTAGTACAAGAGTCTTGAACTGGATGCGAGCGGTGATCGGGAGCCAGTGGAGTGAGCGGAGTAGTGGAGTTGCATGGGAGAAGCAAGGCAGAGAGAACACCAGACGAGCAGCGGAGTTCTGGATGAGCTGGAGCGGACGGGTGGCAGACGCAGGGAGGCCAGCCAGGAGGGAGTTACAGTAGTCTAGGCGGGAGAGTACCTGGACCAGGAGCTGGGTGGCGTACTTGGTGAGGAAGGGTCGGATTCTTCGGATGTTGCTTAGGAAGAATCGGCAAGTGCGTGCCAGAGTGGAGATGTGCTGGGAATAAGAGAGGCAGGGGTCCAGGGTGACTCCAAGGTTCTTAGCTGAGGAAGAGGGAGAGAGTGTGGTAGATTCCAGAGGAACAGAGATAGAGAGATCAGAGGAGGGGGAGGAGGAGGGAAAGAAAAGGAGGTCAGATTTAGAGAGGTTGAGTTTGAGGTGATGTGAGTGCATCCATGAGGAAATAGCAGACAGACAGGTAGAGATACGGGAGGAGATGGTGGAGTCAGAGGTGGGGAAGGAGAGGAAAATCTGAGCATCATCAGCATAGAAATGGTATGAGAAACCATAGGATGCGAGGAGGGGGCCCAGGGAGCGGGTGTAGAGAGAGAACAGGAGAGGACCCCAGTCATTAACAAATTGTGCTAAAATTAATCTGCTTTTACAGTGTAGTTATTCCCAACCTGACACTAAATTAGTTAAGCATTTAACAAAATATTCTGCTTTATCATTACAAGGCCCATATAAAATCACATTGCAAAGTTAGTAAAGAATCCATATCGGACTCCCACAACAAATACCATTGTTGATTTTATAATCCAGCCGAATAAAAA
Organism: Acipenser ruthenus; assembly: GCF_902713425.1. Lineage (NCBI taxonomy): Eukaryota > Metazoa > Chordata > Actinopteri > Acipenseriformes > Acipenseridae > Acipenser > Acipenser ruthenus. The sequence continues at coordinate 47,819,769 of NC_081191.1, read as the reverse complement.
AAATAATAATTCAGCGAAGAAAGAGGGTTCTTTTAATGAATTAGAATTACAATTTAGACCTTGAGGGCACAAATAGAGATTTTAACCTTTAATCTAACAAAATCCTCACAAGTAAATATGTTGTTGCTTTGGTTTTAGATATCCATCCACTTTCTATTGAAACTGCTGACTGAATTTATCCAAGCAATTTAATTTCTAGTATGGGGATTCTGGACTTGTAAGATCAAACCATTCTGGAGGCCTTCAGTCCAGTTCCAAGAGTACAATGAGAAGGGAGTGACTGAACAAGACATCTAAACAGATAGCATGATACAGAACGGTGCTGAGGTGCCTTAGACAGGCAGTGAAAAAGGTTGTTTGGTGAACGCAACTTTCCTTGCTGTTTCTTGTGTTTCTTCATTGCTACATTGTGTCAGGCACACTAGGCATATAATTCCAGATACCATTTTAGCAGTGTTAATAATCAAATATATATATATATATATATTGTGATAAATATGCAAGAGTAAGTAGTAATGCAACATAGAAAGGTGAGGTTCTATAGTTGCATTACTACAGGGCAATTTATCACGAAGAATATTTTGATACGTCTTTAAATTACCCCACAGAGTAGCTGCGAAGGGCTCTGCTTCTGGGATGGCTAAAGGGGTTAGCCTGTCAAAACCCCAGCCCCTCACAGACAATTTCCGCCTGGGGGGCTGTGCCCTTAAATAAATCACAATATCTTCCAAAGTATAGACAGCACAGGCATGGTTCAGGGCTTGAATTCAAGGTAACCCCTTGGGCATCAAGACTCAGGTGTGATAAAAGTCTTACTCAGTACCACACTGGAAGGAGATATCCAGAAAAAATACATAAAAAAACAACAAACGCTTTTCATTTTTTTATGTTCTATAGTCATTTTTTCAACTTGTAGCATATGAAAAGAGCCAGATTTTTTTCCAGTGTTTCTCCAATATACTGGGTAAAAGTTTGGAACTGTTTGAACAAAGGGATCAAATTCTACAGGAGTTTTTACAAAGCTAAGCCCAAGGGTCCCCAAACCTCTCCAAAAATAAACATTGTGTAAATCTTTATGTCAATTGATACATTAAGTTCTAAAATGGATGTTATCTTCTGGCACCTCACATGCTATCCATTGCCACATGCATTTGCCTTTGAAAGGCTTTTTTTGCCCCCTTATCTCATTCAAGAGGTGGGCGTGTTTGTTTGCACATCGATTACTCAGTGATGGATTGGGCTACAAACAAAGTAAAGGTATGAATGGAAAGCTTGTGACCTCCCCTACAACGTGATCAGGGAGACTTTACCGTCATCAAGCTTGTAAGACCAGAGCAGCAAAACGCAAGCTAGTCGATTGCTTTTGTTTTGAATGCAAGGGGGTACTAGACACATTGCGAATGGGATATCTCAGCGGTGAAATGACGGATTCGAAAAATTCCTTCGCTGTTTGACGGTAGGAAAACAACGATTTTGATATTCATCAGCTTTTTTTCTCTTTTGCTTTTGTAATAATATTAAAAATGAGTTATGAAATATAATATTTACGTGCAGTTCCGTGTTCCGCCCGCGGGACTAGAGGGCGTAAGAGGTTTTAATTAATAGCAGCTGGAAGGGGGGAAGGGAACAAGTACGTGGTATTTTGAGTTGGCTGTGGAGAAAACAAGCCTTGTTCTTTTCTTTATTTGTACTTCATAAACGCTGGGATTACTTCATCCTCTTTGCCCGGGACTTACCTGCAGGGGGCACTCTTGTTCATCGGTGGACCCTGGAAACAGAAAGAAAGTTTGTGCACAACCCTGAGCACGGATAATACAATTGCAAAGGCTAGAAAGGAAAACTTACCTGGGAGTCCTCCTGGTGGCGAGTGGTGGAATTGCAGGCCAGGAGACTTACAAGTGACTGAACTCTTATCACCCCAGAGTGTGTGAGGTGGTGTTTTTGTGTTTGAGTTGGGTGAGGGCTAGCCTTGCCCAACTGTTAAGACTAGGGACCTGAAGCAGTTAAGACTAGGGCCCGGTGAGTGGGCTAGGTTTTTATTTTCTGGCAACCCTCTGGAATGTTGTGTTTTTCACCGTAAATAAACCCTCACTTAGACTTCATTTCCTGCCTCTTGTCTGGTCCTTCATCAGGTTACCACCCCGAAACAGAGCTCCAAGCTCACAATATATATAGTAACAAAACTAAACTGGTAGTGTGACACCACTAGTCACTGACTTTTCGCTTCCACCGACTGGCACGGACTCACTGAGTTTTCAAGTAAATGTATTTTATTTACACAACAAAACAGTTTCTTCCCTAGACTATTGCCCTGTACGGGTCACTGACTGCCTCACTTCTTCGTCCCTCTCTAAACTACTTCAAGACTACCACAGTACTACAGGCTTTGGCCTGTGCAAGTTCCAACTGAACAGCACCAAGTCCACAGGAGCGAGCTTCACTGGCCGACGTAGATGTGGATACAGGTGTAGCACTAGCTACATGAATGCAGCATAAGTAATTTGCTGCCTGCTGCTCTTAATTGAGTATCAGAATACCTGTCCAGGTTCAGTTAATTCTCTATTAAATTGCTAAATAAGTAATTTTGTCCTTGTTTTTCTAAAGTGGGCTTTTCAGATTCATAAGGTAAAACTTAGGTGAAGCTATATCAAATTACTGTCAGTTTTTGGTAAGGGGTTTATCTCTGCACTGGTCTCTTGTTTTAACTGAATGATCTTTTCCTAAATTTCCACATGGAAGTTCTAATTAGAGTCAGGTGTTGCTAATTGCCTTGGCAAAGGGCTTATTGAGCTTGATTTATCATTGTCTAAGTATCTTAATTGGGAACCCTTTAAATATGGCTATTACTTCCTGGGCAGGGGGTGGTTCCTTTTCTGGGTGATTCTTTTTCGGGTGTGGTTCAGTGTGGATGCAGAGTGTTTGGAGGAAAGAGCAGGGTTTTTTGAAGAAGGTTACTGTCTATAAAAGAGAGATGGGGAAGCAATGATCGGTTGGTTGTTAGAAACAGTGTGTTTTTTACTAATCTGCCATTTTCCAGTTGGAAAGTAACCAGTTATCAAATCTCCTGTCCAATGGAAACTATTTACATCATTCAAATTGTTTATTTTTTATCCTAAGAGCAACAACGGTGACTAATCCATTTATTACCCAAATCATCACTTTTTGTCTCCTTACCTGGTTGGAAACTCCAAGCTCGACAGGACCAAGGAAGAACTGGGTGAGATCCCCTAATGGGGAGGAATCTTATTTTTTCGCTGCTGGATTATCTGTTTTGTTCTGACTGTTTGGGATTAGTCTCGTTTTGTTTATTTATCGGGGTTTAACGAGCACCTCGCATAGAAGTCTCATTTGATTTATTTATCGGGGTTTAACGAGCACCTCGCATAGAAGTCTCATTTTGTTTTTTGTTGTTTTTTTTGTTTTGTGTTTAAACTTTACTGGCTCAACCTGCATTCGCAATATGGACTTGATATAACAGCTTGGGACTTTTTAAGTATTGCTTGTGGTTGTTTCATGGACATTTTTTTCTATAAGGACTGCCTGATGGACTCTGTGAAACACTTTAATCAACATGGGCATGTTGGGCTGTACATTTACTAAACGCTTGATCTGTCCTATATGATTAATATTAATGTGGTCTCTGCTGAACATTTGTGAATGGTCCAAATGCTGTCTGTTTAAACCTCATGTACATCAAATGTTTGATACATCTGTTGACAAGTATAATATTCCACACATATTCAATAACATCTGCTATGTGAATTCTGGTGCTGTCCTCTGATTTAATTTTCTTAATATTGTCTGTGTTGTAAACAATCCTGCCTTACCCAGCAATTTCTTCTTGGTTCTGTCGCGCAATCCTACTACTTTGGAGAGTTTATATTGTTCAGGGTAGTTTACTTGTAATTCCGTCACAAAATACTAGTTATTGGACGTTGCTTAAGGATTGGGTTTGTTACACAGGTAAGTAGTGTAGAGGTTCCTTCTGCTGGAGTGAGTCAGTCCACAGGTAATTGAAGAACCATTCCCTCTGGTGGATCTTGTAACACAGGTAAGCGCAGGACAGGCTCCCTCTGGTGGAGTAATTCCTGCAACACAGGTAAGCGCAGGACAGGCTCCCTCTGGTGGAGTAATTCCTGCAACACAGGTAAGCACAGGACAGGCTCCCTCTGATGGAGTGATCCTGCAACACAGGTAAGCGCAGGACAGGCTCCCTCTGGTGTAGTGATCCTGCAACACAGGTAAGTGCAGGACAGGCTCCCTCTGGTGGAGTGATCCTGCAACACAGGTAAGCAGAGGACAGGCTCCCTCTGGTGGAGTAATTCCTGCAACACAGGTAAGCACAGGACAGGCTCCCTCTGGTGGAGTGATCCTGCAACACAGGTAAGCGCAGGACAGGCTCCCTCTGGTGGAGTGATCCTGCAACACAGGTAAGCGCAGGACAGGCTCCCTCTGGTGGAGTGATCCTGCAACACAGGTAAGCGCAGGACAGGCTCCCTCTGGTGGAGTGATCCTGCAACACAGGTAAGCGCAGGACAGGCTCCCTCTGGTGGAGTGATCCTGCAACACAGGTAAGCAGAGGACAGGCTCCCTCTGGTGGAGTGATCCTGCAACACAGGTAAGTGCGGGATGGGCCCCCTCTGAAGAAGGAATCCAGGAACACGGGTAAGGTGAAAACAGACGCCAAGAGGAGTGAGCAAGGATCGCGTATAATTGTATCCAGGCTGAGGGGAGGGGTCCCCTGCAGCCAAGTCCCTTGACGTCCATGGATGGAAGTTGTGTCCCTAAACAGAAGCAGGGTGCCCGCACTTCCAGTGTAAACTAAATGCAATATGAGTCTTGTCCACCAAACAATAAACAATGTCTTCAAACAAAGTCTGGTGATTCAGTTATTTCTGAATACAGTTCGCTGTCCCTGCAGCGTGTGATTAACCAATACACATCCAGTCACCGCGTCATAAACACAACACTGATTTTTTAAAAAGAACTGCTGCTGTGCCAGTGCACAACCAAACACCGCGGGGCCTTTTTTAAATGAAATACTGTGCAACCAGTACGGACTCCAGCTGGAAAACAATTTAGAAAATAAATAAACTTGACAAAACAAAAGACTACCTCACCAAGAGGAAAAACACACTCGTTTTTAAACTGAATACTGAACTACTATTTAAATGCAAGCGTTCACTTTACCTTACGACACTTTCAGGTACCAAACGGATTTTGCAGGCTTCTCTAAGCAGGACAATCAGGCGGTGTTCCCCACGACCACACATCGCCCCGATTGTTCTGCACTGCTTCCTTATAAACCCAGTAACCTCTCCCTACCAATTGGTACTCGGGCTTCTGGGTTGTGTAGTTTCCCCAATGGCGCCGCCATTTCTTAAAGGCGACTCCACCCTTTCCTCACATATCCCCCCCCCCCCAGCTCCAACCTATCGGTTTGAGCGGCCCAGCTAACCACATGCTTCCTTGACAAACCATCTGCGTTCGCATTCTGAGTCCCGCTACTATGTTCAATCTTGAACTTGTAAGGCTGGAGAGCTAAAAACTAGCGTGTTACCGAGCATTTTTCTCCTTGTTCTCCTTCATAAATTTCAGGGTCGCGTGGTCTGTAACCAGGGTAAACTCCCTGCCTAAAAGTGCTGCATACTTTCTTTCTCGGGGCAGGAGCTTTTTGCTGAGATACCCTATGGGATGTTCCTCACCGTCAATGATTTGCGATCACACGGCCCCTAAACCTACTTCCGAAGCATCTGTTTGTAGGACAAATGGCCTGGAGAAATCGGGTACTCTCAACACTGGGCTGTTACATAGCACTTCCTTAACAGCCTTAAAGGCCTTATCTGTCTCGGGAGTCCACTTAACACGAACTGGGGCTGTCTTTTTTATTAAGTCGGTAAGGGGTGTGGCAATGGAGGAAAATTCGGGCACAAACCTCCTATAGTAGCCTGCTAAACTTAAGAAGGCTCTAACCTGTTTCTTATCTTTCGGTACAGGTCAATTAGTGATAGCCTCTATCTTACTAACCTGGGGCTTGACTTTACCGCCCCCTACCACAAACCCTAAGTACTGCGCCTCCTGTAAACCCACAAAACATTTTTCTGGATTAGCAGTCAGCGCTGCCTCTCTTAGGAACTGTAACACTGCGTTGACTTTTTCAAGATGCTTCTCCCAGGAGTCTCTAAAAATTACAATATCATCAATGTAGAGCTGACGCATACTGAGCATGAGGTCTTAACACCTTATCCATAAGCCGTTGGAAAGTGGCGGGAGCGCCATGCAGACCAAACGGCATTACTTTGTATTGGAACAGTCCGAGGGGTGTAGCAAATGCCGTCTTTTCCCTGGACTCTGGGCTTTGCCAATGCCCCTTTGTGAGGTCTAAGGTTGTCAAGTACTTTGCCGATCCGAGTCTTTCAATTAACTCATCTACCCTAGGCATCGGATAGGAGTCAGACTTGGATACCTGATTTAACCGGTGAAAGTCGTTGCAAAACCGCCAAGTTCCGTTGGGTTTGGCCACCATCAAAATGGGACTGTTCCACAGACTCGAGGACTCATCGATTATCCATTCGTTTCATGGCTTCGACCTCGCGAACGACTTAGCAAACATTAAGTATGGTAAGAGGAGGTTCCAGTCCCTCCCATCTTTAGAAGCTACCTTCTTTAGCATTGATTTCAAGGTCTTATTAAACCTTTCCACAAGCCCATCCGTCTGAGGATGGTAAACTGATGTCCTAATAGGTGTAACCTTAACCCTTTGCGGTCCATTGTTGGACTGGGTCCGACATTGCAATTATTCCTCACAGGTCCTTTTTCGGGTCCGACATCATTATAGCAACGCAACAAACGGGTGTTTAGTCGTTTTTTCTGCGGAAAAAGCTGAGAAAACCATTCAATTGCCGAGTGGGAGCGACAGGAGCCGAGACAAGTCGAAAAAAAAAAAAAAAAGGCGTATCTCATGAATAGTCATACATGGTATCAGGTATCAGATAACGGGGCGGTCATAGTAAACAAGCTGGCTGAGGGCGTCAGTGCACAGAGACTATCATGGACATTTGCAGAGCTTTTTTCAGATGTTATAGTAATAAAATAATGACTTGGATCGCATTATTGAGGAGTTTGGTGATAAAACGAGTGATCCGGAGATGATCGATCGGTATGTACGACTATTATTATTATTATTATTTATTTCTTACATAGGTGAACGCTATAGCAAATGAAAGGGTGGGGCGGGGCTGGAGATGCCTAGTGAGTGCTTTGTTGATATGCAGGGCCATTTAAACCCGTTTGACTGTGAAAAAAAATACTTTTAAACAGCACGTCTAAAATTAACTGCGCGTGTGAAAATTAATTAGACCTGGTGTGCCTGACGCGCAATTAATAAATGGACCGCAAAGGGTTAAGGGTTGTACAGAAATCCTTCATTAACTGACTCACAAAAGGGGTGCCTTGGTCTGTCAAGACTTCCTTAGGGATACCTACTCGAGAGAACAAGTGTATCAACTCCTTAGTTATAGTTTTGGACGCCGTGTTACTTAAAGGAATGGCTTCGGGATATCTGGTAGCATAGTCAAGTATGACCAAGATATATTCGTGCCCTCAGTCCGACTTATTTAAGGGTCCCACTAGATCCATAGCTATTCTTTCAAAAGGTATCTCGATAATGGGAAGAGGTTGTAACGGAGCTCGCAGACCTGGATTAGGACTAGCCAACTGACATTCGGGACATGATTTACAATACCGATCCACGGCCTTCCTTATGCCTACCCAATAGAACCTTCTCAGTATCCATTGTAAGGTTTTTTCAGACCCTAAATGACCCCCAAACAAATGAGTATGTGCCAAGTATAAAACTTGGAGTTGGTAAGCCCAAGGAACCAATAACTGTTCTACTGGTTCTTCATTAAGCTGCGTGCAGTGGTACAGTAAATCGTTTTTTATTATAAAATGCTCAAGTGGGTTAATTATTGTGTTTTCTACCCTCGTACCATTTACCGATACCACCCTCTCCCGTATATTCACTAGGGTGGGATCCTGTTCCTGTTCCCTAGCAAATCCTTCACTCGGGAGTTAGAGGCACTCTTCCCAGGACCCTTCCCCTGGGTTTTCCATTACCACTTCCCCTGTTTCTGCAAAAATTTCCCTCTCGCTACACTGTGTAGCCACCCCCTTACTATTACGTTTTGCTAAGGCCCCTACTAGGCTTTGAGTCATAGTATTACATTCCTGTCGCTGCTGTCGGCGTGACTTCCTCATCTTTATATAATGGCCTTCAATGAACAGATCTGGGTCAGTAAATGGGAAGATGTCATGGGGGCTCTCTGGAGGTGTATTTACTGCCTCAGCATTTACCTCAGGCTTTGCCAATTGCCTGTTAAATTTCACCAGGGTACTGAATCCCGGGATGATTCTACCGAGAATTACTTGGTGGGGAAGATGGGGCACTACTCAAACTCGCAAGTCCACCACTTGGGACCTGACTTCAATGGTGACCACTGCAGTCGGATAGTGTTTAATATCCCCATGGATACAAGTATCATAATCCAATAGGCAGTCCGCCAATAATTCCGACGTGACTAAGGTAATTGCACTCCCTGAATCAGCGAGAGCCTCTGCACTTTTCCTATTAACTTTCACCCAGATCAAATAAGGGTAGGTCCCTACGGGATGACGTGGCACAATTATATTTCCACAAAACTGACTTTCAGCAATACTGGGTTTAGCGATATTACACTCCATTCTTTCTTCAGTTTTACAATATTTAGCAATATGGCCCAACTGATTACATTTGCCCTTGCTCCCACATCTGTCCCCAGTCCCTTCACAGCCTCAGGCCGCTCTTCACCCCTCTCCGGCATCGCCGGTTGCTTACCCGACCGCAATGTGGACTGTAGTTTCCATGTCGGTTGTCTAGGGTTCCTCACTGCCGGGATCTGGGGCTGACGAGAGTGCTCCTCCGCGGCCAACTGCCGCTCAGCGAGATCCACAAACTCGTTGATGATACCGGGGTCTCCTTGCCCGACCCACTTCCTTAGTGGGGTCGGTAATGACCGCAGGTACCGATCCATGACTAGGATCTCTACAACCTTTTCTGCATTATTTACATCTGGTTTGAGCCACCTGGAGGCCAGATGAATCAGATCGTACATCTGCAATCTGGGTGGAACTCCTGGAGTCTAACCTCAGGCATGATATTTCTGGGCCCGTACAGCTGAGGTCACCCCTTCCCGAGCAAGGACCTCGGCCTTTAGATGTGGGTAGCTCTCAGCTTCCTGTGGGGCAAGGTCATGGTATGCCTTCTGAGCTTCTCCTACCAGGAACGGTGCAAGAATTCCAGTCAACTTCTCTGACGGCCATCCCTCCCGGGTGGCGGTGCGCTCAAACGCCAGTTAAAAAGCCTCCACATCATCCTCCCGCGTCATCTTCTGCAAGACGTGGGAGGGTTGGATCGAACACCCATTGCCTTGAGATGCTGACGAGTTGTCCAGGCGTCCCTTTAAAATTGCTATCTCCTGCCGGGTTACCTCCAGTTGCTGTGCGTGCAGCCGGTTGGTCTCCTGTTGGGCTTGAATAGGTGCCTGTTGTAACTCTTGCATCTTCGCATTATTATCTTGTTGCACTGCTGTTGCATGCATTAGTGCCCGAATCAGTGCATCGGTGTTCGCCATCTTGCTAGGTTTTGTGGGTCCGACTGAAGTGTCTTTTCGGACGACTGTATCCCACTGCTGCCACCAAATGTAACAAAACTGGTAGAGTGACACCACTAGTCACTGACTTTTCGCTTCCATCGACTGACATGGACTCACTGGGTTTTCAGGAAAATGTATTTTATTTACAATATTTACACAACAAAACAGTTTCTTCCATAGACTATTGCCCTGTACGGGTCACTGACTGACTCACTTCTTCGTCCCTCTCTAAACTACTTCAAGACTACCACAGTACTACAGGCTTTGGCCTGTACAAGTTCCAACTGAACAGCACCAAGTCCACAGGAGCGAGCTTCACTGGCCGACGTAGATGTGGATACAGGTAAGTAGTGTAGAGGTTCCTTCTGTTGGAGTGAGTCAGTCCACAGGTAATTGAAGAACCGTTCCCTCTGGTGGAGTGATCCTGCAACACAGGTAAGCGCAGGACAGGCTCCCTCTGGTGGAGTGATCCTGCAACACAGGTAAGTGCGGGATGGGCCCCCTCTGAAGAAGGAATCCAGGAACACGGGTAAGGTGAAAACAGACGCCAAGAGGAGTGAGCAAGGATCGCGTATAATTGTATCCAGGCTGAGGGGAGGGGTCCCCTGCAGCCAAGTCCCTTGACGTACACGGATGGAAGTTGTGTCCCTAAACAGAAGCAGGGTGCCCGCACTTCCAGTGTAAACTAAATGCAATATGAGTCTTGTCCATCCCACAATAAACAATGTCTTCAAACAAAGTCTGGTGATTCAGTTATTTCTGAGTACAGTTCGCTGTCCCTGCAGCGTGTGATTAACCAACACACATCCAGTCACCGCGTCATAAACACAACACTGATTTTTTAAAAAGAACTGCTGCTGCGCCAGTGCACAACCAAACACTGCGGCACACCGCGGGGCCTTTTTTAAATGAAATACTGTGCAAGCAGTACGGACTCCAGCTGGAAAACACTTTAGAAAATAAATAAACTTGACAAAACAAAAGACTACCTCACCAAGAGGAAAAACACACTCGTTTTTAAACTGAATACTGAACTACTATTTAAATGCAAGCGTTCACTTTACCTTACGATACTTTCAGGTACCAAACGGATTTTGCAGGCTTCTCTAAGCAGGACAATCAGGCGGAGTTCCCCACGACCACACATCACCCCGATCACAGGCGCCGAGTTTTCATATTCTCGGGGGGGGGCTGAGTTAGTCGTCATCCCCCCCCCCCCCCGCTATTTTATTATTATATTGTACTTGTAAAAAAAGAAATAAAAAAGTGTACAAAGTAGTTTTACTGTAAAATACTAACATTGTGCTGCTGCTGTTTAATATCTTTTTTTTTTTTTTAATTCTGCAGTTGATTTATCTACTAAAAAATAAAAATAAATCAGACAGACGTCTAATGCAGCGGATTTACATCTTGAAATCTACGTTGATAATAAATATAAATAGCTATGAACACACTGAAACTTCTTCAGTACAGACAGCAAAAATACTGGGCACTGGTAGTTTCTTTATAGAAGAGTAGCGATTGATGTCAGTTGAAGTAAACACTTAAAGCACCAATATGGCAAATAGTTTTTTTTTTCCAACAATTAAGATTTTTTTTTGCAGCTCAGTTTCCCTCCAATAAAACTTACAGTAATCAACAGCAATAGGTAACAGTAATCAGCGCTCACGTCCTCGGCCAGACTGGCGTGTTCATAAACCATAGTTCCCCACAGCTTGCCACAATACCTATAAACAATAATTATTTAAACCAGTAGAAAACAATATGAGCGAGTCTTAAAAATGAAAACAAAAACATACCTGGTAAGCTGTTCACCCGACAATTTACCAAACATGAATGTCTGCAAACAGCAGTGCTGGAGACCTGGTGCAACGCAACAGAACAGAGTTCCTGCACTTTTATTGGTAGATGGAACGGAGTTCCCACACTTTTTGAAAACTTTTAAAAAATAAATAGAAATATTTTCCAGCAAACTATGTATGAATTTGACCACATACATGTGAAAATGTATCAAAGAATATCGCCGTTGCCTCTGGACGTTGAGACAGCAAACTCACGCGGAGTGCGGTTAGACTCAGTCAACCTCTGTGCGTGCTCATTGGAAAAGACAGTAACTGTGCGGATTGTACTGTATGTGCATGTTTGTTATATAAATTCATGAAGACTTTTTTATTTTTAGTTAATATGTGTTTGAAAAACTAGTCTTACCATATATTAAAGTTAAGAAAAGTAACTGATCAGACCACTGGTTTTATATACACAATATTTAGAAATGACAAAAGCAAATGTAAAAAGAAAAAAACATAAGAAAATATTAATGTATTTAACTTTTACTCATTATATACTGTGGGAAGAGGGATATGATTTTTGTTTCTATGCTAGTATGTGCTGACCGTGATTTACACTTAATGAAATTTATAATTACAGTTCGGGAGGAGGGTCAGACACCAATCTCCGCATCACCAAATTGAATCATTCAATTTACACATTAGCTAATTAAGATTGTTAGCACTATAAATACCCTCTTCACTTATCTCTCAGTTGCGTTTCGATTTCATCGTAACTCACCACCTCCCCATGTCCACCTTTCTTAATAACAATTTTTATGTTTTATCAATGGGGGGTCTCAGCCTCGTCCAGTCGGCCAGGCAGCGAACCCTCAAACCAAGTTAGGTTTGATGCCAAATGAATGTGTATATACAGCATACTTTTCTGTAAAATTGCATACTCCGCATTCTCCACAATAAATATTTGTACTAAAACATTTTGTGATTGGTGTTTGTCCCGAACTACTGAAGTCGCTTCCACATAGAGTTCAAGTTCAAGTTCTTATCTGCATGTGCCTGGTCCAGGGTTTTGTGCCTAATTGTTGGGAGCTGTATGCAGATCATTGCCTAGGCATGTTATATAATCTTCAATTTTGAACATTTTTTTTTAATTCACTAAAAACGTTTTATGAAGAAGAAACGCAAGTTACAAATTACAGATGGAACCCGAGTTACCTTCATTTGGAATTTAAACTTGTACAGAAGCTCTTCAGAAAGACGTGATTCTGTATTATCACTGATTTAATTTCAAACATCATAAACGGTCCATCTTCGTTGTTGTTTTGGGGAAAATATCCACAGAAATGTAAGTGCAAAACTAGGACCAACAGCACTTTGGAATACAGCCTGCTGTTTTGAGAATAGTATTGAAACGTGTTTTCAGTAGTGAATTCAGTTTATAGTTTTTCCTTTTTTTTAACGTTTTAAAAAAATGTGAAAGCAAAGAATGTGCATACAAATAAAACAGCAGTGCTTCACTTGTTTGACTCAGTTTTACAGTTATTATACTTGTGAATAACGCTTCAGTACCGCTGTCAGACGTGCTTTGCAGAGTGACGTTATAGAGGCTATCAGAAAAATACTGTCCAATACATGTAAGTGTATTGCTGTTGTTGTAAACATCTGAACACTAATTAATACAAACCATTGCTATGTTCCCCAGCTGTTCGGATGAACGGACTAGCGTTTCCATTTTTATAGCTTCTTAATTAGTGATTGCAAAAAGTGAGCTACAACCTGCATTCCGTGTGGTACTAGTGTCCCACATTCAACATCCTCTCAAAATCCCAGGGGGGGCTGAGCCCCCTTTTTAAAAATCCGGTGGGGGCTGGGGACCCCGAGCCCCCCCGTAGTCGGCACCTATGGCCCCGATTGTTCTGCCCTGCTTCCTTATAAACCCAGTAACCCCTCCCTACCAGTTGGTACTTGGGCTTCTGGGTTGTTTAGTTTCCCCAATGGCGCCGTGTCACAAAGACGGCCAGAGTGGGTTGCGTCAGACCAGAAAGGAATTCAAACACAGACAGAGACGGTGGTGATGATGAGCTGAGTGCAATGGCTGCACTCAGCGTTTATTAACAAATAAAAGGTTTGAACAACGGAATACAAAACAGGACACGGCACTTGACGCCAAAATAAACAGACAGACAAAAGGACTGACACTAAACAAACGGTGCACGGACAGACAAACAAACACGGTGAGAACAAACACTTATATTTCACGTTTTTACTGATTTAACTCTCCTCTCTCTCTCACCCGTTCTCCTCTTCCGAACACCCAACCCCGACTGAGTGAAAATGTGCATCTATATATACTGTTGTGCTGGGATTCAATTACTAATTAATTATTCACTTGAATCCCAGCACGTGAATTAATTCTGTGCAACCCCGTGCTCACATATTACATTTAACCAGCACGTGAAGTGATTTGTGCCCTCCTCGTGCCTAAATACAAATCTACACTTTTTAAATACACGTGAAACACAGACCCGTTTATATCCCGTGTACCAATCTATACACCAACATTAACACACGCACGCAACACACAAATGCACACAGGGACGGGGCACATTGCCACACGCCGCCATTTCTTAAAGGCGACGCCATCCTTTCCTCACAATATATATATTGTAAAAGAGTGGTAGTGTGGTGTTGCTGGGCACCGGTATTTTTCTTCACAGACTGGAGTGAACACTTCAGTGATTCAGGTGAATACTTTTATTTACAATATTTACAACAAGACATTTATTCTTCCCTGTACGGGCCACTAACTATCTCACTTCTTCTCCCCTCTCTATGCTATGGCGAGCGTAAGTTGGACTCCACATCCTCTATCCTAGGCTGCCTGGAAGACAGCAAGGAGCAGGCCAGAAGGAACTAGCAATAATAAAGATTGTTCTCACACCCCGATTCTGTGCTTGGTGGTTTTCTTCCAAATGTCTACCCCTCCTTCTTAGGATTGTACCGTTACTCCGGCAGCCTGTAATCCACCCTGTATGAGCCGGACCTGGTTCTGTAAATTGTTTCTTGATGTGCACTCGCTGCACCAGCAGCTGTAAACTGTGCAGTATTTTTAATACGTCCCGCAACACACTTGGTCAAAGTAATTGCTGCTCCTGCAGCTGGAGAACACGTAATATTTGTAGCGAGTCCTGTTCATATAAGAAGAACATAAGAACATAAGAAAGTTTACAAACGAGAGGAGGCCATTCAGCCCATCTTGCTCGTTTGGTTGTTAGTAGCTTATTGATCCCAGAATCTCATCAAGCAGCTTCTTGAAGGATCCCAGGGTGTCAGCTTCAACAACATTACTGGGGAGTTGGTTCCAGACCCTCACAATTCTCTGTGTAAAAAAAGTGCCTCCTATTTTCTGTTCTGAATGCCCCTTTATCTAATCTCCATTTGTGACCCCTGGTCCTTGTTTCTTTTTTCACGTCAAAGAAGTCCCCTGGGTTGACATTGTCTATACCTTTTAGGATTTTGAATGTTTGAATCAGATCGCCGCGTAGTCTTCTTTGTTCAAGACTAGAATAGATTCAATTTTTTTAGCCTGTCTGCATATGACATGCCTTTTAAACCTGGGATAATTCTGGTTGCTCTTCTTTGCACTCTTTCTAGAGCAGCAATATCCTTTTTGTAACGAGGTGACCAGAACTGAACACAATATTCTAGGTGAGGTCTTACTAATGCATTGTAAAGTTTTAACATTACTTCCTTTGATTTAAATTCAACACTTCTCACAATATATCCGAGCATCTTGTTGGCCTTTTTTATAGCTTCCCCACATTGTCTAGATGAAGACATTTCTGAGTCAACATAAACTCCTAGGTCTTTTTCATAGTTCCATTCTTCAATTTCAGTATCTCCCATATGATATTTGCCTGTGTGCAGTACTTTACACTTTTCTCTATTAAATGTCATTTGACATGTGTCTGCCCAGTTCTGAATGCTGTCTAGATCATTTTGAATGACCTTTGCTGCTGCAACAGTGTTTGCCACTCCTCCTATTTTTGTGTCGTCTGCAAATTTAACAAGTTTGCTTACTATACCAGAATAAGTCATTAATGTAGATTAGGAATAGCAGAGGACCTAATACTGAACACTGTGGTACACCACTGGTTACCTCACTCCATTTTGAGGTTTCTCCTCTAATCAGTACTTTCTGTTTTCTACATGTTAACCACTCCCTAATCCATGTGCATGCATTTCCTTGAATCCCTACTGCGTTCAGTTTGAGAATTAATCTTTTATGCGGGACTTTGTCAAAAGCTTTCTGGAAATCTAAATAGACCATGTCGTATGCTTTGCAGTTATCCATATAAACAATACACTCGGTCAAAGTAATGCTGTTCCTGCAGCTGGAGAACACGTAATGTTTTAACAAGTCCCACTCCTATAAACAACACACTCGGTCAAAGTATCGCTGCTCCTGCAGCTGGAAACCAAACAGTGTGGACACCGTAATATATTTTTAATCCAAAATTATCAAAACAAAACCAAACAGTTCAAAATAAAAGTCTGCCTCACCAAGAGGTAAAAACGCTCTATGCTAGACTTTTCCAAAATCGCTATAATTCAAACGTAACGCACTTACTACATTTTCCTCAGCACCAGAATACTCCTTGGAAGCTTGAACAGGCAGGACAACCAGGTAGCGTTCCCCACAATCACCCCCATTGTTCTGCCCCGCTTCCTTTTAAATCATCTAACCCCACATTCTCAATCAATACTGGGGACTATGGGTTGTGTAGTTTTTTCCCCAGTGACGCCATTTCTTAAAGGCGCCACTGCTCCTTCCTCACAAAATATATATATATATATATATATATATATATATATATATATGTATATATATATATATATATATATACATATATATATATATATATATATATATATATATATATATATATATTAACCTAATATTACAGTAAATGTTAATTCAGATTTACTTCTGGAATTAACATCACATGATTTATGCAGCTGGATTAAATATGAAAAAAAAAACTTCCTTGCTCTTGTGCAACATTTAATATATTCTTGGAGGGATGTTTATGTCTATATTTCTATATAGGCTTAAGGAATGTTAAAGATTCAATGAATAACAGTATGGCTTTGGTTTTGACATCAGACCAGGAAGAAGCTGCTCCCCCACAGACAGACTGGGGTACAACTGCGCTGCGGCGCATTTATTATTAAATAAACAAAATCAAAGGTTTAAACAAAACAGTTTACAAAAATAAAATGGCTCGTTGACCAAAACAGACAAACAAAACAAACAGACACGGAACAAACAAGTATCATGCTGGTGTAGACCAGCCTGGGTAGCAATTGCTCTGGTATTGACTTTCTCGTCTTACGAATCACGTCGCGTTCCACTCTGAACACAACAACCCGTTGCAGCCAAAGCTGCAGGTCTTTTATATTCTGGCCGAGGGGTTAACTGGCTATTAATTATCTTATTACCCCTCGGCCATAGTCTACACGAGTTTAGCACTAATTCTGCGTGACTGTCAGCTAGTTAAATAATCAGTAGCTGACAGTCACGCATCATCCCGAGGTAATTTTAAAATAACACAACAATAAAAAAATAATGGTGGACGGCACCTCGCTCATCCTGCCAAATAATAAAATGCTAAATAATACATTAAATACAAAACACAAATCATAATATGCACAGGGGCGGGGGAGTACCCCATCACCCACCCTAAAACAGGCAAATAATACAAATCATAAAGTGCCCCTCTACTGTTTGAACTGAATTGCTGTTTTTGAAACACAAATATCTGCTATTGGTGTATATAAATGTATCAATATATAAGAAAGCAAGAAAAGAAGGGATATTGGGCCTGGACAGAATTTTCTTCCTAACCTCACTTTGAGTAAAGGGAAAATGTGCAATAGGTTCTCAACCTAAATGCATATTTATTTGAGAACGTCCAATCTCTATAGACTTTACCTTCTCAAGAACGTGCTTTTCTTTGGTCACTTCCAGCAGATGGATTCTCAGGTCCTTTACCTGCAGCTTCTCCTCCTGTAGGACCACTTGTGTGTTCCTCAGCTCCCACTTCAGATTGCTCGTCTCACTTCGAAGCCTTTTGATTTCATTTTCATGAATCACTAGACTTTGGTGTTAGGAAAGTTCAAGTCATCCAACACATTTCCACTGCTCACAGCTTCAAAGTCTCTATCATTGCATATGCCTATATGGTTTTAATGCTCCAGTGCTTCTTGGATAGGAAAACAACTGTCAATGGCTTGCAGGCATTTTTCTCCTTGCCTTTTATTGTAAATTACTGTAAAATGTAAAAAATGAATTTGGCAGGAGAAAAACTACATATGCTGTCATGTATGATTTGAAGCATCAAAAAAGATGACACATTCTCTTAATGAGAACTTGAAGCTAGATGAAATGCATTGGTAGTAGACTGCACATGCTTCTTTCATGTCTGGCTTTACCTTTCTGCATCACCTTGCACATATAGATTTTTTTATTATCGTATTAAAACTCAGGTTCCCAGAACAGATCATTATATATAACAAAATATATGTATGAAAAAATTAATCAATTTTCCTACCCTTGTTTAGCTTTAAGAAACTTTGCAACAATATAAAGAAAACATTTAATCAGAACCACAATGGACCTACAGCCCACATGCAGACTTTTTTCATTTTTCTTCCAACATTCTCAACAAATTCATTGCTTTTTTTCTAGTAGAGCAACTTCATAGTCCCATGATAACCCCAGGCATCTTGACTTTGTTTCATCCGATAGTAAATGAGCTTCCATCTGACTTAATTATTATGGATATAGTAATCAAAGCATATGTACAGGCATGAAGAGATATTCTACTACACCAGGGCAATAGACTTTTTAACCCACTCTAGATTGAGTTGACCTCGTTGCAGTTTGGGGAAGTCACCTTTGCTTTGGCCACATGAAAAGCTATGTGGTTCAGGAAATTTGAATGCAAAACTGAATTGACATTGATACAGCTACTCACTATAAATATGTTTATTATCAATGCTGACGTTGAACTTGACCAACACATAATCTTATTATCAGATAAAAAATCCATACATCAAAAAATGAATATGTGTATTTAAGATAAATGTAGATGTGTTAAAAAGGCGCTGAATTAGCTGGTAGAAACTTAGTTAAATACTGTACTTAAGTACTGTAGTAACTATAATGTAACTGCACAACTCCAGGTAAATGAAAAAAAGGTGCAGTTTTTTTGCATTTGCAATAAATGAATACTATTTATTGTAAATAAATTAGAAAAGAACTGTGAGATGAGACATATTAAAGCAATCCTTATTTGTGTTTTTGATCTAGTTCACCTGGAACAAAAAAAAAATCTATTATCAAATCTAATATCATTGTGAATCATCTGAGCACAAATTCATCAGCATTGTGTGTTTACTGATTGTTCTATGATTGTGACATGAAGCAACATATTTGTGCTGGGTTAATGCAGCTTTGAGTCTAAAGCCACTAAACGGGCAGCAATTACCTTCAAATATTGTACCCCAGTACTTGCTTATTATTTAAAGTTTACACTGATTATTCTTATTGGCTTGCCTGGTGGGAAAACAATAACATTTACTCTTCACTAAATGACAACAAACTGCAGTACTACAATAACTCTTCCTATTCCAAAGTAATATATTTCATTTTTTTTTTTTTTTTAAACTTTCATAAATAATTATTTTAAGTAGGAGTGGGCAACAATATGAAAATTGTATTTCGATATCGATAACACAGTTGCAATATCAAACATACAGTGCCTTGCATAAGTATTCACCCCCCTTGGACTTTTCCACATTTTGTAGTGTTACAACCTGGAATTAAAATGGATTTAATTAGGATTTTTTGTCACTGATCTACAAAAATAGTCAATAATGTCAAAGTGGGGAAAATTTTTTACATATTTTTCAAAATGATTTACACATAAAAAACTGAAAAGTCTTGATTGCATAAGTATTCACCCCCTTTGCTGTGACACCCCTAAATAAGCTCTGGTGCAACCAATTGTCTTCAGAAGTCACATAATTAGTTGAATGGAGTCCACCTGTGTGCAATTAAGTCTCAGATTAAATACAGCTGTTTCTGGAAGGCCCCAGAGTTTGTTAGAGAGCATATCTAAACAAACAGCATCATGAAGACCAAGGAGCTATCAAAACAAGTCCGGGATAAAGTTCTGGAGAAGCACCAGTCAGGGTTGGGTTATAAAAAAATATCCCAAACTTTGAACATCCCCCGGAGCACCGTTAAATCCATTATTAAAAAATGGAAAGAATATGGCACAACCGCGACACTGCCTAGAGAAGGCCGTCCACCAAAACTCAGTGACCAGGTAAGGAGGGCATTAGTCAGAGAAGCAACCAAGAGGCCAATGTTAACTCTGAAGGAGCTGGAGAGATCCACAGCTGAGATGGCAGAAACGTTCCTTGGGACAATTATAACCCGGACGCTCCACAAAGCTGGGCTTTATGGAAGAGAGGCGAGAAGAAAGCCATTGCTGAAAAAAACCCCATATCAAATCCCGTTTGGATTTTGCCAAAAGGCATGTGGGAGACACAACAAACATGTGGAAAAAGGTTCTCTGGTCTGATGAGACCAAAATTGAACTTTTTGGCCTTAGCGCAAAACGCTATGTGTGGCGCAAAGCCAACACTGCTCATCACCCTGAGGACAGCATTCCCACGGTGAAGCATGGTGGTGGCAGCATCATGTTATGGGGATGCTTTTCATCGGCAGGGACTGGGAAACTGGTCAGGATTGAGGGCAAGATGGATGGAGCCAAATACAGGAAAATTCTAGAGGAAAACCTGTTTCAGTCTGCAAGAGACCTGGGACTGGGGCGGAGGTTCACCTTCCAGCAGGACAATGACCCTAAACACACAGCCAAAGCTACACTGGGGTGGTTTAAAAACAAGAACCTGAATGTCTTAGAATGGCCCAGTCAAAGCCCAGACCTCAGTCCGTTTGAGAATCTGTGGCAAGACTTGAAAATTGCTGTTCACCAATGGTCCCCATCCAACTTGACAGAGCTTGAGCAATTTTGCAAAGAAGAATGGGCTAAAATTGCAGGATCCAGATGTGCAAAGCTGCTAGAGACTTACCCAAAAAGACTCACAGCTGTAATTGCTGTCAAAGGTGCTTCTACCAAGTATTGACTCAAGGGGGTGAATACTTATGCAACCAACAAATGTCTTTTATTTTTGTTTAATCAACTTTTGTGTCACAATAAAAAATATTTTGCACCTTCAAAGTGTCAAGTATGTTGTGTAAATCAAATGGTAAAAATCCCAATTAAATCCATTTTAATTCCAGGTTGTAACACTATAAAATGTGGAAAAGTCCAAGGGGGGTGAATACTTATGCAAGGCACTGTATATACATACAGCCGTTAACAGATATGTACATATGAAAAGCAATAGCTTACTTTTACTTAGTGGTACTTTGCTTCACAATATCCAAGGAGAAAAACAAGGTCTTGTTATATTGTTTTACTATTCCATCATCAGCCACCTCAAAATCAAAATATTACTATATTTTGATTTTGAGGTGGGGGGGGGATCTCTGGCACTGCTCTGGCCTGCTTCTCCTCAATATAATGACATTTAATTAGTTTTAAAAATGGCTTGCGGGCCGTACTTTGCCCCCCACTGATCTAGAGCATATAACAATGTAGCAAAAGTGAAAAAAATATGCAGTTAGATTAAGTATCCATTCAAAAAACTGCATTCAAAAATACTTTAAGCTTCAAGAGAAAGGAGTATATGTAGAGTCAAAAACAGACAAACATTATAAAATAAACTTGATACTGCGTTTGTATTTTTAGCAGTATTAGTAATAAAAAGTATGCCTCTAGTGTACAGAATTCTATTTTGTTTTTTAACCACTTCAACTCCAGATGTAAAAATGAAACCCCTTCCCAGGTACCAGATTTTGAAAATAATAATAATAATGTTTTTGCTATAAAATGGTAACATATGATGAATAAAACATAAATAAATGACCAAAACTGTGTTTTTCATTAACCCTTTATGCTCCTGTGTACTACATACCCATATTCAATACAGAGATAAAACAGTTTTTTTTTTTTAACAATGAAAACAAAAACACTGCTAATAACACTAATAACAATAATAATCAGTAAACAGTAATTATCAAAAAAAAATCAAACAACATCAAAACGTGTGCCAGTATCGACTTGCTCTGTGCCATTTATTGAAATGTTCAATACAACAGAACCCGGGATTGCCTTCGCAACCACTGCACATTTTTCTTTTGTCTTTTCTTTTGTTTTCATTTTCATAGCAGACCCTGCACCTTTTTTACGGTCTCTGCTTCGCTTGTGTTGGAGGGATAGTCACAAATGCATGTACACAGCTACTTTGCGCAGGCATTGATGGATCTGGCTGCCGCATTGCCTGTAGCCAGTGCTGTGTTTTGATAGTATTTCGTCACAGCACTGCCATTTCAAACCAAACAGCTTCCCGTTTGCAGATGGCTCACCTGTAAAGTAGCTGCTTGCTCTTCTGTTTGTACAGATTGTACTGTTCTTGGCTCCACATCCTCTTCATCATCATCACTGTCACTTGAATCGAAATCCTCCGAACCAACTTCACTACCATTGCTCACTATAGAAAGACCACGTACGTTGCCATGTTTAGCTTTCGCTAAAAAATATATAAACTACAACTAAACAAAACAAAAAAAATAATAATTTAAAACACTATATATATATATATATATATATATATATATATATATATATATATATATATATATATATATACTTGTGAAAGTTGAATGGCTTCCCGCAATATAGCTCAGTCTTCTAAACGCCCACAGCTAGATTGGAATCGCTACATGACACACAATTGGATATAAATGTCACCTGACCCCCCCCCCCAACTTCCATTGCACATTCCACAGTTCTAGCACTTCCTTAGAGAATGAAACCTGAAACGCTAGACTGAGAAACTGATCACAGAATAGAATGGGAAACTTGACGTACGAAGGTAGGGCATGGTACTGTAAGTAGGTTTTCATTTGACGTATGTGCGTACATCATGGTGTTGAAGTGGTTAATATGCTGCTTTGTCATTCTAATATATAGATTTAAATGCATAACTATAAACAACTGAATATCATCCCCACCACACCACCTTCCAGAAAGCTTGGTTTAAATGGTGCATCAGGATTTCTTATAGAATAGATTGTACATCCTCGCTATAATTAACCTGTTGGGGTCCAAGCCTTTTGTCTGTTATATTGAGGGTTCTGTTATAGTGAAAGGACAATCAAAATGAACAATAAACTGTTGGAGTAAGTTAATGAGATGAGAGTGTGAATAAAAGTAGAATTACGTGTACCTGTTCGTTTCATGTATGCAGTATTCTGCCTTTGCTTTATCCTATTTCGTTAAAGAAATAAAACGCAGTACAAAAAGCAAAAATCCCAAATTGAGGCTGAACTTTTATTCAGAATCAATCTGCCAGAACCATTTCAAAGTGCAGCAAATATTAATCCAACATGCAAGAATCCCAAACTGAGCTTTTATTCCAAATCAATCCGACATGAAGTTTGACATGAGAAGTTCATCAGATCCTCAAGTTTTTGTTGTTGTTGTTTTTTCTTTAATCAATTTTGCTTTGCTGAATGGTTGCTGAACAAGCCAAAGATCATCAATATAGTTTCCAGCTTTGTTGCAACATTAAATGATTTTTGCACTTTTTTATTGAGACAAAAGATTTGACTTTACTGCAGAGGTGGCATCCCGTGCGTACAGATGGGGATGTTGACAGTGTGTTTATATTATAATTTTTTTTTTTTTTGATCCAGGGGCCAGGTTCATTATATCCGAAGGTTCGTTATAATGAAGGGCATTATAGCAAGGGTGTATCTTTACTTCATTTTGCTTCAGGAAAGACATTTCTTCTCTGACACTGTGTTCGATATGTTGACATTCAACTGCTGTTGGTGTGTATATTTCAAACCTGGAATGAGAGATTTCTCATTTGTTTTTGTAGACAACTAAGGAGACATGTGAGCCTGGTGATCATCTCCAAACACTTGAAAAGGAGGTGCACCCACAAGATAGAAAACACTGATTCTCAGGTATGAATGCAGGTTCAAATATGCATTAGAACCAGCGTTTACACTTACACAAGTTGTTTCTTGATTAGTTTCAGTAAGGGTCGAGAGCACAAACAATGCTGATGCCCAAGGCCAGCCACCCTGGTTTTATGGTATCTCCTGTACTGGATTTCTACAGAAAGGATAGCTGTGATTCTCAGTTGATATGAATGACTAAGAAAATGAAAGTATATAAGTATTTTGAAACAACAACAAATGAAAATGGCAGAACTCGAAAATTGTGTACATTTTTGTTTTCATTTTTTAAACATACATGTCTAAGTGCTAAATAGACATGGATAATACACTACCTCCTGCATTCTGTAGTCACTTCTAGCATCTTCCTCCGCTAAGAACCTCGGAGTCACCCTGGACCACTGCCTCTCTTATTCCCAGCACATCTCCACTCTGGCACGCACTTGCCGATTCTTCCTGAGCAATATCCGAAGAATCCGACCCTTCCTCACCAACTACGCCACCCAGCTTCTGGTCCAGGCCTTGGTACTCTCCTGTCTAGACTACTGCAACTCCCTCCTGGCTGGCCTCCCTGCGTCCGCCACCCGTCCGCTCCAGCTCATCCAGAACTCTGCTGCCTGCCTGGTGTTCTCTCTGCCTCGCTTCTCCCACACAACTCCACTACTCCGCTCACTCCACTGGTTCCCGATCACTGCTCGCATCCAGTTCAAGACTTTTGTACTAGCCTACAGATGCCTTGACCAGACTGCACCCAGACCCTCATCTCTCCCTACACCCCCACTCGACCTCTCCGCTCCGCCTGCACTAGAAGACTGGCTCTACCTCCTCCACGCTCCCCTGCCTCCAGAGCCCACTCCTTCTCCACCCTCGCTCCACAGTGGTGGAATGACCTTCCCACAGATGTCAGGACTGCCTAGTCCCTGACCACATTCCGGCGCCTCCTTAAGACTCACCTCTTCAGACAGCACCTGTAGAACACCTCTGTTTTTCCCCTGGGACACTTATCACCCTTCCTTAAATGCGCTTTACTTGCTCTTATCTACCCCCTATTTTACTGCATTTAATCCTGTACTTCAGAGTACTGTAATCTGCCAAGTGTTTAATCTGTAGTATTTTGTATTTAATCATATCCTGATGTAACTATCACTGACACTGTTTATCTGCTGTATTATTGAATTGTATTTTGTCACACTTGTACTTGCTTGAACCAAAGTCATTGTATTTAACTTGCTCTTAATTGTATTATTACTTGTACTTTGATACTTGAAATGTATTTGCTTACGATTGTAAGTTGCCCTGGATAAGGGCGTCTGCTAAGAAATAAATAATAATAATAATAATCTTGTCTCAATTTTAAATACTGCATCTAGTTGTAGGCCAATGATACCCTTGTATTTGTCCAACATGATTTCAATCGGTTTCATTTCAGAAACACCTAGTGCTACTGTCTTCTGAACTTTAAAAACACATAAAATCTGATACCAAGGACAGCTATACGCTGCTTTACCGCAGCAAGGTCGGTATCACTGTGACACTGAAGTATTCACAGCATGGAGTCCTCCAACTCTACAAGGGTTCATGACAGGAGCGCCTCCACAAACTGGCATGTTGTGGTGCACTTGTGAAAGGGTTTCTGTGAAGACCATTTCCTAGTTCATACACTAACTGCCCTGCGATAATTGTGAAGGGCCTGGGGACTGAAGCTCTACTATAGAGTCCAGTGATGGTTCTATCACGAGTGACCCTAAAACATTTCCTCCCTTGTACAAGATACTTACACCCTTTGAGTGGCAGGTGTATGTGGCAAAGATGTATGGCTCTTCGATAGAACCAACTTCATTTCTTTGGAGTTTCTCCACTGATGATGGAGGCAAAGATGGGAGCCCGGCTAACAAGGTTTAAGTTTTGCAGGTATTAGGCTCTAAAGACTGTCACCCACACCTGTGATGTGCAGAAATGGATAAAGGATCCTGGAGTGGCTTTGACAGATGCACTGAGAGCAGAGCCTGACCAAGACTGTCACTCCTGCTGGAAGCAGGATGATCTTTGTGATACAAATTGAACATTTGGACAATGTTAAAATATTGTAATAATTCTGTACTGTGTTTTAAAGGATAGAAAGCCAGCAGAAAAACTATTGCAGCAAAGGAAAAGCAAGCCATGCTCTGTTAGAAAAAAGCTTGTCTGTGTGCCTTTGTTATTGGAATGCATATTAGTCCTTTGAAACAGCCAGACTTAAGATATGGGCCTCACTTATCTGAAAGCCACTGGTGCAGTAGCTTACCTTGGGATAAGATAATTCAGTATAAGCTATGACTTAATTTATTAACCTTGGTAAATGCATAAAGCTACAAGTCTTTATCAGTACACAGTAGACTTACTGAAAGAGCCCCCTCGCCTCTGCCTGCTTGAGCGAAGCTGTACTAGGCGTTAGAAAATAGGGGAGATGTGCTATGACAGCCAAACTAAATTTACTGGTCAGCAGCTGTCCCATTTGAAGGTTCTTTTGCTATGTATAATCTTTTATGTTAACCAAACGAAAGGTACCCCATGGTACAAGAAAACAGAGTTAATGATCTTACACTCATTCCTGCATACTGTTATCTATACAAATTAATGAGAGCTTGGTAGTTGCTTGAAACTAAAATGTGTGCCTCTTCTTATCTGTACAGATACAGGTACGAGCACCCTTGAATCTAGCAAAAGCATGATCGAATGCAGTGGTTTTCAAACTAGGGTACGCAAGCTCTCGTCAAGGGGTACGTGAGAAAAATCCTGTCATGGTGGACAGCACATTTTTGTTACCGTGTTGTTGTACCTTGTAACTTACAAATCAAATCAACAATGTTGAATCTCCTTTAAAATAAAACCACAACCATACTGGTGTACATTTCCTTTCTGTTGGGCGAGATTAACTCTTTGAATATAGCTGGCTGCTGACAGTGTGTGAGCATTGAGTGCACACATGGCTAACTTACATATTTAAATAGCAAGGCGGTTGTGACTGCAGTCTGTGGGCTTAAAAAAAAAAAGAACCTAAAAAAAAAAAGATTGTCATTGTATGATGTTGCTTCTTTTAAAAACTTGTAGTATTTACTAGTTAAGTTTACTCTCTGGAGTTTAAATGTTCAGTGTTAGTAGTTTAATCAGTTCAGTGTTTTATCTATGTTTACATTTTTAAATAACAGTATTATTGAGTTGAGCAGGCAGCTAAGCCGCCCTACTTAGACAGTGAAATCACTCACTTGTTCTGCACTGGAGCTGGAGTGACGCAACTGTGTTATCTTTACTTGCAATGCTTTTTCATTATTATTTAATTCGTGGAAGAACTCCTTTGTCATGTGAGTGCATTACCCTACGCCTCCACACCGGTAATTATTACTAAAAGCAAAAGCACAGTATTATTATTATTAAAAAAAAATTGAATCCCGGGATAAAAAAAAAAAAATCTACGCCAATCAACTCCTGGGATTGGGTTGTGTCTGGAATTGGATTCCTTACTCCAGACCTATTGAGTGTGTTCATATCATACAGCAAGTGCCCATCAACAAGCTTTAATGGTCTTACAGCTGACACAGACTACTGCACTAAACACTTTAACATGTAAGCATTTTGCTAAAAGTCATTTTTGACTACCTGATATAAATATCCCCTTTCTACTTTCAAAAAATTAGCTCTTGGAAATATTCACTTAAAAAAAATGTGCTTATTCTGGCTAGATTCGATACCGCACAAGACACACATAGCATTTAACATTATTCCAGCTCAAGTGTTCAACAATTAAATTCGAGTTCATCTGCATTTGTTTGAAGAAATGCATGACAATTGCTTTTTTTTTTAATTTTGTTTGGAACCTTAGTTTTGTTTTTCAAAAGCATAACCTGTCTTTGGACATAGCATTTTTAGTTGGTGCATTTGCACCGTTGTTAACTAGTAACATTTTATTTTGTTCGTTCTTAACAGCAGTTTTCCATTTACAGTACTTAATCTAGAAAATACTATTTTTTTTTCCTGTTTTCATAGGTATATTATGACTACAGGTCTACTTAAATCGCTGAGAATTTACATATTTTTCCCGGGTAGGTTATGGAATAAAATTAGGATTTCGTGGACCTGTTTAAACATTAAATAAACCTAAGTAGATAATATTTCAGCACTATAAAAGCCTAAACATAGTGATAGTTGCTTCCTTACTAAAACGGAATGCTGTCATTTGTTAAAGGCAAGCATGCTGTTGCTGCCGACATTCTCTGTCTCTGTGGTGTGAAGACTTGCCCATAAATTGTACCGAGTCAAAAGAAAGAAAACGTGCTTATGCGGGTCTAAAATTCTAACTGCGTTAAAAAAGTAAGCAGCAGGTTGTTTGAAGTGAGGTGGCTGTGCTGGATCATACCTGAAGTACTGTTTTAACTTGGATACAGCCAACAGGAATACTTTTTCTCTGCGCTGATGTTTTCTGAAAGCTATTATTTGTTTTATGTTCTGTTTATTATTATTATTATTATTTATTTCTTAGCAGACGCCCTTATCCAGGGCGACTTACAATCGTAAGCAAATACATTTCAAGTGTTACAATACAAGTAATACAATAAGAGCAAGAAATACAATAACTTTTGTTCAAGCAAAGTACAAGTGTGACAAACCAAAATTCAATAATACAGCAGATAATAGTGATAGTTACATCAGGATATGATTAAATAGTGATAGTTACATCAGGATATGATTAAATACAAAGTACTACAGGTTAAACACTTGGCAGATTACAGTATTAATTAAGTAATTAAGTACAGGATTAAATGCAGTAAAATAGGGGGCAGATAAGAGCAAAATAAAGCACATTTAAATGAAGGGTGATAGTGTCCCAGGATACAAACAGAGGAGTTCTACAGGTGCTGTTTGAAGAGGTGAGTCTTAAGGAGGCGCCGGAATGTGGTCAGGGACTGGGCAGTCCTGACATCTGTAGGAAGGTCATTCCACCACTGCGGAGCGAGGGTGGAGAAGGAGCGGGCTCTGGAGGCAGGGGAGCGTAGAGGAGGTAGAGCCAGTCTTCTAGTGCAGGCGGAGCGGAGAGGTCAAGTGGGGGTGTAGGGAGAGATGAGGGTCTGGAGGTAGCTGGGTGCAGTCTGGTCAAGGCATCTGAGGCTAGTACAAAAGTCTTGAACTGAGTGAGCGGAGTAGTGAAGTTGCGTGGGAGAAGCGAGGCAGAGAGAACACCAGGCAGACAGCGGAGTTCTGGATGAGCTGGAGCGGACGGGTGGCGGACGCAGGGAAGCCAGCCAGGAGGGAGTCGCAGTAGTCTAGGCATGAGAGTACCAAGGCCTGGACCAGGAGCTGGGTGGCGTAGTTGGTGAGGAAGGGTCGGATTCTTCGGATGTTGCTCAGGAAGAATCGGCAAGTGCGTGCCAGAGTGGAGATGTGCTGGGAATAAGAGAGGCAGGGGTCCAGGGTGACTCCGAGGTTCTTAGCTGAGGAAGCGGGAGAGAGTGTGGTAGATTCCAGAGGAACAGAGATAGAGAGATCAGAGGAGGGGGAGGAGGAGGAGGGAAAGAAAAGGAGGTCAGAGGTTGAGTTTGAGGTGATGCGAGTGCATCCAGGAGGAAATAGCAGACAGACAGGTAGAGATACGGGAGGGGATGGTGGAGTCAGAGGTGGGGAAGGAGAGAAAAATCTGAGCATCATCAGCACAGAAATGGTATGAGAAACAATAGGATGCAATGAGGGGGCCCAAGGAGCGGGTGTAGAGAGAGAACAGGAGAGGACCCAAGACTGACCCTTGGGGGTCCTATTTAACATTGGGCAGACCCTCCTATTTAACATTGGGCAGACCCTAAAAGGTTTAAAGGAGTCTTCTGATGCACAAAGCAGAGGAAAAGCTCCATAAAAGTTGAGGCAAAACTCCAGTCAAGGACCATTCAACTTGGTAATACAAGACGTTTGGTCCATCCTCTGAAGATCATTGAAAATCTGGTAGCTGTTTGGTCATATTCAAAAGCCTTTGCCTTCAAAGTCAGCTCTTGTTTTACTTATATTCTACAAAAACACTTCCATATATCGGAAGGTAAGCATAATCTTGAATTTACAGTATATCTCACTTATATTGAAGTATTGCTATAAGGATACTAATTATATTTTAGCTTTAGAGAGTGTTCTGTTAGATGCTTTTGGACTTAGCATTTTTTCATTATAACCATATTGTTTTGAAGTGCTGTTAAGTTTGTACAGGCAGTGGACCGCCCAGATTGCCTATCAGCTAGGATCCAACCGGGTCTGTAACCACTCAATCCATTTTTAAGCATTTAATAAACCGAAGGAGTACTAATAATGCTCTGATTCGTCAAAACTTCAAATAAAACGAGTCTGTGTGATTATTCTTGATCAAAGGGTTGTCTAAGGTATAACACTGTATGCCAGTACATGAACTATGCACTGTAGGGTTAACTCTTAGAGGTCCATTTATTCAGCGCGTCTCAGGCGCGTCAGGTCCAATTTATTTTCACACGCGCAGTTTATTTTAGACGCGCTGTTTAAAAGTATTTTTTTTCACAGTAAAACAGGTTTAAAAGGCACTGCATATCAACAGGACACTCAGTACTGCATCTCCAGCGCCACCCCACCCCTTGTTCGCTATATTTTTCAAATATCTCTTAATAATAGTACATACCGATAAATCATCTCTTGATCACTCATTTTATCACCGAACTCCTCATTATTTTATTACTATAACATCTAAAAAAAGCTCTGCAAATGTCTGTGATATTCTTTGAGCGCTGGATGCAGAAGCAGCTATCTTGTTTGTTTATGTCCGTGTTATCTATGTGATGTCGGGTCTATCAGTATTCATGAGATACGTCCTTTTTTTTGGCTTCTCTTGGCTCCTATCGGTCTCACTCGGCCATTGAATGGTTTTCTCGGCTTTTTCCGGAGAAAAAACAACTACAGACCTGTTTTTTGCATCTTTTTGATGATGTCAGACAGGGTCCGACATTGGATCGGAAAGGGAAAATTGCGATGTCGGACCAGGTCCGACATAGGACCGCAAAGGGTTAAAACTATCTATATATCACCCTGTTAGCCCCCCCTGGTTCTCTGTGAGAGAACCAAAGTAGTACCCGAAGTGACAGTTCTATGTGTTTAGCACCATGTAATCAGAATGTAATTTCAGTGTATACAAATACATTAATTTAATTTTCTAACTGTACAATCTTTTTTTTATTTCTTCAGGTCAAGGATTTGGTTGCACTAATTTATATGAAATGACAGGAGCTCCTTCATGAATCCAGGCCTCTGCAGGTACGGTGTGGACTTCATTTCAGCATCTGTAAGGTATTGCAAGCCCAAAATAATCCACTTGCATTATTACACCACCTATTCTCCAGACAGGAACAGCCTGATACAAATTACATGGAGGCAACACAACATTAGACCATCACGGTGCCATGAAATTAGAAGCAATTGTTACACAAATGTATCAGGCAACAATTCAGATATCAAATTTATATTCACTATATATTATTTTATATCTGAAACAAAAACACATTGGAAATGTGAAAAAACACAAGTTATCAAAAGTGCCTATCCATTTAAGGTGGAGAGATAAAAAACACACGCCAAGTTTCAAGAAACCATTGGGGCAACCTTGCTGAGCGCAAAGCAAATAGGCACAACTGTAAAACGGATGGGGGCCAAGGTTGCCCCAATTGTTTCTCTAACTTGTATCAAAAACACAAGCTAAGGGGCTCCCGAGTGGCGCATCCAGTAAAGGCACTCTGCGTGGAGTGCAGGATGCGCCGTATAGCCTGGAGATTGCAGGTTCGAATCCAGGCTATGTCATTGCCGACAATTAGCCGAGTGCCACCCAGGTAGGGAGGGCTAAGGTTGGCAGGGCAATCCATGGTCCACCGCACACCAGCAACAGCTGTGGCTGATAGGGCGCCTGCGGGTCTGCAGTGGAGCCATTCAGATCTGTATTGTCCTCCGGCACTATAGGTCTGATGGCTTCGCTGTGGATCCACAGTGCGAAAAATGATGGCTTGGCAGGAACACGTTTCGGAGAATGCGTGTTTCAGCCTCCATTTGCCGAGTCGCCGGGGGGTCGCAGCGGTGAACCGGGTTCAATAATAACACAATTGGTGATTCCAAAGTGGGATAAAAATCATTGGAAATGACTAAATTTAAAAATGAAAAAAAGCTAAGTTAGAAGAAACAGTTGGGGCAACCTTGGCCAGCACCAAGCAAGGCACAACTGTAAAAGCGGTGGGGGTCAAGGTTGCCCCAGTTGTTTCTACTAACTTGGCTTTTGTTTTTCAGGCACAATAAAAGCGGATCGAACTTGCATGAAAAACATCTTGACCCCCACCGCTTTTACAGTTGTGCTTATTAGCTTTGTGCTGGGCAAGGTTGCCCCAATGGTTTCTTGAAACTTGGAGTGTGTTTTTTGATATCTCCACTTTAAATAGCTGGGCACATTTCCAATGTGTTATTGTTTCAGGTGTCACTTCTTTTTTCATGTATATAGTGCATGTGTGTGTGTGGGGGGGGGGGGGATAAGTGTAATTGCAAAAGCATTTGAATGCAAAGTTATATTTTTCTATCATCAATGTTTCAAGGTGCGATTTTTTTTTCGTGGTTTACTTGTTAGTTTTTTAATAGGTTTCAAACTTACCTATGCAAATGGGTAGTAAAAAAGCATTGAAATGTTCAAGTTTTCTATTGCTAGTTACTGTTTTTTGCTTTGGTACAAAACTATAAAAGCATAGCAATCGTAAAAAATAATGTTAATTTCCCCCAAAAATTCAACATTCTACTAATTTGTACTTGGTTACAAACTTACACATGCATATGAATGCTAAAGTGAATTACAAATGACAAATGATTCTGTTTTTTGCCTCCTAATCTTGTGATTTGATCAACTTAGTCCAATGTAGTCCAATCTTAAAGCATTACATCTGTTCATAAAAGGCCATTTACATGTCCTTTGCATTGCTTAGCCATGGTTTGACTTCAATAAGTGTGTCATTTGCATGCACTGAGAGGACACACATGTAGTGTCCTGAAGCAACATCTCCTCCTTTGTGTATAATAATGGAAGATAATTTGTAATTGCGGTATGTGCCGTGTGGTAACTGAAACCAGATCACATATTTCTGGGCAAGTTTGACACAATTTGACACAACTCTACTGATGGGTTCTCCTAAGAAGTGGCAAATATCCACAGTACTGAGAGATGTAGTGGATGGCAACTGATCATAGTTGGTAACAAAGGTCCCAAGGTCTGCTTGTTCACTCTATTTTAATGACTCTTTTAGAAGTTGGCAGTGAAAAAGAGATTGTAACATGGTGTTTGCATAGCAGGAGGTGAGATGAGTGTTGCTCAAGCCTCTTATTGATGTATGACTGTAAATGTTCCCTCAGAATGTGGTAGCTTTCTGAATGTTGCCGATGGCTTGATGTACGAAATACACACAATCCTTCACCATGGATCCCTTGTGTGTGCTGGTCTCCTTCAAGCTTATCAAGTCAGGGCAGTAAAGACTTCTCAGCCTGCTCTACTCTATAGCTGCAGATGGAAGTGCTTTTAATGCAGGTGGGGTCAAAATTTATAAGGTGGACGCCACTTATGGAATTAACTCTAGAAAGTGCCACAAAACTTTTGCCACAGGAGAAAATGGAGTTACCAAGGTCCATTACCACTGTTTTGAGTATCATGCCCTGGCATTTATGAATGGTGATTGCGTGTGCACTGATGACTGGAAATTGCTCTCGAACAATGTAGGCCCTGTCCATGACTTCAAACTTTGACCTTGAGCGATCAAAGATGTGTGTGTCCATTGTTAAAATGGATGGTTATGGTTTTGACCACCATGGGGTTTTCTAGATAATAGGAAACAGCTTGAAGTTTCTCTATTGCACCACTGATTAGACCAGTGGCAATGTGGATATTTTTCCAAAGCATCAGCTTACAGCCTATTTTCACTGGTATACTAGTTTGCAGTCCAGCTGTACGACTGCAGTCAGCCTTATAAGCTTTCAATTTTTTCAGCACATTTTCCTGGAGGGAAGGAAGGCAGTCTAAAGTATCCACTGCCACAAGATGAAAGTTCTCCCCAGGCATACTATCAAGCATAGCGGTCTATATCTGGTTACAGGTGTCTACTATAGGCATGAGACAGGTTGAACATCCATTTTTGTCATCTAAATGTTTCATGTGTTGGATAATTTATTTTTTGTAGCTTTAAATATCTCCTCCCTTGATTGGTATCAGTCGTTTACTCAACAAAATGTGATCAGTTTTGTTGGTGGCTCAGAGTGTGGCACGGTTAGCAGATTGGCATAAACCAAGTCCTGCTTCTGGCGCATATTAACTGAGAGTTCATCATACGTGAACAATTACCACAGGTCCACAGATCCCATCAACCCAGTCAATTTGTGCAATTCCTCTTGAGTAAGTGGCACAAAAACTGGTTTCTCATGCACAGGTGGAAGCTGCAGCAAATCCCCCAGGAGTAAGATGTTGATTTTTCCAAACCAGCCATTATTTTTATTGGCAGTTTGGAAAATCTCACATAGGCAAAGATGGATGTATAACAAGGTGACATTGGAAATCATAGACACCTCATCAATAATGATGGCTGAGGGTGTCTGCTAAGCCAATAAAGAAGAAGAAGATATAATTGAAAACACTAGGAGCTTTGGTTTGTTTCAATAGAATAATAATTCATCATTTACCAGACACTTTTATCCAAAGCGACTTATAGAGATTAGGGTGGGATCAACCTATATTGAGGCAAGGTATTGTCATTTGGATAGGGTAAATGTAAATAGTAGCCTAGTCTGTTGAAAGGGTTAAGATGTGAATCTGTGTAGCACAGCGGTTATGTAGTTGGAGTGAAAGTATGACTAGTTAGGGTTCTTATCCTGCATTTATTTATTTAGTTAGGGTTCAAATTTAGTTTTATTTCAAATAGTGATCAAAAGAGAGTCTTGAGAACTTATGTTCTGGTTATCTATGTGTATGTTTTCATCTTGTTGTTTTTGAAAAAATCCCTCTTGAAAACAAGTATATATATATATATATATATATATATATATATATATATATATATATATATATATATATATATAATCTGTGTGTGTGTGTGCAAACTGTTTATATTTATGACCGTGCCGAAACCGCAACTTTAATACACAGTGGCTGCAACTTCTTGATAAAAAAAAAATCACGACCTTCTTATATATATACAGTATATATACAGTGCCTTGCATAAGTATTCACCCCCCTTGGACTTTTCCACATTTTGTAGTGTTACAATCTGGAATTAAAATGGATTTAATTAGGATTTTTTGTCACTGATCTACACAAAATAGTCCATAATGTCGAAGTGGGGGAAAAATCTACATATTTTTCAAAATTATTTACAAAAAAAAAAATGAAAAGTCTTGATTGCATAAGTATTCACCCCCTTTGCTGTGACACCCCTAAATAAGCTCTGGTGCAACCAATTGCCTTCAGAAGTCACATAATTAGTTGAATGGAGTCCACCTGTGTGCAATTAAAGTGTCACATGGTCTCAGATTAAATACACCTGTTTCTGGAAGGCCCCAGAGTTTGTTAGAGAGCATATCTAAAAAACAGCATCATGAAGACCAAGGAGCTATCAAAACAAATCCGGGATAAAGTTCTGGAGAAACACCAATCAGGGTTGGGTTATAAAAAAATATCCCAAACTTTGAACATCCCCCAGATCACCGTTAAATCCATTATTAAAAAATGGAAAGAATATGGCACAACCGCGACTCTGCCTAGAGAAGGCCGTCCACCAAAACTCAGTGACCAGGTAAGGAGGGCATTAGTCAGAGAAGCAACCAAGGGGCTAATGGTAACGAGCTGGAGAGATCCACAGTTGAGATGGGAGAAACCGTCCATGGGACAGCTATAACCCGGACGCTCCACAAAGCTGGGCTTTATGGAAGAGTGGCGAGAAGAAAGCCATTGCTGAAAAAAACCCATATCAAATCCCGTTTGGATTTTGCCAAAAGGCATGTGGGAGACACAGCAAACATGTGAAAAAAGGTTCTCTGGTCTGATGAGACCAAAATTGAACTTTTTGGCCTTAGTGCAAAACGCTATGTGTGGTGCAAAGCCAACGCTGCTCATCACCCTGAGAACACCATCCCCACGGTGAAGCATGGTGGTGGCAGCATGTGGCGGAGTGTCCCGCCCCTATTTATTATTATTTGTATTTTTGTTTGCGGCGCGGGTAAAAGCGCCGCGTCTTTTATTATTATTTAAAAACCCCGTGAGGATGCATGGCTGATCAGCTACTGATTACTTAAATAGCTGACAGTCATGCATCCTTACCAAACGCGTGCAGACTCTGGCCGGGGGATAATAAGATAATTACCAACTAGTTAATCCCTCGGCCAGAGTATATAAACCTGCAGCTCTCTGCACTTGATGTTGGGGTGTTGGAGTAGAGAGTACGGGGAGCGGAGAGAAGGAATAATATTTAAAAAACAATTGCTAATACGTGCTGGATAATCCAGCACGGCACTTACTTGTTTGTTATTAAATACGCTGAGTGCTTTTGCACTCAGTTTCACCCGCCCATCCACTGTTTGGAGTCAGTTACTTCCTGGTCCGTGACGTCATCCACCACACCACTGCGAGCCAGACTGTCACATATGGTGTCCTGCGTGGGACAAAACAAACGCCTCCAATAGCCGGACCAGGAAAGAAAAGCTCGTTTTTTTTGTTCGTTTTTTTTTCCAAAGTGTTTTTTGTGTGTTTTTGGGGAAAAAAAAAAAAAAAAAAAAGAAAATATGGGAAGAAGCGGACGGAGGAAGCAGCAGCTACAGCAGCGTGGGGCCGGTCGCAGGTCCCACTGTAGCTCAACCATGCTGGACGTCTGCCCCACCTGCTTGAAAGGTGAGGAGTGGTGCTTCGCTGTTGGGGAGGTGGGTCACATAGCACCCGACCAACCCCCTCCATGGCAGGAGAAAGAGGAGCCAGAGCGTCCAGTGAGGGAGGACCTGCATCCTCCAAAGAGGACGAATGCACTCTCCTCTGAGGGAGTCTGGGACTGGCTGGTGGAGCCGGGGAGGGATTATGAGGAAGCCCTCCCTGCAGTGATCAACCTCCTGTGGGCAAGAGATGGGGAGCGCTGGGAGGCCTGGGAACAGCAACACCACCCAGCTTCCCTCCCAGACATCGCAGCCATGGTGTTCAACTACCTGGCTGCGGATATGGGAGAGACCCTGCTGCTGCCATCTCCAGCACAAAAGGGAGAGGAGCCATCGCTGCCGTCTCCAGCGCCAGAGGGAGAGGAGCCATCGCTGCCGTCTCCAGCGCCAGAGGGAGAGGAGCCATCGCTGCCGTCTCCAGCGCCAGAGGGAGAGGAGCCATCGCTGCCGTCTCCAGCATCAGAGGGAGAGGAGCCATCGCTGCCGTCTCCAGCATCAGAGGGAGAGGAGCCATCGCTGCCGTCTCCAGCGCCAGAGGGAGAGGAGCCATCGCTGCCGTCTCCAGCGCCAGAGGGAGAGGAGCCATCGCTGCCGTCTCCAGCGCCAGAGGGAGAGGAGCCATCGCTGCCGTCTCCAGCGCCAGAGGGAGAGGAGCCATCGCTGCCGTCTCTAGCGCCAGAGGGAGAGGAGCGATCGCTACCGTCTCCAGCATCAGAGGGAGAGGAGCCATCGCTACCGTCTCCAGCATCAGAGGGAGAGGAGCCATCGCTACCGTCTCCAGCATCAGAGGGAGAGGAGCCATCGCTACCGTCTCCAGCATCAGAGGGAGAGGAGCCATCGCTGCCATCTCCAGCATCAGAGGGAGAGGAGCCATCGCTACCGTCTCCAGCATCAGAGGGAGAGGAGCCATCGCTACCGTCTCCACCAGCAGAGGGAGAATGCCTGCTGGTTTCGCCTCCACAGCCTGGGGAGGAGCCCGAACGTCCTACGCCCGAGTGGGAGGAGCCCGAACGTCCTACGCCCGAGTGGGAGGAGCCCGAACGTCCTACGCCCGAGTGGGAGGAGCCCGAACGTCCTACGCCCGAGTGGGAGGAGCCCGAACGTCCTACGCCCGAGTGGGAGGAGCCCGAACGTCCTACGCCCGAGTGGGAGGAGCCCGAACGTCCTACGCCCAAGAGGGGGGAGTCGGTGCGTCCACAGCCCAAGAGGGAGGAGTCGGTGCGTCCACAGCCCAAGAGGGAGGAGTCGGTGCGTCCACAGCCCAAAGAGGGGGGAGTCGGTGCGTCCATAGCCCAAGAGGTGGAAGTCTGCGCTTCCACAGCCTTAGGACCCAAGCTGCAGTCCCAAGAGCCAGAAGGGGAGGAGTTACAGGCTCAACCCCCTGAATTTTTCTGGGGGGGAGAAGGGCAGGATGCTGGTGTTCCCCAGCAGCCTCTATTTATGCTGCTGAAGGGAGCACGGCACACACCAGCCCAGCCGCCACAGCAGAGGGAGCCAGCACCGCCACAGCCTCCCTCTGAGTGGCCAGCATCCGCCCCATCGCCTCTGCCTCCACCACCACCAGGAGCAGAGCAGCAGGAGCTGCCTCTGTCTCCACCACCACCAGGAGCAGGGCAGCAGGAGCTGCTTCTGTCTCCACCATCACCAGGAGCAGAGCAGCAAGAGCTGCCTCTGCCTCCGCCACCTCCACCAGCAGAGGGTGAATGCCTGCTGGTTCCACATCCACCGTCGTGGGAGGACTGCTTGCCCCTCCCACCTCCACCAGCAGAGGGTGAATGCCTGCTGGTTCCGCCTCCACCGTCGTGGGAGGACTGCTTGCCCCTCCCACCTCCACCAGCAGAGGGTGAATGCCTGCTGGTTCTGCCTCAACCGTCGTGGGAGGACTGCTTGCCCCTCCCACCTCCACCAGCAGAGGATGAATACCTGCTGGTTCCGCCTCAGCCGCCATGGGAGGACTGCTTGCCACTCCCAGCTCCACCAGCAGAGGGTAAATACCTGCTGGTTCCGTCTCAGCCGCTGTGGGAGGACTGCTTTCCCCTCCCACCATCGCCATTGCCTGGGGATGGCTGTTCTGCATCGCCTGGGGCTGCCTTTTGTTCTCCACAGGACACAGGGTACGAGGGAGAAGTGGAGCTCCCGCTGCCGCCTCCATGGCCAGGGGCTCCCCTCCCGAGTTCGCCTCCCGAGGGTCCGCTGCGGCTGCCGTCGCCTTCCGAGGGTCCGCTGCGGCTGCCGTCGCCTTCCGAGGGTCCGCTGCGGCTGCCGTCGCCTTCCGAGGGTCCGCTGCTGCTGCCGTCGCCTTCCGAGGGTCCGCTGCTGCTGCCGTCGCCTTCCGAGGGTCCGCCGCTGCTGCCGTCGCCTTCCGAGGGTCCGCTGCTGCTGCCGTCGCCTGGGGTCGCCAGGGATCCTGCTTCGCCTGGGGTCGTCGAGGGTCCGGCTTTGCCTGGGGTCGCCAGGGATCCTGCTCCGCCTGGGGTCGTCGAGGGTCCGGCTTCACCTGGGGTCGCCAGGGATCCTGCTTCGCCTGGGGTCGCTACACGATGGCCGGAGCTCCATGAAAGGGAGCTGCCAGAAATGAAGAAAGGGGGGGAGGTCAGGAGACCAGCTCCCCCAGCCGCACTTTCGCGGCTGGAGATCATGTGGTCGGAGCCCCACGGAGGGGAACTGCCGGCCATGAAGAAGGGGGGAGAGGTCAGGAGACCAGCTCCCCCAGCCGCACTTTCGCGGCAGGATAGAGTGTGGCGGGAGCCCCGGAAGAGGGAGCTGCCGGCCACGAAGAATGGGGGGGTGCCAGAGATTCCACCATGGCCACCCCCCAGAAGTAACTTGCTTCCCCCTCTTCCGGGACTTTAAGACTGAGGGGGGAGGTGGCCGTTGGGGCCATGTGTGCTGCGCACAAGGGGGGGCATGTGTGGCGGAGTGTCCCGCCCCTATTTATTATTATTTGTATTTTTGTTTGCGGCGCGGGTAAAAGCGCCGCGTCTTTTATTATTATTTAAAAACCCCGTGAGGATGCATGGCTGATCAGCTACTGATTACTTAAATAGCTGACAGTCATGCATCCTTACCAAACGCGTGCAGACTCTGGCCGGGGGATAATAAGATAATTACCAACTAGTTAATCCCTCGGCCAGAGTATATAAACCTGCAGCTCTCTGCACTTGATGTTGGGGTGTTGGAGTAGAGAGTACGGGGAGCGGAGAGAAGGAATAATATTTAAAAAACAATTGCTAATACGTGCTGGATAATCCAGCACGGCACTTACTTGTTTGTTATTAAATACGCTGAGTGCTTTTGCACTCAGTTTCACCCGCCCATCCACTGTTTGGAGTCAGTTACTTCCTGGTCCGTGACGTCATCCACCACACCACTGCGAGCCAGACTGTCACACAGCATCATGTTATGGGGATGCTTTTCATCGGCAGGGACTGGGAAACTGGCCAGGATTGAGGGCAAGATGGATGGACCCAAATACAGGGAAATTCTAGAGGAAAACCTGTTTCAGTCTGCAAGAGACCTGGGACTGGGGCGGAGGTTCACCTTCCAGCAGGACAATTACCCTAAACACACAGCCAAAGCTACACTATAGTGGTTTAAATACAAGAACCTGAATGTCTTATAATGGCCCAGTCAAAGCCCAGACCTCAATCTGATTGAGAATTTGTGGCAAGACTTGAAAATTGCTGTTCACCAATGGTCCCCATCCAACTTGACAGAGCTTGAGCAATTTTGCCAAGAGCAGTGTGGAGTAGTGGTTAGGGCTCTGGACTCTTGACCGGAGGGTTGTGGGTTCAATCCCCAGTGGGGGTACACTGCTGTTGTACCCTTGAGCAAGGTACTTTACCTAGATTGCTCCAGTAAAAATCCAACTGTATAAATGGGTAATTGTATGTAAAATAATGTGATATCTGTATAATGTGATATCTTGTAACAATTGTAAGTCGCCCTGGATAAGGGCGTCTGCTAAGAAATAAATAATAAGAATGGGCAAAAATTGCAGGATCCAGATGTGCAAAGCTGGTAGAGACTTACCCAAAAAGACTCACAGCTGTAATTGCTGCCAAAGGTGCTTCTACCAAGTATTGACTCAGGGGGGTGAATACTTATGCAACCAACAAATGTCTTTTATTTTTGTTTAATTAACTTTTGTGTCACAATAAAAAATATTTTGCACCTTCAAAGTGTTAAGTATGTTGTGTAAATCAAATGGTAAAAATCCCAATTAAATCCATTTTAATTCCAGGTTGTAACACTACAAAATGTGGAAAAGTCCAAGGGGGGTGAATACTTATGCAAGGCACTGTATATATATTACAACGGCGTGGTAAAGTTGTGTAAACGTGGAGGGTTTCATGTCGCTACCTTCTGTACAGACTCATATACAGGCTACTTGGAACTGAATATCTGGACTAAACATGATAAGGTACATGTGGTAGGGCCTTTTGAAGGTCCAATTAAAAAATATTAGCCTATTATTGCATTATAATGAACATGTCTAAAATGGTCAAATGCAGCAGTCATGCAGTAACACCTCCACAAAAGTCATTTTTAATAATAAAATAAAAACTCTTCAAAACGTAGGGAAATTCATTGCACAAAACTGCGTTAATGCAGCAGTTAGGGTTGAACCCATCGCCACAAAAGCAAGGAAATGTGCCATTAGGGTTTTTAACCTTAACTCGCCATTCCCACCCCACAAAAGCAGCCAAAGCAACCAGACAACACAAGCAACCGCAGACTGCCGTCATCAGGTAAAACATAGAACATGCAACTCTTTCCAGATTACACAAGAGACAATGTCAATTACATCATGGTCCACCAGAGCCATATGAACTTGTCCACAGGTTTAAGTGGTCAGGTATCTCCCGTGCCATCGTTAGCAAACTAGCCTATGTCTGACATGAAGAGATAGCTGCCGAATGCACTCTTTGGGTTGTCAACCACAGGCAAAACTGAGAAGCACCAGAGGTAATCCTGGATGCCTGCCACTGAGCAGGATTAGGGCTCGAGCTCCGTG
This sequence comes from Acipenser ruthenus, assembly GCF_902713425.1. Taxonomy (NCBI): domain Eukaryota; kingdom Metazoa; phylum Chordata; class Actinopteri; order Acipenseriformes; family Acipenseridae; genus Acipenser; species Acipenser ruthenus. The sequence goes on along the minus strand of NC_081191.1, from coordinate 47,778,147 downwards.
CACCGACACCAAATGTAAAGGTAAAGGCACACAACCAGTATTTAGGAAAAAGAGATTACAGAATCTCTTTGAGCTAATATATATATATATATATATATATATATATATATATATATATATATATATATATATATATATATATATATATATATATATATCTTCACATAAAAAATGTGTTTGTAACACATAAATAAAATACATTTTTTTTTTAAGTTTGCAATATAAACCCTGTGTGGGAATCAAACCCAAAACATGCTTCCAGTGCAGCTTGCAGTGCAGACGCCATAGCTTTCACGCCACAAAGTTGTCCTTCCATTTTACAACATTTGCAATCTATCTGCTCAACTCCACCAAACTTTCATTTCCCACTACACCACTGATATAATGTCTGATAAAAAGTGTAATGGGATACTGTCTTACTTCTCTGTCGTTAACAAGAAGCCTAAAAACAACTGTGACAAGTTACATTTCCATATTTCCACATAAGTGTACAATACTGTATTTATTAACATTAAATACATAAAAACAGCAGGGGTGTAACTGTTACAGTATGTACACTGTACGGTATGTGCATGTTTGTTGTATAAATTCATGAAGACCTTTTATTTTTAGTTAATATATGTTTGAAACACTAGTCTTACCATATATTAAAGTTAAGAAAAGTAACATTTCGTTTGGGCTCGTGACCACTGATTTATATACACAATATTTAGAAATTACAAAAGCAAATGTAAAAAAAACCCCATAAAATATTAATTTATTTAACTTTTACTCATTATATACTGTGGGAAGAGGGATATGATTTTTGCTCCCATACAGAAAAATAATATATTGCAGTGTATGTCAAAGCAATACAAATATATTTCAAATACATGGCAATATATTGTCATCTCTTCCCCTAATATATGCAATATACTTATTATTGCATTACATTTCAGAACACTTTCAAAATATATTGCAGTACATTCCTACAAGAATGTGGATTTCATCAAATATATTGCAATACATTTTAAAGAGAGGCAACATTTCCAGGCTAAGAAATTGTGTATATTTTTGTACAAATATAGGAAAGAAAAGGCACACTTTAATATCCCTTACAGAAATGAACTATATGCAGAATATATTTTTCAAAATATATTAATGGAAGAAAATATTTATTTTAAAATATGTGTTACAATATACTGTCATATGTTCCTGGATATCTTGTAATATCCTGTAATATACTTTAAAATATGCAAATTATTGCCAATTTAGTATATTGAAATATATTTTTGAAAATATATAAATACATTGTTAATATATTTTTGCAAATATAATTAAAAATATATTTTAAATATATGAGAATATACTGATAGTCCTTTTAAACATTGATATATTGCCAATATATTTTGAAACGTATGAGTAATATATCCAACAAATATATTATAAATATATTACTTTATATAGTACTTAACTTAATTATGTGTAACAACATATATTTAAAATGTGTTATGCATTAGGAATCTTGTACATGTTTGCATTCCTATATTTGTGGGGACTTCTCATTGACTCTCACTATATTTTTATTTACTATTTCAAACTCCAGTCAGACAAAATTCCACACAAGATGAAAGTCGACAACAAATTAATTATTTTGGCACTTATGTTTCTTTTTGAAGGCATATTTTGTTCTATAAAAGGTGTTTTACAAAGTGGGGACGTCCCCACAATGTCGTTTTTTCAGGAGTTACTATCTTTGTGGCGACATTTTATCAAATTTTGTCCCCACATTGATAGTAATACATACCCACACACACACCAAAGTTTTCTGTAGTTATTTAAACATGTATCTGATGTTTAAGTGAACCACATATAGTACATCTAGAGATACACCATGAGATTGTTTGCAGCAAAATACAGAGAATAGAATTAAGTAAAATGCCGAACAATTAATGGAAGGATTCAAATGGTAGGCATCCACAAGTAGTCTTTTCAAATTTTTTTCAAAAAATGTTTACAATAAACACATTTTCATTAACATGTTTTTCTTTTTAATGACAATTTGCATAATCATAGACTTATATAGACTTTTAGCCTCTGTCTTATAAGATTTTAACTTTTAAATGCAAAAAGTCCATTTTAGAAAATTAGGAGCAGCATTTGCTCTGAAGCAAAACGCTTTACAAATCCCCTTGGTAAAGTCTTGCATCTTTTCTGCCTCATCATGAAAGCAAGTAAACCAAAAAGCAAGGTCAGCAACAAGCAATATTACTGTACTTACAGAACACAACATTTTTTAATTTAAACAGACTTTTAAAACAGTCAACACACCTTTGGTAAATGGTCATGTGTTTAGCACATAAACTATTGAAATAATCTCTATACAAAATAAGATTTGTTGGCCATAACTGCAATTATTTCAGCTATGCCCTACTAATCTTATTTTTGTATAGGAGGTTGTGCTGTAGGAGAGTGGTGAATAAAGATATAATAAGCATGGAGATCAGAAAACTAGCAGTGTTATCCTTATTAATGCGAGTCCCAATCCAACTGAAAAATATTTTTATCCCTGAAATTTCCACTTATTAAATGCTTAATTCTTCCGACTAAATCACCCACTATGTATATAACAAACTGCTAAAGGAACAAGAAAATATTAAAAGCAAAGCAAAACACAAAAATCCAAGTGCTTAGACAGAGTTAACACTGTTTTCGGTTGCAGGTCGAGTGTCCTTCTTCAGCTGGTAACGAAGCTCGTTGATTTTTCCATTTATAGTCTTCCCAATATCCCCTCGTTTAGTGCCAGGAAATTTCCTCTTTGTTGCATCTGTGAACAGAAATTAGTAGGGAGTAAATTAAATTGTTAACAGAAACCAAGTTCACAGGGTTCACGATGACCGATAAATGAAATAAAAGGTAAAAAACTATTGAAGAACTACACTTGCACTCCCCCTTTCAAAACTTCACACGTTATCTGGGTTTATTTGGTTCCCAGACAATCACTGAAAAAAAAGCTAATGTTTTATAGACATGCTATCTTCATCAGAATATATGTGCTATTGAACTGTATTTGATCAACCGTATTACTTGCATAGTATAAATTACAATAATGAGAGTGTATCATATAATATTCAATTACAACTGTAACAGATTCTAGATGAAGATCAAAACATTCTCTTACCAATAATAGCATTCAACTTTTTTTGGTCCAAAGCTTTTCGTCTCTCAGTGCTGCTATGGAGTTTACTGGAACCTCCAGTTAAATTGGAATTAATCAAGATGTCAGTTGAAAACAGCCCAAGCAACAGTGTCTAAACAAAAGAACTGCTTGAGGTTTGTGCTTCAGCACATATCCAAGTGGTCTTTGACACAGTGACTCTGCTACCAGGAACTATTTCCACCTAATAAATAAATGAATGAATAAATAAATAAAACCACTAAAGGTAAAGCAAAATAACATTGTATTTTTATTCAAAAATACAATTAAAGCAACATTGTCAGCTGAATGACCAATGTGATAATTGTGACCCTTTATAATACTGCTGCAGTAATTACATTACAAATATGAAAAAGTATTGCTGTTGTAACTAGTTTATAGGTATTTATCAACTTAGAACATTCTGAAAATAAGCATGGAACACTAAGTAATAACAACACCATGAACACTATGACAATTACAAGTCACTTAAAATCGTAACCCCAGATGTTATTTTATCAAACCCTAATTTAACATTCTACAACAGAAAGTGCAATTTACCATGTCATTCACACTGTTTTTGCTGACAATGTCATCTGAACTTGATGTAGAACAAGGTGTAGATGTCATCAGGCTTGGTGAAAAGCTGGGATGCTGCGATTCTGATTCAACCTTTCTGAGTAGTTTGAGCACTATTGGAATTATACAACCAAAACATTTGACACAGTAAACACTGTGAATTCAGAATAAAGGGGTACAATTATAAAATATATTACTGGATGATGAATACGGGAACACATAGTTCAGCACTTACTAGATTTGTTCCATGTGATGCTAGTGTCAAATGGTTTTGTTCCAACTGAGATCTGAAGTTCTTTGTTGAACCCATAACTGGAGTAATAATTTGTTTACTTAGACCATTTAAATTATATTGCACTCTAAACTTGGAGATTTTTGCAAATATATTATTTTCCAGGTTACCTAAAATCTTAAACTTTTTAGGAACTTAAAATAATTGAAGAGGTTTAAAAATAATTAGGTCTCAGAATAAAATAAATAAATACAAATACAAACATTGGGTACAGATGTACCAAGGAACACTACAGGTCAACTGTAAGCATTTCTACTTTACATTATCATTTAAAGGTTAATAGCACTTTTGTTTTCAAAGATCAACTAATCAATTATAATTATATGTTGCTATAACACATTGTCATTACACTGAGATAAATTAATACATTGCTATTGTATCAATATAACATCACATATTAACAGAATAGGAATTTAAAATAAACAATATAAATACACATACTAATGAATTCACAGTTACGCTCCCTGCTAATAATAAAGCAACAGTACCGATTTACCAAAGTTCTAATACTGGGTATACCTTTTCATTTGTTTTAAGGGGCAGCCTTTAGAAAACTCAGTGAATTGTACCATGTGACAACCCTATTACAAAAACGTCATCATGTTACTTATTAATCACTTAACTAACCTTGTATAATGTCTTCTTTCATCTGTTTATTTTTTGCCTCCAGAACCCTTACTTTGGACTCAAGGCTGAATATTTTTCTGTGAAGCATTTCAATTTTATAGCTGTGATCTGGCTCAGAGATTAGACTTGAGTCAACATCAGTGCTATTAACATCTTCTTCATGCTGGCCTCTGCTCTCCTTGTGTACCAGTTGGGTTTTGGCCTTCCTTTTTGTTACATATGATCTTTCTGCCTCATTTCTTTCATCATCTTCCAGCTGTTTTTGTTTGGACTTCTATAACAAGCATCATCAATAAAAAATAAAAAAATAATTAAAAAATAATTAAGAAATCCTATCACAGGAATTAACAAAAAAGTCATACAGGTCAGTCTTACACCAACGGCTGTTTGTGGTTGTGGAAGGGTGGTGGGTAATTCACTGACACACGGGAGACACAGATAATTTTGACAGCACCGCACTGGTGCCCAGTTTTATTCAGTGGGGCAGTTCCACGTCTTGGCCCGCAGAGGGCGCTGTTGTCTGTGGTCTGCCTATCAACAATGATAGACAGAGCCACAGAGATACCAGGGGTGGTACTGTAGTAGGTTATAGGCGCACTCGCAGGTGCTTAAACAAAAAAATAAGCAAAAGGGAAAAAGAACCAGGAAAATAAAACACAGTAATCAAAAACTACAAATTAAAGGTGCTGCTCTCGGCAGCTTCACCCTGACCGTCGCTACCCGCACAGTCCGGGTCTCCATCCTACTCTCGCCGCTCCCTCAGGCTGCTAAAACAAATACTGACGGGGTCTGCCCACGGTTTTCCCTGCTAACCCTGTTTTCTTTCTTTCTGTCTTTTGTTTCTTTTGGGGTTTTCCTCCCCGGCCGTGTCTTGGACCTGGACCACAGCGTCCGCACGTCCTTCTTTTCTTTCTCTCAAAATGGCAGACCTGAGGGAACAGCAGAATGTTATTTTATTGGGCTAGTAATCCCCCCAAGACCCGCCTCTCAGCCATTCAGAGAGAAGGAAAGCCTGCACACCCACTCTCCCACCTCTCCGTGTCACTGCCTTGACTGACTTGGTCAACACACTTTTAGTAACGACAAATTAATCAAACATTGGTATTTACTAATAATATTGATATTATAAATATAATTATGTATTAATACTTTGTTGTCTATGTACTGATTTGTATTGGGCCTTCCTTTTTGTTTCAGCTATTTGTCAATTTGTTTTTAGCTTCTCCAAATTTGTATTTGGTTTTCCATAACACAAATATTTAAAACATATCACAAAAAAAGGATAGGTTACTGTACACAACTACATAAAAAATAGAATTATAGTTTGTGTCTGGTCATTTACATTTCATCTAAACATAACCCACATTACTCAAATACACTATTATCACCTTTACAGCACTTCAACTTTACTAAAACAATCAATTAGTTCACCATTTGAGTTCTGAAAGAGGCCATCATTGGATTCTTCCTCACACTGGACTCTCTTCTCCACGGATTTGTTTTGGACCTTCCTTTTTAATGAAATTATTTGTTCTGCCTCTTTTCTACTAGCCTCTTCAACAAATTTGTCTTTGGTTTTCTGCAATAACAGTAATTAAACATCTTAACATGAAACTGATGAAAAATCATTTAACAATGCAGATTTTTCTCCAGTCTGCATTCTTTCATAGATTATTCATCTAAAGATAGCCCAAATGTATTGTCATTCAACAACGCTTTAACTTAAAATGTGTAATGTGAAAGTAATTTTACCTTTTTAGCACTTAAAGAGAGTTAGTCATTAGAGTCTTCTGAACTGGATGCCAGCCACTTTGACCTTTTCAGCTTCCTTTTTGTGGCATGTGGTGACTCGGTCCTACTCATATTTATTTCTAGACTTCTGAGTTCTTTTTCCTTGTCTGGGAAAACAAATTTAACACTACGTGAACAAACAGGTACATATACCACATCTCCTAGCACTTGACAGATGTGACCTTTTACATTAAAAAAATATGGGCTACAAAAAAAAAAAGACTTTTAGCACTGTCAGTTACGCCATTTTACAACAACTCAAAGCTGCATTTCTTATTTTCGACTTGCAAATAAAAACATAAATCGTTAATTATTATTATTATTATTATTATTATTATTATTATTATCAAATCCATTTAATAAAAAAGTATGTCCTTTCAGATTCCTTGTTTTGACACAGTCTGTTACGCAAAGAATGGCTTTATAATTCAAGTATGTTGAAATAACAGAACTATAACTAGTTAAATCACTTCTTACCTGATGCATGTAGAATTTTAGCTTTATACAGGGGCCATCCTTCGTCGGGTTTCTTTTTTCCAGGTTCACGCTATTCAGTTAAATACACCTTTGTAAGATTAGACGGATCAAAATCTCGAATCCAGCTTGTGTTTATTGTACTAATTCGACCACCTTCTCCGTTCTCAATCCACAAAACTAAAGCAAACGTCGCCATCGCTGGACTTCACTGAACGTTATATACTGGCTCAAATCAAATAACGTCAACCAGTTGTGTGGCTCTGTCAGCCAATCACACTATGCGGCGCAATCCCAGCTATACCATTTTTCATACAAGGGGGAGAGAGGGAAGTTTTTTATTCCAATATTCATATACGCATCTTAACTTGACATTAAATAATTTTAACAAAATGTAGTATTTGCAATTGGTTATTTATAGTATAGTTGTTCATTTGTTCTTTTTTGGATGAGGAAACTCAAAATTCAAATAGGCGGGTTATTTACAAGAGATGGTACGCCTGTCTTAATAAAAGACCGCGCTTACACTGGGCTGGCGTGCAATTGTTGTATCTCCTAGAGTTATGAGTAGAAATAGCAGGTAAGATTCAAAGTACATATATATTGATAGGTTACAAAATACACATTTTTGACGTACGCTATGTGTTTAAAGTTGTATTATGAAACTTTTTATAGCAGAAAAAGAAGGAGAGCATACGTTTCCGTTGGCGCTTCCAAGGAAATACCAAACAGAACACGAAGATCATGGAGACAAAGGTTTGTGTATTATAGCGAAAGCGTGATCTTATTTTATTTGCTTTAAATTACAAATATATAAGTAAAAGGCGTAGAGCACGAGTTTAATGTGTAATCGGTACTAAATTCACTCTTGTTATTTCAAGAGCTGGCAACAATATTTTAAAATACTCTGTTATGTGCAATTATTAATCCCGTTCGTTTCTTTGCAACACGCAGAACCTCAAAAAATGTTTGAACCAAATGAAATAATGCATCCTAAAGCTGAATTATTCTATATGGTTTCAAACAGCAAACCTATTTTTTGACATTAAAGAATACTTCAGACATGTGTAGTTTTTATTGTTTACATTTTCATTAATATAGAGCACAAGCAATGCATTATTATTATTATTATTATTATTATTATTATTATTATTATGAGATCGAGTGAAAAAACAAAGTTTCTCTATTTTCACATATTTTACTTCATAGAAAATAAATGCATATACTCACTGTAATTTCACATGACTGTTTAAAACTAATCTTTACTTCATTTTAAATATATATTTTCAGACACGTAGAGACTAAGCTGAGACTGGAAAACACACAGGAATGTTTTTTTGTTTTTTTTTCCCAACAAAGTTAATCTGGTATTTGTAAATCTGGTATTGTAAAACTGATATATACAGCACCAGTATGTGAACTATGGATAATGAATAGTTTGAAAATGTTTTTCAGGATTTTTTTCTTAATTAACATATCACATGCTCATGTAGCTGACCCCTGTTTTTACAATTGGCTGCCATGGGAAATATTTTGGTTAGATAAATATGTTACCGAAAGATTGTATTGTTTTTAATTATTGTACCATTTTATTACATTTTAGAGAGACGAAGGTGCTGGCAGCAGGGAATCTTCAAGAACAGTAAATGGAAGGGAACTACCAGAATCTAATCAATTAGACACAACAGAACTCTGAAATTGAACTTGATGGTCAATCATATGGTGAAACGGAAAGTCAATCTGTTTGTTTCGAAAATGCAGAAGACATGGACTATTCTAATGTTTTGTGTCATAATAGTGACAAAGAGGTTACTTTACAGAAAAGCAGCAGTGAATGTGGTGGATGTATTATAGTGGATAATACCACTTGTAATGAGGAATATGGGTTGAATGACAGCAATGTGGAATCTTCCAATGAAACAGAAATCCCTAATAGTGATAAAGAATTGTTTGAGGGAAGCCAAATAAGTCGGACAGAGGTTTTTTTGTTTATTCTTGCTTATGTTTTGAAACATAAATTAACTGGAGCTGTTTTATGTGATTTGCTTCCTCTAATTAATGTACACTGCCCTGTACAAGCAGTACCATCCTCGAAGTATCTTTTTCTGAGATCATTAGAAACTGAAGGAAGGCATTGAGTTTCATTTTTATTGTGAAACCTGCAATAATTACTTAGATTGCAAAGATGCTGGAGGTGAATGCGAAATATGTGGACAAAACAAGAAAATGTAATAAAGGGTAACTTCTTCATTTACTTACCAATAGCCCCTCAGCTTAAAGACATGTTAGAAACTGAAAGTATGAGTGAGAAACTAAATTACAGGTTTATAAGAGAGAAAATAAACTTTGACGCATATGAGGATATTTATGATGGGGAATTGTACAAGCAATTATCTGAAGAAGGGGACCCCTTAAGTAGTAGAAGTGCTATTTCTTTGACACTAAATTGTGATGGTGTACCAGTCTTTAAATCTTCCAATTACAGCATATGGCCCGTACAACTACTGGTAAATGAACTTCCATTTGAGTGTCAAACTAAGAATGTGATGATATGCGGTTTATGGTTGGGGGAAAAAAAAAACCTTGGCAAATGTATTCCTTATGCCATATGTCAATGAGAGCATAGTGCTTTCAGAGCAGGGTTTTGTGTGGATAAATGCAGGCACACAAATGAAATCCCATGTAGTTTCCCTCATGTTCATTTGTGATAGTGTAGCCAGGCCAATCATACAAAACATGACACAATTTAATGGACAGTTTGGATGTGGGTACTGCTTGCAAGAAGGGGAACAAGTCATGAAGGGCAGGGGCTCAGCTAGGGTTTATCCATATGAGAATGCACCATTGAGAAACAGTAATGCCACATTTGAACATGCAGAGGAAGGAATGCTATGTAGGAAACCTGTGTTTGGTGTGAAAGGGCCAAGTGCATTAATGAATGTACCATATTTTGACATAATTCATGGCTGTCCCCCTGACTATATGCATGCAGTCTGTTTAGGTATAGCAAGACAGGCTGCTTCACTCTGGTTTGATTCTCCAAATCATGACAGGCCATGGTCTGTTGGCCTACGTATTAATGAACTGGACAGCAGACCATTAAAAATTACACCCCCAGATACAATTCCAAGGCTACCAAGATCTCTCACAGCCAGAAAGTTTTGGAAAGCAAATGAATGGAGAAACTGGGTGCTCTTCTACAGTCCAGTTGTACTTAAAGGCATCTTAGGAAACCCTTTTTACCAGCACTGGCTTCTGCTTGTTGAGCTTACATTCATTCTCTTGAAAGAATCAGTTACTGTATCTGATGTACTGCACTGTGAGTAAGTTGCCGTGCACTTCATTTCTCAATCTGAACAGCTTTATGGCAAGGAGAATGTAACCATGAATGTCCACTTGTGCTTACATTTGGTATCCAGTGTAAAAAACTGGGGTCCATTGTGGGCACATTCTGCTTTTGTATTTGAGTCCTTCAATGGATTTATATTGAAAATGTTTCATGGTACACAGGCTGTCCCAGTTCAAATAATGAAGACATTCACATATCAGAGGGCATTGCCAAAACTTAAACGATTGTACATGCCAAATCCTTCTCCTTTCTGGGAGACACTTTATGGTCAAATGATTGGCATCAATAAAGCAAAAACTGTGGAATACATAGGATCAAATGTAGGTGTTGGTAGTTACAAAATAATGCCAGCTGAAGAAGATTGGTTGGCTTTGAAAGAGAAATGCAATGTTGTGTCTGGTGCAATGTTAAAAAGATATGTGAGAATGATTATTGGTGGAAAGCTGTATTGTTCAGTAGCCTATGACAGAGTAACAAAGCGGAACAGCTATACTGTCTTACTGAAAAGTAGCAGGTATACAGTATTTTCTGCTTCCTGATGGAAGTACTACTTGCTATGCCTTGGCAAAAATTTACAGAAAGGCAAATGTTCCCCAGTTGGCTCGAGATCCTTTTACTGGAGTTAAATTAAAACACAGAAAGCTTTTCACAGAAATCTTGAAGGTCGAAAAGTAGCAATAGAAGTTAATCTGATAAAGGGTAAATGTGTTGTTATGGATGTGCCTTCTGAAACCTGCCTTTACATAGGCACTCCACCACACTTTCAAGCTGAGGAATGGTTTAAAAATAGTGTGTAGAACTGGCAGCAACTACTTTCCACCTGAATCGGGTTTAAAATAAACCTTTTTTATTTTTGTGTAAGATGCTACTGCACGATTGAATGGACAACATTGTTGACAGGGACACAGCAAGTGTTAAATCTATATCAGCTCAAAAAATGTAATGGGTCAGCTAAAGCTACATAGAGGCATAGTGTGTAATGATGAAGTAATGGAAGTGTATCAAGGGTGTACACACCAGATGTTCTACCTGTGGATGCATGTTCTGAACAGGCTGTATTCTAAGCAGGGATGTAGTTACAGCAAGGGCACTCTCTGGCCATAGGTTTGTGGATATGAGCTAAACGTTGAAGTCTAGGGACATTTTCAAATAGATGTTATTTAGAAATGTGTGCAAAGGTGGTTAAATATTAATACAGTATAAACAGAAAAGTGTATATAAGTATTGATATATTTGCAGAATACACTTGTGTTTTAAATACCTCATTGCAAGCTGAAATGTTAATGAAATGTTCATTTGCATGATAATAAAATACAAACTATACTGTCAATTGCTTTGTTTGTTACATTTATGTAAGTCTTTAAACCCCATATGTAAGCCAAAGATTGAGTGCATTCTATTCAGTGTTTTTTTTTTTAATATACTATCACTGATAGTAACAGTTAGATACACTAATAGTTAGCAGTTAATCTTGAAAACGAAATGGCAAACACAGAAACTAACTGAACAAACATGCAAAGCCTACAAATACAAAACAAAGGGATTCCACAGGGTCTCAGCCTCAAAGGGACACGTGCTCTTCTAGTTTGCATTCTAAATAAAGCTCACAGTTAATTGTTCTATTGGCCTTATTGAATGTATTTAAACATTAAGGTATTCCTTTAATTTAAAATAAACAGGATTTAAGGTACAGTTACCTATGAAACATTTTGAGGTAATGTATTAACTTTGTCCAGTCACATAGTTAGACAAGCTAAATAAGTGAATGGTCTGGTGGAAAAATAACTGAAAGAATATTACAGCCCTCCAATTACTGAGTTAGAGACCCAGACATTTCACTACGATGCAATATAAAATGTAATATATCTTATAAAAATTGAAAATATATTTGGTAAAATATATTAATGGAAATATATTCTTAATTATATTTCAGATATAATTTAGGAAAATATATTTTGAACTGAATATATTTTACATTATATTGAATGATATGCCCACATATTTAATATATTGCAATATACTTTATTTCTGTAAGGGATTGCAGTTCTGATTTATTTTACTTTACATTAAAAGTTTATCACTGTAAATGATCACAAGTATTTATTTATTTTCTTGACACCAAACAAGGAATCAACCGTTTACCCATCCAGGCAATCCTGGTAACACATATGTTGTATAACTAAGGTTCTGTCTTTTTTACAACTTGTTTTTTAACCTGCATTACAGTCCCGCAGCCCTAAGATCCCAATATAGCCTTCACAATAAGCCACCTATTGAGCAGTCATTAAACAATCATCCCATGGCGTTACTTTAATCATCTCGGTTAGTCATGCTAAAAAGTACACGCATTAGAATGCTGTAGATGGCTACTGACATTAATCATACATGTGTTAGTAATAGTTTTATGCAATGTTATTTCAGATAATGTGTAAAAAAATATTGAAATGCTTTATTTAACCTTTTTGCTCAACAGAAGAGATTTTACTGTCACTGATACCTGAACAATTCATATACACTATATACAGTATATAACAGAAAACAAAAGTCTTCTGAATACTACTCTTCTTGAGCATGTAAATTGTAAATTTGTTATCTGTATACGTACCCAACTTGTGCTGCAAGTTCCAGCTCCCAACATTCATTAATGTTGTGCTTCAGGGCCAGCTTTACATTCTTTGGAACTATCAGGATATTTTAATCTTATTTAATCTTTTATTGGGTAATTACCACACTACGAGTGGTTGCCAGAGGTTTTTCTGATTAGCTCACTGTAGATTAGGACACACAGCATTAACTGCATTTATTGCTTGGAGTTCATAACCTTTAACTTTCCTTTAATTAATGCTCATTTATATTTGCTTCTATTAGTGCTGAAAGAAAAAATATATATTTTGTAAAAGTATATAACACACTTCCTTCAACCAGACTTTTTCTATATTAAATCAATTACTTAATTCATTGTGACTAACACATCTAAACACATAGTTACCCTGTGCTCTTTCATCCCAATAAAAACACATTTATGTTTTATTTATTAAAGCTGGTACCGCAGCAAGGTGCCCAAGAGTTTTTTCTGGATTCTGAATTGCTGAAAAAAAAGACTGTGCTTCTCTTTTCAAAATATTGTCCAATTGCATAACAAGTCTCCCCACTTCCTACATCAGTTATAATAAACATTTTCACCGAGAAAATGTTATCCTCACCATTATCTAGTAAAACTGTAAGAATTTTGCTTACATTCATGGGAGTAATTTCTAGAATGAACGACCGCTCCATTAACAACTATTCTGTTGTAGTAGCTTTTTTTTTTAAAGTATTCGCGACGCTGTGCAACGCCAAATAGTCTTCATGCCTCATCATGCACCTTACTGGTCTACCAAGAGCTGTAACACCCTGTGGCAACTCTTGCCCCGCCCCTGTGTGCATTTGTGTGTTATATGTTGCGTGTGGTGTGTTAATGTTGGTGTATTGTAGTTGGTACACAGGATACAATGTGGATAATGAGCAAGTGTTTAAAATGTATAATTGTATTTTGGCACGGGGATTGCATTTAAAGTATTTAATAATATGTGAGCACGGGTTGCCATCTCCACCGGCAAGAGCCGCACCATTCCCCTGCAATAAAGGGAGAGTCACACTAGTCCCATGCAATAGAGAAAGAGCCGCACCAGTCCCCTGGAAGTGAGGGAGAGCCGCACCAGTCCCCTGCAATGGAGGGAGAGCCGCAACAGGAGACTACACGCTGCTGCCACCTTTGTCGCCAGAAGACTACACGCTGCTGCCACCTTTGTCGCCAGAAGACTACACGCTGTTCCACCCTCGTCGCCAGGAGACTGCACGCTGCTCCCACCTTCGTCGCCAGGAGACTGCACGCTGCTCCCACCTTCGTCGCCAGGAGACTACACGCTGCTCCCACCTCCACCGCTTCCACCACCAGGAGAGCAGCAGGAGCTGCCTCTGTCTCTGCCACTGCCAAGAACAGAGCAACAGGAGCTGCATCTGCCTACGCCACCTCCACCAGCAGGAGCAGAGCAGCAGGAGCTGCCTCTGCCTCCACCGCCTCCACCAGCAGAGGGTGAATACCTGCTGGTTCCGCATCCACCAACGTGGGAGGACGACTTGCCGCTCCCACCTCCACCAGCAGAGGGTGAATACCTGCTGGTTTCGCCTCCACTGCCATGGGAGGACTGCTTGCCGCTCCCACCTCCACCACAAGAGGAGTTGGAGCTGCAGCTGAGTTTGCCATCGCTCGGGGATGCCCACTTCACCACCCGGGGATGCCTAAATGTCACCGCCCGAGGATGCCTTCACGTCACCGCCTGGGGATGCCTTCACGTCACCGCCCGGGGATGCCTTCACGTCACCGCCTGGGGATGCCTTCACGTCACTGACCGGGGGTGCCTGCCTCGCACCACCCAAGGATGCCTGCCTCGCACCGCCCAAGGATGCCCAGGAGGTCCCCGGTTCAAATCCCACCTCAGCCACTGACTCACTGTGTGTGACCCTGAGCAAGTCACTTAACCTCCTTGTGCTCCGTCTTTCGGGTGAGACGTAATTGTAAGTGACTCTGCAGCTGATGCATAGTTCACACACCCTAGTCTCTGTAAATCGCCTTGGATAAAGGCGTTTGCTAAATAAACAAATAAATAATAAACATGCCTGCCTCGCACCACCCAGAGGTGCCTGCCTCGCACCGCCCAAGGATGCCTGTTCGCCATCGCCTAGGGTTACCAGCTGCTCTGCATCACCTGGGGTTGCCTGCTGCTCCTCATCGCCTGGGGCTGCCTGTTGCTCCACATTGCCTGGGGCTGCCTGCTGCTCCGCATCGTCAGGGGTTGCCTGCTGCTCCGCATCACCTGGGGTTGCCTGCTGCTCCGCATCACCTGGGGTTGCCTGCTGCTCCGCATCACCTGGGGTTGCCTGCTGCTCCGCATCACCTGGGGTTGCCTGAGAAACACGCCCTGCTGTCAGCACGTCTGCTGAAAGCACTGCCAGTAGCAGCCAGGCTACTGGTAACATTGCCGCCCATAAACCCCTTAAAGTCCCTGTTCTTGGCCAGGGACATTGAGCGAGACTTTGGGGATTTTAAGGGGGAGGTGGCCATTGAGGCCATGTGTGCTGCGCACGGGGGGGGAATATGTGGCAATGTGCCCCACCCCTTTGTGCATTTGTGTGTTATATGTTGCGTGTGGTGTGTTAATGTTGGTGTATGGTAGTTGGTAGACGGGATACAATGTGGGTAATGAGCATGAGTGTTTAAAATGTATAATTGTATTTAGGCATGGGGATAGCACTTCACGTGCATTTAAAGTATTTAATAATATGTGAGCACGGGGTTGCACAAATTAGTTCACATGCTGGGATTCAAGTGAATAATTATTTAGTAATTGAATCCTGGTACAACTTTATCCAAGGCGACTTACAGAGACTAGGGTGTGTGAACTATGCATCAGCTGCAGAGTCACTTACAACTACATCTCACCCGAAAGACTAAGTACAAGGAGGTTAAGTGACTTGCTTAGGGTCACACAATGAGTCAGTGGCTGAGGTGGGATTTGAACCGGGGACCTCCTGGTTACAAGCCCTTTTCTTTAACCACTGGACCACACAGCCTCCTATCTCTACATTCAAGAGATGCATTGGCTCTCTGCACCCAAAATGTTTTACATATTTGTAAAGCAACACCCTGAGTGCTTCTAACCATGTTAACAAGTTTGGCCCAGTGAGTAAAGTATTTGTCATGCAAAACTCCATTTAATACTGGTATAATGTAGTGCAGCAGCCACATATACCACTCATGGACTTTCCAGTGCCTCCTTTGTGTTATTAATCTAGTAACTCTAGAGGCACTGCATGGAGGTTTTATGCAGAGTAAATCATTGTCAATGTTTTTGTAGGAACAATTATTTTTTATTTATTTCTTAGCAGACGCCTTTATCCAGGGCGACTTACAATTGTTACAAGATATCACATTATTTTTACATACAATTACATTATTTTCTTTACACATTATTTTTACATACAATTACCCATTTATACAGTTGGGTTTTTTTTTTTTTACTGGAGCAATCTAGGTAAAGTACCTTGCTCAAGGGTACAGCAGCAGTGTCCTCACCGGGGATTGAACCCATGACCCTCTGGTCAAGAATCCAGAGCCCTAACCGCTACTCCATACTTCAATAATTGATAATTTAATGTTTTTTTTGATAATTTAATGTTTTTTTAATTTAGTATTAAACAATATTTAATACTAATTAATAGTAGTCACAATATTTAATATTAATTAATAGTAGTATTTTATTAAGCACACAAATAATATACAGAAATCAGAAAAGTCAGAAAGTAAATATCTTAGTCTAAGCACAAAACATAATAAAAAAATTACTGCATTCATGCTGGCTAGCAGGCAAATGAAATATGATACTGCCTGTCTCCTCACACACAAAGCAGCCACTGCAGCAGCTCAAGCAAGCTGTGACGTAATAGCTTGCTCACACACACCCACCCACATACAATCACAGCCTCAGACTGAAACAATGCAGACAATCTTAGAATATATCACATTAAGCTTATTAATGGTATATAGATTAAGTATATGGCAAGTTTACTTTTAAAGAAACAATATGAGGTAGATTACTTACAGTTACTTCATCAAGTTTCACTAAATGTTATTTCACACGCAAAGTGTGCAAACTAAATAATTAGCAGTTCTATTATATGTGAATGTGTTACAATTAATGAATTTAGTTCCATGAAAGGAAAATGCAACTGGAATTAATACTCAACGGTTCTTTGAAGCTTAGATTTTTGGTCTGCTGTAGAAAGTGATTTCCAAAACCTGATTTTGAGTAATATATATATATATATATATATTTATATATATATATATATATATATATATATATATATATATATATATATATATATACACACACAGTACTGTGCAAAAGTTTTAGGCAGGTGTGAAAAAATGCTGTAAAGTAAGAATGCTTTCAAAAATAGTTTATATTTACCAATTAACAAAATGCAAAGTGAGTGAACAGAAGAAAAATCTACATCAAATCAACATTTGGTGTAACCACCCTTTGCCTTGAAAACAGCATCAATTCTTCTAGGTACACTTGCACACAGTTTTTGAAGGAACTCGGCAGGTAGGTTGGCCCAAACATCTTGGAGAACTAACCACAGTTCTTCTGTGGATTTAGGCAGCCTCAGTTGCTTCTCTCTCTTCATGTAATCCCAGACAGACTCGATGATGTTGAGATCAGGGCTCTGTGGGGGCCATACCATCACTTCCAGGACTCCTTCTTGTTCTTTACGCTGAAGATAGTTCTTAATGACTTTCGCTGTATGTTTGGGGTCGTTGTCATGCTGCAGAATAAATTTGGGGCCAATCAGATGCTTCCCTGATGGTACTGCATGATGGATAAGTATCTGCCTGTACTTCTCAGCATTGAGGAGACCATTAATTCTGACCAAATCCCCAACTCCATTTGCAGAAATGCAGCCCCAAACTTGCAAGGAACCTCCACCATGCTTCACTGTTGCCTGCAGACACTCATTCGTGTACCGCTCTCCAGCCCTTCGGCGAACAAACTGCCTTCTGCTACAGCCAAATATTTCAAATTTTGACTCATCAGTCCAGAGCACCTGCTGCCATTTTTCTGCACCCCAGTTCCTGTGTTTTCGTGCATAGTTGAGTCGCTTGGCCTTGTTTCCACGTCGGAGGTATGGCTTTTTGGCCGCAAGTCTTCCATGAAGGCCACTTCTGACCAGACTTCTCCGGACAGTAGATGGGTGTACCAGGGTCCCACTGTTTTCTGCCAATTCTGAGCTGATGGCACTGCTGGACATCTTCCGATTGCGAAGGGAAGTAAGCATGATGTGTCTTTCATCTGCTGCAGTAAGTTTCCTTGGCTGACCACTGCGTCTATGGTCCTCAACGTTGCCCGTTTCTTTGTGCTTCTTCAAAAGAGCTTGGACAGCACGTCTGGAAACCCCTGTCTGCCTTGAAATTTCTGCCTGGGAGAGACCTTGCTGATGCAGTATAACTACCTTGTGTCTTGTTGCTGTGCTCAGTCTTGCCATGGTGTATGACTTTTGACAGTAAACTGTCTTCAGCAACCTCACCTTGTTAGCTGAGTTTGGCTGTTCCTCACCCAGTTTTATTCCTCCTACACAGCTGTTTCTGTTTCAGTTAATGATTGTGTTTCAACCTACATATGGAATTGATGATCATTACCACCTGTTTGGTATAATTGTTTAATCATACACCTGACTATATGCCTACAAAATCCCTGACTTTGTGCAAGTGTACCTAGAAGAATTGAAGCTGTTTTGAAGGCAAAGGGTGGTCACACCAAATATGGATTTGATTAGGATTTTTCTTCTGTTCACTCACTTTGCATTTAGTTAATTGATAAATATAATCTATAACATGTCTATTTTTGAAAGCATTCTTACTTTACAGCATTTTTTCACACCTGCCTAAAACTTTTGCACAGTACTGTATATATATATATATATATATATATATATATATATATATATATATATACACACACACACATCTATATAAACAGTGGCTCTTAAAAGTATTCACCCCCCCCCCCCCCCCCCCTTGGACTTTTCCACATTTTATTGTGTTACAACATGAAATCAAAATTGATTTAATTAGGAGTTTTTGTCACTGATCAACACAAAAAAAGTCCATAATGTCAAAGTGAAAAATAAAATCTACAAATTATTCTAAATTAATTACAAATATAAAACAGAAAATAATTGCCACTGTATATATAGGGTTTCAAATTATTTTAGTGTGTCATTTATTAACATATTTAATATTAAATATAAAGTGATTAGATGTATTGCGTTATGATTAGTTGTTAAACCAAAATCTAAAAAACATGTTGGTCACTGGTAAGTGCAAACAAAAAAAGAATAATATTTATTTTATCTCACAATCTAGAAATGTTAAATTCATCTCTGTTTTTAGTTTGTGAATACATATACAGTATAAATATACTGTTAAGTATACCGGGTGACTAGGGAGTTATATTCCATGACTAACAGGGTATATTTTATGAAATCTTCATCCTGGAGTAACTCATACTTAAATTCACAATGCAGGACACTTTAATTATGTTTTCAGAGCTACCATCACTTTTAACAACAATGAAAAACATAGCCTCTAATTGGGAAGGGATGCCATTGGTGTTCAGCAGTACTGATGAAGAGAGCAAGGCTTCAACCTCCCCAAGACCATGCACAGCAGTTCCTCTTCCGGTAGTGAAACCTTCTACTGAGACACTGACACAGTTTCAGTCTGACAACGAAACAAAAGTAAGTCACTTGTGTAGTGAAGTAGTTTTAAGTAATTTGATCTAATGCATTACTGGTTTGTCATATTCTGTGTGTAAACCCAGTGTTACTGACCTTTTAAATGGAAGTGGTGCGATGAACAATTAAAAATGTTTATATACTGAGCCCAAACAATTACAAATGTCATAAAATTTGAATGACTGGAAAATGCTAAATTCATTGCCCACTAATTCTATTACTAAACACTTCTGTATGCCTACATAGAAAATAATGATAAACTTTCCAAAAACAAGTTCATGGTTCACTCCAATCTGGTTTCCATCCTGCTCATTCTACAGAAACTACTCTTCTCTCTGTTACTAACTCTCTACTTTCTGCTCGTGCTGCCTCTCCTCTGTCTTAATTCTACTTGACCTTTCAGCTGCCTTTGGCACTGTTGACCATTCCATTCTTCTCTCCTCTCTCTGACTTGGGTATCTCGGGCACTGCTCTTGCCTGGTTCTAATCCTATCACTCTGACCGTTCCTTCCAAGTCTCCTGGTGTGGCTCCCTCTCTTCATCTCGTCCTCTCTCTATAGGTGTCCCCCAAAGATTGTTACTGGGACCCCTTCTCTCTATGCTGATGACGCTCAGAACTCTCTCTCTTTTCCTTCCTTTGACTCTAATATTTGAAAATCTCCAACTTTCTCTCAGCTATCCCACACACATGGTACAGCCACTTTTGTTTTGGCTAAACTTGTCTTTTCAGAAGAATAAATAATTAATTACAGTAATTCTGTACAGTACTACAGTAGGGTAATTCTCATGTACTAAATAGGGATAGTAGAGCGATAATGAATTTTGTATGATTAAAATGTTTGCTTATTATTGATGTAGCTCTGTTCAGGGATATAGTCATATGGGGTCTTTTGTCACATAAAACAACTGGATTTATCAGTATTAAAATCTTTTAAATTGATTCCCTTAAATAAATTAAGGGTTCTACACACTATACAATAGCCAATAAGTAATAATGCTTGTCAGTATTTGTTGCATAAATCAATCAAAACATGAAAAGTGTAAGAGTATCAGTATTGGACATCGCAAAAACATATCTGTCCAAATTAATTGCATATTTTTCTAAAAACACAATGATCAAATTTATTCACACCCTGTAAATTAAAATGCAGTTATTTTGGACAGATATGTTTTTGCGATAGCCAAAACTGATAGTCTTACAATGTTTCATGCTTTCATTTATTTATGAAACAAATACTGAATACAGTTCCTCCACGGGACTAGGCCTTTATACTTCAGTATCTCGGTGTGCACGGTGCTCATTGCACGCAGTGCCCAGCACTACAGCTTCAGTGCACGGACAGAGCTGCATGGTACACGGTGCACATAGTGCTCTTGGTACTCGGTGCATGGGGTGCTCGGTACACACCGTCGGACCCCCTTTTGGCACAACAGCTGCAGTACTGGCATGCTTGCACCTAGGACACCTGGGTGCTCGCCACCGTGCACAATGGTTACGCGCTTCAATTCCGCTTGCGACCTCCTCCCTTTCGAAGTATCACGAATACTTTCATGACAGACCCTCTCCAGGCCTCGGTACTTCAGAAGGAAGTGGCCACCTTGCTGTGCAAGCGAGCTATTCGTCTCGTAAACCCCACCTCCCACGGAGAGGGGTAGTACTCAAGGTATTTTCTGGTACCCAAAAAAGATGCCGGCTTTCGCCCCATCCTAGACCTGAGGCTCCTCAACGGGTTCTTAAAAGAGAGGAGGTTCCAGATGCTGACTCACCGTCACATTCTCCAGTCAGTCTGACCGGGTGACTGGTTCACCACGTGGACTTACAGGACGTTTTCTTTCACATTCCCATTCGTCCAGAGCACGAAGCATTTACAAGTTCATTCGGCCTCTCCCTAGCTCCTCGTATGTTTTCAAAGTCTACTTCGCACGCGCCCACTACAAGCATGGCTCAATGCGTTCCACCTACATCCCAAACGCGAGAGGCACTCTTTGGCACCCGGAACCAGGCAGGTTCCGGCTATGGGTCTGGCCCCTGAAAGGGACTGCTAGTTAGCCCTTGGGCATTCAGATGCAGTTGTTGGTACCTTGCAGAACGCTAGGGCAGACTCCACTAGGTCGTTGTACACCTATAAGTATAAGTATTTTCAAGCTTGGACCCTAGGACAGCCCCTTTCAAAGCAGCGTCTGTCACACTGGTTTGTGGACAAAGTCTCGACTGCGTATGATGGTGCTGGCTTGCCCCCACCTGGGAGGGTAGCCGCACACTCCACTAGAGGGTTGGCTACATCTTAGGCTGCATACTTTCTCCAGATTCTACCGCCTTAATGTGGTAGATCCTGCCCTTCCTTCATTAGGCACAAGGGTCCTTGAGGGTGTAAGCTCACACCGCTATCCCTGGGGTTATGTGGTTCTGATGCGCCCCTCATATGCTGCCATTCCTTCTCCCTCGCGACGGCTCTGGTATACATTATCCCATACATAATGTTGTTGGTGGTTGTCTTCGAATTTAAAGGGAACTTTAAGTTACTTACCTTAACCCTGGTTCCCTGAAAGAGAAGAAGACCACCAACCGTGAGGTCGCATCGGTCGCCCTCATGGGTTCGATGGAAAAAGAGAAACGGCTTCCTCAGGAAGGGGCCTCTCGGCAGCTCTGGTATAGAGAGCTAGAAAGATTTGAACTAGAAAGAGTTGAGCAAATCTTAAAGTGGTGTGGAAAGCATTTAAAGTTGTCCCATGCTTTTTTTTTTTAAATAAAAAATGCTCAACTGTTTTTATTACACATTGAAGAAGTTCCTCAATACAGCCAGAGGGCAACTTGGCGTCAGCATCAACTCGAAACTTTCAGAACTTTTTTTTAAATCCAAGGGAGTAAAATATGATGATGAATGAGTCAGAGTGATTTATTTTATATTTATTGGCATATTGGAGAAATGTTATGAGAGCTCCACATTTTTTTCTCACTTTTTTTCTCAGTCATATTGGCATATTGAAGAAATGACTGCTTAAGAAATTAAATAATACTACTTAATTATGGGGTGTCCAATCCTGGTCCTGGAGGGCCGTAGTACAATTTTCTAGGTCTCCTTAAATCACCAACATCTTCAGAACCGGGAATTGTCATTAAATTGGTCCAATTAACACAATAATTAGTTTAACTAGAACTGCCAAGCAGTTTTATGGCTCCCAAGAACCAGTACCAGTACTAAACACTTAATGGCATATCTGTTGTTGTTTTAACATTTATTTATCATTTAAGATTTAAAAAAAAAAAAAATAATGTTTGAGTTGTAGATTACTTTTTGAACTCGGAGTTGAATCTTATATGCTAAATAAACATTTTAGTGTATTTTTCAGTGTTCTCCAACCCTGGTCCAAGAGAACCCCAATCCAGTAAATGTTTTAGGTCACCCCTAAATCAACCATTTCTAAAAACTGGGAACATATGTAAATTATCAATCAATTAAGCAAGTAACTTGTTCAATTAAAGAAACTCTAGTACTTGATGGTTGAAGGATATCCAGGCCTTTCTTGAAATTATCTCTAAATTACTTAATATAAGAAATCACCTGTTTAATTGATCAAAAATAAATTGTTCCAAGTCTTTATAAATTGATCATTTTATACTGACCTATAAAAACCTGCTGGATTGGGGCGCTCTGGAACGAACCCTGGTATTTCGGATGTGGTATAACATTATTTTTTGATGTACTTTTGTAAAGAATTGCATTATACTTTACATTTTTACAATTATTTGGTCTATATTGATAAACATTATTAAAAGTGCATTGTATACTACACATTAAATATTAAATATTACAACTATATTATATATATATATATATATATATATATATATATATATATATATATATATATATATACACACAGTGCCTTGCATAAGTATTCACCCCCCTTAGACTTTTCCACATTTTGTAGTGTTACAACCTGGAATTAAAATTGATTTAATTGGGATTTTTACCATTTGATTTACACAACATACTTAACACTTTGAAGATGCAAACTATTTTTTATTGTGAAACAAAAGTTAATTAAACAAAAAAAAGACATCTGTTGGTTGCATAAGTATTCACTCCCCTGAGTCAATACTTGGTAGAAGCACCTTTGGCAGCAATTACAGCTGTGAGTCTCTACCAGCTTTGCACATCTGGATCCTGCAATTTTTGGCCATTCTTCTTGGCAAAATTGCTCAAGCTCTGTCAAGTTGGATGGGGACCGTTGGTGAACAGCAATTTTCAAGTCTTGCCACAGATTCTCAATTGGATTGAGGTCTGGGCTTTGACTGGACCATTCTAAGACATTCAGGTTCTTGTTTTTAAACCACTCCAGTGTAGCTTTGGCTGTGTGTTTAGGGTCATTGTCCTGCTGGAAGGTGAACCTCCGCCCCAGTCCCAGGTCTCTTGCAGACTGAAACAGGTTTTCCTCTAGAATTTTCCTGTATTTGGCTCCATCCATCTTGCCCTCAATCCTGACCAGTTTCCCAGTCCCTGCCGATGAAAAGCATCCCCATAACATGATGCTGCCACCACCATGCTTCACCGTGGGGATGCTGTTCTCAGGGTGATAAGCAGTGTTGGCTTTGCGCCACACATAGCGTTTTGCGCTAAGGCCAGAAAGTTCAATTTTGGTCTCATCAGACCAGAGAACCTTTTTCCACGTTTGCTGTGTCTCCCACATGCCTTTTGGCAAAATCCAAACAGGATTTGATATGAGTTTTTTCAGCAATGGCTTTCTTCTCGCCACTCTACCATAAAGCCCAGCTTTGTGGAGCGTCCGGGTTATAGTTGTCCCATGGACGGTTTCTCCCATCTCAGCTGTGGATCTCTCCAGCTCCTTCAGAGTTACCATTGGCCTCTTGGTTGCTTCTCTGACTAATGCCCTCCTTACCTGGTCACTGAGTTTTGGTTGTGCCATATTCTATCCATTTTGATGTTCAAAGTTTGGGATATTTTTTTTAAAACGCAACCCTAATTGGTGCTTCTCCAGAACTTTATCCCTGACTTGTTTTGATAGCTCCTTGGTCTTCATGATGCTGTTTGTTTAGATATGCTCTCTAACAAACTCTGGGGCCTTCCAGAAACAGGTGTATTTAATCTGAGATCATGTGACACTTTAATTGCACACAGGTGGTCTCCATTCAACTAATTATGTGACTTCAGAAGGCAATTGGTTGCACCATAGCTTATTTAGTGGTGTCACAGCAAAGGGGGTGAATACTTATGCAATCAAGACTTTTCAGTTTTTTATTTGTAAATAATTTTGAAAAATATGTAGATTTTTGTCCCCACTTCGACATTGCCCTAAATTACTTAATTGGACCAATTATTACCAATTATTAGTCTAATTAAGTAATTTGGAGCACAGTTGGAACAAAAGCCAGGAGGGACACAGGCCAGGAATGGAATTGCCCACCCCTGCTCTAGAAGCTCCGCAATCAAATCATCTTTTCAACTAAATCGATCCGTTGCAATCTCCTGGATTCAAGGCATCTACTCTCACCCTACAAGGCATCTGCTCTGCCCTGTGAACCACAATAATGTAAGTGTAAAACTGAAGGACCAACAGCACTATGGAGTACAGCCTGCTGTTTAGAGAATAGTATTGAAACTTGTTTTCAATACTGTTTAAGTTTATAGTGTTAACTTTTTTTAACCTTAAAAAAAATGTGAAAGCAATGAACTGATATGAATGGCATGCAAATAAAAAACAGTGCTTCATTTGTTTGAATCAGTTTTGCATTTAATGTACTTGTAATGATTTCCATTACATGAGAGTATATGTTAAAACTTCATGCTGATTTGAACTTGGCTCTTGCCAAGATAAGCACCAACCAAGACGTAGCTTTACAGTAAACTAATGTGATCCATCTGCGTCTCCATCCATTTCCGTTTCCTTCCATCTGATGATGTATATATCCTTCTGGCTGGTGTTGATGGCTGAAGTGTAATGCTGGCTCCAGGGATCAGCTTATTTTGCCTTCCCAGCGCATCAGCACACACAACGGCTGCGATGCTGGCTCCGGGGATCAACCAAAGTGCGGCATCCCCAGCGCATCAGCATGACAACCGTCTGGATTGAGCTAAGTAGGGTACATCTCTGGGGTTTTCAAGTGGGCACCTTCCATCCTCAGTGTTTCGTCGACTAGCCCACGACACCTGAAGAGAGCTCGACAGTGATTCTGGCGTCCCAGCATCACCCCCCTCCATCCCCCCTCAGTGTTTCTTTCTTTCTTTTGTGCTTGAGATCCCCAACCAGAATCTTTCCGTCTCAACCACAACCAGTTCCTGCTCCTCTCTGCTGCTTCAGATAAGTTCTTCACTGTGTGACGCAACTCTTGGCCACTGAATCCGACATCTTTGAGAAACCGGATTGTAGAGTGTGCCACAAATCCTCGACAACCCACCTCTACTGGGTAAACCCGGAATCTCCATCCTCGCTGTTCCGCTACAGCGGCTAGTTGAGCATACTGCAGTTTCTTCCTCTCATACGCCTCATCTACAGCATCCTCCCATGGCACTGTTAACTCTACCAGGTGAACAAGGCATGCTGATCCAGACCACAAGACAATATCTGATCGAAGGTTAGTGGTGGTAATCTGATGTGGAAAAATAAGCCGTTGACCATCATCTGCCAGCTTTTTCCAGTCTCTAGCAGCTTCCAGTTGTCCTGGGCGAGGCTTGGTTTTAACACCTTTTCTTGGCGGTTGCTCTCCTGGGCGGAGGAATGTTGTCTTTTGTGTGTAATGTTTTGATGGAACTGGTGGCAACTTATTGGTCATGTTACACTTGTCTTCCAATGCTAAGGCCAAACATCGCAGCACCTGGTCATGGCACCAAGTTAACCATCCTTGGCTAAGACCCACCTTACATCCTGTCAAAATGTGCCTTAATGTTGCAGGTGATGAACTGTGACGAAGTGCCAGCCCCTGTGTGTATTTTGTGTGTTATGTGTTGTATGTTGCGTGCGTGTGTTAATGTTGGTGTATAGTCATTGGTACACGGGATATAAATGGGTGTGTGCAGCACCAGTATTTAAATTGTATATTTGTATTTAGGCACGGGATTGCACGTGCATTTAAAGTATAGTATGTGAGCACGGGGTTGCACAGAATTAATTCACGTGCTGGGATCCAAGTGAATAATTAATTAGTAATTGAATCCCAGCACAACAGTATATATAGATGCACGTTTGACTCACTCGGGGTTGGGTGTACGTGAGTGGAGAACGGGTGAGAGAGAGAGGAGAAAGAAAGAAAGAAAGAAAGAAAGAAAGAAAGAAAGAAAGATCGATCGTAACGTTTGTTTTTGCTTTACTCACCGTGTTTGTTTGTCTCCGTGCACCATTTGTTAAGTGTTAGTTCGTTTTGTTTATATATTTATTTTGGCGCAAGTGCCGTGTCCTGTGTTTGTGTTTGTTTGTTCAACCTTTTTATTTTCTGTTCTGTTTATTAAATGCTGAGCGAAACCATTCGCTCAGCTCCACCAAACCATACCTCTCTGTCGTTTTATTTCCTGCTTCTGGTCTGACGCCACCCACTCCGGCCGTCTTTGTGACATGAACACAAAGGACAGGAGGCATCCTCTCCTACCCAGAGGTTTAGGTTATGTGGTGATGAGAGAACATCATATGAGGAAACTGATCCTGCTCTGTTTCATTGGCCATAGGTTTTGCCAGCCGACCTTGCGTTGTTCCACTCTCCCATCTCATCCATTCTCCCTGCTTGGCCTGGGAAACGGCCTTTAAGCACCTCATCCTCTCCTCCTGCTTTTGCACCTTGTTGACTACCAGCTTCCTCCGTTGAGCTGGGGCTGCCCTGTGCCATGTATGAAGAGCTGATCAGAGACCAAGACCCCCTCTTCCATGCTGAACTTGCACCATGATATCACTGATTTGAAGGACAGCCTTTGCATCTTCCACAGCTTTCTTTGCCGGCCACTTTCACTTTTCCAGTTTTCAACACAGGTGCTGCCTCCCTTACGCATTTGTCACATGACTCTACTAATGTAATTTCCAGTCGGACCTTAAAGCACTTAAACTCCTTTGTTAGAGCGGAGACTGGTAGCTGCAGTACTCCTTTACCATAAAGTCCCACTCTGCTGAGGCAGCGTCGAACTCCCAACCATTTCCTGATGTATGAACTGATTAAAGCTTCCAGCTTCTCTACTGTTGTCAAAGAAACCTCGTACACAGTCAGTGGCCACAGCAACCTCGGCAGTAGACCAAACTGAAAGCACCAGAGTTTTAGTTTGCCTGGTAGAGCGCAGCTGTCTATGCTCTTCAACCCTTCCAATGCTTGTTGTCTAACTTCTCCCACACAAACTGTGTCTTTTAGATCCCCATCATACTGTCTCTCAAGACTTTTCACTGGCTTCTCAGACACTGTTGGTATTGCCTCACCATTAATGTACAACCTTTTACCTACTACTTTACCTTTAATTATATGCTCCTTGATTTAGTGGGCTTGAATTGCATTTGTGCCCATTCAATATTATTGGTTAATTTGCCCAATAACCAATTAGTGCAGGCTACTGTTGTAGTCATGGTTGTCATGTCATCCATGTATGCTCGAATTGGTGGTAGTCGCATTCCAGAAGCCAAGCGCTCTCCCTCCCACTACCCATTTTGATGCCCTAATAATTACTTCCATTGCCATGGTAAAAGCCAGCGGAGAAATGGTGCATGTAGAAATGTAGTGCTGAATTCTGAAGTTGAAAAACAAAACTGCAAATCTCCAAAGTAGGCTTTCACTAAATTTGTTATTGTCATTGGTACACTGAAAAAATCAGATGCTGCCCAAAGAAGTTCATGTGGCACTGAACCATATGCATTAGCTAAATCCAGGAATGTCACATGGAGCTCCTTTATCTCCCTTTTCATGGGACTGAATTTGTTGCCAAATCATACAGATGTGTTCTAAGCATCCTGGGAAACCTGGAATGCCCGCTTTTTGTACTGAAGTGTCAATGAAACAGTTCTTTAATAGGTAAGTTGACAATCTTTGAGCAATAATTCTGAAGAAAATCATGCCTTCTACGTTTAATAGGGAAAAAATGGAGAAACTGACTAATGCTTGTAGAATCTTTTATACATATTTAACGCTTCAGTACCGCTATCAGATGTGCTTTGCAGAGTGACGTTATATACAGTGTAAAACTCTGGGGCTATCAGAAAAATACTAATTTTTAAATAAACCTTTCGAGTGCAATATATGTATGTGTATTACTGTTTTTGTAAACATCTGAATCTCATTAATACGAACCATTGCTATGTTCCCCAGCTGTTCAGATGGACAGGCTTCTACTATATGTTATTCTTAGTTAATTTTTAACTGTTGTTGAAATATGTGCATTCTGGCACTTTTTTTGGGGTGGGGGACTCGAGCACTGATATTGTAACGTTTTCATGTTTAGGAAGTAGCACTCAGAGAGACAGTGTTGAATTCTCAAAATATTTGTTTTGTTTGAAACTACAGAGAATTCCTATCAGGGGCCGGAATTCATGGCACCAAAATAATAACCCTACATTTTAGTCTTGGCACTTTCATTGCATATTCTCTACTTTTACATGCTCGCTCAGTCGCACCCAAAATTTCTCATTCAAGTTCAGCGCTGGACTGTCTGCAGTCCCCAGGCTCATGCACCCCTGTCGTTTCCCGCCGCTGTCTGGCTCATCAACCAGTCACATCCATGCTCTGCAACCCCCCGAAAACAGCAGCACACATTATCCCCACTCATTCACTCACTCCCCCGTTTCCCTTACAATACATGTAACAAAGACAAACTGAACAAACAACAAGTCCTGCAACAAAGCAATTGTCCAGGTATTTACAATATTTTTTTAATTTGAAAGCATGACCACCTTTATGTACAAAAATCTTCACTACTATACAAATGAACAAGAACTGTTGAGTATTTATTTTAGATGTTAACCTATAGCTGGGGTTCAGGGGGCGGAGCTAAGCACCAACAACCTATCATCTGCTGTCATCAATTAAATCTACCTTATTTAAACATTAGTCACCTCTACCTCGCTGTCTTGTGTTTTTTCGTTTTTGGCTTAAACCTAAGCGATTTCAAGACCCATCTACTTTTGCGTACCTCAATAATGGAGTACTTACAGCAGTTGTCATCGGATTCAGAGGATTCCCAGGATTTTCTGTCATTAACAGATCATTCTCCTTCAGCTTCAATCCAGGGTCCATCCAATCTCCATTTTTTCTCCCCTTCTGGTATTTCAGTTACATCTGATCAGGCTCCTGATCAGGCTCTCGACCAGGTTCCAGTTCAAATGTTGCCTACCGTTCCTGCCACCCAAACATCGAATCTGCGGCGATCCAAGCGTCTTCGGCCTCAGGACGCCCCTCCGGATCGATTGTTTTGGAAGGACTGGCCCATGAATAAATTGATAAAAACCCTCCTTAAAAATGGTAATGCGATTCCAGCAGGGAGTGATAGAGAGTCTCTTTTCATTCTCTATTGCAATTCAGACTCAGCAGAACCAGTCTTTCCTCTGAAAAAACATAATCAGCCGCGCCCAGCCATTCAGCGTCCTAAAACAGACAGCAGGCAGTCTATTCCGGATCTAACCACCCCCACAACTAGCACCGCTAACCAGCAGCCAACCATTGAAATCCAACATTCGCAAATATTCAACGAGATAAAATCATTTATGCAGCCTTTTTCCGATACTCTATCTTCGGTCAGTTCTCAACTGTCGGATCTAGAAAAAAGGGTGTCTACAGCGCAGTCATTAATTTCAGCATCAAATGCTGCAGCGCCGCCTACAGCTTCTTCCGGTCCAGCCCTAATTTCAGCCAGCGAAGCAGATTCTCCAATATACAACCTTGCTACCACATCTACATACGGATCCTCCTCTCCAACGGCAGCTAGACGTCACACTATATCTCCACAAATCAGACGTATCATTCTCAAAGGTAAGGACATTAATCTTGTTTCACTATTAATGACGACTTCGGAATTCTTGGACCATAGAGTAGTCGATTGTGGAGAATTGGCGGTAACTCTAAAATCCAGAGATCCCAGACTGCTTAAAAATCTTACATTAGGGGAGTTTGTCCTTGCTTTCTCCATATTCAGAGATGTGTTATGCTTGGTATATCCTAACCGCAGAGCTGAATTGGAATCTTACGAATATTACATCGTGGAGCTGTCTGTCAGATACGGAGGGACTATTTTTTATGAGTATCATAAAGCATTTTCTGCAAAAGCAGCAGCGATATTGGCAGCAGATAATCACATCATCAATTGGGCAAAACCTGATCCAGATCTATTTAATAGAATTTTTGGTGGTCTAAGGGCTAATGCATGTGGGGTCTGCGCTTCAACAGCTCATTCAACAGCCCTCTGCCCTAAAGCTGCAATTGCATCAACTTCTAAAGCACCCGGTTTCGCCGCTAATTCATACAGATCTTCAGTACCTAATCCTATACATTCTTCAGCTCCCCTCGATCAATCTACAAGGAAAGACAAATACGGGCGCAGTATTAGATTTTCTGGAGGAAGACAAATCTGCAACAATTTCAATACTGGCTTCTGTTCGAATAGGCAATGCAATTTTATCCACATGTGCAGCAATTGCGGTGACGCTCACTCTAATACAATCTGCCCTTTAAAACGCAAGTGACTTTCCCCGATGCTCACCGTCTTTACTCCTATAAACATCCTGCCATTATCAAGTAAATTACAGAATCATCCTGACAGTAACTTAATTAATTACCTGATCGACGGATTAAAAAATGGTTTTTCAACCGGTCTTACTCAAATTCCTTCTTCCTCGTTCCAAAGCAAAAATCTTTATTCAGCGACTCAAGATCCACAATCAGTGCAGTCTCTCATCGAAAAAGAAATTAAAAAAGGATTTATAGTCGGTCAATTTTTAGCTCCTCCTTTTCCAGTATATAGAATTAATCCTATCAGCATTGCCACGAGGAAAATGTCAGGAAAAAAGCGTCTCATTATTGATTTATCAGCACCACGGGGGTCAAGCACCAGCAGCATTAACTAATTAATTCCCCAAGATCAATTTTCCCTGCATTACATCACTATTGCAGATGCAAAAGCAGATATATCAGACGCATTTAAAGTAATGCCAATCCATCCTTCTCTCCATCACCTGTTTGGTATATGCTGGGAAGGGAAGTTTTATTTTTCCACTCAATTGACTTTCGGCTGCCGCAGCAGCCCGAAGATATTTGATACCCTGTCGGAAGCATTATGCTGGATTCTTCTTAATGTCTATCATGTCCCGTTCTTGCTTCACTTGCTTTCAGAAGAAAAATCAAATCGGTCCCCTTCATTCTTTGGAATTCCTTGGAATCATTCTAGATACAGAAACGTTTGAAGCCCGCCTGCCTGAGTCTAAACTTAACCATATTCGTTTGCTAATTCAGGATTTTCAGATCAGTAAAACAATTAAAAAACGGGCACTGCTTTCATTGCTGGGTTACTTTAATTTTGCAATATGTATCATTCCACAGGGGAGGACGTTTATATCTCGGCTGCTAGCACTGGCATCAACAGCAAAAAATCTGGACTCCTATTTAAATATCTCTTCAGAAGCTAGGAAAGACATTAAAATGTGGTCTGCGCTTATTCAGCACTGGAACGGTCTCTCTATGTTTTATGATGATTTCATTTCAGCTCCTCATGATATGGCTTTATTTACTGATGCCTCATCTCTAGGATTCGAAGGTCTATTTAATGGTTTTGCAGTACATGGCCTGAGGAAATCGAGAACATATCTCCTCATCTAAAATCCACAGCTCTGCTAGAGATATACCCAATAGTAGCAGCTGCCCAGCTATGGGGTCATCTCTGGTCTAAGAAATCAATACTATTTTACTGTGATATGCACTGTAGTTGAATTATTATAAATAAAGGACGTTCCTCCTCCGCTCTTATAATGCAATTGCTGCGGCGGCTAGTATGGATTTTAGTCTCTAATAACTTCCTAATACAAGCTCGCCACCTACCAGGCATTTTTAATAATGCAGCTGATGCTCTTTCCCGTTTACAAATTTCCAAATTCCACAGTTTGCTGCCCTCAGCTCTGCAATATCCAGCAGCAACGCCACAGTTCAATCAGCTGATTTTCAACTAAATCCAACTATAATAAACTTCTTAATTCAGCTCAAGATTACATGGCATCAGCACTTGCCCCATCTACCAGATCATCGTACTCTACAGGTTGGGCATGTTATGTAACTTTCTGTTTACAAAGCAGGATTAATCCTACTCCATTCGCCATGATCCAGTCCTGGTTGTTCATAGTGCATGCAAAGGACTCTCTACATCTGGCACCAGCTACAATCAGACTATATTTGTCAGGAATTCAGCATCAATTTCGCTTGATGTCCATCAATTCCCCAACTCTATTATCAATTCCAGCGGTTCGTCTCCTTTTACGAGGAATTTCCAAGTGCTCTCCGGCTCCTTCTTCTGCTCGCCTGCCTATTTCTATAGACATTCTCAGTAAATTGATTTCAATTCTCCGCCACGGCTGTTTTTCTCCATTTGATGATTTAACTATGGAAGTCATATGTCTGTCTGCATTTTTTGGATTTTTGAGATGTTCTGAATATACAGTTCCTTCTATTGCCAGCTTTCCTACCCTAGGTATCCGCTGCAGTGACCTCAAGCTCATCCCAGATTCTCATTTCATCTTATTTCTTCGCATTTCAAAAACAGATCAACTGCGGCAAGGACAATGTATTCAGCTTTCTAAGATCAACTCTCCTCTGTGTCCCTTCACTTCCATGTTGAAGTACATTGCAGAACGCAAAGCCATTTCATCCTCCGACCCTTTGTTTATCAATTCAAGCCGGTCCATTGTATCAAGGCATTGGTTTTCAACACACCTTTCCTCCGTGGTATCCAGAGCAGGTCTTCCTTCGCAATTCTACACTCCTCATTCATTTAGAATAGGGGCAGCTACTTCAGCCGCAAAAGCCAACATTAACCAGCATTTAATTAAAAATATGGGGCGCTGGACTTCATCAGCAGTTGAAAGTTATATTTGTTCTTCATTTCCCCCTAAGAAATAAAATTAAAGAAAGGGGACTATGTGCAGAGGGTCTTCACATAGTCATTAGGGTACAGTCTACTAACCCCTTTGTCACGTTAAGTGTTTGTTTTCTTTCGTCTAAATGTTTTCTCTTTTCTTCTTTCTTATGCATTGGCGGTTCTTTCTTTTTTCTTCTTCATGTTGCGTCAGCGGGGAGCCGGGGGTCCATCTTTTGGGCGGTTAGTGATTCCACTTTCTCCAACCCTTTGTTAAGCTCCACTTCATTTACCTCATAGAGGAGGGTTCTCCATGAGTCAGAGGGGACCCCCGGCCAAACCCTTCCATCTGCATGTATGTTTCTTTTGGGATTCTTCTTTCAGGTCTGATGCATCTATGCGAGGGTCCCCAAGCGGTGGCATCCCTTGTGTTTGTCGGGTCTCCTCAAAGACGGTGGCCCCTCTCCTGTTTGTCGGGTCTCCTCAGCGACGGAACCCCCCCTACTGTATACGTTGGGTCAGGAAGAGCCGGAACCTCTTTTGTGTTATCAATACTAATTCATGTTTTCTTTCCGGTTCGCGAGCCTCTTTGTATGTCGGGTAACCTCAGAGACGGTGCCACTCTCGTATGTCGGGTCACCTCAAAGACGGTGGCCCCCCTCCTGTTTATCGTGTCGATCGATCAAGTTAATGTTGGGCCTGGAATAGGCGGAGCCCCTCTCTCCATGTGTATATGTTTACTAACTCTGTCAATAAACACTATCAGTTGGCATAGCTCCGCCCCGTGAATTTCATACAGTATTAAATGGCAGTGTTTATTTATATCTGATAGTGAAAAATAAAATAAATATCAAGATAGATAAAGAAATAAATGTCTTGATTTATGTATTCATTTATTTCAATATTTTTAATGTATTTATGTTTTACTTTTACCAAATATATAAGCTATCCTTCAGCATAGCTAATTCTCAGAAATTAACGTTCCTTTTTGTCCAGTGGGGACCACAAACGGCGTTACTCTCATCAACCAGTATATTGAGAGGAACCGTACTTCCTTGCACCAATAGGGACCACAATGAGTGTTAATACTGACAGGAAACCAACATTTTTCAGAGATAAAGATCAGAATCTCAGAATGATGATGATGATGACTCAAAAAATCTCTAAAATATATAAAAGTCCCGAGAATTCTTAGCTGGCTGACTTCATCTTCCAAAATATTGCTTGTCTCAACTGATCGTGTAGCACTGACAGTATATAGTTTCAAATCCCACACATGCCAGAAAAAATATATTTTTGCAGGCAAATGTTCCATTTTAAAACAGAAATAAATGCGTTAGAGTATATTTCCATGCTGAATTAATTGTCATTAAACTCGGATGTCCTGTAATATACATATGCATGGATAAAAGTGCCTGGGGTCTGCAGGAAAAGGTCATTTCTACCTTACTTTTGGCGACTTATTTCTCTTACTGTATGACAGGTTGTGACAGGATAGCTTCGTGGGCCCAGATGGTATTGGCAGGGACAGAGACTCAGAGAGAAGGAAGTTTAAGCTCTGTTGCGCATTTTTAATAAACACAAAATAAATAGGTACAAAGAAAAACACAGCTCACAAAGCTGAAAAAAAAGGTTTAATAAAACAAGTCACGAACACAGTAAAACAGAAACAAAATAACCAGCTCAAGGGCCAAAACAACAGGTTTAACCAAAATACCAAATCGTAGGCTGGGCATTAGCCTTCACTACAAAGTTTTCAATATTTTGCAAACACTCACAATGTACTCACCCAACTACCTCTACCCAGACAAAGGAGTTCTACCTTCATTATATGCTGTGTGGCTGGAGCCTAATTAATCATCAGTCAATCAATTACCTACTTAAGGATCCAGCCACATTCTCACAAGTATTTTGGCAGGGATATGAAATTAACCCCATCCCTGCCAACCACCACCAAAATACCACACAACACTATTTACAGGCAGGGCCCTGCCCAGCCACATAGCCCGCCCCCCTTGTCCCCTCAAGTCCCCTGTTGTCCTACTTCTCCCATCTTCTGCGCCTTCCTGGTGTGACCGAGACCTGGCGACACGGGACCCAGGCGCAGTGGACGGGGTGTCGGGAATGCAAGCAGATGACCAGTCGGCTGCAGTCCCAAGCAGTGGTGAGAGCCCAGGCGACTGTGGAGCGACATCTGGGCTACCAGAGCGAGCGGAGCAGGAGACCAGGCAACCACCTGTGCCTGGTGGTGCCGCGACCTGGGATCCAGGCCCAGCGACCAGAGGTCCAGACATGCAGCCTGGGTGTCTGGGAGCCCAGGTCGAGGGAATCAACCCCCAGGCGCCGGGCTGTGGCACAGGGGCGGTGGTCGGGGCTGTGGTGGAGGTGGTCTCCTCACCTCCCCCCCTTCTTCAAAGCCAGCAGCTCCCTCTTCTGGAGCTCTGGCCACACGTAATCCTGAAACAAATCTGCTGCCTGTGGCAACAATTCTCCAGGCGGTGTCATGCCGGCATCCCCAGAAGGTGACCCCCAGTGATGGCGAGCAGACACCCCTAAGCGGAGCGAGTGTGGCATCCTTGAGCCGAGTGGCTTCAGCATTCCCCAGGTGATGGCGAACTGGCCTCCCCAGGCGATGGCAGCAGTGGACCCTTGGGAGGCCACTGTGGGAGGGGAGCCCCCGGCCAAGCAGGCGGCAGTGGGAGCTCCGCTTCTCCCCCAGGTGGTGGAGGTGGGAGCGGCAGGTAATCCTCCACTAGCGATGGAGGCAGGAGCAGCAGGTTATCCTCCGCTAGCGGTGGAGGCGGTAGAGGCAGGTAATCCTCCGCTGGCGGTGGAGGCGGGAGCGGCAGGTAATCCTCCCATGGCGGTGGAGGCGGGAGCGGTAGGTAGTCCTCCCATGGCGGTGGAGGTGGGAGCGGTAGGTAGTCCTCCCATGGCGGTGGAGGCAGGAGCAGCAGGCAGTCTTCCTCTTGTGGCGAAGGCAGGAGCAGCAGACAGTCTCCCCCTAGTGGAGGAGGCGAGAGCAGCAGGTAGTCTCCTATCCCTGGGGACTGGTGCGTCTCCCCCTCAGTTGCTGGGGGCTGATGCAGCTGAACTTTGGTCACTGGAGACAGCGGGGGCTTTTCCCTCTTGCGCTGGACACTTGGCCTCAACAAGGGGTTTCCATAGGGGCAGTCCTCCCGGTCGTGCCCAAACTTTCCACAGGCGCCGCACAGGGGGGCCCCTTCAGCCCTCCACTGTCCCTGCTCCGCTGCCCAGTCCAGGGGTCCCAGAATGGTCAGAACCCTTGACCACCACTTCTTGTGCTGCTGTTGTTGCTGATGCTGTTGGTACTGAGGTGTCGCTGCTGCTGTTTCCTGCAGCTTTTCCTTCCCAGACAAAGGATTTCTCCTTCCTTATATGCCATGTGGCTGGAGTCTAATTATTCATCAGTTAATCAATTATCTACTCTAGCCATATTCTCACATGTATATTGGCAGATATAGGAAATTAACCCCATCCCTGCCAACCACCACCAAAATACCACACAACACTATTTACAGGCAGGACCCCGCCCTGCCACACAGGTATTGACTTTTTTGTCTACATTGCACCTAAGGGTGTTGGAACCTACAAGTGAAATGGTGCATTTGGCTGATTTACTTTTGCTGCGCCAAGCTGCTTGCAGTGTAACAAACTTACCTAGCGTACAATAACCAAACACCTAGGCCATAAGTGTATACTAGCACGAGGATAAAACATTCAATACCACAGTCCCAGCAGGTAAATCAGTACAGCAAAAAACAAGGATTTCACGAGAACCAAGGGAGTAAATTTTAAACAGGATAGGTTTATTATATCTATTTGTATATAGTACTAAGAACAGGTGTACCCTGGAGTAATCAGAACAGTAAGTCTTAAGTAAGATCAGAAATCTGGCAAATATCAACCCTGATTCAATGGTAAGCAAACTAAACATCCTGGTTGGTAGAACAAACAATATCATGTAAAACTATTAGTAGAAACACCTACCCAGTATATCTTCAGATTACCCTTCAAGGAGCATACCAACACCGCAATGCTAATCACATAAACATGGCAATTGGAAAAGACAAACATATATATATATATATTATATATATATATATATATATATATATATATATATATATATATATATATATATATATATATACACACACACATACACACACACACACACACAATATACTTATTATATGTACAGGCCTTTGTACCGTTACATACAATCACAATACTAATGTATAGCAAAACCATTAATAATCTGCCTCGCTGTTGGAACTCGAGTAAACAAAAAAGAGAGGGAAGGAGACACCAAAAAAATACAGGCAGGCCAACCAATAATCAGGCTGTTCATTCTATGGCCCACGCAGTTGCAATAATTATATCCAAGTGTACGAGTACTTAAAAGTTTCAGTCCCGGGCTTGATATTAAAACGCACCCAGAAAGTAACAAAACAAACCTACAAAGTTCCAGAAAAATAACACAACAATCCAGCAATCCCAACAAGAACGCTCTTCAAACAAAAACCCGAATGGCCATTCAAAAAATATTTGTAATCCAAACTGCAGCAAAAAATAGAAAAGGATCGATCTCACCCGGTTGTGATGAATCCGTGGGCAAGTCCTCCAGTTCATACAATGTTGTCCCGTAACAACAGTAAAGTATCAAAGTAAATATATAAATCAAACCAACTGGATGTAAATAGGTCCCAAAACGGAAGTATTGCCCAACGCGAACTGAGCAGCGTGTGATAATAGCTATTGCACTAGTATTAGTCGAACCCGCTATTGAAACTGGTAAAAACCAAAACACGGTTGTTTGACATAACACAGACTAGGAGCATGCTATACACAGACTAACTCGTTTTTTCTGCCGTTTGAACAGGTTGCCTGTAAATTCTCTCTGTCTCTCTAATAACTCCGTATTTTTTTCCTCTCTTAATAGACTTTCAAACCCTTTTTTTTTTTATATCCTATTCGTTTCGAGCGTTTAACCAAAGGAAGCTCCGCCCACAATTATGGAAAACAGTCATGGCCAAAATACCTAAAAAGAATTAGTCTAGGATCATAGCGTTTTATCCCAAATTTAAACAACGTACTCAGCACACGAACTAAAACAATAATTGCCCGAAGAGTTTATTTTTAAACCAGGCAAGGATATAGATTATATATATACATATATTTATGGCGAAATATTAAGGAGCTAATTAAAAACGCTGTCATGATATAACTAGATTGCCTGGCCAGGCTTACTGGCATTCACTTAAAAATGCGCAGGTGCTACGCTTCTTGTAGCACATTGTGTGGCGGTTGCCACAGCAGTTTTTCCCATAGTGTCTTATTGCCACATTAAGCTCTGCTTGCAGAATTATTGTGAAGACTGTTAGTGCTCTAGCAGTAGGCTTTCTTCAGTTTTCGAGCTCTTGGTTAGCCAAGAGCGTTATAGGTGGGTATCCCTGTAATCACTCCTGCGGTAAGTGTAGGTCCCAGACCTGCTCCCATTCCCACCGGTACAATGAACGAGATTACCTTTTTCCGATTCACTAGCAGTCATTGGGCTCAGCTCTGCTTCGGGCCTGACTGTTCGCAGTCCTTCCCACAGTGTCTCGTTGCCGCTTTGGTCTCTGCTTGCAATACCACTGCGAAGGCTGTCAGGCTGACAGCTGGCTTCCTCCAGTCTTAGGGTTGTGTTGTGATAAGCTAGAAGCTCTACAGGTGGGCATCCCTGTATACTGCTTCTTCAGTAACTGTAGGTCACTGATCTACCACTTTTCATAGTGAACAAGGTTACCGTAACGCCCTGCACTGTACCATTTGCACTTTACCGTGTATACCGTACCATGTGTACTGTGCATCATACCATTTGTACCATTTTTGTCCAGCTGAACGTGGAGTTTTTTAACCTCTTCAGCTACAGTGAACAAACAGGAAAGCAGCACATTATTAATAATGAACAACACATTTTGCGCCTACAGTCACCCTTATAAAAGTTTGCCATGTTTGTATGGTAATTTTGCGGTTTTAACATTCTTTCTCCATGGTTATACTATGTATTTACCATTGTTTACCATGGTTTGCAATTGTTTACCATGGTTTGCAATGTTTTTAAATTGGCATTACCATAGCTGTGTGTATGCTTTATTACACTTTACTATGCTTTTATTATGGTAACATTTTATAAGGGTTACAGCCATGTTTCATGTACAAATGAGATAACCCTAAGGCAGTTCCGCAAATAAATAATCCTGTTAAAAAGGCCTCCCTATTACTGTTTCTCTAATATTTAATATAGGGACAGCTGCTACACTAACAAAATATTATGACCACACTTTGGACAGGGGCAAGAGCTCTGTTGATGATAACTTATTTTATTAAAGTGATATAATTCATGGATCAATTTGACTCGTCATCCCACCTGACAGGAGCCACAATCAGCATTATGGGTAATGAGAACCCCCAGAAAGGCAGGTTGAGAGGCAGGGTTGCTGTAGGTGATGGAGGAGAAATAATTATTTTAAGAAAGGAAACCTCCATGTTCAAACCAGTGAGAAGTTAAGCAAAGATGGCAGCCTTTATGGCAGCATTATGTATCTGGTACATATAAACAGAAGGGACTGAATGCCTGTAAAAAAAATATTTTCACAAAATTATTTAATAGAATGTTCACACCAAAAATAGCTTATTCCAGATATTGACATCACAAGGTAACCAATGGGAAAGCATAGTCATCACTAATCAAATACTTGTACATGTGAAATCAGCTGTAATGTTGTATTCAATAATTAAGGCTAGCTACTGTACTGTAGGTCTCAATATGAATGTTTAACTACACTCCTAACTCATTCCTAAGAACAAATATATAAAAAAAACATCTACTTCAATAAAGGACACTTACCAGAAACCATGTGCCTGTTATTGGAGTTGGACCGAATTATAACAAACAATATCCTAGCAAACCCACTTTAAATATGGATTAAGGCTATTACAGGATCCAAAGCAGAACTAAAACGCATTTGAAAATACACAGGGCTTAATGCTTTCCACTGTTTTAACTCAGATGAGATGTATGGAACTAACATTTTGCCCTTTGAAAAAAAAATAACATTTGCCTTTCTTACGAGAATGCAGACACATTTTTGTGTTCAGTTATTTCAAAATGTCTCCAATGAAAACAGAGTTCATATTCAAAGATGTTCAGAATTCTTAAAAATAGAACCAGATAAGACAAAATTGATGTAATTAAATAAATAGTTAATTCATTAACTGAGTAATCAATACATTAATTAATGTATCACATTTCGGCACACACATTCCCTCTCACCTTTAATGCACTTCCACTTCTGAAGTGCTCTGCTGGAAAAACAACCTTGTAGGGCAAGAACTTTTATCAACCTTTTTATTAAGTCTACTGAGAAAAAAAAATGCACTCAAATGATTCTACAGGGTGTCCAACACTTCAATCCCTTTCATGAGATATGCTCACAGGGGTGGCATAGGGACTGTTTAATAAAGCTTCTTTCATGCAGACATTGAAAACACTTCAGAAATGGTTGACCAGGAGTATAAAGGTTACAGTTTTGTCCCTGGTCTGGGCGTAGCAGTGTATAACCACAAACAACTAAAATCAATGCTTATAATTATCTTTAAAAAACAAACAAAGAAAAAAAAAACAGTACCTTTCAACTTCAAGTTTTCAAAGGTTTCTTTCTATTTTTTCATTTCCATTCTGAAATGGTACGATTTGTTTTAGTGCTTGTCAGCTTTTAAGAATATATATATATATATATAAATGG
The DNA here is from genome assembly GCF_902713425.1 of Acipenser ruthenus. Taxonomy (NCBI): domain Eukaryota; kingdom Metazoa; phylum Chordata; class Actinopteri; order Acipenseriformes; family Acipenseridae; genus Acipenser; species Acipenser ruthenus. Next base: position 47,736,674 of record NC_081191.1, on the reverse strand, counting down.
TGTCATTATTATATACATTGATCATTCTGCAGATAGAAGGAGACAGTTATTCTCCAGAATTCCTGTTTATATTATTACAATGCTGAGAGAATGGCTCCAGCAGCAGTCATTAACAAATAATAAGTAAGAAGAATGCATTGCATAAGCTTGCTAATTTAAAAGTAGCACATCACTAACCTTTGAAAATGCATAAGTGAAACTATGGCAATTTTAAATCACATTATGGGATTTACCAGCAGGGAATAATGTTTTGACTTGTAAGCTTTAGTCTGTCTGTAGTGCAAGACATATGCAGTAGTGTCTTCCTTCTGTTTCAGTCTGAGACATCTCGTATTCTCAGGTTTTTCAATTGCAATCAGTACATTATTGTTTGCTGCAATCACTTTGAAGATGATATCTTAAAATATAATAACCAGGAGGTCCCAGGTTCAAATCCCACCTCAGCCACTGATTCATTGTGTGACCCTGAGCAAGTCACTTCACCTCCTTGTGCTCCGTCTTTCGGGTGAGACGTAGTTGTAAGTGACTCTGCAGTTGATGCATAGTTCACACACCCTAGTCTATGTAAGTCACCTTGGATAAAGGTGTCTGCTAAATAAATAAACAAATAAAAATGCTAAACACCATTGTCAGCTGCAGTCAAGGATACAAAGATTGAGTCTGCTGCTTATGAATGTATTAAGAAATGTCTGCCATTATTTTACGATTGGGTAATTAACTAATTATTTTCATTTGCAGGTCCAAACTCACCTCCCATGAGGTTTCCTGATTTTTTTTTAATGTGTAAGTCAAGAATAATGAAAATAGGTATGACAAGAACTGGCATGCCACCTCTACATCACTTTCTTAGAGACATAAATAGCTATATGTTATCAGTTACATCATATTTAATACATATTTAAAGGGCAGATGGCAGATGGCTTGTCCCTAGTAACACCCGTGGTGAATCACTGTGTTAAAACAGAAGTTGGTGTTTATTATGATGTCACATGGGTAACCAATGGCAACTAGTTATCACGTTGTCCGTTGCAGATGATAACATGGTTTATATGCCCTTATTAAAAATAATAAGACTGCAAACTTTACAAAACAGATTCTCGCATAATATTTCTTGTCAGTTATCTTGTGGTTTTCTTTATATATCTGCCAGAAACTAATTTCATGTATGCACCTGATTAAGATTTGATTCTACTGATGAGAAACAGTTTACTATACTTGTACCCTATTCACACAGAAGTTATGACGGCACAGTGCCTGCACTGATGCAGCATTTGTGTCTGTATGAATTGCCTATAACGGCTCTATGCCGGCACGTTTTATGCCAGTAAAAAACCACCTCAGGAGATGGTTTAATAACGGCACTGTGCCGCTATAACTTCTGTGTGAAGAGGTTATGATGGCACTGTTCTGCTATAGTGGGGTTATGTTCTATCTAAACATATTTGCATTTGTCCGGCATTATGCCAAATAGCGTCATCAGAAGAAAAATGTCTAATTTGTAGTCAGCCCGCATGCAAATTCATTTGCGCATACCTAGTTTATTTTTTCCGCCATCTTTGAATCTTGTCTGCCAAAAAGGGTCGCATTTCAATGTTTTTTTATTTGAAATTTAACAATTAAAAAGGTCAACAAAAGACCTGGTTTCTCTGGACAGTAGTGTGTACTGAAGGCTAAACTTTTGAAGAATGTAGTGAACACATACAAATTAATTATACAGTAACATTGAACTTAGTTGAGGACACCACTGTTTTAAATAAAATCTATGCTCTGAACGACCATCTTTATTGTTGTATAAGAGCCTGTTGCTGAGTATTTCAGCCTACGTATATCTTAACTAGAGGTCTATCATATAATTTTTATTTTCTTTAAATAAAAATATGTTTATAAAAAGTGTCAGTGAGAACTATTTTTGCACCCTCAGCACATGATTACACATATTAAAAGGTGAATGGTGATGGTATTCTGCTCCACTGCAGTAGTAAATTCGCTAATTAGCAGTACAATGTTCTCTGATCTTCAAAAACAAAGAATGTAAAACAATTCAAATATCAAATCAATACGGTTATACAATATATTGCACATTATTATTACAATTGTGCGACACTATTTGGTACAACACTGGTATTCGGATGGAGTTGCAAGCCACCACAGAACTGCATTAAGCGTCATCGTGACATATAGAGACCTTCTCCAATTTGTTGTCTGCGTTTCTAGAGCTGGACTAAATTTTTCCGCTGTTTTTTCAAATGTTGCTCAACCCATTTGAAAATGTTTTCTACACTCCTTGTCAGAGTATCAGGGGAATGTTTCAGTCCAAAATATCTCACTGTGGTGGCGGTTCTTTACCCAAATCATTTCACATGCGTTACGCAGAGCATTTGGAATGCTGTTTTATTTTTTTTTAAACACCTGGAATCTTTTCCTTTATAACATATGGCTGCTTCTTCATACTAAAAAAAAAACACACCCTACATTGCTCCCAAATCTCCTGTAATCTGGATTCTAACTGTTGGTTGCAGATAAACATATTTATCAATAAAACTGAACACCGTACTACACTCATTTAGTTTATTGACTGATACATTTTTTTCCAGTTGTTGTCTCGTTTCTTTTACGTTGACAACAGTGACGTGACTGAAGCATTATGATTCTGTTCTAACAGCTGTGTGAAAGCCTTGTCACTGGAAATTGGCAAACTGTGAAAAGAGTAGATGTCGCCTTTACAGCGAATGCGTGAATTTCTGAAATTACAGGGAGGGTTCACGGCACCAGTTGGCATTTTCTACCTCTGAACTTTAATCGTTGAACACCCTGGATATTGCTGTCTTTGTTTTAAATATGTTGTCAGAATCTTTATTAAAAGCTACATTTTCCATAAAAAATATTTCACTAATATGCACCTATAAATCACATCATTTTAATAACAACACTTTTTAATAAGACTGTGACATGGATGACTGAGTGGTGACGTCAGGCCAGATGCAAGAACAAAAACAAACTCAGTACTGCAGGGCAAAAGACGCGGCGTGCACCGTTTATTTAAATAACAAACACAAATAAAATCAAAGGTTTTAACAAAAAAACACTGCTCACAAAGCAAAATAAAGGTTTTAAATAAAACAAATCTCGAACACAAAAACCATATAGGTCAGGCTGGGCAATCGCATTCACTGTTCCTATATTTAGTTTTATTTTTAAACTCCTCTCGCTCTCTCTCTGTTCTCTCCTCTGAACAACCCACCCAGACTGCAGAGCGCTGCAAGCTTTTATGCAGATGGCCACCTTCTACACAAGGTTTTTAAATACTACTGGCAGAGGACAAACTGCAGACCTCGCCTCTGCCAGAACACATTTAAACAACAACAAAACACACAGCTTTGTCGTCATATTTATAAATACATATAAATTAACAATAATAATAAACAAATATAAAATCATACACCTGCACAAAGGCGGAGGGGTACCCCGTTCAAAATACAAAACAAATACATTTTACAGAAGGGCTTTGCCCTGCCTCCTTTTCATGTGCAGGGCTCCTCACCCTGTCACAATGACATACTGTTAAATTAATTAATACAGTACACTGTATTTATAGTAAGGTAAAGTTATATTTCTAAATGCCAGGAACTGTATATTATTATTTTCCGTGGTACAAATATTAAAATTAATAAATGCATTATATTGTATATGTGACTAATGAAGTCATGCGATTTATTTTTATGTGCAATTATATTTGTTAAAATGTGTTATATTTTTATAAAAATGTAACAGGAATTTGTATGACCCCATCTAAATACAGTTGAGTGTAATATAGTCTATATATCAATATTGAAACTGTATTCATTATTTTAGTTAATATATGTATTACACGACTTGCATGACAATTAACTTAGGTTATTCAGTACGTTTACATGACAAAGCGTTTTCTGAAAACTAATGTTTTCGGAAAACTGAATCAGAAAACTTTTCTGTGTTTACATGATTAATGATAGAAAGTCTAATTAGAATTCAACTGTATACATGGATTGAAGTTTTCGGAAAACGCAGAATATTTTCTCATGCAAGTACCCTAAGTACGATTTTTCTGCGACAGAACGGAGACCAATCCAATAACAAGTGCTTTATCGAAGTGTCAGGTCTTAAATTCAAAGATTACTATCATATACCTCTATTCAGATTCCCCACAATGTGCAGTCAGTCTTTCCAACAGCTCTTCCTGTTCTATATCACCAGTTTCTTTTGCAGACATTATTTTAAGTTATCACGCAATTTTAAAGCTGGAAAACATGTGCTGCATCAGTATGGGCTATTAACAAATACATACGGACAAATATTACTTGATCCCTAACTTATTATTATTATTATTATTATTATTATTATTATTATTATTATTATTATTATTTTTATTTATTTCTTAGCAGACGCCCTTATCCAGGGTGACTTACAGTCGTAAACAACAATACATTTCAAGAATCACATTACAAGTATTAATACAATTAAGAGCAAGATAAAATACAATGACTTCGGTTCTAGCAAGTACAAGTATATGACAAAATACGATTCAATAACGGAGCAAATTGATCCATTCAGACTAACTACATATTATTATTATCTTCTCTGTTTTCTAAAACCACGTGCAGGAATGCAGGTCAAAGTTTGCACATGTGCAGTACGCTATCAGAATAAGTTTTCTGAAAAATGCATTTACATGATATACAATTGTGTCGAAAACTGTGTTTACATGACTTTTGATATCGGAATTAGTTTTCAGAAAACTTAGTTTTCCGAAAAATATAAGAATTCTTATGCTCATGTAAACGCACTGATTGTTATCGTGGATTTAAAACAACCATGCATGCAAAATAAATGAAACCACATTTCATCTGCAGTGCTACTCCCTCCAACTGATGCAATGCATCATTTATTGTCTAACAATATTCAACATTTAAACTGTTTCACCAAGTGGATCACTCCAGGATGTCCCTCACCCTCTCCAAACCTAGCCTTATAAGGTGCAGTCCAGCTGATCTGTGGCCACTCTTAATTGCTTTCCGATCCAGGCTTAACTCTCCCAGCCCCACTACAGTCCTGCAGTGGCTGTGTGGTCCAGTGCTAAAAGAAAAGAGCTTGTAAACAAGAGGTCCCCAGTTTAAATCCCACCACAGCCACTGACTCATTGTGTGACCCTGAGCAAGTCACTTAACCTCCTTGTGCTCCGTCTTTCGTGTGAGACGTAGTTGTAAGTGATTCTGCAGCTGATGCATAGTTCACACACCCTAGTCTCTGTAAGTCACCTTGGATACAGGTGACTGCTAAATGAACAAATAATAATAAATAATAACAATTCCACTTTATTCTCCTCTTCACAGCCCTATCACAGTTGGCTTTGCTGTGTCAGTCCCGCACAATTTACTTTATTCTCCTCTTCTCTTTATTCTCCTATAGGCCTATAGTCGAGGATTACAGTATTTTTAAATAGGCCTATTTAAAAATACTGTAATCCTCAACTATAAGTGTGTTTTGACATGTTGGCGGAGGGAATAACCAGGCATAAATAAATAAATAATAATAACAAAAAAATCCCCCTTTGACACTTGACACTGGTAGGTTTATTAAAGTGCTGCGCCTGTCACAATAGTCGCAAACAAGTCGGAAGTCTTGGGTGAAATTGGTTCAAGCGTAGATGAATATATAATTATGGATGTTTCTGCATAAATTTGCAAAAATGGGGTGGAGATAGTGCATATGAGGGTTCTCAAATATTATAATGAGATGTATGAAATCTGCAAGACTTGCAATTGCATCCATTTTTTAAAGAACTTTTGTAACCATGTTTTAAACAGTCGCTGGGTGAAAATGAAGAATTTTTATTTTTTTTAATTCACGGCAGTGTCACGGATAAAATATTGTATTTCGCAGAATGTGCACGGAACTATTTTATAAATTATGTGTACAGATTATTATTTTTTTAAACAGCAAGAGAGATAAATGCACTGACATCATCAAAATGAATGTCAAAGTTATTCAAGCACTTCAACAGCTTGTAGGTAAAGTGTATCTGCAAGGACAGCTTTCAGTTCTACGTTTTGTATGTAAAAAATAATGTGATATCTTGTAACAATTGTAAGTCGCCCTGGATAAGGGCATTTGCTAAGAAATAAATAACCCATACTGATCTTGGGCATCAGTCGACAAGCAACCAGACTGTTTTACCAATTCCATAATCTCCTGCTTGTGATACTCAGCAACTTAAGTATTCACACCTCAACTGGGCTAATGAAGGAATCGCTCCACCATTTGCTACACTCAGTCTGAAGAATTTACATAACTTTTGGTTGTCCAATTTTTCAAGAGGGGTATTTGCACAAACAAACGCCTGTCAGGTTAAATTTGAATTTGTTTCATGCTTCATGGCTTTCAGTGGTCTTTTGGAACATGAAAATCACGATTTTTTGTTTCTTTGCAAGTAAACCAGTTGCTTTACAGCTCTGGATTTCCGCATTTCTCTTACGGTGAATACTTCAACCTAAATGCCTATAAACAGATGATTTTCGGTAGTGATTTACAGTAACATTGCAGGACCTACAGAAGAGCTTACCTCCATCGTTGTGTAAAACTCCTGCTGGATACTGCTTTACACAATCTACTGCAGACACATTTTTAGCATTTTTAGAGACATCCATTTTCTTGTTTACAGTGTGTAGTATTTTAATTTCCCACCTAAATTGCATATAGTCACATGACAATCACTGCACAGCACTATGTGCATGGTGAATAGTGCAGTCACACAGCACAGCTGTGCAGTTTAGTTAATGTGATTGTTTTGTGTATGAAATACAAATAATAAGTATGAAATAATTAATTTTTATTTCTTAAGAATAGGGCAGCAGTGTGGAGTAGTGGTTAGGGCTCTGGACTCTTGACCGGAGGGTCGTAGGTTCAGTCCCAGGTGGGGGACACTGCTGCTGTAGCCTTGAGCTGTAACTAGATTGCTCCACTAAAAACCCAACTATATAAATGGGTAATTGTATGTAAAAAAAAAAAATGTGTAAAAAATAATGTAATTGTATGTAAAAATAATGTGATATCTTGTAACAATTGTAACATGCAATGCCCTGAGTTGCATCTCATTGCCTCGTGTCGTATACAAATTTCCCGACCGTACAAATTTTCCCACCCCAACTTCTGGTTCCGTTGCAGGATTTTTTTTGCCGCAAGGGAAAGTTAATCAATCGCCAAAATGGTGTTTAGCAATGTACTCACACTACATTTATTCACTAGAGTGGCTGGTTTTATCCTGTGTAAAAGCAGCAACACTATAGGAAACAAGTACAATGTTTTAACAAAATTGCAAGGTGTTTGTTAATTTGTGTGTGTATATATGAGTTTGATGGTGTGCATTTTTTTAATTTATTATTCACCCTATATCTTTTATAATTTAGTGTGTTATTTTTATCTTATTTAAGTATTGTGTGTAGTGCTTTCTTTTCTTTTTTTGCAGAAATGCAAGCGCCTTTGAAAAGGAGCTTTGTTTAACTTTTATATCTGTTTAACTTAAATTAGCATAATAAAGTCTACTCTTGCTGTGTGAATATTTGAATAGGAATTAATTGAGAGTTAAAAGCTTACTACCTGACTGATATAGTGGGCCCAGGTCATAAAGCGGGGGTTTTGTTATTTTGTTGGAGTTTATTTAATTTCTGTTTTGAAGAAGAAATGTTGTTGCTTTTGTGTTGAAATTAGATTGTGTTTAATTCTTTCTTTCATGTGTTTGCTATTGTGTTGAAGTATTCAATTTATTTACTTATGTTCTTGGTGTGTTACACTTGGGTTTTTCTTTAAGTTCAAGAGCTGAGTTATCTGTGGCCCCCTTGTGCAGCCTGGTGTTTACCTCCTCAATTTCTATTAGAATTGAATCTCTCACTATACATAATTGTAATAATAACTAAAACTTCCACAAGCCTTCAGGGTCTATGAGTTCTGTTTTAACTGAATTTTAACAATAAATACCCAATTATATTTATATATCTACCTCCTTTTTGTTTTGCATACTTCTTGTCAGTCACATTCTACAAAGACAATTGCCTGTGCAGGAGATAAAGGTCCCTCACCTTTCTTGAGGGGGGCATAGTCAAAACCTTAAATTCTTAATTTACCTTTTTGTTTATTAATAATCAAATTTAAAGAAAATCACCTTTTTCTTTTGCTGCATGCAAAAACTTCATGCCAGGCAATGGCAAAAGCAATGGAGAGTGCTCTGTCTCACAGTGATCAAAGAGAGAAGATGCAGTTTCTTAGGCAGAAGGGACTAGATTTACAGCAGTAATCAGCAATGAAACAGAATCTCTTAATTTTATATTATTGAATTGCTGCTGTGTAATACAATAACTATACTTGTGTAGAAATGAAATTACAAAGACGATAAGAATTTATTCACAAGAAAATTTTTTGAAAGCAAAAGATTCTGCTCTGAATATCACCATGAGTCTCTTTTAATGTGATATTAGATCAAACATTGCCAAAGTGAAAATAAAAACCCTACAGCTTCCCTGTAGCTTGGAAGTTATTCACAATATTTCCATACTGTCCCAGTTTAAGAACTTAAACATCTGGTCACCTTATGTTTTAATATTGTGTTGCCAAATACAAATAATATTTAACGCAAACAAAAAATGTCAGAAGCTTTGAGTACAGTACATCTGAAAATCGGATTTGTTTAATTGGCAGGTCATGTTGACAGTCAATAGTTGTTTACTGTACTTTACTGTGAAATGACCGATTTAATAACTCGCCATCCTCAATACTTACATTTTTTTTGTGTAGATTGGATATCAAAATCAGCGAGGAAGCACTATACTGGAAGGCAAGGTCAATTAAAATACTGTATTTGCCAAACAGGGGGCTCGCAAACAAGTAGAGGAAATTTACACAAGTGGGATAAAAGAAAAATCATATAATAGGGTGTGGCAAAGTGGTAAGTGGTAACAGGTGTATAGCAGGTGCAGTGCGGATACAGTAATTCCAAGAACACACAGACAACAAAGTACGGGTGAAAATGATTGATTTAATGGTTTATAATCCAATGGTCTGATGACCAGCCAGTAAATAATAAAGAGCTGGCAATACACAACAATGTGTATTGCACAGTAATGAAACAAAGGGTTGCAGTCCCGCAAATAATAGACACGGTACAAAACACACACAATTAGACACACACGATCACTGTTCCAAAGTGAGCGCTCTCAGTGCTGGTGGTGAAGTACAATATAATACGTGCTATTAGTGAAACAAGTGCTGATAACAATGTTTATTCGTGACGGTAGTGCAGTGGTGATCTGGTTTCGTGCTGGCCCTTGGCGACAGCTCCGGATCTGTGTTTAGCCGTCTAGTGATAACAAACACAGACAATTACTAAACAGACAAACAAACAAAACACTCACAAACTCCTTTCGTTAATTATTTTGGGCAATCTCCCGGTCCTTCCAGTTTCCTCGTAGCGAAACCCAAGCGAAGGAAAAGATTTACAATTCTGCAGCCCCTTTTATGCGATTATGCATGACCCCTTGGTAAACGATTGCAGCTGATTCTATTGCCTGCAGCTGCTACCTCGTTTACCTTCCAGGTCAATACATTCTCGCACTGGAGTCTCGTCTTTTTCCAGGCTGACTGACTTCCCGACCCAGGGAATGAACTGTCAGGACAACCTGTCCAAAGCCTTTCCCTTTCGCTACTTCGTATCCTCACAGGTCGAGAGGGAGATTTACAACCAGAACTCATTATATTTCCGTCACATAGGGTCATTGTGTGTCAACTCAACCAGAGCTTCCCACCTCAAGATTTTGCTTTTGCTTATATTTTGTGTGTGGAAGATACAGGTTAGGTATGAAACCAGGCAAAATATTTCAGCTCAATAATGAAGATTTGCTGAGATACACCCCCTTTTGTAGGGGGATGGAGGTAGTCATACTTGAAACGCGTCTCATTTTGGAGTGATTTTGAGGCTCTAAAATTATATTTAGAATGTCAGTAGGCAATGGAAGGGGTACAGTATTAAAAAAAGGTTGAAAACTCCTGTTGTGATGGATTGTGACTTGCTGTCGACTGATTAAAGTCTTTGTATAGTGGTGATGCCCCACCTGGACAGAGAATTAATAAACTGTGAAGGAGACAGATTACCAAGTCAATTATTTCACCGCAAGTCCTTCAAACGCTCATCTATAACCCATGAATGCTTGTTTCAGAACTTTACAAGAATCCATTTTTAAAGATGGCAACAAAGAAGAAATAAGATGTGAACAGTACCTCTGTAGCCCTATGTCACAACTTGCATATACAGAGTGTGGTTTTAGTTTTATGGATTTATTTATTTATAAGCATTTTATGGTTTCTCTTGGTTTAAACTCAAATTATTTGCTAATATTGTACAATATAACCCAAAACAACACAAATGCATGTTATTCATGTTTATACATATTTGTACATTTATTAAACTGTGAAGGAGACAGATTACCAAGTCAATTATTTTACCACAAATCCTTCAAATCCTCATCTATAAGCCCAACAAAAGTCAGTGTGTTAACTCGTGTCCCACAAGGGGTTTCAGCACTTCAAAGATGGGGCCATTTTCAATACTATCATCCTGAAGCCTTTTTGTGGGGTCATTAATCAGACAGTAAAGTAGGTTGACAGTAGCAGAGCTGCATACAGAAAGTCAGTTAAATTATGAGCGCATCTAAGCAATTTGAAAGTGGTATTTCTTCTACTTTAGAAGGAACATGCACTTGCATCAGGAATTTGACAATTGGGCAATTTTTCAATTTTAAGGCCCCCAGCAACACACAAATACTAAAGTGGTGGTACTTATTTTTCATGAATTCTACAGAAGAGCCTATTGTAATGAGGCGCGTTTCAAGTATGACTGGATTATGGTTGATTTGACACGGAATGACCCAATAACCTGGTAGGCAGGAACATACAACAAATTACTCTATATATTCCTTTAGTAATCTGTATTCATTTTGTATGTGTTAAATTTAAGTACATACCTACAATAAGCCATAAAAAATAGCACTGCTGTCTCATTAAATTCAGATGCTGTGCCCTTTATTCATTTATCCCAGTATTTTAATATTCACATTAAAGTTTGTAAAACATTAAAAGGTAAAAGGTAATTACTCTCAGATAGCACAGTACAGCTGTGAAAAGCTTAATGTGGGAAATGACCTTATAAAATCAACAGTCACCACGGAGGACCTATATCAGCCACACTTACTTCACAACCCAGGCTAGGAATTGCTGAGGCGTGGTAGAGAATGTAAATGTGATTAGCCAATTTATTAATTTTACTAGTAATGATAAGTAAATACACTGTATCTATCTACAAATTAAACAAACTGTTAGAGAGTGTCACTGAAGTGTGATAAAATTCAGACTTTTATCGATACTGGAGAAGTGCTTTATTTGTATGTGTAGCAGGGCGATTGCCCTGCACAATGGGGAATTAGTGTTGGTGTAATTTTGTATGTGTGGAAATGGGTTTTTTTCTGTGTGTCTTTTTGTAGTTGATTTGTATGATTTGAATTATTGTTTATAGACGGGTGCTTGATTGAGACTTGCTGGCTGCTAGGCTTGATTGAGGGGAAGGGCAGCAAGTAATTGGCTGTGCTGGTCCTCAATCAGCAGGTGGGCGGGTCTTGACCTAGTGTCCGTCAGTTCAAAAACATCTGCGGGAGACTGCAACGCCATGCCAGAGGGGAGTGGCGTATACTCGGGAGGAGAGGGTCCACTCTGCAGGAGCGACAGCTACGCAACCCTGAGACTGCAAGCGGTGCTTGTGAAGGCAATGCCCAGCCAAGGCCGTATGAAGCAGTAGGAGTCGTTGTATGAATACCGGCTCATCAGTAGGTTAGTTTAGGGGATAGTGATCCCATGTGATGTACAGCGAGGGTTACGTAGTGTAGCAGGTTCCTGGAGCGGGACGCCTCGTTTTATAAGGCTAGCGCTCGCCCTCTGTGGCACCTTTTATTTGCAGTTTTTGTACTGTGTTTTATTTTGTATTTTTGTACAGTTTGCTGGAAGTGTCCTCTGTGCGTTACCATGGCTGGTAATGTCACATGACCACCTTTATTTACTTGTCGTGTGTTAATAAATCCTGCGCGCCTGTGCTAGCGTTTCAACTCCACCCCCAGTGTCTCTCTGTATTGCTTAAGCAGCGATGACCCACACACGTGACATGAGCAAGACCCTGTCACAGTATGCATTTAACTTGTGAGTCAAATATTTTGAAGTAATCACTCCCATGTTTAAAAAAGTGTTCATGTTGAAATTATTTTGATATAGTTTTCATATTAAGTATTGTGGAATAGATGTTTATACACATTATATATGAAATCTTGTATAAGTTCATGCATATTTACATTTAAAATACTGACATTTGTTATACAGTGTTGCCAGATGCAAATTACAGATACTTATAATTATCTCACTTGAAGCAGTTATTGAACATTCAAGAAATCATTACTTCAGTAGCACTTTGAATTAAATATTGTATTTATACACAGCTTTTCTGGCATATGTAGATACACTTACTAATATATCCAATATGGTATTAAATGATAAATAGTTGGCTGATGTAATTGCTTTTGTATTTAGGAGTAGACTTTAAAGATGTACTTGAATCCTTGTTACTTTCTGACTCCTAATGCAATTTTTCTTTCAAATGTCGGTAGGTTAATGTCTGTCATTAGTCTGTCCACTGATTGCCTGGATGTGGCTGTAGTTAGTGATGGGTGATTAGAGGATCTATGTCAGCTGCATTTATCTCCTTTGAGTTCATTTAAAATTAAAATAAAACACAATTTCTGCGAAGGCGTCAAATATAGACAGTAATCCATACTTCTTGAATCAGTAATAGGAAAGTTGTTTTGTTCCAAGATACTGGACCATACCTTTATGGATGGGTGTTGATCTTTCCATTGTGAGTGGTGATGATGGTTTTGACTTTAGAAGGGGCGTGTCTAGCGGGACAGGGGGGGCTAGTGTTAACAAGAAGGTGAAAATATTCCAGAATGTATTATTTAAGGGAGCAGAAGAATATGTGACTGGCCTCTTGTTAAACTGAGTAAATTAAACATAATAATTGCACAGAGAATCCCGTCCCGTTATATTTATATTTTAAAAACCTCGTGAGGATGCGTGACTGATCAGCTACTGATTATTTAACTAGCTGACAGCCCCTGCCGTCTTCGCAGCCAGAGGGGGAGGAGCCCTTGCTGCTTTCGCAGCCAGAGGGTGAGGAGCCCCTGCTGCCTTCATTGCCAGAGGGGGAGGAGCCCCTGCCACCTTCGCCACCACGAGGAGAGGAGCAGGAGCTGCCTCTGCCTCCTCCACCACCACCATCAGGAGGAGAGGAGCAGGAGTTGCCTCTGCCTCCACCATCACCACCAGGAGAGGAGCTACCTCTGCCTCCTCCACCACCACCACCACCAGGAGAGGAGCAGGAGCTACTTCTGCCTCCACCACCACCAGAGGGAGAAGTGGGGCTCCTGCTGCCTCCTTCATGGCCAGGGGGTCCGCTGCCGCCGTCGCCTCCCGAGGGTCCGCTGCCACCGTTGCCACCTGGGGTCGCTGCCAGCTCTGCTTCGCCTGGGGTCGGTGCCAGCCCTTCATGGCAGCAGGGAATACTGTGGCTGGAGCCCCACAAAGAGTAGCTGCCGGCCATGAAGAACTTGGGGGGAGGTCAGGAGACCAGCTCCTCCCGCAGCAGTTTCGCTGCAGGAGCGAGTGTGGCCGAAGCCCCAGAAGAGGGAGCTGTCGGCTACGAAGAATGGGGGGGAGGTGAGGCGACCACCTCCACCACAGCCGCAACCACCACCCCTGTGTGTTTTGCTATTATTTTGTTTCTGGCAGAGGTGAGATTAGGCAGCTCGTCCTCTGCCAGTGTATATACATAAAACCTTGGTAATGTGTGGCTGTTGGCTAGTGCGTTGTTAAACTAGTCAGCAGTCACACGTAATTAATAAACTTGTGCAGACTGTGGCCGAGGAGTAATAGAATAATTACTAGCTTGTTAAACCCCTCAGCCACGGTATATAAACCTGCAGCGCTCTCAGTTTGGGCTGGGTTGTTCGGAGGAGAGAACGGAGTGAGTGAGAGAGTGAGAGGAGTTTAAAAATAAAACTACAATGCCGTGAAAAAATATTTGCCCCGTCTGATTTTCTGCATTTTTGCATATTTCTGACACTGAATGTTATCAGATCTTCAACCAAAACCTAATATTAGATAAAAGGGACCCTGAGTGAACAAATAACACAAAAATCTGATACATATTTCATTTATTTATTAAAGAAAGTTATGCAACACCCAATGCTCCTGTGTGAAAAAGGAATCGCCCCCTTTGACTCAATAACTGGTTACGCCACCTTTAGCAGCAATAACTGCAACCAAACGCTTCCTGTAGTTATTGATTAGTCTCTCACAGCGCCGTGGAGGAATTTTGGAATTTTCATTTCAGGTCCTGCCACAACATCTCAATGGGGTTTAGGTCTGGACTTTGACTAGACCATTCCAAAACTTTAAACTTCCTGTTCTTCAACCATTCTGATGTAGACTTGCTTGTGTGTTTTTGATCATTGTCTTGCTGCATGACCCAGCTGCGCTTCAGCTTCAGCTCACGGACGGATGGCCTGACATTCTCCTGTAGAATTCTCTGATACAGAGCAGAATTCATGGTTCCTTCAATGATGGCAAGGCGTCCAGGTCCTGATGCAGCAAAGGATCCTCAAACCATGACACTACCACCACCATGCTTGACCATTGGTATGAGGTTCTTACTGTGGAATGCAGTGTTTGGTTTTCGCCAGACATAACGGGGCCCATGTCGGCCAAAAGGTTCGACTTTTGACTTATCTGTCCATAGAACGTTGTTCCAGAACTCTTGAGGATCATCCAGGTGCTTTTTGGCAAACTTGTTGGCCTCTTGTTAAACTGAGTAAATTAAACATAATAATTGCACAGAGAATCCCGTCCCACTTTTGACAGAAAAACATAAAAAAGCCAGACTGGAATTTGCTAAAATGCATACTGACAAGCCACAATCCTTCTGGGAGAATGTCCTTTGGACAGATGAGTCAAAACTGGAGCTTTTTGGCAAGTCACATCAGCTCTATGTTCACAGACGAAAAAATGAAGCTTTCAAAGAAAAGAACACCATACCTACAGTGAAACATGGAGGAGGCTCGGTTATGTTTTGGGGCTGCTTTGCTGCGCCTGGCACAGGGTGCCTTGAATCTGTGCAGGGCACAATGAAATCTCAAGACTATCAAGGCATTCTGGAGCGAAACGTACTGCCCAGTGTCAGAAAGCTCTGTCTCAGTCTCAGGTCATGGGTCCTCCAACAGGATAATGACCCAAAACACACAGCTAAAAGCACCCAAAAATGGATAAGAACAAAACATTGGACTATTCTGAAGTGGCCTTCTATGAGTCCTGATCTGAATCCTATCGAACATCTATGGAAAGAGCTGAAACTTGCAGTCTGGAGAAGGCACCCATCAAACCTGAGACAGCTGGAGCAGTTTGCTCAGGAAGAGTGGGCCAAACTACCTGTTAACAGGTGCAGAAGTCTCATTGAGAGCTACAGAAAACGTTTGATTGCAATGATTGCCTCTAAAGGTTGTGCAACAAAATATTAGGTTAGCGGTCCCATCATTTGTGTCCATGCCATTTTCATTTGTTTTATTATTTACAATATTATGTTGAATAAAAAATCAAAAGCAAAGTCTGATTTCTATTAAATATGGAATAAACAATGGTGTCAGTTTCAAGTTATTTCAGAGAAAATTGTGCATTCTTCATTTTTTGTGGAGGGGTACCAACAAATTTGAGCACGTCTGTATATTTTTATACACACACACACACACACACACACACACATCGCAGATTTGTAGGACTCGAGTCGCATTTTTTGTGACTCGAGTCACGACCGCAAAAGACTCAGAGATATTGACAATGAGTCATTTTTATTTTCTATTACACAAGTAACATTACAGTTAATAAGAAACTGTGCACAATAAAAACCAACCCAACAAAACATTATCCAATCACTGGTTAGCCCCTGTTGTCTCTGCAGCCAATCATAGTAAGAATAAGAAATTGGAAGTGAGTTAGGTTGCAGCATAAACACACCCCCACACAAATCCAACTGCAACCATCGCAGAACCAATTAATTTTTTTTCCTCTTTTGCATTAAGTTTTATAAAGAATAAATAATGTCAGCATGGTAAACAAGTAAGTAATTATGTGGCTTTTAACAAGCCTTTCTCTTTACTTTAAACCCTTTTCTAAGTTTTTTAAGCACTGTAGAAATCCATTTCTAAAACTGCATTCTTGAAAAATACGTAATTTGTTTTTGCTGAGCTCCCTAGAATATATTAGGGCTTCTGTTTTTTTGGTTTTTATTATAATTGTATTTTTCGGTGCTTTTTTTTTTTTTTTTTAGCTATTTTCGAGTTTTATGTCAATTGTTTGTTTTTTTTTCGGGCCTTTTGTTTTTTATATACTGTATGAAATTAGTGTTTTCGGTTACTTTCCAAAATGCTTGCTTTTTTGTGTCAAAATATGTATAGTAACTCGACAGTACTTGCACACTTAATTTGTACCTTCTTTCCTTTGCTGTCTTCCACTATGAAATCCCTATGGTCAAGGGCACATTCTTCTGGGGTTTTTGTGTGAAGGCATTTTTTCGCATATTTCGCCACAATTCTGTTTTAAATCCTCTGTATCTTAACTGTAATACAACTTTAAATCCTGCCAACAAGCCTCCATTCCTGCTTGTAATCTAATTTTAAATCTCGCAAGCGGATGTAGGAATGTGCTGTCACTCAGTCGTTGGGGCAGGTTTAAAGTATTCAGAACGAATCAATGATAGATACAAGTCAGGAAGACGGGACACTGCCCAGCCGCACTCGAAATGTATGCATTTATTATTATTATTATTATTATTATTATTATTATTATTATTATTATTATTTTGTAGTAGGTTTTATTTTTAAATGGGAAAAAGGTAAAGTCGGCATGAATTGATTAACCATTTCCACTGTTTTTCAGGTGTTTTCTGGTATTTATTGGCTATCCACAGTTTTCATTTTTTTTGTATCAGGAGTGTTTTATCGTGTTTTAAAACCAGAAGCCCCAAATATAATGTATTTGTTTGCACTGAAAACAATAGAACACTGGTCACCTTAATAATTTTGAGTTTACTGAAAACAAAAATGAATGAAAAAAGAATAAATCATATGTTATAATCATACTTTTAGAGCTTCTTAATTCATATCAGAAAGTTTGTGTGATTAAATATTTTGTGTTTTGCTTCTAAGCTCCACTCGTTCCCAGCACACGCCATGTTTGCAAGCAATGTCAATGAATTCACCTGGCAAATTCAGTGTAAAACTAGGCATAAAGTCTCAAATAGAAAATTACCTACCGTCAATCAGACAGATATATCACACTGATAAAACAGAAGGACTTAACACATTAACAATACACTGTGCAGCGTCAACCTAGAAATCTGTCTGTGTGACTTCATGTTTTTATTCCATTAGGAACCTACACAAAGGGGAAATACATATAATATGTTTTGGTGTAAAAGAGAAAAGATGAAAAAATGCATTATCTGAAATCAAATGAACTGAAGCACAATCTTGTAAATGCATCATTGTATTACAGACTTAATACAAGTGCAAACAATGAAAGTGAAACATAATGTTTCTGTTTTGCAAAGCAAAAGTATTCACCCCCCTTGGACTTTTCCACATTTTATTGTGTTACAAAATGGAATCAAAACGGATTTAATTAGGAATTTTTGCCACAGATCAACACAAAAAAAGTCCATAATGTCAAAGTTAAAAATAAAATCTACAAATTGTTCTAAATTAATTACAAATATAAAACAGAAAATTAATCGATTGCATAAGTATTCACCCCTTTTGCTATGACACACCTAAATAAGCTCTGGTGCAACCAATTGTCTTAGAAGTCACATAATTAGTTGAATGGAGTCCACCTGTGTGCAATTAAGGTGTTTCACATGATTTCAGGTTAAATACACCTGTCTCTGGGAGGTCCCACAGTTGGTTAGTACATTTCCTAACAAAAACTACATCATGAAGACAAAGTAATATTCAAAGCAAATCCGGAATAAGGTTCTTCAAAAGCACCAATCAGGGGTAGGATATAAGAACATTTCCAAGGCATTGAATATCCCCCGGAGCACAGTAAAGTCCATTTAAGAAATGGAGAGAATATGGCACAACTGTGAATCTGTCTAGAACAGGCCGTCCTCAAAAACTGAGTATCCGGGCGAGAAGGGCACTAGTCAGGGCCTATGGCAACTCTTCCACAGCTGAGCTGGGAGACACTGTGCATACGGAAACAATAGCCCGGGTGCTTCACAAAACTGGCCTTTATGGGAGAGTGGCAAAAAGAAAGCCATTGTTGAAAAAAACTCACATCAAACCTCGGCTAGAGTTTGCCAGAAGGCATGTGGGAGACTCTGAGACCAAGTGGAAGAAGATTCTATGGTCTGATGAGACCAAAATAGAGCTTTTTGGCCTCACGCTAAGCGCTATGTTTGGCGCAAGCCTAACACTGCACATCATCCTGAGAACACCATCCCTACCGTGAAGCATGGTGGTGGCAGCATTATGCTATGGGGATGCTTCTCTGTGTCAGGGCCTGGAAAGCTTGTGAAGATAGAGGGCAAAATGGATGCAGCAAAGTACAGAGAAATCCTGGAGGAAAACCTGCTGAAGTCTGCAAGAGACCTGGGACTTGGGAGAAGATTCATCTTCCAGCAGGACAATGACCCCAATCATACAGCCAAAGCCACACTGAAGTGACTTAAAAACAAAAAGGTCAATGTCCTGGAGTGGCCCAGTCAAAGCCCGGACCTCAATCCGATTGAGAATATGTGGAAAGAGTTGAAAATTGCTGTTCACCAAAGGTCCCCATCCAACTTGAGGGAGCTTGAGCAGGGGCTCAGAAAAAGGTTTGAGGACTCGACTACAAGTCTGATACATCATAATGTATGTGAAAATATCTATATAAATTGTATGCAGGCCAATATACTCAAATATACTACTTTACACAAAACACATTACCCTCACTGCACAATTTCTACTCATCAATAAGTATGCAGGCACGGTTTCAATTAACTAATCAACATATTACTTTATGTATTTTATAGTACAGAAATAGGCAGATATAGCTAGAAGCAGCTTTCTTAGAACACTGACAAAAAACTTATTATCACAAATGTAATATATTGGAGGAAATAGAAGATTATTTTATTTCAATGAAAATCTCAAACAGTAAAAAAAAAGAAAGATAATATGCTAAGTCTCAATTAAATTATATTCCAAAATATAACCGCATTAAAAAAAAAGCTACTGACAAGCTGTGAAAATGCGAAATAGTAAACAGTACCACTGTGAAATGTACCTTTTTATGACTTCTTTTCTGGCACATTTGTTATTGCTAATTCTGTAACTTTTCCACATAATGCCTGTTGATGCAGAATCCAGTGTAAGAAAATGAGTACTTATGCATTTCTTTCTTTCATTTTTTCCCAGCACTCCAGTATTTTGACCAGTCACTTTCCATGGCTTCTTAAAGTTAAAAAGTCCTTTCCTGTGGTTGTGTTATTCATGCTTAAGCTTAAAAGCTCTTCAATAACATTAAAGTTAATATTACTTGCCATTTCGGTAATACGCTCAGCAACTGTGTTACGAGACAGACTGACGTTAGAAAAACAATTCTATTTTTTCAGGATATACTACATCAGCTGATTTAAGCATGCACCTTTTAACAAATTCACCATCTGAAAAAGGTTTGGCAGCACATACAATAAAACTGGCATCCACAGCACTTTCATTTTTTCTTCTCAAACCTTTCATTGAGATTTCAAAACTTCTCTATTTTCCAGTAAACTCAAAGTACGTTGCTTTGTGCAGCGTGTCATAGTGACGTTTTATGTTATAATCTTTCATAACTGCAACCGTTGCACTGCAAATCAGACATATTGCCTTGCCGTCAAAATTATTAATTGAACAAATAATCATCTGGCTAACGATTTTGCAATCTTCTGTGTTCGGCCTCCACCTTTCACTTCTGTGACATCTCCAACTATTTTTTGGCTACTGATTTTAAATTTTAAAGTAAAATAAATAGTTTAAACAAGCCTTAACTTCGCTATCCTAATCAAAATGATGTGTTCTGTGCTGTTACACAGGAAACGTATCCTGTGTGCTATTTGATTGGCTATTTTACTATCTCTGTGAGTTGTGATTGGCTTAAAGGGAATGTCACTCATACAGTGCAGACTGCGTGTTATATTAAAGAGGCGGGTTGTTTTAAAGAAGAATTCCAAAGTGATACAGTACATCAATGCAATATTAACTATTTATTTTAGACTATGTCATTCAGCTTTAACTGCAACCTATTTAATAAGCTGCACTTTACAAAAAAATGCCCTGCTAAAGCTCACAGGGAATTATATTAAATTTCCCACACAAAGGACAGGTTTACAGGACGTGTGCTATTGATTGTACTCTCGCTCCTCCTGTACCTGTCTGTTTTCGCCTCCCTCTCAACACCACCCTCCCCCGTAGCCATTTCTCCTCCCTCTCCTCTACTGCTCCCTACCATGACTAACTTTAATATCCCCGTAATCCTCTCCTCCCGATCCTGTCCTCTGGCTCCTCCCTGCCGCTAAAAGTCTAATTTGATCCCCTTGCCTCTCCCCCTTTCCTCTGCACCCCCCTCCCCCCACACTCCCTCTGGAATTGTCAGTTGGCTTTCAACAAAGCTGACTTTATCTCTGCCTTTGCCTCTCACCTCTCTGTTGACTTCCTAGTTCTCACTGAAACCTGGATCTCTCCTGATAACACTACCACTCCGGCTGCCCATTCCTCTCTCTGTGTCCTGTTCCATTCTCCTTTCCCCTCTGGACGGGGTGGGGGAACAGGACTTCTGCTCTCTACCTCACTGCATTTTCCTGTCCCCCCTGCTCTTTCCTCTCTCTGTTACTGCCTTAGAGTTTCACACTGTTGAATTCACTTCCCCTTGTCACCTCCACCTCATTGTTCTCTATCTCCTGGACCCCTTCCTCACTTTTTCAATGAGCTTGAGTTCCTTCTCTCCTCCCTCCCCCTCTCCCTCCACCCCTATTAGGTGACTTCAAGATCCACCTCTCCAACCTTAAACACTCTGCTGGATTTCTTCCTCTTCTTTACTCCTTTGCCTTCAGTCTCTCCCCCCCCCCCCCCCGGGCCGTCAACTGGACCTCATCTTCACCAGGGACTGCTTCCGCCACCCTCTGGCACTCCTCTCGATATCTCCTTCTCTCTGTCGCTCCCATCCCTTCATGTACCGCTGACCCCCTCTGTCAACTTTCGTTAAAACCTCCATTCTCTCTTCCCCCGCTGTCATTTCTTCTGTTGCTATTTCGCACCTGCCCTCTATGGACTCTGTACCCAACTCTGTAGACTCGACTACCTCCACCCTCTTCTCCTCACCTCCTGCCTCGACTGCCTTTGCCCCCTCACCCCTCGAACTGCCCTATGCTGAAAAGAAATAGAAGAAAACCAAACACCCTCCCTTGATCCCACATCCATCCAGAACTACCGTCGTGTCTCGCTTTCCTCTTTAAAACCCTTGAACAAGCGGTACATCAGGAGCTGCCTGCTTTTCTGTCAACACAGTCTCTGCTCGACCCCCTCCAATCTGGTTTTCCCCCAGCACACTTCACTGAAACTGCTCTTCTCTCAGTCACTAACTCTGTACCTCCCTCTCCTCTGTCCTAATTCTCCTAGACCTCTCTGCTGTCTTTGACACAGTCAACCACTCTATTCTCCTTTCCTCCCTCGCTGACCTGGGACTCTACAGCACTGCTCTTGCCTGGTTCTCACCCTCTGCCTCTTGCTCTCTTTCGACAGGTGTCCCCCAAGGCTCAGTTCTGGGACCCCTCCTGTTTTCTCTCTACAACCACTCAATGGGTCCCCTCATCTCCACCCATGGTGTCTCATATCATTTCTATGCTGATGATGCCCAGATCTTCCTCTTTTTTCCTCCCTCGGACTCCGACATTTTCTCGGACTCCTCTCAGCCATCTCCTTCTGTATGCACTTGCATCATCTTAAACTCACCTTCCCTAAATCAGATCTCCTTTTCTCCCCCTTCTTCCTTCCCCACCGCTGATCTATCTCTCTCTCTCTCTCTCTATTCCTCCTGAATCCACCACTCTCTTTCCCTTCTCATCCACCAGGAACCTCAGTGTCACCCTCGAGCCCTCCCTCCTCTACTCTCAGATTAGCTGTAGCCCCCCTCCATTCACCTGCTTCCAGAGCCCGCTCCTTCTCCACCTTTGCCCCTCCGGATATCCGGACTGCTCAGTCCCTGACCACCTTCTGGCGCCTCCTCAAGACACACCTGTTCAGACAGCATCTTTAAACATAGCAACTCTCAACTATACTGGACTATATGGCACCCTATTGTACCAGTAGTTGCACCAGCTTGTGCTCGTACTGAACTGCTACATACCTTGCTGTATTCGACTACTGCTCTTAATTATAACTATTCACTGTATCTTGTAGTTGATATTACTCTTATAGATATCCATATTCACATTTTTGGTAACTGCTCTTGAAATTGTTCTTATCCATTACTTACTATGTGCTCTTAATGGATTTTAATCGTATAGGCAAACATTTTTACTGTAAGTTAAGTGCTCTTAGTCAAACTCGCTATTAAATGTAATTAATTACTGTATACTTCGCTCTTATTTGAATTTGATCTATTTTCTACTAATTTTATTACACTTCATAACTGCTCTTAACTGTAATGTGTGTATTCTGTAATGTGATTTTCTGTACTAATAACTGTAAGTCGCCCTGGATAAGGGCGTCTGCTAATAAATAAATAATAATAATAATAATAATAATAATAATAATAATAATAATAATAATAATAATAATGTGACATTGGAAGCTTCAGCTTTAAAAGATTCTCCAACATCATATGTTTTTGCTGTCATTGAAGATACCGCTGTTCAAGCCTTCATGGATACTGGTTCAGAAATTTCTTTAATCAGTAAAAGTTTAAGAATGTCAATACCAGCACTGAAGACAAAGTCCATCAAAAAGACATATATGTTGGCAAGGTCAGTGACTGGTGAGTGCCTTGACACTCTTGGGACACTAACCATAAGCATTAGACTGGGAGAGGAGGTGTTTCAACATGATGTTCAAGTAATAAGAAATTCCAATCAAGCTGTTATATTAGGTTGGGATTTTCTACAGAAACACCATGTAGTGATTGATGTACGAGGAGGACAGCTACAGTTGTGGAATGGGAAAGTCCCACTATTGTTTTCTAAGCAAATCGCACCTCTTTGTTGTAATGCTGTGATGTTAGCCCCAATCTCTATACCTGCAATGACTCAGATGAATATCATGGCAAAGCTGCAGCCTACTACAGAACATCAAGCCCTGACTTCAAATTACTTAGGAATACTGGAACCAGAGCCCTGTAACTACCCTGGTCTGTTCGTTGCCAGAACCATGTCTCCAGTGAAGAAAGGACTAACAACCATTTGTGTCATGAATCCTACAAACAAAGACTGTCAGGTCCCAAGTAACACACCGCTGGGAAATTTTTACTCTCTTATAAATCGAGGAGGTGAAGAATTCCAGGTGATTGAAGCTACTGTGAACAACATCAGCCAGACAGAAGGAACAGTGCTACCCGAAGTGGACCTCAGTCAGTCTAATTTGAGTGTTCAACAAAAGGAGCAACTGTAGAACTTACTTTTCAAGTATTGTGACGTATTTAGTTCACATGAACATGACTATGGACGCACGGATGCTATAAAACACCACATTCGAACTGGCGATGCCCAACCAATCCGCCAACGTGCTTATAGGACTTCCCCAGCCTTGAAGGAGGAAATAGAGAAACAAGTTCAGCAGTTGCTGTCCCATAACATCATTGAGGAAAGCTGCAGCCCTTGGGCCTCTCCTGTTGTTTTAGTTAAAAAGAAGGACGTCAGCTACAGATTTTGCATTGACTTTAGGAAGATAAATGCTGTGACCATACGAGACTCGCATCCTTTACCACAGATATCCGAAACATTGGACAGCTTGGCAGGGGCATGCTGGTTTAGTACCATGGACCTTTCAAGTGGTTATTGGCAGGTCGAGCTGGCATCAGAAGACAGAGAAAAGACCGCATTTACCACTGGCAGTGGCTTATACCATTTTAAAGTAATGCCCATGGGACTGACCAATGCTCCACCCACTTTCCAACGTTTAATGGAGCTTGTGCTCCGTGGTCTTCACTGGAAGATCTGTCTCATCTATTTGGATGATGTCTTGGTTTTTAACAAAACCTTTCCTGAACACCTGCAGAGTCTGGAAGATGTCTTTCTTCGATTTCGCAAGGCAGGACTAAAACTGAAGGCTAGCAAATGTCAGCTGGCACAGGACAAAGTCTCTTTCCTGGGACATGTAATCTCAAAGGATGGTCTCAGACCTGACTCCAGGAAGCTGGATAAAGTGAAAGACTGGCCAATACCAAGAACACCTACTGAGGTGAGAGCTTTTGTTGGTCTCTGTTCTTATTATAGGAGATTTGTTAAAAACTTTGCACAAAAGGCAGCACCACTGCATTCCCTCACTCAGAAGGGGGTTGTTTTTAAATGGACTCCTGAATGTAACGATGCATTCTTTTCTCTGAAGCTTGCTTTAACTGAACCTCCAGTAGTGGCTTATCCAAATTTTGCTCTACCATTCCTGCTTTACACCGATGCCTCTCAGAATGCTATTGGCTCTGTGCTTGCTCAAGTTCAAGACAGAAAAGAAAGAGTAATTGCGTATGCAAGCCATACCCTCATGCCTACAGAGAAAAAGTGGTCTACATACGACCGTGAACTCTGGGCAATAGTCTGATCTATACAGCACTTTCTGGCTGGCAGCTCATTTAAAATTGTCACAGACCACAAACCATTGCTGAGTCTCAAGAAAAGCCCTGTTGACGGTGATCCCACAGGAAGAAGAGGACGTTGGATATTAGAATTGGATGTGTATGACTGTGTAATTATACACAGAGAGGGCGCTCGGCATGCCAATGCTGATGCTTTACCAAGGAGACCAGACAACTCTGAGTAGTAAGGCAGTACAGTGTTTACTTGTCACCACTCAGAATTTGAATGTGTCTTCTGCAGTCACACAAAGCAGTTTATCCTCTGAATCACTCAATGAACAGTCTGTTCCTTTAAGACAAACATGTGAAGACTTAGCAATAGACCTAGAGGAACTGAAGCAGAAACAACAAGCAGATGTCATCCTGAGAACTGTAATGAGATGGAAAGAAATCGATAACCAAAGACCTACTGCAGACAAATCAAACGTTCACCATCAGCTCTGAAGAAGCTCTGGTATGAGTTTCCTCGTCTGACCCTTCAAAGTGGAATCCTCTGCCGAAAAGTTAAAACCTTCCTACAGAAGACCTATACTTACCAACTGGTCCTTCCTGAATCACTTATTCAGACAGCTCTTACTTACCTGCATGGAAATGTGTTTAGTGGACATTTAGGTACTGAACGAACGTTGCAAAGAGCTAGGAAAATCTGCTATTGGCCTTATATGTCACGTGACATTTATAAGTTCTGTACAGAATGTTTACCCTGTCAAACTCGCAGTGCTCCAACACCAAAAGCTAGAGCACCTCTGCAGTCTATTGTGGGGGGTATTCAGTTTCAAAAAATCGCTGCAGACCTCACAGAGTTACCAGTCACTTCTCAAGGCAACAGGTATGTTCTTGTTGTAATGGATTATTTTACACGCTATGTGAATCTCTTTCCTTTAAAAGATCAGCGTGCAACAAGTGTAGCTCAATGTTTATTTGAAGAGTACATTCGTCAACATGGCTGTGGCAAAGTGCCCCGCCCCTGTGTGCATTTGTGTGATCTGTGTTGTATGTTGCGTGCGTGTGTGTGTTAATGTTGGTGTATAGATTGGTACACGGGATATAAACGGGTCTGTGTTTCACGTGTGTTTAAAGTGTAGGTTTGTATTTAGGCACGAGGAGAGCACAAATCACTTCACGTGCTGGTTAAATGTAATATGCGAGCACGGGGTTGCACAGAATTTATTCACGTGCTGGGATTCAAGTGAATAATTAATTAGTAATTGAATCCCAGCACAACAGTATAAATAGGCACATTTTTAGTCAGTCAGGGTTGGGTGTTCGGAAGAGGAGAACGGGTGAGAGAGAGAGGAGTAAAAGTAAAGTAAAATCGTAAAGATAAGTGTTTGTACTCACCGTGTTTGTTTGTCTCCGTGCACCGTTTGTTAAGTGTTTAGTCCGTTTTGTATGTCTATTTATTTTGGGCGTGTAGTGCCGTGTCCCGTGTTTGTGCTGTTTTCAACCCTTTTATTTGTTAATAAACGCTGAGTGCAGCCATTGCACTCAGCTCATCATCACCACCGTCTGTGTATTCCTTTTCTGGTCTGACGCCACCCACTCTGGCCGTCTTTGTGACACGTGGTGTCATCGTGGGATAGCCGCGCCTCCAAGCGTCAGACCAGGAGGGGTCTGGATTAAAAGAAAAAAAAAAAAAAAAAAAAAAAAGTCAATGGCAGAAGACGCCGTCAAACTGCAGGACTGGTTCCTAGAAAATGCTGGGCTGGAGGCCCAGTCTCTGCCCATAGTCGTCCGGGCCCTGTGGATGATGGACAGTGAGAGATGGGAGGCATATCAGGAGGAACACACCCCAAACACCTTGGAGGAAGGTGTGGAGTTTGTCCTCAGCTACCTGGAGGCAACCATAAATGGAACAGCAGCCCAGGTAGCAGGACCACCAGCAGAGGAGTACCTGCTGTCCCCATCTCCACCAGCAGAGGGTGAGTACCTGCTGTCCCCATCTCCACCAGGAGAGGGTGAGTACCTGCTGTCCCCATCTCCACCAGCAGAGGGTGAATGCCTGCTGGTTTTGCCTCCACAGCCCAAATGGGAGGAGCCTGAGCATCCACAGCCCAAATGGGAGGAGCCCAAGCGGAAGGAGCCCGAATGTCCTACGCCTGAGTGGGAGGAGCCCGAATGTCCTACGCCTGAGTGGGAGGAGCCCGAACGTCCTACGCCTGAGTGGGAGGAGCCCGAACGTCCTACGCCTGAGTGGGAGGAGCCCGAACGTCCTACGCCTGAGTGGGAGGAGCCCGAACGTCCTACGCCTGAGTGGGGGGAGCCCGAACGTCCACAGCCCAACAGGGAGGAGTCGGGGCGTCCACAGCCCAACAGGGAGGAGTCGGGGTGTCCACAGCCCAACAGGGAGGAGTCGGGGCGTCCACAGCCCAACAGGGAGGAGTCGGGGCGTCCACAGCCCAACAGGGAGGAGTCGGGGCGTCCACAGCCCAAAGGGAGGCAAGTCGGGGCTTCCACAGCCCTGGGACCCAAGCCACCAGCAGAGGGAAAATGCCTGCTGGTTCAGCCCCAAGAGCCAGAAGGGGAGGAGTTACAGGCTCAACCCCCTGAAAATTTTTGGGGGGGAGAAGGGCAGGATGCTGGTGTCCCCCAGCAGCCTCTCGCTATGCTGCTGAAGGCAGCACGGCGTGCACATGCCCAGCCGCCACAGCAGAGGGAGCCAGCACCGCCAGGAGCAGAGGAGCTGGAGCTGCCTCTACCTCCACCACCTCCAGGAGCAGAGGAGCAGGAGCTGCCTCTGCCTCCACCACCTCCAGGAGCAGAGGAGCAGGAGCTGCCTCTGCCTCCGCCACCACCACCGCAAGGAGCAGAGGAGCAGGAGCTGCCTCTGCCTCCACCACCACCAGGAGCAGAGGAGCAGGAGCTGCCTCTGCCTCCACCGCTTCCTCCACTAGGAGCAGAGGAGCAGGAGCTGCCTCTGCCTCCACCGCTTCCTCCACTAGGAGCAGAGGAGCAGGAGCTGCCTCTGCCTCCGCCACCACCACCGCCAGGAGCAGAGGAGCTGGAGCTGCCTCTGCCTCCACCACCGCCAGGAGCAGAGGAGCTGGAGCTGCCTCTGCCTCCACCACCACCAGGAGCAGAGGAGCTGGAGCTGCCTCTGCCTCCACCACCGCCCGGAGCAGAGGAGCAGGGGCTGCCTCTGCTGCCCGTACCTCCACAGGGAGTACGGTGGCCGGAGCCCCAGAAAGGGGAGCTGCCGGCCACGAAGAAGGGGGAGGAGGTCTGGAGACCACTTTCCCCAGCAGCAGTTTCGCTGCAGGAGTTCTTGTGGCCGGAGCCCCACAGGAGGGAGCTGCCGGCTACGAAGAAGGGGGAGGTCGGGGGACCACCTGCCCCCGCAGCTTTTTCGCTGCAGGACGGGACCAACAGGCTGTCAGCCGTGCCACTACCGGCAGGGGTGCTGACAGCATGGCCAGCCATGGGCCCACTGAAGCCTCCCTTCCCAGCCCGAGACTTTGTCCTGGACTGCTGGGTTTTTAAGGGGGGAGGTGGCCGTTGAGGCCATGTGTGCTGCGCACAAGGGGGGGTATATGTGGCAAAGTGCCCCGCCCCTGTGTGCATTTGTGTGATCTGTGTTGTATGTTGCGTGCGTGTGTGTGTTAATGTTGGTGTATAGATTGGTACACGGGATATAAACGGGTCTGTGTTTCACGTGTGTTTAAAGTGTAGGTTTGTATTTAGGCACGAGGAGAGCACAAATCACTTCACGTGCTGGTTAAATGTAATATGCGAGCACGGGGTTGCACAGAATTTATTCACGTGCTGGGATTCAAGTGAATAATTAATTAGTAATTGAATCCCAGCACAACAGTATAAATAGGCACATTTTTAGTCAGTCAGGGTTGGGTGTTCGGAAGAGGAGAACGGGTGAGAGAGAGAGGAGTAAAAGTAAAGTAAAATCGTAAAGATAAGTGTTTGTACTCACCGTGTTTGTTTGTCTCCGTGCACCGTTTGTTAAGTGTTTAGTCCGTTTTGTATGTCTATTTATTTTGGGCGTGTAGTGCCGTGTCCTGTGTTTGTGCTGTTTTCAACCCTTTTATTTGTTAATAAACGCTGAGTGCAGCCATTGCACTCAGCTCATCATCACCACCGTCTGTGTATTCCTTTTCTGGTCTGACGCCACCCACTCTGGCCGTCTTTGTGACAATGGCATACCTGAGTCCATCCACACCGATCAGGGTAGACAGTTTGAGTCTGATCTGGTGAAGCAGCTGTGTAGCAAGTTGGGAATCGAAAAGACACGGACGTCACCTTACCACGCACAGTCAGATGGCATGGTGGAAAGACTAAACAGAACACTAAAAGATCAGCTAGCTAAGTACATCTACCAGAATGGAGGAGAGTGGGATAAATATCTCTCACAAGTGGAGCTTGCATACAATTCAAGTGTACATTCTAGTACCGGATACACTCAATTTTTCCTTGCTCACGGCCGCGAACCTCGTCTGCCTGTGGACGTTTTGTTAAATTGCAGTTCATTAAATTCTCAAGCAACTCCTGGCACACCTGCAGCATATGCCCAGGATGTCATTAACCGCCTTTCACATGCTTTTGAGATTGCAGCGCAGCAGTCTAAAGAGTCTAAACTACAGCAAAAGACTCATTACGATCAAAAGCTCGCTTTTCATCCATCTGCCGAGGGTGATCTTGTTTTCCTTGATGATCCTGCCAATCAGAGAAACAAACTCGCTCCCAGATGGAAAGGGCCGTATAAAGTTTTGAAGAGATTGGATAGAGAAGGTTGTCCTGGCGTGACACATGAAATCACCGACCCAAAAGATCCACGAGCAAAATCATGGATTGTACATTACAATCGTCTGAAGGCATACAAAGATCCTTGGTCTGACTTACTTACACGTCCAGAATTATCTCCACGGCTGCCCCACAACCCGGACATACCTGTCAGACCACCAGCTACACTCACTGCTTTGTCTGGAGCCTTGCCTTACCAACCACCAGCTCCAGCAAGCTCCAGGTTTCGCTCGATGCCCTCTCTCTCTTTTCCTTCTTTTGCAGGTCCTGTCCAAAGTGATGTGTTACCGGTTCCAGAAGTTGTACCAGAACCTGCTCCAGAACTTGAGCCACACCCGGGTGTCGCCTGTCCTTCAAGCCCCAGAGTTGCACAAGGCACGGTGCACCAAGAGACTATGTCTGTTCACTTACCTCGACAACCTCAAGCTCCTGAGGCATTCCCTGTTGGACATACTCGTAGTGGTCGTCAAGTTAAGAAACCTGAGAAGTTTCGAGATTTTATTGTTTCGTAGTATATACCTGTTTCAGTATAATATACAGTATGTTACAGTATAGTAATGGATTCTGATTGATAGTTAAAAAAAAAAAAAAAAAAGTTCCTATTGCACTGCTTAGTTATATATATGTGACATTGGTTATGTTACTTTAGAAATATATATGTACAAAATTATTATTTTATAAAATTTGAAATATTGTATGTATATATTTAAGAAACGAGGAAGTTTCAAATAAAGCAAGGGAAGACTGTGACATTGGTTATGTTACTGTAGAAATATATATGTACAAAAATTATTATTTTACAAAATTTGAAATACTGTATGTATATATTAGTTTGATTATACTGAGTCACCGCTATTTGTTTTGCTGCTTACCCGGAATGTATTGTTGCAGTTGTGTTGGGGAGTCGGACAGTTTGGAGGGACACTCTGGAACATTCGAGATTGTTCTTGCTGGGGGTTTTTGAACTGGTCTAGGCGCGGAGCAGCGGTGCCCGATCGCTGTTTTATTATACAAGGTTTCGTATAGTATTTGTATCTGCAACTCAGCCTTAAATAAGTAACAAGTGCACGGAACAATAAATGTGTCCAGCATCCTGTTTCACAAGCTGAACCCGAAGAGACTGGTTTAAGGGCTTACAATAATAACACATAACAACAATAACAACAACAATAATAGCACTGTCACCCCGATCCATGGAGCCTACTCTCATCAATCAATATTTCTCGAGTAAGCAGAACAAAAAAAAATATACCATGTGCATCATGATGGATGTTGCAGAAGCATATAGTTCAGATATACTGTTTAACACCTTAGCCATGAGTAACACCAGGCTCAACGGACCTTGGAGTGTAAAGTTGCATGGAGAAGCCATCCAGTTTGCTTCAGTTCACAAGAACTCTTTCAACCTGTCAACAGTGCTGCTTGTAAGTGTAGCTCGTCTACATTGAAGACTGTAAAAAAAAAAAAAAACAACAAACACTTACAGACTGTAATGGCAGACAACCAACTAAGTAATATTGGACTTCTAAACATTGAATCAGATCCCTGCAAAATCCCTGAACATTAATGACTTTGTTGATGTTTTTGCAAGAAACCATAAAAACAGAAGGATCCAACGGATGTAATTAACAATCTACATAAATGCCCTTTGCCACAATGCAAAGCATGTGTAGGCCTAAATCTAATAAAAGCCACCCCAGCTGCTCCCCCAAATGAAAAGTAGAAACGCCCATCAATAAGCGATGGCAATAAAGACATCAGCAGCTGTTTTTTACAGGCTTAACAATGGCTTAAAGCAGTGTATTTCCCATACAGTGTTATATAGAGATAGCTGTCTCCCCACTGCAGGTCCATAACAAGGGGTCTAGGTAAGGCCTGCATATAGAAAATTCAGAAGTTCAGAAGAAACTGAAAACAGACATTTTAAATACAATGATTTTTTTATTGATCATTATCTAACAGCATGAACATTGCCTCAAATCCACTTGAATTGATGATCCACCAGCTGGCCAACTAGACAAGGCAATAGACCCCCCTATTGACTAGGGGTAATTCTAAGGGTGGAGATAAGGGAAACAAATGAATCAAATGCAATAAGGGGCGATGTACCCCTCACGAAACAAATTTACAAAACCTTCATATTGAGAATCCTGTTGAATGTTATGCACTTAAATAATATGGCCTTGGTTTAAAAATGTCAGTTACCTACCTGCACTTTGGTAGGATGCACGTAAACACAATTTTAAAAGGCTTACCAGACCAAGTCTTGCTTTAGATTCAAAAAAGGATTTATTTAAGATTACTTTCATTTTACTGTTCAAATTGGACCCAAAAATCTACTTTTCTTAATTCACAAGGCCAATAAAATGATACACATAGGGTCAAACTGAAAATCTGACTTTACCTCGGCCAGTTAATGAAATTCATGTCAGGGAAGCCAATGTCAAGATGCACTTTAGCAGATGGTGCCCTTAATTCAGAAAACATAATATATATTCCTATCACACTGGTAACTGCTATGCAATGTAAGCAAATTAATAAACCTGGAAATTAAAAACACACAAACCTGTTATTTACATACTTAAGCCCGTTCTGAATAAGCATAATATTTGACTTAGGGATGATATCACGTACTAATTTCCTCAAACTGGTCTTGCAATACCCATAAGTTGCTGATCACAGCTAATCACAGCTAGGTAGTATTTAACATTTGGTTTTGAAATAGTCTTTTTTCAAGCCATGGCTTTCAGGTGGTATCAGGTTTAACGCTATATAACTGCAAACAAGCCTGGCTCTCTTGTACAGAGGTTAAGACCTTTGATTGGGCAGTGTGGTTGCTGGTTCACACCCATCCACTTCTGTCACTCAGGTGGCACGATGGGCTTTCCCTTGGATAGGCTGCAGCTGATTGCAGAGGACTTAAGGGAGGAGGAGTGTAAGGGGCTGTGCTGTACGATGCACTACCATTAGGATTCTGCCTTCTTACATACAGTACTGTATGTCACATAACCTGGCTATACATGCAGTTGTTTTATTATACAAGTTAATAATAAATCCCAGAGAAATACAATTGTATTATTTAATAAAGCAGCCACTGACTTCTCTGTGCAGGATAAGATGCATTAATGACTCTAACAACCCAATTAAAACAACAAATACATGCAATATAAACTTGCTGGGGGACAAAAACATGAACTTGAGCACTTTAAATAAAACAAAAAAAATTGTATATTATCCTTTCACATAATAATAATAATAAAAAAAAAACCCACATTGCTGCCCAGTCTTGTACATTATACATAGGGGCATGTTACACACACAAACACATATATTATTAATTCCAGACACATTATTGTTAGAAGTGCACTCCCAAATACTTTATCCTTTTACAATTAAAATACAGGTCTGTTTTTTTTTTTTTTATAGAAACCATTTTGTTGAAAACCACAGTGGTATTGTGCAATTGTCATTGTATTTTAACCACATATCAGCGCTGCATATTGTACATCTTTTACTGAAATAGTGGTCAATGTGTGATATTGAAATCACAGCTAAATGAAAAAAAAAGAAAAAACACAAACACAGTATACTTTGCTTGATTCAGAAGGCCAATAAAATGACACACATATGGTCAAACTGAAAATCTGACTTTACCCTGGCCAGTTAACAAAATTCAAATCGCAATCACCAACCCCCAAACCTCACACATACTTCCTTCCCAAACAGCATTAATGCATGCATATTTCAAAGATAGTTACTTACCACAAGAATTAAACAATGACATAATTCAAATAAAAAATCAACCATTGTGCTACAACAGTATTCCTCTGACTTTAATGGCACATCATTCACTGATGTGGCCTGCTGTAGAGGAAAATAGTTGTGTCACTAATGCCTTATACTTTTTTCTACAGATTGTTCTTAGTAATAAAGGCAGTAATAAATTAAATCTTGCTTCACTGACCCATCTGTAATATAAGGAAAGTAAGTCATGTTAGAGTACTTCACAAAATGGTTGTCTTGTATGGTTGGTCATTGTCAATATATTTTTTAATTTAGGCTTCTTCTCGCTTTGATGCCAAGAGCTGCTCTTCAAAGTAAAGAAGCTGATCCACCTCAAAGCAGTCACTGGGCTTTTCCATGATCTTCGCCAAGTACTCCTTGATCTCAGCTTCGTTTGCGTGCTTCTGCCTTGCTTTCTTTAAGTAATCATAAACCTTCACGAAGACTTCTGCGCCCAGTTTATCTATTATTGACCTTGCAAAGGAAAAAAAAGAGAAGATGACTTAATTACTACATTCAAAATGCTTTCAGTTATATCCTAATTACATCTTAATTACAAATAGAATATAATTATGGTTGGGGTTTTGGCTCCGTGCACACCTATATTAAATGTTACAGGACCTTTATCTTTTGTAAATGGAATTACCACCAGTTGAAATGTGCTCATTCTTGGGCTCATTTACAAATTTCAAATTGCAATACTGTGACAGGGTGCGCGTTGCCAAGGAGACTCAGAGACCATAAAACTGCAGTTAAGCGCTCACATGCGCATATTTATTTACATTACATAAACACAAAACAACAAACAGAGAACACTGTCCACCGCACCATTCCTTCACCAACACAATTTATACACCTGTGGCTGGAGCCTTAATTAAATCATTTAAACATTTATTCCATGGGTGGCCAAACTTCCTGACCCTACGAGCTGCATACCAAAATTTCCATATGGCCGAGAGCCGCAAGACACTGCAAAACATGAAATGTTTGCGAGAGCAAGACATTTTAAATACTAGCATTGTTGTGTAGTACAGTAGTTGTTAGACTATCTCTTGATGGCAGCAAAATACACAGCAAGGAATAGAACATTGCCTACACAGTTTCTGTGTAATTTGTATTCTACGGTAATCTACAGTGTATTAAAACTTTAAATGTAACATACTGGTGTTTTCCCATTATTTCAGTTTATACTGTATGTATTACACAATTTAAATAAAATATATTCATCATGAAGCAAAATACAATAACTGCCCTGATTTCACCAAAAACACCACATACACATTTTTGTAAGAATTATTTTTGACAAGCTCTTCCCTTTAAGATCTGAATGCTGTTTTTTTGTTGTTTTTGTATGACTGCCTCATGTATTAAATACTGTTGAGCTTTGTGGATGACAAACACACATTTCTTTTGAAAGGGATTACAGTACCTGCTCATGACGAGACGTAATATGTAAATATAATATTAATTTTAGACCTGCAATATAACATGTAAACATGCATTCTCTAGTCTAGCGCCAACGCTACAATTTTACAAAAAGATTCATTCATCTGAATAAGGACGTTTGCCACGAGGGATATTCCATGCTTGCCATACAAAACTTGCTTGAGTCGTTAAATCAGCTTCTTTACTGAGAGCCGAAAGCAACATCTGCCTTAAGTCTTATCCAGGAGGATATTCAGATGAGTATGTGTTGCGATTTGTGTTTCATAATGACTTTTGTTGCTCGCCTTGTACAGGCTACAGTGTGTAAGCGATTTGTTGCAGATGAGACACAGGTTTACCACTGTTTTCAGTGAAAGCAAACTCTTTCTCCCAGTCTGGTTTAAAGCCTCTTACGTTAATTTATTACTCGTGGGGGGTTTGCTCAATGTTATTGTCTCCACGAAACAAACAAGCACAGTTCAAAATTATGAAATTTACTTTCAATTGCACATCCGGCTTCGAAATACACATGCGCCAGCGAGCGGTGTCTAAGGTCAACAAGAGACAAAATATCCTTGCAGTGAACATGTAGGCTCAAAGAAGCAGAAGAGAGAGAACGAACGAGAAGAAAGAATAATTAAACACAAATTAATACAGGGAACACAAACAATAAACTTGTGTTTATTTTTACGGTCCCTCTTCATTTTTGTTTATTATTCTTTCTTCAGTTCATTCGAGCCACAAAGTGTGCGTCAACCAGCTTTTCTCCGGGAGCCGCACATGAACTGCAAAAGAGCTGTGGGTTGGCCACTTCTGATTTATTCAATTGATGGCTCCAGCCACATTCCCATGTGTGTTTGCAGGGAGGATTTTAACTCCCTCCCTGCCATCCAATACTCCCCACATATACACACTCATGCACTGGCAGGGCTTTCACCCTTCCGTGCTGCCACAAATACAAAGAACTTTTACTTTTACTGGTGAAAGATCCATATGTTGCCATATAAAATAAAAAAAAAAATAACTTATTCCAAGCACTGCTATCTCAGCACTTACTGTATGTCTCGATTTAAATGTGACATGACTGAAGTGGTCACCCTGAAGCATTAGCTAATTCTGTTATGCAATCTTAAGGGAATGGATAGCAAGACAGATAATGGAGAATTCTTCTACAAACTAGTGCTGCACTTCAAGGCTTTGAATCCATCCTCTGCCAGTCACCTAGTAGTGTGCTCTCAGGATTATGTATCTGCAAATATCAAAACATAAGAAAGCTTAGGTATTCTTTGCTTGGAAGTGACTACAGCTTGTTAACTGTAGAATCCTGCAAAGTCAAACCGTGCATGTAATTTTTCATTAGGCATGTCGATAGGTGGATCCGTGTTCAAACCAATTGTTGTATTATGACAGCAGATAGACAGAGAATATGTTTATCTGCTAACACAACCAAAATGTAATAGGCTTGATGACATAATTGATACCATGGCGGAGTAAACCCAGTTAGACTGAAAACCACAGCCCATACAGCATGACAATAAAATCAGTATCTATGGCATATACCAAAGGCCTGGCCTTATGTGTGTATACCCAGTAAAGGTCTGGTCATAGTCCAGCTCTGTAATCCCTCAGCGGGATCAGCATTTATAAAAAGAAAAAAATATTGGAAACCAAGACACTTGCAATTCCCAGCCTTCAAACAGTAAACACACACAGATAATGCAAACAGAACAGCAGGTGCAGGAAATCTCAGCATCTGCTTCCTCTAGAGAAAACATCAGGTGATATTTCGTGTGGGACAATTCAAACAACTGACACAAGTCTGCATGGAGAAATGCAAAAAGCTCATGGTGAGACATCTGTCACCAAAGTTATTTAAAAAGTCAAGACAACGTATGTACATAGAGGTGCATTTTATCATATACGCTAAATCTCACATTACCCAGAGGAGGGAATTATTTGCTAATCTGTCAAAATGCATTTATTGCAGCTTCACTAATTTTAAGATAAATGTTTACAATTCTTCAATATATGTAAACAATTTAGGCTTTCTCTTGCAGCAGAGTGCATTGAGGATGGATGGTGAAAACAGTACTGTATACCAAGTACTGATAATTGTATTTCAGTGTAACATTCAGCATGAACATAAAAGCTTAAAGAAAAAAAAAAACATGGTAAACCATACATGAGTATAGTAAATCACAAACACGTTAATGCACATATGTATGTAAACAAACAAAACATGGTCAAGCACAGTAAATGCATAGTTTACAAACTAAACAATTCTTGTGCAAATAAACTGCTAGTGACACCTTAACTGAGACACAACTTCCATATTCTAAAAGTCCACTTATTAAATTCTGACCTGACAGAGGCGTGTGTTTGCTCAAATATCCCTTTTGAAAAATTGGACAACCAAAAGTTAAGGAAATTCTTCAGACAGAGTGTATTAAATGGTGGAGTGATTCTTTCATCAGCCCAGCTGAAACGTGAATACTTACCTAAAGTTGCCGAGTATCATAAGCAGGAGATTATGGAATTGGCAAAACAGTCTGGTTGCTTGTCAGTGGTCACACCATGGGTTACACATTTTATTTGTTTTGCAAGACCTAAATGGTGAACATGCACCTGACATACTAGAACTGAAAGCTTATCCGAGGCATGTTATAATCGAGAGCCTTATAGCGAGGAAGCACTGTGTGTGTATATATATATATATATATATATATATATATATATATATATAATCTGAATAATTGATAAAAAAAAAAAAAATCAATTATATCAGGACTACAAGTACTTCTTCAGCTGGATGGAACAATCAGTGCTGTAAACAAGTTGTTTTTCACAAGAAAAGTTCCAGTGTGTGTAAAACCGTACATGGCCCTAAACCTTTAATCTATTGGTTATAATTAGGGGCCCGGAAAAATTCACGGTATTTTTAAAGAAATTCATGAATGACAATTTAAAAAAAAAAAACAACGAATTTCACAGGTGTCACAAAACTGCCATTTAAAAAATAAAAATAAAATAAATACCTGAAAACACATTTTCTATTTACATTATATTCTACTGATTTAAGTTGCCAAAACTGTGTTATTGATAGTTGATAGTTCATCAAGAACATGACCCAAAAACCAAGGCTGAAACATTGTAACATACTGAGTCAACTCTTTAGAATGTACATTGGAAAACTGGAATGGAGCGAAAATGTATGTGGGTGGTACAATCATATATATTTTTTAGAACGATTATATTTTGTGTGCCCAATTAATCAATTGCTATTTTGAAGCTTAACTGACAGCCCTAACTTATGTTGACACATTAATTAAAATGACTACGTAATTCCCGTAGCCTATTTTGCTGCATTTAATCCAAAAATATTAAACACGGGAGAAACGTTAACTGCAAACCTGAAATGACAAAACCGAAGCTTATGTGTTTTTCTTTATACACACTGTACATTTCTAGTAGTATGTAGAAATTAATTAGTTTTAAAACTACACATGCTGTCAAATTATTAGTAAATGATATAACATTAAATATGCTACTGGAGCCTATCAACCTAAAAAAAAAAAAATTTATAAAAAAAAAATATCTTATATAACTAAGCATAGACGTAAACAGCTAGGGCCCTATTTAGCAACACTCCAAAACACTTTTGCGGACAGTTAGAGCACCAAAATCAGGCGCACATGTGGGCAAAGAGACTTTGCCCACAAAAGAGAGAGAGAAAAAAAGAAAAATAAGAAATATGGGGTGTGCACTGGATTTCTAGTTCGAGTCTCTACCAACTTTGCACACCTAGATTTGGCAATATTTGACCATTCTTCTTTACAAAACTGTTCAAGCTCTGTCAAGTTCCTTGGGGAGCGTTGATGGACAGCAATCTTCAAGTCATGCCACAAATTTTCGATTTGATTTAGGTTGTGGCTCTGACTGGGCCACTCAAGAACATTTACCTTTTTGTTCCTTAGCCACTCCAGTGTAGCTTTGGCTGTGTCCTTTGGGTTGTTGTCATGCTGAAAGGTGAACTTCCGTCCCAGTTTCAGCTTTCTTGCAGAGGGCAGCAGGTTTTCCTCAAGGACTTCTCTGTACTTTGCTCCATTCATTTTCCCTTCTATCCTGACAAGTGCCCCAGTCCCTGCCGATGAGAAACATCCCCATCACATGATGCTGCCACCACCATGCTTCACAGTAGGGATGTTGTTCTTTGGGTGATGGGCTGTGTTGGGTTTGCGCCAAACATAATGCTTTGCATTTAGGCCAAAAAGTTCCATTTTAGTTTTGTCAGACCACAAAACTTTTTGCCGAACAGAGGTATAACCGTACCTCCGTAATGGACATTGAACTTACAGAGGAAAGATTACAGGGTTTGAGGGAAGCAGATGCTGAACTTGAAGGACCAGCAGTGGAGGTTGCAGATGCTGAAGAAGTAGTGTGCTAGTTTTGCCATGTTTGGGAATCGGATTTCAGAAATCAACAATATTTAAGTTTTTGTCACTTTCAGCAGCACAGTGCTTGTACTCTTCAATTTCATCTGTACGGCTTGCGGAGAAACCAAGATTGCCTCTAATGGCAAAGATGTGACATCCAAAACAGAAACTTGTGGGTCGAGAACCCAAATAGCATTAATAAAGTTTGCTGCTGGCTGAAAAAAACAGAGACTGGCTTTTCAAACATCTGGGCAGTAGTAGTTGGAGAGTTTGGTTGCTATTTGTTTAAATTAAATTAATCAGACCGATTAATCAACTAAAGAGTTGTTCGCAAATTACATTTTTTTTACAATTTAATCATGCATTAAAAGTGCATTCTGGGTAGACTGTGTTATCAGGTCCCTAAATCTGTTTTATTAGGGTAATAGGAAGGTAACATTCAATACATTTATTAAAATAAAAATAATAGTAATGGTTTTAAAAAGACCAAATTGGGCTTATTATTTTTTTTAGATTCTGTTGATTTCAATATTACTATGCAGGACAGCTGCTATACGACCGTTACCTATATTAAAAACGTGCATGGATTAATCTACTGATTAACCAACTAATGCCCATAAATTAACCAATCAAAATTAATGGAGTGACAGCCCTAGTTTAAATACATCTTGCCTGTGCTGATTCAGTGTTTCCAAATTGCTGTGATGTGCTTTTGCCCGCCCTTCACTCCAGTGTCGATTACCTTGTTGTAAGCAAGATGAATTCAAACCTTTTAGTGCTTCAAACCACGTCAGTAAATCCATGAAACGTGTTGCATGTTGTGCAATGAAAAGTTTCTGCTATCAAACAATTCTTTCCCAATTGTTTTTAGAGCTTGTGTGTGGTGTTAAATCAAGTTCCTGTTTTACAAACTTTTTGTAGATGTCAAGGTTCTCACTGTGAAATCTGACATCTTTGAACCAGGTGTTCCACAGTGTAACAATGGGCTCTGGTGGAAGACTCACAGTAGGTCCCGCTCCGCACAGCTCTTTCATGCATTCTTTGAAACATATTCTACTGGGGCAAGATTTAAAAATCTTTTTCACCAATTCCACAAAGTGGTTTACACATGGGAAACTGACGCCATAGATCGCCGACTAGTGCCATGATGTGTGCATTGCAAGTAAGATTTTGGAAGCAACCCTTGCAAGGTAAAATGCCTTTGACATTTAGCTGGCATTGTCTGTTACAAAGGCAGACACACAGTTGAAATCATGCCATACTTCACAAGCATCTTAATGACAGCCTGACCTACTGTTGTGTGGTTAACAGAATCAAGATGCAATGTATCTACTAAGTAAGCATTACGTTCCTCTGAATTAGCAGTTGTAAAGCTCTGTGGGATAAAAATAATGTAAAAAACAGTGTTGTCTTTATCATTAGTGGCCAGACTCAGAATCGTTAATTTTGTCTTTTAAATATTCTTCGTGTGCTGCATACACTTTAGGGCAGGGGTTTCAAAAGTATTTTTGCTGTACCCCCAGAGATTTTTTTTTTTTTTTTTTTCTGGTGACCCCCTTCTAGTAAACAATTAAGGACCATGCCAAAGCAAAACAAAACAAAATGATAAAAACCTATCTATCTGTGCATAATTCCAGTCTACCTCTCGCTCTCACTGAGACAGCCTCTGTCACTCACTGGCACAACTGCACTCAGACATGCGCTCTTATTTATCTCTTTGCATTAAACCGCGCCCTCCATCCACCTTCACCAATCCCAGGCATGCCATTCAGACCCCAATCTCCCGCCAGTATTCTGGGGGTACAAATGCATGTCCAGGATTGGTGAACCCAGATAGATTGGCAACCAACCACAGCAAAACCAACATGGTCCAACATTTAAATAAGCGACTAATCTTTAATAAAGTTATAATATATATGTGACGGGGTACTACCCCGTCTTTATGATCAATGTTGGGACTGGCAGGGAGGGGGTTAAAATTCCTCCCTGCCAGAAAAACATGTGAGAATGTGGCTGGAGCCCTAATTGACTAATCAGTAATTATTGAATAATTGGGCTCCAGCCACAGGGAATAAAAGCCAGGGGAGAGGCCCTGGCTAGGGGAGAGTAGGAGAAAGAGAGTTCCAGAAGAGTGTTTTGTTTGTGCTGTGTCTTTGTAAGTTTTTGGTTCCAGTGAAGGCAACGCCCAGCCTGGAAACTTTATTTTGTAAGTTTTTGTTTTGTGTTTGTATTTTGTGTTTAAATCTCTTTGTTTGGCCCTTGTGCTGGTTTATTTTGTATTTTTGTTTATTAAAAACTTTCTTTTTGAACATTATACTGTCTCTGAGTCTCAAACCTCGGTCCATCCTGTCACATTTGGTGTCAGAAGTGGGATAGCGCCACCTGGAGGCTCAGAGCAGTAATTTTTTTTTTCTTGAATTTTGGGAGTTTTTTTTTTTTTTTTTTTTGGGAAAATGGGGAAGAGCAGACAGCGGCAAAGGCAGGAGAAGCAGCAGCCGAAGAAATGTAGGCTGCTGCAACAACAGCCACCCCAGCTGGAGGACCCAGCCAGTCTTTTCCCCTGGTGCTCCTGGTGCGGGAAGGAGGATCATCGGTGGAGGTCCTGTCCAGATGGGCTACCAGCTGACTGGTGTGGGTACTGTGAGGTGGATGGCCACAACTGGGCAGGATGCCCCCACAATCGGGACCAGGAGCAGCTGCAAACCCCGTCCTCGGCAGCCACCCCACCACTTCCTACATCACCGCCTTCACCACCATCCCAGGAAATATGGGACTGGTTGATGCACCCTGAGGCGGACCTCTTCCACGACCTCCCCATAGTTATCAACACGCTGTGGCGTCGAGATGGGGGGAGGTGGGAAAAGTGGGAGGAACAGCATCACCCGGCGTCCTTCGCAGAGCTTGCCCTGATGGTCGTTAATTACCTGGCGGTAGATATGGGAGACGCCCCAATCATTCCAATAAAGAAGGTGGAGCTGTCGTCCCGAGAGCCAGAAGGGGAGGAGCCGTCATCCCGAGAGCCAGAGAGGGGTGAGCTGTCGTCCCGAGAGCCAGAAGGGGAGGAGCTGCCGTCCCGAGAGCCAGAAGGGGAGGAGCCGCCGTCCCAAGAGCCAGAAGGGGAGGAGCCGCCGTCCCGAG
Organism: Acipenser ruthenus; assembly: GCF_902713425.1. NCBI lineage: Eukaryota > Metazoa > Chordata > Actinopteri > Acipenseriformes > Acipenseridae > Acipenser > Acipenser ruthenus. Next base: position 47,694,108 of record NC_081191.1, on the reverse strand, counting down.
AGCCAGAAGGGGAGGAGCCGCCGTCCCGAGAGCCAGAAGGGGAGGAGCCGTCGTCCCGAGAGCCAGAAGGGGAGGAGCCGTCGTCCCGAGAGCCAGAAGGGGAGGAGTCGTCGTCCCGAGAGTCAGGACGGGAGGAGTCGTCGTCCCGAGAGTCAGAAGGGGAGGAGCCGCCGTCCCGAGAGCCAGAAGGGGAGGAGCTGCCGTCCCGAGAGCCAGAATGGGGGCCGCTGCCGTCGCCCAGAGAGGGGGAGCCCGAACGTCCACAGCCCGAGAGGGAGGAGCCCGAACGTCCACAGCCCGAGAGGGAGGAGCCGGAACGTCCACAGCCCGAGAGGGAGGAGCCCGAACGTCCACAGCCCGAGAGGGAGGAGCCCGAACGTCCACAGCCAGAGAGGGAGGAGCCCGAGCGGGAGGAGTCGGTGCGTCCACGGCCCGAGCGGGAGGAGTCGGTGCGTCCACGGCCCGAGCGGGAGGAGTCGGTGCGTCCACGGCCCGAGCGGGAGGAGTCGGTGCGTCCACGGCCCGAGCGGGAGGAGTCGGTGCGTCCACGGCCCGAGCGGGAGGAGTCGGTGCGTCCACGGCCCGAGAAGGGGAAGCCCACAGGCCCAGGGCTGAAGGGACCCGCAGGGGAAGAATATAGGCTGTTCCCACCTCCACCGCCAGCAGAGGGGGAACAGTCGGAGCTGTCTATCCCTCCACCGCCAGCAGAGGGGCAACAGTCGGAGCTGTCTATCCCTCCACCGCCAGCAGAGGGAGAAGAGCTGCTGTTCCCGCCTCCGCCAGCAGAGGGAGACGAGTTGCTGTTCCCGCCTCCGCCAGCAGAGGGAGACAAGTTGTTGTTCCCGCCTCCGCCAGCAGAGGGAGACGAGTTGCTGTTCCCGCCTCCGCCAGCAGAGGGAGACGAGTTGCTGTTCCCGCCTCCGCCAGCAGAGGGAGACGAGTTGCTGTTCCCGCCTCCGCCAGCAGAGGGAGACGAGTTGCCGTTCCCGCCTCCGCCAGCAGAGGGAGCCGGGTCGCCGTTCCCGTCTCCGCCAGCAGAGGGAGCCGGGCCGCCGTTCCCGTCTCCGCCAGCAGAGGGAGCCGGGCCTCCGTTCCCGTCTCCGCCAGCAGAGGGAGCCGGGCCTCCGTTCCCGTCTCCGCCAGCAGAGGGAGCCGGGCCGCCGTTCCCGTCTCCGCCACCAGAGGGAGCCGGGCCGTCGTTCCCGTCTCCGCCTCCCGAGGGTCCGCTGCTGCTGCCGTCGCCTCCCGAGGGTCCGCTGCTGCTGCCGTCGCCTCCCGAGGGTCCGCTGCTGCTGCCGTCGCTTGGGGTCTTCGGGGATCCTGCTTCGCCTGGGGTCACTACACTGTGGCCGGAGCCCCACGGAGGGGAGTTGCTGACCATGAAGAGGGGGAGGGAGGTCAGGAGACCAGCTCCCCCAGCTGCACTTTCGCGGCAAGATGGTGTGTGGCCGGAGCCCCGGAAGAGGGAGCTGCCGGCCATGAAGAATTGGGTGGTGCCGGACGTCCCACCATGGCCACCCCCATGGACACTGTGCTTCCCCCTCTTCCGGGACTGAGACTGAGGGGGGAGGTGGCCATTTAGGCCATGTTGTGCTTGGCACAAGGGGGGGGATATGTGACGGGGTATTGCCCCGTCTTTATGATCAATGTTGGGACTGGCAGGGAGGGGGTTAAAATTCCTCCCTGCCAGAAAAACATGTGAGAATGTGGCTGGAGCCCTAATTGACTAATCAGTAATTATTGAATAATTGGGCTCCAGCCACAGGGAATAAAAGCCAGGGGAGAGGCCCTGGCTAGGGGAGAGTAGGAGAAAGAGAGTTCCAGAAGAGTGTTTTGTTTGTGCTGTGTCTTTGTAAGTTTTTGGTTCCAGTGAAGGCAACGCCCAGCCTGGAAACTTTATTTTGTAAGTTTTTGTTTTGTGTTTGTATTTTGTGTTTAAATCTCTTTGTTTGGCCCTTGTGCTGGTTTATTTTGTATTTTTGTTTATTAAAAACTTTCTTTTTGAACATTATACTGTCTCTGAGTCTCAAACCTCGGTCCATCCTGTCACAATATATTTTTAAGATAGATACACTTTATTACAATCACTATTCGTAATTGTATTAACATCAATACATAGTCACTTATTCTCGTTCTTCATTCCACATTTAAATGAGAAAGTAAGGACGTGGAGGATTTAAAAGCCCACTTAATTGTTTCGCAGCCAAACCGTTTAAATTAAACTGACTGTACTATTATTACGGTACTGTTATTACAGTATACCTTTTTGTTTATATCACGGCCTGGTTTTACTAGTAGTAAGGCCCTTATGGTTTTAATCTACGATTATTGAAATTTCAATTTGTTTATGTTTGTGAAATAAAAGGTATACTGTATTTTGCTGTGAAACAACTAAATTAGCTTTTAAATCCCCCAAATCCTTATTTCTGCTTTTAAATGTGAAATAAAGAATAAGAAAACAAGGGTGCAGCATTTTAATAAGTGACTAGTCTTTATTAATATTAATGCAATTACGAATAGTAATTGTAATGTTTGTCCAGATTAATTTTATTATGACTTCATATGATTTATTTAATAAAATGTCACACTCTTGTTTGTCCATTTTCTACATTCTGCATGTGTATCTAAACCTATTTTTTTTATTTGTGAATAAAATGTATTTAATATGAATCAAATGAAGGAGGGCTGGGTGATAGAGTTGCTGAGCTACGACAGGTCTGAAATTACACACGCTCTGTAGACAGGGATTGGTCAGATTTAACAGGGGGTTGGTCAGATTAAACATGATCCCTGCCTGGGTAGTTGATTGAGTCAATCGTCCTGGAGGCCCACCAAGTCTGCCATTTACTGCCAAGCTTTTACAATAGCCAGGAAGTCAGAAATTAAGTATTTTCCAGTCAGGTATTGGCGTGCCCCAGTTTTAAAACCTCTGCTTTAGTGAGATATTCTCATGTGAGTGTGTCACAATTCAAGATTTTTTTCATTAAAAAACGTCTTAATTTTTCATTGACCAGCCGTTGTATCAGTATGTTCGCTGCACTAAAGGCTTCCACTAATTCAAACGTGTTGACATTATGTGTTGCTCCACTTTCTCTGCTCTTTTTAAACAATCCTGTGATTGTGGCCTGCTTGTTCGGTAATTGCTTAGCCTGAACTTTAAGTTTGATTTTCTTGTTTTTGTGTACTGTGCTGTCAAGATGCTTGTCAATAGTACCTTTTCTTAGATGATCTAAAGACACATTACAAGTTGAGCAAAACAGAATCCCACCATCTGCATGCAACCCCCCCTTTTCGTAGCTCTGAACGCAATCTTCTGTTGAAATGAATTTTGCTTTTTTTGATTTGTCAGCTGTCTGCATTTTTAATGTTAATCATACACTGTAAGCTAATAACAAAATCTAAACAACCATTTTAAACTTCCCGCATGTTACGTTATTGTACTGTACGAGGAATTCACCAATCATGAAGCCGGTAACCAAATGCACGTCTTCTACCTGATAAAAGTATGACATGAACAGGGGAGGTGAAGAGTAATGTAAAATACTGGAAGGAAAATAAAATGCATATTTTTCACGGTAGGCAGTCAAATACACGATTTCTGTGAAATAAGCGATATCGTGAATTTTCCGGGGCCCTAGTTATAATGCAGAACTGCATCCCCATTGAGAGACTCACTCACTCACTCATTGGTAGGCAATGCTTTGCATTTGAGAGAGTACAATATAAAATGTGAAAAGAATAGCTTTGGGGTATTCAAGGGGGCCACATCTCTAGTGGGAGATGCAAACAAGGGGTGGCATGCGTTTTTCAGAAAGCAATTGGTTGTCTTCACTCAGTTATGGATGAATGCTTTTGAATTACGCTCTAGCAGAAAAATGTCCACGTGCATTAACTAAATGACAAGTACAAAGCATGCTCCTTCCATACTGCTTATCAGCAGAGGAGCCTGCAGTCATCAGTAAAAAAAGGTAATATCTTTCTGGACAAGTAAAAAGACATGCAGCATTGTATCTATCCACTTTTAAATGATAGATGTTGTGTGGAAAACACACTGCATTGAAGCCTAGGAGTGGAAAGAATGACCTTCGCCTTGTCAAGATCAATTAGCTCATCTATTTTGTATGTGTGGCCCCAACAACCGTGCAGTGGTGTCATCTCCCTGGCGTCCGGTGTTTCTGGTCACCTTTGCATCAGAGGTTCAGCCATTATCTGTCTGAGGGAGTCCACGCTTCATAAAATTAAATGTGTCTTACCCACCATAACTATTGTCTATTACTATAAAAGGGTCCCTATCTTTGTAGTATTATAAATCAACAGCATTTTTTACAGCAAAAATGCATTCATTGCACTGGACAGTTATATGAAACCCAGTATTTAGAATGTATTTCCTCTGTGAGATCCTGAAAGCCCAGTCTACAAGTATATAGTTTCTATTCTATGACAGGGGGCTTTCAGGCAATTTTAAGGCTTACCTTGTTGCTATTTATACTTTAATGGAATCAACCACTGTTTGAAACTAAAGACCCAAGCCAACGGGGGTCCTATTTAATTATCCACCCCATTGGGCTCTTGCTGTATTTTAAACCAATATTGAAACAAGACTGCCACCATAAGAAGTGCTCATTAACAAACTTTGTATGGTCACTGTGGCAGGGCAGAAAAAAAGCCCTTCACGTAATTAGGGGGCAGGGCAAAGCCCTGCTTATAAATGTATTGCAGTGTAATGTATTATTATTTAAAATACATTTATTGTTTGGTGTTTATTGGGAATGGAAGAATGTATTATGATATTTTGTATTTAAATGCATGGAGAATGGACGAGATGGGAGAGTGTGGAACAATGCAAGATCGCCTGGCAAGAGCTATGGACAATGGAACAGAGCAGGATCAGTTTCCTCATCAGGTCAACATATGATGGTTCTCCCATCACCACAGAACCTTAACCTATGGGTAGGAGAGGATCCGTAGTGTCCTTTGTGTTCATTGCCAGCTACATTAAGACACATTTTGACAGGATGTCAGGTGGGTCTTAGCCAAGGACGGTTTACTTGGTGTCATGACCAGGTGCTGCGATGTTTGGCCTTTTCACCAATTCCAGCCATGTATGACACGAACATTCCTCCGTCCAGGGGAGCAACCACCATGAAAAGGTATTAAAACCAAAACTTGTCTAGGACAACTGGAAGCTGCTAGAGACTGGAAAATGCTGGCAGATCGGCTTATTCTCCCACCTGAAATTGGCACCACTAACCTTCGACCAGATATTGTCATGTGGTCTGGATCAGCACGCTTTGTTCACCTGGTAGAGTTAACAGTGCCATGGGAGGATGTTGTGGATGAGGCGTATTAAAGGAAGAAGCTTCGGTACACTCAACTAGCTGCTGAAGCAGAACAGCAAGGATGGAGAGTCCAGGTTTACCCAGTGGAGGTGGATTTGTGGCACACTCCACAACCCGGTTTCTCAAAGACATTGGATTCAGTGGTCAAGAGTTGCGACGCATAGTGAAGAACTTATCTGAAGCAGCAGAGAGAAGCAGCAACTGGCTCTGGTTGAGACAAAAAGATTCTGGTTGGGGACCGTAAGCACAGCAGAAAAAGCAACGTCAATGGAAAGGAAGGTAAGTAAGCTGGGCTTAGCTGAGAGAGGGACGGATGGGGGTGATGCTGGGACTCCAGAATCACTGTCGAGCCCTCTTGAGGTGTCGTGGGCTAGTCGACAAAACACCAAGCATAGAAGGTGCCCACTTGAAGACCCCAGAGAAGTACCCTACTCAGCTCAGTCCAGACGGTTGTCATGCTGATGCGTTACGGAGGCCGCACTGTGGTTGATCCCTGGAGCCAGCATTGCAGCTGTTGTGGGTGCTGATGCGCCAGGGAGTCAAATAGGCTGATCCCTGGAGCCAGCATTACACTTCGGCCATCCACACCAGGCAGAAGGATATCTACATCATCAGATGGAAGGAAACGCAGATGGATCACATTAGTTTACAGTAAAAGAAGCTATGTCTTAGTTGGTGCTTATCTTGGCGAGAGCCGAGTACAATATCAGCATGAAGTTTTAACACCTACTCTCATGTAATGGAAATCATTGTGTTGTTCGTGTATTGGTGGTGGTTGGCAGAGATGGAGTTAATTCCTATCCCTGCCAAAAAACGTGAGAATGTGGCTGGTGCCGTTTATTTAATTATGGTTTGAGTGTTGTAATTATTGTTAGATGGCCACTGGTATAAAAACCGGTCTGTTTCTGTGTTTGAGGTGGGTGTTCTCAGGAGGAACGTGTGTGTGTGTGAGAGAGAGAGAGAGAGAGAGAGAGAGAGGAAAAAAATGAAATCGAAAGTAAAAAGATGGAAAAAGCAATTGCTACTAGGGCAGAAAAGCATGGTATTTGCTTGCATGTCAGTTCAGTATTAGTGATTTGTTTTGGTTTGAACTTTTATTTTTGCTCTGTGAGCAGTGTGTTTTGTGAAAGTGTTTTGTTTATTTTTGTGCAAATAAAAACAGCGCATTAACCTGCAAATACCTGCCTGTGTGTCTTTCTGTCAGCTCTCTGGTCAGGGAACGTCACTACTCGGCCAACCTGTCAGTCACTGTGGCAGGATGGCTTGCAGTGGTGAGGTGTGTGACGTCACGGACCAGGAAGTAACTGAACCAAAACAATGGATGGGCGGGTGAAGCTGAATGCTACGGCACTCAGTGTGTTTAATAAATAAATAAACAAAACAAAAGATTTAAAAAATAACAAAACACTAAACAAAAAGGCACAAGGGCCAAACAAACCAGACAGACAAACAAGTAAGTGTTGTGCTGGCTAATCCAGCACGTTTTAGCAATTGTTATTTTAAATTCTGTCTCCTCTCTATCTCCTCGTACCTCCTTTCTGTACACCCAACCCTGCAGCACTACCTGTTAATTATCTTATTACCCCTCGGCCACAGTCTGTACGTGTTTGGTAAGGATGTGTGACTGTCAGCTAGTTAAATAATCAGTAGCTGATCAGCCACGCATCCTCACAGGTTTTTAAATTATAAATAATAATAACAAAAGACGCAGCGCTTTTATCCATGCCGCAAACAAATACAAATAATAATAAATAGGGGCAGGGCACTCCACCACACATGCCCCCCCTTGTGCGCAGCACACATGGCCTTTTCGGCCACCTCCTCCCTTAGTCCCCAAAGTCCCGGCTAGCAGTCCCGGCCCAGGAACAGGGGCAGCAACAGGCCAAAGGTAGTGGCCACGGTGGGATGTCCTCCTCCCACCCAAACAGCCGTAGCGTTCCGATGGCGTGGTCTCCAGACCTGCCCCCCCTTCTTCATGGCCGGCAGCTCCCCTCTGTGGGGCTCCAGCCACCCTTTCTCCTGCAGCGAAATTGCTGCGGGGGGAGCTGGTCTCCTGACCTCCCCCCCCCCCCTTCTTCATGGCTGGCAGCTGCCCTTCATGGGGCTCCAGCCACAGTATTTCCTGCCGCGAAAGTGCGGCTGGGGGAGCTGGTCTCCTGACCTCCCCCCCATTTTCTGTGGCTGGCAGCTCCCCTTCATGGGGCTCCAGCCACAGTATTTCCTGCCGCATGGCAGGACTGGTAGCGACCCCAGGCAAAACAGGACCCTCGGGAGGCGACAATAGCAGCTGCAGACCATCGGCAGGCAACGGCAGCAGCAGTGGACCCTCGGGAGGCGACGGCAGCAGTAGCAGCAGCAGCGGACCCTCGGGAGGAGAACTTGGGAGGGGAGGCCCTGGCCATGGAGGCGGCAGCGGGAGCTCCACTTCTCCCTCATACCCTGTAACTGGTGGCTCTCCAGGTGATGCGGAGCAACAGACAGCCCCAGTCGATGCGGAGCAACAGGCATCCTTGGGCGATGCGGAGCAACAGGCATCCTTGGGCGGTGCGAGGCAGGGCAGGGGCAGTCCTTCCCATGACGGTGGATGTGGAACCAGCAGGTATTCACCCTCTGCTGGTGGAGGTGGGAGGGGCAAGCAATCCTCCCACGGCGGTTGAGGCGGAACCAGCAGGTATTCACCCTCTGCTGGTGGAGCTGGGAGCAGCAAGCAGTCCTCCCACGGCGGCTGAGGCAGAACCAGCAGGCATTCACCCTCTGCTGGAGAAGGTGGGAGGGGCAAGCAATCCTCCCACGGCGGTTGAGGCGGAACCAGCAGGTATTCACCCTCTGCTGGTGGAGCTGGGAGCGGCAAGCTGTTCTCCCACGGCGGTTGAGGTGGAACCAGCAGGTATTCACCCTCTGCTGGTGGAGGTGGGAGCGGCAAGCAGTCCTCCCATGGCGGTTGAGGCGGAACCAGCAGGTATTCACCCTCTGCTGGTGGAGGTGGGAGGGACAAGCAATCCTCCCACGGCGGTTGAGGCGGAACCAGCAGGTATTCTCCCTCTGCTGGTGGAGGTGGGAGGGGCAAGCAATCCTCCCACAGCGGTTGAGGCAGAACCAGCAGGCATTCACCCTCTGCTGGTGGAGGTGGGAGGGGCAAGCAGTCCTCCCACGGCGGCTGAGGCGGAACCAGCAGGCATTCACCCTCTGCTGGTGGAGGTGACGGAGGCAGAGGCAGCTCCTGCTGCTCTGCTCCTGGCAGTGGAGGTGGCGGAGGCAGAGGCAGCTCCTGCTGCTCTGCCCCTAGCGGTGGTGGAGACAGAGGCAGCTCCTGCTGCTCTGCTCCTGGTGCTGGAGACAGTGGCGAGGGCTCCTCACCCTCTGGCGTTGGAGACGGCAGCAGTGGCTCCTCTCCCTCTGGTGTTGGAGACGGCAGCAATGGCTCCTCTCCCTCTGGCGTTGGAGACAGCAGCAATGGCTCCCCCCCTCTGGGCGCTGGGTGCACGGGCTCCCCCCCTCGGGGCGCTGGATGCACAGGCTCCCCCCCTCGGGGCGCTGGATGCACGGGCTCCCCCCCTCGGGGTGCTGGATGCTCGGGCTCCCCCCCTCGGGGTGCTGGATGCTCGGGCTCCCCCCCTCGGGGCGCTGGATGCTTGGGCTCCCCCCCTCTGGGCGCTGGGTGCTCACGCTCCCACTTTCTGGGCGCTGGGTCCTCGCGCTCCCCCCTTCTGGGCGCTGGGTGCTCGCGCTCCCCCCTTCTGGGCGCTGGGTGCTCGCGCTCCCCCCTTCTGGGCGCTGGGTGCTCGCGCTCCCCCCTTCTGGGCACTGGGTGCTCGCGCTCCACCTCTTCGTATTGCGTGGGGCATATGGCTACCGTGTGCCCATATGCCCCACAGCCAGGGCACAACTCCGCCACGAGGTTTACAATGTACACCTCCCAGCCATCCTCCTCCTGTTGCTGCGGTTGCATTGTTTTTTTGTTTTTTTTCTCTTCTCCACAACACACACAAAAAAAAATACTTTTTGAAAAAAACAAAAAAAAAACGTCCTTTTTCTTCCTGGTCCGACTGTTGGAGGTGTTGTTTTGTCCCACGCAGGACACCATATGTGGCAGGATGGCTTGCAGTGGTGAGGTGTGGTGACGTCACGGACCAGGAAGTAACTGAACCAAAACAATGGATGGGCAGGTGAAGCTGAATGCTACGGCACTCAGTGTGTTTAATAAATAAATAAACAAAACAAAAGATTTAAACAATAGCAAAACACTAAACAAAAAGGCACAAGGGCCAAACAAATCAGACAGACAAACAAGTGTCATGCTGGCTAATCCAGCACGTTTTAGCAATTGTTATTTTAAATTCTGTCTCCTCTCTATCTCCTCGTACCTCCTCTCTGTACACCCAACCCTGCAGCACGGACAGCTGCAGGTTCTTATACTCTGGCCGGGGCGGTTAACTAGATGTTAATTATCTTATTACCCCTCGGCCACAGTCTGCACGCGTTTGGTAAGGATGTGTGACTGTCAGCTAGTTAAATAATCAGTAGCTGATCAGCCACGCATCCTCACGGGTTTTTAAATTATAAATAATAATAACAAAAGACGCAGCGCTTTTATCCATGCCGCAAACAAATACAAATAATAATAAATAGGGGCGGGACACTCCGCCACAGTGACATAGCAAAAATGTATCATAGAAGGTATATTTTGAAAACTGCATTTACCAGCTAAATTGTTCAATTCTGCTGTTAACAGAACAAAATACATTTTTGATCAATCCATATTCTTTAGTTTTTTTGCAAAAATGTTTTCCCAAAACAACATGTTACCAGCCTAGTTTTAAACATAAAATTAACAGGAAACAGATGAAACCAGGGTATAAAATCATAATACCATGTGCTAGAGCGTGGCAGCTGTTTCTGTCACTGTGATTAACATTTTTAAGACCCCTTGCACTGTATCACAGTATGCTATTAAACATGGAATTAAATTAGCTTTTTGGCAACTCACTTTTGGTAGAAATAATCAATGACTTGATACCATGCCATCTTTGCACTGAGTTACTAAAGCTAAATATTAATTTGACATTAAATACAGATCAGTGGAAATGATCCAAGCTCCAGGGAGAGAGAGAGCTATTAAGGCATTATTGTGCCAGCAATCAATAGCTTTTCATAGAGATTAAGAATGACATGTAGCCTAAACAAAAAAATAAATATGTTGTGATATTATTGGACACAATTATTCCACTAATTTTAGTAAATACTGTGTTTGTGTGTTTCTGCAGGTAAAGTGTTAAAAAAAGAAAAGAAAAAAACCCACTGATAGTGCTTTAGATATCCTATTGTTTTACTACACTTTCCTACTTGCATTTCAAGTTTTTGAACTAGTTCATTGTATTGTAGATTTAAAACTTAAAACACTATTAGTGGTATATGGTATTAGCATTTGGATGCCTGTATTTGACTTCTGATATTCACAATCATTTTAGTAAACATTGGGTGACTGATTGCCTACTAAGGTTGTTAAATGATCTTAGTTAAAACTTTATATTGTGACTCAATAGATTACTAGTGTTAAAAAAAAAAAAAATGGACAGGCCAATTGAATTTACTCTGAAAACAGAGGACAGTTGGACTATGGGAAAGTTATAATGGAAAAGTTAGCAAACCAAATGCAGAATTTACAAGTTGAAGTCACCATGTTGAAGTCCCACAAAAGCTATCTGCCATCTGAAGCACCTAAAGTTATATATTCCCTCAGTATTCCCTCAGCATTTATGATGCCTATTGAAGCAACATTCCCATGGGAAAATGCTAGGGTAGATTTTGTGGCCTCCCTCCCACGCACCTCTCGAGGAAATGCTCATATCTTGTTGTTTGAGAGACAACTGCGCAGGTTGCTGCACACAACCTTTTGATTGAAGTATTTGCATTCCAAGCACACCAGCTGTGAGTGAACATTTTGATTTCCTGGTGTCTGTTGGGGTCTGAACCTAGGCTGACAACAGCCTACTATCCACAGATCAACCATACTGAAATTTGAAAATGGCAATTTCTGCGTATTTTGAAGGAAAACATACTTCATGGCACCATTATATACCCCATATCTCCTTTGCGTTGCACACTGCCCTGCATGTGAGTACAGGAGACAGACTCGCTTTTCTTATATATGGATGAGACCTCCTTACTCCACTGGACTTGTGGACTCAACCAGAACCTGTGTGGTTACCTTATAGTATAGCAGAATACAAAGATGAACTGACCTCTTCACTGAAGGATGCACATGATCATAAGAGAGCCATGCATGCCAGAGAGTGCATTATGCTAAGAAACAACATGTTTCCTACAGAATCAATGACCTGGTAAGAGTCAAAACTCATCCAAGATCAGATGCTGCTGCTAATTTCATTGCAAAATCAGCTTTTGTTTATAAAGGACATATTTCAGGTTGCAGGAAACTTGTCAGATCTAAACTATAGACTTAGCGATAAAGACGGGAAAAGAAAACTCTGATGTCTGAAATGTGAAGCATTCTGAAGATACACATTCCTATGGGCTACGGCCTAGAACTGTACCACGCATTAGTGAGAGAGATCGGGATCCTGACAGAACAGCACACAATTTCTGATTTAGCTGCTGTAACTGCACAGTAATGCCGTGAGGAATGTGTTTGTGGTTTTGAAATTCCTCGCATACAGCACAAAATTCCTGAAAAATTGTCAGACCAAGTTCCACCCTGCATCATGCAAAGTGCCAGTTTTGAAATTGTGTGCCTGGATAAAGAGGTCCTGCTGCTTTACAGACATCCGAGCTGACTCTGTTATTCGACTTATCGGCAGAAGATAGCCTGTGCTTATATTTATGCGTTTCATAATTCTTGTACACATTACATTGTTATTACTATTATAATAATAACCCCCCCCCCCTTCATAGGTATTAACAGCTTTAATGTGTTAAATTAAACGTAAGTTGTTAATGTATTATTAATATAACAGCTTTAATGTGTTAAATTAAACGATAAGTTGTTAATGTATTATTAATATTTATTTTGTTTATTATTATTTTTAAAGTTTTATCATTTTTTTCCCTGTGGGTATAGTTTCTTTCTCAGGAAATGGCACTGCTAAAGCCACCTCTTGTCCACCTTTGAATCTTTACTGTCACTCAATGCAGATGCCTAAGCACCGTGCATATGAGTGCATACTCATTCTCCCTAGTTACCACAAGTGCTGTTCAAAGATCTGATAAAAAAAATCTGCTTTGTAGGGAAACGGCATGGCATCCGCGGATTGGAGAAGTGGATGCGCTTGTTAACCAAGGGGTCATGAGGGAGGGTATAAAATAGGGGCGTAGCAAAGTAATCTGTTCTTTGTAAATGGTTAGAACGAAAAACTAGAAGGAAACAAAAGCTTGTGAAACCAAAAGAACATGTGTTTTGTTTGTCAAAGTAAAAACTGTTCGTTTGTTATTTTAGACTACCAGCACGAACCGGAGCTGTCGCTACTCAGGCAGCATCAAACCCGGACGCCAGCACTTTTCTTTTGTTCACGGAGAACTGTCTTTGCACCACGAGCACTAATTCACTCACTGTAGGAACTGTGTTTGTGTGTTACGTGTCAGTGTAAATGGGACTTTTGGGTTACGGGTCAAAACCGGGGATTACAAATGCCGTTGTATCACTTTACAACATTTATTATTTACAGTTGTTTGCCGTAAGGCTCTGGACATTGAGATATCAATAAACACCATTGCACCTGTAACTCGTTGTCTGTTTTGTATCCACTCTGCACTGCACGCACCTGTATTCACTCACCACTTTGCCACAGTGTCCTAAATATATTTCATTTAATTGTGATATTCTATAGAAAGGTACTACTGATACTGTTATTGTAATCAATGCAAGCAACTGTATCATCTAAATGACAGTTAATATTAGTAGTAGAGTCGGTGATAAAAGAGAATACAATGGACATTATACGGAGCTACAGCTTGCATAACACTTACTTACTTGTGTGCTTTACACACAAAGGAGATATGTGTTTATACAGAGAACAGTATGGTTTAGGAACCATGTATATTAAATTAAGAGCCGACAGGCATGAAAGTATGTTTTCATTGACTGATCATTCACAATGGGAAAGTACTACTATAATTAAACCTTTGTGTATTTACAAACCTAAACAGCTTAACCTTTAGTGAATATACAAATGCTAGAGAGTAGTCATTATTTATGACTGACAGGTACAGAATTTAGAATCTCAAGGTTTGCTGGCTGAGACAGAGACTGTGTTTAACTCAGTGTGCGCGAAGCAGAGACTTGCATTGCTGATGGGGATTCGAAATGATTGAAAACTGAAGATTAGAGTACAGATACATTAATGCTTATTTTATGTACAAGCCAACATCTCCAACAAATCAGGCCTCTTGATTCTATCACAGTAGGGGTTGACCTTACTAAATTAAGTGCCCAAACAATTGTAGGTGGTGGTATCATGTTAACCCATTTTTGAGCGCTTTTCTTGCACTTGGATCCCTGACTAATACTTTTTCAAGACCTGGAAAAAGGGTTCTTAATTCCATACTTTTCCAGACTTTCAAAAAATAGGGACAAAACTAGTTTAACATTGTATTATTGTATTTGTTAAAACTGGTATGATGCTATTCCTTTTTGCAATGATGCTTGTTATCCGTCTCTTGCAGAAACTTTTACCATACAATTCTATAAACCGTGGTCTCCATATTATTTATAGGCCTATACCTGGGGGTAACAGAAATATGTCAGGAAAGGCTGGGGCTTCAGTTTGTGACACCTGCTGGTGAACAGATGTATTTCAGTTAAAATCATTGAAATTCCAGCGCCCTATAGTGTTCAAAACACACAATGCCCGGTTAAACAAATCGCACATCACAGCAACCTCAATTGTGCTACAAATCATGCTGGAAGATTTTTACTCTGAACACACATTTCCCACTGTGCTGTATTCATTTATATTCATTTGTATGATTGATTATTAAGTCTGACCTGTTGTCAATTAGAGAGGGGCTACTGTATTTTTGTAAACAAGAAACACTTTGACTTTACTACAGAAATAATTGAAAAAAGTACATATCACTATTTTATTCATTTTTCATATGATAAATTTGCAGTGTGACCACCACTAATAGTGCTGGTGGCCACACTCTGAAGCCACCCAAACATTTGGTTTTAGAACCACTGTGCTATACTACAAAAATTCTTGTGAGCTACTAAAACATTTAAAGAGCTCCCATACAGCCAGAGGTGAAATTAAGCCAGTAGGCCTGGTACTGTGTACCGGCAAAACATTTTGTCAAGGGACTTTTATATTTCAACTTATCAAAACGATTGTTTAAGCTACATAATTTATTATTTGTTTTTTTAAGTAATTTCCCACCTCCCTGCTTCTTCTTGGTTGTCCGGTTATAATGATGTTTAAGCAACAGAACTCAAAGTCACTGAAGTCCCGTTCACGTGACTTATGATGACAGAGGGGTGATTGCCATGGTAACCATCACTTGCAGTTCCGCATGCCTGTCAACATTGAGTCTTCAAAATAAGGGTGCTTTTGTAAACTGAAATTTTCTAAGACAAAAGCATACAACTATGCCACTATACTTTGGTAGTATGGTAGACTGTGATACTCTGATTCTTTTTATTGCATTTAGGAAAAGTAACAAACAGAAAAACAACCATGATACAGTATCGGTAAGAAATTAATTACTTTCACCTCTGCATACAGCACACTAGTTCTGGAATATGACCACAGTAAAAAGACTAATGATGAGTAAGGAGAAGATCTCCAGGCTCAGAAAGCCTTTGCCTGTTGAAAATCCTTCTTATAAATGTGTCTTGGACATATACATTTAAAAGAATAATATAAAGCAAATGCCGTCGCTTATACTGTGGACACCTGACATTTAGCATGCAATGTGCCAAAGAGATTTATCCTTGAGTCATAAATTAAAAATGGCTTGGTCTGTATTCTTTATAAACAGTAAATAAAAACACTGAGTTGATTTCTTGAAGCCTTCGAAGTGTACTGTATGTCCAAGTGCTGTTAAGTTAAGACCGGTCTAGCATTACACTGTCCAGTTTAAATGAAGACTTGGCAGACCGCACGTCTAAAGTAGCTGGTAGCAGCTTCATTTTGTGTCAACAATATTGATTCTCAAACACATTAATTACAAGTCATTAGATGTTTCACACGCTGGTTGTATTTATTTTGTTAAGTTCATATTTTACCGTTCTTTATCTTTTGCATCTCCACAATCACATTTTTATTTCACTTGTAAAATCTATAAATATAATCCAGAATTCAAAATGATGAACCACCATTAAAATAAAAAATAAAATGGCTAGCAAGGGGTAGGACTCTAAAAGCCTACGGGGAAAAAGAGAAAACCAACTACATCACACTTTATTTCAATTAATATGTAAATGAACAGATTGGCCGATTAATAATCACAGCTGCAGAAGTGACATGGACCCTGCGTTAGGCTAGTGAAGGATCTCTGCTGGGACAGCAATGAGTAATGGAAGAATTTCCTGTTTAAGACAAACAGTCTTCACTTTGATGTGAGATCAATGCAGTCATTGCTACAGTCAATCAGATGTTAGACAGTTTTATCAGAGATGTGTTGCTCCAGTACGACTGTCATTCCTTTGTTGTATATAAGATACTGGACCAAACAAGATCAGCCCCATGATATAAAGGCATTCATTTATTCATAGTGTGGCAGATCAGGGTTGTAATGCCCTTGGAGTTTAACATTATGCATCTCGGTGCATACGATTAAAACCTTCCCCTCTATACCAACTGTTCTTTCAAGTAATAACCCCAAATTACTTAAAAAAAACATATGAACTTACACCAAACTGGTTTCAGACTGGGAATTTTTCATTTAACTTGAAAAAAAACAAATGTGTCCTTTTGTGGGTTACTTTACACCCCAAAATGTCCTCACCAACATGCATCCCTTGCTCTACAAATAACATTTCAGTGGAATTTCACATACGTTTGAATTATTTATTTTAAAAATAAAACAAGCTAAGTATAAAATATTCTTTATTCATCTGTTCTTTATTTAGATTGTTACAGCAGCATTTTTTATATCGTCCCTTGATTTTAGGAGTAAAATGTCCTCACCGACACAAAACGAAAGAAGGTACAAGTTCCTTCGTTATCGAAAATTAGACGGACCATGTTCGTCACACAGAATAGTGTGTTTCCACGCGGAGGTAATATAGCTTATACAACGCTTCATTGGTCATGCGCTGGTACAGAGCACACGTGAGGGTGCATGTGGAAGTCATGTTTTTTGGCTCAGAAGAGATGCTCGAGAAGAATGATTTTGGACATAGCAGTGTGGCATTATGCAGATGTTTGGGCGCATACGGATTATTATACAAATGACCAAATACATTCGCAACAGCAAGGTGGGATGTTTTATCTTTCATGTAGTGCTGATGTACCCTTTAAAGTTTTTCTGTTTGTTTATTTCCTGATTTTTATGCAGCACTAGTTTTTGTTGCTAATGATTACAAACGTTTTCCTCAATATTCCACGAGTAATGTGGTTTTCTAATGCCATCTGTGATCTGGTAGCTTTCACTCAGGCTTCATCACAGCCGTGAACGCTTCATGGGTATTTCCAATAGTCTAAATACCTCAATACTAAAAAAAAAAAAAAAAACTACTTATATGGAGCTGTTCTTCAGTTCCCTTACCTCGTACACAAAAGCAAAAATGGTTTGGAAACTGTTTGTAAAACGTGTAAAAAGAATAAAAGTAACTACTTTTTAATTAGAATCTGAGTACAGGTTTGTATATTAAAGTTTTAGTATTTACCGGATTCTGCAGAGTCAACGCCCAGGGGGCGTAAAGGCAAAAGTGTGTGTGTGGGGCTCCAAATTAAAAGGCAGTATTGCAGAAGGAGTATTGTTAACATTAGATAGATAGATGACATTTACAAATAGGAATGCTTGAAATGTAAAAGGTAGAGTCCAGCACACATCATGATAAAAGAATTAAGAAGTGCAGTTAACATATTGTAGCACTGGATGAAATTGCTATCGGAAAAAGAAGGCAGTCTTGACCACAGAGTACGGTTCAATAGCGGGCAGGCTCTATTTGCAGCAGCAGGTTCACAGTAAGTAACAGAGCTCACAACACACTAATCTACAGTCACTGAATCCACACACACTCACCCACCTGATGCACTTTCAGAGTCAAGCGCAGGTACGGTTTTTACCCCCCGCTTCCAACCCAGACCCGCTCCTACAGGACCCGACCTGAACACGCAACCCGCTGCAACACCTTCTTCTTACCTGCTGTGGGATATATTCCCTGAATATGATATTAATACCTGAACGTGTATTAATTATATAACTGGACTAATTAATGAAACTGCTGTGTTGGGAAAAAAGAGCAAACTGCTGTGTCTTAGAAAAAGGGCTCCTTAGTTCCTGGCAGGAATACTGAGCTAAAGATGACCAGGGCTAGGAGGGGGGCATCTGGACTGAGTGAGGCTGAAAGGACAGTGAAGAGACTGCAAAACTGCAAACACAAGTGGTTTGGTGCAAGGAAGACATAAAATATACAGTGCCATTAAAAAGTATTTGCCCCCTGTCTGATTTTATGCATTTTTGCACATTTTTCACATTGTATTTGGTCAGATTTTTTGTGGGTTGTAGTAGTATATAGAGGGAGTCTGAGAGAAAAAATGACACCAAAGTTTGGTGCTTCTTTCATTTGTTTGGTGTGCAAGGTAAATCAAACATGCAATCTTCAGGTGTGAAAAAGTTATTGCTCCCCCTAGTTAACTCAACCCAATTAAAGGGATAATTGGGGTCAGTTGTTTGAGTACTTTGGTTAACAACCAAGCCTGATTTGAGCCAGCCCGACTTTGCCAGACTTTTGCCCTTACCATCAGAGTGAAGTTGTCAGCACACAGGTTCTAGAGGCACATCATGCCACGAACAAAAGAAATTCCTGAATACCTCCGGAAAAAAATTGTTGATGCCTATCAGTCTGGAAAGGGTTACAAAGCCATTTCTAAGGCTCTGTGGCTCCACCAAACCACAGTCAGAGCCATATTGCCCAAATGGAGAAAGTTTGGAACAGTAGTGAATCTTCCCAGGAGTGGCCGTCCTGCCAAAATCTCTCCAAGAGCAAGGCGTAAAATCGTCCAGGAAGTCACAAAGAACCCTAGAACAACATCCAGGGATCTGCAGGCCTCTCTCACATCGGCTAAGGTCAGTGTTCATGACTCCACCATCAGAAAGACACTGGGCAAAAATGTGATTCATGGCAGAGAAGCAAGGCGAAAACCATTGCTCACCAAGAAGAACATGAATGCTCGTCTCTAGTTTGCCAAAAAGCACCTGGATGATCCTCAAGAGTTACGGAACTATGTTCTATGGACAGATGAGTCAAAAGTGTAACTTTTTGGCCGACATGGGCCCCGTTATGTCTGGCGAAAACCAAACACTGCATTCCACAGTAAGAACCTCATACCAACGGTCAAGCATGGTGGTAGTAGTGTCATGGTTTGGGGATGCTTTGCTGCATCAGGACCTGGACGCCTTGCCATCATTGAAGGAACCATGAATTCTGCAGGAGAATGTCAGGCCATCCGTCCATGAGCTGAAGCTGAAGCGCAGCTGGGTCATGCAGCAAGACAATTATCCGAAACACACAAGCAAGTCTACATCAGAATGGTTGAAGAACAAGAAATTTAAAGTTTTGGAATGACCTAGTCAAAGTCCAGACCTAAACCCCATTGAGATGTTGTGGCAGGACCTGAAACAAGCAGTTCATGCTTGAAAACTCACAAATGTCACAGAGTTGAAGCAGTTCTGCATAGAGGAGTGGGCCAAAATTCCTCCACGATGCTGTGAGAGACTAATCAATAACTACAGGAAGCGTTTGGTTGCAGTTATTGCTGTTGAAGGTGGCGTAACTAGTTATTGAGTCTAAGGGGGCGATTACTTTTTCACAGGGGTGTTGCATAACTTTCTTTAATAAATAAATAAAATATGTATCAATTTTTTGTGTTATTTGTTCACTCAGGGTCACTTTTATCTAATATTAGGTTTTGGTTGAAGATCTGATAACGAAGCTGCAACTCCGGGACTCTGCCTAAAAACGGACCCAAGACGGGACTCTGCCTGAAAACTGACCCAAGAAGAGGAAGCAAGCTGCAAGCGAGTCAACGACCACAAACAGCGAGACTGAGGCCCGGCTGGAGGACTGCCATAAAACTTACAGCGACTTATCAGACAAACCAGTCTGGGTCTGCTGTACACCTAAAACCACAGTATCCAAAAGAAACTGTGCCCTGCTACCTGCGTAGCTAAAATATTCAGCGATGAGGACAGAGTGGACGGGCACTGTTGTGGGTCCTATACCAAAAACTGAAGACTTTGTTGCAGCTGTTTGTTGATTCTATCGAAAATTGAAAGCTTTTTTGCAGAGTTTGATCCAACGTGGGATTGAAGATTGTTCCTGAGAGGAGAGCCTTTTGTACTGGACCCTTCAACAGATTGAGTTTCCAAACCAGCGGACCAAAAGTCTAAGCTTCAAGGAACCGCTGAGTATAATTCCAGGAACTAAATAAATTAATGGAACACATTCACATAGAATTGAACTGTTAATTATTTAGTTTGCACACTTTGTGTGTGAAATAACTTTTAGTGAAACTTGAAGTAATCTACCTCATATTGTTGTATGAAGAATTTCTTTAAAAGTAAACTTGTCATATCCTTAATCTATATACCATTAATAAGCTTAATGTGATATCTTCTAATATTGTCTGCATCATTTTAGTTTAGGCTGTGTGTGTATGTGGGTGTGTATGGGTGTGAACAAGTTACTGGCTATGTCACAGCCTGTATGGCTATTGAAGTTGCTGCTTGGTGTGCGAGGAGATAGGTGGTTTCATATTTCAATTGCCCTGCTAGCTGCATGAAAGCAGTGAAAGCTTTTGACTTGTGTTTTGTGCTTATAGACGAAGAGATTTACTTTATGACTTTTCTGATTTCTGTTTAATATTTGTGTACTTAATAAATAACTACAATTGATTAATCATTTCTTGTGTCTCGCGTGTGTATGTGTGTTCATAGTAAATCCTCAATCTTTGTAACACGTCAATTAAATTTTATTAATAAGAGAACTAATTAACCCAGATAAACTCTGAATGATCAATTATTGAATTGTTCCTACACCATGACCTGACCCACTTTAATAAGACCTGCAAACTGACCCGAACCTGAAAGTGTTTGTCCTTTACCTACTGCTTGCGCCGACTGACTCTCTCATGCTTCCACATTCACTCTACCACTCTCCACAGATTGATATTTATTAACTATCTTTACTTACTTTACTATAAAATACCTGTCTATTCCTTTTGTGCACCAGTTGACAGGGAGCTACACTTGTGCTTTCGCAGAGATGATGTACCAGTTTTGTGGCTGTCATTTACAAAAACATGACATGATGATTACAAGCAACTAATCCAGGTCACATGTTTATTATTTTCATTCGTTATGATTCCAAAAGAATTCCACACTTCTGATTTACCTCTCGCACTATTATCCACAACATGATAAAAGAATCTTGTGACATATCAAACAAGCAGCAAAACAACTGACTCCTCCCTAATCGCCTCCTGCTTTGGTGCAGGAAACACATTTACCTTCTCATGCGTTATTTGGGAAAGGGTTCAGGGGCGGATCCAGACTTTCATGAAGGGAGGGGCCAAGACTGTCATGAAGGGGGGATACCAGATACAAAACATACTGTTAAAATAAACAATATTTTGACATTTTTAATGAAGGGAGAGGAGGAGGGGGGGTCCGGACCCCCAGGACACACAAAAGGGCACACAAAAAGTTTTTGGTGATTCAAATACATACCTGCACCTGACCTGAATTTGACATTTTCTGACCCGCACTCAAACTGCAAAAGTTCAAACAAACCCGCGGGCATCTGACCCGATGCAGGACTCTAGACCCAGACACAGAAATGATACATAACAAACATAATACCGTATAAATAAACAGGTAAGAAAATGTAGATGTTATAAAGTATCATTTTAAGTACACTGCACAGCTATGTCATAAGACAATATAATTGCTTACTAGGTCTATATACACATTCAACAGTAACATTTGACTATAAAATAGTTATTTAACTAGCTAAGCAGCCTGCACAGTTGTGCAGGTTAAAAGCAAGCTGTGGAAACTTATAGCTGACAGGCATTGGGAATAAAGATCCTATGTAAGATAAAAGTACAGCCTGTCATGCTTGAAAATAAAAAAGTCCCATCTCTATAACAGATCAACTTAAATTAGGCTGTTGAAAAGTCAGGTAACAACAATTCTTTTAAGCAAGGTTTGGATTTAGAAACACAATCTGACACACTTTGGCAGGGCTAATGCGATTCCTCCTTTCAGTAATAAACGGACCGGTCTTGGAGAAAATTCGTTCACATGGTACAGATGTGGCCACAATGGAGTTTTGTCTTCATGACCTGTGACAACCCCTGGTATACCATAGAATGATATTTCCACCACATTAATTGGTGTACTGTTCTGGAAAGCGGAGGTTCATCTAGAAAGGATCTTACTGCAATGATTGCTTTTGACGTGGGATTACTTGAGGAAACAAGATGTGACATACGGTCATAAAAGTCTTTCCAAAACCTTGCTGTCTGAGTTTGTGTCGCAGTTTGCGTTTCATTATCGCGTTTGTTGTTGGCTCAGTAGTACCACTAGAGGCAACACTCATTAGTAGTAGTGTTTGTGTAACGCTGTGTCTGGGTTTTTAGTTTTCTGCCATTGCTGTGACATCTGCACTGCACAGAAGGGACCCACAGACCACATGCATGCACCGCTCCATCAATACCAGGTGGGGGCTCCGATGGAACGGGTGTGGGGGTCGATGTCCTGGGCCCCTTCCCTTCGACTGAAGTGGGGAACCATTTTGTACTCGTTGCAATGGATTACTTTACCAAGTGGCCCGAGGCATATACGGTTCCCAACCAAAGCACCAACACTGTGGCAAACTGCTTGGTCAACGAAATGTTCAGCCGGTTCGGGACCCCCGAAGAACTCCACAGTGACCAGGGGTGGAACTTTGAGGCGAAGGTGTTCCAGGAGGTGTGCAAACACTTGGGAGTGCATAAGACCCGGACCACCCCGCTGCACCCACAAAGCGACGGCCTCGTTGAGCGCTTTAACCACACTCTGGCCACCCAGCTCGCTATCTTGACCAGCCAACACCAGCGAGACTGGGAGCTGCACTTACCCCTGGTCTTGATGGCATACCGGTCGGCCGTGCAGGAGTCCACCGGATGCATCCCCGCTGCCTAGATGTCCGGGAGAGAGATGCGCACCCCGGTGGACTTGGCATTCGACAGACCCAATGTTGCCGTGGCCACCCCCAGCTGGCTGTCTCCGCTCAGGGGTGGCCTTCCCCTCTCGTTTCTGTGTGTGTGTGTGTCTCTGTCACTGCCTAGTTCTGGCACTTATTAGTGCTACTGTAAGCGCATGTGCAGAAGTGCTGCTTGGGCAGCTTAATAAAGAGCAAACATTAAGAATCCTGTCTCTTGCCTCTGCTTGAACTACGCCAGCGCACTGGGCGCTACAATATATATATACATTTTAGTACAGGCTGTAGTGCTATGTACAGTACATCTGGTGTAGTGCTATGTATAGCGCGACAATCATAGTGTGCTACCTCTATTTTAGTTATAAATGTAACCACTGACCTTTGACGAGATGTATGCTGTAGAATGATGCTTTGAGAGTTGGAAAGTTGCTGCAGAACTGCAAGACATGGTGTATGACCGGTACTTAATTGAGCAGTAGCAAGTGTGAAGAAGGCAGGAGCAGATATATTGGAGAATGGATAAGTCAACAGTCCATTCTAGATGTGGAATTTACAAATTGGGATTTATAATGGAATAAAACCAATGAATCTAACTATGATATTAATGTGTGGCAGCACAGAGGTTTAGCAGTACAGTCGGCGCAGCTTTATCGGGACGCCTCGGGAGAAGATAAAATATCCCGACTAAGCAGCTGTCCCAATTAAACGAGAGGCAGTTGAGACAACCTTAGGTCACACTTTTTTGATTCTTAATGAAAAGAAAAAGAATGAAATCACATCACATCACATTATGATGAAATGTTAAATACATCATTTAAAATACGAGTCCATGTTTGTTTTTTTATCCCTAAACAAAATTAAAATCGCACCTGCGATGTTGACACGCCAGCTTTCTTTGCAACAGCAGTCTGAGAAACCACAGGCGGCTCCTCCTTCTCAATAGTTCAGCATGGTTTACGCAAGGCACAGCGGCCTGTCTTACTCTGAAAAGCGATCTGCATTCATCATTTGAAAATACTGTATCCTAATTAAACGAAGTGATGTCCCAATTAAATGACAAATAGAATTGGGGAGAACCGTCACCTGGAATTGTATCCCATTGAATCCAAAACATTTTTATTCATTTATATATATCAACAAGTACAGCATAGTAGAAAACACTAGTGAAGGCTTTGAGTAAATTGTTGATGCTCATAATGCATCAGAGTAGAAAAAAATCAAAGACTTTTGCACAGCAGTGTATATGTAAAAATAGTGAGGACATTTAATTTTACTATGACCATTAAAAATAATGTAATATATAAAATGTAATACACTGTTAGCATTTTAAAATAAAAAAAAATGTACACAAAAAGTTTAAATGATTAAAAAATGTATTTCAGGACGTTTCGGGCAAAAGCCATTCTTCAGCTGTGTAGAAAGAAAAGTAACAGTGCAGTAAACTTGAAATTCTGAGGATGATGTTAAGATGATGTCAGAATATCATTTCCTCAATTTTAATGAAAAAGTCCTGATCATCACTGCAAATACGTCCGAGTCTTAAAAGTTGGGAATAGGGAATTGAGTTGCATGGATTTTTTGCAAATTGCGGTTTTCCAGACAAGATCATCAACAGTGCTAAATCCTGTGTTTCGTGTTTAGACGAAAAGGCTCTCTCTCTATATATATATATATATATATATATATATATATATATTAAAGCATAGGCTCTGCACACAGGGTTGCACGTGTGTGTGGGTGTGTGAGTTGCGTGGCTGGGGGCCATCTTGGTCTGAAACCAAGATGGCCACCCTTTGCACAGCCACATGGTGATGACATTGTTTGATGTGGGAGTGATTGGTTGATTGTTTAATTGTTTGATTGAGAGTGAATGAATGAAAGTGTGGAATGCGGCCAGGTGGCAATTGGATGAATGATTAATTGTGTGACTGTGTTAGTGAATGAGAAGTGTGGAATGTGGCCAGGTGGCGATTGGATGAATGATTAATTGTGTGATTGTGTTAGTGAATGAGAGAAGTGTGGAATGTGGCCAGGTGGTGATTGGATGAATGATTAATTGTCAATCAATCCCTGGCCACCTGGTACAAAAGGCAGAACAATGAGTGTTTTGTTTCTCGTACTTTTTTTTTCTTTTTTTTGGTGGCCAAATGATGCAGGCTGCACTTGTAGTGCTTCAACACAAACTAAAAACTTTGTGGAAACCCAGTTTAGGAAAACTGCACAATATCAGTCTTGTAAATTAAGTTTTGTTTATTGATTAAAGTAAAAAAAAGTTTGACACCCTCTACTCCAACACAATATCCACATTTTCAATCGGCAACCCTCCAACCCCCACTCCCTAAGAATTCAGGTTTTTGAATGCGATAATAAAATAGTTTTAGATTCAAATGCCATGCTGCTTTCTACCCTTTATGTTCCTGGTCTTTCCCTGAGATCGGAAAATTCTAATCTTCTGACAGTCCCTAAAATCCGTTTGAACTCTGTCAGAGCCAAGGCATTTAGTTATAATGCCTCTCGTCTTTGGAACTTGCTCCTGATTCACATCAGGAATGATAGCACAATTGAATTTTGTGCCTATCACACCACATATCCACCAATTCACTCTACCCCCGATTTCAAACTGGCTTCCGTCCCTCCCATTCCACGAAGACTGCCCTCCTCACTGTGCAGAATCATCTGGCCAACTCCTCCCATGCTGGCCTCTCCTCAATTCTCATTCTCCTTGACCTTTCCTCTGCCTTTGACACAGTCGATCACCCCATCCAACTCTCCACTCCACTCTTTTTAACCTCAGTATCTCTGGCACACTCCTTGGCTGGCTGCAGTCATACCTATCTGCACGCACCTCTGCTGTTGCTTTCAACAGCCTCACCCCCCCTCCCCTCTGACTGTCCGTGTCCCCCAGGGTTCTGTCCTTGGACCCTTGCTATTCTCCTTGTACACCTCACCCCTTGAAGCTCGTATTTCCTCATTTAAACTTCCCCCATCATTTCTTTGCTGACGACACCCAGATTTTCTTTTCATTCCCCTCCTTTACCCCCGACTTTGCCGCCTGTATATCAGCTTGCTTGGTTGCTATCCAATCTTGGATGGTGCACCGATACCTCCTCATCAACCCATCAAAAACTGAAATCATTTTCTTCCCCTCCCACTCTTTCCCCCCCCACCATCTCAACTCTACCCTCTCCCTTTCTGACCATATCTCGGCCATAACACGCACCTGCCATTTCCACCTATTCAACAACCGCAAAATACGCCCCTCCATTTCCTTTTCTGCTACTAAAGTCCTGGTCCACTCTCTCATTTTCACCCACCTCGACTACTGTAACTCACTCCTCCTTGGCCTCCCCTCCTACGCTTTTACACCATTACAACAAATTCAAAACGCCTCTGCCAGTATCATATTCAACCTCCCTTGCTCCTTCCATACCTCCCCTCTCCTCCTCCAGCTACACTAGCTCCCTTGTCCATTATTGTTGCCTGTTCAAATTCCTTACCCTTGTGTACAAATCTCTCCATGGTCTTGCCCCGCCTTATCTGGCTGCACTGATCACCTACTATGTTCCTCCACGTCCCTTACGCTCCCAATCCCTATTGTCCCTCTCTGTCCCACCCTCACCCTGTGCCCAATCCCGTTTCCATTCCTTTTCCCTTCTTGCTTCCCTTTATTATTTATTTCTTAGCAGACGCCCTTATCCAGGGCGACTTACAATAGTAATTGGAATAAACTCCAACTTGGAATAAACTCCAACTTGACTTAAAACAGTCACCTACACTACGTAGTTTCTGCTCCTCCCTCAACACGCATCTCTTCTCCCTAGCCCATAGATACTCCTGGCCCCCTGACCTACTGTTATGACCCTGCTTGCCCAACCCTGACCTAGCCTCTGGCCCTCTGCTTTCATATTAGTAACTCATTTGTATCTCCCCACCCATGGTGGTGCACATGGCCTCTAGATTATTATTATTATTTATTTCTAGCAGATGCCCTTATCCAGGGCAACTTATAATTGTTACAAGATATACACATTATTTTTACATACAATTACCCATTTATACAGTTGGGTTTTTACTGGAGCAATCTAGGTAAAGTACCTTGCTCAAGGGTACAGATTGAACCCACGACCCTCCGGTCAAGAGTCCAGAGTCCTAACCACTACTCCACACTGCTGCCCAGATTCTTGGCTTATCATCCATTTTAGGTCCCAAGTGAAATGAATTTGGTGATCTTAACAAGACATTGATCAGAGTCACAAAACCACCAAACAATTTAGTCATTTCAGCAGACCAAAGATAAATAAATTGGTCTCTCCAGGCTAGGCTAAACCGTCAAGGGTCAACTGTGAACAAGTGTGAGATGTCATGAATAGCTGTATACTTCAGTTTAATTCAATTGCATTTCCATAAATGGCATGTAAAATGCAAGTTAAACTTGATAACATACACTGCAGTGATGCATTGTTTACTGCAGACAGGGCCGGATTAAAGGATGTGGGGGCCCTACACTAACCCATATTTTGGGGGCCCTATGCATATTATGGCAAATGGTTTTATTGGCAGAGAGTGTGAGCGGAGCAGAGCGAGCCATTTGTATATGGTGCAGGGTAGTTGCTGGAGCGGAGAGCAAAGCGGACACTTCCAGCCCGCTCTTTCACAGCACTGAGAAGAACTGAGCATGGTTTTATTTGTCTTAAATACATGTTTGGCCATGGAGTTTGCACAAAAGAAAAAAAAACAAGGTGACAAATAGAGATGCAGTCACTCTACAGTATTTCCCATCATGCCTGTGCATGGTAACCATTCATTTTCCAGTTTCAAACCAAAATTAGGCACTTTTATGTTTTGCATTTTTTCAGTACCAATCAATAATGAGAAAGAGTCTTCGAAATGAATTAGATAACTTATCTGAGCACTTTATGTGGGCATGAGGCTTGTTAAACTGTGTATGCCTATATTGCCTTGTATCATACAATAGAAATCACATGCGAGCGATAATTAAATCTCACTGTTGTTAATGATCATTTTAATTAACAAATATCCATGGGAACATAGAACACAAAATTATGCAATATGGATCACAGACATTAAAAAAGCTTCAGTCCGAGGCAGTGAAGTACAAAAGCATTAGCAAGTGCATAATATAACATCGACTGAGGTTAATGGGTCAGTGGTTTTGTTAGTTTCACCAGAAAGTCCAGCAGCTAATATATACAATAGAGACTGAATTATCTATATAGCAAAACATTTTATTTTTATTTTCCCCAAACCTGTTTGTAGATTCCTTCTACAGACCAGTAGTTGCATTCCATTTAATAAAACAAAACAATGTAGTTAATTTAGGTCTTTGCCAATGATTTTTATCCCATTTCTCTCCCCAATTTAGAATTGCCAATTGTGTTATTAATCCCGGCAACCCCCCGGCAACTTGGGAAACAGCAGCTGACACACGCGTCCTCCGAAACGTGTCCCTGCCAAGCCGTCTTTTTTCTCACTGCGGATCCACAGCGAAGCCATCAGACCTATAGTGCTGGAGGACAACAAAGATCTGAATGGCTCCACTGTAGACCCACAGGCGCCCTATCAGCCACAGGGGTCGCTGATGCGTGGTGAACCGTGGATTGCCCTGCCAACCTAAGCCCTCCCTACCCGGGCAGCACTCGACCAATTGTGCGCCGCCCCCTGGGAACTCCCGGTCACGGTCAACAATGACATAGGGCGCATCCTGCACTCCACGTGGAGCGCCTTTACTGGATGCGCCACTCGGGAGCCCCAAAACAATGTAGTTTAGCAAAAAAAGGGAATCACTTTTCTGTCCTTTACTTCTTTTAGATTTTTTTTTGTAGCGAGAGAAACAAACACGATGGACAATCGTTCTTGTCGGCTGCACACATCCACATTTGAATTTCCTTCAGCCCCCCGCCTTTTTTTTCTAAAATTCCAAACCCCAAAAGAAAAAGGAACATTTCTGTGCACATTTGAGAGAGGACAGGTTTTTTAAATTGGTCCTAAAACTGAAATAAATATATACATAAATTGAACCTGATTTCATACATTTTATCCTGCAGACTGGTGCCTCTGACATAAGACTAGGGACAAATCTCTCCCAGGAGGTGAAGGGTGTGGAGCATTTTGTATTGTTTGTACATTAGCAGGAAGCTACTTGCATGAGAGACTCAGAGACAAGGTATACTGGAAATCGAGAAAGAAATGCCTAGCCGTAATAAAAGAACAAAATTAACAAAAAGCAAGCTTCTGTGTGCCTCTCTTCCTGTGTGTGTGGGCCCGTCTGCCCGCACGCAGTTTTTGTAAAATGTCCTGAACAAACGGTGACCACACGAGGCCCCAATTCTCCTGGGGGCCTTACACTATAGAGTAATTTGCGTATAGGTTAATCTGGCCCTGACTGCAGATGAACCGAATTTATTTTATTAACAAAGTTGACGTCGTAACTGCTAAACTAGAATATAACTGAAAACAATCAAATATGTTGAAAAATAAATTACAAAAAATGAACCCTTATTTAATACTATACATTTTTCAAAACAAACTTTTTAAAGTTTCAAATCCTGTTATGCTTCTACTGGTGATGGTTACTGACAATACTGTTTCACCAAGCCAAAGAATTAAATTAAAGATCTGATTCAACAACACTATTTTAAGCTTGTGGTATTTTAAGCTCACCATGTCATTACAACTTCCTGCGTTTCATACACTATGCAGTGACACTGTATTATAATGATCTAATTAAATGGCAGATCTTAATATCATCACATTTAAGTCTATTATTCCCACTGGTGTGTCGTCATTCCCCCCCTAAGTGACAGTGTTTGTTATTTTTAGATCAACTTCAAGGACTTACACTAGCATACTTTAATTACCAAAATGAAAATCTACTAAAAAATAGTACTCTTATTAGCTATACTGTAGTACTGGTATACTGTTTTCTAGTTTATGTGAGTGAAACATATTCTATGTATATATTTATGTGCTGTGATGTTTCATACCAAATCTCATTTCCCTGTTATTGGATTTTTATGACAGGTACTGAATTTCGCCAAAAAACAAACAAACCCCGCCCCCCCACCCCCGTAACATCAGTTCAAAAAGATGAATCAGTAATGAAACAGAATGGATAATAGAGTTCTTAAGAGAATAATATACCAAGATAGAATCCATGGATTTAGAAAGGAAGTGGATTTTAACCAAGGTACCGATGTTCAGCTGGGTCGAGCTTGATGACTTTCTACACTGACAGACTGACAGACAGAAGGATGGATCAAAAGCCTACTGCTCCTCAATTCCTATGGCTTCAGATAATTACAGAGATCTTGCACTCATTATAAAATAAATTTATTCCTTAAATTTTGTTGCCCAAGAGTTAAACAATTAATCTACTGTCAACTGACCCCATCTGTCATACATTGAACTAATTAAAATCTACTAATTGCTCAGTTCTTGGGCTCTCAAATAGATATTGGGCCTCATTGTGCAGTAAAGTGGATAACTGATTTTTAGAATACAACACACTCATGAAAATATTGAGATTTCTGCATGTTATATATGAGTTGTGCGTTACATAGAAGCTGCACAGTATACTTGGGTAATAGTATTCTATATAGTATACAGTGGTGCTTTTCATAAGGGTCACAAGAAGTGTGCATTAGACAAGAGGTGCATATTATACAATAATAGTAAAATATCTTTTTATATAGCGTCTTTCATAGTGGACCACCATCACAAAGTGCTTTACAGAGGTAGGCTGTGAACTGTGCATTATATGCAGAGTCACTTGCAATAGGACATTGATTTAACATCTCATCCGCAGGATGAAGCACAAGGAAGTTAAATGACTTGCTCAAGGTCACACAGTGAGTCAGTTAGTGGCAGCGTGGGATTTGAACCGGCGACCTTCTGATACAAGCCCTGGACTTTAACCACTGGACCACAAGGCTTTCTAGTCATGTGTATTGTACATAAGGTACATGGTATATTATCTAACCCATTCCGTTGAGCTGGACGAAACCAGGGCTCCAGAGATGAAATAGAAAAAAAGCTGGTGAATTATCCTGATGCAAGGTTTTAAAAGTAGATATACAAGATTTTTAAACAAAGAATTCTACTCACTCCTTCATGCGTTTCATCTTGGTCTCAGCCATGGTGCTGTTGATCGCTCCCGGTCTCAGGGGCACTGCTGGAGCCACGCTGGTAACTGTCCCAAAACCTGAAATCAATGCACAGACACATTATGTTGGTCACCTTACTGTCATCAGCACATTACCTAAAAATCCATGACAACATACTCAAGCGCAAACACCAGAACATTCACCTTCATAAACAAGGTGATGCAGTCAAAGAGGAGTTAGACAAGTCTGAATTTAAAACAATTTCCATTGAAAAGGAGCTGCTGCTCAGATCTTGTGTGGAAGTAGTCACAAAACAATATTTGAGAGGATTGTCTTTCATCCGTAGGTGGATGAAACTTGACATTCAGTATTATGCTCTCTCTTTTTGCTTATGCAGTTGCTTATGTTACATACTGTATGTCTGTCTATGACTGGCAACAGGAACTGAGGACCCACTTCTAAAATAAAGTCAAAGCACCTCAAACACAAACTTAGGAATTTTCTTTTTTAAATTTCGCGACAAAACATTTTGATTCAAACAAAGAAAGAAAAACACGTCAGGAGTACCTACAGTATATTACAATTGCTAATTGGAGAACAGCTTTAGAGTATATATAATAGATACCAATTAATCCAATATTCAATCAATTAATTAGAAAATATACATGTAACTTATAGCTACTTACACTGCATCTTTACAGAAAGGTGGTAGAAAGAATAAAAAATGAATTAAAACAATAGATAGATAGATAGATAGATAGATAGATAGATAGATAGGAAGGATAGTTTATTCTAAATAAATGGTTTAATAAATAAATAAAAAAGTTCAGGTTTTAAATAAGTTGCAAGATGTGATTTTGCAAACTTTGTTTTTTGTAATTCTTGAACCTTAAATGACACAGCAAATCAGACTACAAGCTGGAAAGGTGTCCCAAAGAATATTCAAGATATCAATGACTTGCCTTGATTTAAAGCAGCCCCAAGTTGTGTGTCTCATTACTGACCCACTGTATGTATTAGTGATTCTTTACCTCAGTTTTGTCACTGGTGCTGTGTATATTGCTGTGACATACAGCAGGGTATTTAGTGTCATATCCCCATTAGAGTACTGGTAGAAAGTACACTTATATATGTTATCTCTAGAATAAAAAAAATAAAAACAGTCAATTACTTGGTTTACTACATATTCAAGTAGTCCTGACAACTGTGGTATTGTAGCCTCTAACAAAAGCTTACAATACAATACATATTTGTTAAAGGTAAATTATATATATCTATATATATATATATATATAGTAGAGTGCAAGCTGCTGCCGTCTGCAGGACTGACAGAGAATTGTTGCAGCGGTGTCCCAGAATGCCGTGCGGTCAAGCAAACCGCACTGTCCTTGTTGTTGTTTATTAATTATGAGTTATAGAATGTGTTTATTTGGTTGCCTTTGATGCATTTGTTGTCAGTTGTCCCCGTGTCCCCCCTACCGTGTTTTTCCCAATGTTGCCGAGGCCACCCCCAGCTGGCTGTCTCCGTTCAGGGGTGGCCTTCCGCTCTCGTTTCTGTGTGTGTGTCTCTGTCACTGCCTAGTTCTAGCACTTATTAGTGTTACTGTAAACTGGAAGGACAGATCCCCAACTTTCCGTGGTCGGTCGCGGTGATGCGACAGGAGATACAGCAGCTGATGAAAGACCAGAGACCCGCCGAGGCTGAGGGTGGGAGGCCAGCAGAGACATCCCCGCATGCTTCATTTGGCGGGGTAAGCTCTGAAGTCAGTCGCCTTACTCCCGAAGCCACGCAGAGTGGGCAGGCCGAAGCCCGGAGGCCGATAAGGAAGACTGTCCGGGCAGCAAGATTTGATGGCAGCACAGCCTGTTCACCTACTCTTCCCCTTCCTGATGAAGCCGTTGCCGCTGCAGAAGCCTATGCCTTTCGTGCACCTTGGATGGGGTGGCTTGCCGGGCTGTAGTTGATACGGGGTCCACCATTTCCATCTTACAATCCGGAACCTTGCCACCTGACACAGAACTCGACATGCTATGCTGGACACCCACTAAGGTCTGCCTGCAGATGGTGACGGCCCAGCACACAACCATGCTGAGCCGCAGACAGCTCACAATCACCGTAGCTGGCCGGCGGTTCCAATACAAGTTGAGGCTGGCCGAAGTCAGAGACTCTTGCATACTGGGCCTGGACTTCCTCAGCCATGTGAGGGCGGCCCTTGACCTACGGCGTCCGGAGTTGTGGATTGGCAAGTTACGGGTCAAGCTCGAGACTGACAACGAGAGAGAGAGAGACAACCGATGCGGCCGCCGCATCACCAAAGCACAGCCACCGCACCGCCAACTCAGAGAGCAGCCAGCAGAGGAGGTCCGACGGCCAAACCAGGAGGACGGTGGCCAAACTGGCCCAGAAAAAGATGACAGCACCCCACCCGGGGCGGGAGTTCCCAAGGTCCAGCCTTCAGAGGAAACCCGTCAAGCCGTACAGGAGCTTCTCCAGAGAAGCAGCGAGGGTCTGACCAGAGAGGAGTGGGAGATGCTGGGGGCATTGCTGATGGAGTACAAGGACACTTTTGCTGCGAGGGACGAGGACTGTAGCCGTACAGACTTGGTGCAGCACCACATTGACACTGGTTCAGCGACCCCGATTTTCCTATGACCACACCGAATGGCCCTGGCAAAGAGGGGGGCTGCTGAACAGAAGATCAAGGAGATGGCCGCTGCGGCGGTCATCGAACCCTCAGACAGTCCATGGTCTGCTCCGGCTGTCCTGGTTAAAAAGAAGGACGGTTTGTGACGGTTCTGCATTGATTACCAGGAGCTGAATGACGTGACCCGCAAGGACTCATACGCGTTGCCACGCATTGACGACGCCCTGACCCCTAAAAAATGTGACCTACTGTGGCATGAAGCCAAGTTCCTGGGGCACGTAGTGGGACCAAACTGCGTGGCTACGGACCCAAACAAAGTGGCGACCAACGTTTCGGAGCTTCGCAGTTTCCTTGGTATCGCCTCCTACTACCGTTGCTTTGTCCAAGATTTTGCCAGCATTGCCAGTCCCCTCCACCACCTCACCGACAAGGGCAGTCAGTTCGACTGGACTCCAGCCTGTGAGTCTGCCTTTGTTCAGCTCTACGAGGCCCTGGTTTTAGCTCCTGTCCTTGCCTACCCTGACCCGGAGCAACCCTTCATCGTGGACACTGATGCGAGCAAAGTGGGGGTCGGCGCAGTGCTGTCACAGGAGGGACCTGAAGGAGAGTGTGTGGTAGTGCTACAGCAAAGCCCTCAGTCTACCAGAGCGCAACTACTGTGTGACAAGGAGAGAGCTCCTGGCTGTGGTGCAGGCGGTCCGACACTTTCACCCGTGCCTGTATGGTCACCTGTATGGTGATGACATTGTTGATTGTTTGGTTGATTGTTTAACTGTTTGACTGAGAGTGAATGAATGAGAGAAGTGTGGAATGTGGCCAGGTGGTGATGGATGAATGATTAATTGTCAATCAATCCCTGGCCACGTGGTATAAAAGGCAGAATAATGAGTGTTTGGGAGAATGTGTAAGAGAGAGTATGAGAATCCTGTGTGGTGTAAGAATAGTAATGAGTAAAATCCTGTGTCGCATGAGTTTATTTGCAACAGGTATATTTCATAAGTTAAGGCCCTCATTGTTTATTAGGTTTTCTGAATATAATCTAACTAGACTTTTCTTTTGTTTTTTAACCAAACAGTGTACTTGATTTTGTATATGGGAACCCCTCAATACTGCACTAGACAGGCACAATAAAACTCTTTGACAAATGTCACAATACATTTGTATCCTCAGCCTTTTTAATGTTAAGTTCAGATAAAACAGAAATGATGATTCTGGGATCTCGGAAGAAACAAAGCAATATGTCTGATTTACTCCTTGGTGGCTTTTCTTATGAACTTGCAGACGAAATGAGAAATTTGGGTGTGATCTTTGACCAAAATCTTTCTTTCTTGAGACACACACCGGAACTAAAATGTATTTTTATCATCTAAGAAATATTGCAAAATTGAGAAGTATTCTTTCCAACTCAGATACTGAGAGATTGATGCATGCTTTTGTATCTTCTAGAACTGATTATTGTAATGCCCTATTCTCTGGTACTCATAGCCACGTTATATCTTGACTGCAACTTATACAAAATGCTACAGCTAGAATTTTAACCGGGACTAAGAGACAAGATCAGATTACTCCTGTGCTAGCATCTCTGAATTGGCTTCCGGTCTAATTCTGGATAGATTTTAAGGCATTGCTTTTAACTTATAATGCATTAAATGGCCTTGCACCATCATATTTAAATGATCTTTTAATACCATATATTCCTAGACACCCACTCAGATCACAGAATCCCAGGTTGCTTACTGTCCCACAAATTAAAAAAAAAAAACAGGTGGCAGAGCTTTGTGTTATAGGGCCCCAAAACTCTGGAATGATCTGCCTAGCTCTGTAAGGGAAGCACCAAATGTCACTGCTTTTAAAACAAAATTAAAAACACACTTTTATAATGTAGGGTTTTTATGCTAAAATATGAAACGTAACCATTACCGAATGGGTCAGTATACCCAAGCCATCGCAAGGGCAAGATTGCTGCACGACCGGAATACTACAAGGCTAAGCTGAGACTGCCTTGTGAGTTAACATTCTGAACCCCAGTAACAAGTAGCTAGGGCTAAAAAATTGAGGGAGAAACTCACCTGGATGCCCGTGTTGTAGGGGTCAACTGAGAAGCCGCTTACACTCTAGTTCCAAAACCAGGGTTTTGAGGAGCCACGACCTAAGTCTGTAGAACCTAGTAGGTATGGGGAGTAGCCCACACTGCTGCATTGCAAGTGTCCTTGACAGATGCACCCTGGAATAAAGCCCACGAAGTTGCAAGGCCCCAGGTGGAATGGGCAGTGAGCTTTCTGGAGGAGGCAAGTTGGCCAGCTCATAGGCAGTCCTGACTGTGTCTGCTATCCATTTGGACAGCCTCTGCTTAGACAGAGCTTGACCATGGGACTTTGTCATTCCTGGGAGGCAAAGAGATCTATCTCTGTTCTCCTGAACCTTTCCCAATGAGGCTCACCAACACAGGGTGAGCCTCCACTCTGAGGCGCTGGGACATGCCCGCAGTGAAAGGAGGTTTTCGTGTGCCCAGAGCAAAAGCATGCAGCCCACACGATGGACACTGGGCGACCTGAGGTCGCCCTGGTGGTTGATGTAAGCCACCACTGTTGTGTTGTCTGTACAGACAAGCACCCTCGAACCTTCCACAAAAAATGCTGCAAGGATAAGCAAACTGCCTGCAGCTCCAAAACATTTATGTGGAGACCTTGCCAAAGGAGATGCCACACCCCCTGCGCTCCCCTGCCATTCCACATAGCATCCCAGCCCAGGCTGGACTGTACGTGGTAAGAACCTCCCTTCTGGTGACCGAGGCGTAGATGGGCAGGCTGTTTCCACCAAGTGAATGCCTTTAGTCAGTGGCGAGACACTGTCAATAGGCAGTTGCAGTTCAACGCAGGCTGAAAAACCCTGTTTAACCAGGCCAGCAGAGGGCACATGTACAGGAGACCCGAAGTAGGGTCTGAGAAGCTGCTGCCATCAAGCCCAGAAGTTTCTGGAACTTCACTACCGTGAGTGCTCTGTTGAGCTAAAATAGCTCTAAAACAGGCGTCTATTCTCTGCACTCTTCCATCTGACAGAGTGGACAGCATGGACCTGGAGTCCATGCACACTCCTAGATAGGACGCTGTCTGAGAAGGTGTGAGCTGGCTCTTCACATGATCCACTGTAAGGCCCAACAGTTGAAGGTGGCCGGTGACAAGTTTCATGTAGGCCTGTGCCTGTACTGGAGACTGGGCACAAATAATGGAATACTCTGATGCCTTGGAGTCTCAGTTAGGCCAGGATAGCTTCCAAGCACTGGGAAAAGGCATGTGGAGCTAGAGGGAGGCCAAATGGCAAGGCCCAGAACTCGTACGCTGTTCCCTGAAAGGGGAACCGCAGGTACTTCCTTTGCGCTGGTTTTATGGGGATGTGGAAATAGGTGGCTTTCAGGTCCACCGTGGTGAACCAGTCGTCTGGCCTGATTGACTGCAACAGCTGTGCATTGTCAACATTTTGAACGTCTTTCGGTTCAGATACAGGTTGACCTGCAGCGAGTTCGAGAATTGGTCAGAGGCCACCATCCTGCTTGGGCACTAAGTGCCTGGAGTAGAACCCTTCCTCCAACTGCAGGGGGTCTATCATGCAAATAGACTATTTTTGCAGCAGCGCTACTACCTCCCGAGACACCACTGCGGTGTCCTGTGGGTCCATGACTGAAGTTACAGTCATGCCACGAAAGGGAGGGGGACCGTGCTTGAACTGCAGCAAGTAGCCGGTCTGAACGGTAGTAAACACCCAGATGTCTGTGGTGCACTGACGCCAGTACTCCAGATGGCTCCCTGAAAACCTGGACCTGTGGCCTTGGCCTGAGGCTTCTACCTATGCAGCGGGTTGCTGAACCTATTGTAGCCTCTGCAGCGAGCAGCCGCAGGCCGGTTCTGAACACCACCTCTGGCAGCAGGTGCTGGGGCCTAGGGCGCCAGTTTGCCGCTGGTTTGCATACTGGGGGTGCTCTTTTGTAGATTCCCACTTGAGGTGAGAGCACTGCAGCATCTATGCCCTGTTGTAATAGTGGCATCCAACAGTGGTACTTTGTCCCCGGGAAAGACAAAGCTGCCTGCGTGCGGCTACCAGCGCAGCCAGGTTTCTACCTACAGCCTGCCCATTCAGTTTTGACAGACGGAGCAGGTTATTATTAACCAGGTGCAGCTCATCCAGCTGTTGTGGTGAGGGCCTGTGACTGTCAGAGAGGGACCTCAGCAAATAGGACTGGTAGGCTACCAGAATTATTATTATTATTTGTTTATTTAACAGACGCCTTTATCCAAGGCATCTTACAGAGACTAGGGTGTGTGAACTATGCATCAGCTGCAGAGTCACTTACAATTACGTCTCACCCGAAAGACGGAGCACAAGGAGGTTAAGTGACTTGCTCAGGGTCACACAGTGAGTCAGTGGTTGAGGTGGGATTTGAACCGGGGACCTTCTGGTTACAAGCCCATTTCTTTAACCACTGGACCACACAGCCACTTTGATAACATATTAGTTTGGTACATCATGTCTAAACTAAATTAACACAGTAAAACTTTTGCTGAATTAGGTACTGGAATGTTGGATTCCGTTCTGAATGGGAAGTTTAATTCTCATGCATATTGATATGAATTACAACGAGAAACGGGTATTGAAAATACTAATGCAAAGTAGACACTTTGTGTGATCAGCCATAATTAATATTAGTATATTAACCATGTATGCTAATGATGTTATGGTTGTTGCAATCGTTTGACTATGAACTATGAAGTATTTCTGACACTTTTGTGTGAATGTTGGTTATTGTCAAGGGAATCAGAGTTCTACATGATCCAGAACTTAAATATGGTATGTCCCATTTCCTACATTTTGATGTTCCCGAGAGGGCGACTAGAGACTAATTTATATTTAAATAAATTGTATACCTAATTAATTACAGCTATAACAAGGTCAGGGAATTCTCACAAATGCAGGTAGCAAACACAATTTAAATCTGAAAAAACTATGTACTGCTATATAAAAATGCCCCTTTATAACCTTACTGATATCCAGTGTGTTCGTAAATTCAAATGTAAATCATGATTAAGTACTGGCTTTTTTCAGCGATGACCTCCTTTAGATGTATGTTTATCATGCATGTAAAAACAGAAATGATAAAAATAACTACATTTTAGGGTCACGCTTTATTTTAAGGGTATTTTTTATTGTTAACAAACATTGCTAATGTTTAGCTAAGGGTTAGGGTTAAGGTCAGGGTTAGGATTAATAAACCTGATTTAATTTGCTAAACATTACTACAGTAACAATTTGAACCGATTTCAAGCATATAATCGACTGGGTATTGATCATCCATAGGGCTCTGCTGTTTGCAGTTTTAGGTGGCCTATTATATATTATTAACTAACAGTTAACAGAAAATAATGTACATTAGCATGTTTATTAACTGTTTAACAGTTAATAAACAACAACAAAAAAAACAGCCCTTAAATAAAGTGTGACCCATTTTAGATCTTACACATCCCCTCTCCAGTACATAGGCTACTACCGGGTGCCCTTATTTGCAAACGACTGAACTTTTATTGCATTATATCCAAGGTGCAGTATCAATTTTTCTTCAACTGCAGATCAAGGAAAACTGAGCTTCTCGAAAACACTTAACCCTTTGCGGTCCTATGTCGGACCTGGTACGACATTGCAATTTTCCCTTTTCGGTCCAATGTTGGACCCTGTCCGACATCATCAAAAAGACGTAAAAAATAGGTCTCTAGTCGTTTTTTCTCCGGAAAACGCCGAGAAAACCATTCAATGGCCAAGTAAGATAGATAGGAGCCGAGAGAAGCCGGAAAAAAAGGGGGCGTATCTCATGAATACAGATAGACCCGACATCACATAGATAACACAGACATAATCAAACAAGATAGCTGCTTCTGCATCCAGCGCTCAAAGAATATCACAGACATTTGCAGAGCTTTTTTTAGATGTTATAGTAATAAAATAATGACTTGGATCGCATTACTGAGGAGTTTGGTGATAAAACGAGTGATCAGGAGATGATTTATCGGTATGTAATACTATCAAGAGGTATGTGAAAAAAACAGCGAACGAGGGGTGGGGTGGGGCTGGAGATGCAGTACTGAGTGCCCTGTTGATATGCAGTGCCTTTTAAACCTGTTTTACTGTGAAAAAAAAATACTTTTAAAACAGCGCGTCTAAAATAAACTATGCGTGTGAACATAAATTGGACCCGACGCGCCTGACACGCGCTGAATAAATGGATCACTAAGGGTTAATGGTAGTTGAATGTCTACTGTCATAGAAACGTGTATAAGGCTGTGTGACAGAAATACAATGAGTTCTGGTGATAAATCTTCCTCCCGACCTGTGAGGGCGCTAAAGAACGGGAGGAGAAGTATCTGGAAGGGCTGGCCTGACAGTTCGTTTCCGGGACCGGGAAGTGGGTCAGCCTGGAAGGAAGCGAGACTCTGTTGTAAGACCGTATTGATTTGACAGGTAAACGAGGGGCAGCTGCAAGTAATAAGGCAGCTGCAACCGTTTACCTAGATATCATGCGGGATTACATATAGGGGCCAGGGTAACGCTGTTCTTTTCCTTCGTTTGGGTTAACGTGAGGAGAGAAGGACTGAGAGAGGAGCTCTCAGAAATATAAGAGAGAAATAAGTGTTACGTGTTGTGTGTTATTTCTGTCTGTCTGTAATTGTCTGTCTTTTTCGCACCACTAGACAGTTAAAGCACACCTCCGGAGCTGTCGCCACGAAAGCACTATCCGGAGCACCACTGCACAGAGCACCGGCACGTTTGAATTCACCCAGGACTGGTGACCGTGTTTTTTCTGTTCAGGACTGTGTGGTATTATTCACGCTCCCCACGCTTTACACATTGTTGTGTACTGCCGGGGATTTATTATTTGACGGTCGCCAGACCTGGAAACAGCACAATAAACACTTATTCACAAAATTACCGTTGTCTGCCTGTCACTCCTGCATCGCATCACCGCTACACCTGTTCCCCTTACCAGCCACTTTGCCACACGTGGTGTCAGATCCGGGATCATGGATCGCAACGCACTGGCGGAGCTGCTGCAGGCGCTGGAGAGCAGACGCGATGCAGAGGAGAGGAGGAGGGAGGAGCGCTACACGGCGCTCATTGAACGGATAGGGCTGGCCGTTGCCGCAGCGACGACCCCTACCACAACACCGCTGATGTCGCCCCCGAAGGCACGGGCAATGAAGATGTCGGCGGAGGATGACCCAGAGGCTTACCTGGTTGCTTTTGAGCGGCTGGCTACCACTGCGTCATGGCCGAAGGAGTTCTGGGCAAGCCAGCTGGGATCCTGCCTGATTGGGGAGGCTCAGGCAGCCTACCAGGCCATGATGGACGCCGAAGCCACCCAGTATGACCTGGTAAAGCAAACCATTCTGCGCCGTCTGAACATCACGGGGGAAACACACCGTGTACAGCTCTGGGACAACAAGAGGTCCCCAGATACACGCCCCAGGGTTGTTGCACAGAAGCTGTATGATCACATGGTGCCATGTGGTCAGCGTCGATACACAGGCGTGGATACGGCGCCACAACCCCGACACCCTGGAAGAGGCAGTGAAACTCGCTGAGGACTTTGAGGACTCCCTGGTTTCCGCCCAGGCCGGCCTACTCACTGCTCCAGTACAACGAAGCATCCAAGTACCACCTCCTCTCTCCGCTCCACCATCACCGGAACCGGGTCTGAGACCTCCTAGACCACCGACCCCAATGGGCAACCTTGCCTCCCCTCCATGGAGGCCAAGGTTGACCCCGAGCTGGGGTAGAGTTACTGCCCCTGCCCCGTTGCCATATCAGCAACAGGACAAATATTTAACCTCTCCTCCCTCCTTCCATCCTATAGATGCCACCAGCCGGGACATAGTGGGTTCTTTGCTACCTTTTATTCTGGGTATAGGCATATATTAGTGGTGGTAGATTATGCAACACAATACCCGGAAGCAGTTCCACTGAGGTACACTAGTGCAGCTGCAGATTATGGCTTGAATAGAGATCGCCAAGGAAATCCTGACTGATCATGGAACTAACTTTGTCTAACACGTTACAGCAAGTTTATAAAACACTAAAAATACGTCCCATCAGGACATGTTTATCATCCGCAGACAGATGGTTTGGTGGAATGTTTCAATCTGACCCTGAAGCAGATGCTGAGACGATTTGTGAACCAAGAGCAAAAACATTGGGCATCGCTTCTTCCCTACCTCCTTTTTCAGCGAGAGAGGTGCCGCAGAGTTCAACAGGGTTCTCCCCCTTCGAGCTCTTGTACGGTCGACAGCCTCGCAGCATCCCTCGATCTGCTCAGAGAGGGGTGGGTGGAGCAAAAAGGCTTGACCAAAAACGTAGTGCAGCATGTGCTCCTACTCAGAGATTGCCTAGATTTGGTCAGTCGTTTGGCCCAGGACAATCTCAAATTGGCTCATCATCGGCAACAGCAGCATTACAACAAAAATGCACAAATTCAAACCTCTTCGACCAGGAGACAAAGTAATGCTGCTCCTTCCCTCCTCAGAATCAAAACTATGTGCTAAATGGCAGGGGCCATATGAAGTGATTCAGGCTATAGGAAAGGTGAATTATGAAATTAGACAGCCAGATCGCCATAATTAAAGAGATTTATCATATACATTTATTAAAGCCCTGGCAGGCAAGGAAGGCCTTATTTATAGCCCCAGGCGTAGTAGAGGATGATTTAGGCCCTGGTCTATAGTCCTGAGTGACGCATCCAGTAAAAGCACTCGCTAGAGTGCAGGATGCGCTCTATAGCCTGGACGTCGCCGGTTCGAGTCCAGGCTATTCCACAGCCGACCGTGGACGGGAGCTCCAGGGGGCGGTGCTCAATTGGCCGAGCGTCGTCCGGGGGGAGGGAGGGTTAGGTCGGCCAGGGTGTTCGACTCACCGCGTACCAGCGACCCCTGAAGTCTGGCCGGGCGCTTGCGGGCTTACCTGTAAGCTGCCCAGAGCTGCGTTGTCCTCCAACGCTGTAGCTCTGGGTGGCTGCATGGTGAGTCTGCAGTGTGAAAAAAAGCAGTCGGCTGACAGCACACGCTTCAGAGGCCAGCGTGTGCTAGTCTTCGCCGCTCCCGAGTCAACGCGGGGGTGGTAGCGGTGAGCTGAGCTTAGCTAAACAAAAATTATATGACACTATTAAATTGGGGAGAAAACAACAACAAAAAATAAATGATACTAATCAGCTATTATAATTAACAATATAAAATGATAATTTTTTAAAAATCAATAAATCAATTGAATGGATTACATATATAGAGTAAGACAATGCCAGTATATAGGAATGATGAAAATTGATAAAAAAAAGATTTGCTGCTTTAGTCATCCAATAGACTGTCAGCCTGGAATTTCCCCAACCATGCAAACTGTAATACATATAAAGTACAAGGATGGCATAAAGTTGCTTTGGGTATCCACACGCAGTGGATTTTCTAGCCAACAGGCTTATGTTCAAGTCTGTATCACATGGCTAATTGGTTATGACGTATCACTGATTGATCAATGTTGAATGAATGAGTTTAGGACATGGCTTTGTCACAGTCCACCCTGCTGACCTGACATCATCAGATCAGTTCCTCTTTTCAGAGGGCAGTGGCTTTTTCTTCTCACCTTAACAGGCAGGACCAGCAGCCAAAATCTACTTCAGAATAGGGATGCATCGAATCCAAGTTTTTGGGATTCGGCCAAATACCGAATCCATCTCAAAAGATTTGTCCGAATACCAAATCCTACAAAAATTGTCAAGGAAACTGTTGAATGAAAAGCAGACTGGCAGCTACTAACAAGGGATGTGCACAATCTATAGTTTTGAGCCTTTCTGTTCA
Organism: Acipenser ruthenus; assembly: GCF_902713425.1. Classification (NCBI taxonomy): domain Eukaryota; kingdom Metazoa; phylum Chordata; class Actinopteri; order Acipenseriformes; family Acipenseridae; genus Acipenser; species Acipenser ruthenus. The sequence continues at coordinate 47,650,728 of NC_081191.1, read as the reverse complement.
AAGTATTTTTATTACCGAATAGAAATACATCCCTGAATAAGATTTTAGTTTGAAACTTACACAATTTACTGCTAGCCCCCTCCCCCCCACAACAGAAATGTCAAAATACAGAACCGTTTACCTTTACAAGAAAGGAGAGCTGCATCTTTGCCATAACCCATTATTTTCTTTAATGACGTGTCAACTTATCTGAGAGCTTTGAGGAAAAAAATTACTGTGACTGACTTGAATCTCCTTGCGAAATAAAACCCACGTTGATTTAAATTTACCTTGTGTGTAACACCTATCAAATAGGCTACAAAATAGTTTAAAGGTTATTTTAATAAAACACAGCAGTTCCCAAATGGTTCAAATGTTCCCATCTGTTATGTATGTTCATACAAGTATTTGTGTTTACTGTTTAACCAGTTAGTTTTAGACACTTACATTAAAAAACAAACAAAACAAAAAAACAGAGCTTTAAGGGATGTGTTTTTCCTGTTAGGTGTCATGATCATTGCAGTTGATGTTTTTTCCCCTGCCATTACCTGTTATAAGTAGCATTGAACTCGACTCCTGTGTCTCGGAAGATGTGTTGAAGATGCTGCAGAACCCCTCGATGAAATGCAGTCCATACATTATTCAAACTATAGATTGAAACTAGCCAGGCAATGGCCCCTAGTGCCATTTCAGCACATCATAACAACAACACAGGCACTGTGCTCTCTTCTCTAACAGAAGGCTTTGAATAAACTTTAAGTTATTATTTAGGCTACTGGAAATACCCACAAAGTAACATCATCCACCACTGATAATTTTAAGATACAACACAGAACCCCTCAACAAAAAAAAAAAAAAGAAAAAATAGAGGAACTCTGAATTTACATTTTCAACTAGGAATGAAGCCTGAAGGCTACCAGACCACACATGGAATTCTGAGCAAACTAAATTACTCATGGAATATTGAGAAACACTTCTGTATTCATTAGCAAAACAAACAAACACTTTAAATGTCAATGTATATAATACAGCCATTTTCTAATAGCAATAGAACCCTCACAAGAGGGGTTTGCCATCTGGTAAGGCCTTTCTTGTTATGTTAAATTTAACGGCACAAGGCAGGCCTTACCAGACAGTAAAGCCCTCTTCGGGTTCCATTGCTTAATTAGAACACATACTATTATGTGTTCTGATTTGTCCAAATTAATACATGCAGGTAGTATTCAAATTAGAACATGTACAAAATGTTTGAAATGTGTACTAAATAATGTGTTTGACCCGGATGGCCTTCCATATGGATCTATCTGTTGACACATATTCTACACTGATATTATTATACACTATCTTCTCATGTTAGGAATCGTGTAAGGGCAGAAAAGCTGTGTCAGTGATTTTAGTAAGTGCATTTTATTTGGATACAAATGCCGGAAATTTTCATGGTTTGTTTTTGTCTTCTACCGATTTCACATCGAAGATTTGATAAATAATTTGTACTGTTTTCTTTTTGCAGTAGATTTGGGTATGAGAGTGGGCTTCTGATGCCAGTGTATATGAAAAAAAGGAATGTGAATGCAATGTATAATTATTAAATACACAATTTAAATTTCAGGTTTTACAAACAAGACTTTTACTGACTTCTAAACTAACAATCTGTTTGTTTGAAGTCTAACAGATTTCAGAGACATTCTTTGAAGAATGACACCTCCTGGAAGGCTTGACTTAATTAGATAACAATTTAAGTGAGGACCAGTTTTACAACATGTGCCGATGAAAAACATCCCCATAACATGATGCTGCCACCACCATGCTTCACAGTAGGGATAGTGTTCTTTGGGTGATGCGCTGTGTTGGGTTTGTGCCAAACATAACGCTTTGCATTTAGGCCAAAAAGTTCAATTTTACTTTAGTCAGACCACAAAACTTTTTTGCCACATGGCTACAGAATCTCCTGAGTGTTTTTTTGCATACTTCAAAACAGGATTCAAGGTGGGCTTTCTTTAGTAATGGCTTCCTTCTTGCCACCCTACCATACAGGCCAGATTTGTGGAGTGCTTGGGATATTGTTGTCACATGCACACTTTGACCAGTCTTGGCCATAAAAGCCTGTAGCTCTTGCAAAGTTGCCATTGGCCTCTTGGTAGCCTCTCTGATCAGTCTCCTTGCTCGGTCATCCAGTGTTTGGTGGTGCCATACACCTTCCACTTGTTAATAATCGTCTTGACCGTGCTCCAAGGGATATTCAAGACCTTTGATATTCTTTTATACCCATCCTCTGACCTGTGCCTTACAACAACGTTGTCCCAGAGTTCTTTTGAAAGTGCCTTGGTGCTCATGGTTGAGTCTTTGCTTTGAAATGCACTACCCAGCAGAGGGAACCTAAAGGAACTGCTGAATTTATCCTGAAATCATGTGAATCACTACAATTTAACACAGGTGGAGGCCACTTGACTTGGTGTGTGATTTTGAAGGCGATTGGTTACACCTGAGCTAATTTAGGATTGCTATTACAAGGGGGGTGGACACTTATCCAACCAAGCTATTTCAGTTTTTATTTTTAATTAATTTTCTACAAACTTCTAGAATATTTTTTTCACTTGGAAGTTGTGGGGTAGGATGTGTATATAAATGAAAAAAACAACAACCCTATTTTAATGCATTTTAATTCCAGGCTATAAGGCAACAAAAGGTGAAGGTAAAAACATGTAAAAGGCGGTTCTAGTGTTAATGAAATGTAGCTTTTAGATGTTCCACAAACACACACACAAATATAAATTCTAAGTAGTAAAACTTGTAGAAATTATATTTTACATAATTGTGTGTGTGTGTGTGTGTGTGTGTGTTGGAAAGGTAACCAGACAAACAAGTAGATAATGCGCAGCCTAATTCAGAATGTGCATGGCAAAAAGGGAATTCATTTCTCTTGTTAAATGTTTTTATCTTCATGGCAATGCATGAAGCTCTCCTCACGATATTAAGTCAAGATTCCTTTTCCTACTTAGTGAGCAGACACAGACATTTAAATATCCTCTCCCCTAAACGTTGTAACGTCTCGCTCTTAGCACAAAACTAATCCCAACGGCGGGATTACCTCCCTGTATCAAATATACCCAAATTATTAACAAGGGGAAGGGCGAAGCGACAGTGCATCAAGGACGCGAGATCCCCCAATAAACACACTATAGAAACACGGGATAACCTTAAACATTTACTGGCTAAAATAATTGAAACTGTTCAACAAAACAAGATGGAAAAGAAGCTCCGAGCAAAAAAACAAAACATAAACAAGCCAGCAAAATATCCATTGCGAGAACAAAGTAACAAAACAAAAAAACAAAACAGTCCCGCAACAAAAATAAAAAAAAACAACGATCTCACCAAACTCCTGGGTACCCGCTTGCTTGAAGATCCTCTCGGAAGACGATGACCAGTAATCCACAAAAACTATGAACATGCACTTGAAAAACCAACACAGTCAGCAACGTGGTGCATTACAAGCCGGATCCAGGCTTTAGCGATCGTGGGCAGCAAAGGTGAACAACACCGGCTAAACAGCCTGAAACTGGAACAAAGTACTTGCTGATAAAAAACAAATCAACTTCCAACAAGAACGACAGTCGAAGGTAAACAGAATCGCTCTACCATGGCAAACCACCCCGGGAAAAAGAACGCCGCGGACTTTTCAAAAACAAGGAATAGAGTCCCTAAACAGGAACTAAGGAGACGACAGGATCTCAAAAGGCAGATAAGCAGCCCCCCCCTATGGCGTAACAAAGGTACTATTTATACTTGTCTAAAACAATCTTTCCATTAACAACGCTGCCGCTTCCAGCGAATAAGAACCTCGAAATGTATTTGGAACCTGGCCAGGCTTCCGTGCTGCCCAATTAAGGCGCAACACATGGTACGTTTATTGTACCATGTAGAACCAAACATTCAATTTAAGTGGCAGTGCCACATAGTCCCCCCCCCCCAGCGGAGTAACTAGGGTAATACCCCCAAAATATGGCTTTAGATTTACCACATTTACTGTTTCGATCTTCTCAGGACGATCCACCCACTTCAATCTGTAATTAACTGGTCCCAGTTTTTTTATTACTGAGGCTGGTCCATGCCATTTTGGGGCTAATTTAGCTGGAAAAAAAACCAGCTGCATTAGAAATTGGGTGACTCCTCACCCACACTAAGTCTCCTTCGCTAAATATCACACACCTTCTCCGGGCATTATAACTTTTAGCCTGACGCCCTTGAGCTTCCTTCACACGCTCTCTAACCAGCTTGGCAATACCAGCCTGTCTCTCAAGTACAGAGTAACTGGACTCCCCAGGTGAAGGAGATTTGGACACTAAACGATCAAGAGGACCTTTAAGAACCCTTCCTAACATTAGCTCAGCGGGAGTAAAGCCAGTTGTCTCCTGTTTTGCTGAATTTATGGCAAATCTAAATTCGGGCAACCATTGATCCCACAACTGCTGATTTTGACCCACAAAGGAAGCTATCATCGGCTTCAGAGTTCTGTTGACTCTCTCCGTAAGATTAGACTGAGGGTGATAACTTGTAGTAAGTTTTCGTGTAACACCCCACTTTTTGCAAACCTCAATCAGAACACCACTGGTAAATTGAGCCCCTCTGTCAGACACCAGGTACTTTGGTGTCCCCCAGCGCGTAAAAATCTCCCGAGTTAAAAGCTGCACGATGCGATGAGTCTTTCCATCACGCAGTGGGAATACCTCCACCCACTTGGTGTAATAATCCACAATCACCACCAAGCAAGTATTACCTTTCTTACTGCGTGGGAAAGGACCCATCAAGTCAATTCCTAGCATGTAACCTGGCTCTTCCACGGTCGTGGACTGTAAAAACCCTGCAGGTTTCTGATTTGATGGCTTGTATATTTGACAAGCTATACACTCCTTAACATGCTTTGTAACATCTCGCCTAATTGTAGGCCACCATGCTACCTCCAACACACGAAGCAGAGTCTTCATTCTACCCAGATGCCCACTCAATGGGTTGTCATGATAGTATTGTAAAAATATGGTAATTAATGACTCGGGAACAACCACTTGGTAGCGCTGACCCTCACCTCTGGGTAGAGACATTCTCCTATACAACACCCCCTGTTCAACCACAAACCCTATACGGTCAGACCGCTGACTGTCCATCTTCTTCTTCAATTCTTGAAGGTTAAGATCTTGAGCCTGAGCCTCTGCGATCTCACTCATTTCAGAGGGCATATCAAGAACGGCAACATGCTTTTTTTCCTCTGAAAAAACGGCAAGTCCTGCCTTTTCTATCTGAGGAGATCGAGACAAGGCATCTGGTACTACATTTAAACTTCCCTTTCGATATACAACTCGAAAAGTATACGATTGGAGACGCAAAGCCCAACGAGTTAGGCGGGACGTCACTTTAGGAGAATTAAAAACCCAAGTTAAAGCAGCATGATCTGTCACAACCTCAAATTCCACCCCTTCCAGGTAATGCTTCCATTTCTCAATGGCCCAGATAACCGCCAAGCATTCCTTCTCGGATGTGGAATAGTTAGATTCAGGTTTTGTTAAAACACGAGATGCATAAGCAACAACCCACTCGTTTTCTGAGCACCCCTGAGCCAGAACAGCTCCTAATCCCACATCACTGGCATCAGTATACACCCGGAACGGTTTCATTAAATCAGGGTGGGACAACACAGGAGCTCTCTGCAAGGCTTCCTTTAATTGTTCAAAACTATCTTGCTCAGCTTTCGACCACACCCAGCTCACCCCCTTCTTTTTCAGCCGATTCAGTGGAGCAGCTTTATCAGCAAATCGCGGAATAAACTTGTGATACCACCCAACCAACCCCAGGAACCTTTGCAGCCCCCTGAGATTGGTCGGTGCTGGGTACTCCTTTATTGCCCCAACTTTATCTGTATCTACAGACACCCCATTTCCTGATACTATATGACCCAGGAACTTAAGTGAAGGTTGAAAGAAATGACACTTGGCTAAATTGAGGGTGAGATTGGCTTGATCCAGGGCTTGAAATACAGATGCCAGATCTCTCACATGCTGCTCTTTAGTGGGAGAGTACACAATGATATCATCTATGTATACAAAGCAACTGTTACCCTTCAGGTTTACCAGCACTTGTTCCATCAGACGTTGGAACGACGCTGCAGCATTCTTCAAACCGAAAGGCATCACCTTAAACTGATACAGACCGAAAGGAGTAATAAAAGCTGTTTTTGGTTTGCTTTGATCATTCATAGCCACCTGCCAGTAACCAGAACGCAAATCTAAGGAACTAAAAACTGCGGCTCCCTCTAATGATTCCAAAATGTCATGAACTCTGGGCATGGGATATGCATCAAGGTCAGTTTTCTTATTTACCCCTCGGTAATCAACACAGAACCTAAATGTCCCATCCTTTTTTTCGGTCAAAACCACAGGTGCGGCCCAGGCTGAAGCAGACGGTTCTACAATGCCATCCTGTAGCATTTGATCAAGATGTTGCTTTATAATGGTTTTTTTGTGTTCCGATACTCGATAAGCTCGGACACGCACTGGAATCTCATCGGTAGTAAGTATCACATGGTGGATTAAGTCTGTCTTTCCCAAACGGGAAGTACAAACTGACGGCCACTGCAGCATCAGTGGTTCCAACAACCTTTGCCCTTCAATCGTAACATTCAATTCTAATATCGGTCTCTCTCTTAATCCCAGATCTAGCTCTTTCCTCACCACCTCACCGCCACAAAAAGCTGTGCCATTAGCTGCCACTCTGCCCCCCACACATTCTCACGAGAAAATGGAAAAAATGAATATCCCTCAGGCTTCTTTACTCCATACACCTGCTTCCCCAAGTCAAGCAATGTAGATGTTTTGACTAGGAAATCAAGTCCTAAAACTAAAGGCTGAGCTAAATGAGCATCATCCATTATGTAGGTGTCTACAGACCAAAACTCTCCATGAAGATTATAAGTCAGACGAAATTTGCCCAGTGCAGTATATGCCTGACCATTGGCCAACACAAAAGACTTCTCTGTACTTGGAGATAAACGATCCTTTGATTGACAAAGCTGTAACCAAAGATTATTCCTCATTAAAGTGTACGTACATCCAGTGTCAATCAATGCTAAACCTTCCCACCCCTGCACAGATAGCTTCAAAGCCAACAATGAAAGATGGCCATTACCAGTGGGTGCTAATTGAGGAGTGCTTGCATTGTTTATGACAGACATATCAGCTGCTATTCTAACTGATCCTTTCAACGGCTTCTTTGCCCCTCTCTCAGTTTTTGCATTTACTTTCCCCCAATACTCTTTCTGAGAGGACCAATCCCTTTCTACCATGGCCCCAACTCTCACCAAATCTGCCACCGACGACACCGACCCCCCTAATAAAACTTGCTAGCTTAGGGTTTGCATTGCCCAAAATTCTATCTACTATTTCCGCCTCTGTCATACCCGGACGCCACTTAAGACAAAGTGCTCGGTAATCGTATGCAAAATCTTACACTTTCAGCTGGATCTTGAACCCGATCACGCAACCTTTTCTCCACCTCAGTTAAATAATCTGTGGGAAGAAAAGCCTCAATAAAAGCAGTTTTGAAAAGTGCCCATGTCTGAATTTTATGGCGTTCTGCAATCCACCAACTCTTTGCAGAACCCTTTAACACTGTTGACAGTGTAGCTAAGATTTCTGATTCCGTCATGGTTACTACCGACAAGAAATCCTGGCAGGCATCTATAAAACTCAATACATCAGTGGAACCTTCACCCTCTCCAAAAACTGGAAAACTTAGTTTAATAGGAGGTTTATAATTATATGCATGGGTTCTAACACTTTCAGTCACCATAGGTCTCAGTGACAAAGCTTCCAAAGAGCTATTAGACACATCAGCCATATCAGGCTGGTAAGGCTGATAAGAGCGTGGAATAAAAGATACTTTCGGAGTGCTTGTTCTGCTCCGCATATCCCTTAAATTCTGCCTGCCATTTCGCCTCCCTTCGCTCAAAACACCTGACCACTGAACTCTCCAACTGATCTAGCATTTTAGCCACAGAACTCTCAATACTTTCAAATTTGTTATCAATAAATGTTCTTAACAGTTCCTCTCGATTGATACTGCTCTGAGATGCCATGGACATTTCATGTTCCAGTTTGTCTATACGTGCAGTAATTTGCTCCATCTTACTGAAAACAAAACCAAAATCGGGAACATTACTATCATCAGCTATTCCCTGAGCAGCTGTGGGGGATTCACCGATATATAACTCTTCCAACTTTGAAGTTAACTCAGCTAGCGGCTGTCTACGTGTGACACCTGGACCAGCAGTAAAATTTGCAAAATTCAAACTATCCTGTATATATTCGTGATCTTCACCTTCTGCCATCTTGAAAATCCATGAACTCAGTCTAAACAAAATGTCTAACGCTCCCCGTACGGGCCACCAATCTGTAACGTCTCGCTCTTAGCACAAAACTAATCCCAACGGCGGGATTACCTCCCTGTATCAAATATACCCAAATTATTAACAAGGGGAAGGGCGAAGCGACAGTGCATCAAGGACGCGAGATCCCCCAATAAATACACTATAGAAACACGGGATAACCTTAAACATTTATTGGCTAAAATAATTGAAACTGTTCAACAAAACAAGATGGAAAACAAGCCAGCAAAATATCCATTGCGAGAACAAAGTAACAAAACAAAACAACAAAACAGTCCCGCAACAAAAATAAAAAAAACAACGATCTCACCAAACTCCTGGGTACCCGCTTGCTTGAAGATCCTCTCGGAAGACGATGACCAGTAATCCACAAAAACTATGAACATGCACTTGAAAAACCAACACAGTCAGCAACGTGGTGCATTACAAGCCGGCTCCAGGCTTTAGCGATCGTGGGCAGCAAAGGTGAACAACACCGGCTAAACAGCCTGAAACTGGAACAAAGCACTTGCTGATAAAAAAAAACAAATCAACTTCCAACAAGAACGACAGTCGAAGGTAAACAGAATCGCTCTACCATGGCAAACCACCCCGGGAAAAAGAACGCCGCGGACTTTTCAAAAACAAGGAATAGAGTCCCTAAACAGGAACTAAGGAGACGACAGGAACTCAAAAGGCAGATAAGCAGCCCCCCCCTATGGCGTAACAAAGGTACTATTTATACTTGTCTAAAACAATCTTTCCATTAACAACGCTGCCGCTTCCAGCGAATAAGAACCTCGAAATGTATTTGGAACCTAGCCAGGCTTCCGTGCTGCCCAATTAAGGCGCAACACATGGTACGTTTATTGTACCATGTAGAACCAAACATTCAATTTAAGTGGCAGTGCCACAACGTCTATGAATTGAGTAATCTGCATTGGTACGGTCGATTTCTTTTTCCTAAATCAGAACTGCATAGCAACGCATTTCCTGAAAAGTACAGCAAACAGGTTGTGAGGAAAACTGTCATGAATTGTGCATGTAAACACCACCAATATTTGAAAAATCTACACTGCTTGTAAATTTACTAAGTTTGAAAAATCTACACTGCTTGTAAATTGAGTATGCTTTAAGTAAAACATCAACGCAAGGATATTCGTTTCAGATAAAGCAAAGGAACCCTTGTTCATCGTTTTGTAATTCAACGCGCTGCAAGGGAACCCTCTTGCCAAACAACCTACTGCTTGCTTCACTTTCCTGCAACTATCCTATGAACCTGACGTCCTAAACATACATACAATACATGGGGTGGTAAACATATGATTCATGGATTTTTTATCGTGCCTAGCAAGTAATAATATTTGCAATGCATTAATGTTAAATGCTTAATTGAACATACCTAAATAGTAGAATATTTTATGCAATTATTGAACTTACTAAGATCACATTAACACATTTCATAATATTATATACTGTGCAAAATTAACTAGTTAGATAACATTTAATATACCAGAGGTTATATGATTTTAAATAGCTATGAATAGAAATTGTTGTGGATTTATTTGAAGACTACTGATGCTATTAGTTTAAAGTGCTCTATTTTTTTATGCCAAGGAGTGTTGAAATATTATGGTCTTACTGTGTATCAAATAAGTGGATTTAAATGAAAACTTTGACACTGTGAAGATAATTTTGAACCCTTAATTTTTGCAAACATTGATATTTTTTTTAATTTCTCAATAAATAAAAAATGTTTTCTGTTTTTAATTGAGTCTGTCCATTTTTTCTGTTCATGCACTTTTGTCAAGTAGTAAATAAACCCTGAAATTATAAGTAGTTACAGTAGTCTCTGGCTAAGCAAGCAAAGTGTTCTAAGACAGAGTTGACCACCAGACACAATATGAATCAATCAATCAATAAATAAATATTTATCATCATGCTAATTAACAGAATACGTAAGAGAAAAGCAATAGGCAAGTGTATGTTAATAAACTAATTCACAGGGCGGGAGTCAGGGCTGCAAAAGGGAGTGTTTTGGCAATTTAGGATTGGAGGCTCGTCCTCTAGACAAGGGAGAAAGAAAAGTACAGGCCCCGGACTCCAACTGCGAGAGCCTTCCCTATGGAGTCGAGGCCTCCGGGCCCCTGTAAACACAGTATCCTCTGACTTCTCGGGAACTCATTATAGGCGTTGCTTCATGACTGGGTCCCAGTTACCGACTGGGTTCAACCCTCAGAGGACGGAACGGCTCATCAAAGCCTTGATGTAAGGAAAAAAAAGAATCTGAAAACACATGAATAATTGTTAGTTATGGGATTTGAGCACTAAGAGTATAAGAGCCATGTCCTGGGAGGATAAAAGTAAGACAGAGCCTTTTTCCTGAGGCAAGATATAGTGCTGCGAAAGAATAGTGTGGCCGGTGGTCCCCTCTGACCACACAAAGAACCTGTGGAGTTACTGGAACTCTAGGTCGGGGACAGACTAATGTTAATAAACTAACAGCCTAATTTACGAAAGGGTGCTAAACTTTATGGTGCACGATAATTGCAATTACTGTGCACATTAATGATTTCTGTATTTACTATTGCAATTTTGTTCATTATCGTGCGAAATAGTGGGCATATTATGGTAATCAGAATCAATATGTGATTTGTATGGCAATACATGATAATGTATTTAAATGAGTTACCTGCTCGGAATAGTGAGATCCATTCACACAGTACTTAATAAAGGGTGATAATTGTATTGTGCACATTAAAGTGAGCGATAATTAGTTTGTTTGGACACCAGGCTTTAACCACTGATAGGCGCGCTATTTAAACTTATTTTAATAGTGGATACAGATAATTGGGCATACAAAATTGGGGAGAAAAACTGGCGTAAAAAATGTATTAAAAAAAATGTAATTGATAGGAGTAGCTGCTTTACGATCACAGTTTTAAAATATTGCACAGTTAACAACCTAAATCTTTTACATGTAGACAAATACTGCTTCTGGCTGCCAGAGTAATGAACGGCAATAAACTTTTGTATTTCAAACTTCAGTACATTTGCCAGTATATTATATATGTGGCATTTTGCATTTACTATAAAGCAATCTGTTAATATTACAGTTGCATTTTCCTGCAAATTCACAGATTAACAGTGTAACCTGCATACAAAAATAAATTACAAAATATACGTTTGCATTTGTGTTTTGACTCGTTTTTGTCTGCTGTTTTGAGACAGATTTCGATTGTGTTTATATAACACTGCTAACGATAGGTTGCGGATGCAACCCCCAGTTCCCTGTAAGAGAAAATAACCATCAAGTATGGGATATTGCCGTCAGGCAGTAGGGATTGGCTGAGCTTTATAGCAAAGCTGCCGATAGGCATCTGCGCGAGCTGCCATGTAAGCCCGCCCCCCCTGGGAGCTTACTATACACAGTGCACGACTCTCTTCCTCTTTTGCTCTTCAGGCCGTGAAGGCTTCCGGAGCGACGTCGCGGCTTGATGGTTATTTTCTCTTTCAGGGAACAGGGGTTGCATCCGCAACGTATCGTTCCCTTTCAAGTCGAAAATAACCATCAAGTATGGGAACAGTGTACCCAAGCCGTCGCGAGGGAGGATTCTCAGCAGTAGGACAGACTTAGGTCATAACGCAATTGCGTAGGCAACACATCTACGCGTATGCGGAACCACGCCTCAGCATCTATGCTCGCAATGACACCTGTCCTAAGGTGGAATAATTAACACCATATCGTGACAATACTCAATATGACCGCCAACTAGGGCGTCATAGAGTGTAACACGGATGCTCCAAACGATTGAGCAGATTGCTTGTTCAGGCATGCAGGATCCTTGGTCAGCCCAGATAGCATTGGCGTCTTCACCAACGCAGCGAACGCAGCGTCCACCGGTGGGAATGACGCCAACCCAGTTTTGCTTGCCCCTTGCATAGCGAAGTCTTGCGAGAAGTGGCAGGGGCAGAGGCCAGGGTCCCCCAGGTGGACTGCACCTCCTTGATAAAAGTCCGGGAATGCCGGATGCATCCTGGACTGGTGGGGCTGGACTGAAAGCGACTCAAAAAGAGAACGCCGAGGTTGCTCGACAGGTGGCCAATCGATCCCCAGATGGTGAGTTGCTCGCTCCACTAGTGGCCAAAGGGGGTCGTTGGTGTCCAAAGCCTCCAACTCAGACTCCTGCTCTGAGTGGTGAGACACCAATTCCGCCTCCACGCTATCCTCTTCGAGAAGAGGTTCCCCTTCAGACGCATCCCTGGAGATGACATCAGCGTCCCAAACCTCCTGGGGGTGTTGCACAACCTGGGCGGGCAGGGGCTGCGCGGAACCGTTGGCTGGTTGGCAACTGGTCCGACTAAATCATCTGTGGCCCGAGGCACCCTATTAGCCAGAGTCATGAGCAGGGACTGTTGGCCCATCATGACCTCCATGAACTGGGACATCTTAGAGGTGAGCTCTAAGATGCTCGATCTGTCCCTATGGTACTTTTCGCGACGAGGGGAACGGGAGAGTCCCCTTCGGCGTGGTGACCTAGAGCGGGATCGTGATGTCCGGCGGGAGTGTCCCCTGTAAGGAGAGGGGTCTCGCTGTTGTATTGACGGGCTGTGGGGTTGTCGAGCGCGTCCGCTGCCGGGGGATCTCTGACCAGCTGTCAACTGGGAGGACGGACTCCTGGACACCTGCAGCCTACCGGGAGTCACCGCTAACGGGGCAGACACTGTGTGGCTGAAAATTGGCGCACAATGCACAGAACGACCTGTCCGCCAAGGCAGATGCAGCGTGCTGTGGTCCAAGGCACGCCACGCAGTCCTCGTGGGGGGTCGCTCGCCGGCAACTTGGCCTGGCATGTGAAAGCAACGGTGGAACCCAGACATGCTGAGACACCGAGGGCTGGAGCGTCGAGGTGCGTGTGCCTATAGGCACCAAACGTTGAGCGTAAAGCGTTGAACGTCAAGGCGCGTGCACCGAGGGTCGACGCAACAAGCACCAAAACGTTGAGGGAGTGTGCACCTAGCGCGAGCACCGAGCGCGGATCACCGAGCGCCAAAGTGCAGTGAGGGTCGAAGCGTCGAGCGCCGAGCACCGAAGGTGCGTGCGTCGAGCGCTGAAGCGTCGAGCACCGAGCGTCAAGCAACGAGCGTCGAGGCGTCGAGCGCCGAAGCGTCGCACACTGAGCGTCGACGCGTTGAGCGCCGAGCGTCGGAGGTGTGCGTGTTGAGCGACGACGCCTCGAGCATCGGAGGTGCGTGCGTCGAGCACTGACGCATCGAGCACTGAGCGTCGAGCACTGAGCGTCGAGCGCCGACGCGTCGAGCACCGAGTCCCAAGCACAGACGCGCTAACACCAAGCGCAGAAGCGCTGCACAAAGCACCGAAGCGCTGCACAAAGCGCAGAAGCGCTGACACCAAAAGCGCCGGAGCGTGAGTACTGAGCGTAGAACGCTAGCACAGACGCCTAGGCGTCAGCTGACCCGCAGAGCGGAGACGCTAAGTGCTGGTACAATGTCTGGGGTGCTGTGCAATACCTACCTGTTGGTGCTGGGGATTTGTTGTTTGTGGTCGTCTTCCTCTGTATAGTGAATGGGAAAATTGTATTTATTTTTTTTTTGGGGGGGGACGCTGCAGCTACACTATGTAGTGATTGTGTGACTGGGGCACAGTATAGCTACCACGCGGTTGGTAAAACACACCGCAGAGGTAATATATGAGAGACTGCAGTGCAGGTTTGTGGCAGTCTGGCTCGCAGTGGTGAGGTGGATGACGTAACGGACCAGGAAGTAACTGACACCAAAACAGTGGATGGGCGGGTGAAGCTGAATGCTATTTGCACTCAGCGTGGATTTATTAAGTAAATAAACAGAAACAAAAGATTTAACAAAACACCAAACAAAAGGGCACGAGGGCCAAACGAATAAACAAACAAACAAGTAAGTGTCGTGCTGGATAATCCAGCACGTTTTAGCAATTGTTTTTAACTGTCCTTTCTCTCCGCTCCCCGTACTCTCCTCTCTACACTCAACCCCGAGTGCAGAGAGCTGCAGGTTTATATACTCTGGCCGAGGGATTAACTAGTTGTTAATTATCTTATTATCCCTCGGCCAGAGTCTGCACGCATTTGGTAAGGATGCATGACTGTCAGCTAGTTAAATCAGTAGCTGATCAGCCATGCATCCTCACGGGGTTTTTAAATATATAATAAAAGACGCAGCGCTTTTACCCGCACCGCAAACAAAAATACAAATAATAATACATAGGGGCGGGACACTCCGCCACAAGGCTCCACACACCTTGTCTAGCCAAGGCAAGACAGGGGCTGCAAATGCGCGTGCGGCCAAGGCCAACGCAACGCGCGTCCTTCACAAATTATATACAATATAATACAATTTATTACAAAAAAAAGCAAAAACACAACAATTATAAATAATTATTAACAATTAACACAGGAAAGACGAAGACCACGAAAGTAAACAAAAACGCGATGCCAAAGCAAACCGTAAAGGAATATATATATGAGTATAATATAGAAATATACAATATATAAACCAGTTACAGAAAAATAATAATTACTCCGAAGAGTACAACTGAAATAAACTCGGAGAAGGGGCAAATACCAGCTTCTCAAGCCTAAGCTTAGTGATTACAGTCAGTTAAGCTCTATTACCTACCGCTACCGATGCTGAAGACACTGCGTATAGTAAGCTCCCAGGGGGGCGGGCTTACGTGGCAGCTCGCACAGAGGCCTATCGGCAGCTTTGCTATAAAGCTCAGCCAATCCCTTTTTCAATTTTTCAAAACCATTTTCAACGACTCGTTTCCAGCAGGTTTGTTTCATTTTTAAAAGATTGTTTCAATAGCGACTCGAGTTACAATGTACTTGTACATCCTCAGACAGCCTGGGATATATGAAGATTATGAGGCAGGTGTATATGCAACACTTTTGGCTATGTTAATATATTCATATAGTCACCATGTACTTGTGATATTTAAGTAGGCTATGCTTAAAATGGCTTTAGAATATACAAAAGAAACTGTAAATGTCCAATAAATGAATGTACACAGAGTGCGAGTCGAGGTCATAAATACAAACAATCAAACGGCAGCTAATGTCAGTGAGGTTTCCCCAAACACCTTTTGAAATGTAAATAGTGAACTTTTAATTGACTGAGCGAGTGCTCTGCTGTCTTTTGATTAATATTATAAAATGAATCAGAGGGAGATTAAGTTGAACAAACAAATTGTTATTTGAATGAAGAGTTAAACAAATGTTCCATTAACAATTACTTTCTCTGCTTTGACTGTCTCGCAGGACGCTCTGATTTGGGACAAGACCCTCGTCCTTCTCCTACGGAGTGCATTTTTGTCCTTAATGTTTCATTGATGTTAATGTTCTCACTGATTCAGCACCAAAAAGCCTTTCATAATTCCCCACCACTTCTGCTAATACATTTAGCTCCTGGTCTGTAAACTTTAGATTCCTCACTCTCTCCTCCTTGGTCACTGTCATTGTGACAAACTCAGAACCGTACTTACATTTTCTTTTCAGCACCCATATATACACACACACAGACACTATAGTACTGTGTGTAAACCTCATGCATAATTCCGCATGCTGAATTCCGCGCATTGCAAATGAATCACTTAACACGGTAATTCTGGTCATTTACCGCCATTAAGTGAATGAGGTCCTAAATGTTAAAACGGCTTACCATAGTACACGTGAATGGGTTCCTGAACCATGAAATTATGGATAACAAAAAATAGCCTATAAGCATCAATTACAATTTGGTGAACCATTTCAAAATGTTTAAATTTCAAAGTAAATGGCTGCACAACTCCTATACTTTTGAAAATCTTCATAGTGTATAGCAACATTTTGCGATCCTAAGGAATGTCACTGCCATTTATCAGCATCAGGCATATCCCTGTTTAAAATGTCTAATTTGGGAGCCGGAAATACCAAAACAATCAATATAATGCTGAAAAAGATATTTCAATATGTATAGCATAGGAGACTGCAAAGGTTAATAGTGGGTTGGTTGTAAACATAAAGGGTGCTCTGTAACACCCTCTGTTCAGGGAATTGGTTCTTGCAATAGCGCTTTACACCGACAACAAGGACCTTAATTAACCTGTGGGGTTTGTTTACAATAGTATTACAGAATTAAATCACATTGAGAATGACCCATCCACCCTTTGTTGTTATGGCGATAGACAAATACTGTAAATAAATACAGCTGAAAATGTACATGTTAAATATGGTTTTCGTATAACTTTGCTATAGAGTTCCATGTTTGTACAAATAACGCATGTGTTGATAATATTTAGAAAACGGTTCACTATCATCAGCCAATCTGCTTTCAGCTATAGCAGGCATTAATACACAGTAGATGCTTGCTGGAACACCACTGCATCACCTGTGAATCACATTTAAAATCAATCCATGAAAGTACTGGCTTTTTTCATTTTGACTTGCTGTGTTTTAAAGCATAGTTCACATCTATTGGAAAGTAAATACTAAACAAAAGACACAATTGATCCAAATGTATTTTATTATCCACTAAACAGCCAAATCAATACTTTGCATCAACTAAGCAACCAATCCTGTACCTGCAACTGCTGAGTCAGCCAATCACACCCTGTCAGCTCGACTGGCGCGCACACAGTATCTTTCAACAACAACAATCCGACAGACAGTTCAGTAATATTGATCCATTCAGATAGCTGGCACTGTTAAGATAAACTATAAATCAGCTCTGATAAGTAAAAACGTTATTTGTTCAATAAAGTTTTTTTAGTTTTTTATCTAATTGTGTGTGATTCTTTATCAACAGTTTTGGGACTATTTTCCTAAAACCTCTCAGTGGAAGGGTACCCAACAAATCATTAAAATGTAAAAGATAAATGAAGGTTTCAAAGTGTTTTTTTAAAAAGACAATAATGATGAAATTCGTTTTCCAATAGGGATAGTGCCCTGTCGATGCTCTACCATGCATTAGTTGATCTTGACTTTCGTTAGCACCCTCGTCTCCGACTCAGGACGCATAACTCCAGTCGTGGTCAACAAACACGGTAGAGTCTTCATCGACGGGCACTATCGCTTAATTAAAGTCTGAGTTAAGATTATGGTTTGGTGGCACAGTTATGGTGGGGATAGCTATTTTGTTGAGAATGGCAATTTTCAGTATCATTAGCAACATCAGTACAGTATACAGTAATAACAGCAACCAAACTTACCATGAGATTCATTATCCAAGACACTCTCCATACACTTCACCATTGCTTCCAAATCATAGTCCTGAAAATAGAGAAAAGAGAGCACTGATTAGGTCACAGTGCACCGCTGACAGCAGAGATAAACCAAATGACCCACTGATTCCAGCCATTTTCTGTGCATTCCCACATTTGTGTCAATTTCAAGTCATAGTACATTTCTATTGAGGTCTCATAATATCAACTACTGATGGTTGCATCGAGCTAACCTCCAGCTGTCAGCATTTAAGAAAAAAAATATTTATTGCAAGGTTAAATAATGTTACAGTGCTAGAAT
Organism: Acipenser ruthenus; assembly: GCF_902713425.1. Lineage (NCBI taxonomy): Eukaryota > Metazoa > Chordata > Actinopteri > Acipenseriformes > Acipenseridae > Acipenser > Acipenser ruthenus. The sequence continues at coordinate 47,632,782 of NC_081191.1, read as the reverse complement.
GGCTTATGAATGTTCTCAGAATCTTACAATGCAGTCCTTTATATACACTATTCAGTCCCATTAAGGCAAGAGGAAAGACATTTGTTGAAATTGCATTAATGTCCCTCATGTCTCTGGTCTTTTTCAGAGAAAGTTGAAGTCTTGCTAATTCTTGTACCGTTTTCTAAGGCACCTTGTCGATTTATTTATTAATTTTCATAAGCTGTCTGAGGATTACAGTCAATTACAGGCCTAAAATCAATACTAACACTACATGTAAACACTGCAATTTATAGAAGAATGCATTTGATACCTTATAGTTCTTAAAATAGGTTAATAACACTTTGTGGAAATTGTCATTTCATAAAGGACACTACTTAAATGACTAAATTCTGGCAGATTAAAAGGCAACTGAACAGGCAATCTTTAGATTTGACGTGTCCTTTATTAAATTACACAAGAATCACATTTTAAAGTGTGTGTTTCAGTGTGTTCACACTTTACGTGAGGAGAACCAATGCATTCCATTACTGTATCTCAATTTACTTTATATTACTCAGTTTGACCTACAGTGACACATTGTTTTAATAAACTTCTACTCGCATCTACTAAGTTTCATTTCTACTAAATTCAAGGCAAGACACAAAACTGAAAAAAAGATCCCAGCAATAAGGTTACAAACTCAATACCTTGATATTGCAATTGAGTTACCTTGTATTTATAGATATTTTTCAGTTATTATAACGCAGGCATTTCAAGCCTAGATGAAAAAAGTTTATAACATTAAAGATTCTAGCTGTCAAATATTAATGGAGAAGGTACAATACTGCAGTAAACCGGCTGTGCGGCTACTGATATGAGGACGTTTGGTTATCTTGAACTTCAGAAGTTAAGAATTTCATTAAGATGGTGACCCATTTCATCCTCACACCAGTTACAGTTCAACTTGGAGTTGGGGGGGGGGGGGTCCTTCACAAAGACACAAAGACAAATCTGCCCGATTCCAGCCTTGCTGAAGCACCCCCAGATGAGTCCAATTTTCAGCTTTGCCCAACACCTGGTCGTCTAATGGTTAGACGGAGACCTGGAGAGGCCTACAAGCCACAGTGTATCGCACCCACTGTGAAATGTGGTGGAGGATCGGTGATGATCTGGGGGTACTTCAGCAAGGCTGGAATCGGGCAGCTTTGGCATGAAGCAAGCCAAGTACAAGGTTGTCCTGGAAGAAAACTTGCTTCCTTCTGCTCTGACAATGTTCCCCAACTCTGAGGATTGGTTTTTCCAGCAGGACAATGCTCCATGCCACACAGCCAGGTCAATCAAGGTGTGGATGGAGGACCACCAGATCAAGACCCTGTCATGGCCAGCCCAATCTCCAGACCTGAACCTCACTGAAAACCTCTGGAATGTGATCAAGAGGAAGATGGATGGTCACAAGCCATCAAACAAAGCCGAGCTGCTTGAATTTTTGCGCCAGGAGTGGCATAAAGTCACCCAACATCAATGTGAAAGACTGGTGGAGAGCATGCCAAGACGCATGAAAGCTGTGCTTGAAAATCAGGGTTATTCCACCAAATATTGATTTCTGAACTCTTCCTAAGTTAAAACATTAGTATTGTGTTGTTTAAAAATGAATATGAACTTATTTTCTTTGCATTATTCGAGGTCTGACAACACTGCATCTTTTTTGTTATTTTGACCAGTTGTCATTTTCTGCAAATAAATGCTCTAAATGACAATATTTTTATTTGGAATTTAGGAGAAATGTTGTCAGTAGTTTATAGAATAAAACAAAAATATTCATTTTACCCAAACACATACCTATAAATAGTAAAACCAGAGAAACTGATAATTTTGCAGTGGTCTCTTAATTTTTTCCAGAGCTATATATATATATATATATATATATATATATATATATATATATATATACATATATATATATATATATATATATATATATATATATATATATATAAAAATCTCAAAATTGCTGAACGGACACAAACTAGCATTTGGTTTGCACTTCGTGAGATTTGTCACATCCCAACACCATCCCTAGGAAAGGTCAGATAACTGCTGGGTTGCTGTCAACTTTAAGTAAGAAATATGCTTTAAAAGTAACTTTCCTGTTTATTCTGTGGAATGGAGTTACTTTGTAATATTTTTAAGGTCCTAGTAAAACTAAATACATAAATCAGGACAACTGCATTCTAGTTGTTAAGGTTGGTTTACATTTTTAAGTAATTGACTTAAGATTCAAAGGACGTTTAATCTGTAATATCTGAGCTTCAGTATGCCGTCTAATTTACTGTTGAAGGCATCTGACAGAATATAATATGTTGCCATGGTAACTTCTGGCCGTTGATTCTGAGCACCTCTTGTTATAAAAAATGAACTCTATAGACGGTGCCTTTTGTTTTGCTTTACTATAATCATAAATACCATTTAACTTCAAGTGTGAAACCGAAGATAAACTATTTGCATTTACTGTATGCAAATTGTGTGGGCCAAGTGAACAGGCTTAAACTAATGCAATAACCCATGTGCCACCTACCTTCCTATTTGTCATATCTTTTTAGTCATTCCTTTCTTCCATGAAAAGATTCAGTACCTGTCCACATGTTCTATACATTGTTTCCAAGGGTGGTTCTTCTGAATCTTCAAATTCAGCTTCTTCATCAGAGCAGGACTCAAACCCGTCTTCGTAATAATACTCTTCTGCTGTCTGGGGGTCCTCTGGGATCTCTAAAAGAATACATTTCAGTTATTTAGACAACATAGTTTTCCCTCACCAATCAAGCAGTGACCTGTTAAATTTTTATAACACTAGCTTTAGAACTACTCACAAAAAGATCAAGATCAAGAATGTCATTTATAGGGTGGAAAGATATGGCTCATTGCATCCTTTAACAGAGCATTTCAGGTCACGCATAACAAGAATGATGAATAAAATATGAGTTTCAAAAAATATGTCAATCTTTCACACTGTAAAGCAAGATCACAAAAAAAACACAAAAATGTTCTATTCACAGAGAATGTATTTTTCTTGAATAAACATTCATTAAATAAACTCACAAACATGCGACACACACACATCGTTGGACCAACTCTTATATTCATAGTTTTAAGCAACTAATACAAAAAAAAAAGTAAAACATGGAGGCAGAACCAAAGCACAAATGCAATATGTCAGGAAATCAGGGAGAATTCAGTACTTTCATTTCAGTGAATATTTAGGTGTTAAACTTCGGGATACTTTGTGCTTTTTAGACTTCTGGACGAATGTTGCTTAAACATAGTTTTACATTGGATGTTATTTTTGTACAGCAAACTACTGAACCGGGCAAAGCTTCCACAACCTGCAATACAATGACTGTATTCCACTGCTCACACTCACAACTGTACATGAAAGTGGATTCTAAGTCAGGGATTCTTACAGTATTATGCAAGCATAATCCTATTCAAATCTAATTTAGGCTTACTGATATTTCCGTGCATGAAAATAATCAGATTCGCCCTAAGAGCTACTAAAAGTCTTTCACCATCAATTGAGATTTATATAGGGCCTTTCATTGCACGGCATCCCAATATGCTGTAAAAACTCAGTCATTAAAAATACTGTGATAATAGCCAACAATAATAAAAGGCCAGAATGAACTGATCAAGAATGAATGAATGAATGAATAAATAAATAAATGAATAAATACCAAATAGGGTGTCTAGCATTTCAATAATATTTTTACCCTGGAATATTATCATTGCTGGTCAATCACATTTGATTTAAATGCAACTCCTCTCTGAATTTGAAGCATCTATAAAATACAAATAAAGCTACAGGTTCTGGTTAGAAAATGAAAAGTAGACTTTACTCTTCCTTGGCAGCTAATAGTAAAGGGGATTCACCTTTGTATCTTAAAAAAGCAATTTTACACACCATAATTTACTAGCAAAACTGTGGCTTCAGATACTAATTTATTCAAAGAAGCGAGACAATCATTGGACCCAGTGGGGTTTTCTACATTAGACTGTTGAACACTGCCGATTGTAGTTGAAGTTATATGAATTTTAAACAAGTATAAATATAATACATCTCAATTGCAAACTATTTTTGAACGTTTTCACTTGGCCTCATTTTTATTATATTTAGGTTTTATGAAAACAGATTTTATACAAACAGGTACAAAACAATGGGTTCAATAAAAAAAAGCCTTCCATTGAATCCTTTTTGGATTACATAATGATATGGTTCGTAACTGTTTTGATTTAGAAGTTCCCTTTTTGTTTAATTTTAAACCCATCACATAATTATTGTTACGATACTAGAACAAACCAGAAGTGACGTCATTTGACAGGTGGCAGGACGGAGGCCCTACACTTGTAAATAGCGTGTGTGCTTGTTGTAAATAAAGCTAGTTTATTTTGAAATGTAAATATAGCATGGATGGGGTTAAAATCCCATTTCTTCAAAATCCATGTGCAGAATGTGGCCAGGTGTTGATTGATTGATTAGTTGTCAATCAGCCCTAGACACATGGTATATAAGAGCCAGATCCTGTGTTCTGGGCTAATTTAGTTTAGGGAAAGGAATGGGAGGTTGTGCTCCCAGTCTCTGCACTTTCATAGCTCTGCTTGGGTGCATTGGTTTGTTTGTAGTCTTCTGCCTACGGTATGTGTCTTATTGCTGCCACTAGCCAGCCTTGACCTTTAATGCTACTGTATCACATAGGAGAGTTTCCTGTACAGCAAAAGAATATTGTATATATATTTCTCATAGGCCACAGATGATACCACACAGCACCAGTCAAATTATTTATATGCCAAAAAAAGTTAAATAGATCATATTTTATGACAAGCAAGCAAGAATGTTCTCCTACAGCACAATAGAAACGCTCCCATGTGACGTTAGGGTTAGTGGAATGTAACTGCAAAAATAATTAAGATACATAAAACACAGTAAGCCAACAGATAAAATAATTCTCTCTCTCTCTTCAGATAGAAGAGAGAGAGAGAGAGAGAGAGAGAGAGAGAGAGAGAGAGAGAGAGAGACTAAACTGCAGAACAAACCAAGTCTCTTAGGAGACTGACCACTATATTAAACCAGCAATGTGCATGCCAGAGAAAGAGAAATGTCTATAGGGGGATTCTTGTGACTAATGAAAAATAAACAGCTAGAGACAGATCTGAAACACAGAAAGGGAATTCACTTTGGGCCCAACAACCTGAATGAGACTAGGTTAGGTTAGATTAGGTCATTATCATAACCCTAGTTCCCTGAAATAGAAATATAACCATTACCTAATGGCTGTTTACCTCCTAAAGACCCAAAACCTAAATAGATATATCAAAGCTGCACACTATGACGCAGTCATGCCCACTCCCGAAGGTATATAAGGACTGTCCGCACAGATCACAGCATCATTTTTCCTTTAAGCCTGCTGCAATCATGGACGCAGTGACCTTGGAGGTTAATGGTTACATTTCTATTTCAGGAACCAGGGTTATGATGATAACCTAACATTCCCTATCAAGTATGAAATGTAACCATTATCTAATGGGTAAGTATACCCAAGCCGTCGCAAGGCAATATTGCAGAACGACTGGAATGCTACAAAGCTAAGCCAAAGGCTACCTTGCGTGTTACCAATAACTCCAGTAACAAGTAGCTGGGGCTAAAAAATTGAAGGAGAAACTCACCTCCGTCTATGTTGTAAGGGTCGACCCTGAAGCTGCCCTGAATACTCTACTTCCAAAGCCAGAGTTTTGCGGATCCACGACATTCAGTCTGTAGAACCTCATAAAGGTATGGGGAGTAGCCCACACCGCTGCATTGCAAATATCTGTAAAAGATGCACCCTGGAATAAAGCCCACGAAGCTGCCATGTCCCTGGTGGAATCGGCAGTAAGCTTTTCTGGAGAGGGCAAGTTGGCCAGTCCTGACCATGTCTGCTATCCACTTGGACAGCCACTGCTTAGACAAGGCTTGACCATGGGACCTAGCCCCAGCGCAGGCAATAAATTGTTTGGACTGCCTCCAACTTTTCATCCTGTTAACTTACGTTACGCCAGGGCACGCACTGGGCAGAGCGTATGTAGCTGCTGCTCTCTGTCAGACTGGAAAGGAGGTGGATGGAAAGCCTCCAATTCCACAGACTGGGTGACATCAAATGCCGAGTCTTCGGCAAAAAGGCAGGATTGGTACAAAGCGTGACCCTTCTCTTGGCCTCTGTAAAATTTAAGCAGGCTTTCGCTATCGAGAATGCCTGCATCCAGGGCTGGCGCCAGAACCCGGGCAAGCGTCGGGGGCCCACACACATACAGAAATGAAGTTTCTACTACTCAAGCAGCCTTTAGGGCTAGAAACGTTTAGCTTTCACGAAACTAAACTGTATCTGTGCAGTGCAACTTTAAGAGCTCCCATTTTTTCTTTTCTGTTTCCTGCTTGCATCCCGTTCCCTTTAGTCCCGCTTCTTCTCACTCCCTATTGGCTTCCGACCTCCACAGTTCTTCACAAAGATCGACATAAAATTGGACAAATGTGCCATTTAAAGACATTCTATAACTGGCACATTTACTTTCCAAAATCAAGACTAATTTGACAAGCGTTTTGTCGAGCCTCGTTACCATAACGTCTTACTAAGGATGTGATTTTGTCACAGTAAAAATATGTAAAAACACGGCACAGTCGTGGCTAAAAAATTACAATTTCATGGAATGATCACGGCTACAAAGATTTGAACTTAAAACATATATTTATTTATGTACTATTTCAGTATTTGTGCAAAGTATATATTTAATGTATTTAACATGTATTCTTTTGACACACACACAGCCACAACCCCCTTCTCTCGTCTCTCTACACAAAAACTGACCCCCTGTTAACCAGTCAGGTGCCTGGAATAAAGAAATTGCCAAACGGCTTAATGAGACAAAGATAACACTATGTAACACAATTTTTGTTCCTGGGTAGTAAATGTTATTTCCTAATTGCTTATGCCTCAAAAGTATAGAAAATGGCGATTATTCCCCACAAACTTTGCTTTTGTGACCAGGACAGTGATATTTTGAAATGTACCTATTTCCAATGAGAAAACGGGCAAATTTGTGTCTTTTCGTTCACATAAAGTCAGAAAAAAACAACATATGAATCCAAATTAACATGTATTTATACTAAAGTGATACAAAAATGACTACAAAAGATTTAGAAGTGAACAGTTTTTTGAGATTTATGATTATACTGTAAATCACTTTCACGAATCAGCCCCCAAATGTAGTCTCCCATCATGTTCTCGTTATACTGTCCTTGGTAGCGGCGTTCAAAGTCCAGTATATCCTGGTGGAAGCGCTCGCCTTGCTCCTCTGAGTACGCTCCCATGTTCTCCTTGAATTTATCAAGATGAGCATCAAGGATATGGACTTTGAGGGACATCCTACAGCCCATTGTGCCGTAGTTCTTCACCAGAGTCTCAACCAGCTCCACATAGTTTTCGGCCTTGTGATTGCCCAGGGAGCCCCAAACCACTGCGACAAAGCTGTTCCAAGCCGCTTTCTTCTTACTAGTGAGCTTCTTGGGGAATTCATTGCACTCCAGGATCTTCTTTATCTGTGGTACGATGAAGACACCGGCTTTGACCTTTGCCTCAGACAGCTTAGGGAAGAAGTCTTGAAAGTACTTGAAGGCTGCCGACTCCTTGTCTAGAGCTCTGACAAATTGTTTCATAAGGCCCAATTTGATGTGCAGTGGTGGCATCAGCACCTTCTGGGGGTCCACCAGTGGCTCCCACTTGACGTTGTTCCTCCCCACAGAGAACTCGGTCCGCTGTGGCCAGTCCCGTCTGTGGTAGTGCGCCTTGGTGTCCCTGCTGTCCCAAAGGCAAAGATAGCAGGGAAACTTGGTAAAACCGCCTTGGAGACCCATCAGGAATGCCACCATTTTTAAGTCTCCTATGACCTCCCAGCCGTACTCATCATACTTCAAGGCGTCCAGCAAGGTCTTGATGCTGTTGTAATCCTCTTTGAGGTGCACCGAGTGAGCCAAGGGAAGAGACGGGTACTTGTTACCATTATGGAGCAGCTATTTATATTACTGGAAAGTTCTAGAAAGTTCTAGAAGTTACTCCAAGTTTACTCAGCACTGAATCTATCTGGAATGTTCTGGAAAATAGGTAAATTTCAAAATATCACTGTCCTGGTCACAAAAGCAAAGTTTGTGGGGAATAATAGCCATTTTCTATACTTTTGAGGCATAAGCAATTAGGAAATAACACTTACTACCCAGGAACCAAAAAAATAATAATAATTGTTACACGGTGTAATCAATTAAACTCCCAGCTGCCCATTTATTTTGGTAAATTCCATGTTAAAAATGCTCTTTTTTGTTGCAGATTTTTTTTTCATTCTTAGCCCTCAAATAAGCAATTTGGACAGTTTTCAAAACTATCTTTACTATACTTTTTTTAAATACACACTTTTTTATTGTGATTATGATAAACGGAAATACAGTATTTCAATAGAACTTTAATAACAACGTGTTTACAATTGTAGCATTATAATATAGATCACAACATAATATCTTTTTTTTTTTACAATGGCAGCACTATATAAGTATAAATAACATAATGTTTTACAATGGCAGCATTATAATAACATTATAATACTTGTGCAGTCATATCACTTTTTAGAAATTATTTTTGTGTGATAGATTTCAAAGCAGAAACACTTCAAACCCTCATCAATGCAAACGTCTTTATCTAGCACATCAGAAAACTTGCAACGCAAATTTTCAATCACATCATATACAGTATCTTCCCCAGTTTCAGGCACAGGTGTATAGCGCTGTTATATGAATTATTATCTGTGAAGTGTAGGTATAATAAATAAATAGGTCATTTTGACCAGTACCAAATCTGACAAGGCTTCCCTACAACTTGTAACACCAACAAATAAAAAACAAAAACAAAAAAATCCTCGTTTTATTCTTTGTAGATACACAGGCATCCATTTTTCACTCTCAGCTATGTATGTACAGATGACCCGGTCTGTCAAGCACATTTATTAGGGGCTGCTGCCATCTGCCAGTAAAAATAAAACTGCATACACTTTTACAATAAAGTTTTCTTATTTTTTTCACTGAAGCATGTTAAAAAGATGTGTTAAACTTTGCAGATGTATGGAAGGCCATCTGGGCCAAAAACGTGTGCTGTTAGTACACGTTTCAAATAAATTACTATGTGTTGTACTGCGATACACTACAAGTTCTATTTTGTTAACTACACATACTATTTTTACTACACGTACAAATTTGGGCCAATCAGTACTTTAGAAATGAAATAAGAGCCAATGAATTTGAAGAAAATAGTATATGTACTAAATGATCCAATGAAAAGTTGCCTCACATTTTCCATGCTCTTCCAAAAATGATCAGGGAATCTGAGGCTTAGATTATTTTTAAAAGCTGTCTCAAAACATACTTTTTTAAACTTGCCTTTGCAATTGTTTAACTTCTGTTTGTACAAAGTTTTTTATATGCCTTTACATTTCCTGTAGTATGTTTTTATTATTATTATTAGGCTTCCAAGCCATAGGCTGGGGAAGGGCTGGGGAAGCCTATTGTTTCTGTAAGGATTATTATTATTATTATTATTATTATTATTATTATTATTATTATTATTATTATTATTATTTCTGCCAAAACCTCATCGCAGAAACAAAAAATCGTGTTTGTAGGTAGGTGGCTATGTGCAGATAACAGGTTAGGTGTCCAATCTTGCGCAAGTCACATGGTTTGGCAGCCATATTGGATTTTGCAAAAAATTTTAAAACGCCTATGCTTCGGAAACCGCTTACTCTAGAGTTCTGAAAAAAAAAAAAAGCTGATTGGTTATGTGGTTTGGCAACCACATTGATTAATGTCATAAAAATGTCGAATTCTCAAAATTCAAACATCATCTTCTCTGAAACCGCTTATCCGATTGAAACAAAAATTGGAATAAAACATCTCAGTATGGTCCTCTATTCCGCTTGTTCAAAGGAAGTTGCTACTGTGAAAATCGTGGCATCCACGCTGCATGACATCATCAACACACGCAACTGGCTATAAAACTGCCTATGCTGCACCAAAATGCACGAAATTTCACACAGATGTAGAGGACTATGGGATGTTGTGCCATGGTCAATATGGCAGCCATTGGTCACATGGTGTGGCAGCCATCTTAGATTTAATGTAAATTTTGCCCAATTGGCAAAAATGCTGTTATCATGAACGGTAAATAGCACAGCCGTGAAAAAATGTCTACATATTGCGATAACCAATGCACATAAAATTTACGATGACTGCTTGGAAGCCATAAAGTTGCTCGCAACTCTTCTGTCACCGTAAAACTTCCAGTAATCGCCAGGTCTTTTGTAAATGGCGAGTTATGAATAATAATACAATGCGCTGGATCTGGTCATTTTAGTGGATTTTATTGTTGTTTTTATTAGCAATGCAGATTCATTCTTCTGCTTGTTCATTTTCTAAAGTTTTGCATATCCTAGAAGATGTTAGTGATGTTATACAAAATGCAATTATTATTAGGCTTCCAAGCCAAAGGCTGGGAAGCCTATTGTTATTGTTATGTTTATTATTATTATTATTATTATTATTATTATTATTATTATTATTATTATTATTATTATTTTTCCGCACAAACAACATTGCAGAGTTTTGAAAACGCATATGTAAGCAGATGCCTATGGCTGGACAACCAGACTGGCATCCCCGAATGAAAAAGTCACATGTTTCGACCGCCATATTGGATCTAGTGGAAATTTGGGGAATTTTTCAAAACTCTTGCCGTTAAAAACAATTTAAGGTGGAACTATGACAATGGCAGCAGATAGTGCAGCAATAGCCTATAAAAAACATATGTTCAATCGAGGTCGATTGAACAATTACTTTGTCCGGTACGCTGGATTGGCGCCAGATATTCAACAATCTTCTTGTCTTAAACCGCAACGTCAATCGACACCTAAATTGGCACGCATGTTCATGACCAGGTCCTTTCTACCGTTTGTAAAATCCACGATTTTTCATTACAAAACATGGCCGCGGCGCACAAATAACCGTTTCATGATGGCTCTATTTTCATACATTCGTGCATAAATCCAAGGTGCAATACACTACAGTCATGAAACTTTGTATGACCATAGAGACTCACGTGAAGTACTGGTGATATGAAAATGATACATTTTGATCACATGGTTTGGCGGCCATATTGATAATTGTAAAAAAAACTTTGGCAACCCATAACAAGAACATCAATGCACTTATGCTTTTCAATATCAACACAATTGCACAGACCATTGGAAAGTAATAACTGCTGAAGTTTGAAACAAATTGCTCACACGGCGAGGCGGCCATCTCGGAATTTACGTTGAAATTTTAACTCCTAGGGCGTGCCGACAGGGTCAAAGTTATAATGGAACATGTATGGGAAGTCATATGTGCTCTATGAAAAAATGTCATCGCCCGTGACCTCTGACCTCTCCTAAAGGTCAAACGTGATGCATGACATCATCAACAGACGCAACTGGCTATAAATCTGCCTATAACTTCTTATCGGCTGCACCAAAAATGCACGAAATGTGACAAGGATGTAGAGGACTGTGGGATGTTGTGCCATGGTCAATATGACGGCCTTTGGTCACATGGTGTGGCAGCCATCTTGGATTTAATGAATTTTGAGAAATTTTCAAAAGTCTTCTACTCATGAACGGTAAATACCACAGCTGTGAAAAATGTTGTACATAGTGCGCAAACCAATGCGCTTAAATTTCACGATAACTGCTTGGAAGCCTTTATAGTTGCTAGCAACTCTTGTTATTATTATTAGGCTTCCAAGTCAAAGGCTGGGAAGCCTATTGTTATTGCTGTGTTTATTATTATTATTATTATTTTTAATATTATTATTATTATTATTATTATTATTATTATTATTATCATTATTATTCCCAAACATCATCACAGAGTTATGAAAACGCATACGTAAGCAGATGCCTATGACTGGACAACCAGACTGGCATCCCCGAATGAAAAAGTCACATGGTTCGACCACCATATTGGATCTCGTGGAAATTTTGGGAATTTTTCAAAACTCTTGCCGTTAAAAACAACTTAAGGTGGAACTATGACAATGGCAGCAGATAGTGCAGCAATGGCCTATAAAAAAAACCTATGTTCAATCGAGGTCGATTGAACAATTACTTTGCCCGCTACGCTGGATTGGCGCCAAATATTCAACAATCTTCTTGTCTTAAACCGCAACGTCAATCGACACCTAAATTGGCAAGCATGTTCATGACCAGGTCCTTTCTACCGTTTGTAAAATCCACGCTTTTTCATTACAAAACATGGCTGCGGCACGCAAATAACCGTTTCACGACGGCGCTATTTTCATACATTCGTGCATAAATCCAAGGTGCAATACAATACAGTCATGAAACTTTATATGACCATAGAGACTCACGTGAAGTACTGGTGATATGAAAATGACACATTTTGTCACATGGTTTGGCAGCCATATTGATGATTGTAAAAAAACTTTTGCAACCCGTAACAAGTACACCATTGCAGTTATGCTTTTCAATGTCAACACAATTGTACAGACCATTGGAAAGTAATAACTGCTGAAGACTGAAACAGATTGCTCAAACGGCGTGGCGGCCATCTCGGAATTTACGTTGAAATTTTAACTCCTAGGGCGTGCCGACAGGTCATAGTTATAATGGAACATGTATAGGAAGTCATATGTGCTCTATGAAAAAATGTCATCGCCCGTGACCTCTGACCTCTCCTAAAGGTCAAACGGTGATGCATGACATCATCAACATACACAACTGGCTATAAAACTGCCTATAACTTCTTATTGACTGTACCAAAATGCACAAAATTTGACACGGATGTAGAGGACTGGGGGATGTTGTGCCATGGTCAATATGGCGGCCTTTGGTCACATGGTGTGGCAGCCATCTTGGATTTAATGAAAATTGTGCAATTTCCAAAAGTCTTCTTCTCATGAACGGTAAATACCACAGCTGTGAAAAATGTTGTGCATACTGCGCTAACCAATGCATTTAAATTTCACGATAACTGCTTGGAAGCCTTTATAGTTGCTAGCAACTCTACTAATTATTATTATTATTATTTTATTATTATTATTATTATTATTATTATTATTATTATTATTATTATTATTATTATTATTATGTGGTCCAGTGGTTAAAGAAAGTGGCTTGTAACCAAGAGCTCCCCAGTTCAAATCCCACCTCAGCCAATGACTCATTGTGTGACCTTGAGCAAGTCACTTAACCTCCTTGTGCTCCGTCTTTCGGGTGAGACGTAGTTGTAAGTGACTCTGCAGCTGATGCATAGTTCACACACCCTAGTTTCAGTCACCTTGGATAAAGGCGTCTGCTAAGTAAACTAATAATAATAATAATAATAATAATAATAATAATAATAATAATAATAATAATAGATTGTGATGACCCTTACTATTTTTGACAGTAAAGCAGTAGACAGAGAGATAACAATTATTAACAAATGTGTTAGACTTGATAATAAACAAGGTCCCTGTCTCGGCCAGGACCACGCCAAGTAAAATAACAAATGCAAAACCTCAATGAGACAGCTGCAGCAAATGTTTGCTTGCAGCGCAGAAGAAAATCTCTCGACGCCATATTTGCAATATTGCTTATGTTTATTTGGTGTATTCTTGTCTAAATGATACCAAAGGTTATTGGCTACTGTGCCAATTACGTTGTGCATAAGAAGCGATTACAAGCAAATACGTTGTCATGACAAGCCACTAATGAAAAATGACTATCCACCAACGTAGGAAATACGTAGCTCGTGTCATTTTTTTAGAAAAAATGTGCTCTGTGCTCTGATTGGTCCAAATGAGTATGTGTAGTGAATATTTGAAACTGGTACTACACAAAGCGTTTTTGACCCAGATGGCCTTAAGCGCCTGCACGCTATTCTCACGGTGATAAATTTTGAGTCACATGCACTCCACGTGGAAATCGCATGATAAGCAGCTGGGTGGTTAAAGTAGAACCAGGCCATTGCTATAAAGGGCTGTAACAGGGTGAAGTGTTACATGTGTGGGTAGTCACTGGAAAATACTGACAGACACAGAGCATTGGTGTTGATACGCCACTCAGGCGTGCAGATTTAATTTAAAAACTGACACTAGGGTACCAGCGATGGTAGACCTAGTGTCACATTTAATAAAGCAATAAAAACAAAGTAACAAAAGCTAAAAATAAAGGTTTGCCACACAAAATGACGAGCGCTAGTCCCACTAAAAGGAACGTCCCGCTCCAGGAACCTACTACTCTATGGTAACCCTCTTTATACTGTTTTGGGATCCACCTCCCCTAAGCTGACCTACTTCTGTTGTGTTATTTCTGAAGTCCTGGCCTCCCAGCGACTCCGGGCCATTCTGACGGTCCTGGCTGTGAAATCGCCTTCACAGGCTCCGTCTTGCAGTTAAAGGGCTCCGTAGTAGTCATTCCCGCAGAGCGGACACTTCCCTCCTGGATGTAAACAAACACTCAGTGTCCATCTGTACAGCAATGGCCTTGCAGCAGCCCCGAGCTGTAGCGCAGCCGCTTTTTGAGCTCTGCGCACCATCCCCAGGCACGCCCCCAGCCAATCCAGACCTCCCGATCACTTTAGCTCAGGATGAGCCTGCCACTCAACTGGTTGCTTAGCAACGCGTCTCCAACTGCGCGTCGCAGCTGATTTTCTACATGCACACACTTGCGCAGGAACCAGCGACCCGGTTTCCTGTCACAAGGGCATTTAAAACAATTAACTTGATTATTAAGAGAACTGATGCAGGGATAATTACTAATATGTTATGTATAGAAAACAGAATATATGAAGATTTCAATAACTTTCAGCATTTACCAGGAAACCTCATAAGTTAACATCTGTGACTTTAAACTGCTTAATAAGCTGTCAATTAAACTTTGATAACCTGGCCAGGTTTTCTGCCATCCAATTAATTATAGCAGGCAGCAGCCTTCTTAACCTGCACAAGTGTAGCTAATGCTACAAGGTTAGGAAACTCAGGGGAATGACTGCAAGAGCTGCAAATCAAGGTTCATGCTTCACCAGAACTGTAAACAGTCCTCCCTTTAGGTTTTGCATTATCAGGTGTATGCAGAGGTATATTTTCTGGTGAATGTGACGTTTGTTTCGCCTTAAAGCTGCTCCCTCCGCTTTCATGACATTGTTTGGGATATTGCTCTGCTAGTTGCTTAGAACTTAATATCACCATTTTTTTATAATTCTGTGTAAGTTGTGGTAATTTAATGAGCCCCCAAATGAGGACAGGATTTTTTTATGATAAAGTAATTTTCCTGATGTGCTTTCACACAATGCAGTACCAAAATAAATCATATACATTCAATAATTATTATTCGAATTAATTAATTAGATTTTAATCAATAACCTGAATGATATATTACTTCATTTTGTTGATTTAAGTAAGGCTTTTAATACACTACATTTTCAAGTTGGTAAATTTACGAGTTCACAAGAATATTGTTTTAATAACAATTACAGTGCTGTAACTCTCCAGCGAAGACAATGTATTTTAATACATCTCCATCATCCACCAGGTGGCAGTATTACTCAATTTCTGATCAAATTTCATATGGATTACACATTCTGTAGACATCAAGTCTCCATTTAATCTTTATTGCCACAAATGTGAAACATATTGTTTGAAGCTTGGTACTTAGCTCTGATAAAGATCTGCATTTCTTTAAAAAGGTTAAGACTGGCTGATCTTCACAGCAGGGATTCTCTCTAAACAAATGGTACTCTGGCTTTATATTAGTTTGTGTCAAGGTCTCTTGTCAGAGTCGTCTGAGGAAGAAATTCAATGGCATATTTTCATTTAACCCTTTGCGGTCCTACATCAGACAAGGTTCGACATTACAATTTTTCCTTTCCGGTCCAATGACTCTGTCCGACATCATCAAAAAGACATGAAGCACAGGTCCCTAGTCGTTTTTTCTTCGTAAAAAGCAGAGAAAAGCTTTCAATGGCAGAGTGAGACTGATAGAAGCCGAGAGAAGCCGAAGAAAAAGTAGGTGGATTTGAGCAATACATATAGTCCCTTCACCACAGACATAACACAGACATAAACAAACAAGATAGCTGCTTCCACTTCCAAATAATATCACAGATATTTGCCAAGCTTTATCAGATGTTATATTAATAAAATAATGACTTGGATAGCATTATTGAGGAGTTTGGAGATAAAACAAGTGATCAGGAGATGATTTATCAGTATGCACTACTATGAAGAGATATGTGATAAATACAGCGAACAAGGAGTGGGGCAGGGCTGGATATGCAGTACTGAGTGTCCTGTTGATATGCAGTGCCTTTTAAACCTGTTTTACTATGAATACAATTACTTTTAAACAGCACGTGTGAAAATAAATGGGACCTGACGTGTCTGACAGGCGCTGAATAAATGGACCACAAAGGGTTAAGCAAATATAAATTGTACTTTCTACATCACAAAGTAGTCACTGTTATTTGACGTTTGCTAACCATGGCAGTCCAATCATAAGTGAGTGGAGGTGGGACATAAACAGTTGACGGTCTTGTGTAAGTTTAACTATTTAGAATTGCTTTTTACAAATTCAAAAAAAATGTCATCGGACAACGGAGAAATCGTAGTCAGTTTTGTTACGAATCAATTTTCAAGAAAAACTTTCTCAGCAAAAATTGGAGATTGTTAAAAAAGGGAGATATACACCACAAATACACTAACTGACACAGAAAGGAAAGGGATATACTCGCCACTTCCAACATTTAAATTATGAAAGATATCCAGGCTTACCGGTAGCTGTCAATTAAAAAAATATAGAGCACATCCTGCACTCCACGTGGAGCACCTTTACTGGATGCGCGACTCGAGAGCCCCATGGAACTTTTGTTCAGTAAAGAAAAGGCGATATGGAACAGCACTGGCTACAGCAATCTAGGATGTCTATCGAAGTAAGCACAAAAACATGAGCTTTCCCAAAGTCACTTGGGAGCCACTGTAAGTGTAACACTCAAAACTTTTGGACAAATCCAGATTGATGTTCAACTGAATGAGCAGAAGCGTAGGGATACAATACATCACAATGAGCAAGTAAGAAAAAACGTGAGGTTCTTAAATGCTTAATTGATTCTGCTGTTTACTTTGGCAAGCATGAATTGGCATTCAAAGGGCACGGTGAAGGCACCAATTCCTCAAATAAAGTTAATTATGTGGAATTACTTTCTCTGATTACTAACTACGACAGCATGTTAAGCAATCACTCAGTGGCCACAGTATTCTCGGGTACCTCTAACAAGATTCAGAAAGAACAAAAGCAGAAGTACAGGAAGCCAAGTACGTAGCTGTAATTAAGACGATGGAAATGCAGCTCAGCTGTGTTGTTTTTTCAGGTATGTATCCCAAAAGAATGGTTGCTTTGTGAAAATGTTTTTTTTAGATTCTATTGTTTTTTTTTAGTATTACTAAAAAATCGTTACCTTCATAAAAAATGTGCACAGTTTAATCCATCGATTAATCTACCCATTAATCAACCAATGCCCGTAAATTAAACAATCAAAATGTTTTGAGTGACAGCCCTAGTTAAATTGCATCCCTGGCTAGCGTCTTCATTACACTATTTTAATGCAACAGCATGATTTATTTTGTGTTACCGGTAGGCTAAAGTAAAAAGTAAGTGTGCTACAGCCAGGCATTCATTTGAATTTCAGACCACAACATGGTCTCATTTGAAGTATTTATAAAAACCCCAAAAGTAATGACTAAAGCTAAGGTTTACAATTTTAGAAAAGCAAACTATGAAGGTATGAAATAGAGACTAACAGAAGTAGATTGGAGTAAAATAGAGAGAACATCCACAGAAAAAGGTTGTTTTTTAAAAATGCAATACTAGATGTGTAAAACAATTACATCCCAAAAGTAGACAAATCTAAATCTAAAATGGTTTAATAGATCAATTAAAAAAAATATTCAGCGAAAAAAGGCACTTTAAAGAGCATTTAAAAGGGACCAAAAACAAAGTACACAGAAAGAGTACTTGGAACTGCAAACACAAGTCAAAAAGGAAGTTAGAAAGGCCAAGAGAGAGATAGAAATCAATATTGCTAAGGGGGCTAAAACCAATTCCAAAATGTTTTTCCAATATTATAACAGCAAGAGAACATTCAATGAAGAGGTTAAATGTCTAAGAGACACAAATGGCAAAATCATAGACGAAGAAAAAAAAATAGCAAATATATTTAATGATTAGTTTTCACAAGTTTTTACAAAGGAGGACACGGACAACATGCCCCACATGTCGACCTGTTCCTATCCAATTTTAAATAAGTTTAGCATAACAGAGGCAGAAGTGTCAAAGGGACTAGGAGCACTTAAAATAAACAAATCCCCTGGGCCGGATGAGATCCTCCCAATAGTACTCAAAGAAATGAAAGAAGTTATTTACAAACCGCTAACCAAGATCAAGCAACAGTCTCTTGACACAGGGGTTGTACCGACAGACTGGAAAATAGCAAACGTAATACCGATCCACAAAAAGGGAGACAAAACCGAACCAGGTAACTACAGGTCAATAAGCCTGACTTCTATTATATGTAAACTTATGGAAACTATAATAAGATCCAAAATGGAAAATTACCTATATGGTAACAATATCCTGGGAGACAGTCCGCATGGTTTTAGAAAAGGGAGATCATGTCTAACAAACCTACTTGACTTTTTTGAGGATGCAACATTGAAAATGGATAATTGCAAAGCATACAACATGGGTTATTTAGATTTCCAGAAAGCTTTTAACAAAGTCCCACATAAAAGATGAATTCTCAAACTGAACGCAGTAGGGATTCAAGGAAATGCATGCACATGGATTAGGGAGTGGTTAACATGTAGAAAACAGAATGTACTGATTAGAGGAGAAACCTCAACATGGAGCAAGGTAACCAGTGGTGTACCACAGGGATCAGTATTAGGTCCTCTGCTATTCCTAATCTACATTCATGATTTAGATTCTGGTATAGTAAGCAAACTCGTTAAATTTGCAGACGACACAAAAATAGGAGTAGTGTCAAACACTGTTGCAGCAGCAAAGGTCATTCAAAATGATCTAGACAGCATTCAGAACGGGGCAGACACATGGCAAATGACATTTGATAGAGAAAAGTGCAAAAGTATTGCATGCAGGCAATAAAAATGTGCATTATAAATATCTTATGGGAGATACTGAAATTGAAGAAGGGAACTATGAAAAAGACCTAGGAGTTTATGTTGACTCAGAAATGTCTTCATCTAGACAATGTGGGGAAGCTATAAAAAAAGGCCAACAAGATGCTTGGATATATTGTGAGAAGTGTTGAATTTAAATCAAGGGAAGTGATGTTAAAACTTTACAATGCATTAGTAAGACCTCACCTAAAATATTGTGTTCAGTTCTGGTCACCTCGTTACTAAAAGGATATTGCTGCTCTAGAAAGAGTGCAAAGAAGAGCGACCAGAATTATCCCGGGTTTAAAAGGCATGTCGTATGCAGACAGGCTAAAAGAATTGAATCTATTCAGTCTTGAACAAAGAAGACTACGCGGCGATCTGATTCAAACATTCAAAATCCTAAAAGTTATAGACAATGTCGACCCAGGGGACTTTTTTGACCTGAAAAAAGAAACAAGGACCAAGGGTCACAAATGGAGATTAGATAAAGGGGCATTCAGAAAAGAAAATAGGAGGCACTTTTTTACACAGAGAATTGTGAGGGTCTGGAACCAACTCCCCAGTAATGTTGTTGAAGCTGACACCCTGGGATCCTTCACGAAGCTGCTTGATGAGATTCTGGAATCAATAAGCTACTAACAACCAAACGAGCAAGATGGGCTGAATGGCCTCCTCTCGTTTGTAAACTTTCTTATGTTCTTACATGTTTGTTATAAAATGTGTCTTTCCAAACAACACATTTGATTATATATATATATATATATATATATATATATATATATATATATATATATATATATATATATATACACCTATGTGACAGGGTGGCTGGGCGGTGACGTCAGGCCAGATGCAGGAAGTAAAAATACTGACACCAACAGTACTGCAGTTAAAGGCGGCACCGTTTTATTTAAATACAAAAATAAAATAAATATTTAAACAAAAACACTTGCTCACAGAGCGAAAATAAAAGGTTTAAACAAAACAAAATCACGAACCACAAAATAATAAAAAATGATCCAGGTCAGGCTGGGCAGTAGCCTTCACTGATCCTGAAGATATTTTAGCAGGATAAGTCTCTTGTGGTGTAACCCCTTTAATCTCAGGGACGTCATATCCCAATTTATTAAAGATTGAAAAAGAATGTCATGTGATATTTCCAGTGAAGCAATAATGAGCTCTATGACCAGGGCATTTCCTGGGGTTTATTGCCCTGGACCGAGTTTTTAATACATTTTCATATATTTAAAACTGTTTTACACCTTGAATCACTTGTTCTGGACTAGGGGTTAATAAATAATAACCTAACTAATGTGACTGTTTTAGTTGCCACCGTTCCAGTTTTCTTAAGAATTAACTTTAAAACATCTAAGGGCAGCCAACTCCAAATTGGTCGAAATCTATTTGGAAGAATTACCCCAGAAAGAGATTTTCAAACCTTAACCTTAACTGCACACTGTAAAACTCTGTAGAATGATAGTACCTGAATATACAGTATTTATCAACCAATAAACCTATCTATTCTTTGAGTGACATGACATGGCTGTTGATACTAAACAATTTGGTTTTCGCCTGGCACACTCCGCTGAAACTGCTCTTCTCTCTGTCACCAACTCTACTCTCTGCCCGTGCCACCTCCCTCCTCTGTCCTAATTCTCCTCGACTTCTCTGCTGCCTTTGACACAGTCGACCACTCTATTCTCCTGTCCTCCCTCTTTGACATGGGACTCTCCGGCATTGCTATTTCCTGGTTCTCCTCCTACCTCTCCAATCACATGTACAGTGTCCTCGTGTGGTTCACCCTCTGCCTGTTGCTCTCTTTCGACAGGTGTCCCCCAAGGTTAAGTCCTGGGACCCCTTCTGTTTTCTCTCTACATCCACTACTATTGATACTGTAAATATGAAGAGGTATGGGACGGGACGGGGGTATGAACAGGGGGTTATCTGTTTATATTGTGTCTTTATTGATGTTTGTTGTTTAAGTGCTTTGGCAAAAATTTATTTTATTTTGTCATGCCAATAAAGACTTTTTAAAATTTTAATTTGAAAGAGCGAGAGAGATAGCTTGTGTGAAAATAGGAGGCACTTTTTTACACAGAGAAGTGTGAGGGTCTGGAACCAACTCCCCAGTAATGTTATTGAAGCTGAAACCCTGGGATCCTTCAAGAAGCTGCTTGATGAGATTCTGGGATCAATAAGTTACTAACAACCAAATGAGCAAGATGGGCTGAATGGCCTCCTCTTTCATATGTTCTTATGTTCTTATGTTCTTATGAATTTACTACTGTATTTATTAAATCGGACAACTCATGTCTCCCTCCAGACATCTCCGGTTTAGCAAGGGACTTCTGATTAGGAAAACTTTTTGATTTGGGGGTGAAGGTGGGGGGGGGGGGGGGACACTGGAGGTTCTTTGCCCGGGGCCCACAAAAACCTGGCGCCGACCCTGCCTGCATCTCACGGTGACTTTTCTTCTTCTTCCGCGGGGGAGGGGAAGAAGAAGCAGAGCTCAAGGAGGATGAGGAAGATGAGGAAGACCATGAGGACAGTTTCCTGCCCGGGCTACTTTCCCAGGTGTGTTGTCCGCTCTCCCTTGGCACAGAGCCATGGGGAGAGGACACAGCCACCTCTCTAACAGATCATGTCAGTCATTCACTACTGTCTCTACATAAAGAAAACGGCTTTCAGACAGGCAGTGCGCAAAGACATGTTACAATTTTGTGGACCTACGTAATACACTAAGAAAGTCAATGTGTCATTTGTATAGCAACAGGCTTAACAACCACATACCTGGTTGTAAACAAACCAGTAAGATGGTGTCGCGTTAAGGTTTTATTCAGTGATGAACCGAAAACGTTATTATAAATATAAAACTGCTGTACAGCTATGCTTCTACTAATGCATATTAAAGTTTTTCTTGTGTACAATGACTACCTAATTATTAGGCTTCCAAGCTGGCTTGGGAAGCCTATTGTTATTGTAAAGATTTTTTTTATTTGTATTTATTTATTTATTTATTTATTTATTTACTATTATTTTTTTATTATTGTCGTTTTTCCTCCCAAAACTTTAAAGTGCTCTTGTGTAGTGCGCGGTGTAACCAATTAACATGAAACTTGATTGGTTTCATGTTGATTGGAGGGCAGGATGCGCCCTATAGTCTGGGGATCGCCGGTTTGAGTCCTAGCTATTCCACTGCCGACCGTGGACAGGAGTTCCCAGGGTGCAGTGCACAATTGGCCAAGTGCCACCCAGGTGGGGAAGGCTTAGGTCAGTCAGGGTGTCCTCGGCTCACTGCGCACCAACGGCCCTTGTAGACTGTGGGCCTGCCTAAGTTACCCAGAGCTGTGTGGTCCTCCAAAACTGTAACTCTGAAGTGGCTGCATGGCCGGCCTGCAGAGTGAAAAGAAGCAGATGGCTGACAGCACACGTTTCGGAGGACGCGTGTGTCCGTCTTCGTCTCTCCCAAGTCAGCACTTTCCAAATTGGGCTTTCCAAATTGGGTAGAAAATTAGAAAAAATAATTGGGGATTCAAACATGTAAAAAAAAAAATTAAGAAATAAATAAATTGAGTTTAGAAAATAAACATCAAGACATGTTTATTATCTGTTGCCTGTAGGCATTTCATTTTATGTTTAATTCTTAATTTTTTACAGTGTAAGTTGTTCTCTAGATACAGTTTAAACACGTGTATTTGTGCTATTCATAAAAGTAGGTAAAGACAAACACTCCATACACCCCCATATTCTGATACTCTTAATAAAGTATACTGTAACCAAGTTTTATCACAATCAGAAAAGTAGTTCTCTAGATGCAGTTAAAATACGTATATTTGTGCTATTCATGAGAGTAGGTAAAGACAGGCACTCCATACACCCCCATATTCTGATACTCTTAATAATTAAATGTTGGGATCATGACTGCTTGTATAGGTATGGTGAGAGGTGATTATGTACTATTTGCCGCGGGTCCTGTCTGTTAAGAGGAGAAGAAAGCCACGCCCTCTGAAAGAAGAACTGATCTGACGATGCCAGGATCAGCAGTGTGGATCACTACTGCTTTTATTTATGATGGAAACGGTAGCTTTGTTATCACAGTGAAATAAAATTGATTTAGATTTCCATGATGGACCCCATAGAGCTACTGCTACATTGATGGGGTATATTTTGTTCTGACATGGGCAAGTGATCAAATTCAGAGGGCCATGCTCTGTAGAACCACTGGCCAGCCAAGTATCCTCCGAAACCAAAGGAAGGGGAAGCGTCAGTAAAAAGCTGGATAGCTTTGGGATCAGTAAGATACTCTTCGTAGAAGAAAGATAAGCCATTCCAATTGTCTAGGAGGTGGGACCAGAAGGTAAGGTCGGATCGGCAACTGGCTGTTATAGTGACATGGTGCAGTAGATCTTTAACAGATAAGGCTAGATCAAGAAGAAATTAAATGAAGGATCAGCCTTGTGGTGTGATCCTCATGGCATAATTAAAATGCCCTAGTATGCTGAGTAGCTCCAGTTTTGTACATGATTTTAGTTTTAGAAACTGCTTGATGTATTCACGTATCCTAGTTTGTTTCACTTCTGGAAGCTGTGCTTCGAAGGATAAAGTGTTCAAGATGATGCCCAAAGATTCTATAAAAGTAGAGGGTCCTTGAGTTTTTTCTTGTGTTCGGGGAATGCTGAGTTTTTAAAAAAAAAAACATCTTAGTGTTGTTAATTGTTGGTCCGTGGTTGAAGATGCAAAATCAATCAGAAGGAAATCGTCCAATAGATGCACTAAAAAAGGGGTCTTGTAGCTATTTAATAGAATCCAGCAAAGGGCTTCTGAAAGTGTGTTGAACAGGAAGGGGCTACTTTTACACCCGAAAGTAAGCCGAACAGAAAAGTAGAAATTTGATTTCCATGCAACTCCAAACAAGTGCCATTGTTCAAGGTGGATTGGTATCACTTTGAAGGCATCCTTTATATCATAGACACAATATGAATCAATCAATAAATAAATACATATGTTTTACTGTGACAGAGATCGAATGATTCTTGGTGTTAGATCTCCCTCCCAACCCGTGAGGGCGCTGTGTGAAAGGAACAGAGTACCCTTAACAAAATGGCATGACAATTTATTCCTTAGGGTAGGTGGAAGTCAGTCATTTAGGAAGGGGGTGGAGCTACGGTACCCAAACTCAATGACTCGGACGGGAAACGGCGTGGCATCCGAGGATTGGAGGAGCGGATGCGCTCGTTAACCTAGGGGTCATGAGCGAGGGTACAAATAGGGGTCGTAGTGTAAGTGATCTGTTCCTTTGTGGTTAGAACAACCTAGAAGGAGACCGCTGTGAAAACGAAATGTGACTTTTGTGTTTGTTTGTTTTGTCTAGTAAAAACTTTGTTTTGTTTGTTTTTGTTTCTAAAGACTACTAACACCATCCGGAGCTGCAGCCTCAGGCCAGCAACAAACCCGGACACCAGCACTTGTGGTCTTTTCACCACGAGCACTAGTTTCACGCACTAAATAAACACTGTGTTTTGTGTTCTGTGTTACGTGTGGGTGAGGAAAGAACCTGGACTTTGTTATTGGTTTCGGGTCAAACTCGATGATTACAAACGAAGTGATACACACCGTTGTATCACTTCCATCATTTATTATTTACAAGTGTACGCCCTAAGGCTCTGGACATTAACTAATAAATCACTAAACACCTTTGCACCTGAAAATCATTGTCTGTCTGTTTTGTATCCGCTCTGCACTGCACTCACCTGTATTCACGCACCACTTTGCCACAATTACTTGTCATGATGCACGTGCATCAACATATGAAATGAACTGAAGTAAAAGCAAAACAATAGGCAAGTGTATGTTAATAAACTATAATAAGAAAGTAACAGACAAACTAACGTTAATAAAACTAAAGCAAAACAACACAGGCAAAAAGCTTAAATTGCTATGTACTATGACATTAGCTGCCAGGTGTGTTTCAGGCTATCACAATGGCAGAGGCAAAATAATGGCCATTACTTAGGGTTAACTTAACGTTAATAAACTAACTGTCAAATTAAATTAACACAGCAGCCCTACACATTTTATAAAACGCATGGTCTTTGGCAGGAAAGCTGGGTTAGTACGAAGGGTGACATTCGTTCTGGCCTCTGAAAAAAATTAGACAGGCTTTCGATAAAGAGAATGCCTGCATTTCACTCACCCGCTTAACGGAGGTGATTACAAACAAGAAAGCTGTCCTGGAAGACAGAAATTTCAGCCCAGTTGAATGCATAGACTCAAATGAGGGTTTTGTCAGAACAAAAAGTACTACATTTAACCTCCAACGAGGAACTAAGTCCTTCACCGGTGGCCTAAACCGGCGAGTGCCTTTTTTTTAGAAATAGACCTTTATAGTAGAGGGGATTTTTCCACATCAAAAAGGTCCTGTAAAAATTGCAGTATAACTGCCATAGGGCACGTCGTGGGTTCGAACCCACGAGCCAAAAACCACGTCTGAAACACACCCCACTTGTAACCATACAGGGAATGAGTAGAGGCTGCCCTGGCGTTTTTTAGGGTATCAATCACCTTGTTAGATAACCCCAGATGGCTCAAATGCAGCCGTTCAGGGGCCAGACCCAGAGCTGCAGTCTCAATAGGTTGGGGTGCCACAAGGTGTCCTGCGCCTGACTGAGCAGGTCGAGATGTTCAGGGAGGCTCCACGGCTGGCCGCTCAGTAGCTACATCAGAACTGGAAAACCACACTCTTGGCCAGTAAGGAGTTACTAATAGCACCCTTGCCCGGTCTTGTGAGATTTCTCCAGACACGACAGGAACATGGCGAGCAGCAGGAGGCATACAGCAGCTGCCTCGACCACTGGTGTGCCAAGACATCTATCACAATGGATCGATTCCTGGGAGGCAATATCTATCTCTGCTCCCCGATCCGTGACACCTTTGAGTGTCAAAGGGGCCAACATTGCTTCCCTGCGCCTCAAAAGGCATGGGGAGCTAGGGAGAGGCCAAACGGAAAAACTAAAAGCGGACCGCAGGTACTCGTGCACCGGTTTCTATGGGGATATGGAAGTAGGCATCTTAGCGGTCTACTTTGTGGACCAATTGCCTGGCCTAACCTCCATCAGTTCAGAACAGGTTAACCGGCCTGAGGTTGAGCATTGGTCTGAGGCCACCATCCCACTTCAGCATGAAGTAGAACCCGTCCTCCAATTGGAGGGGTGTACCACATGAATAGCCCATTTTTGCAGCAGAACTGCTACCTCCTGAGACACTATAGCGGTGTCCTGTGGGTCCATGACTGATGCTGCAGTCATGCCCCGAGAGGGAGAGGGACTGTGCTTGAACTGCAGTGAGTAGTCGGTCTGGACAGTAATAAACACCAAGATGTCTTTGGTGCAATGATGCCAATACTCTAGATGGCTTCCTGAGAAGGGGCCCTGGACCTGTGGTAGCAAACCCCTAGGGTTGCTGCTCACCCTGTGGCTTGGCCTGAGGCTGTTGCCTCTGCATCGGGAGGTGTTCTGGCTGCAGGCACAGTTGGCTGTGCTGGTCCCTGAAGCTGCTGGCACAGGAATAAAACCCAGGCATATGCAATAGCAAGCAAAGTACAGAAGAATGTACAGTTGCTATCTCAGCTGCTAAAGACGGTAACAGGACTGTCAATAAGGCCTGCTTGGTACCATACTGGGAAGGGAACACTGGTCGGTAGCGGGCCGGAAGCAAAAGGAACAGAGCAACTTTGTCACCACCAGGCACGCGTGCCTGTGGGAAAACTGCTGCCCAGAGCTTATCTATTCCCAGGTACGTGGGTCTCATGTGGCACAATGCCATGGGACGAGGATGAGCCACCTCTCTATAACCTAAAAGAACATTGAAAGAGGAGATACAAATGACAAAATCATAGATGAAATTGTCTAAGAGATACAAATGGCAAAATCATAGATGAAGAGAAAAAATAGCAAATATATTAAATTATTACTTTTCACAAGTTTTTACAAAGGAGAATACGGACAACATGCCCCACATGTCGACCTGTTCCTATCCTGTTTTAAATAACTTTAGCATAACCGAGGCAGAAGTGTTAAAGGGACTAGGAGCTCTTAAAATAAACAAATCCCCTGGGCCGGATGAAATCCTCCCAATAGTACTCAAAGAAATGAAAGAAGTTATTTACAAACCGCTAACTAAGATCATGCAACAGTCTCTTGAGACAGGGGTTGTACCGACAGACTGGAGAATTGCAAACGTAATACCGATCCACAAAAAGGGAAACAAAACAAAACCAGGTAACTACATGCCTATATGCCTGATTTCTATTACATGTAAACTTATGTAAACTATAATAAGATCTAAAATGGAAAATTACCTATATGGTAACAATATCCTGGGAGACAGTCAGCATGGTTTTAGGAAAGGGAGATCGTGTCTAACCAACCTGCTTGATTTTTTTGAGGATGCAACATCGACAATGGATAATTGCAAAGCATATGACATGGTTTATTTAGATTTCCAGAAAGCTTTCGACAAAGTCCAGCATAAAAAATTAATTCTCAAACTGAACGCAGTTGGGATTCAAGGACATGCATGCACATGGATTAGGGACTCCAACCCCAATTTACCTGATCTGATCACTTCCCAGACTCGAAATTCTAAATATTGTCCCTGTTTCCTCTAATATAACATGGCCACATGTAAAAAAGCAGTACATGTCTTAGCCTATAACAAATATTTACAAAATAAAGGAATGTGCTGTTGTGCTGTTAAAAAACAAAAACATAGAGGCCGTACATGTAATTGTGTTTATACTTATCTGACACTGTTCTGCTTTTCAGATCTATTTTAATATTTTAATTCTATTTTAAAAAGAAGAGTGATTATACAATAATAATTTGTTATAACTACTACATATAATTTTGTCATTAACAAATGACAAAAGTGAGGCAATATGTTTAAAAAATGTACAGTATATATTTGATTGCTTATGGAACTATTATGTTATGAGTAAGAACTTCACCAGACATTGGATGATAATGCAAAATGGATCGTAACTTCATTCTTTTGCAAAAAATAAACCGTTTTAACTGCTGATTTTCAAAAGCTATATATACACTAGCTCAGGATTTTGCTGCAGTGTAACAGTCAACTAACATGAAAATGAGCTCAATCTCTTACGTGTTCGTCTACTCTTTGCAAACCCTACCTTAACTGTGTTCAGCCGGCCCTGGTATGGGATTTCTCTGTTGAATCACAACTATAGTTTTTAAGACATTTTATATTGTTTTAGTGCCCCGTCTGGGAGGCGTTTTAATGTATTACAAAATATAAAAACTAATATAATGATAATTCTTTTTAATATGCAGACTATAGAGATGGAGTAATCGTGTGGTATAGTTTTCACGGTTGACATGACATTGTCAGTACAGGTATGTTGCCTTCTTGTTTGGCACAACTGCAACATGGTAAATACATTTTTTTAAAAGTACAATTCTATAATAGCAATTTACTGCAAAAGCATATGTACACTAGTTAAAAAAAAGAATAATTCTTGATAGCAGTATTTCCTCACAGGGCTATGCATCACAACAATTTAAACTATGTGCATTTTGTTTTAACCACAGGATTGAATGAGAATAAAATCCATACCTTGTTTTCTGTGCCGATTTCTGATTGTTTTGAATCCCTTAGCAACAATTGCTAGAGGTAAAGTCAAAATTACCTTACAACTAGTTCTGTTTTTATCTCTATGCTGGAGGTAACTGATGTCGGCCCTATACAGTCCTCCAAGGTTCCGAGGCAGAAAATCTGTTTATTTTGAGAGTAATGTATTATCATTTTAATGTTCAAACATTAAGGCATCGAAGTAAGGAAAAATGTGCATGCAATTATGGTATCAGACCTATAAACATTCCCTTTCAAGCCAGGCATTTATATATTAAAAGTCTTGAAAGGTGCACCTTTGGGAGCGGATTTGGTTGGATTGGCTAGTTGCTAAGCATTTAAAATAAATAAAGTAAAATGGTTTGCTGTTAATGAGTCAGGAACCCTTCTTAAAGTTTTATTTAAAACACAAATTTAAATTAAAACCTAGTAAACAAAACCAAAACCCATTAGCTGTAATTACAAATGACAAAAGAACATTTAGCCAATACTTGCCATGACTGGTTTTGTAAGGTCCTCTGTCCAGTCGCACTGGGTTACTACACTTGCTTCTGTAGGACTGGGTTCATATTTGGCTTAGGTAACTGGTCTCGAGTCACCTTCAGTGACCCCAATGGGCAATAGGAACCTTCACAGGTAGTTTCTTAATACAGGGGCCTGTGGCAATGCGCCCCGCCCCTGTGTGTATTTGTGTGTTATGTGTTGTGTGTTGCGTGTGTTAATGTTGGTGTATAGATTGGTACACGGGATATAAACGGGTCTGTGTTTCACGTGTATTTAAAAAGTGTAGATTTGTATTTAGGCACGAGGAGAGCACAAATCACTTCACGTGCTGGTTAAATGTAATATGTGAGCACGGGGTTGCACAGAATTAATTCACGTGCTGGGATTCAAGTGAATAATTAATTAGTAATTGAATCCCAGCACAATAGTATATATAGACGCACATTTCTTGCAGTCGGGGTTAGGTGTTCGGTGAGTGGAGAACGGGAGAGAGAGAAGGAGTAAAGTAAATATAAAAGAACGTAAATATTAGTGTTATCTGCTCACCGTGTTTTGTTCATCTGTCTTTGCACTGTCTAGTCCGTTTTGTTCGTCTGTTTATTTTGGCTACAAGTGCCGTGTCCTGTGTTTTTGTTGTTTCAAACCTTTTATTTTCTGTGCTGTTTTATTAAATGCTGAGCGAAACCATTCGCTCAGCTCCACCAAAATCCAAGTCTCTGTGTGTTACTTCCTGGCTCTGGTCTGACACCACCCACTCCGGCCGTCTTTGTGACACGTGGTGTCAGAAGTGGGACAATAGCGCCTCCAAGCGTCAGACCAGGAGAGGGGGTTTTGTGGAAAAAAAAAATAAAAATAAAATAAAATAAAAATATATATAAGTAAAGCGAGGATGGGAAGAAAGAGCTGCAGGAAGCAGCAGAAGCAGCAGCAACAACAACAGCTGCAACACTCATCCTGCATGCCGGGCTGGGAGGAGGACAGCCACAACGGGGCAGTAGCCACCCCTCTACCCCCACTGCCACCGGGTTCCCCACCGTCCCGGGAAATATGGGACTGGCTGGTGCACCCCGAGGGGAACTTCGCCAGTGACCTCCCCTGGGTTATTCACGCACTGCAGATGCAAGATGGGAAACGATGGGAGGACTGGGAGCAACAACACAACCCGGCATCCGTTCGTGACCTCACCATGGTGGTGCTGGGGTACCTAGCTGCAGACATGGGAGGGATGCCTTCCAGTGAGCAAGAGGGAGAGGAGCAGTTGCTGCCCTCTCCAGTACCTGAGTGGGAGGAGCCTGAGCGTCCACAGCCCAAGCGGGAGGAGCCTGAGCGTCCACAGCCCGAGCGGGAGGAGCCTGAACGTCCACAGCCCAAGCGGGAGGAGCCCGAACGTCCACAGCCCAAAAGGGAGGAGTCTGTGCGTCCACAGCCCAAAAAGGAGGAGGTCGGGGATGATGGCTGGGAGGTTTTTTTAAAGAACCTCGCGGCAGAGTTATGCCCTGGCTGTGGGGCTTATGGGCACACGTTAGCCATATGCCCCACCCAGTATGAGAGGAGGAACTAGCGCCCAGACGGGGGGACCGCGAGCGTCCAGCGCCCAGAGGGGGGGACCGCGGGAATCCGAAGCCTGAGAGGCAGCTGTTCCCACCTTCACCAGCAGAGGAAGAATGCCTGCTGGTTTCCCCAGCACAACCAGCAGAGGAAGAATGCCTGCTGGTTTCCCCAGCACAACCAGCAGAGGAAGAATGCCTGCTGGTTTCCCCTTCAGAGGCAGAGCCGCACCAGTCCCCTGCAAGAGAGGCAGAGCCGCACCAGTCCGCTGCAAGAGAGGCAGAGCAGCACCAGTCCCCTGAAAAAGGGGGAGACTACACGCTGCTCCCACCTTCACCGGCAGGAGCAGAGCAGCCGGAGCTGCCTCTGCCTCCGCCACCTACACCGAAAGGAGCAGAGCAGCAGGAGCTGCCTCTGCCTTCGCCACCACCACCGCCAGGAGCAGAGGAGCAGGAGCTGCCTCTGCCACTTCCAGGAGCAGAGGAGCAGGAGCTGCCTCCGCCACTGGCAGAAGCAGAACAGCAGGAGCTGTCTCTGCTGGCCGTACCTCCACCACGGGGAGTACGGTGGCCGGAGCCCCAGAAAGGGGAGCTGTCGGCCACGAAGAAGGGGGAGGAGGACTGGAGACCACCAACCCCAGCAGCAGTTTCGCTGCCGGAGATCGTGGGGGAGGTCCAGAGACCTGCTCCCACTGCAGCAGTTTCGCTGCCGGAGATCGTGGGGGAGGTCCGGAGACCTGCTCCCACTGCAGCAGTTTCGCTGCCGGAGATCGTTGGGGAGGTCCGGAGACCTGCTGCCACTGCAGCACTTGTGCTGCAGAAGAGACTGTGGCCGGAGCCCCGGAAGAGGGAGCCGCCGGCTACGAAGAAGAGGGGAGGTCAGGAGACCATCCCCCAAGCAGCCTTTCCGCTGCCAGGACTGCCCCGGCTGAAGGAGTCAGTCTGGGAGCTGTCAGCACGTCTGCTGACAGCATGGCCAGTAGCAGCCTGGCTACTGGCAACATTGCCACCTGTGGGCCCCTGGAAGCCTCCCTTCCCAGCCCGAGACTTTGGCCTGGACTGTTGGATTTTTAAGGGGGGAGGTGGCCGTTGAGGCCATGTGTGCTGCGCACAAGGGGGGGTATATGTGGCAATGCGCCCCGCCCCTGTGTGTATTTGTGTTATGTGTTGTGTGTTGCGTGTGTTAATGTTGGTGTATAGATTGGTACACGGGATATAAACGGGTCTGTGTTTCACGTGTATTTAAAAAGTGTAGATTTGTATTTAGGCAAGAGGAGAGCACAAATCACTTCACGTGCTGGTTAAATGTAATATGTGAGCACAGGGTTGCACAGAATTAATTCACGTGCTGGGATTCAAGTGAATAATTAATTAGTAATTGAATCCCAGCACAATAGTATATATAGACGCACATTTCTTGCAGTCGGGGTTAGGTGTTCGGTGAGTGGAGAACGGGAGAGAGAGAAGGAGTAAAGTAAATATAAAAGAACGTAAATATTAGTGTTATCTGCTCACCGTGTTTTGTTCGTTTGTCTGTGCACTGTCTAGTCCGTTTTGTTCGTCTGTTTATTTTGGCTACAAGTGCCGTGTCCTGTGTTTTTGTTGTTTCAAACCTTTTATTTTCTGTGCTGTTTTATTAAATGCTGAGCGAAACCATTCGCTCAGCTCCACCAAAATCCAAGTCTCTGTGTGTTACTTCCTGGCTCTGGTCTGACACCACCCACTCCGGCCGTCTTTGTGACAGGGCCACATACTGAAATGTTGGTCCCCATAGTTCAGTGCATGCTTCAGAGATGCTTACAAAAGTAATGTGGGAAAGTTCACCTTATCCCATAAATTAAGATGAGAGTGTTGCAAATTACTTTTCATAAGCACTTAACTTGTCCTTTTCACCTCAAAACAGTGCAAATAAAATACAGAAAAAAACAGGAAAATACAGAAAGCCAACAACTGGCAATGGAATTACCTAAAACGTTATATTTCCAGTACTGGAGTAGAAGCTCCATTACGCAAAGCTAGAGACCCAATAATGGGAGAGGGCCTCCCTCTGCAAGGAACTGTAGTGAGAGATCCAGGCTGTGAGAGGGTCTGTGCCTGAAGGACCTACGTGAGAGATCCGGGCCATGTGCCCCTGCTTGGACCAGAACACAGAAGAGAACAGTGAGTGACTGCTCTAGTGATTGCAACACACATTCACCAATAAATGTATTTCTATAAGTATATTGGACTTCTATTTTTAGAATTTGTGGATGTTTTGTTGTTTAAAATTGTTGGAAAATTTGATTTTAGTTTTGTGATTGTGAGAGGGTGTGGGTGACTCACTGAAAACACGGGAGTCAAATACTGTCTCACGCAGATCAGGCGCACACGTTTTATTGTTTACAACAGTGTCATGTTACTATGGAGATACTCAGGGTTGCTACCAACAATGGTATCCCCGAGTTGTGTAAACACACTCCATAATCAAAAGGAGAAATAAAAAAGGAACACAAACACTGTAAATAAAACTACAAAGAAAAGTGCTGCTATACGCAGGGTCTCGCAGCCTCCGCTAGCCTGCAAGGCACAAGATACAATGATGCTGTAGTATTCCCTCAGTACACTTTAATGAGGTTGCCCAGATCCCCCCTAAGCTAGAATAAAGTCCCATGGACTGTACTGGCCAGCATGGGTACGTAGAAACAAAGTATTGCGTCTGTTTTCCTCAGCCATCCCCGCTTGCCCTCTTTTCCCACTGCAGCATGCTGCTGTGTCAAGAACAGGTATTCTTTATCTTTTCTCCTAGCTCCAGACACTTTTTCTCTCTCTGTCAAAAGGGGTGGTAGCGGTGAGCTGAGCCTAAAAAATAATTGGCCATTCTAAATTGGGAAAAATAATAAAAAAATAATTGGCAACGACTAAGTTTTAAAAATAAAAAATAAAAAAAGAGATCCAAGCAACACACCCTCACTGAACCTCTCTGTGTCATCACCATGACTGACATGTGGGTCAACAGGGCATCATCAATGTAAGCAGCAGCATACTGCTGATGGGGCAGGAAGACAGAGTCCATCATCCGTTGGAAAGTGGCTGGAGCTCCATGCAACCCAAAGGGGCATAGTAATAAACTGGTATAACTTGAAGGGAGTCAAACGCTGTCCTCTCCTGTGACTCTGGGGTTAGGGGTATCTGCCAGTACCCCTTTGTTAAATCTAGTGTCCGTCATAAAGTGAGCCGTGCCTAAACAGTCCAGCAATTCATCTACCCGGGGTCATTGATTCTCCTAAAGTCAATACAAAACTGAGTCGATCCATCTGCCTTATCCATTAAAACAATTGGACTATTCCAGTCACTCTCGGACTCTTCTATTACCCCTATTTTAAACATTTTATCAATCTCCATTTTTCATTCAGGTATACGGTAAGGCCTCTGGCGAACTCGTGCCCCCTGCTCAATGTCAATGTGATGGTGGGCTACTCGAGTCTGCCCCAGGACTGGAAAGAAAATGTCAGGAAAAGTCGCCACCAAATCTTGAGCCTGAAGTTTCTGTTTTAGTGTCAGATTGTCTCCAATCTGCACCGACCCTGTTCTCGCCAAAACAGAAAGATCAGGTCTCAAGTCTGTGATGTCATCAGACTGCACCATTAACAATGCCTCCTGTTGCAACTAGGGCTTCAAGAGCTTTACATGATAAATGTGTTTTTCCCTTTGTTGTCCCGGCTATCAGATTTCATAATCCACTGTCCCAAGCTGGCGTGTAACCTCAAAGGGTCCTTGCCACTTTGCCAGGAGTTTAGACTCACTGCTGGGTAACACTAGAAGTACTTTATCTCCCAGCTGAAACGTGCGCAATCGAGCCCCTCGGTTATACTGGGTCTCCTGCCTGTGTTGTGCCTGCTGCAAGTTGTCATGTGCCCATCGACCAATAAACTCTATAGACACTTGCGCAGGTCCAACACATACCGGACGGTATTGGCCGAATTGTCCTGCTGTTCCTCCCACATCTCCCCCAGTTGAAAGAAGTTGAGTGTGTGGCACTCTACCTGAGATGCTGATCGACCACTGTTTTACCTTTTGTGTTTAGAAGCACATGCAAACCAAAGCACCTCCAAGGTGCCTTGAAACTCTATTTAAGAATGAAAATAAACTGAGACCGACTTAATTTAATATCGACCCTGAATGTGCATTGGCTTATTTTATCAATGAATGTGACACACATGCCCCTAAAAGAAGAAGTTGCCCCAAATACGGTCCAAATGTGGGAGACACAATCCCTGGGTTACTTCTGACATGATTGGCTTAATGTCTCAAAGAAATAAGGCATGGCAAAAATATAAATGTTGTCAATTTTCCAGTTATACCAGATGTTACGTAATCATTGTACACAAGCATTGAGGAAAAGCAGAGCTGCACATTAATTAAAATATAGGAAAGCTAATATACAGTAAACAACAGCAGGACAATTTGGAAGGGTATTGATGCAATATTAAGTCTTACCTTAAAAGGTAGTCACACACGTTGTTAGAGATGGGACTGTTATTAATGAACCCAAAATGATTGCTGATTATTTTAATGATTATTTTATGAACCTGTCTAGATAGTTGCCTGTGCATTGTAATGAGTCACACCAAGTTGGACAGTCAGAAGACGAGTTTCAGAATTGTGTGTGCCATCAAGGCAGTTTTTTCATCCGTCCAGTCACTGACTCAATAGTCCACAAATATTTAAGGGACATAAATGTGAATAAAAGGGGAGGGGAGGTCTAGAGGCTCGACTCTTGAGGGCTGCTGCAGACTGTATAGCTAAACCAATTGCTTACATTTTTAACTGAATTTTTTCTTCAAGTTCAATATCAACGGCTTGGAAAATGTCTGGTCTTACTCTAATATATAAAGCTAACAATCCTATGGATGTGGGAAATTATAGACCAGCACTTTCAAAGACCTTTAAAAAATTGTTCACACTCAGGTAACTGTAATAATCTTATGACTGATAAACAACCATTCTACTATTACTATTACATCATTGTTCAAAAAAGTGATTTTGCCAACAGCATGGATAAGATCTTAGTAATGCATTTGATCTAGTAGACCACATTCTTTTACTAGCAAAGCTCAGGAGTTTTGGCTTTGGTCCCTCAGCCTTGACCCGGTTCTGATTTTTTGGACAATAGTGTCCAGACTGTCTGAATACAAGTTGCCAATCTGATTGGAAATCGCTTATGATGGGAGTACCCCAGGGTTCTGTCTTGGGACCTTTACTGTTTTCGATTTTTGTCAATGACTTTCCACAGTTCTCTAAAGAGTCCAATAGTCAACTATATGCTGATAACACAGTATTGTACAATGCCAGCATAGTTTAATCAGATCAACACAGACCTGCAAAGAAAGTCTTAATTTGTACAATAGTTATTTCTGGACAATAAATAGGTCTTGGATGTTACAAAAACTAACTTCATGTTGTTTCAATCTCTTAAAATGTTTCTAGACAAAATTATGAATTGCAAATTAAGACTGGAAGAGATACTTTACCTTGGCTTATGGCTTGATCCCAATCTCACTTTTGACAAACAAAATCTTGTTTGCTTTACAGAAAGCCTCATTGCTTTGGAGCACAAATGAAGAAAACCTTTGTTCTACTCATTTTTGCCTTTCTCTTACAAATGTAGACATGGTGATGGTCCAAAATACCTACAATCTATGTTTGCAAGTGAAGTTAATGAGTATTATATTTTAAGAAACACTGAATGTATGTCAAGATATTTCACAATTAAACAATTTTTAAGCAGAAAAAAAGTTGTTGTCACATTCAAAATTGATATTTTTTGTCAAATTATTATGCAATGTTCCTAAATATTGAAATGCTTACCTGAAAAACAGCAAATGCTAAATTGTAGAAAACACTGTTTTCACCAGCACTGAATAATCAAACAAAATAAAAATATAAATAAATGTGAATCCCCTTCTTGTACTGAACAGAGCGATCTTTAACAGAAATATTTCCGATCTTTGATGT
This sequence comes from Acipenser ruthenus, assembly GCF_902713425.1. Classification (NCBI taxonomy): domain Eukaryota; kingdom Metazoa; phylum Chordata; class Actinopteri; order Acipenseriformes; family Acipenseridae; genus Acipenser; species Acipenser ruthenus. The sequence continues at coordinate 47,595,794 of NC_081191.1, read as the reverse complement.
GGCTGGTGTCGTCTACTTTGAAGACATTTTAAAGAAAGCATACAGTTCTATGCAGTGTGTTCAGTCATTTACTGGAAACAAACTGAACCGGCTGCCAGGTTTCTAATTGCAGTCCGTCAATATGGTAAACATTTGCTGTATTTTTAAGTGATGAAAAGTATGCATATTTACAATATTCACAGGGAACTACATATTACACGGCAATAGGTAAATTTCACGAAAGGTTATCCAAGAGTCTCTTCTTGCATGGGAAGTATGGGCATTGACTGGTAGAAATTGTGAGTCACCCTGTAAAGATTTACCCTGTTAAAACAAGATGTGAACATGTGAGCTCTGTTGCAAAGGTAAGATCGTATTCCTACCATGATCCAGTAGTTCTGACATGCACAGCCGGTCGGTTTGCACCTTCTCTGAAGGGTTAGGGTAGCCCAGTGATCTATAGTCCTGGGCAGTGACAGGCTGAGTCTGATGTACCTGCTTCACAGTCTGTTCCTTACACATCTATAACACAGAAACAGAAAAACATAAATTGCAATTGGTTATAATGTACTGTTGCTATTTAGATTTGAATTAGTTCATGCAAAAGCAATCAAATTCCTGACATGTTTATATCAATATTTATACACTATTTAATACAGAATGAAAACAAGATGAAATATCAGTGAGCTAAAATTAAAAACAATACTTACATTTAGAACATCCACGCTTATTTGCTGAAAATTGCGAGACCTCAATTCCTGCATTCGTCTGTAGTTTTCCTGATATTTTTCTTCTGCAAGTTGCCTGTTATGCAGATGAATATTGTTAGCTAGTCAAAACAAAGTATGTTTACATTTGTTACAGTTGTACATGTACAGTAGATATATAGTATCTGTTCAGGATGGAACAATGTTGAATATGGCATCACAATAGTAACCAATGGAAACATGTCATCACATATCTGTTAAACTCATTGTTTATCTAGACTGCAATCAAGACCCATCTTGATAGCATGACTTATCACATGCAATGGATAGAGTAGGTATATACTGTAGAGCCTTAATAATGGTAAAAAAATCATACATTGAATACTTACAATAGATTAACATGGGCAGTCTATTGAAAGTAATAGGTAAATGTGCAATTTCACATGTTCAATGGATATAATAGGGTTGTCATGGCACTAAATGGGATTAAAATAGACTTTTTATCACTTTAAAGTGTAAGTAGCAGGGTTCCGAAAAATATAGCGTTATACGTAAGGCCCTGTGAAAATCGCAGACATTTTCTTTAAAATTCACTGCAGTGTCACGGGTAAGGTGTCATATTTCGCGGAATGTGCACGGAACTATTTTATAAATTATGTGTACAGGAGGAAGAATTAAAAAAAAAAACATAACCAGTGAGCTGGCTTTTCTTCTCCATACCACATCATGTTATTGTTGTGTTACCTGTTTGACAATGTGGGCAATAATTAGAGCCCCGTGAAATTATTTTAATTTTTTATAATATTTAGTTTTATTTTTCACAAATGTCATTTTATTACAGATACACATTAATAAAACAACTCAACTATATGTATATCAATAATAGTACAGTATAAATCATGTTTTAACTACATACATATTTTTTATTAAACATTATAAGATTTTTTAAAACATTTTGACAAACAGACCTTGCACAGAAATTATTTAATTACCATAATTTCTCATTAGCGGCAGTAACAGTAATGTACAGTCCCCCGCTCTTTTTAATCTATTTACAGTAAATAATGCCTTTGCCCTCTATAAAAATACAATAAACTAAAATAAAATATATGTGTGTGTATATATATATTTACACTGCCCTACTATTGTGGAGCGGTCATAATAATTGCACATACAGCAATCTACCCATTAAAAAATAAAAAATAAAAACACAATAGGATTTATTTCAATCCCATTGCACTGTAGCAGTATACAACAAGCTTGGGGTTTCTCAGTATTTAAACACTAAGCAAAGCACATTTATTCATTCATTCAAATCCATTCAAAACCAAAACAACATTTGCTCCAGCGCAAAGTTTGCACCACTTGAAAAAAAACAAATTAGCATACTAATGCAAAATATACAAGCAAACAAGCCATGTTTCCCCAAAAGCAATAAACAGCTAATGACACTTAACAATGGTATCTTTCGACTCCCATTCCAGCCGACGGTTGCAAAATCTGCACATCATTATTTTGTCACCGTCAGCTGCATACATTAGTGATGTGCAGTTCGTGAATGATTCATTCTTTTTTGAACGATTCATTATGGTGAATCATAAATCGGAACAGTCCTTTCGGAATCGGTTCTTTTGATTCACCCAATGAACTAATTGCGTGACACACAGGAGTCAAGTTACCAGCCTATCAAAACTCAAGAAATGATTCAGAAACGCTCGAATCCGGCTGATTCGTTGTAACAACGAAACCGGATTGTCTATCAACTCATTGAGTTATGAAGCTGAACCTTATGTGCCATATTGTCGTGTGCAGAGGGTTACCGAGTTTGCTTCAAATAATTTATATGTTGTACATTTAACTTCTCGTAGCAGCGTTGTATGATAGGGAGGGATGGATCTGTCAAATAAAATACAGCCTCTCACTTACAACCCTGTATAAAGAAGACGTAAGTAATTCAATTGACTTATGTATTTATTTATAATAAAACAATAACAGGCTATAAAAAATGTTTTCACCAGGAATCTTACTAAAATGTAATATTGTTTGTCAAACTATATTTCATTTCATGTTTAAGAACCCAGATAACCAACTATAGATTCCAGCTAGCTATTTCCCGTTAGTGATGTGCAGTTCGTGAACGATTAGTTATTTTCCATTCAAATAAACCTTCGTAACCAAGTGATTCGGTCTACGTTGATTGGTTTCGTTTAATTGAATAAGTGAATCAAATGAACAAATCTTTTGAATGGACTCACCAAACTGAACTGAATCAAACTGAGTCATTAAAAAGAATCACCCACCACTAGCATACATCCCCTCATGCTCAAATTGTTTGCAGTGTTGTTTAATTGTAATGCACGGTTTAGGCATTTTAGAAACTGTGACAGAGATCGAATGATTCTTGGTGTTGGATCTCCCCCAGACTTGTGAGGGCGCTGTTTAAAAGGAACAGAGTACCCTGGACTGGTTGGCCTGACAATTCATTCCCAGTGTTCAGCGGAAGTCAGCCATCTAGAAAAGGGGGCGGAGCTACGGTACACTAAACCATTGACCCAGAAGATGAACGGCGTGGCATCTGCGAATTGGAGGAGCGGCTGTGCTAGTTAACCAAGGGGTCATGGTTGACTGTACATAAAGGGGGCGTATTGATGTGATCTGTTCCTTGTAATGGTTATGCTATGGCCGAAAGGACCAGAATTGTGAAACTAACCATGAGTGTTTTTGTTTGTTTTGTCTGTCTGTCTAAAGTCTACTGTTTGTCTTGTTTGTTAGACTAGACGGCTAACACTATTCAGAGCTGTCGCCCATGGCCAGCACAAAACCCAGACAACAGAGCATTAACTGTTCACAGATAAATTGTACTTTTACCACTCACTGGGAGAGGTGAGATAGTGTTTGTGTTTGGACTTTGTTATTGTTTACAGGACTGCAACCCTCCATAATTCCCAGTGCAATACACATCGCTGTGTATTGCCAGTCCTCCTATTTGTTTTCTGTTTGGTCATCAGACCCCTGGAATAAAATAAACAGAACTCATTTTCACCCGTACTTTGTTGTCTTTTCATTGTTGGATTATTACACTGCACCTGAATGTACCACTTACCACTTTGCCACTTCTCTTCTCAGTCACTTCCATCACAATTTTAATTCCCAAACAACTCGCTTCAAATTATACATCTGCGCAAGTGCTAGTCAGAGCTTCCGTTTTCCTTCAGACCGTATCTATGGTAACGGCTGAGCCTTGACAACTACGACTGCAAGTATTTATTTAAAGTATTTTCTGTATAAACCTCACATTTAAAAAAAATGTCACAATATGTTTTTTATAATGATTTTTTGTGTTATTTCTTTTTATATTTGTGTTTCATTTGACATGCTACATTTCGTATTTGCGAAAAACATGGGGCTCTAGCAATAATCCTTACACTATCAGTGCACTAGAGCGGCCATTTTGAAAAAAAAGCTTTGAAACAGACATTAAAGGTATAAGTGTAAAAAGTTGTCAGCATGTTAACAATGAAAAGAAAAATTACAGGTACATTATTTAAACAGTTGTAGCAACACGTGGGGACATGTAACGCTATATTTTTCAGAACCTCGCTACTTACTCTTTAAGGACTTTATTATATACATACACACAGCTGCAGGAAGAATCAGTGTTAAAATGTTCAAGATTGTCGAGATTAAGAATTGAGCAATACATCACACAACGCTGTATCTTTTATGAATTTTACTAAGAACATTAGAAAATAGATATATAAGTAGAAAATAAAATGAATATAAAAATGGTGTAAATCAGTACATTAAGCTTCAGCCATCAATAATATTCAGATGATAGCACAGCTTCAGTATAAATATCGAATGCATTCACCAACCGCCTAATTTATCTTTCTTTTTGGATATTAATACTCTTAAAGCAGTAACAAATAATGTAAATATGCAAGCAGGATAACTGTGAGTAAATATGAGTCAGTAAATATTAAAAGACAAATCTCAGTAAATTAAATAAACAATAAATAAAATACCGTACAATTGGAAATTATGGCTGGTATTAAATTCGGCGGATTTGCTATCTTGGTAGATTTTGATGGTTTTTGAATTGGCGTTTTTCACAAAAAAATGCCCCAGTTTTGTATTTCTACTTTTAATTTCAAAAGCATTCAAATACATGTTTACTTAATGAAATCTGTCTTCTAAAACAGTATCTCATTTACAGTAACTCGTTATACTAGCATCTACAATGTCACTGCAGCAACTTGGAGAACAACAAAGAAGGCCTTCTAAAAATGAGTTACAATATTTATCGTTATATAGTCCTCAATTTTAAGATACCAGTAATTGGAAAGGATTAGTTGTTGCAGTACACTTTAACGATAGGCATTTGCTAACTCTTAGTTTTAAAACATACTGGTTCACTAACATAACATAGTGGAATGTTCACAATATAATTTAGTAATTGTAGGACAGTATTGCCACGTGTGAAAACTTTAACAATAAAGCCGAAACAAAAATGCTTTAAATTTAAAACTAATTAATAGACCAAGAAGCACTGGCCAAATCAACTCATTTTTACACAGTGCAGAACTAATTTATTTTAACATATTGTTTAGGGATGTTGCGATACCGGCACGGGGGTGTCTTAAAAGTAGTATCTACAACGAATCGACAGTAACAATCCAAAGCAAATTTGCTTTTGTTGCAGACTTTCTAACAAGTCTGGAATAAACTATTTTGGCTGTTACAGCACTTAATTAACCGCTTGTAAAAAAAAATAACACAAAACTGCTTAACATAAAAAAAAGAAAAGTCGTACAGGTACCACAGTAGCAGGCGCAGTTTACACTGCCTGATCGCATCATGAATTCCAGATTTTCTAAATCCATTGATGTAAATGTCCGGTCTGCTTTTAATTTCACGCAAATTGGCTTCATCACACTGCCATTCTCATATTCTCATATTCACTTTGACATTCGACACATTCTTTTCCTTGCCCAGTGCTTCTTTAACCTATGCTGCATACCAGTCTGTCAGAGGCCGGGATCACTCACTGTATGCCACATTCATTGCTGGAGAATTATTGGCGATCCAATCAAAATTGCCAATAAAGGCAAAATAAATTCCCCGCCAAAATGTCCTGTTCTACGGTGCTATTTACATGTACAGGGCTTCCACCCTATCACAGTCCATTAAACAATCTTTAGGGTTTCTTCCAAGTTTATTGAATTATTGGTGTGTTTTAGCTATATATTATTGAAACTGTTATTCCAGTTCTTGTCTTCTGCTCTGCTTTTCTCTCTCTGACCAGCACTCTCATTAAAACAAAATACTGTTCTTTTTTGTGATTTTGGGGTGTTTACAAACTTATATCAGTATCTCGTTGCTTCAAAAACAAAATGGGGAGCCAGACATCTGGAAAGTTCCAATTAGTTACCCTAGCCTTGGTCTTTATCACTTGTTGCTATGGTTGCCATGCCAGTCCTATTCCCTGAATCATCTTCTTGTTAGCTTTTAAAGGTGCTTGTGCAGTTACAAAGATGTTTACCTTTTAACTACTTGTATGGCCCTACACCGCTCACACACAAGTAAAACAATGAATGCAAGCCAGTTGTGATCTCAGGTAACAGTATAAACAGGATTTAAATCATACTTTAGTTTTCTGGCTTTCTCATCCGCATCCTGTAATTTACGTAGCCTCATGCGCTCCCGTGGTGTCATTTTCTGCACCTCTGACCGCTCACGCAAGGTTTGCAGGTGGACCTTTTTCTGCCTGAAAAGAACATATGGCATAAAATGCACTGTTGAATTAAATACCATTCAGAAGTGCTGCAGTAAACCAAACAACAATTTGTATCCATTTGTACCAACTGGCAAGACATTCTGAACAGGGCTCTAGAGGGCTCTAGAGACACAATGCACACAATGAACACTGGGAGACAGCCTAAGCTACTCACTTGAAATCTTATTCTGTGTTAAAATATGCTTTATTGAGAAATAATTTAGACATTTTAATCCTGTAAACATCTGTTTATCTGTGTATCACTTAACTGAGGCAAATTTACTACAGTGGGAGTCATGTTTATTCATCTCACCCTGCATCACATATTACTGAACTGCAGAGGTAAGTGTTTATCTCCAGAATGTGGCAGGGTAGAGGCCCTGCACAAGCAAAATGTGTGTTTTGTGGCTGCCTTTGTACAGCTACATGTTAATTAAATGTTTAATTATACTATTGTTTAATTGTTTTATTAGATATTTGAAAAGTGTGGAACGTGGCCAGGTGGTGATTGATTTATTGCTTGTCCAAAATTCCCCTGGCCATGCCCTATATAAAAGGAATTGAAATGTTTGTGTGTGAATAGCACATGGAGAGAGAGGGGCTGAGAGCAGAGGGAGTGTGCTCTCCACCCTGCACCGGGGTAGCTGTATCTTGGGTGCCATTTTGTTTAATTGTGATAGAGTTTGTTTAAAGAAAGAGTTTTGTTTAACCTTGTATTTGTTTATTTGTGATTAAAGTGTGCCAAGACACTTTAAACTTAAGTTCTGTGTCTAGGTTTGCTTGACCGTCCACCACTAAGCCACAAGATGTAATACCCAACACTACAATTTTATTGCTTTCCCTTCATCACAGTCTACTGTAATTAAACTTGGATTATTCCCTGTCATGCCGGAGTTCAAAAGTGGTCTGGATTTCACCTTTTTAATTCAAATACATGCAAAACCACAAACTGGGGTTTGTGAGAGGGGTCTTAAGTTAGATGAAGCAGCTGAGAGATAAACAGATCATCCTACAGGTTACAAGGACCTATTGAAATGCATTGGATCACTGTAGTCAGATCGAAAACATTTACAAATTCTGAACCAGGGTTTGACACCGGACACATTCATGAGAAGATAACTAAATTAGCTGAAAGTTTCTATGCAGCCTGATTATAATGTTTCCTGACCACCAGTACAATTATTAATTCAGAAAGAAATAATTAAACATATTATTATTTTATTATTTATTTCTGAGCTGATGCCCTTACCCAGGGCAAATTACAATTGTTACAAGATATCACATTATTTTTGCATACAATTACATTATTTTTTTTTACACATTATTTTTACATACAATTACCCATTTATACAGTTGGGTTTTTACTGGAGCAATCTAGGTAAAGTACCTTGCTCAAGGGTACAGCAGCAGTGTCCCCCACCTGGGATTGAACCCACGACCCTCCAGTCAAGAGTCCAGAGCCCTAACCACTACTCCACACTGCCTAAAGACACTGAAAATATTTATTGTAGTAGTTCTGTTTGTCTAGATAATGTCTTTTTTTGTGGTTGATTTACACTTCTGTATCTACTTCTGATAGGTAGTGGTGTTATTTTGTATGCTGGCATGACGTACTTCTCATGAATTTTCTGAAATTATTTTTAAAACAAGTAAAATAACTGTTGTGAATGAAGGTGTAGATTATTTTCTAATGCCTTTGCATAACCTTATTAACACATTTTTTTTTCTTTCTTAAACTGAGTATGTGATTCAGAAACCTATTACTACCTATTTTTATCTTGCATTCATCTGCATGTTTCACAAACAGTTTATATATAGATATAGCAATACAATGTTTCTCTGTCTCAATTGTTCAAATAAATTATAGGTTTTTAAAAGTGGTCTCCCATCCATTCCAACAATACAGCCATCTGTTTGAGGTGTACTGTTTAGCTTCTGTCAGTTAAAACACACAATAAGGGGCCAGCTTTTAAAGCCAAGGAACTTATGTTGAGTTAATGTGTGATGATAAAGCTCTTCAGCTTTTTCATATTTACTGTACTTCAACAACATAAGTGAACAAAAACAAAGTATTACATTTGCAAAAAAACTAAAAAGATGTATGCTTTTGAAATTGATAACTGAGAAAATGTACTCAAAATCCACTTACTAAGTTGTATACAGTATATTAGAAAAACATAATGCCCACCCACGAGATTAAAACAGGTTCAAGCAAGCATTTGTATACTAAAGGAATATGATCACCTGAGTGCGGGTAATCCTAAGGTGTTTTTATATGGCCAAGGTTTTTAAATTAATTTAACATTTTCACTCAGTTAGAAAGAAGTGTTTAACAATGTGCTATACAGTGGTAGCCAAAGCCAGCTATAAAAATGGCTAAATATGGCGCAGTACACTCTGCGATAAAATATAGTCAAATGCTATATGCAATTTAGTTAACCTCTCCTGCATTATGGCAGTGCCTTGAATATCACAACAGTCCTTAAATTAAAGACATAGCTGCTATTTATTTACCCTGAACATAGCAGCTTTCATACAAGCTTTAGGGTAGGATTTTCAAAAGTTCGTAAATGATAACTCCAGTGTTAATTACAAAAAACGGTATGTAGCATTGATTTGGGTATTTTCAAGAGGTTGTTATGCCTATTTCATTATTAAATAATAGTTTTAGATTATTTATAAACAAATTCTGTGTTGTGCTAGGGAGTTCTATCATAATTTTAAAAGCTTAATTAAATATAAAATGAAGTGTTACAACTATGGTATACATGTATAATAACTAACTACTAACTACAAACACAAATGGTACTTCAAACATACACTGTTGTGCTAAAGTCTTAGACATGTTGAATTTTTCTACAATTTACTCAGTCTCCACTAGTGTTTTCTACTATTATAACAATGTTGACTTGCATAAAGAAGGAAAAACATTAAGTGAAATAGCTTGCATCACTCGATTTTCCAGGTGTGGTATCCGAAGCATAATCAACAAGTACAGAGAAACATCATCTGTATTTGGCAAACCCAGGACTGGAAGACCCAAAAAGCTGTCTAACAAGGATGAGCAATACTTGAAGATAATATCCTTAAGGAATAGAAAGAAGACAAGCCTTGAAGTGACAACAGAACTGGCAGAAGGCACAGGTGTCGTTGTCCATCAAATCAACAGTACGAAGGTCACTCTTGAAATCAGGACTTAAAGGATGTGTTGCCATAAGAATACCTCTGTTAAGAAAGGGGAACAAAACTAAAAGGCTAAAATATGCACCAGAACACAGAAATTGGACTATGGAACAATGGTCAAAGGTGCTTTGGACTGTTGATGGATGGACAACAACACCTGTGTCTTCTGCCAGTTCTGTTGTCAATTCAACACTTGTCTTCTTTCTATTCCTTAAGGATATTATCTTCAAGTATTGCTCATCCTTGTTAGACAGCTTTTTGGGTCTTCCAGTCTTGGGTTTGTCAATTACAGATGATGTTTCTCAGTACTTGTTGATTATGCTTCGGATACCACACCTTGAAAATCAAGTGATGAGAGCTATTTCACTCAATGTTTTTCCTTCTTTATGCAAGTCAAGGTTGTTATAATGGTAGATTATATTATACACGTGTGTCTATTACATTATGTAATTTATCTAACACAGTGTTTTGTATACATTATGTCAGTTTTTTCTAATTAACGCTCGCTATTCTGCAGTTGCTTTTTAATTTTCAGTTCTTTATATATACATTAGAACATTACTGCCGCAAAGTCGCATGTATTGTAATGATTAATATTTACTATTTGCAAAATCCAATACATTTTTTATTTTATTTTATTATTTTTTTTATATATACATTTGGAATCGCCAATTATTTTTTCACAATTTGGTAAGCGCAATTATTGTCTTTCAACCCGGCTCACCACTGCCACCTCCGCGCTGACTCAGGAGGGACGAAGACGAACAAACGCATCCTCCGAAACGTGTGTCGTCAGCCGTCCGCTTCTTTTCACTCTGCAGGCCCACCATGCAGATATTACAGACGTGCTCAAATTTGTTGGTACCCCTCCACAAAAAACGAAGAATGCACAATTTTCTCTGAAATAACTTGAAACTGACAAAAGTAATTGGCATCCACCATTGTTTATTCCATATTTAATAGAAATCAGACTTTGCTTTTGATTTTTTATTCAACATAATATTGTAAATAAGAAAACAAATGAAAATGGCATGGACAAAAATGATGGGACCGCTAACCTAATATTTTGTTGCACAACCTTTAGAGGCAATCACTGTAATCAAACGTTTTCTGTAGCTCTCAATGAGACTTCTGCACCTGTTAACAGGTAGTTTGGCCCACTCTTCCTGAGCAAACTGCTCCAGCTGTCTCAGGTTTGATGGGTGCCTTCTCCAGACTGCAAGTTTCAGCTCTTTCCATAGATGTTCGATAGGATTCAGATCAGGACTCATAGAAGGCCACTTCAGAATAGTCCAATGTTTTGTTCTTATCTATTCTTGGGTGCTTTCAGCTGTGTGTTTTGGGTCATTATCCTGTTGGAGGACCCATGACCTGCGACTGAGACAGAGCTTTCTGACACTGGGCAGTACGTATCACTCCAGAATGCCTTGATAGTCTTGAGATTTCATTGTGCCCTGCACAGATTCAAGGCACCCTGTGCCAGGCGCAGCAAAGCAGCCCCAAAACATAACCGAGCCTCCTCCATGTTTCACTGTAGGTATGGTGTTCTTTTCTTTGAAAGCTTCATATTTTCGTCTTTGAACATAGAGCTGATGTGACTTGCCAAAAAGCTCCAGTTTTGACTCATCTGTCCAAAGGACATTCTCCCAGAAGGATTGTGGCTTGTCAATATGCATTTTAGCAAATTCCAGTCTGGCTTTTTTATGTTTTTTTTTCAAAAGTGGAGTCCTCCTGGGTCTTCTTCCATGGAGCCCACTTTCGCTCAAAAAGCGACGGATGGTGCGCTCAGAAACTGACGTACCTTCACCTTGGAGTTCAGCTTGTATCTCTTTGGCAGTTATCCTTGGTTCTTTTTCTACCATTCGCACTATCCTTCTGTTCAATATGGGGTCGATTTTCCTCTTGCGGCCGCGCCCAGGGAGGATGGCTACAGTTCCATGGACCTTAAACTTCTTAAATATTTGCAACTGTTGTCACAGGAACATCAAGCTGCTTGGAGATGGTCTTGTAGCCTTTACCTTTACCATGCTTGTCTATTATTTTCTTTCTGATCTCCTCAGACAACTCTGTCCTTTGCTTTCTCTGGTCCATGTTCAGTGTGGTGCACACAATGATCCCAAACAGCACAGTGACTACTTTTCTCCATTTAAATAGGCTGAATGACTGATTACAAGATTGGAGACATGTGTGATACTAATTAAAGAAACTAATTAGTTTGAAATATCACTATAATCCAATTATTTATTATCTTTTCTAAGGGGTACCAACAAATGTGTCCAGGCCATTTTAGAATATCTTTGTAGAATAAGCAATAATTCATCTCTTTTCACAGCTTCTTTGCTTTATTCTATGACATACCAAAGGCATGCAAGTATACATGATAAAATAGCTTTTAATTTCATCACTTTTCAGGAGGAATGAAGCATTATTTCAATGAGCTGTAAGGGTACCAACAAATTTGAGCACGTCTGTATATAAATGAACCATAGAGGCTGAGTCAGTGGGTTCTCTGGAGCTAGAACTGCATGGGAAATAATGGGATGAGAAGCACCCGCCAGGAATGTTAATAGAAGTTGAACAATCGATTTGGCTAAAACGTTTCCTGAACATAAATCTCTCGCTTCTCATCTGACTTTACATTTTTTGTGTGTATTTATGCAACCTACAGTAAATACACGTTCATCATTTATTTTCACTTACCGTGATAAAATTGAGGTCTATATGAGATGCAGTTTAGTTAGCCTGCAATTACTAACATGAGACACTCAAAGTGAAGAACCTTGAGTTACATTTGTGAACCTGTTGCATGTGTAAAGCATGGCAATAAGGAGGCATACTTACAAAGCACTCCTAATTTGAGCAGCTTCTTTCTGACAGGCCAGTGTCTCGTCTTTCAGTGTCATGCTTGAAAACATGCACTTTACATTCTGAAACACAATATCAGTCAATGCCACATCTGAGGATTCACAATTCCTGCTTACACATATTAAAGGAAGACAACAAAAAAGCTTTTTCTAATGCCCTTGAGCATACGGTTTTCAATCTCGGATTTATAGACCGGAACTGAGGGCTGACAGAGGTCACCAGTAGAATATTTGATTTTGTCAGCTCATTAGTTGATGACACAGAACTGAATTTCTGTGACCAGGGAAATAATAACTAAAGATTAAAACAAATAATATTGTCTTTATTTTCCTCAAAGTTTTCCAAAAATGCTCATTAATCCAATGATTACCTTTGAATTCTGGTGCTGCTAACCTCATTTTAAAGAAGTTCTAAATAACAAAGTGAACAACAACTTTGATTACTTTTGAGTTACTTGGTGGAATTTCATAGGCTATTCAGTCCAGGCAGGATTCTATGAACAAGCTCAAATCAGCTCAAAGCCAGATAATGGCAGATTCAATATTCGCACACATTTATCATGTTTTTATTTTATTTTCTACTTTTTAAAAGCCACTATAAGGATAACATCACTTTCATTCAAATGTAGTGGGTTAAAGAGGCCCTTGTTTTTCTTAATGAAATTAATATAGTGTATCCTGAATAACAATATTAAAAAAAAAACCCTATCCTAGCTGAGTGCTCCCTTCATGAACTAAGAAAACAACTTTTCAAAATCACTTTAATTGATGCCTCAGTAGGTAGAGCATTTTACTTTGGGCCTGGAGGATTCAGATAATAACACAGGCAAGACCAACTCTATTTACCATAAAAAAGCTGAATTTATTGTGCAAGGGCATAATACCAGTAAAGATTTTTAAGAGGCATTAGGGAAATGCACATTATATGCAACAAAATGAAAAAAACGGGCAAAGTATTTTCTGTTAATGAATGTTGCCTCTAATTGTTTATTAATTGTCATTTATTACAAGTAAATATGCAAATTGGTATATGCAAATGTAATATTTTAGCAAACAAAAACATACCTGGAGATGTTCTTCAATGAATTTTTCTCTCAGAATTTCTGCAGCAGACAGTCTTAATGAAGGACTCTTGTTTAGCATTCTAAGAGCAGACAAACCACAGGCATTATAATTCAAACATCTCTTCATCTATACTGACTAATAACATTTAAAATGACATGGGTACATGATTCATGCTCCTTTGTATTCTAAAACATGAAATGCTTCTCCTGTAAAACAATTAACCACTGCCTTCAATTGAACCATTAAAATAGATCAAATTGAAGTGACAAGCAGGCTAAACTAGATCACACAGACAATGATGGTCAGTTTTGTAACCATTAGGAATAATACATCAAGATTAGATCATTTTTCATTACTAACTGTGCAGACTGTCTTCAGTTTTTTTATTTTTTATTTTATGATCAGAAATTAATATATCGGGATCAGTTGAATGACATTTGCTCATTTGTAGCCCCACAAGGCATAAGCGTTATCTTTAACAACTTCTAAACCCCCTCGTTTTACAAGTGAAAACCTGCCAAATAATTGTGAGGTTAAATGTCAAACTGTATGATCTAATCTGTATTTGTTTAAGGAATTGAATACCAAATATGAAATTAACTAAATTAGCTCTGGTAACAAGACCTGACAGAAGGTAATAGTGATACTAGATTTGAAGAGTTGATACTTTTATTAGATTAACCAGCTTTCACTACGTCAAATGCTCTTATTCAGGTGTAATAATACGGTACTTAAAAAAAATATTCAAAAAATCTGACCATTCTTTTGATATGCAAACGTAATAATAATACATGTTTTAAAAGCTAGTGTTTGTATATCATAGTTAATATAGTAAACACAATGAATTATTTAAATCCATTAAACATAAATACTGGATACATTTACACATGAACACAGAATGTGCCCACAGTAAAAGTAAAAAGAAGTATTTAGTGTTTGAACAGACAGATGAAAACTAAAATGTTATTTTTGTAAGTGACTTGAAAATGATGGTCTTGTGGTTGAAGTAAGTGAGCATTTAATTGTCCCTCAACTGAACCTGTCCAACACAGCTCAATACAGAAAGAAAGCAGATCGAATCATACCATAACTCTACCATCTCACAAATGAGGTTAATAGGTCTGCATCTGTCAATACTGTGCAAGAAAAAAAAATGTCTGTCAAAACTAAAAAACAAAACAAAATAAACAAAAAAAAAACATCTGTGCTTTCGCTAGTTTAATTCTGACAACTGATAAATGAGAAACAGATTTTAGGGAGTAACTGCAACAAATATTACTTGGCACATTATATCATACCACAGCATTTTCGGCATCGTTTTTTAGTTGTTGTGACACAAACAGTAAGTAATTGTCCAGGCTTGGATATGGAAGTACTTGGCAACTGAGCAGCAATTTCCTCCCTTGCACATTAAGAGACTTAAACTGACTTTCAACAAGAAAAGCACAATCATACATCATGTGAGGAAATGCTCATTTTCAGGAAATTGTGTGCTACATACTGTATGGCAGAAGGCAGATGGCTAGATTTCAATTTCAAATTTCCTAATCAAATATCAGGTAATAAACAACATTAAAAACATTTATTTTGATGAATTAATTCTAGGAGTCTTTTAAATAAAAGAGGCATGCGGGGCAGATATATTGTTGATTAATTTTCTACAGAATTCTAGAATATTTTTTTCACTTGGAAGTTGTGGGGTAGGATGTGTAGATAAATGAAAAACAAAAGTATTGTAATGCATTTTAATTCTAGGCTATAAGGCAACAAAAGGTGAAAATTTTGAAAGGGGGTGTAGACTTTCTATAGGCACTTTCTATAAGTCGATGAAGACCATTACACATTTACATTAAGATGTCTCAGGAGTACGGTGAGTGCGTAGATGGCTGATGAGGCCAATCTGAGCCCGAAACACTCTGTGGCACACTGGACAGGATATGTTGGTAGGAGTGCTCCTAGAGGAAGTGTTGTTGGTTTTTGCGCTGCTGTATCTTCAACATGGCATTGCTGACCCTTTTGGCTTCTGAGATGGTTGCACCATCCCTTATGAGGTTACGCCAGGTGAGACGCTCTAGAGCGAGACTTTCCCAAGACTTCAGCTCTATCTTGAAGCTCTTGAGGGACATCTTCAGGGTGTCCTTGAAGCGTTTCTTTTGCCCACCTTGCGATCGCTTCCCATCCTTCAGTTCACCGAAGAAGATTTGCTTTGGGAGGTGAAAGTCAGGCATCCTGGTCACATAGCCAGCCCATCTGAGTTGTGCTTTCATAAGTAATGAGTGAATACTCAGCATATCAGCACGTTTAAGGACTACTGTGTCAGGGATTGCGTCCTGCCACGGGATCCTCAGAAACTTTCTCAGACAGTTCAGATGGTAGTGATTTAGTTTTCTGGCATGGCGTTGGTACACTGTCCAGGATTCACAGCCATAGGTGAGGGTTGGTAGAATGATTGCCTGGTAAACCTTGAGTTTGGTTTCCAGTTTGATACCTCTCCTATCCCACACTGTATCACATAGACGGCCAAAGGTTGCACTTGCCTTGGCAATCGTGTTGTTGATTTAATCATCAATGTGAACAGCACGGGACAGGGTGCTGCCAAGATAGGTGAAATTGTTCACCACAGACAGCTTCTGATCCTTCACAAGGATGGTTGGTTTCACATACGGCTTTCCAGGAGCAGGTTGGTACATAACTTCAGTCTTTTTTGTGCTGATAGTAAGGCCAAAGTTGTCACAGGCTGATGAGAAGTGGTCCATGCTGAGCTGCAGGTCAGCATGTGCGCCAACAGCTAGTGCAAATAGGAAGTCACGAACAGTGACTTTATATATATACATATACTGTATATATAAAAAATTCACAAATCACAGATTTAATATACTTTGTTTTATCATATTATTATTATTTGTTTATTTAGCAGACGCCTTTATCCAAGGCGACTTACAGAGACTAGGGTGTGTGAACTATGCATCAGCTGCAGAGTCACTTACAATTACGTCTCACCTGAAAGACAGAGCACAAGGAGGTCAAGTGACTTGCTCAGGGTCACACAATGAGTCAGTGGCTGAGGTGGGATTTGAACCGGGGACCTCCTGGTTACAAGCCCTTTTCTTTAACCACTGGACCACACAGCCTCACCATACATCATATTCAGGTCTGTATTCAGGTCCTTACCTTCACACAGACAACTTTTGTCTGAAACCTGTCCTTTTATGCCTGCCTGGCTTGTTACATTATGAACAGTTGTATTAGCGTAACTGGTTGGCAGTCAATCAGTGTTATTGGATAGCTATGGCATTCTCAGAGATGTAGTTTTTCATTTCTCATTTGAACAGTAAGAACTACATATTTTTTTCCACCAACATTTTTTAAAGCATACCATACATTCCAGGTTAAAGGCTGTGTTCTATTAGGGGTCCTCTGTATCTCCCTTTTAAGATTTTACCCCATATTCTACCACAACATTAATTTCCACACAAACACCCCCCTTCTAATTTTTATTTCACATATCTTCTGGACAGGTTTAGGAACAACAGCAATTTCATCATCACTTAGTAAATCTTCATCAATTGGCAGAGCCAGTTACAGTGGCATATCAGCAAAGTGTTATACAGTACCTATATTTCTAACATGCATCTTATTGAAGGTAAGTGCTAAACAAACACAAACAATAACATGTACAAAATGTTATACTATGGCTTGTTTATTGGTAGATATATTGACATACAGTATGTATGTTATCAGTTAAAATATTCCTTGCTTGGCTTTGTTTTAAATATAGTGCAGGATGCAACAGAGAATGTTTTTCACGTTTTGTCAGCAGACATTGCTGTATTCAATTATCACAGCGAAACCAGCTGCTACAAGACTTTCAGAAAGTAAACGCTCTCTATCGCAGAGCAATGCTTGGTGCTGATAGGTTGAAACAATAAGCACCTGCCCTCACAAGGCAATGCTTAGTGCCATTTGGTTGCAGCACTAAATGCCAGCCCCCCACATGGCAATGCTAATTGATTGAAACTGTTGATTCATGAAATTATTACAGGCAGTCCAGATCAACCATGCTTAAGGCTGTAAGAAAATTGTGATTTTTTTAATCAAGAAGTTGCGGCCACTGTTTAATAAAGTTGTGGTTTTGGCGCGGTCATAAATATAAACAGTTTGCATGTATATATACTTGCTTTCAAGATGGATTTTTGTTAATTTGTTCAAAAACAACAATATGAAAAAAAAACAAAAATAGATAACCATAAGTTCTTTATCACCATTTGAAATAAAACATTTTACACTGTGTTTCATTACAAGCGAAGAGTTGCAGCTAACAATAATGACGCATAACACAGTACTTGCATAACAGTAAAAGCTCACTCACAAAATTGAACAGCCACTACAGTATTTGCAAAACGGCAATAAACCTTCAGTCACAAAATGTAACAGTAAGTACGTAAGTAAGTAAGTACAGCATGGCCCACAGTTTTCTTTCCCGTTTCTAACCATAGCAACAGGAAAGAAGATCACTGATTGGCTAGAGAGGATGACAAGGCATACCAATCCGCCACTAACAAAACACAATGTGAGAGTGACGTTTCCTTTCCTGTTTCAGTTTATTTTTCTGCATTATTTTTCAACGAAATTACATTTAAATAATAGAAACATTGTAGTCATATTAAAAGTTGTGGCAACTATAAAAAGTTGTGGTTTGTGTTAAAAGTTGCGGTTAATGTATGAGCATGGTTAAGGCCTGCGATTTTCTTACAGCCTTAACCAGCCATACATTAACAAGAGAACAGTTATTAGTGCAGCCGCACCGCCAGCACCCCCACTCCCTGCATCCTTGGGCACCAAAATAAATAAATAAATAAATAAATAAATCTGCAATAAAAACAGATGCACCACTGGGGGGTGAAATGTGCTCACCCCAGACCAAATCCACCCACATTTGGCAGGTGCTAATTTCTAACCCTACAATTCTCCAAACACTGCTACCAGATTGCCGTTTTTCCAGCCAGCCAAATTTGGTTTGTTTTGAAAGCATCTAGTTTGTAAATATTTGACGGTTTGGCTATTATTTGGCTATTTGTATAATTTTTTCTATTCCTTTCGATTATGAGGTTATCACCAGTGCAGAACTTCAATCACCACAATGCCCTGCATAGTATATCTGGAACTTTTTTTTCTGGAACTCAGCATCCAATAAAATTAGAAATCACACAAACACTCACACTTGCATTCAGCAAATCCGGCTCAAGAAAATTGTGAACCCACCTGCTTCTTACCTCAGGACTGGTTAATATGGGGATTCTAACACATGACTGACACTTACATATAGGGTGACTAGATTTTCAAAGCTCAAACCCGGGACACATTGTTAAATAATTGATAAGACTAACTAAACCTGTTACATATAAGCTATTTAGTGGTTATTTAAATAGCCATCCTCTCACTCTTGTATTATTTTTAAGCAGATAACTTCAATACAATTTCAATACACTTCCGGGTGTATAATTTGTGGCCAATTTGTATAACTTGCCATATTGTTTTATACATGCATACAGGCCAGCAGTCCCTATATGGTCGGGACAGTCCCAATTTCCAAGCAAATGTCCCGTGTCCCGATGCATAGGAAGAAAATCCCAATATTTATCCTTGGAAATTCTTCACAGCTTTAGGGCGTTTGCTCTCGAGCCCATAGTGTGTGCTTTTTTTTTCTCTCTCTCTCTGTCTTTTGCAGCTGCTGACCCTCATGCACACACTGCCTTGCAGGGATTGTTTATTGACATATATGTCATATCTAGTCATATTGTTATAGCATATTGTTGCCTGTTGCTGCAATATGATTTAGAGTAAAATGTGGGAGCCAATGAAATGTGAGGACATTTCTTTCTTTTTTACTCACTGCTCAGGATGGATCTATTTATTGACATTGCTGATGTGGTTAAATTTGGTGGATTGGGAAGCTTGTAACCTCTCACCTAGTTAAGTGTGTGCTGAATCCCGCCAGATCTGAGCAGCTATGAAATTACCGTATTGCACACAATTGTAGATTTCAGATTGAATATAAACTAAATGAAAATGCATGGCACACTGAGGAATAAGCATGTATGTCTGTGTTAATCACTTTATAAAAATAATGTTCTTGATTACCTTATACCTTTTTTATTTTATTTTGTTTTCACTGCAGGTGCCATAAAGTTATATAGGAAGCAGTTGTTTACGTTATTTTGACCAAAGCTATATGGAGTGTGTCACGCTAAAGGAAGTGGCTGAAAACTGTGACTTTAAGATTTTGAAAAAGATTTCGGGACGCCGGGACCTTTGATGGAAAACCGGGACTGTCTCGGCTAAACCAGAAGGTCTGGACACCCTACTTACAGACGTGCTCAAATTTGTTGGTACCCCTCCACAAAAAACGAAGAATGCACAATTTTCTCTGAAATAACTTGAAACTGACAAAAGTAATTGGCATCCACCATTGTTTATTCCATATTTAATAGAAATCAGACTTTGCTTTTGATTTTTTATTCAACATAATATTGTAAATAATAAAACAAATGAAAATGGCATGGACAAAAATGATGGGACCCTTAACCTAATATTTTGTTGCACAACCTTTAGAGGCAATCACTGCAATCAAACGTTTTCTGTAGCTCTCAATGAGACTTCTGCACCTGTTAACAGGTAGTTTGGCCCACTCTTCCTGAGCAAACTGCTCCAGCTGTCTCAGGTTTGATGGGTGCCTTCTCCAGACTGCAAGTTTCAGCTCTTTCCATAGATGTTTGATAGGATTCAGATCAGGACTCATAGAAGGCCACTTCAGAATAGTCCAATGTTTTGTTCTTATCCATTCTTGGGTGCTTTTAGCTGTGTGTTTTGGGTCATTATCCTGTTGGAGGACCCATGACCTGCGACTGAGACAGAGCTTTCTGACACTGGGCAGTACGTTTCGCTCCAGAATGCCTTGATAGTCTTGAGATTTCATTGTGCCCTGCACAGATTCAAGGCACCCTGTGCCAGGCACAGCAAAGCAGCCCCAAAACATAACCGAGCCTCCTTCATGTTTCACTGTAGGTATAGTGTCCTTTTCTTTGAAAGCTTCATTTTTTCATCTGTGAACATAGAGCTGATGTGACTTGCCAAAAAGCTCCAGTTTTGATTCATCTGTCCAAAGGACATTCTCCCAGAAGGATTGTGGCTTGTCAATATGCATTTTAGCAAATTCCAGTCTGGCTTTTTTATGTTTTTCTTTCAAAAGTGGAGTCCTCCTGGGTCTTCTTCCATGGAGCCCACTTTCGCTCAAAAAGCGACGGATGGTGCAATCAGAAACTGACGTACCTTCACCTTGGAGTTCAGCTTGTATCTCTTTGGCAGTTATCCTTGGTTCTTTTTCTACCATTCGCACTATCCTTCTGTTCAATCTGGGGTCGATTTTTCTCTTGCGGCCGCACCCAGGGAGGTTGACTACAGTTCCATGGACCTTAAACTTCTTAATAATATTTGCAACTGTTGTCACAGGAACATCAAGCTGCTTGGAGATGGTCTTGTAGCCTTTACCTTTACCATGCTTGTCTATTATTTTCTTTCTGATCTCCTCAGACAACTCTCTCCTTTGCTTTCTCTGGTCCATGTTCAGTGTGGTGCACACAATGATACCAAACAGCACAGTGACTACTTTTCTCCATTTAAATAGGCTGAATGACTAATTACAAGACTGGAGACATGTGTGATACTAATTAAAGAAACAAATTAGTTTGAAATATCACTATAATCCAGTTATTTATTATCTTTTCTAAGGGGTACCAACAAATGTGTCCAGGCCATTTTAGAATATCTTTGTAGAATAAGCAATAATTCATCTCTTTTCACAGCTTCTTTGCTTTATTCTATGACATACCAAAGGCATGCAAGTATACATGATAAAATAGCTTTTAATTTCATCACTTTTCAGGAGGAATGAAGCATTATTTCAATGAGCTGTAAGGGTACCAACAAATTTGAGCACGTCTGTATATGCATTTGACCTGGGTTCTTGATTGATTGTGAAATAAGGAGAAATAAAAAGTATGTTTTTATTCGTCACCAATTTTAAGAACTGTATCAGTACAAATACAAAATACATTTTTAAAGACTGTATCCACCGACAGTTCTGGACAATTTAATTTTACACTACATTCTGAATATTTTTTTTTTCCCTGGACCACAGTTGATCTCATCAGATAAGAAAAAGTGGTGCTCGTACATAAATTGTGAGAAAGAAACAAGCAAGACAGATAAATAAATTAAAATTTGCTTATAACATTACCTACCTGTGTTATTTTTTTGCAATTACGTTTCGCAATTCAGAGTGAAAACAAAAATATTTGTGTGTAATTGTAATTGTATTGCTTTTGTTATTTATCATCTCTGGATGCTTTACATTACATTGATCTGCGTGTGATTAAATACATAACCTTTACAGTAAAAGAAAAAAAAAATAATAAAAAAATATATATATACATCGGAGGACAGCGTGTGTTCGTCTTTGTCGCTCCCGAGTCAACGTAGGGGCGGTAGCGGTGGGCTGAGCCTAAATACAATTGGACATTTCAAATTGGGAGGAAAACAGAGTAAAAAAAAAAAAAAAAAAAAAAAAAAACAGAACATAATTTGAATACATTTTAACTCATTTTGTCTCATACAGACTGGTTCTTTTGACACATTTTAATAACGTTTGTTAATATACTTTTATTGGGGGGGGGGTGAAATTTGGCAGGGGGACGGAATTTGCCATGACACCGCTAGTCATTTTGTCCTGTCGAACCAAGTCTTTTTTTTGTTCCCTCTACTTTGCGCCTAAAAAGCTGATTTTGGTGGTAGACGAAGTGTTTCCACCCTTACTCGGGAAGAACATGCCAACATAGCAAGGTTGTTTGTGGTACAAAAGTAAAAAGGAGCATGGAATCTGTTCATTCAAACTTTGGATACATTTTGTTTTTTTTAATTCAGAAGTGAGCAATTAAAGTGGGGTGAGCGCCGGAGGATGCTACCTTACGTGGAAGCTGGACTGTTGTTGATAACAGCAGATATTACTGTAGGTGTGTATAAACATCATTTTACTTATATTTTAAGTAATTGGTTTATGCATTTAAAGTTCCAAAAAGGATGAAGATCTGTTACAAAATTTAAAGACTTTATTTGAGAAGACAGAAAAGAGCTGACGTTTAACACGGTCTTTGTCAAAGCTTAAAAGAACAAAAACCTTAAATCCCCTTAAACACCCCAAATACACATCGAATTACTCAATTTAGTATAATTACACACTTCATTTGATTACAATATTTCAATTGAAGTGACAAATCTGTAACGTCTTTTCTGATATTTCTGAAGTCAGTCACAAAACTAAATTTAACTGACTCCTGGGTCTAGTATAAAAGTATTTTTTGCAAACTTTTTCATGAATGTAGTCAGGCTTATTTGATATATTTACTACCGCTTAATCTAAAGCCCCTTTAACCCTTAGCGGTCCATTTATTCAACGCGTCTCAGGCGCGTCAGGTCCAATTTATTTTCACAAGCGCAGTTTATTTTAGATGCGCTGATTAAAAGTTTTTTTTTTCACAGTAAAACAGGTTTAAAAGGCACTGCATATCAACAGGACACTCAGTACTGCATCTCCAGCCCCGCCCCACTTGTTCGCTCTATTTTTCACATACCTCTACATAGTAGTGCATACCGATAAATCATCTCCTGATCACTGTTTAAAAAATTATTTAAAATACCCATTCACACAGCACAAAATTGCGCAATCTATGCCGGTATAATACCGTCATAACCCTTTCACACAGCCAAAGGGATCATGCGAGTACAACTTTTAAACCTGTCAGTCAACAGATTGTTTTCAAGGCAATGGCGATTTGCCCACAAATTACAGCATCACGCACCGTCCTTTATATTAGTGAATTTACCTCCTCGTCAGCCTGTAAAGTTAACAATTCCTTAACTTATTCCAGACACCAATTACTACCTCATTCTTGATCAGCCATTGTATTTGAAAAAAATGAAAGCATGTAACACCAACGACAAAAATACCCAACATGTCTGTTATACAGTCACGTGGGCTGTTGACTTTCAATCCATGCCCACTATAGCGCTTCAGTGCCGGCCTAGCATTTCACACAGGAGTTAAGACAGTTCAGTGCCATCTCTGAACATTAATTGATCAATCTGCCTAGTTCATATTCACTTACAATGTTTTTTGTTTGAGAATGTTACGGGCCTTGGGTCAAACCAATATGTTTGTGTAGGGAGCAGTCATAGGTGCCTAACCCATGGGGCAGAAGGGGCACGTGCCCCCACACTTTGAATATTGGGGGGGGGGGGGGGGGTCAAACTTTATATTTTGCCCCTCCATTTTTTACGTTCATTTATATATATATATATATATATATATATATATATATATATATATATATATATATATATATATACCAATAATGTCACATTTTGTAGTGATGTAACTATCACTATTATCTGCTGTATTATTGAATTGTGGTTGTCACACTTATACTTTGCTTGAACAAAAGTTATTGTATTTCTTGCTCTTATTGTATTACTTGTATTGTAACACTTGAAATGTATTTGCTTACGATTGTAAGTCGCCCTGGATAAGGGCGTCTGCTAAGAAATAAATAATAATAATAATAATAATTTTGTGGAATTACAAATAATGTATGCAGTTTTTCAAACAAACTTTTTTTTTTATTCAAAGCTGTAGTGGTTAAACTGAACACGGTTAAATGAGGAGCAAAACTTCCAAAGAAAATGTACGAAATGAAATTTACTGGTTGCATAAGTATTCAACCCCTTAAGTCAGTACTTGGTAGAAGCACCTTTTGCAGCAATTACTGCTAAGAGTCTTTTTGGATAGGTCTCTACTAGCTTTGCACAGCAGGATGGGGAAATTTTTGCCCATTTTACATTGGAAAATTGCTCCAGTTCTGATAAGTTTGTTGGGGATCATCAATGGACTGGAATCTTCAAGTCTCGCCATAAATTTTCGATTGGATTCAAGTCAGGACTTTGACTGGGCCACTCAAGAACATTAATTCTCTTCTTGTTCAATCACTCCAGTGTGGCTTTGGCTTTGTGCTTCAGGTCATTGTCCTGCTGAAATGTGAATTTTCTCCCCAGTTTCAGAATCTTGGCTGACTCAAACAAGTTTTCCTCAAGGATTTGCCTGTACTTTGTACCATCCATTCTACCCTCTATCCTGACAAGCTTCCCAGTCCCTGCTGAAGAGAAGCATCCCCATAACATGATGTTGCCACCACCATACTTGACAGTTGGGATGGTGTTGACTGGGTGATTGTGCAGTGTTGGCCTTGCGCCAGACGTAACGCTTGGAATTTAGACTGAAAAGTTTAATTTTTGTCTCGTCTGACCACAAAACCTTTTTCCACATCTGCAGTATAATCTACGTGCTTTAAGATGAGGCTTTTTGAGTAATGGCTTCTTTCTTGCCACCCGTCCATACAGGCCAGCTTTGTGTAAGGACCGGCTTATTGTTGATGTGTGAACATTGACTCCCATCTCAGACACAGAATTTTGCAGATCTCTCAAGGTTGGCTTCAGAGTGACATCCTGAACCAGTTTCCTGCTTGCCCGACTGCTCAGTTTGGGAGGGCGACCTGATCTGGGTAGTGTCTGGGTGGTATGATGCATCTTACACTTCTTAATGATGGACTTCACTGTGCTGATAGGGATAACCTATGAAATTTTCTTGTAACCTTCTCCTGCTCTGTGCCTCTCCACCACTTTGTCCCTGACTTATTTCGAAGGCTCCTTGGTCTTCATGGTTGCTTTGTTGGATCACTATGTGAGTTGCAGCTTGAAAGTCTTTATATACCTGAAGAGAATGATCTACAAGTTAAACCACTTTGAGTACACACTGAAACCATTTCACTAATTTTGTGACCTTTCAAATAAATCATTTGCACCTGAGCTGATTTAGGGCTGCAGTAGCAAAGGGGTTGAATACTTATGCAACTGAGATTAATCTGTTTTTCTCTGTAAATCTTACTTATTTATATTCTATATGCATTTTTTAACTTTATCAATGTGGAGTAGTTTGTGTAGATTCTATATGTAAAGTCTAATTTGAAAGCGTCGTGGAGTATGCTCAGGTGCCATATATATATATATATATATATATATATATATATATATATATATATATATATATATATATACTTTATATATATACTGTATATATATATACTTTATATATATACTGTATATATATATATATATATATATATATATAGTAACACAGCAGAGAGGGGGACGCTTCTGGGAACGCTCATGTTTTTGTGCTGACTTCGATAGACATCCTAGATTGCTGTAGCCAGTGCTGTTCCATATCGCCTTTTCTGTACTGAACAAAAGACAGCTCCAGCAGTATTATTTTTTTAATTGACAGCTACCGGTAAACCATGGATACCTTTAATAATTAAAAAGTGGCGAGTATATCCCTTCCCTTCCTGTGTCGGTTTGGGTATTTGTGGTCTATACCTCCCTTTTTTAACAATCTCCAATTTTTTCTGAGAAAGTTCTTCTTGAAAATTGATTCATAGCCAAATCGACTACGATGCATCTGTTAGCTGATGACATTTTTTTTTTATTTGTAAGTAATAAGAAATATTACTTCGACGTGTTCAATATAACTCTGTAACGGTCTATATTAAGCAATATCGCATAAAATTTAGCTATTCTTACACCACTTACCCTAGCATATTTATGTCCCACCTCTGCTCACAAATGATTGGACAGCTGCAAAACCAGGGCAGATCTTTGACTCTTCCATTGGTTAAACTTACCCAAGACCTTCAGCCGAGGCAGAGAATACCTTTTACTGTTTATGTCCCGCCTTCGCTCACTTATGATTAGACTGCCGTGGAGAGAATTCAGAACTTCTATTGGTTGATATATATATATATATATATATATATATATATATATATATATATATATATATATATATATATATATATATATATAAGTAGAGTCAATTATCCGAACTAGTTATACAGCTAGTAACCTATTCTAACACATTAAACACACTTATACAGCTAGTAACCTATTCTTACAAATTAAGCATAAATGTACCCTATATCAAAGAATACAATTCAGTACAACTTTGACACACTACAGAACTTTAGGAATCATTAACTTAAAAAATTCAGTAAAATGTTTCTATTCTTTGATACTTGCTGTTATGGCATTGTAATAACGTGCAATTAAAATGAATAAAATAAAAGCTCTTAGCTGGTCAATAACATAGACAGGTGACTGGTTTAATTTGCTTAACTGCAACAATTTAAAGCACACAATGCAGCAGTGTGGGTAGTAGTTAGGGCTCTGGACTCTTGACTGGAGGGTCGTGGGTTCAATCCCAGGTGGGGGACACTGCTGCTGTACCCTTGAGCAAGGTACTTTACCTAGATTGCTCCAGTAAAAACCCAACTGTATAAATGGTTAATAGTATGTATAAATCTATAACAAAAATCAATGTCAATGTAAAAAATCAAGTTAGAAAAACGCAACAGCCGTTTAAAGGGGTGATATCAAACACAAAAGTCCAAGTTAGGAGAAACAATCAGGCCAATTTTGTCAAGCATCAAGCAAATAGGCACAATTGGAAAGGTGCTGGGGCCCAAGATTCACACAATTCTTGCTTCTAACTTGGTGCCTTTTTTTGATCGCTTCGCTCCACTTTATCGCGCCACTTGAAATGCGCTGTGGCACAGAGGGCTAAGGTCGTGTGCTCTTCAAGAACGTCATGTTGCAAGTTCAAACCACTTGAAATGCTCTTTGTATGACTTGAAGTGACTGAGACACACACACACACACACACACACACACACACACACACACACTGAGACTCATTTACAATCATTTATTTATTTCTACCAAATAAATTATTCCTTTATTTATTTTTAATTAAACAAGGAACTACAATTTATCAGAGTTCAGAGATTTAGACAAGGAAGCTACATGCCACTCTTGTGTGCAATTCCATTCTATGGTATCTACCAGACAAAGAGAAAACTAGAAATTTTCAAACAGGAAATCGAAAATCGAGCAGCACCTTCAGGTTTTCAGCGAAAGCTGGTCAGGCTTGGATGTATGCTTAAAAAATGAACGCATTTCAACAGCGGGCTAAGGTCGTGTGCTCTTCAAGAACGTCATGTTTCAAGTTCAAACCACGGTATTTTTTTTTTTTAAAAACATAAATAATTTGTTTAATATAAATGGTGTGGATATCAGACTGCTTGCACACCATGGTATGTTTTGACGTTGACCAACATGTGGAATTACATTATTGGTAGATGTCCAGTTATTTAGCTTTTCTGTTTGAATAGTCGCTACACACCCTTAAAAAGTCGACGGAAGAAGAAGAAGAAGAATTTTACCTTAGTTTGACGACTTATATCTCATTGTGTATAAGAGGTATATATGTTTTTTTTCACATTTGAGGTAAGACAGTTTCAGACTTTTGATACTGATACAGATGGTAATTCTAAGTGATTTAGTTTTGTCGATGCAACATGGTAAAAACAGTTAAACTCTTTAAGCTGTATAGAGACTCTCGGTAGTTTCAAACAAGTTTTTCTAACTTGTACGAGGAACTACCGTTCCTCTTAATAATGTGTAAAAAATAATGTAATTGTATGTAAAAATAATGTGATATCTTGTAACAATTGTAAGTCGCCCTGGATAAGGGTGTCTGCTAAGAAATAAATAATAATAATAATCTAAGGTTTTAGTGGTCTGAATAATTCTGTAACTTTCATTTGCCTCAGTCTACTGGTCCTTTTTTGGCAGCTAAATCTTGTAGCCGTTTTAGTAGTAGAAGCTGTGTGCGTAATAAACCACACGTAATTCATTACATGATTACAGGTGCGTTTGGTTGATTAGACAGTATGGTTGATCAAAGATCGGATAATTGACTCTCTTCTATATTGTGGTGGAGTGTCCCACCCTTATGTATATTTGTGCGCTATTTTTTTATTGATGTAAATATACATGACGGCGAAAAGCTGTGTTATAAAAGCACTGAGCGCTGTAGCACATCAGTTTTGCCCCACAGTTGCTTTGTCAGTGTGTTTCTGTTCTGGGTCTGACGTCGTCCACCAGGTAATCTGTCACATATGGTGTCCAGACTGAGATATAGCACCTCCAGGAGTCAGACCAGAGACAGTACTGCGGGTAAATTTTTTAAATTATTTTTATTTGGGATTTTTGTGAGAGGAGTGTTTTTTTAGAAAAAATAAATAAATCAATAAAATAAAAATGGGAAGAAGCAGCAGCAGCAGCAAGCACATCAACAGCAGCCCACTGCGTCTCTGCTACGCCGGATGTCTGCCTCGCCTGTCTGGACGAGGAATGGTGGTGCTTCCTTTGTGGCGAGGTCAGGTACCTTCCCCTCATCTAAAACCCCCCATGGCAAGGGGAAGACGAGTGGTCCCAAGCGCCGGAGGGAGAAGCCCCGCTAGCTCAAGGGCCACCATCGAGGCAGATCTGGGACTGGCTGACAGACCCTGAAGGGCAGATGGTAAGTGACCTCCTGGGGGCAATTGACCTGTTGTGGGGGAGACTACCTGCTGCTTGCACCTTCGTTGTCAGGAGACTACCCACTGCTCCCACCTTCACCACCAGGGGAAGACTGCCTGCCACTCCCATCTCCAATGTCATGGGAGGACTGCCTGCCTCTCCCACCTCCACCGCTAGAGGGAGACTACATGCTGCTCCTGCCTCCATCACCAGGGGGAGAAGTGGGCTACAGAGCACGTGGGAGAAGTGGAGCACCCGCTGCCGCCTTCTTGGCCAAGGGCTCCCCTCCGGAGTTCACCGCCCGAGGTTCCGGAGCTGTCGCTGTTGGAGGTCCAGGACTGCCGTCACCTGGAGCCGCCGGCTCCGCTTCACCTGGGGCCCCCGGCTCCACTTTGCCTGGGACGTCTGCGCGCCACCGCCGGGGGATGGCGCCTGTGTGCCGCTGGCCGGGGTTGCCAGTGTTCCACAGCCCGAGTTGCCATAAAAGAGCCTTCACATACGCTTGCCACACAGGCTCCCTCGGGCTCTTTTCCCTTCCAAATACATGACCAAACACACAGGACAGCAAGAAACGCGCTGACTCTCACTTTAATTATTACAAAAATAAAACAAAATGAAAATAAAAACCTAGCTCTTTTTCGAGCACTAACTAAAACACAAACAGGAACCTAAGTAATGACTGGACAGATAAGCTGTTTAGCAGTTGAAAAACAAAATTAAACACACAGGTTTACACACAAACACGAAAAGGCTTTTACAGTACCTTTGTCTTTCAATACGCTTGAGCACACTATCAAGAGTGCTTCTTCACACACAGCAGCCCTGAGCAGACTGGCTGCTTTCTTTAATACCCTGCACCTGGCTCAAATGTACAATATTAGCCAGGTGCAGGTGATAATTAAACAATTAAACAATAATCAAATTAGGGCTTTTCAGCCTGTGTCCTTCTGGGAGGTAAAGTCCTGTGTTCTCTCCTCCCCCCGCCCCCCCGGACTACACTTTTTCACATATATAAGAACATAAGAAAGTTTACAAACGAGAGGAGGCCATTCGGCCCATCTTGCTCGTTTGGTTGTTAGTAGCTTATTGATCCCAGAATCTCATCAAGCAGCTTCTTGAAGGATCCCAGGGTGTCAGCTTCAACAACATTACTGGGGAGTTGGTTCCAGACCCTCAGAATTCTCTGTGTAAAAAAGTGCCTCCTATTTTCTGTTCTGAATGCCCCTTTATCTAATCTCCATTTGTGACCGCTGGTCCTTGTTTCTTTTTCTCAGGTTGAAAAAGTCCCCTGGGTCGACATTGTCAATACTTTTCACAATATATCCGAGCATCTTGTTGGCCTTTTTTATAGCTTCCCCACATTGTCTAGATGAAGACATTTCTGAGTCAAAATAAACTCCTAGGTCTTTTTCATAGATTCCTTCTTCAATTTCAGTATCTCCCATATGATATTTATAATGCACATTTTTATTGCCTGCCTGCAGTACCTTACATTTGTCTCTATTAAATGTCATTTGCCATGTGTCTGCCCAGTTCTGAATGCTGTCTAGATCATTTTGAATGACCTTTGCTGCTTGTGAAGGATGGCTTGCAGTGGTGAGGTGTGGTGCCGTCACAGACCAGAAACACAGACTCAGGAAGTAGCAGGTGAGAGCAGCTTCTTTTATTGAATAATAAACAAAAACAAAAGGAACCACTACAAAACAAAAGGGCACGTTGGCCAAACAAATAAACAAATAAGGTTTAGCAGTTGTCTTTCGTTTTCTCTCGCCTCGCTCTCTCCTCTCCTATACTCTCTCCTCTGTACACTCTCACCCCCCCCCCCCCCCCCCCCCCCCCCCCAGTGCGGACAGCTGCAGGTTCTTATATTCTGGCCGAGGGGTTAACTAGCTGTTAATTATAACACGGCACTCAGTGTTTTATTAAATAATAAATACAAAAAAAATATTTAAACAGAACTAAAGATATAAACAAAAGGGAACGTTTTGTTTAGAAGTATCGTGCTGGTGTAAAAACCAGCACGCTTAGCAGTTGTTTCTATTTTAATTTCTCTCCTCGCTCGCTCTCCCGAACTCTCCTCTGTACACTCTCCTCCTGAGCGCAGACAGCTGCAGGCTTTTATATTTTGGTTGAGGGGTTAACTAGCTGTTAATTATCTTATTACCCCTCGGCCACAGTCTGCACGAGTTTAGTAAGGATGCGTGACTGTCAGCTAGCTAAATAAATCACTAGCTGATCAGTCACGCATCCTCACGGGGTTTTTAAATTATAAAAACAATAACAAATACGCGGCACTTTGATCTGCGCCGCAAACAATAATACAAATAATAATACAAATATATATATAGGGGCGGGACACTCCGCCACACTGCTGCAACAGTGTTTGCCACTCCTCCTATTTTTGTGACATCTGCAAATTTAACAAGTTTGCTTAATATACCAGGATCTAAATCATTAATGTAGAGGAATAGCAGAGGACCTAATAATGATCCCTGTGGTACACCACAGAAATCCTGGACTGTGATTGGTTAAAACCTCATCATAGGAGGAAAAATAGATTTACCTATTGCCCTCACATCCTTACACACCTAGAGAAAAGGACTGAACACCGATTTACACTGAACACTGAATTACCATACTACAAAAGAAAGATGCTCCAAACACTAAAATGGTGATAAAAACATCACTGTCACTGTTTTCTGACTTTATTAAATTAAAATAAATTCAACGTGACAAAAACAAATACAATGGGTGGGGTATAAACTGGATTACACAAATCAAATCAAATCAAATCACAAATCAAACAGAGACGGAGAAAAACTTTGCTAACCATACGGTATGAACTTCAAAAACATTTTCTGTTATTTATTTATGTAATTTATTTATTTACTTATGCTGTATCAGCTATAATTAAACAAAATGTAATTACAATTGTTGAAGCTGACACCCTGGGATCCTTCAAGAAGCTGCTTGATGAGATTCTGGGATCAATAAGCTACTAACAACCAAACGAGCAAGATGGGCCGAATGGCCTCCTCTCGTTTGTAAACTTTCTTATGTTATTAAAATCTATAAGTCAATATTTATTTACGTATGCTATATCAGCTATATTTAAACTAAATATACAGTGCCGTGAAAAAGTATTTTTGTTCTATGATTTTCTGCATTTTTGCATATTTTTGACACTGAATGTTATCAGATCTTCAACCAAAACCTAATATTCGATAAAAGGAACACTGAGTGAACAAATAACACAACAATTTGATACATATTTCATTTATTTATTAAAGAAAGTTATGCAACACCCAATGTCCCTGTGTGAAAAAGTAATCGCCCCCTTAGGCGGTTACACCACCTTTAGCAGCAATAACTGCTAATAACCAAACGCTTCCTGTAGTTATTGATTAGTCTCTCACAGCGCCGTGGAGGAATTTTGGCCCACTCCTGATATTCTCTGATACAGAGCAGAATTCATGGTTCCTTCAATGATGGCAAGGCGTCCAGGTCCTGATGCAGCAAAGCATCCTCAAACCATGACACTACCACCACCATGCTTGCCCATTGGTATGAGGTTCTTACTGTGGAATTCAGTGTTTGGTTTTCGCCAGACATAGCGGGGCCCATGTCGGCCAAAAAGTAACACTTTTGACTCATTTGTCCATAGAACATTGTTCCAGAACTCTTGAGGATCATCCAGGTGCTTTTTGGCAAACTTGAGACGAGCATTTACGTTCTTCTTAGTGAGCAATGGTTTCCGCCTTGCTACTCTGCCATGAATCCCATTTTTGCCCAGTGTCTTTCTGATGGTGGAGTCATGAACACTGACCTTAGCTGAGGCGAGAGAGGCCTGCAGATCCCTGGATGTTGTTTTAGGGTTCTTTGTGACTTCCTGGACGATTTTACGCTTTGCTCTTGGAGAGATTTTGGCAGGATGGCCACTCCTGGGAAGATTCACTACTGTCCGTCCCAAACTTTCTCCATTTGGACAATATGGCTCTGACTGTGGTTCAGTGGAGCCCCAGTGCCTTAGAAATGGCTTTGTAATCCTTTCCAGACTGATAGACATCAACAACTTTTTTCTGGAGGTCTTCAGGAATTTCTTTTATTTGTGGTATGATGTGCCTCTAGAACCTGTGTGCTGACAACTTCACGCTGATGGTAAGGGCCAAAGTTAGTCAGATTTATATTGGGCAGGGCTGGCCCAAATCAGTCCTGGTTGTTAACCAAAGTACTCAAACAGCTGACTGTAATTATCCCTTTAATTGGGTTGAGATAACTGGGGGGGGGGGGGGGGGCAATAACTTTTTCACACCTGAAGATTGCATGTTTGATTACTTTGCACACCACGAAATGAAAGAAGCACCAAACTTTGGTGTCATTTTTTCTCTCAGACTCCCTCTCCCTATACTACTACAACCCACAAAAAAATCTGACCAAATACAATGTGAAAAATGTGCAAAAATGCAGAAAATCAGACAGGGGGCAAATACTGTTTCATGGCACTGTATAAAGTCATATTTACAATCCAACTTTATCTCACTTATTTTCTTAACTGATTCATATATTAAATATGTACCGCAGACTCAGCCATAGTGGAAAATGAAATGACCCTCGGGAAGACTAAAGTTACCTCCAGGGTGCAATGCCCTCACCACGGCTTCTTAGCAAAAAATATTCTCCCCAGGGCACAAAGTACCATACTAAACCAATTGCAAGGGCAGTCGTTCATTCCAATCTCCAGGTCTCTGCAGTGACCGATATACAAAGCAGCTTTAAATCCGTGTTTATGTCCACAGTTGTATGCATTTTTGCTATCTTCTTCATCATCAGTATTTTTACTACAACAATTGTTAGAGTAGTTGTAGTTTGTATTATAAGTTCCTAATGTTCTCTTCATTGCATCACACAGACGACTGGCAGAATTAAACAAGTATGTGGACTCTTGACTCTGCAAACATTTAAAATTTATCTTCCTCCATTACCTCTCTTTTGAGGTCCCAATTGTCCTCTTGCCTCCTCAGCCTCAGATAGATCCTTCAGTATACGTCGCAATTCCTGTCCACTGAATCCAATATCTCTGAGAAGTCGGGATAAACCCGCTTTTCACCCCCGCTGTTCCACCTCATTGGCTAACTCAGCATACCGAAGTTTCTTCCTTCCTTATGCCTCTTCCACGGAATCCTCCCATGGCACTGTTAGCACCACCAGTAGAACAAGGTGTGCTGAGACTGACCACAGGACACTTTGCAGGTCGATGGGTAGTTGTGGCCAGCTGCATGCATTCTCCAATCTCTAGCACCCTTCAGTTGTCCCAGGTGAATCTTAGTTCTAATAACCTTTCTTGTGATTGCTCTCCTGGACAGAGGAATGTCGCTCTGTGTAAAACTATTGCTGATATTGGTGGTGAGCTGTTGATCTTATTACGCTGTTCTTCCAGTGCAGTTGCCAAGCATTGCAGCCAGTGGTCCAGATTGCAGTTTTCTACGCATTAAAAAAATTCTAAATATGCACTCAATTTAAATGTAAGGCGTAAAAATACGCATAGCAATTTTGCTGTACAGCTTGTCTGCCTACCCTCCCGCATCCCCTAAAACTTCCACTAACAACTACATCTCCCAGAATACAATGTCTTCAGTTACTAGGAAACTGTACTCAAGAAAAAATAACCCAACAAACATTATCCAATCTCTGGCTAGCCCTGTTGTTTTTGCAGCCAATTACAGTAAGAATAAGAACATTTTGAAGCGACACAGGTTGAAACGTAAACACCCCAGTCCAGCTACAAATCTAACTGGAACCATCGTCAGAGACAACCGCTAAAAAAAGTGCCTATATTACTAAACAAACTTTTATAACTCATTAATGCATTTCCTCATTTTATTTATCTGTATGGCTTTATACTGAAGTTTTAACATGTTCACTGAGTTAAAGAATTTAATATTAAAATATAAAGTCTTTATTTTATTTATCTGTATGGCTTTATATTGAGGTTTTAACATGTTCACTGAGTTTAAGAATTTAATGTTAAAATATAAGTAACGTAATTAATTTGCAGAGTAGGTGTGATATCTCGGAAAAAAATGTGCTGAGCCGATAAAGAACCTTGTAGAACACACGTGTGGTTGTACAGTAGTTCAAAGTAACATTGCAGATAAAATGGAAGACTCTTTTTTAATGCCTACCCCATTACCTTTAAAGATTGTAGAGTATTTATCGAGATTATTCAAGACTTCAAGGTAATGTTGCATTTTACCCCTTGAATATACATTTTAGTGTTAAAATTAGAGGGTAAGTTACTCCCTGACCCAAAACCATATCTGGAGCGCTGATCACAGCACAGTCATGACGCCAAGTGAAGTGACCTTGGCTCAGAGCTCACATCCTTTAAGAATGTGCTTCTGGGATGAACACAAAGGACATGTAGGGTTCTCTCCTACCCACATTCAGGTTCTGCAGTGATGGAAGAACATAATACGTAAACCTAATTAGGAAGCTGATCCTCCTCTGTTCCACTGTCCACAGGTCTCACCAGCCAATCTTACGCTGTTCCACGTTCTCCCATCTAATCCCTGCTTAGCCTGGGACACCACCTTGACACTTGCTTTTGCACTTCAGTAACTACCAACTTCCTCTTTTCAGCTGGAGCTGCTTTTTGCCATCTCGGGGGAGCCAAACTGAGACCAAGGCCTCCTCTTCCCTGTTGTACTTGCCCCATGATATCACTGATATGAAAAGTATCCTTTGCATCTTCCACAACGTCCTTTAATGCCCACGGTCTCACTACTTGTGCTACCTCCCTTACACACTTCTCATGTTATTTCCAGCCAAACCTTAGGGCACTTAAATTCCCAGTTAGAACTGAGACTGGCAGCTGCAGTTTCCCTTTACTGTAGAGTGCTACCCTCCTAAGGCACCATAGAGCTCCCAGCCATTTCCTAATGTATGAACTAATCAAGGCTTCCAGTCTGTACTGTTGACAGGGAAACCTCATACACAATAAATGGCCACAGAAATCTTGGAAGAAGACCGAACTGAAAGCACCAGGCTTTAAGCTTGCCCTGTCGATACTCTTCAGCCCTTGCACTGCTTGCTGTCTCACCTCTCCCACTCAGTCCTAGAAAACTTGGTTGTATTTCTGGAAAGAAAATCCGCCCACTAATCAACACATCATATCCAAGCTCCATAAAACTTTGTGTGGCTTGCATTCATGTCACTTCTTTTTTTGTTTGGCCTCTCAGTCACGCGTGTATGAGACCAAACAGGGAGACGGCCGTCTAGAGCCTTGAGGAAGGGCTGCCCTCAGCCATGGATTACCTAAGCTAGGGTTTTTTTCCTTACTTGAGTGCCGAGCGGTTCGTATTTAGTTTCTGCAGGGTGCGTGGCAGGTCAGAGAGGCCGGGTTCACCCTCAGTGCATTTCATGCATGGGGGCGGGCCTGTGTCTCAGCTGCTTACTTTTCATTAATCCTTTTCCTATTTTTGGGGGGTAGGTGGCATTGCACCACTGCCATTGTTGCATTAACCATTCATCATTTTCATTTTTCCAGTCATGGTTTGGCAGCTTTGTCTTTTGGGAGGAGGTGGCCCTACAAGCCACTTCCTATCCGCGGCACTAGACTATATGATGTCATCGTGTTTTTGCTAATCGGCCAACATTGCTGATAGCTGACAGGGTCTCCGGCCAAATTCATTGTCATCATTAAATTGTCTGTTCAATTGCAATTTAAATCATCCACATTGCTGATTCTCTGTACTGAATTTATAATATATGCATTGAGAAAAATTCATTATTAAAGAGCAAAAAGCTAAAATTGACTCTTCTAGCTTTCAAATACAAACCGAAAACATGCATGTGCCATGTAGATCATATTGCTGTACTGCAGGCCCACATTTCTTTTATGGCTTTATTTAACAATAGTTAACAGATCTCCACATTCCTTTAACTTTTGTTTAGAGCAGTGGTTTTTAACCCCAGTCCTCTGTGACCCCGATGTCTTCTGGTTTTCATTCCAACTGAGCTCTCAATTACTTAACTAAGCCCTTAATTGGGCTAATAATTAGCTTAATTGGACCTTTTTAATTGTTCTCAGCTCCTAAAAAGTTGCATATTTCAAGTTATTTATAACATTTTATAGTTAAGTTGAAATCTCCAACTTAAATTCAATTAAGGGTTTAGTTGAGTAATTGAGTGCTCAGTTGGAATGAAAACCAGGAGGCACAGGGGTCCCCGAGGACCGGGGTTGAAAACCACTGCTTTAGAGGAAGTATGAGTTTATTATAACGTGTAAATCTGGTGTCGTATTCAGAGAGCGATATCAACAAAAGGTTTATATGTTATAATGTGATTATTCTAATAATAATAATTGGAACCCTGAAATACCACAGACATCCATTTAAGAATAATAAAATTAGTGTAACTATCCTACAGCCAGTGATAATCTATAGTTTATTTTGAGGTTCATAAAAAAAGACATGACATTCAATGATCGATTAGTCAATTAAGCAGCTCTACAGATGCCAGATGTTTCCATTTGTTATCCAACCACTGTATTTCTTCAGATAAAGTGACACAATAATTATAAAATAAATACCTTTCCATGATTGAATTTAATTCTTTTGAATATCTGTCTGGCAGGGATGGAGTTTCCCCCTCCACAATTTTCAAAACGACTGACAAGAAGTTATTGCCAGTGAATGCATGATCCAGACAGCACATCTCATATAAGATACAAGCCAGTGACCTGCAAAAAAAAAATAATAATTAAAAAGATTATCTGACTGAATGGATGTGATTCTGGCTTGTCAGCATTTAAATAACAGGCATGCCAATATCCTACTGCTATGTTTTTTTCTTTTATATTTTAAAAATGGATTTCCTTTTGAGTGACCGGAGTGTGGGGTGTCTACAGTGTCACCTTTAAGACAAATGTAATTCAGAATGCAGCGGACATGAATCAATCATGTCTTACTTCTTAAATTGCAAAATAAAAAAAAATATTTGAAATTAATGCAGAGAAACTGAACTTCATTTATCTTGCCAACCCATTCAGACAACTTCCTAACCTATAAGAATTATGCAGTTGTACAGCCCATTCATTTTGGCAGCTGTTTGATTTCATCGTCTAGAAAAAAAAGGACAAATGTGTTCCCATCTAGAAGCGTTGATCACACAAATAATGAACACACTGCTCCTGTGTTCGTTCACCTGTAATTCAAATCGTATTATCATTTTTTTATATTTCGATTATTTTCTTCAACAATAATGTATTGTACAGTTCTTTACTGAAAAATCAAATTTCACTCCCTGATAACTCAGTTGTCCTACTTCTTTCTGTAAACCATTTCATTGTCGCTTCAATCTTGAAATAATCCAGCAGTTGCAATGCTAAGATTATTTATTTTATGTATTTATTTAGCCCAAGAAAAGCCTCATTCATATTAATGACAGGCAAGGAGTCAGCTGAGTGTAACCTGTGTGTGTGTGTGTGTGTGTTAAATTGTTTTGTTTGTAACTGTTCAGTGAAGGTGAATGCCCAGCCTGACAGCAGTGTTTGGATACAGGATTGTTTTGTAATTTAGGTATGTCACTTCTTGCTGTTGTAAGATTTCAAGACACAACTGTAGTTAATAAGACAGCAAACCTTCACTGACATAAGTGTTTTAACAAAGTTTTATCCGTGGGTGTGGCGGAGTGTCCCGCCCCTTTGTTTATTATTTATTTTATATTATGATTTATATGTTTATATGATGGCGAAAGCTGATTGTTATTTGTTATTGTTTTGTGTTTTTGATTATTAAACCTTGTGAGGATGCGTGACTGATCAGCTACTGATTATTTAACTAGCTGACAGTCGTGCATCCTTACTAAACTTGTGCAGACTATGGCCAAGGGGTAATAAGATAATTAACAGCTAGTTAACCCCTTGGCCAGAATATAAAAGCCTGCAGCTGTCTGCGCTCAGGAGGAGAGCGTACAGAGGAGAGTTCGGGAGAGCGAGCGAGGAGAGAAATTAAAATAGAAACAACTGCTAAGCGTGCTGGTTTTTACACCAGCACGATACTTATAAACAAAATGTGCCCTTTTGTTTATATCTTTTGTTCTGTTTAAATATATATTTTTTATTTATTATTTAATAAAAACACTGAGCGCCATTGAGCTTCAGTTACACCTGCCATTCATTGTTTTGGTTTCTGTTCCTGGTCCGTGACGTCAACACCCACACGCCACTCAACAACTCGGTCACAGTGGGTAACAGATATTTTGCAAGACACAAAATAACGCAAGTAAGCACTGAGCAGCATTGATTTAGAAAGTCGAAACCTGAGGAATTCATGACATTTTGGCAACCCTTTGACACGCTGGACATACCCTCTGTGGTATGTTATAAAAAAATACTTCATTAGGTTACCATGGATTATAACAAACAAAATATGCTTGACTACTGGACATAAAGGCTATAATTTCATCTCAGGGTCCAGATGACATTGATAAACCTCTCACATGCTCACATGGTTGAAACAGGGTCACCAGAAACCCTCAATGACAGTTGGATTAAAATGTGTATTATTATTATTATTATTATTATTATTATTATTATTATTATTATTATTATTAAGAAATTAAAATGCAACTAAAGTTTATACTCAGCAATTGTTAGCTCTCTTGTGGCACTATATACGATTATGATTTTATTACAGTATTTCTCCATCGCTATAAATCATTATCACTTGTCTGCATAAATTATAAATTTATTAAGAACGCCCAGCAAAGATGTGGCAGGTACTGAATGCATAAATTATCTCTGAATGCCTGAGGTTCTCACTTTCTGTCCATGAGAAATATTACTTCCTAGATAGTATCAGAATTAAGTGGCATTTCTCAATTGTAAAGAAAAATTCTACAGCACTATAAAGGGAGATTTTCTTTTGTTTGTTTTTTGTGGATCAACTGGAGGGGTGGGCAAATAAAACAAATTGAAAAAAATATCTATCAACACTTTCAATTTACTAACTAGCACATTAACATATTATAAACCTTTGGGAAAGGAAACAGATTTTCTTTCTATACAGAGTAAGAATGGCAATAGACATCCCTTTGGGCTGTCTGTCTAAAGTGTGGCCCTTTCGATGTTCTTTCTCTGAAAGCTTGGAACTAAGTTTCATCTAACTTAGTTGGAGGGACTGTAGGAGGGATGATTAAAAAACAGAAACATTGTTGCAGTAAAACTACACTTAGTAACTTGTTTTTTATGGGTTTTTTGGGGTGTATTAATGCTACAGCAAATTACAAGAGACAAAATACAACATACAAACAAAGGTGGAAATACATGTAGTCGCCAGTGTTACTTTAATTTAGCAGTATGTGGTATTTCTTTAGTACTGTACTTGTGCCAATCATGTTGGATACAAGACGTTATTGGACAAAACAAAATAATGCGTGTTCATAATTCTATTCATGAAACCCAGGGCAGCCAAAACTTACCACAACAACCACTTACCATATATCCGATTTTGAGTTGTAGCCTTGGTGATTCAGAGCTTCCGGGCTCATGTAGTAGGGGGTCCCAGTGAATGTAGTGGCAAGATCACACGACCCCATGAGGAGACAGGAAACTCCAAAGTCACCTATAAACAGAATGAACTGAGGTCTTTGGCGAATTTGGATATTTCAGATACTGTAAATTTGGGGACCTGGGACACATACAGATTCTTACTGTACTATGCATGCAAATCAAGCCTTTCCTTGGTGACCATACAAACACAATAATCCATAAAATAATTCCAACATTAAAGCATTATTAAAAGGATCTAGAATTGGGATTTTTCTGTTGATCTGTAGCACGGCTGCATTAAATGACTTCCAAAATCGTTTGTAAGATTATATATATATATATAAAAAAAAAAACTAAGAAAAAGGATGTATTGATTGAGAGATAAATTGATGACAGGCAGTGTATTATATAGTTATATAATACATGGGATCAAAACTTTAAAAGATAAACAATATATACTTTAAAAAATAACAAATGACAGGATGTGTTTAACGCTCTTGAGTGTCATCAGAACCTGCCTTGATAAACTTGTAATTCACAGTCTGGCATATTATATATATATATATATATTGTGATGTACTTTGGTCTTTTCAGCCGGAGTCTGTGCTGTTCTTCCCAACAGGTGTCTGTCACTTTAATTACACACGAAACAAGGGTAGTGTTCTTTAAACGCCGTGGCGTACGTTTATTCAGCAAACTGATATTTCAAACAAAAACAAAATACACAAAACAAAACCTAGCCTTTCTTCAGGCGCTACCTAAACTGAGTAACAGTAAGGCTAACTAATGCAGGGCAGGGTAAGCCTGTTCCCCTGTTTAAACTAATTCCACGAATCACCTAAGCCAAATCACCGTCCAGAACTCCGTTGTCAAGAATACCCGTACCTTTGTTTTGTTAACAGCAAATCTTTTGTACAACACGCTTGTTTCACCACTTCAACCCTTTCTCTCTGAACACACAAACTGAAGCCCTTTTAACCCCGACCTGATCACTTCCATCTGATCAGCATTTACCCATTAATTATACAATTAAGCACTTGTTAGACTTGTTTCAACAAAGTGTGTGGCTACCCCCCATGGTCCTAAAGCCTCCAAATTACTGTATGGTACATACACATCATCACATACCCTCCCCCTCTGCACGATCCCGTGGGGTCGGGCATACAAGATTTCTGCTGGCTGCGGAAACCTAGACAGGAAATCAGCATTTATGTGCTCTTTACCTTTTCTATGTATTAAGTCAAAACAGTAGGGCTGTAATGTTAAAAACCACCTGGTTATTCTCGCATTCTTGTCTTTCTGACGATACATCCACTGTAATGGGGCGTGGTCTGTAACCAGTGTAAATCTCCTTCCCCAGAGATAATACCTCAAAGAGTCCACGGCCCACTTAACAGCTAAGCACTCCTTTTCTATTGTGGCATATGCTTTTTCCCTTGGGAGGAGCTTTCTGCTCAAAAATAAAACAGGATGTTCCTCCCCCTCCCAGGACTGTGATAACACTGCCCCTAGACCCACTTCCGAAGCATCTGTTTGTAATATAAACGGTTTATCAAAGTCAGGACTTATCAAAACAGGTTCAGAGCACAGTGCTGATTTCAAATCTAAAAATGCCCGTTCAGCCTCTGCTGACCATTTTACCATGTTAGACGTGGATGTTTTAGTGAGATCTGTTAAGGGCACAGCTCTTGAGGCAAAGTTTTCAATGAACCGGCGATAATAGCCAATAAGTCCGAGAAAGGCTCGGACTTGTTTCTTGTTCACTGGACGGGGACAAGACAGAACAGCTTCAATTTTGTTTTGCTGTGGTCTAATTAAGCCACGTCCAAGTGAAAATCCCAGATATTTTGTTTCCTGCAGAGCGAATGCACACTTCTTTTTATTAGCCGTTAAGCCTGCTTCCCTTAACGATCTCAATACCGCTTCCACCTTGTATACATGAGACTCCCAATCAACGCTAAAAATGACCACATCGTCAAGATAAGCTGCTGCATAGTGACTATGTGGCCTGAGTACCCTGTTCATAAGCCTTTGGAACGTGGCTGGGGCACCATGCAGACCAAAGGGCAACACTGTAAATTGGAACAAACCCTGTGGAGTTACAAATGCTGTTTTTTCTTTTGACTCTGGTGACAATGGCACCTGCCAATAGCCTTTGGTCAAGTCGAGTGTGGTAATATACTTGGCTTTTCCCAACCTTTCTAGCAATTCATCCACCCTCGGCATTGGGTATGCATCAAACTTTGATATTTCGTTCACTTTTCTAAAATCCATACAAAATCTTATAGTTCCATCAGGTTTTGGCACCATCAATACCGGGCTGCACCAGTCACTATTTGATTCCTCAATTACTTGTAATTCCAACATCTTTTTTATTTCTTTAGCGAGATCATCCTGTTTAGACTCTGGAATTCGAAATGGTTTCACTCTGACTCGGGCTCCTGGAGGGGTAATGATACTATGTGATATAAGATTAGTTCTCCCTGGCAAGTCTGAGAACACGTCATCATTT
Source organism: Acipenser ruthenus (assembly GCF_902713425.1). NCBI lineage: Eukaryota > Metazoa > Chordata > Actinopteri > Acipenseriformes > Acipenseridae > Acipenser > Acipenser ruthenus. Next base: position 47,552,572 of record NC_081191.1, on the reverse strand, counting down.
CTATTAATTAGTTCTTTAATTGCAGTACTCTGTTCCGCGGTCAAGTGTTCACCAATTTTCATTTCAGTTGCACTTGTCATACCCGGCAATTCGGGACCCAGTTCTAAGTCTTCGCACTGTACTGTGCCTACTAAAGGTTCCCTGTCTACCCACGGTTTCAGCAGATTGACATGGTAAATCTGGTATGGTTTTCTTTTCCCTGTCTGGTACACCTTATAGTTTACATTACTTAACTTATCCGCTATTTGGAAAGGTCCCTGCCATTTAGCCAAAAACTTGTGTGCATGTGAAGGCAGCAAAACCAACACTTTGTCTCCCACTTTAAACTCTCTTAGACGAGCCCCGGCGTTATACGACGTTTTTTGTAGCTCTTGCGCTCTGACCAGATTTTCATTTACCAGGCTGCTAACCTTGTCCATTCTATCTCTCATTTTTATTACATACTCAACTAAATTGTCCCCTCTAGGTGGCGTTCCTTCCCACACTTCTTTGACAACGTCTAAAATTCCCCTCGGCTGTCTCCCATACAATAATTCAAACGGCGAAAACCCAGTCGAGGCTTGAGGAACCTCTCTGATAGCGAACATAAGATAAGGAAGAAAACTATCCCAGTCTTTGCCGTCTACGTGCATTACCTTCTTTATCATTTGTTTTAACGTTTTATTAAACCGTTCCACCAAACCATCCGTTTGTGGGTGATGAACAGAGGTAGTAATTTTTTTTACTTTGCACAACTTACACATGTCTTTCATAACTGTGGACATAAAGGGGGTCCCTTGATCGGTAAGGATCTCTTTAGGGAAATCGACCCTAGAAAAAACCTGTATCAACGCTTGTGCTATATTCCTTGAATTAGTGTTCCTTAACGGTATAGCTTCGGGGTATCTAGTGGCATAATCCACAATGACCAGAATGTACTGGAACCCTGTTTTAGATTTTTCCAAGGGCCCAATTAAGTCCATTCCCACTCTCTCAAATGGCACGTCTATGACAGGTAACGGGACAAGCGGGGCTCGAGTAGGTTTCCTGCCAGCGACCCGTTGACATTCTGGGCAAGCTATACAAAACCGCTCTACATCCTTATAGACTCCTGGCCAATGAAAACGCATCATTACCCGGTCTCTAGTTTTCTGTATGCCTAGATGCCCTCCTAACAGATGGCTGTGAGCCAGCTGTAGTATTAAACCTTTAAACTTACTTGGCACCAGTAACTGTTCTAACCACTCGCCACATTCAGTTCTAGTGACCCGATACAAGAGATCATTTTTAACAATGAAATGTGGTACAGTGTTAGTGTCCCTGTTTTCCCAATAACATTCGTCCGCTACCACAGCTTGATTAAAGGCATATTGTAAATTTTTATCTTCTATTTGTTCTCGTTTGAAGTCCAAAGGAGACACTGCTAGCTCATCCCACATCTCGGGGAGGTTTTCTTCTAAACTTCCTAATGACTCAGATTCCCTGTTAGGCTGCCCTACACGCCTTTGGGGGTCTGCACTTTTGCTTGTATATTTCCCCCCAGGGAGCCTTTGCGGTTTAGCTTGGGTCCTATACTTTTGACTTCGTGTCTTCCTGGTTTTTCCTGGTTCAGCTAGTATCTCTTCGTCAAACGGAAACAATTCAGACAATTCTTGGTTCTGGCCACTAGATGGCCCTGCCTCCTTAGTAGCAACAAAAACCTCTCGTAACTGTACTAAGCGAGCAAATTCGATACAATCACGACCCACAATCACTGGATAAGGAAGTCTAGGTAACACTCCCACTTTTAACTTTACCTCCTGGGAACCTATTTTTAGATTTACGGTGGTAGCTGGGTAGGTTTTAATATCACCGTGGATGCACATTATTCGTACTTCCGCCTGGTCTGTAGAAAAGTGTTCCCCCACCAGGTCAGAGGATATTAAACTCTGCCCACAGCCTGAATCTAACAAAGCTACTGTGCTTTTATCGCCTATTTTAACAGCAACCACATACTCTGTTTTTGGAGAACTGCAGGAAAATAAGTTATTAACCGTAGTCACTACATGACAGTCCATTGACTCTACCGTCTCCTTTTCGGGACAATTTCGGGCAATGTGCCCCCAACCATCACATTTAAAACATTGCACCCTGTGATATGGCACACTCTGCATTTCAGTCCACAATTTATTCTCCCCTGCCCAAGGTCCCTTCACGGTTCTAGACCGCTCTTCAGCGCCCCCTTTTTCCCACACATTCTTACCGGGATTCTCGGCGGTGCGTTGTTTCGGGCTTGTGGGGCGCCAGTTGCTTTTGGCAAAACGGGATGTGGGCTGGGCAATTTCCAGGGCAGTGAGTTGACGCTCGACCAGAGCGATTAGTTCATCGGCAGTGTTTGGACTGCCCTGTGCCACCCATTTTCGTAAGCCCACTGGAAGGTTCCTCAGATAATGGTCGAGGACCAGTAGTTCCACCACCCGCGCAGAGCTATTCGTCTCTGGTTTAAGCCACCTACGGGCTAAGTGGATTAAGTCAAACAGCTGTGACCTTGGTGCTTTTCCCTCTTCATATCTCCAAGAGTGGAAGCGTTGAGCCCTCACAGCTACGGTGACCCCGGCTCTCGCCAGAATCTCAGCTTTCAGAAGATTATAATTAGCTGCTTCTGTTAGCTCCAAATCAAAATAAGCTTTTTGAGCATCTCCACTCAAAAAAGGCGCAACAATGCCAGCCCACTGCTCAGGTGGCCAAGCCTCTCGCTCGGCGGTCCTTTCGAACGCCAAAAGGTAAGCTTCCACGTCGTCTGCTGGGTTCATTTTCTGTAAAACATGGCTAGCTCTTATAGGACGTGGTCCGGCAGAAGCGGCCCCCACCCGTTCTCCAGAATTCATCTGGCTCCATAATTCTCTCCACTCTCGACGATCCTGCGCTGCTTGTTCGGCCAGGACTTTGGTATGCTCCTGCAAAGCCGCTGTGGCGTGCTGCTGAGCTGCCGTTGCTTGTAGAACTGTTTTAAGTAATTCTTCCATGTTGCGGGGTTCTCAAAGAAAACAGAGCCCCACTTCTGGTACCAAATGTGATGTACTTTGGTCTTTTCAGCCGGAGTCTGTGCTGTTCTTCCCAACAGGTGTCTGTCACTTTAATTACACACGAAACAAGGGTAGTGTTCTTTAAACGCCGTGGCGTACGTTTATTCAGCAAACTGATATTTCAAACAAAAACAAAATACACAAAACAAAACCTAGCCTTTCTTCAGGCGCTACCTAAACTGAGTAACAGTAAGGCTAACTAATGCAGGGCAGGGTAAGCCTGTTCCCCTGTTTAAACTAATTCCACGAATCACCTAAGCCAAATCACCGTCCAGAACTCCGTTGTCAAGAATACCCGTACCTTTGTTTTGTTAACAGCAAATCTTTTGTACAACACGCTTGTTTCACCACTTCAACCCTTTCTCTCTGAACACACAAACTGAAGCCCTTTTAACCCCGACCTGATCACTTCCATCTGATCAGCATTTACCCATTAATTATACAATTAAGCACTTGTTAGACTTGTTTCAACAAAGTGTGTGGCTACCCCCCATGGTCCTAAAGCCTCCAAATTACTGTATGGTACATACACATCATCACAATATATATATATATATATATATATATATATATATATATATATATATATATATAATAGTCCGCCTGGCAGGACAAGCCTATAGTGAAGAGCCCGACAGCTTCAGCCAGCGGCTGGTGCTGGATACCGTCCTGCGAAGCCTGCAACTGCCGCAGCTGAGACGTCAGCTCCACCTCACTGGTCCCCGCACCCTAGATGAGGCAGTGAACTAGGCCATAGCGATCAGGGCCATGCTACGCCATGAAGAGCCCCCACCCCTCTGCCTGACAACCAGGCCTGTTCGCTTGATTGGATGCGCCCCTGAAGAAACTCCAGGCTGCTTGGGCTGGCGGGAAACGAGAGCGCCTTCAGTCAGACGTACCAGAGGCGGCACCTTTCTGCACACCGCAGTCCACATTGAAGGAGTTCCGTGGACCACCCTGATTGACACTGGGTCTTCGATCACCATCATCTGACCAGATGTGTTGCAGCAAGCGGGTACAGACTGGAGAGAGCAGGTCCACCCAACCCCGGTGCAGCTGAAGACGGTCACCAGAGAGCTGGCGCAACATGGAAGGCAAAGGATGGCTGCAGGTCGATTATGGAGGAGTTACCATGCCCCACGAAGTCTGGCTGGCTGGCGTTCAAGACCCCTGCATTCTGCTGCATTGCCACCCCCACCACATTACCCTGAAGAGACTGGCCGCACTCACCTGGTTCAGCACACCACAGACCCCGTTGACGCATGCCCCATCAGACAGCGGCCACGCTACCTGTCCCTCGCCCAACAAGCAGTAGTGGCCAGGATCCGCCATGAGATGCAGGAAGCGGACATTATCAAGCCCTCTGACAGCACTTGGGCCTCTGCCATAGTGCGCGTACCCGAGAAGAACAGAGAGTGGCGTTTCTTTGTTGATTATCGGCTCCTCAACAACGCCACCCGATAAGTTGCTAGATCTGGTGGCTGGCTGTGCCTGGTTCAGCTCCTTGGATCTCTGCAGTGGCTAATGGCAGGTCGAGCTATCCCCGAACCCCGCGCCAAGATGGCCTTCTTTACGGTGACTGTGGACTGTGCAACGCACCCGCTTTCCTTTCGTTCAAGGACCATTTTGACAATTTTCAAAGATCTAATTTAAGGAGTTTGATATCATTTTCAATGGGCTCTATGTACTAATATTACTTACGTGTTCGTAAATACTGCAAATTCGTAGCCTCTGTCCTTAGAATTTCTGCATGCGATTTACTAAGCAGCTCTTGTTCGTGAACAACTATCGTAATTTCATCGCAAGTTTACGAACAACATAAATTACTGCTCATTATACAGGAGACATCAGAGTTTGCATCTCATTATAAATAGATTTGCAATGCCAGAAGTCAAAATTTAGACCTTCCGGAAGTAAAGTAAACATTACAATGTAATACTAGTGTAGCGCAAAGAGACCATGGGCACAGCAAAAACAAACCAAAACGTAATCTAAAAGAAAGGGTGCCAAATACGGAAAACATGAATAAAACTAAGCTTGTTTCTATATATAGAAGTTTAACATGGTACATATGCACTGTAATTCTGCAACCTGACCATGCTTCCCTACATGCTTTCAGTGCTTTAATTTAATTTAAGAATATCTCAGAAAACTTTTGTTTGAGTCTGTGTATATTTTAGTTGTGTAAAGGAAATAAGTACAGTAGCCTACATACAGCAGTGAATGCACTTTAAAACGCCAAACAGTCAGTGGCATCAAATCAGCAAGAACACAGTCATATTACATCAAGCAATTATTAAATAAAATGAAAGCCAGTAAATTACTTACCATTGCCTAGTTAGTAACAGGGTGAGGCGTCGAGGCTTGCTGCTGAATATTGCAATTATAGAATCATACTCCAGAGAATCGCACATGTCTCTTTCAAACGACAGGAGAGACAGCATGTTCAAGCGACTTGTCAGCATTGATGCTCACGCAGCTGTCTTAATCCTGTTCATAGTGGTGAAGAGCCTTAAAGGTGTGTGCATATTTGGAAAGATAATCAAGTGCCAATCATCTCAAACTTAAATTAGTGTTGGATCATTTTTCCCCACAGTCGATTTGCGCTTTATTTGTTGAACGAAGACTAAAAACTCCATCTTCATCCTTATTAACGTTGTAGAACAAAGTATATGCCAGTAGTAGACTTTCTCTATTGCCGAATGTGTTGGCAAGCATGCAGACACGGCTTTCATGAGGCCATATCATATGTGTCATTTTGAAAGCGGCTGTTCAATTCGTTGACAATCTAGTAAAATATGATTCCACATTGCCCTCAAATCTTCATTACAGTGCGCCCTGGTTGACTTTCCCAAAGATGAAGTAACAAATGAATCATCAAGTCAATTTGGTCATTTTCTCTTCTGTCATTTATTTTCACATATTGCCATTGCCACTGCTGAAGTAGATTCGGAGGAAGAAGATGATATGTGAGTTACTTTTGTGGCTTCATTATCTGTCCATTGTCTTTAAAAAAATAAATACTAATTTGTTTTGGCATGTTGACCGCCACACTACTACTAATTAGCCTACAAGTTTGCTTAAAAAACTGCACATTTTAAATAAAGTTGGAATATGGAAACGTCTGGGACTTAATAGATCCGCGCCAACTGCCTCACAAGCTGTCAATCAAACACAGCTTGCACATGATTAATTGTGTTAGAGGAAGATCCCAAACATTGCATCACAATAACTACTTTTGCTAAAGTCTGTGACATTTTCTCTTTAGCCTATTTGTCCTAAACTTGAGCTCAACCCTTCAGGGTGCACAATTTGAAAAAAAAAAAAAATAAGAATAAATAAATTATACATTTACTTAAACTTGGCATTCACACAGGTGCAGACGTGGCTACGCTCCTGACTGCGACTCTGATGTCGTTTTTTATACACAAATAAGCTTACTTGACTTGAAAAACATCTGAAGCAAATTCCTACTTGGTTTGATTAAATGAGTATTACACAACAAGCTTCAATATGAAACTTAAGCTCAAAATGAATTTCAATTAAGAACGACAATTTTTAATGAAAAGAAAAACATTCTAGCCTACTTCACTAAAGTAAAAATGAGCTTCTGTTATTTTAAAAGACCACTACTTGAGATTATTACTAATGCTTAATAACAGTAACAACATTTTATTTAGAGTTGGTGTTGAATTTAAACCCGTTCACTGTTCATGTAGGGTGTATTTTATTGTGTGTTTAAAAAAAAAAAAAAAAAAAAATCAGTGTCAGACATAGGAGGCTGTGTGGTCCAGTAGTTAAAGAAAAGGGCTTGTAACCAGGAGGTCCCCGGTAAAAATCCCACCTTAGCCACTGACTCATTGTGTGACCCTGAGCAAGTCACTTAACCTCCTTGTGCTCCGTCTTTCAGGTGAGACATAATTGTAAGTGACTCTGCAGCTGATGCATTAGGGCAATAATTAAGAAGTTCAGAACCACTGGAACAGTGGTAAACTTGTCTGGCAGAGGACACAAATGTATCTTGCCCAGTGAGGCAGATGGTTCGGGAGGCAAAGGGAAATCCAAGGGCCACAGTTGGAGAATTACAGAACTTGGCTGCATCTTGGGGTCACCAAGTCTCCAAATCTACAATTAGACACCACCTCCATGCCAATAGGCTATTTGGAAGGGTTGCCAGAAAAAAAGCCTTTATTGAGAGCAAACAACAAACATAAGCACCTGGAGTTTGCTAAACGGCATTGTCACTTCGATTGGAACCGGGTGCTATGGTCAGATGAAACAAAAATAGAGCTCTTTGGCCACGCACACCAGCGGTGGGTTTGGCGTCGAAAGAAGAACGCATGTGCAGTAAAGAACCTCATATCATTGTAAAATATGGTGGTGGATGTTTGATGTTATGGGGCTGTTTTGCTTCCACTGGTCCTGGGGCACTTGTTAAGGTCAACAGCATCATGAACTCTACCCAGTACCAGGACATTTTAACTTCCAGCAAGACAATGCACACATCAAAATCCACAAAGAAATGGTTAATTGACCACAAAATCAACATTTTGCAATGGCCATCTCAGTCTCCGGACTTGAACTCCATTGAAAACCTGTGGTTTCAATTGAAAAGGGCAGTCCATAAGCGCAGACCGAAGGATATCAAGGATCTGGAAAGATTCTGTATGGAGGAATGGTCTAAGATCCCTCCCAATGTGTTCTCCAATCTCATTAAACATTATAGAAAAAGACTCTGTGCCATTATCCTTGCAAGGGGAGGGTGCACAAAGTACTGAAAACAAGGGTGCCACTTCATTTTTTTTGGAAATAAATCTATAATTTGAGAAATGTGTAATTTTGGTTGATTGCATTGAATCATTAATAAAGTCAAATATATTCCACATGTTGAAAAATTACAATATAGCTCAGTACTGGTATTATTTATTTTATAGTCTTTTTTGCTCATCTTTATCAAGGGTGCCAATAATTTTGGAGGTGACTGTATATATGTTAGGACCCCAAGCCGAAATGTGACCCCATCGGCTTGGGGTTAATTGACATTTTTAGATCCCCAAAATCTTTTTGTGTTCGGCTTGGGGTTGTCTTGCGAATGACCCCATCGCGATGCAGAAAATTCACTTTACGGAAGCTGAAAATTCACTTTATCTGCCCTTTGATTACTGTGTTGTTTCATTCTAAAACTATGCATGTTTTAGAATTAATAAATGGAACATCACCTTACCTATTTTAACAATATTATTTTTAAGGAAAATATTTTTTGTTTTTAGATCCCTGTGCAGTATTCTCCTACAAAAAGAAAAAAAGGGAAAAGATTAAAAACCAAGACTGATTCATTCAGAGAATTTATGAAATTAACTGTTAGCAATACTAGATATACATTAAATGTTATTAATTAACATATTAAACATACAGTGATAAATGCTTAAGTAGTATTATTTTATTACAACAATATTGTTTTAAATTGGCATGATTTTTTGGTTTTATATGCAAGCAGATGCATATTCTTTGAGTTAATTATTACTGAAGGCTGCAAGTTATGGTTTTAGTGAACACATATGGTGCATATTGTACAGATTTCTGAAGACTACTAAACCTGTTCTTATAATTTTATCTTTAACAGTGAAAACCCTTTTACAAATATTGGTTATCTTTCTGTTTGCTTGCAAGACTTTTCAAGCTAGAATGAGATTACTTTTCATGTTTAATGAAATGGTCCTGCCCTCATTATAATACCTTTCGTGCGTGTAGTGGACACCCAACAGGAGCTGTATGAACCACTCTAGAACCTGGCTTTCGGGGAATGTTTTGCCAGCTTCTTTGCACTCGTTGATTTTACAATCCAAATCTTTACCCTGAAACAAAAAGGCAGTTATTTTTAGCATCACCTTGCTCTAGTTGCTAAAGGTAAAACAGCACACGAGCAAGGTACTGTAGAAGATGGTAAAGAACAAGTTTGCATCTTCTCATACTTTTCCTATTCCTGAGTATTTACAATGGCTAACAATATTATCAATTACCATGGTGGTGTAATACATTTCTGTTTTATAATACTTTGCTATACATTTATCATGTTATACACTGTGCCACAATAAAAAATAAAAAAATTCAATCAATAAACAGCACCATCAGGCTGTGTAGTTATACTCGCTTGCAACAGATTATTAAGAATTATGGATTTTATGCAGTGCTTAAAAAGTAATAATATTGTATTTCATTGTTTTAATCAGACTACACTTTATTTAATGCCCCTTAGGGAAGTATAATAGATTGTAGATGTAATAAAGTTTCATGTCAAGCATATTATTTTTAAAAAGATCAATTTTAAAATTACATTGTTGGTCAATATTTCACTATTATTTTTTTTGTGACAAAATAATACAATTGAAAATGTTAAAATAATGACTATAGGTATTGTTATCAAAAATAAACAGACCTGAAGTTACATTTGTTTAACATGTATTTATTCGTTAATTTTAGTTATTCTTAAATGCAATATTTCTGGGATAAAGTCGGTCTGTAATGTAAAGGTGTGTTTTTGCCATTTTTTTCTGGAACTTGAGACAAGCTTGAGCATTAAGGGAATTCCCATTAGCATCGTCATGTAGATTTTAACATGGATAACACACATTGCAGGCTGACTACTTACTATGACCTTAAAGCTTCACAGCACTGTTAAACTGGAGAGGTTCAGAAAATGCAATGATCCCAGGTTTACAGGGATTCGTTTTTAATGTGTTGGTGTCAGGGGCACTCCTATGTAATGCAGGACCTCTATAGCATGTGCTCATCTGTCATTCTTTATGTCTTTGCCTTGGTTTGATTGGATTGGGATGTCGACTAAATTTGGGTCAGGTGGAGGACTTGCATTCTATACATGGTGTTAGTCTCTAAGGGTTGAAGACAAGACTAAGGATAATTGTCTTCATGCACCGGCATTGCTTTTTATTTGACAAGAAAGGGATAACATTAATTCCCTCGAGTGAGTCTGTGTAAAGACAGGTACAGATGGGATCAGCATGTTGGTTTTATAATCAGTTTATTAAATGTGTACTGTAATAAGAATGGATCGTATCTTCAGTCTCACAGATGCAACAGCTGATTGATCTAAATATGTATTACATGTTAGCATGTTAGTTAAAAATATATTAATATATTAAGCAACACAAATATAATATTATATATATATATATATATATATATATATATATATATATATATATATATATATATATATATATATATATATATATAATGACTATGCATTCCTGTATAAATATTGGCTTTTACAGAGCTGTGCCACTGTGTGGAAAATGAATGGCATACCAGTCCAGTTGCTAATATAGTATGTGATATTTCTTATCATGAAATTATAAGTATAAGCCATATCATTTCTGAAGAGCGAGGCAATCTATTTGCATTCCTGGTAATTTGCCATGGGATGACTCACTGTGCAATCTCCGCCTGAGATTTTCATGAAAATAAAGTACGCTATTTATTTGGAATGTAGTGGTAGATGAAGATGAATAAACATGATCAATCTATTTAAGCACCCCCAAGTGTCTTATCCAAGTGAAGGGATACTCCCCATCTGTCTGCTATGTATACACCTACCCACTACATATTGCATGTACCCAATAGATTGTATCTACCGCATTCTTTTTTTTATAAAAAATTCAACATTAGAACATGTGCTGTCATATATGCATCTCTAGCTGCCCCCCATGCTTTACTAAGTATGTACTATAGATTTGACATCAAAGTGGGGTAGATACTGTACATCCTGTAGATGTACTGTGTGTGCTCATGTAAGCGAGGTGAAAGAGAGTAAGCAACTACAGAGCTTGAAGCAACTGTAAAGGCAGCAGAATTAAAAATGGTGTGAGTGACACTGCAGCTCCTGCCACCACAGACATCCTCAGCCTTCTGCGTCCAGTCTCCTATACCTTACGATTTGTGCAAGGACACACAATTTAGCTGTGCAGCTGATACATTAAGAATTGTATTTTTGTATTGAAGCCTTTGTTATTCGTTTCTTCATGAATGGCAAACATTATTTAATTAAACAAAGATGAATATTCCTGTACATAAATCTTAATGTTAACAAACCATACCTCACAGTACTCTGTTATTATGCAAAAACTGTTGTGTTCAAGAAAGCTGGTGTAGAACCTGACAATAGTTGGATGATTAAGTTGTGACAACATCTGTGCTTCCAAATTGGCTTGAACTGTCTCATTGGGCTTGAGCTCCCCAACAGAAATCTCCTTCAGCACCTTTCTGTAAAGAGAAAAACAAGCATTAAGGTTTGAAATTGCTGGCTGTGAGAACCCAAGACGGTGAGCCACAGTACGCTGCCCTAGTCCAGCCTCCAACATGCCGATTGCACAAAGGCGTTGCTCTCTTGACAGATGTGGCATATTGTTATTTTTTCTGTGATTTTCTTTATTGCTTTTATTCAAGCTTGCAATTCAACAGCTGAAATCACTCCATATCCAGTGTCCAATCAACTGTCTCACTAATTACGTGATTAAGTGCATATGCTTCAGTCATAGTCACTCAAGCGTGTCATGGTCAAGGATGAATGATCGAGTGATTAAAAAGAAACCAAAAACATTTCGTCAATGTCCATCAATGAATCTCAACTATTTTACACTTTTGTCTTTTTGTCTCCTAAAATCACAGTTTTGACATTGCTCCCTTGTGGCATACAAATCAACAGTTTTATCTATACATAACTTTATTTATAAACAAGCAAACAAAGTGGCATTTTCACAACTTCTTAATGATCTGAGCTCTCAATTTCGATTTGCAAATTGTGATCATAAATGCATCATAAAATGTGCTTAGTTGCAGGTCAAAAAACAGCAAGGATCGAACGTTAGTCCTTAATTCTGTTTGAAAAGATGAATCTGAAAAAAAAAAAAAAAAACATTGGAAATGTGAAATAACATGCAAGTTATCAGAAGTGCCTAGCCATTTAAAGTGGAGATATCAAAAACACAAGCCACGTTTCAAGAAACCACTGGGGCAACCTTGCCCAGCACAAAGCAAATAGGCACAACTGTAAAACCGACGCGGGCCAAGGTTGCCCCAATTGCTCGCTTAGCTTTTATTTGAAACTACAGAGAATTCCTGTCAAGGGCTGGAATTCACGGCACCAAAATAATAACCCTAAGTTTTAGTCTTTCATGAGAAACTTTCACTGCATATTCTCTCCGGTCACATTTCACACACTCGCTCAGTGGCACCCACAGTTTCTCATTCAAGTTCAGTGCTGGACTGTCACCAGTCCCCAGGCTCATCACCCCCTTATTATATAACCTCCAGTCATTTCCCACGGCTCTCCAGCTCATCAACCAGTTACATGCATGCTCTGCAACCCACGAAAAGCAACACACATTCTCCCTATTCATTCACTCACTCCCCCTTCCCGGGCATGACCCATTCCACTTACAATACATATGTAACATAAAAGATAGACGAGACAAGCTGAACAGACAACAAGTCCTGTAACAAAGCAATTGTCCGGGTCGTTACAGTATATATTTTTAAATTTGAAAGTAAAAATATTTGAAAGCATGACAATCTTTATGTACAAAAACCTCACTAATATACACTTGAACAAGAACTGTTGAGTATTTATTTTTGTTTCAAACAGTATTAAATGGCAGTTTATATCCGATAGTGAAAAAAGAAATATCAAGATATATAAAGAAAGAAATGTCCATGTATTGATTTATGTATTTATTTATTTCAATATTTATTAATGTTTTACTTTTACCAAATATATAGGCTATCCTTCAGCATAGCTAATTCCCAGAAATTAATGTTCCATTTTGTCTAGTGGGGACCACAAATAGCGTTACTCTCATCAATCGGTATCGAAAGGAAACCGTACTTCCTTGCGCCAATAGGGACCACAATGAGCGTTACACTGACAGGAAACCAAAAATGTTCAGCGATCAAGATCAGAATCTCAGAATGATGAGATGACTCGAAAAAATAAATCTCCAAAGAAATCTTCAAAATGTAAAAAAATAACAAAGTCCCGAGAATTCTCAGCTGGCTGACTTCATCTTTCAAAATACTGCTTGTTTTCACAACGAATCGTGTAGCACTGACAGTTATAACACAACACGCTTGCAAACTGAAGGTTATAGTTTCATCAAATCCCATAAAAATATATATTTTTTGCAGGCAAATGTTCCATTTTAAAACAGAAATAAATATTTTAATATAAATGATACAGACGTCACTATAAGTTTGTTCCCTAGTATATTTCCATGTTGACAAAACAAGTAATTTATGTATATGCTTGGATAAAACTCCCTGGGGTCTTCAAAAGAAGTTTTTTTGTGTGTGTGATGTGTGCAACTAGTCCATTTTAAAATATCAGTAAATCATTTAATACGTGTGGATAAAAGTGCCTAAGGTCTGCAAAAATCTGCAAAAAAAAAAAAAGGAGAAAAAGGAGAAGGACATTTTAACCTTACTTTGGCGACTTATTTAACTTACTGTATGACAGGTTGTGACGGGTTCCTCGCCCCCTATAAAATGTATATAAAAGAGTCCTGTATTATTGTTGTTTTATTATTTTCATTATTATTCTGTATATATGATCTGTTTGTTATCATTTGGCAAGGATTGGGTTACTTCCCCATCCTTAAATAATCCTGTGAGAATGTGGCTGGAGCCTTAATAAGGTAATTGTTTGATCAATGGGTAGTTAAGATACTGTGAGTAAGAGAAATAAAGACAAACGATTGCTACCAACTGTGAGACCTTGTAGGTACTCGTTCTGTTTTTGAAGTTTATTTGTTTTTGTTCTGTTTTACTTTGGCCTGTGTGCCGGTTTATTTTCTGTTTTCTTAAAATATTTCGTTTGTGTTATTTGATTTTCTTAATAAATATACTGGGCTGCCACGCAGTTTCAGCCCTGTACCTCTGTCTGCTGTGTACTGCTTCCTGGTCTGTGACATCACCACACAAACCACATCAAGCTATCCTGTCACACAGGTATTGACTTATTTTCTACATTTCACCTAAGAGTGTTGGGAACTACAAATTAAAAGTGAAATTATGCTTTTGGCTGATTTATTTTTTCTGCGCCAATACTCTGAAAACACGTAAACTATCCTTGCTGTATAGAGAGTCTGGCAGTTCTCGCTAATATAACTTGGCGCAAGGAACTACCGTTCCTCTCAATATTAATCACAAGCAACAGAATGTGCATTTGTTGACTTATGGATGATAAAAAGGAGTTTTTCAGTGAGGAAAAAGTCCCCTGAGTGAAAAAGACTGTCATGTCATGTTTTTTTTAGCTAGGTTCAGAAAAAGGGGCAATTAAAATCTGCCTGCCTGTCTTTCTTATCTGTTTCATGAAGGAGTGTGATTTAATAGGGAACTTGCTTAGTCTACCGTAGGTTTCCTTGTCAAAAATAATAGAGTAGAGCAGCTTTTTTTCAAACCTTTCTTCACACCACATGACAAAAGAGAACACAGCCCTATTTTATTAAACATGAGGCAAGGATACACCAGTTTTATAATGTTGTTCAGGCTGTTTTTATACAAGCACACAGTTTATTCCCCACGCAGTATAAATACACTAAATGCTAGGATGCACAATTGCCAGTGAAACAGGTGAAATACAGCATTATATTGTAGCTTGCTGGGTGTAGGCAGGGAAGGACATCATGCTGTCTTTGGCAGGATCTGGTTTAATTGGCAGCTGCAAATTAGACATGACACCCACAACAGGCTGAGCTTTAGAATGGCTACTAGACAGGAGAGGTATTCATTCTGTGCAGGGAATCGAAGCCCTGATCCTAGACCTTGTTCCAGACACATTTTGGGTGATCTGCAGTCTCTTCTAACTTGGACATACAATTGCAGACAAAAGTATTGGCACCTGTGACAGAAATACAATGATTCTTGGTTGTAAATCTCCCTCCCGACCTGTGAGGGCACTAAGCAAAGAGAACAGAGTTCCCTGGATGGGCTGGTCTGACAGTTCTTTCCCAGGGTTCAAGGGAAGTCGGCCACCTAGGAAGGGGGTGAGACTCCGTTACAATAAAGCATTGACCCAGAAGGGAAACAACGTGGCAGCCGCAGATTGGAGAGGCGGTTGCACTCTTTTACCAAGGGGTCATGTGTGACAGCATAAAAGGGGACAGAGAATCGTAATCTGTTCCTTCGCATTTGGTTTGAATTGCTAGAACCGAGAAGGACTGTGAGCGACCCGTATTGCAAAAAGTGTATCGTGAGTGTTGTGTTTTGTTTGTTTGCAATTGTCTTGTCTTGTCTTGTACGTTACTAGATAGCTAACACACTTTTCGGAGCTGTCGCCAAGGGCCAGCACTAAACCGGAACAGCACTTCACCATTGTCACAAATATGAACTTGTATCACCCACCACAAGCACTACTGCACACACCCAGGACTGGTGACCGTGTTTGTATTATTGTGGGGCGTATATTATTGTTTATTATTTGGGACTGCAATCCTGTTGTTATTTACCCCGTGCAGTACACATTGGTGTGTATTGCCGGGGGATTATTGTTTGGTCGCCAGACCTGAAAATTATAAATAAAACCTTTTCCAAACCGGATTACAATTATTTCTGTCTGCTTCATTCACGCACTGCATCACTCCTGCACCAGTATCCACTCAGCCACTTTGTCACAGCACCCCACACTTAATATAAGATAATTCAAGAAAACATGTTAAATATTATTATTATTATTTATTTCTTAGCAGACGCCCTTATCCAGGGCGATTTACAGTCGTAAACAAAAATACATTTCAAGAATCACAGTACAAGTATTAATACAATTAAGAGTAAGATAAAATACAATGATTTTGGTTCTAGCAAGTACAAGTATATGACAAAATACGATTCAATAACGGAGCAGATAACAGTGTCAGTGATAGTTACATCAGGATATAATTAAATACAAAATACTAAAGATTAAATAGAGATTACAGTACTCTAAAGTACAGGATTAAATGCAGTAAAATAGGGAGCAGATAAGAGCAAGTAAAGCACATTAAGGAAGAGTGATAAAGTGTTCAGAGGGGAAAGAGGAGTTCTACAGGTGCTGTCCTAAGAGGTGAGTCTTGAGGAGGCGCCGGAAGGTGGTCAGGGACTGGGCAGTCCTGACATCTGTAGGAAGGTCATTCCACCACTGCGTGGCGAGGGTGGAGAAGGAGCGGGCTCTGGAGGCAGGGGAGCGTAGAGGAGTTACAGCCAGTCTTCTAGTGCAGGAGGAGCGGAGAGGTCGAGTGGGAGTGTAGGGAGAGATGAGGGTCTGGAGGGAGCTAGGTGCAGTCTGTGCATATTATGTTTTGTATTTTATTATGTATTATGTTTTGAAGGACAGGCGAAAACTCGTCCGCCATTATTGTTATTTTTAATACCTCGGGAGAATGCGTGACTGATCAGCTGCTGATTATTTAATTAACTGACAGTCACACAGAATTATTAAACTCTTTCAGACTATGGCTGAGGGGTTAAGATAATTAACAGACAATTAATACCTTGGTCATAATATAAAAGACCTGAAGCTTTGTCTGCACGGTGAGTGTTCAGAAGTGGAGAATGGGAGTCAGAGAGAGTGGAGGTAAAATAATAATTAGAAGAAAACAATTGCTAATCGTGCTGGAACTACCAGCGCGATACTTGTTATAATTAATATTTGTTTGTTTGTTTTGGCCCTCAAACCTTTTGCTTTATGTAGTTTTGTTTTGTGTAAACCTTTTATTATGATAATAAACGCACAAGCATTGTTTTTGAGATATCTTCAAATCATTTAAAGATATCTGAAATTCAAGATATCTTAAAATGACTTCTTGTTCATTTAGATATATCTCTAAATAATTTAAGATGTCTAGAAATAACTTCTTGTTTATTAGAGATATCTCTAAATCATTTACAGATATCATGAAATAACTTCTTGTTCATTTAGAGATATCTCTAAATCATTTTAAGATCCCTCAAAATAACTTCCTGTTAATTTAGAGATATCTCTAAATAATTTAGAGATATCTCTAAATAACTTCCTGTTCATTTTGAGATATCTCTAAATGGACAGGAAGTCATTTCCAAACATAGAGCATTTTCACAGAAAGTCATTTTGAGATATCTTGAAATGGCTTCCTGTTCATTTGAAGATATCTTCAAATGATTTAGATATACTGTATCTCTAAATGAACAAGAAGTTATTTAGAGATATCTCTAAATGAACAGGAAGTTATTTTGAGATATCTTCAAATGATTTAGAGATATCTTTAAATGAACAGGAAGTCATTTAGAGATATATCTAAATCATTTGGAGATCTCTAAATAACTTCCTTTTCTTTTAGAGATATCTCTAAATGGACAGGAAGTACAATATCTTCAAATGATTTAGAGATATCTTTAAATATTTCAAGATATCTTAAAATGCAATTTGAGATATCTCTAAATGACAGTTTGGCATACCATGCTAGCAACATCCACATGGTTTCCATAGTATTTAAAGATATCTGTAAATCAATTTGAGATATCTTTATTTCATTTTTAGATATCTCTAATTGATTTACAGATATCTCTACTTGATTTACAGATATCTTAAAATGAATTTTAGATATCTTAAAAACTGCACAATTAAATATATCTGTAATTCAATTTGAGATATCTGGAAATGATTTAGAGATATCTTTAAATATTTCAAGATACCTTAAAATGCAATTTGAGATATCTCTAAATGATAATTTGGCTTGCCATACTGATTGTGGATTTTGGTATTCCATATTTCTTTGATACTGTTCTGTAGCTATTTACTTTGTTGTAGATTGCTATGAGTGCTTTTCTCAAACGTTAATCCAACTCCTTTGTCTTGACCATCATCTGCTGTGTTGCCAAAAAATTATTCTTCTACAGATGGAGATAATTACCTATTTTTTCTAGCTATTGACTTTATCATCCAACTTAGTTACTGTGGAATGGTTTTCAATCAATTAATATATTTTTTTAATTAATTATATTACATTTTTACAGACTTTTAATGTAAAGGTGCTAATACTTCAAGAACAAATATTTGGAATTGGTTAGTGCATTTTATTTTTAATAAGATTGTTAAACTACCAGAGATTGTGTAATTTGGTCTGTATCATATTAATTGTATTTAACATGTTTTCTTGAATTATCTTATATTAAGTGTAGGGTGGGGAGGCAGAAAAAGGGAAAGGTTTGGAGTCCCCTTAAGCCCCCAGCAGCAGTAGAATCTTATTATTGTATTCTGACCGACAACTCTTTTCTTCTTAACGTTTCATACCTTCTCTGTGCTTCTGTCAGCAGCCATGTTAACTCTGGGGTTTAGGTTAAAATGTCATTGTTTCTTATATTTTAGACCATAATTGTATTGAACATTATTATATTATAATGCTACACAACCATATATATATGCCTCCCTTGCCAGCTCTAAGGTGCCTCTACTGTCTGCGACTATGTGATCCCCAATAGAAATAGGCACCAACATTGCATCCACAATGTTTTAGAATTCTTTTTACATCCTAGCCTTGTATTTAATAGTAGTTGTCCACATCGGTACAAACAACATTGGAAGAGACAGGCCAAGATCCCTGCAAAACAAATTCAGAGAGCTAAGAAGGAAATTAAAAGACAAGATCAAAACTGTGGTATTTTCTGGGATACTGTCGGCACCTTGCAAAGGACCATATGGACAGCTGGAAATACAAAATCAAAATGCATGGCTGAAATCGTGGTGCACACAGGAAGGCTTCACCTTTCTTGAACATTGGAGCACATTCTACAACAAGGACTATCTATATAGGTGGGACGGACTGCACTTAAACAGAAAGGGAACCAATCTACTCAGAGAAAGGATCCTTGAGGAGGTCCAGAAGCATTTAAACTAGAAAGGAAGGAGGGAGAAAACAAAAAACAGAAGGGAGACCACATCAAAAAAAGGGCAACAACTCAGGTAAGACAACTATTAAATGTATTTATCTTAATGCTAGATGTCTCAGAAACAAAATGTTAGAACTTGAAGCTACTGCACTAACAAGTAACTACAATGTGATAGGTGTTACAGAAACTTGGTTGTCTGAGAGTGATGGAGACGAGTATAATATTAGTGGTACACACTGTATAGGAAAGACAGGCAGGACAGAAGAGGCGGAGGGGTAGCGCTATACATAAGAAATAGTCTTGAAGCCCAGGTGTTAAATCTGGACAAAGAAAACAACGCCAAATCAATATGGGTCAGAATAATGGACAAAAATGCAAAGGGCATAATAATAGAAGCACGCTACAGACCGCCAAATTCAGACGCCGAGCAAAATAATCTGTTATACAGTGACATTAGAAATGCGTGTAGAAAAGGAGAAGCCATACTAATGGGGGATTTCAACTTCCCCAGCATAAAAAAGGAGAACCAGGTGGGGAGCACGATGGACGAAACTGAAATGGTGGAAATGACAAATGACTGTTTCCTAACGCAATTTGTCAAGGCACCGACTAGAGGGGAGGCATGCCTTGATTTAGTCTTTTCAAATATCGAAGACAGAATAACTAAAACAGAGGTCAGAGAGCCATTGGCAAACTCAGACCACAACATCGTCTTATTTGAAATGTTTTTTAAAACCCCAAAAGTAATGACTAAAGCTAAGGTTTACAATTTTAGAAAAGCAAACTATGAAGGTATGAAACAGAGACTAACAGAAGTAGATTGAAGTAAAATAGAAAAAAACATCCACAGAAAAAGGATGGCTGTTTTTTAAAAATGTAGTACTAGAGGCGCAAAACAATTACATCCCAAAAGTAGACAAATCTAAATCTAAAACAAAATGGCCAAAATGGTTTAATAGATCAATTAAAAAAAATATTCAGCGAAAAAGGGCACTTTTCAGAGTGTTTAAAAGGGACCAAAAACAAAGTACACAGAAAGAGTACTTGGAACTGCAAACACAAGTCAAAAAGGAAGTTAGAAAGGCCAAGAGAGAGATAGAAATCAATATTGCTAAGGGGGCTAAAACCAATTCCAAAATGTTTTTCCAATATTATAACAGCAAGAGAACATTCAAAGAGGAGGTTAAATGTCTAAGAGACACAAATGGCAAAATCATAGACGAAGAAAAAAAAAATAGCAAATATATTAAATGATTACTTTTCACAGGTTTTTACAAAGGAGGACACGGACAACATGCCCCACATGTCGACCTGTTCCTATCCAGTTTTAAATAACTTTAGCATAACAGAGGCAGAAGTGTTAAAGGGACTAGGAGCTCTTAAAATAAACAAATCCCCTGGGCCGGATGAGATCCTCCCAATAGTACTTAAAGAAATGAAAGAAGTTATTTACAAACCGCTAACCAAGATCATGCAACAGTCTCTTGATACAGGGGTTGTACCGACAGACTGGAAAATAGCAAACGTAATACCGATCCACAAAAAGGGAGACAAAACCGAACCAGGTAACTACAGGTCAATAAGCCTGACTTCTATTATATGTAAACTTATGGAAACTATAATAAGATCTAAAATGGAAAATTACCTATATGGTAACAATATCCTGGGAGACAGTCAGCATGGTTTTAGGAAAGGAAGATCGTGTCTAACTAACCTGCTTGACTTTTTTGAGGATGCAACATTGCCAATGGATAATTGCAAAGCATACGGCATGGTTTATTTAGATTTCCAGAAAGCTTTTGACAAAGTCCTGCATAAAAGATTAATTCTCAAACTGAACGCAGTAGGGATTCAAGGAAATGCATGCACATGGATTAGGGAGTGGTTAACATGTAGAAAACAGAAAGTACTGATTAGAGGAGAAACCTCAAAATGGAGTGAGGTAACCAGTGGTGTACCACAGTGTTCAATATTAGGTCCTCTGCTATTCCTAATCTACATTAATGACTTAGATTCTGGTATAGTAAGCAAACTTGTTAAATTTGCAGACGACACAAAAATAGGAGGAGTGGCAAAAATGGAGTGAGGTAACCAGTGGTGTACCACAGTGTTCAGTATTAGGTCCTCTGCTATTCCTAATCTACATTAATGACTTAGATTCTGGTATAGTAAGCAAACTTGTTAAATTTGCAGACGACACAAAAATAGGAGGAGTGGCAAACACTGTTGCAGCAGCAAAGGTCATTCAAAATGATCTAGACAGCATTCAGAACTGGGCAGACACATGTCAAATGACATTTAATAGAGAAAAGTGTAAAGTACTGCACACAGGCAAATATCATATGGGAGATACTGAAATTGAAGAATGGAACTATGAAAAAGACCTAGGAGTTTATGTTGACTCAAAAATGTCTTCATCTAGACAATGTGGGGAAGCTATAAAAAAGGCCAACAAGATGCTTGGATATATTGTGAGAAGTGTTGAATTTAAATCAAGGGAAATAATGTTAAAACTTTACAATGCATTAGTAAGACCTCACCTAGAATATTGTTTTCAGTTCTGGTCACCTCGTTACAAAAAGGATATTGCTGCTGTAGAAAGAGTGCAAAGAAGAGCAACCAGAATTATCCCGGGCATGTCGTATGTAGACAGGCTAAAAGAATTGAATCTATTCAGTCTTGAACAAAGAAGACTACGCGGCGATCTGATTCAAACATTCAAAATCCTAAAAGGTATAGACAGTGTCGACCCAGGGGACTTTTTTGACCTGAAAAAAGAAACAAGGACCAGGGGTCACAAATGGAGATTAGATATAGGGGCATTCAGTAATGTTGTTGAAGCTGACACCCTGGGATCCTTCAAGAAGCTTCTTGATGAGATTTTGGGATCAATAAGCTACTACCAACCAAACAAGCAAGATGGGCTGAATGGCCTCCTCTCGTTTGTAAACTTTCTTATGTTCTTATGTTCTTAATGTATTATGCATTGTTTTTCACTGTATTTCATGTATTTCATGTATTCTGCATGTTTCACTGTATTTCATGTATTATGCACTGTTTTTCACTGTATTTCATGTATTATGCATTTTTCACTGTATTTAATGTATTATGCATTGGGGTATTTTTTGTTACTGTATCTTGTAAAGCATTTTGTGATGGTGGTCCACTATGAAAGGTGCTATATAAAATAAAGATTGCTTGATTGACTAACCATAGATAAAAGGCTTTACTGTGTGTCTCCACCAGTTGACAGATGCCTGAAACACTACATTATACTGTGAATGGGTTCTAAAACAATAATCCAATTGATTGTTTTTGTACTTAAAAAATTGAGATCCAGGTACGCACATGTTTTAATACAAAAATATGCACACAAATCACATGCTAATCAGAATGTGTTTGTGTAACAGAGTTTTACTACCATAATATAAGACAGCACAATGTAAATTAACTCTAGTTTGACCATTTCCAAATTGTAGGTGCTGAATATAGAAGTATAATATTCATTGGTGTGTTTTACTGCATTTGTTTCATAATCATCCATCAAATATTGACAGAAGGTCAATATGCTGCAATGCTTTTACAAGCCACTAATGAAAGACAACACAACCTTTAACTGCCCTGGCTTTAACTGCTATATGAATTCTGCTTTTTACCTCAGGGACTCAGAGATAATAGTCACAGATAAAAAAGATTGTCTTTATTTGCACCCCTTAGAAAAAACTGTTTACACACATACATCAACATTTGGACACTATCAGTATCTATTAGGAAACATATACTAAGAGAGCACATGATGAGGCAACATTAAAACCTGAACCACATTTCACAGGATTAAATATACAGTATGGGTATTAGGTCTAGAGTAGTATGTTTTTACAATGAGTAGTTTTTCTAGTTTCTTTTTTTTTTTAAAGGGACATAGCATACTGTGGGTTCTTTGGAAGATCTAATCATTCTACTATCTTGTAAAATGTAATGTAAATGTAAGCGTCAAATGTACATTTTCCAAATGCCATAAAACCCGATAACAATGTGCATAGAGATTTGTTTTTTTAGAAACGTTCATCAATATGTATAATCGATATTAACTGGGTATGCTGGCACAGATGACACTGTACTGTCCCAGAGTATCATCAGGTCAGGAATCGAAACCTAATTCCCACCCAATTATGAAGGAATTATTTTAGCTTCCTATAGTTCAGTGCAGATCAGCAAAGTTAATTTAAAACCCCTGCTGCAGCTCTAGTACGCTGACATGAAGAGTCATTTGCTGAAATCTTTCCAGAGTTATAAATCCATCATCGCTGCACAAACATTCTGTGTTTTGCAGGCCCTATTACAAAAAGCCCATTAACCTTGTTTCACAAATTGAAAGAACCCTCTTTTGTGCCTGCTGTGGGATTTGATAAGTGACCACCCTGTCAGTCTTTATATATCAAGCTGAATTCCACTGGGCAGACTGAATCATGCTGATTTCTTGTTTTATCAGTATTACAGTATCACTGCATTTTAAAACAGAATAAACATTACAACTTGATGTTCATTTTTTTTTTAATATAGATATGCATTAAGAAGTTGTAACAGTGACCAAGACTATTTACACATATATACTACCCACCACAAAAAATCATAAAAAAATGAATACAAAAATATAAATGTGCAGTACTACATTCAGTAATGTATATTATACTACATGTATATTATAATTCAGTTATATTGTAATAAGGATATGTTTTTTCCCTCCAACAGACCCAATTTCAGGAACAGAACCATCATTTAGAATGACAAGAAAAACAGAATACTTTCCTCAAATGCTGAAAAAGGAAGAATGACTAACTAGCACTTTATTTCTACCTCCCCCTCAATATCCTGTATTTTAAAACATGTGCTACAGTACATAAACAGCGAAGAGATCATTAGCACAGTGCTCTATCTACACAGAATGACAGAGCTGTATTCCATTGTGGACAATAGGATAGGGTGAATGCTTTTTCTGATGTATGTCCACTGATACAGTAGCAAATAAAGCCAGCCAACTTCCTACCACATATAATAGATCATTCAGGACTGAAACGTATACTGTAGTTGTTGTTCAGTCGGTATAATGTGTGAACGATGTGTTCTGTATTTGGTGTGGTAGCCAATTTTTTGCCTTCGCAGAGAGTCGTCGGAATGCCAGAAGTACTGAACCAAAGGCAAGTTTTATTTATTACACCGTTCAGTTTGGCAATTGAAAACAATAAATCAAAACAAAAACCTGCCCACTGGGCACTAACTAAACTGTTCTTCTTTCTTCCTGTCTAGCCCTGCTGAAGCTCGCCTTCGCCAGGTATAAAGAAGTACAACACACGACAAACAGTAGGATGAGGGTGACTGTGGTAATTATACCACAGTAATGGGAATTCCTATGGTGAGGGCTTGTCAACTGAATCTCAGTCCTGAGCTTCTTTGGAGAGTTGAGGACAAGCATGCTTCTCCAGGTAAGTATTCCCCAGGGATCTGTACTCGTCTCAAGTGTTTGGTTTTCTCTTTCCCAAGGTATTGCCTTTTGCCGTTTCCAGAGTTGGCCACCTGGGTTTCCCACACAGCGGATCCAGAGGACCTGAAGAGGATGCACTCACACACAAGGTAAATATCACTAACTACTGCACAACGGTATTTATTTTCCACGTTTTCCTTATTACTCTTTTCTTTGCTTACAGGACAGTGCCTTCTTGTGGAAGCCCGGCAGTCCTGCGGCCTCTGATCCTTAGGCCCTGCAGCCCTTTGAAATGTTTGTCACAATATTTAAATAAAGTATTGAAATCAACCCCTTGACTTCTGTTCCTTTGTATTTTGGCTGCAGTGTCCCCTTTTTAAAATAGCACAGTCCTTTATAGGGTAGTACACTGTTCTTGCAGCCCTGGGTTTATCACTTATTTACATCACAGTAACAAACTGCATCCTTCTTCACACATTATTCACCGATTAAATGAGCACAAAGTATTAGCAGTGGATTAAACAGGTTATTTCCTCCAAGTATAACCAATAACAAAAGTGCAGTTACTGCGGGTGCAGCTTATCCAGTTCCTGGATAAGGTAAATCACAGTTATATTTTTGTTTCAGCAGGAGCCTCACGCTTTGTCCTGCTGTTCCACACAATATCTGTTTGTTCTGGTAAGTAGGTTCCACACACACACACACATGCGGAATCCTTTGTCTGTACCACAAACTTTCTTTGTCATTAAAGATTCACAAGCAACACTGTCTTCTTTCCATGTTACACTTCTCTCCATACACTTGCCTTGGTTTGCATTTCTCGTCCCTACACCCAACCATGTCTAAAATACTGGGCCTTTTTATACCGGTCTGGGAGTCAGTCAGATCCCTTTCTTTCCTACTAGCTAGGGAATTATGGTAATTGTAGTTCTAAAACTTTCTTATCCTGCCTCTGTTTTTGAGATTTTCTTTGCATGAGGACACTTTATCAGGAACCCCATATCCCTGATACTCTGTCTTCACACTCTCAGCTCTACATTCCTCACAAATGATACTAATAGACTAATAGAATATTAGAGCAATACTAATAGACTACTAAACTTCTGAACAATTGAACATTTGTTGAAATGTTTGCAATTGAACCAATTTATACATAAAAAATAACAGATTTATTGTTCAGTGTGCTGTATATTGCTGTTCTAACCTAATATCAGTGAACACTATAAGACCTATTTAGGGCATATACTTTCAATAAATTACACTTATTGAGCCCTGTCCCTTTAGATTGTTTGGGACTGGCTGGTACAGTTCAGCTTTTTAGGTTTAGAGTGCTCAACATGTGTTGTATGAAACCGGAAAAGATTTAAAAGCAGTTAAATAAATGTTACATGAATGGTGATGTCCTGCAATCCTGTGTCTGAGTGTTTATGCTGTGGATTGCCATACAATCAGACCTACCCTTGCTCCTCCACCTACAGAACACCTTACACACTGGTGCCAGTTAATATATCAAAAAAAAAAATTAGAGTACATAATTATTTTAACCCCTCTTTTTCCTATTTCATCAAAACCCAAGGTGAAATTTCATGAATAATCACTAAAACAATACAAATAGGATTAAATGTGTTCAAGCTGAGCCTATGACCTTTTCCTATGATTCTGAGTGGCAGAGCCCCACATCTTGAAAAGGTGGTTAAGGGTCACTTTGAAAATTGAAAATATAATGAAAGTCCTAAGAAATGACCAATTGTTTTTCGACTCTCTCACAGCTGACCGTGCTTGTTGTTTTGATTTCAGATTCTGAGCTTGTCCCAACACTACAGTCATGATTATTTGAAGAATGGTAATGAAGCATTAAAGAGAAATAGCGGGGTTCCGAAGAATATAGTGTTATACAGTACGTCCCCACGTGTTGCTACAACTGTTTAAATAATATATCTGTAATTTCTCTTTTCATTTTGAATATCGTGGCAACTTTTTACACTTATAACTTCTAAAGTCTGTTTCAAAGCTCTATCTAATGTTAGAGAAAAGCATGTCTGTGGGGCAGTTTACAAGCAAAAACTGAAAAGCGTGACAACAGATCTCTCGCACTTTTTGGTCATGACAGTTCTGCTTCCACGTTTACATGAGAGTTTATTTTAGAGAGGGAATTTAGTTGTCCAAATGCAAACGACCTCATTAGTAATAGAATAATGGGAGGGTTTATTTAAATATCACCAAACATGCTGAAAAGAGATGCTGCGTGATAAAGGATATCATTCAAATAATGCATAGGGGTTTACATGAGGTTTTATGCGCTAGGCAGAGATGAAGAGACGGTTACCCCCATCTGTCTAGAATGCAAAAGGCTTGCAGTTAAAATGGTTCATGCTGCCAAGAAGAAGAAAATAATAATAATAGTTATTACTATTATTGTTTAGAATTAGTTGTTCTAGAAATGGTAGAAGTATCATGTGTACAAAACCGACAGCACTCACCAATTCCCATTACTGCTTTTCTTATGCTTCTTAGGCTACTGATGTCCTTTCACACACTCATATATATTAGTCTTATCCAACTGCGTAACTGGTAATGTGCTAAACAAAAGTATTATGCGTTCAATAATCATAAATATGCGTTAATGTGGAAGAAATATATAAATATATTAAAAACAACTCATGATGTGTTGGTTTCAAACACAGGTACTTTGTTCAAATATTAAAATGAATTATGCAGAAAATGTGGAAACTTACACAAACGATGTTAATATAATAAATACATAATGTGTGTGTATTTGCTAATTAGTTATAAGGGTATATAAAATCATAGGCCTACTTACAATGTAGTTGCGACAAAAATGGATGGATGGAGAAGACGCAGACAAACACTGGCTAGATTAAGTCTTGTATGGGAAGAACTCCTTTAGTCCCATGCAATGGGTTTGCAGGAAAGGAATCGTGCATCTATTGCTTTTTTATGTAGAGATTTCTTCCCAGCAGACACCCTCATCACTTCGTCCCTATGTACAGACATTTGTGCATCGGCAGGAAAGATGAATGCGGGCGCATCATCGTCCCTCTGTTTGGTGGGAGGAAGTTGTGCTTCACGAGTCTTTCTCTGACGAACAATGGATTGAAACATCTCAGGTCATCCGACCTACGTTTGACCAACTGGTGGAACTTGTACGGATGGACATGGAGCCATCACCAATACATGTCCGTACACCTGTGCACTGCAGAAGCGAGTGGGTATTGCTCTGTACAAACTTCTCTGACCACTAATTCGGTAGGCACCTGCAGCTCTCTTGTTACTGTGGCGACCGCCACATAAATGATGTTAAAAATACATCATCTGTTCTTTAATTAGAATGGATTATACCTGGCCAGGTTAGAATAAATTGTTCATTTCTGCCTTGTTTATTAGCCTATCTCCCGTTTGGCTTAGTTGTCCAGGCTTGGGGGGAATTCATCGGGGTTCATTTTATTTCTTTTTTTCTATGTGAAGGCTCTTATATTCTGCCAGTTACGGTAATTGTTTTAATTCAATCCACCTGGGTTTCATTGATAAAGAGCGTATTGTGGGAAATGAGAGGATGGCCTGGAAGGAGAGCTGAGTGTCGTTTGCAGTTTTGTTGCGGTTTCTTTTTTGCTTTTTAAATTATTTAAGCTTATCTAGAAACGATGTAACATTTTTTTTATGGAGTGTCACTGAGCTAATTGTCCCGAATACAGCTTTGGAATACCGTTCGTTTTATATGGATTATTTGAAACTGAAGAAAACAGATCGATTTACGTCCCAGGAACAACGCGCAGCCGGTCCTCGGACACACGGCAGGAAGGGGTGAGACGGTCTGGTTAGACTTTTACTTTTTGTGCTGGACAATGCTGGATTACAATTGTTTTTTTTTTTCTTCATAGTACTATGGGCGTTTATTTTGATACTTTATTTTTCTCTGGAATATGTTTTTTTGCAAGTTTGTTTTGTTTTGAAGCACGTTTGACTTTGTTTTTTGGATTGACTTTGTTTGGTTTGTTTTTTTTCTGCAATAAGGAACTTTATAACCGCATTAATTTATATGGACTGGTTAATTTTTGTTAATACTACTTCATTGTGTTTCAAGCTGTTTTTGCGAATCGGTTTTACCAGTAATACCCAGGGTTAACAGGGTCATTTTGACTGTTTACTGTATTACTTGCTGTTTCACTGCCAAAATATTTATATCAGTGTATACACTATGCATTCTATTGTGCTATGAGGTTTCTTAGAGCAATGTTTAAGGTATATTTTGCTTCCTTTGTATCGACATTGTACTGTTCTACAGTTTTTTGCCACTATAAAAAGGTTACTGAAGATTATGACACTCTTACCCACGAACTTTTGGTCCCATTATTTGCTGTCAATCAGTCTTTAATTATCTGTTTTGAAAACAGTTAGTCTTGGCTTGTGTCTTAAAAGTCTGGTTGTTACAGAATTGGTGGCCCGTACGGGGACCTGGGTTACGTTTAGAGTGGTGTGTTATTGTTTACAGACTTTTTTAATTGTGATTTAAAAGGAAAAAAAAAAGTAAAATGTCTGTATTAGGAAGTGAAACATTAAATCTTGAGCATTTTGATTTTGCTGCGGCTCCGTTTGTAACCAGACGTGAACCAGTGTCGGAACTGATTGATTCCCTAGATGAGCTTTATTTAGATAATTTAGAACGAGCAGAAGGAGAGTTGGAAGATAACCTGTCCCAATTGGAAAATGAAGGGGTGTTAGATCAGGCCCTTAATTTATCAGTTGATGTAGATCAAGTGCGGGAGAAGCTTGATGATTTAAGCAAACATTTTAAGGAGTCCCAGGAAAGTCAGATTAATAGAGAAGAGTCATTAAGAGGCTATATAGATCAGAGATTTGAGAATGTAGAGAATTATGTAAAATCTGCCCTTGCTAAGCTGGAGAGGTCTGTGGTGAAATGTTTGCGTCGTAGAGAAGAAATATGGCAGGAGGAAATGAAGCAATTAAAGAGACAGGCTAGTACACCCTGCGTGTCATTTGGATCATCGTTAGCATTTCCTCGAACCAAGCCGGTGGCTTCACATGCCAGAGAGGAGGAACGTCAATCTACGTCATCGATAGTTCAAAGAGAGAACACCAGTATGATGGCTGGTAAGCTCCCTATTCGAATTAATTTCCCAGAGTTCGGTGAGAAGGCTGAAGAGAAAGATGCGATTGGATACATTGAAAGGTGTGAAGAGTTTTTAGCTCTGCGTCCATTGTCAGATCTTGAAATAATTGCTACCCTCTCTTCAGTGCTTAAGGGTCCAGCCAAGAGTTGGTGGTTGGCCGAACGTCAGACCATAAAGAATTGGGGTTAGTTTAAAACTATGTTCCTGAGAGCATTTCTACCTGCCGATTTTCAAACCATGATTGAAGACAAGCTCCGTGACAGAGTGCAAGCGCCAGGGGAAAGCATACAAGACTTTGCCTACGATTATCGCGCTCTCTGTATAAAGTGGAAGGCGGATATGGAAGAAACAGAAGTAATACGCAGGATATTAAATAATTGCAATCCAAAGCTGGCCAGCTCACTGCGTGGTACTGTCACTTCTGTTGCTGAGCTCGTAAAAGTTGGAACAATGGTAGAGAGAGATTGGTCGTTTCAAAAGGAATATTGGGCTAAAGTCAACAACCAGTCAACTGAACGTTCAGACAAGAGGGGAGCTAAAAGTTTTATGAAAAAGCAAACTGAAGTAGGAGTGATGCAAAGTTTGAAGATTCCCGAAGATGATACGAATATTTTAAAGCTTTTGGTCGTTCAGATCAGCATGGGAAACATGCAAAGTCCAGCTTTGTTGGATACAGGCTGCACTTACACCTTGATGAAGAATCAACTCTGGCAGCAGATTCGGAAACCTGGAGAGTCGCTCATACCATGTGAGGAGCAGGCTTTCGTCCTGGCAGATGGGCGTACTTACGGGGCTGTGGGGAAGATACTTCTGTTGTATAATTTCCATGGCGTCAAATGGAAAATTGATACTTATGTCATGGAGGACCAACATCTAATTTTTCCTTTGGTTTTGGGGCTTGATTTCCTTCAAAGAACTAACACAAAAATTGACATGTACAGAAAATCATATGGAGTTTGGCAGCGAGACGGCTATAAGTATTGTCCATTCCTTGCGAAGCCCGAGTGGGAGGCAGTCTGGGATGCACAACGAAGCTCTATACTACCTAAGCAGTGCATATACTTTGCAGTTTCACGGCCATTATTGGACAGAGGGGTTACACTTCCAACTACGTTGCTGACTGTGAGGGAAGAATCCTTGTGCCAGGAGCCGGTACAGGAACTGATAGAACAGTGGCCGTCCGTGTGTACGTCCAGTCTGGGAATGACTACGGTGACTAAACATTCTATTATTACTACTGATGAAGTTGCCATACGTAGTAAAGCTTATCGGGTATCGCCATTCAAGAAAGAGTTGATTGAACAGCACTTGAAGAAAATGAAGGAGAAAAACCTCATAGAACCATCATCTTCAGCATGGGCAGCTCCTGTGGTCCTTGTGCCAAAAAAAGATGGCACTTACAGGTTTTGTGTGGATTACCGGCGTTTAAATGCAAAAACTGTGTTTGATGCCTATCCCATGCCCCAAGTGCATGACATTTTAGAGTCTCTGAGTGGTGCTGGAGTCTTTAGCACACTGGACTTGCGCTCTGGTTATTGGCAAGTTGCTATGGCTGAAAGTAGCAAACAGAAAACCGCATTCATTACACCATTTGGACTTTATCAATTCAAGGTTATGCCATTTGGACTTAATAACGCAGCTGCTACTTTCCAGAGGTTAATGGAGCGTGTTTTAGGAGAACTGAAGGGCAATTGCTGTTTTGTATACATTGACGACATTATCATTTATTCACCAAATAATCAAGAACATGTAAAAGACCTCCAATGTGTTTTTAAAAAATTACTTCAAGCCCATCTTACCCTTAACATGGAGAAATGTCAGTTCTTCAAGAAGTCATTGAAGTTCCTAGGACATATTGTCTCTGAAGCGGGAATACGGGTAGATGCTGACAAGGTCAGTGCCATTCAAGAGTATCCAGCACCAACTAACATCAAAGAAGTTCAGCGATTTTTAGGACTTGCCGGGTGGTATCACAAATTCATTCCACAATTTGCTGATAGAGCTGCCCCACTGAATAACCTAAAAAGGAAAGGAGTGCTGTGGGAGTGGACACCGGCCTGTGAAGCTAGTTTTGAAGACCTCAAGAAAGCTCTTCAGTCATCTGACGTGTTGGCTCACCCAGACTTCACGTTACCTTTTCGGATTTATACTGACGCCAGTGAGGTGGGGCTAGGTGCTGTTTTAACACAGGTGCAAAGGAACGAGAAAGTAATCGCTTATGCATCACGCCTTCTTAACGGGGCTGAAAAAAACTACTCTACTTCCGAGAAGGAATGTCTAGCGGTGGTCTGGGCTGTAGAAAAATGGAAGCATTACTTGGAAGGTCCTCATTTTGAAGTAGTCACTGATCATGCTGCTTTATCATGGGCTTTTAATGCACCTAAAGCTTCTTCCCGGTTGACCAGATGGACATTGAGATTGCAGCAATTTAATTTTACTGTTCTTTATAGGAAAGGAACGCTCAATGTGGTACCTGATGCTTTATCACGAGGTCCATGTTCAGATAAAGCTATCGTGTCTGTCTGTATGGACAGAGAACAATGTTCTTCTGATATACCTGCCACTCTGGATGAAATTGCAGAGGCTCAGGCACGTGATATTTCTATCAACACGTTGCTAAAGGAAGGACTGTCACGACAAGGTGGGAAACAAGAACGCATTTCCTTTGTGGAGACTCAAGGACTAGTATATAGGAAAGCACCCATGGGTGATGGTGGAGTGCGATACCAGCTGGTGGTACCAACTTCGATGAGGCCAACATTTCTGCAGTATTACCATGATAATCCACTCGGAGGACATCTAGGACGGATGAAAACTTTACTCCGCATTCTGAAAGTGGCGTGGTGGCCGTCTGTGCGCAGCGACACCTGGAAGCATTTAAAACAATGCATGATTTATCAGAAATATAAGCCGTCCAATGTGAAGCCGGCTGGGTTGCTTCAATCTACCCATGTTTCTGAGCCTGCAGAAATGATGGGAGTTGATTTGATGGGTCCTTTCCCAAGAAGCAAAAAAGGCAATACGTTTCTTCTAGTAGTCATTGACTATTATTCGAAGTGGGTGGAAATGTTTGCTTTGAAGGACAGTAAAACCATGAAAATTGCTCACATTCTTATTAATGAAATTTTTACGAGATGGGGAACACCTCGTTTTTTGGTTTCTGATCGGGGACCTCAATTCACAAGTCAGCTTCTAGTTGATGTCTGTAGGACCTGGAGGGTTATTAAAAAGTTGACCACAGCTTACCATCCTCAAACCAACCTTACGGAACGGGCTAATCGCACAATCAAGAGTATGATCGCCTCCTATGTAGGGGAAAACCATCAATGTTGGGATGAGTTCCTGTCAGAATTCCGTTTTGCTATTAACTCCGCCAAACAGGAAACCACGGGTTACTCTCCAGCTGAGCTTGCGGTCGGGCGTTGTCTTAAAGGGCCTCTTGACCGTCTCATTTCTATGCCGCCTTTGCCTGGTTCAAAACAGTATTCTGTTTTGGAGCGCCAGCATCAATTAGCAGAAGAGGTGAGAAAGCATGTGCAGGGAGCTCAGGCCAAGCAGGCTAAATACTACAATGTTAATAGGAAGCAGACAAGTTATCAGGACAATGATTATGTCTGGGTTAGAGCACACCCGCAGTCAGAAGCAGCAAGTAAATTTTCAGCTAAACTGGCACCTAGATGGTTGGGCCCAGTTAAGATAATAAAAAAATTGGGCCCAGTAAACTATGAAATACAGTGGATGAACCCAACTCAGAAGGTTGATGTGGTGAATGTGGTTAATTTAAAACCATATTTCGGGGCAGATCCCCCTGTACCCCCGGTGGGGGGGGGGGGGGGGGGGACTATGTGGCGACCGCCACATAAATGATGTTAAAAATACATCATCTGTTCTTTAATTAGAATGGATTATACCTGGCCAGGTTAGAATAAATTGTTCATTTCTGCCTTGTTTATTAGCCTATCTCCCGTTTGGCTTAGTTGTCCAGGCTTGGGGGGAATTCATCGGGGTTCATTTTATTTCTTTTTTTCTATGTGAAGGCTCTTATATTCTGCCAGTTACGGTAATTGTTTTAATTCAATCCACCTGGGTTTCATTGATAAAGAGCGTATTGTGGGAAATGAGAGGATGGCCTGGAAGGAGAGCTGAGTGTCGTTTGCAGTTTTGTTGCGGTTTCTTTTTTGCTTTTTAAATTATTTAAGCTTATCTAGAAACGATGTAACATTTTTTTTATGGAGTGTCACTGAGCTAATTGTCCCGAATACAGCTTTGGAATACCGTTCGTTTTATATGGATTATTTGAAACTGAAGAAAACAGATCGATTTACGTCCCAGGAACAACGCGCAGCCGGTCCTCGGACACACGGCAGGAAGGGGTGAGACGGTCTGGTTAGACTTTTACTTTTTGTGCTGGACAATGCTGGATTACAATTGTTTTTTTTTTTCTTCATAGTACTATGGGCGTTTATTTTGATACTTTATTTTTCTCTGGAATATGTTTTTTTGCAAGTTTGTTTTGTTTTGAAGCACGTTTGACTTTGTTTTTTGGATTGACTTTGTTTGGTTTGTTTTTTTTCTGCAATAAGGAACTTTATAACCGCATTAATTTATATGGACTGGTTAATTTTTGTTAATACTACTTCATTGTGTTTCAAGCTGTTTTTGCGAATCGGTTTTACCAGTAATACCCAGGGTTAACAGGGTCATTTTGACTGTTTACTGTATTACTTGCTGTTTCACTGCCAAAATATTTATATCAGTGTATACACTATGCATTCTATTGTGCTATGAGGTTTCTTAGAGCAATGTTTAAGGTATATTTTGCTTCCTTTGTATCGACATTGTACTGTTCTACAGTTTTTTGCCACTATAAAAAGGTTACTGAAGATTATGACACTCTTACCCACGAACTTTTGGTCCCATTATTTGCTGTCAATCAGTCTTTAATTATCTGTTTTGAAAACAGTTAGTCTTGGCTTGTGTCTTAAAAGTCTGGTTGTTACATTACTGTGCGCAGAAATTCGGCGTGCAACGCAACCACCTCTTGGTGCTGTTGATCAGCGTGGTCCAGCCTTTCCAAAAGGTGGCTGTATTGCCGATCCTGCCTGGCAGCGGTGCGTGCAATCAGACAGTACATCCTTCTGTACTCAGGGCGCATCAGACGATACTCCTGGATCAGCAGCTACAGCGTTCAAACCAACTTTAATTTAAAGAAGAACAGTTGTGAATTGCTTCACAGCTTTTGTTTTACATGTGAATCCTAAGAATAATATG
This sequence comes from Acipenser ruthenus, assembly GCF_902713425.1. NCBI lineage: Eukaryota > Metazoa > Chordata > Actinopteri > Acipenseriformes > Acipenseridae > Acipenser > Acipenser ruthenus. The sequence goes on along the minus strand of NC_081191.1, from coordinate 47,517,713 downwards.
TGAAAAACAAAACATATCGCATATGCGCACACACTTAGCCTGACATGCATAAAATGGCTTGATATCCCCAACCATTATTATTAGGATTCACATGTAAAACAGAAGCTGTGAAACAATTCACAACTGGTCTTCTTTAAATTAAAGTTGTTTTGAAAATGCTAGCTGCTGTGGTTGGGGATATCAAGCACTTTTAATTGACGCTGGGACGGTGGTGTGTATATGCGATATGTTATTGTATTCACAAATTATTCTTAGGCTTCACAGGTAGAACACAGACTGTGAAACAATTCATGTTTGACATCCTTTAAATTAAAGTTGGTTTGGACGCTTTAGCTACTGTGGTTGGGGAAATAAAGCCCTTTTACGCGTGGCTGAGGCTAAGTGTGCGTATGTGCGGTATGTTATTATTTTCCAGAAATTATTCTTAGGATTCACATGTAAAACAGAGACAGATTGATAATAATGGATGGATGGATATTTAACTGATTTGTATTAGTAAGACTGGGATAAGGAAAATCTTACTTACGCTACAGAGGAGGACAGAAAGACCGTATCCCAGAGAAGAGCGTTCTTTTACATAGGGAAGTGGAGGAGGTATCGTGTTATTTCATGAAAGTCTATCGTTAAGTATTTTGCACGACTGTGGAGTTTGTTGCTATGGGACTAATTAGGCCAATTAGCACGCACTTTACCGTGCTTTACCAAAGTGTAATCACACTTAAGTCACACACTTTTTTTGCCATGCACTTTTGGAATGAGCAGAATCATGCATCATTTGCGCGTGACACGTCATGACTGCACTATTGTAGCGTGATTAAAACTTGCATGTAAACACCGCCACTGTGTCTTTGTTATATGTGCCTTTGCTTATCAGTTCTTGGAAACTGGCCAAACTTAAGACATGGGCCTTCCTCATCTAAGAGTTACTCAGAGCTGGAAAATTAGGATGTAAGCCTTTTGTTATCAGTGGACATACCAGTGTGGGCAGTTTCTTAAGTCCGGCCAAGGCATGACTTCATGCAATGGATTTGGGAAAGTGCTTATGTGGCAGTGCAGGGCTCTGCCCTTGTAAATATTGGCAGGGATGGGGTTAAATTCTCCTCCCTGCCCAGGTTTATTGTGTCAGGTGGGAATAATTAACAATCAATTAACACCCAGTCACCTGACATAAAAGGAGGCCTCAGCTCCTCAGTAGAGAGAGGTAGCTGAGGAAGCAAGCAGGTATTTTGTGTTTGTTGCTGGTTTTTCTTTGTGTGCTGCTTTTTTTTTTTTTGGTCATTTTGTAATTTTGCAATCCAGTGAAGGCAAAGCTCAGCCTGGAAGATTTATTTTCTGTAAGTTTTTACTTTGTGTTTAAGAACCTTTTTGTTTGGCCCTCGTGCCTGTTTATTTTGTGTTTTCTATTTAATAAAAGTATTTTTGTTTGAACTGCAGTCTGTCTCTGGGCCTCATCCCTTGCGCCATCCTATCACAGCTTACAAGATGAAATTTCTTATTAATTAAAAAGTAACTCCGGCTGGAGAGAAGGGCCCCTCGGAGCCTTTATCTATTAGTTGTCAAGGTCTGTTGAAGCAGAGGATTTTTAGGTAGAGAGGAGCCAAGTCTGTTGAACACACACTTGTAAATGAAAAGAAACAAGTTTATTAAAACACACTGAAAAGGATGTTTTTACTGTTAAGAAGGAAATATATTTTAGACCAAGGCTGGAATAATTAAACAGACCTAGTGTTATATATTAAAAACATCTCTCTATATATACTTGATAATAAGTAATAAGAATTTTATGGTACAGGAAAATATGTTATCAGTTCGAGGATTACCTCACAATCTTAGAGATTAGAAAGGTAGAGAGCATGAGATCACATCCAATTAATTTTAAAGGAGTTGCCGGGACTTTTTAAACATATTATTCACTTAAAGATAAGAGCTGCCAAAACAGATCAAATGTTTAGATTTAATTAAGTCTTCTGACGCACGAAATGGAGGAAATGTTCTATAAAAGTCGAGGCAAGGCTCCAGCCAAGTATCATTCAACTTGGTAACACAAGCTGTTTGGTCCATTCTCTGAAGATCTCTGAAAAGCCAATTGCTATTTGGTCATAATTCAGAAGCCTCTGCCTTCGAAGACAGCTCTTGTCTATACTTATATTCAACACAAAACTTCCATATATTGGGAGGTAAGTATAATCTTGGATTTATATCTCTTACATTGAAGCATTGCTATAGAGATAGTGGTTAGTTTCTGCTTAACCCAGTTCAGTTAGTTTAGAAACAAACTCTAAAAAAAAAAAAAAACTGAACTCATATCATACTTCTGTGCAAAATAACTCAGTTCATTTTGATGTGTTTTTTTTTTTTGGTTTCATATTGCACTGAAACAAACACATATACTCAGTTTGATTAAAAACAAGCTCTGAAAGGGACTTTTCAAACAAACAAAACTGCCCTCAGTTCTAAATAAACTGTCGAAGTGAACCAAGTGTGATTAACCCTAAAGTGGATAGAGAATCTATCAATCAAGGAATTTATATGAGAGCGAGACTGTTGTCTCCAAGTGGCATTATTTATTTATTTATGTATGTATTTATTATCCAAACTATACCGTATTGTGCTGTTATTCCAAAAAAGCAACATTTGAAATGCAAAATTATAACAACTGCTCATCATCACAAAAAAACACAAAAGAAAATAGTCCAGTATTGCATATTCAATGGAGTAACACTAAATATACATTTTAGCCAGGTGTACAGTGCAATGGCATTGAAAGTTTCTTGATTTTACCATTGTGCTTTTAAAGTTAACAAGTTTCACCTTCAGAGAACTAATCAAATGATACAAAGAGAGAATGATGGTCTGCAAGCATTTTTAGGGAAGGGTTTAAATTATAATTGGTGCGCAGGTCAGTGTGTTGAGTCATGCATGTAGTGCCATTATGGGTCTTTTTTCATGAACCAATAGCAATAGTTTGTCTTCATAGGTCTAATAATGAACATTCAAAAGGAAGAGGGTTTCCGAATTGAACATGTCATAGCTGATTACACAAGGAGTTGCTTCTCCAATCTGTGTTTATACTGTGAAAAAAATTGGTTTGATTGAAAATGTAGCTTTTAATCTTTGGATTATCTGCACAGAAGGATAAAAGCTACATTTTAGTCTGTAAACCCGATGCAAAATGTAAATTATGTAAAGGCCAGAACAGATAAGCATGGTGCGCTGATTTAAATATGCTGCACTGATACTGAACCTGCTGAGGTCCAAGCCTTCTGTTCGTTATATCAAGGGGTTCATTATAGCGAAAGGACAATCAAAATGAACGATAAACTGTTGGAATAAATTAATGAGATTAGATTGTGAATACAAGTAGAATTACACATACCTGTTCGTCTCATGTATGTAGTATTCAGCCTTTGCTTTATCCTATTCGTCAAAGAATTAAAACGCAGTACAGAAAGCACAAATCTTGAATTGAAGCTGAACATTTATTCAAAATCAATCTGACATGAACCATTTCAAAGTGCAGCAAATCTTAATCCAACATGCAAGAATCCCAAACTGATTTTTTATTCCAAATCAATCCGACATGAAATATTTGACAAAAGTTCATCAGATCCACAAGTTTATTTATTTATTTTTTTGTTGGCGTCCCATGCGTACAGACTAGGATGTTGACAGTGTGTGTTAATATGATTTTTTTTTATTATTATTATTTATTTAGGGTCCAGGGTCCAGGTTCGTTATAATGAAGGGCGTTATAGCGAGGGTTTACTATATATATATATATATATAATTTTCTTAACATCTCCACTATTTCCTAAATTAAATAGGTATGGTACAGAGTACAAACTAGATATAGAAAACTACAGATACTGTACATTGGCATCTGAATCAACAATTTGCCAAGTAACAGCAGGGCACGGCTGACTCGATTAGAGAAATTGGCTAGCCATTGTCTGACGCACACTGCTCTCGACCTCCAGGGCATTACATATGCACTGAAGCTAACCTAGGCCCGGACCAAATCAAAACTGACAACCCGCTAATCGCACTTAACAGAACTGTATTTAATTCAAAACTGCATGTTCATTATCTTGTGTGGAAAAGCCACCAAGTTAAATATAAGAAGGCTTTGTCCATGGCTACATCTTTATACTATTCTAACCTGATTGAAAAAAATAAAATAATCCTAGATTTATTTTTGAATCTATAGATACATTTGTAAATCCACCTTCTATTATTCTACCTCCGATATTGGTTCAATTTTTAGCTGCACTGAGTTTTTAAAATTCTTTCAAAATAAAATTATTGATTAGAGATCAAATCTTACAGACTCCTTCTATTATGGACTGTTCTTCCTACTTTGAATTAACTAGACCTGAGAAAGTTATAATGGAGGCTTTCTCATTGGTTACTTTGCAAGAGCTGACAGCGTTAGTTAGGCATATGAGACCAACCATTTGTGCCCTTGATCCTATTTCTACTAAACTATTAAAATATGTATTTAGTGTTGCTAATATATGCATTTTACAAATTATAAATGAATCACTTTAATCTGGTATAGTTCCCTCTGCACTTAAGGTTGCAGTGGTTAAACCCCTGCTTAAAAAAATAATTTGGATCCCACAGTTATTAACAACTATAAGCCAATTTCCAATCTTCCATTTTTAGCCAAGGTCTTAGAGAAAGTTGTTGCCAATCAATTACTCAAATCTTTAGCTTGTAATGCTTTATTTGAGAAATTTCAGTCTGGATTTCAATCTGCACATAGCACTGAGACGGTTCTTGTTCGGGTACTAGTAAATTATCTTTTGATAAGCTTCGACTCTGGCTTTCCTTCAATTTCAATTCTTCTTGATCTTAGTGCTGCCTTTGACACCGTGGACCATTCCATTCTATTAAATCAGCTTGGGAGTTTAGTGGGTTTGGCAGGCTCTGTCCATTTTTGGTTTAGGTCTTATCTTTCCAATAGGTTTCAGTACATTTCTGTTGGGTAGATGAAGTCTGATTTGTCAGAGGTTGTCTGTGGTGTTCCTCAGGACTCTATTTTAGGTCCCTTGTTGTTTTCATTATATATGTTGCTATTAGGTGATATTATCCGCAGGCATGGAGTGAATTTCCATTGTTACGCAGATGATACTCAGCTGTACTTGTCTTTCAATCCAGACAATCCCTCACTGGGGTGCTATTAGCTGCTTGCTTTGTGGACATAAAGGGTTGGATGTCACAGATTTTTCTGATGTTGAATTCTGATAAAACTGAGGTCATGCTTGTGGGTTCACAGCATCAATTAAAAAATGCTGATTTAAATATAACAGATCTAGCTGCCTTTCCTCAGAACTAAAACTTGAAGCAAGAAATTTGGGGGTCATTTTTTATCCTGTTTTATCATTTGAGTCCCATCTTAGGATAAGCATATTTTTATCATTTGAGAAATATAGCTAAACTTAGATCTATTATTTCTTTATCTGATGCTTAGAGGCTAATGCATGCCTTTGTTTCATCGAGAATCGACTATTGTAATGCACTTTTTTCTGGGATTCCAAAGTATTTGGTATCTCGCTTGTAGCTTATTCAGAATGCTGCTGCATGAATTCTAACTAAAACCAGAAAAGGTGAACATATTACTGTCTTGGCCTCCTTACACTGGCTTCCTGTGCAGTTTCGAATTGACTTAAAGATTTTATTTAACTTATAAAGCCCTTAATGGACTAGCACCCAGTTATTTACAAGAGCTGTTGATCCCATACATTCCTAAGCAGAATCTTAGATCTTAGGATGCAGGGCTCTTGGTTATTCCGAGGGTAAATACAAATAGTATGGGAGGAAGGGACTTTTCTTAAGGCTCCTACATTATGGAAATCTCTTCCTTTTTTGTCAGAGAAGCTAGGAGTCTTGATGTTTTTAGGTCAAGATTGAAGACCTATTTATATACACAAGACTTTTATTATAGTTTTTCTATTATTGATATCCATTATTACTGTTTTATTATTTTTATATATAATTTTTATTTAAAATAATCTCTTTATTATAGTATTTCTTATGCTATTATCAGTTTTTAAAGTTTTATTATTCTGTAAGTATTATGTTTTTGATGTAGTTTTATTACTGCACTTTTTGTTTGTAGTTTTATTACTGATTTTTTTTATTTTCCCTTCGGTTTTCATTATTATTTACGAGCACTTGTTGTGCCTGTACCTGTATTGGTAAACGCCGTGGTTCTGGTTACTATTGACAGTATCCAGTCCATGGACCTCAGCGCCATCTACTGCATCAAATAAATCAGTGCGCCTGAGCGGCGTTACAAATAAAGTACTGTCTCCTTGTGTCAGTGAATTGCCCACCACCCTTCCACAGGGCCTTATCCCCAAAGGGCCGGTAGTCTAAACTGTGCTAGTCCAAATGAGGACAGGCCATAGTGGACCAGCTGCAAAATTTTCTATCCAAGCAACGAACATGAAGGCTCCTTTTGCATACATTTCTTTCTTTTCTTTTTATTAATTAATGCTCCTGTACCTGTCTGTTTTCGCCTCCCTCTCGGCAACACCCTTTCCCATAGCCAGTTCTACTTCCTTTCCTCGACTGCTCCCTACCATGACTAACTTTAATATCCCTGTAATCCTCTCAATCAAATTTATTTTTTATAGCGGCTTTCATGCCAAGGCATCCCAAAGCGCATTTGTAAATAAATAAAATACATATTAACAAAATTCTAAAATAGGCCATCCCAATCTACTAAAAGGCATAAATATGTGTTTTAAGCTTTCATTTAAATGCATTTATTGAGTGAGCTTTACGGATTTCAACTGGCAGATTTATCCTCTCATTCCCGTTCTCTGGCTTCTCCCTGCTACTGCAACTCTTCTAACCTGATCTTCCTGCCTCTCCCCCTTTCCTCTCTCTGGTGCTCTGTAATTGCCGCTTGGCTTCCAACAAAGCAGACTCTATCTCTGCCTTTGCCTCTCACCTCTCTCTTGCCTTCCTAGCTCTCACTGAAACTTGGATTTCCCCTGATAACTACCACTCCGACCACCCTTTCCTCTCTCTATGTCCTCTCCCACTCTCCTCGCCCTTCTGGACGGGGAGTGGGAACAGGAATTCTGCTTTCTCCCTCCCTGCTCTTTGTTGTCCCCTCTGCTCTCTCCTCTCTCTCTGTTAGCACCTTTGAGTTTCACGCTGTTGAAATTACCTCCCCTTGTCGCCTCCTTCTCATTGTTCTCTACCACCCACCTGGACCCCTTCTCACTTTCTTGATGAGCTTGACTTCCTCCTCTCCTCCCTCCCCTCTCCCTCCATCCTTGTTCTATTAGGTGACTTCAACATCCACCTCTCCAACCTTAACCACTCTATTGGATTTTGTCCCCTTCTTCACTCCATCGCCTTCGGTCCTCCCCTCCCCCCACCTCCCACTGCTTCCCCCCCGCCCTCTCAGTCAATCCTCTCGACATCTCTGATCACTACTTTATCGCCTTCTCCCTGTCGCTCCCCTCCCTTCCTACTCCGCAAATCCCCTCTGTCCTACTCTCTTCTGTCGAAACCTCAGTTCTCTCTCCACCTCTGACTTTTCCTCTGCTGCTCTCTCGCACCTCCCCTCTATCAACTCCTTCTCCCAATTCTCTGTAGACTCGGCTATCTTCACCCTCTTTTCCTTGCTCACCTTCTGACTCGACTCCCTTTGCCCCCTCACCTCTCCATCTGCCTGCCCCTCCCCGCCCCAGCCCTGGCTCTCCTCCGTGCTCTGCTCAGTGTGTACTAAACTTCGCTTTGCTGAAAAGAAATGGAAGAAAACCAATCTCCCTGCTGCCTTGGTTCTCTATCGCTTGCACCTCACTTTCTTCTCCTCTACCAAACGCTCCTACTTTCACTCTATCATTCAGTCTTCTATTAACAATCCAACAATCCCCGTAAACTTTTCTCTACCTTCTCCTCCCTCCCTAGCCCCCTTCCACCTTCCTCTATCTCTTCTGCTCCAAAATCACAGACATCCGCAAACTCTTCAATACCTCGCCTCCTTCCCCACCCACCCCGTCCTCTGCTAACTCATTCCCCATCACCCTGCGTGGGCCTGCATCACCCCCATCTTAAAAAAACCCTCCCTTGATCCCTCATCCCTCCAGAACTACCATCCTGTCTCCATTCTCCCTTTCCTCTGTAAAACCCTCAAGCAAGCATATGCAGAATTCGCCCTTTCCTCAGCAACTACTCCATGCAGCTCCTAGTTCAGGCCCTGGTACTGTCCTACCTTGACTACTGCAACTTCCTTCTGACCAGCCTCCCTGCCTCTGCTATCCGTCCGCTCCAGCTCATCCAAAACTTTGCTGCCCACCTTGTCTCTTCCCTTCCTCGTTTCTCCCACGCTACACCGCTGCTCCGCACTCTCCACTGGCTCCCTATTGCCGCTCGCATCCAATTCAAAACTCTTGTACTCACCTATCGCTGTCTTGACCTTTCTGCTTCCTCCTATCTCCAGGCTATCATTTCTCCATACACCCCCTCTCGCCCCCTCCAGAGCATGAACATTTGCATAAACCTGGCTGGGACCCATCTGGCAGCATGTTGATAAAGCACATGTAGTACCCACAGGATTCAAAAAAGATAAAGTACTCACCTGCAAAAAGAATTTAATGCTTCTGAAATATCTGGATTTGTGTATACTAAAGCCCTGTAGTCTGGGAGGCAGCCTGTTGGTGGTGCCATCTGAGGTAGACAGATATAGACCGGTGTTGCTGCTTGATCTTCAGAACTTCACTGACCACTGAAGCAACACCGATTCTGACTTTATTAATTTATATCCAGGTTAGTGTAGTGAAGGTTTAATAAATGTTTTATTAAATAATAACATTATATTATGTTGCTTCGAAAACATAAAAGTTCTGTTATTGTCTAATTGCTCCCTTAATAAGCTTGTAAAAATAAACATTAAATACCGCATAACCACATGGATATTTCTGAAGACTACAGGGCCACATGTTTAATCTATGGGTGAAAATAACTTGAATGTTAATGCATAAATGGTTAATTCTGCAGTATAGGTTAACCAAACACACTGCTTCCTTTCTGTAATTGTGTGCATTTTATTTTTAATTTTAAAATTAAAAGAGAACTTTACTGACCACTGAAGCAAAAGCAGCAATACCGACTCTGTCTTTATTAATTTATATCCAGATAATTAATCTGCCATGAGACTCGACAGTCTACGCGAGGACCCGTAACACACACATACCATCTGATCTGACTAGTTCTGTTGTCTAGTCTAGAGCTATTAAGAGAGGTAATTCCTATTCATCTATTGAGACGATTTTGAAACATTGTTCAGTACCTTGCACAGGTCCCTCACGGTTACCAAACTGACAGACACAGCATGCCATTATCTAATTAAAAGAGCTTTCAGACCCAGTTTTTCATGGGGGAAGGTCATGGCAGTTAATGTAACATGGCAGGTATATTTGACAGCTTGAACCCCCTTAGTGTATGATGGATCAGCAATGTAGCTACACTCTGATATAAATACAAAGTAGTCATTTCAGCCACACATTTAAAATGTGAAGCACTTTTCCTGCTGGTTTCTCAAAACCCAAATAGCACTATCTTACTGTACCTAAGGTAAAGTTAGGTAGCCCAACATTAGAGCTAATCAGAGCCTGTGAAAGTTAGAGCATTTAGACCCCGTTCACACTACTGTACTGGCCCAGGACCACCTCTAGGCTGGCCCTGGGCCGCCTTTTCTTTTTTAGAGTGTTCACATATGAGAAAAGGCCCTGGGGGCTGCCTTAAATCGCAAGTGTAAATGGGGTCTTAGTTAGTGGACAAACATTTTAATACTGGAGCAGAAAACAACAACATTATTGGTCCAGAGGCCAGACTATCTGTGGTTCATAATAATAACTACACAATTTTTCTAATGCTAACACTAGAAAAAACGATCAGTTACAGTCTGTTTATCACAGCAGTCAATGTCTGTCTTGTTATTTTGTACTTTTTAAAAGTCACTGTAAGGATAAAGGATGAATGTCTGTCAGTATTTAAGATCAAGACATGCTGTATCATTCTTTTTTTTGTACAATTGGAAGTTAAAGGTGCCCAATACAGTTTTAAACATTATTTTATATATTTAAGAATGTTGTTATTACCTCACTAGTTGATGTTGAAAATATTATCTTTATGGGTGAAAAATGTTACAGTATACAAAAAAAATCAGTATACAAAAAAATACATAATGTAAATAAAAGAGATGCAATGTAAACAAAATAGAAACCCAGCAGAGCGCAAAAGGTAAAAATGCACAGTAAAAACATATGTGTTAATGTTTCTTGATCTTTATCCTTGTGTCGGGAAATAATCAAATCATGAATGGAATTAGAATTTGTTGGTAAATTACAATTCAATTCAAGAATTGGAATTGGAATTTGAATTGAAAACATTTTCAGGATACAGAATTGGAATTTGAATTGGAATGAAAGGAGATATAATTTAATTCCATGAAATTCCATGAAATTCCGCTAATTTTAAAAAGTCAAATGCCACATTTATTTTATACTATACACTTTGTACATTTATATTATATCACTATAAACAATACTGATTGCAATAGCATTAATATATACTTTCAAATACTGTATCTTAAGCATGGCTCAAAGCTTTCAAAACTTAGTTTTTTGCATTTTGTAATGAGATGTTTAAGAGCTACAGTAGTCCTTAATTATGTGTTTTTCTTTATTCATCCATTATTTAATCATTTAGTTCTTCACTCCTATGTTGTTACATGCCACTCATTTTTAAAATGAGTTACTTATTGTAAACATTTCTCTTGGTATTCCTCAGGAAGCTTGGTTTGTTTTTTCTCAGCAGGGTCACATTGCTGTTTGTGTACTCGGGTAGCCATGCCTTTTGTTGTCGATTTTAATACACGCGTCTCAGTTTAAGGACTTAAAAATCTGGTCACCTTACTTAAAGGGCTATCTCAACCATCCACGTGAGGGAAGTCTGCAGTTGACATCAGCGCCACCTTTTGTCAGGAGGCCGGACATGCTATAGTACCTTCACCCTGTCACACAGTGAAATTAAGGTGACATGGTGTGATGGTTTTCAGGAAACATTACAGATTTGCCCTTAAGAGTGTCTTCATGCACATCCTCTACTAGGCAGGCGACGCGCAGACCTGTCTCTGATTGCCAGGCCACCCTGCTGTCTTCTGTGACTCGGCAGAAAACATTACATATCTCAATATTTCTATGTATTAAATGGTTACGTCATAGAATCTATTTTTTTTCAAAATATTTAATTTCTTACCATCTAATATTACATGGTATTTGTTCTGTATATTTCTTTCTATTGCAGTTTCTGCTTGGATCATTAGTGTGCCATGATTAATAGATACTAGGATTTTTTTTTTTCAGCCACTTTCTACTGTTAAACGATTACTATTAAAGTTGATGAAATGTGTTAAATATCTTATCTTTTGACTGTGTGCGATAAATGAAGCCCACTAATCAGCTTTTCTGAGTTTTGTTTAGAAGCTGCCCTGTGCAGAAACAGGATTTTCCTTCTGAAGTAGTTTTCCTTCTGATTAAGTATGGTAAATAGTAATCCACGTTGGCAAACCCTTTAAGTTTCTCCGGTAACACTTTATATTAAGGTGCTGCTTATTAACAATTTATAAATATATATGCTTAATAACTATGTTACATAGTGTTAATAAAGCATTATAAATAGTTTATAACCATACAATAGCCATAGATGGAATTACATTTAAACATCCCTAAGTACAATAGGTGGCTAAAAACTGTCCCCTTTATAGAAATGTAATTCCATCTATGGCTATTGCATGGTTAAACACCCCAAAGTAGAATAGGTGGCTAAACTGTCCCCATTACAGAACTGCAATTCTGTCTGTTGGCTGTTGCATGGTTACAAACCATCTATAGTGCTTTAATAACGTTCTATAACATAACTATTAAGCATCTACTATATATTTATAAAACATCTATAAAACATTAATAAGCAGCACCCTAATATAAAGTGTTACAGTTTCTCCAATCCAAATTGCCCCTTTAACATGCTGTAAGCTGACGGGCATCACTTAAAACGGAAAGGAAGCTGTTAAAAGTGTGTTCATTGCATGATGACATTTCCTGCCTATTCCATTTTTTGGTACCAATCAATGATCATGAGAAAGCATCTTCTGAAAATTGAAATTAGATAACTACGCATTTAGAAGGATCATTTCTTTGCTGATCTTGGCAACAGTATAGGCTGAGACATGGATCAAGGTGTAATAAGATTAAATCGTATTCCTTTTCCAATCAAATGAAATGTTGTCAGTTCCTTACTTACAAAAGGAATGCTATGTAATCTTCTTTAATAAAAGCATAAGCATTAGCCTACGTAAAATGTGCAGAGAAACTTTTAGATTATCAGGAGACGCTTTCTCATTATCATTGATTGGTACTGAAAACTGCATAGGCAAGGCAGGAAATGTCATCATACAATTAACACTTTTTTAACAGGTTCTTTTCTGCTTTAAGTGACACCTGTAGGCTTAAAACATGTTAAAAAGGACATTTGGAGAAACTCAAAAGGATTGACCCCACCTCTAGCCCCCCAGTAATTCGAGCCCTGACATTTGCCTCTTTTGCTATGTGTTGTTTTTCTTCTATTAAACTAATAGCTGTGATAAAGAGAAATACTTATAAAATACCTTATATAGCTATCACACATATGCAACAGATAACATTAATCTTAAATATGAGTACCCTATTGTCTCTTGTTTTCCTTAAACTTTGCAGGATAAAATATACTTCTTCTATAATACATTTAACACAGAAATAAAAATAAGGGGTCACCAAATTAAAAAGAGATTTATCCTGCCTCTAAGGCAGCTTATTTAGATATTAAAAAAAAACAAAGGTAAAATAAAATTGTTTTAATTTGTACCTCATCACAGAGGCTCATTCCTGGGGAGCTGAGAGCAGTGGAAATAAGAGGGGACTCTGAAACCTACCGTGAAAGGACTTTGAGGACAAAACAATAAGGCTCTTCCCTGGGACATTACACCCATGATTTTATTTTTTTTGTTTCATTTGTGTAAATAGTGTAAATAAACTGTGTCTTATTTCCCTGAAATCCTGTTTTACTATGTGCGGCCATTTACACAATGGCAAGTTCAAAAGTGTGTATTACACTTTACTTTAAGTTCCATTGATTAAAATGCAATTAATTAGTGATTACATTTGAATTAATATAACATAAATTCACTCCCCACTTCATTGTCAACAGCAAACATTACATGCATTACAAACATGACCAGGGTCAGTGTTATCATGGGGTTTGCATTTATGAATCAGTGTTGAATGTACCATGATCCTTAGTGCATATTAATTCAATATGAAGTAATGATACATGGTTGCTCATATATAATTACAATGTTAACAGAACTTAATAGCCATACTTGTTAGCTGCCCTATAATGTTCAGTCTTCTGTCCCTTGATGACAAGTGAAACATTGGCCCTTGATTTTGTGGCTGCTGTTGCTGTCTGATAAAGAGTCTCTGACAAGTTGGTCAGGTTTCCACCAGAATAGAAATCCGCTATTTCCTAATAGGGATTGAGCTAGGCTTATACCCAGTGAGCACTTGAGAACAATTAAAAGTTTTGGTCTTGCTTCTTATGTGGGGAAGACCTAACACTAACTTGAACCAACATCTTCACCTTCTGATGAGAGAGACCTATACCAACAACTCAAGACTTGTCTTAAGACCCTATGTGCTTACTCTAAATTTAGTACAGAATAATATAACTGAATTAAATTCTGCTGTAGTGGAATTCAACAATGTCATACACAGTCACGTGATCGCTGAGGCCAAATAAAAGAAATATGTGTAGTTCGGGTTACCCAACTGCCCCTATTTTTTCCACCCGACTCTAAATACTTTTTGCTGATAATGAGCTAAACTTTTCGCTATCAATCTGAAAAAATGACCACAGTGCGCGGCCACGTTTTCGCGCATGCGATTTTCCAGAAGCTGCATAGCAAACAAGATCTTCAGTACATATCGTTACAAAAAGGATATTGCTGCTCTAGAAAGAGTGCAAAGAAGAGCAACCAGAATTATCCCGGGTTTAAAAGGCATGTCGTATGCAGACAGGCTAAAAGAATTGAATCTATTCAGTCTTGAACAAAGAAGACTACGCGGCGATCTGATTCAAACATTCAAAATCCTAAAAGGTATAGACAATGTCAACCCGGGGGACTTCTTTGACTTGAAAAAAGAAAAAAGGACCAGGGGTCATAAATGGAGATTAGATAAAGGGGCATTCAGAACAGAAAATAGGAGGCACTTTTTTACACAGAGAATTCTGAGGGTCTGGAACCAACTCCCCAGTAATGTTGTTGAAGCTGACACCCTGGGATCCTTCAAGAAGCTGCTTGATGAGATTCTGGGATCAATAAGCTACTAACAACCAAACGAGCAAGATGGGCTGAATGGCCTCCTCTCGTTTGTAAACTTTCTTATGTTCTTATATAAAATGTTGGAGTCTCAGCAGCACGGCTGCAGCATATTGCCAAGTAATTGTTTTCCGCTATTGTTTGAAAAATGTGACCACATACCAGAAAAAATAATTATAACCAGTGTCAGACTCGGGCTTATTTATCTTGAATAGTAGCCTATTTTATTTCTCACCAATACTTCATCGTTTAATGTTCCCGACGCATTTTTTCCTTGTACTGTGTTTTTGGCTAAACAGTAGCCTACTGAAATTGACAAGCAGCACCAGAAACTGAAATTGACGTGGAAACTGTTTTTTTTAAGGGCAATTGCATTTTAGCATTTTAGAGTTTATTCAGTTCTGACATTTCTAAAATAAATTAAGTACAAATGAGTACAATAGCTGACCTTGTTTTTTTTTTTCCTTCCAAAACTGACAAACTAAACACAATCCGACAACTCGATGAAACAGCACATGACAGGCACCACCTCCCTCATCGATCCTGCGCTCCCAGCAAGATCTCTTGATTTGCTGAAAATAATTGTGAAAGCTTATAATACAAAGTGAAAGTTGTTTAATACCATATCAATGTTACAAATACACCACACACCTGTTTTTACTAGGCTATAATATAAAGCCTTCTGTTCTTTATTTTATTGCATACATTTTGTCGTGTTAATATTTTATTTGCGACCTGCTATTTTATCTGATTTAAATAAAAAATCTTTCTTTTTTAATTGTATGCATTTTATTGCTTGTTTCTTATTTCTGTGATCTGTGATGTCTGTATGATCTTTATATTTGTTATTGTAAAAGAACTTTGGGGTAATATATTGTTTGTAAAAAGGGCATGTGTTAGGCTAATATTGTCAGTTTTTTTATGCTTTCATATATATTTGTGCTCTGCAGTTTCATGGGTCTTTTTTTTTTTTACGGCTTAGCATGCAGCAATCATATTTATTCAGTTGGACTTTTCGTATTAGTGTGTAAGCTATATTGTGGTCATTTTGAGGACTTGTCTTATTTGAAAGAGTTCCTTTGCTATATTGTATTATGACTGACTGCGCTGTGTCAAGGATAGTGTGTCATTTTGAGAGTCCTGCAGTGCTGATACCAAGCTTATTCTATTTTGTGGATGGAATATCCTCCAGTTTTAAATAATCATTGTCTAATCCTAAACATTTTTAAACATTATACCTGACATTTAGGGATAGATGTATAGAAGGTGTTGCCCTGTCAATTTCTCAAGGATTTCAAATCTGAAATCAGAATTGAATTATCTTGTACAGGTGCAGAGCTAGATAAGGTTTTATAATACCACATATTTTACAAAAATCAACCCCGGAAATGGCAAATATGAAATATTAATAAAACCATTTTAAAAACTACCAATTTCAACCTCTTTCCAAGGTCCATATAAAAATAGATATTGTCGCTTCACAATTCCTCAAGGATTTCAGATCTGAAATCAGAAGTGAAATATCTTGAACAGTTTCAGATCTAGATAAGGTTTTATAATGTATGTAATTTTAGAAAACTCAACCCCCGAAATCTTAAGTATTAATAAATAATTTTATAAACTGCCAATTTCAACCTCTTTCCAAGTTTCATAGAAAAAAAAAACTTAGGAGGATATTGTAGCTTCACAATTTCTCAAGGATTTCAAATCTAAAATAAGAATTTAAATATCTTGAACAGTTGCAGAGCTAGATACTGTTTTATAATTTATGGAATTTTAGAAAAAAAAAAAAAAATCTACCTGTGAAATGGCAAATGCCAGCCAAGCCTAAGACTTGCCAAAAACTTATTGGAAACATTATTACCCTGTTTGAGATACAACTATATTTAAGTATAAAAATGAAGAAATAACAACACACAATATTGTATTTATTTATTTAAATAGTGGCAAATTACAAGGTAAAATAAACTTAGACAAAATTAAGATTTCAGATGTTTATTTTCAAAACTACAATAAATAATAAATCAAGAGACTGTCAGGGCCCTCCTCCATCCATCTTCTGGCTTACACACACCTACACAAAATATTAAAATACCAATTAATAATAATAAACAATTCTCCATCTTTTTTTCACACACAGAAAAATTAAACTGACAACAAAATAAAATAAAAAAGTAAACTAATAATAAAATACATGGCTGATTAATAATAACTACAACTAAATAATGACTCACTGTTCTTTGCACAAACAAAATAGAAGTCATGGCTAAATAATACACAAATAAAGGGAATCATGATCAAATACATGGCTCAATAATAATAACTAACTTACAGCTAAATCATGCCCCTTTACACACATATACACAAAAGTAAAAAAAACACCCTAATAAAATATGAAATAATTACCGAAAGTTTAAATAAATTAAAACAGTTTAATAATAATAATATTGACTAACGTTACAGCTTAGAATGATACGTCCTAAAAAAAACAAAAACAAACAACAAACAAAACGTGTCCAAAGAATATTGCTGATGTAATTTAGCATCACACGCAAAATGTCTATTTTCTCCTGAGGAGAAACAACTTAAAAAAAGGGGGAAAAGAAAGTAAAATGAACACGAACAGAAGTGAAACTAACTTAAATATTTTTATTTTATTTTTGTTATATGTTAGTAGTACAGTACAGTTTCTCTTTGTTTGGATCTTACAGTTAGCTCTGCCTAGAAAGCAAGCAAGCACACACACACACACACACACAGACAGACAGACAGACATGACGCAGCCATTTTTTTTTTTTTTTTAAACCCAACAAATATAAAGTTTTAAAAACAAAATAAGGAAAAAAAAAACAATACGACTAATTATTTTAAGTATTTACCTTTTAGATTATGTGCTGATTATCAGTCTTGGAATTGAAGAATTGTAGATAAAGAACTTCGAGTCCGCTGTCCACTCAGTCGTAATGGCGCTGGCAGTGAGACTCGTCTTCAAAATCAAAATAATATATGTCACACCCATCCTAGCCTTAAACCAATGGTATAATGACACAGCCCGTGGTCATGGCAATGACCCAAACACGAAAAAAACAAGATAGCTGGTTGGACGGCTGAGAAATGACCCTTTTGTCATCATGAATTTTTCAATGAAATTAGAGCGCGGCAGCTGGAAAGGGTTAAAAACGAGTCGGAAGTCTAGGGTGAAATGTACAAAACATGCCCAAAGCTGTTAGCAATTTTTTGGGGAATGCTTTGCAGCAGCGGTTTTCTTTGCAGTTAAACCTTAGATTAAGATGTAATTATGGACCTTCCTGCGTAAGTCCGCAAAAAGGGGGCGGATAGTGCAAATGAAGGTTCGCAAATATTACAATGAGATGTACTAAAGCTTACTGCAACACTTACAATTGCATCAATTTGGTCAGAACTTTTGAAAGCACTTTTTAAACAGTTGCAATTGTTGCTGGCATTTCCCAGTCCACTTTTTCTCATACGTTGCCAGTTGTGCTCAATGCATGAAGTACCTAATTTTCACTAAAGTCAGGGTGTACTTACAAGCCTTGAAAACAAATTTATATGACATTTCTGGTGCCACTAACCCCTCCAGCTCATTCTGAGTAGGGTTACCATATGGCTCCAGATTAACCGGACACTTTGAGACAGACCGGGATTTCAAAATTCCCCCCAAATTGAAAGTAATTCACGTATAAATGAGCTCCACCTTTGCTGAGATTAATCCTGCTGTGGTGAAATTGCTTGGGCGCAGCAAACAATTCACACTGATCAGCTGCTTCTGATCTTTTCTTAATGAACGAATAGCTAATCTATCAATACAGCAACGAGATGATGATGCTTTGATTGTATTTTTAGAATAATATGGGCGATTGAATTTTAACAAACAGAAAAAAATAGCGACTGGCTGCAATTCATTCTTAGTATAATACAATTATTTGACGCACCATTATTAACTGTAGCTAAGGATGGTTCATTTACACATTCATTTATTTCAATTTAGGGGCAAGTTTGAAATCCCATTCTGTCTCACAGCGTCCGGTTAATCTGGAGCCATGGTAACCCTAATACTGAGCATCTGTATAGGACCATGATCTAGTGTGTGTTAATTGTCTAGGCTACTAAGTAGGACAAGATAAAAATAATAATAATTAAAATAAAATTTAAAAAAACTCTAAAATAATTTTATTATTTGTTTATTTAGCAGACGCCTTTACCCAAGGCGACTTACAGAGACTAGGGTGTGTGAACTATGCATCAGCTGCAGAGTCACTTACTACTACGTCTCACCCGAAAGACGGAGCACAAGGAGGTTAAGTGACTTGCTCAGGGTCACACAATGAGTCAGTGGCTGAGGTGGGATTTGAACCCGGGACCTCCTGGTTACAAGCCTGTTTCTTTAACCACTGGACCACAATTTAAAATAATATTTTATTCGCATTGTACACTAATGTGTACAATGCAGCAGCATGATTTATTTAGTGTTACTAGTTAGCTAAATTAAAAAGAAAGTGTGCTAGGTATTCATTTGATTTTACTACTATACGGTATACTGTATACAGATTCAAAACAAGGAATGGCAGGGCAAAACTGAAGCGCAACGGAGCTCAGCGTGTTTATTAAATAATAAAACAAAAGATTTAAACAAAACAAAACACCAAACAAAAAGGGCACAAGGGCCAAACAAACAAACAATAACAAGGTGTATGATGGTTGCGAAACCAGCATAAGTAGCAATTGTTTACTTCTCTTCACAAACTCACGTCTCTCCTCTGACACACTCCTCCCAGACAAAGGATCTCTCCTGACTTTTAATTAATCAATAATTAACAATTACTCAATTAAGGCTCCAGCCACATTCTCACATGTATTTTGGCAAGGAGGAATTTAACACCCTCCCTGCCGATCCAAAACACACAATCATATTAATAATAAAAAGGAACAAATACAAATTGTAAGATAGCAGGTTGTGAGAGACAGCAGGGAGGGGGTTAAAACCTCCCTGCGAGAGAAACATACGAGAGAAATGCACCTTTTTTGTATTGTATTGTTTTATTGTTTCATTTAGTTTTGTTAATTGTTTGATTGTATTGCTTTATTGTTTAGTTTAATTGTTTTATTATTAATGATCATCCGCACCTGGGCGTTATTGGGGAATTAGACCCAGGTGCGGGGTTTAAAAGGAGAGCAGGCAGTCTGCTCGAGGCTGCTGAGTAGAAGGAGGCAGAAGAGGTGTGCTGTCTCTGAGTAGCCAGAGGAAGAAAAAAAAAAAAAGTAAGTGCGGTGTCAAACCTGTGGTTTTGAAAGGACGGGAAAACAGCTTAGCTGTCCCGTGTTAGGAAGGGAGTTCCTGAAAGTTGAGTTAGTGCTCCAAGAGGAGTTAGGTGTTTGTTTTGCTTTTGTATTTGTTTTGATTTTGTGTTTATTAAAAATCAGCGCAAACGCGCTTGAAAAATCCATTTCAGTGTCCTGGGTCGTATTCTTAAAGGGGCAACGAACCCGAGCAAGGGCCGCTCGTTTACAATATATACATAAAAACAGTAATAGATCATAACAGAACAAAAATAATATATAAATTAATAAGGGGCGGCACCCCGTCACAATACTGTATAGGCCTACAGATGTACAGATTTATATTTTTTACATAATGTAATGTGTAGCCTACCCAAAACACATTAGTGTTATTTCAGCGCAATGATTTATATTTAAAATACATAGAGAACTATAAATGTATGTGTGTGCGATTTTACTGTATTGTTTTTAAATCCGGCACCGCCGTATGTTGGACAAACATGTCCGGTTTAGCGAGGGGCTACTGTATGATTATGAAAAGCTTTTATTTTGATTCTTGCACCCTTGCATGTATGGACGTTATCCTTCGGGCACCCTCTGCTGCAGCAAACCACAGCTCAACTCCCGCTATTTATTTGAACAATGGCGCACGACTCTCGCAATGTATGCTAGAGATCTTGCTAAGAAGAAGCAACAAATATTTAAATTAGTATATTGCCACTCTTTTCATTAACATATTTTCTCATAGTGCATACGACAAAATGAATACTTTGCGAATTGTTGCCACGAAAATGCAAATTGCGGTATGTTTGCACTGTGACTGGCCCATCTTAGTACATCTACTACTTAGTGTATGTAAAATAGAATTGTGGATGTGAATAGTCAGATTGTTTTCCAAACGGTTTCATGGGGGTACATCCGGCATTAGCATTTTTGAAAATACAGTATTGCACCGAATATAGCCTTGCAGCCAAATAATATTTCTCAAGAAAAGGCAAGGATAGCCCTCCTAGTTTAGAGAGTGAGTCTCATTTTCTTTATTCTGGGCTGGGAACCTTCCATTGAAAATCTACCAGAGAGACAGGCAGCATTTTCCAGTTCAGCATCTTCTACTATTAATTCTAATTATTATA
This sequence comes from Acipenser ruthenus, assembly GCF_902713425.1. NCBI lineage: Eukaryota > Metazoa > Chordata > Actinopteri > Acipenseriformes > Acipenseridae > Acipenser > Acipenser ruthenus. Next base: position 47,496,842 of record NC_081191.1, on the reverse strand, counting down.
CTGATTATTGGTAACCTAAAACTTAGTTCCAGTCTTCACATAATATAATGATCTACATGCAAATAAACATTTTCCCATCCAACTAACAGTATGATTTTTCAAGCAGGTATAATGTATTTGCAAGTTCCCTAACAATCCAATTATTATATCATGTTTAACTGCTGAAACTTACAGAAATATCATTACAGTAGCACTTTCACCCCTTGCAGGAAAATAAATCACTATGAGCAAATTTTCAGAAACTCGCTCATATCACTAACACGCCTATATGTAGACATTATTCTTGAAAATGTTTCTTTGTAATGGCTTATCCCACAAGGTTGAGATTAAATGTTGGGGTTATTTATAAAGATACACATTAAATATAGAACACAGTAAAACATCGCAATCCAAATGCCGAGGGGGGGAGCAGTGTCTTCGAAAAACAGGAACAATTTATTAAATACCAGCAACAAAGTTAGTCCTGCCTGCAACGGACGTGTTTTGCAGAATGCTTTAATTCAGCTTTGCAGGCAGTGTTCTGCAGCGCCCAGTGGTGTGCTGGGGCATCAACTTAGTGATGTTCAGATTTGCAATGTTTTACTGCATATGAATGCTAGTTCACTTTGACCCGGTTAATCCAACATTTTTCAGAATTAAAATATGACATAGATTTGAGATACACCCGCCCCTCGCTATACTTGGGGTTCGGATATATAGCAGTCCTAGAGTTGGCTCCCCATTTTTACAGTCTAACTGCGCATGCCACTGAATATTATTCACCGCATTAGATCATCTATCATGATGTGGTTGAATTTGCTGTAGGAGCTCAAACACCCTCAGAACATCCATGTGAACAAGAAAAACAAGCAGAAAAAAGTAACCGATTACTTTCCCCAGTTGCATTGACTGACTCTACTGTAACAAAAGTAAGTCACTGATTTAAAATAAAAAAAAATTAAAAATGTACTATTGATATGCTTGTGTAATTTTGTTTAGTAATGCTGGTGCAGTATGTAATGTACATATTACTTTTACTGTTTGTCATGTAGCATACAGTGATTGATCGTTTTCTATAACTGTAAACAATAAAGTGCATTTAAATGCTTATTACAGTTACACCATCTGTTTTTTTCTATGTGTTTCTCAATGTATCGCTGCCCTCGTTATAACAGAGGATTTATATCGGACCCTGATGCCCCCGATAAAACAAGGGAGTGGTTGTACAGTATTTGTTAGCCTATTTGTGTTTCTATGGGTTTCTCGCTATATCACGGCCCTCGATATATAGCGGATTAATATTGGATCCCGACACCCGCGATATATCGAGTGGGTGGTGTATTAATGTTACTTGCAGATTTGTATAAGATAAACAAGGATGCGCTCTTTAAACAAAAGCTGTTTAGTGTCTAAACACAAGTACGATAATAATATTAATAAATCAAACAGAAAAATGCTACTGATGTTAAGCCTGACATGCAAAGTGAAATTCATGCAGTTTAACCCTTTGCAGTCCATTTATTAAGTGCGCGTCAGGCGCGTCAGTTCCAATTTATTTTCACACGCGCAGTTAATTTTAGACGCGCTGTTTAAAATGTATTTTTTTCCACAGTCAAACAGGTTTAAATGGCCCTGCATATCAACAAAGCACTCACTAGGCTTCTCCAGCCCCGCCACACCCTTTCTTTCGCTATCGCTTTCATCTATGTAAGAAATAAATAATAATAAAAATAATAGTCGTACATACCGATCAATCATCTCCGGATCACTCGTTTTATCACCAAACTCCTCAATATTGCGATCAAAGTCATTATTTTATTACTATAACATCTGAAAAAAGCTCTGCAAATGTCCATGATAGTCTCTGTGCGCTGACGCACTCAGCCAGCTTGTTTACTATGACCGCCCCGTTATCTGATACCAGGACCATATATGACTTTTTTCCGACTTGTTTCGGCTCCTGTCGCTCCCACTCGGCAATTGAATGGTTTTCTCGGCTTTTTCCGGAGAAAAAACGACCAGAAACCCGTTTTGCGTTGCTATAATGATGTCGGACCCAGTCCAACAAAGGACCTGAGAGGAATAATTGCAATGTCGGACCCAGTCCGACAATGGACCGCAAAGGGTTAATATGTTAAAATTTGAAAATCCACAAAAAAAAACTCAATTTACGTAGGAGTTTTAAAGCTAAAACTCTGACTTGTATCGCTTAACTGTTAATTCATTGCCACGTCTGTTCAATGTTATTTTCTGCATTCCATCAAGATTAAAATTATTGCAGATGTGTTATTTTTAATAGGAGACGGTCATCTTTTCTTTTTCTTTTTTTGCCTCACCTACAAAAAAATTACTTTATTTACAGCAGACGTTTTATGGCAAAAAATTCACAGTGCAGAAAATAATTTATTGACAGTCATTAAGTGCTGCAGTAATGATGCTACTATATTTTAGTCCCAGTGGTTTCACTCCTTAGAGCTACCTGCCTATAGCATAAAACAAGGCAGGTGGAAAGTTCATTAATGAAGATGCACCCTCAAAATGAGATTGAGCCAGTCGTGAGGTGGAGAAAGTGGGGATGGACTGCTGTAAGTTTCAGCAGTTAATCGTGATATAATAATTGGATTGTTAGGGAACTTGCAAATAGATTATACCTGCTTGAAAAATCATACTGTTAGATGGACGAAATTGAAATGGTGGAAATGACAAATGACTGCTTCCTAATGCAATTTGTCAAGGCACCGACTAGAGGGGAGGCATGCCTTGACTTAGTCTTTTCAAATAATGAAGACAGAATAACTAAAACAGAGGTCAGAGAGCCACTGGCAAACTCAGACCACAACATGGTCTCATTTGAAATATTTTTTAAAACCCCAAAAGTAATGACTAAAGCTAAGGTTTACAATTTTAGAAAAGCAAACTACGAAGGAATGAAACAGAGACTAATAGAAGTAGATTGGAGTAAAATAGAGAAAACATCCACAGAAAAAGGGTGGCTGTTTTTTAAAAATGTAGTACTAGAGGCACAAAACAATTACATACCAAAAGTAGACAAATCTAAATCTAAAACAAAATGGCCAAAATGGTTTAATAGATCAATTAAAAAAAATATTCAGCGAAAAAAGGCACTTTACAGAGCGTTTAAAAGGGACCAAAAACAAAGCACACAGAAAGAGTACTTGGAACTGCAAACACAAGTCAAAAAGGAAGTTAGAAAGGCCAAGAGAGAGATAGAAATCAATATTGCTAAGGGGGCTAAAACCAATTCCAAAATGTTTTTCCAATATTATAACAGCAAGAGAACATTCAAAGAGGAGGTTAAATGTCTAAGAGACAGAAATGGCAAAATCATAGATGAAGAAAAAAAAACAGCAAATATATTAAATGATTACTTTTCACAGGTTTTTACAAAGGAGGACACGGACAACATGCCCCACATGTCGACCTGTTCCTATCCAATTTTAAATAACTTTAGCATAACAGAGGCAGAAGTGTTAAAGGGACTAGGAACTCTTAAAATAAACAAATCCCCTGGGCCAGATGAGATCCTCCCAATAGTACTCAAAGAAATGAAAGAAGTTATTTACAAACCGCTAACCAAGATCATGCAACAGTCTCTTGACACAGAGGTTGTACCGACAGACTGGAAAATAGCAAACGTAATACCGATCCACAAAAAGGGAGACAAAACCGAACCAGGTAACTACAGACCAGTAAGCCTGACTTCTATTGTATGTAAACTTATGGAAACTATAATAAGATCCAAAATGGAAAATTACCTATATGGTAACAATATCCTGGGAGACAGCCAGCATGGTTTTAGGAAAGGGAGATCATGTCTAACAAACCTACTTGACTTTTTTGAGGATGCAACATTGAAAATGGATAATTGCAAAGCATACGACATGGTCTATTTAGATTTCCAGAAAGCTTTTGACAAAGTCCCGCATAAAAGATTAATTCTCAAACTGAACGCAGTAGGGATTCAAAGAAATGCATGCACATGGATTAGGGAGTGGTTAACAGGTAGAAAACAGAAAGTACTGATTAGAGGTGAAACCTCAAAATGGAGAGAGGTGACCAGTGGTGTACCACAGGGATCAGTATTAGGTCCTCTGCTATTCCTAATCTACCTTAATGATTTAGACTCTGGTATAGTAAGCAAACTCGTTAAATTTGCAGACGACACAAAAATAGGAGGAATGGCAAACACTGTTGAAGCAGCAAAGGTCATTCAAAATGATCCAGACAGCATTCAAAATTGGGCAGACACATGGCAAATGAAATTTATTAGAGAAAAGTGTAAAGTATTGCATGCGGGCAATAAAAATGTGCATTAAAAATATCATATGGGAGATAGTGAAATTGAAGAAGGGAACTATGAAAAAGACCTAGGAGTTTATGTTGACTCAGAAATGTCTTCATCTAGACAATGTGGGGAAGCTATAAAAAAGGCTAACAAGATGCTCGGATATATTGTGAGAAGTGTTGAATTTAAATCAAGGGAAGTAATGTTAAAACTCTACAATGCATTAGTAAGACCTCACCTAGAATATTGTGTTCAGTTCTGGTCACCTCGTTACAAAAAGGATATTGTTGTTCTAGAAAGAGTGCAAAGAAGAGCAACCAGAATTATCCTGGGTTTAAAAGGCATGTCGTATGCAGACAGGCTAAAAGAATTGAATCTATTCAGTCTTGAACAAAGAAGACTACGCAAAGAAAAAAGGTCCAGGGGTCATAAATGGAGATTAGATAAAGGGGCATTCAGAACAGAAAATAGGAGGCACTTTTTTACACAAAGAATTGTGAGGGTCTGGAACCAACTCCCCAGTAATGTTCTTGAAGCTGACACCCTGGGATCCTTCAAGAAGCTGCTTGATGAGATTCTGGGATCAATAAGATACTAACAACCAAAAGAGCAAGATGGGCTGAATGGCCTCCTCTCGTTTGTAAACTTTCTTATTTTCTTATGTTCTAAGATGACAGTGTAACTAATGAAAGTACAACATGAGTTATTACAATGTACTGTAAAATAGCACTTGCCACTTTTACCATGCTCACAATTCAGGAGATAAAAAAAAATAAAAATAAAAATAAATGTTACCTACCTACCCTATTTTTTTTTTTCCAGTGTAACCCAAACCATACATATTTTTTTATTTGGCCTAACTTGGTGTGGGTGATGGTTTTTCTCACAAATACACATACATTTCATTGAAAGTTGTAGTTGTAAGTGAAGAAGAATCAGATGAAACATAAAAGCATTACTCATTAAGGTAAATCATGTGGGCTCTGGCAGGATTTTTTCTAGTCTTTGTATCACTCCACTTCGGTGGATTAAAACCTCATCTGCCTACCTTCCCTTAGGTATATTACACCAGGCTGATTAATGCCCACAGTAAGCATATCATCTGTTTGAAAGAACAGAAAGCTATCTTTATTTGTATGGGGCAACATCGACCTCCTGCTCTAACAATTTCTAGGTAATAATGGCATTGGTTTATAACTTGAGTCATTTTCTTTTCTTGGGATTGCCCTACTAATCAACTTTGTGTTCCTGACATTTCACTCAATATCTTGTAAGCCTTGTCAGAGATTGGTGTCAGTGTCTAGATTTTTATCAAAGCGAAGAAACCAAAGTAAGTGACAGAAAATCACTTCTAAATTTTTGGCTCATGCTGTTTTGTTTGTTTTTGCTGATATATGGTATTAAGACTAGGTATATGTCTACAAAATAACTGTATTTGGTTCTGAAGAAAAAAAACTCAAATGGGTGTGTGACAGGGTGGCTAAGACGCTGACGTCAGACAGAAGCAGACACGGGAAAAATACTGACACCAGGCAAGTACTGCATTTAAAGGCTGCGCCGTTTTATTCAACAAAAATAAATAAAATATTCAAACAAAAACACTGTGCTCACACAGCAAAATAAAAGGGTAACACAAATAATCACAAACACAAAAGTAATAAATAAACTATACAGGTCAGGCTGGGCAGTCGCTGTCACTGTTCCTGTATATTAGTTTCATTTTAGTTTCGCTTTCTCTCTCTCCACTCTACGCTCCTCTCGTACACCCACCCCGAATTCAGAGAGCTGCAGGCTTTTATAGCGTGGGTTTAACTGGCTAGTAATTAGTCTATTACCCCTCGGCCACAATCTGCACAAGTTTATCAAATCACCGTGGATGGGGCTACCCATCCATGCTACCAAACAAAACAATCGGCTACGCCGTCCTAAATACATAAATACAATAATAAATACAAAACACTAACAAAACATACGGCGCTTCACCATCATATAAATACATAAATAAACAAACAAACAAATACATACAATATAACACAGGCGGAGGGGGAAACCCTGTTCTAAAATAAATCCACACATTTAATCAGCAGGGCTTACTACCGCCCTGCTACATACCCCCCCCCCCCCCCCCCCCCCCCTCCCCCCTTGTGCAATGCACACTTGGCCCCCACGGCCACCTCCCCCCTCAGTCTCAAAGTCAGGAGATAGTGTGGCTGAAGCCACACTATCTCCTGCCGCGAAAGTGCGGCTGGGGGAGCTGGGGTCCTGACCTCTCCCCCCTTCTTCATGGCCGGCAGTTCCCCTCCGTGGGGCTCCAGCCACAGTACCTCCTGCTGCATGGCAGGACCGGCAGCGACCGCAGGCGAAGCAGAGCCCCCGGCAACGTCCCCAGGCGAAGCAGGACCCTTGGCAACCTCAGGCAAAGCAGGACCCTCGTTGACCCCAGGCGAAGCAGGACAGGCAGCAACCCTAGAAGCAGCAGAGCTGGTGACGACCCCAGGCGATGGCAGCAGCGGTGGACGCTCGGGAGGCCACGGCAGCAGCGGCGGACCCTCGGGAGGCAAACTCGGGAGGGGAGCCCCTGGCCATGGAGGCGGCAGAGGGAGCTCCACTTCTCCCTCGTACCCTGTAACTGGGGCGGAGCAGCAGGCAGCCCCAGGCGATGCGGAGCAGCAGACAGCCCCAGGCGATGCGGAGCAGCAGGCAGCCCCAGGTGATCCAGGAGTGGCATCCCTGAGCGGTGCAAGGCAGGCATCCTTGGGCGGTGCGAGGTAGGCATCCCTGGGCGGTGCGAGGCAGGCACCCTTGGGCGGTGCGAGGCAGCCATCCTTGGGTGGTGTGAGGCTGGCATCCTTGGGCGGCGGCAAACTGGCATCCCCGGACGACGGCAACCTGGCATTCCCAGGCGATGCACGACAGGGCGGCAGTGGTCCCTCAGGAGGCGACGGCGGCAACAGACCCTCAGGAGGCGATTGCACGAGGGCAGCCAGGACCAGCGGTGGTGCTAGGATTGGCCCTCTTCTCAGCCGCGGTGACGCAGCGGTTTTCCCCCTTGCCCTGCTTAGCAGCCTATGCAAGGCCGGCTGCGGACCGCCAGCATCTTGTCCCGGTCCGTCCTGTCTTGATGGGAGAGGCAGCTCCTGCTTCTCTCCCTCGGGTGGTGGTGGTGGTGGAGGCAGAGACAGCTCCTGCTGCTCTGCTCCTGGCAAAGGCGGCAGGGGTTCCTCCCCTTCTGGCTGCGAAGGCGGCAGGGGCTCCTCCCCTTCTGGCTGCGAAGGCAGCAGGGGCTCCTCCCCTTCTGGCTGCGAAGGCGGCAGGGGCTCCTCCCCTTCTGGCTGCAAAGGCGGCAGGGGCGCCTCCCCTTCTGGCTGCGAAATCGGCAGGGGCTCCTCCCCTTCTGGCTGCATTGGGGAAACCAGCAGGCATGCTCCCTCTGCTGGTGGTGGCGATGGAGGCGGAACCAGCAGGCATGCTCCCTCTGCTGGTGGCGGAGATGGAGGCGGAACCAGCAGGTACTCTACCTCTGCTGGTGGAGGTGGGAGCGACCCGCAGTCCTCCCACGGCGATGGAGGTGGAACCAGCAGGTACTCTTTCTCTGCTGGCGGAGGTGGGAGCGGCAAGTCGTCCTCCCACGGAGGTGGAGGCGGAACCAGCAGGAACTCACCCTCTGCTGGCGGAGGTGGGACCAGCAGGTACTCTCCCTGTGCTGGCGGAGGTGGGAGCGACACACAGTTCTCCCAGGGCGGTGGAGGTGGAACCAGCAGGTAGTCTCCCTCTGCTGGCAGAGGTGGGAGCGACACATAGTCCTCCCAGGGCGATGGATGTTCTGCCTTCCCCCTCTTGGGCTGTGGACACACCGACTCCCCCCTCTTGGGCTGTGGACGCACCGACTCCCACCTCTTGGGCTGTGGATGCACCGACTCCCCCCTCTTGGGCTGTGGACGTTCGGGCTCCTCCCACTCAGGCGCAGGACGTTCAGGCTCCTCCCACTCAGGCGCAGGGCGTTTGGGCTCCTGCCTCTAGGGCTGTAGTGGGGGTGGGCACAGCAGGCGTTCCTCTTGTGGGAGGGGGCAGTTTGCTGGGAAATGCCCCAACTCCTCACAGATGCAGCAGCAATACTGCACTCCCATGCTGTGGCTGTAGCCCTGGTTCCACCTCCTCTTCCTGAGGTGGAGTGTGGTAGCAGTCAGGAGACACGTGGCCGACCTCGCCAACTTTAAAACACCACTCCTCCCCCCTCAAGCATGTCAGGCAGACTTGCTCCAGCTGTTGCTGCTGCTTCCTCCAGCTCCTCCTTTTTCCTCCCATCTTTCCTCTTCTTCCTCCCATCTTTTCTCCTCTTCCTTTTCACTCCACACGTAATAGTAAAAAATGAAAAAAAATTTAAAAAACTGCAGTACCCCTCGTCTGCCTGAGTCCAAGTGGCGCTGGTGATCCCAATCTTAATCACACAGGCTATTCACTTTACTGAAATAATGTACAGTACTAAGACAGGGCCCTATGGAATTTGTGTTATTTTGTTCTGATTCCACACCAAATCGTAAACCTACATGCTTCTACGTTTTCCATTTGGTTTGTGTTCATCTTCATTGGATTAAGTATTGTTTTATCTAATTGTATTGAAAAATAGTATTGTTAACTTTAAAAACGGGTTGTATTTTTTTTTTTTTAGTGCAGTGTGGGACGCTCCAAAGCAAACAGATAGGCATGTTTCATAACTTTTAGTTTTGAACTTGATCAATTCTACATTACTGCTATGCCCATGGTTTCACTACCATAAATCTTCTCTGTGTGAACATTGGGATCGTATTGTTCAAAGTGACTGCTGTAATAGCAATCTGTGTGAGGAGTACTTTTGTGTTGTAATACAGACGTTAAAAATAGTCTGCAACGTTGTCTAATTGTTTAAGTCCTTAAAAAGGTTTCTATTTATTTTCCATGATTCCATTTATTATTTTTTTACTGATTCAGCCCTTCTCGTTGTTTATCCCTTACAGAATACTCTGACTCATTTATAACCCAGCTACAGAAACCGTCCCCCCGCCACCCATTCCCCCACTTTTAAAACCAAAGTTACGCCACTGCCTGTACTGACCATTAGTTTCACATTTTGCCTTCAAATACGTAAATCTCAAGCTTAATGCTCTACTGCCAACTGCATTTCGTACAGCACTTAATTCCGCATTAATATTCTTTTGATTTTGTGATTCCGTCCATGCTCTCGTTAACACAGATTCCATAGAACCTAAGAGCTGAAAAAAGGCAATGCGATGGAGATACACAACAACGCAGGAAGCTGGTCTGTCCTTAATTTATGCAAGACGTATTTACATCACGTGGAAGAACAGGTCAGGTTTCCTTAAAGGGGAAAACCATAGAAAGGGAAACATGTCTTTGCGGAAAATATGCAAAAATAATTTGATAATATATTTTACTGTTAAGTTGCGTTTAAATGTATAATACACATTTTAAAAGAAAATATTTTTAATCCACGTTTACCATTTAAACGTTTAAACCCTTACAGCCCTATTGAAGATGCAACACACAGTAAATTAGTTTATAGACTTTTAATGGCGGTCAAACAACAACGACCAAAACATCTTCCGATCTCCTTCTCGTTCCTTCTCTACCTCATTAGACTAAGGAAACAGCGCCATCTATGGTAACTATTTGTAATATAACTCACTATACCACACACAGTTTCCAGAATTAAAACAGTATCCAGAAGTCAGTATTCAGAATTGCAGAATATAGTGCTCGATAAGGCCATAATATCACACTTCACTTGCAAATGAAAATGCACAAAAGCAACTAAAGATCACAGATTAAAAAGAAATACATCACAGTAGCTAAAACTGTTTAACCATTAACTGTTTTACATTACAGTAGCTGGTCTTGTTCGCTTGTTGCTGCATTTTCATCAGGTGAAACTGGAGGAAGTGCTGTGTAACTACACAATAAAGACTGATTTGTGCATGTAAGAAAAAAAAAACGAGGACTGTGATGGATAATTAAATAAACTGTAACATTGATGAGGTGGGCTTTGTATCACATTTTTATGCATATACTGTAGGGTAATAAATATTGTTATGAATGAAAGGAGGCTATTCTGTCCATTAGGTTTGTACAATTCCTAGTAGCTGATTGATCCAAGAACTTTGTATAATTGTCTCTTAAAGAACCCTGGAGCAGCCATATCATGGTTTGGTAACCCATTCCTACACATAACACTCTGTCTTCATGTTCTCCATGCCATTGCTTATTCTGTACCAAAATGTAGTATTTTACTGAATGCTGGCAAGATTAGCTACAGCATGTGTGGAACATACCTCTTGCAACTGTATGCAAAGCCCTGTATGGTTATTAGATCATTTTAATACTGTGAACTGTCAGAAGATGTATGATCATCAGAATATTTGAAAATTATATCTCTTTCCAGAACATAAAAGTAATTTATGTTTTTAGTCTGTCTCTGATTCTTACTATACAAACCGGTACTTCCAATAGAAGCATAATGCTTATCACAAGAAACACAATGTTGCCTGGGGGAAAGAAGCTATTACTGCTCGCCTGTCAGCTGAACATCCACAGTCTCTTTCTAGATAGACTCGCATTTAAGGATTGTACAATTAAAATAATGTATCTTGTTTAAAATCCAGCATTAGGAACTGAAGACAATCAAATTTAAAAGCGACTAAAGTCTTGCACAATGGATAGTACCGCCTCCAACAAAGTACCACCATCCTGGGGTATTGTTTGAGCTCTGGCCTGGAGTGCCCCCTACTGAGCCACCATCACAATTTCTAGCAGCAACTGTTTTTTTTTTCTTGTAGGTCAACCATCTAAGTTTTGAGCACACCCAACCTTGATCCTAAATGCAGAGAAGATGAGACTCACCATGTGAAAAAATACTACATTACTAACTGTATATTACTATAGTTTCCTATAGTATTCTGCAGTACATACCATAGTGCAATTATACTGGATGGTATGGTAATCATTTTTAAAATGGGTCCAAGGAGGAATATACTGTATCACAGTCTGTAATACCTTCATACACAAGCCGTCATATTCAGAGGAACATTTTCCTTCAACAGAAATACCCTCCTGAATTTTAAAAAGTGCACTTTAATTTATTTCTATCTGCGTGTGAATCTGTCCATTATTGCTCATTTTGTTGCATCTTTAAGAATGTAATGATTTCCTTGGAATATAGCACACTGATTACTACTGCTTTTGGTTTTCATTTTTAACCATTAAAAAACGATAAAACACCCCTGATACAAAAAAAAATGAAATCTGTTATATTCAATAAACACCGGAAAAAAAACACTGGAAATGGTTACTCAATTCATGTTGACTCCATCCCTTTTCCTGTGAATTAAAAAAAAATAATAACCTGAAAAAAAATGTAAAAATTTAAAAAAATAGTGTGCAATTACTGTTGCGCTACTATACATATTGTGACAGAAATAAAACAAAAGTAATTTTAAACAATATTTTCATACAGTATATTAAAAGCAAAAGCCCTGAAAAAAAAGATTTACGTATAACTTGAAAATAGATCAAAATAACAACCGAAAATTGAAATGAATAAAAACAGAAGCACTACATATATAACATTCTATTCTTCTCAATATTGCCCTGCCTTCCCTCACCCCTGCTTTGTAAGCTTTGTGGTTGCTGGTGACCCATCTTGGCTACAGTTACTTTTCTTCAGATTCAGAAAGCTTTTCTTAAGATGGCAGGACTGAACTGACCTAAAGCATCAGGTAGGTAATGCAGCACTTCCTGTTTTTAAAACAGGTCTGTTACCAACTGATAACACTTCCAATTGTCAATACCATACAAAAGAAATTAAGGTATGATGAACTGTATATGCAAAAATAATGTACACAATACAGACACTTTTGTTGCAGGGAGGGCCACATAAATTCTTGTAGTTTAATGCTATAAAATGTTTTTATATATCTATATCTATATATCTATATCTATATCTATATCTATATATATCTATATCTATATCTATATATATATATATATATATAGATATATATATATATATATATATACACACACACACACAATATGTGTTTTCAGTCTGTGTAAATTTGTCATTCAATGCTGTAATAATAACATTCAAACTAAAAAGTTTCGATTTTTTTGTATGCACATTTTTAAAGAGAAAAAAAGATAACATAGAACATGCCTGCCACCTAGTGATACAGTTCTGAACTTCAGGGCTGATCACAAACAAGTTAATTTTCATCTTAAAAATTGTGGATGTATTTCTTGTTATGTTATGTTTTGTTATTATGACAGCAAAAACAAAAGCATAAAATAGATCTTGTTGATATAAATGTCACATGGTATCCATTGTTTCAAGCATATTTACCGTTATCTGTACAAAACTATGTAGTCATCTAAACATTCAGTTCCATACTCAACACAACTTCACAGTATTTTTAGGGTATCCCCACTTGGAAAAACATACTTTACAGGCATGCTTTCCAGCACTGAAGTTCCAAAATCTCTAACCGAAAACAATCACAATGCAGTGATTTAGGAGTATACAGCATGGCACATACTCATGAAAACATGGCACATACTCATGAAAACATGGCACTTACTGTTCTTCTCCTTTTTTAGCCTTCTTATCCTGCACAAGGTATACAGTTCCAAAGCTCCCACTGCCAAGTTTTTGTTGAATGGCATATCTCTTTGCTATGAGGCATCCCGGGCAGATAGCAGTAGGCACTGAACCGTAGACTGTCTTTGAAGGAAGCTCTTTGAATTTAGGCATCTCTTCAAGTGTAGAAGATAACTACTCAAGTGTAGAAGATAACTACAAGAAAGCGTCAGATAAGTGATTCAGTTTATGTGAACAGAGCTAAAAATTCAAATACAGTAAATAAATAAAGTCCAGACAGTTTTTGCAAAAGACTAGACACTATATGTGAATGTAATATTATAAAATGAAAGTAGGAAATTATGACAGCTGAATCACAACACGTAAGGAAAAGGTTACTTCAGTAACTTCACAGAACTCCGAATGAGAGGGAAAGTGTTTTTGGGTTGTTATGATCAGCATTTACAATATTTAAGACGAATGGAAGAACTGGGGTGTGCAGAGCCACAGGAAGTCTTTTGCCATGACTTTCTTATGCCAACTGTTGTATTGGTGGCCACATAATGTTGGTATTGACTGTATCTGACCATCACTGCTGCATCCCATAGTCTTTCGAGTATCTGTGGGATGTGCTGGAGATTCACTGATTTGGACAAATGGAATTGCATTCCACCGGATGTCTACATGAGGCTTGGGGAAATTTATTTGAAAGGGGAACCAAACAAGTACTGTGGTCATTATAATTGTATTCCAACATTAAACCAGTACAGTATAGAAAAGATGACTTAGCAGCTTGTACACAAGAAGACAGCATCTAAACATAATGCATTAAGGTAGACAGTGAACAGAGTATTTGTCCCATAAATATTTGAGACGTGTACAGTACACTGTATTTCAAAGTCAAACTGCATTGCTGTGTTTCTCTATGACACATTTTCAACAATAAGCATCACGTTTTGTTGCTCACGAATGTTGCTCAACAGGTTTTAACCAAGCATAGAAATAATAAACATTTAATCTATAATGCACACATTTTGTAATGCTAATTTTCGTTCTGTTTACACCTGGAAATCTAAGTTGCGATCTGTTTTTTTTTTTAATTATAAGTTTCGTCATGTTTGCAAGATGAAAATGTAAGCTGTGAGCTGTTTTATGCTGCTTTCATAACATATGTGTCACAGTATAATATGAAGTCAAGTAGACAACCATTTGTTTCCCAAATGTTTAATACAAACTAAAAGTTGGAAAACTGTAGTCGTAATTGACAGAGCTGTGGCAAGCTGACCACTTTTTTTCAAAAAACTAAAATGCAATCTGTGCAGCAATGGCCTAACTTCAGGAAGAAGTTTTATTATTGTATTCAGTTTCGAAAACAAAAATAACCAAACGTAGAGTATTTTACCTTGTAGTCTTTACAATTCGATGTTATTTGAAGTACTGGTAGCAAAAAACAACATGCTGTGTTAGCTCGCCTACTTGATGAGCTTTTCTGTCGGTATCCAGTGTGTGTTTACACTTCTGTTTCTAAGGTTACGGGGGCGGGTAATAGTCAACTCACTGAGATAGGGGCCATCACGTACTACGTCAAGTTCCATCACAAATAATTGTCCCCGGGAAAGTGCTCAGTGTAGCTGCATGATTTTGTATAGTACTGTACTTAGCTATTTCACGCGTAAAAAGCATTTTTATTTATGTTTATTGATAAACAAATGTATAAGAAATCCATAATAATTCAGTCTTGCAGCTGCTCAAGAGAATAATTAACCCGATAGTAAAATGAAGGCTAGGACAATGGTGTCATAGATGGGCGGAGCTAACACAGAGGCGAGTGCCTGGAGCCCAGAAAGGATATTCTTGTTCAGATTACTATGAAAACAATGAATACATTTTGCAGGCATATTGCAATGACTACTAGAGTCCAGCCAAGTTAGAAGAAAGGCTGGAGTAACACTGATGTGACTCTCTACAGTGAATGCAAAATACCTGCAAAATTAATTCTTATACTTTAATAGTCGTTATGAAAAAAATAGGTATCAAAAAGGGGTTATATGGAGACTCATTATATCACACATTGGCTACTGCCAAACTGTCTTTACTGGGTTAATACTATATATAGGTTAAAAGTTCTTTTTATGTGTTTTTGTGTTCAAATCACCTCTGCTGTTTGTTGCAATAATTAAAGACTTTCAAAAAATTATTGTAAATAATTGTAACTGATTAAGCAAAATATGCAGGTAAGTCTACTTTTTCTTGTATTTGTTGCTCCCTACAGCCATTTTGTTCATTAATTAAATCAGCATCGACATATTCACTCTTTGGAAGAGCATGAGCAAATAAACACATGACAACCAGGTTTTCAAAAGCATTTTTTTTAATTCAAAACAAAAACATGTGGACAAGTAAAATGTATGTATCACACCCATATGGATGAAACTAAATCCAGTTGTTATAATTTGATTTTATTCTACATGTTTTAAAAAAGCCAAAAACAGACGTTTCAGTGCATTCACACTTCATCAGGGCATTAAAGTATAAACAAGAATCACACAAATATATATGTTATGGTAAAAGTCAGAATATTGGCATATCTTAAGATTTACTGGTAAACGTCTTTACCAAGTGTAATGTGTGATGACTGATCACCAAGCTAGTATCTTCAAAACTGATTTATTAGCTAGCCTCTTGTTCACATAACATCAACTACGGAGGCCCCCGAGGATCAACCTTGACCACATAGTATATCCTTACATCTCCCCTCCTTAATGTTTTTTTTTTTTTTTAACTTATCAGTTAAAGTGAAATATAACAATGAAGATATTCAGCTCTACAATTTAAACAAACCCAGCTGTACAATGTAACCTCACATTCCTCCCCCCTTTTCCAACTTAAGTCCCCCTTTTGTTATATGTCCAGTCTCTCTGGGACTTTCACAGTCCGCCCTGACTTCCTGAGTAGCGGTTCAGCCAGAGAAGGCTCAGGTAAGTTCACAGGTGCGTTCATTGGTACGGGTAGTTCACCTCCAGTCACACCCTGCTGTGCTGAGTTGGTGAGCAGGTCGTCTTGTGCAACTACATGATTGTCCTGTGTGGAGTGACTTGGAGTTTTCAATAACTGAGTACGGTTTCTCCTCACCACAGCTCCTGCATCAGTTAGCACAGTGTAGGATCTCGGTGCCACCTCTTGGAGCACGGTGCCCTCACGAGTCCACTCGCTCCTTTCTGTGTTGAACACTCTGACCCTGTCATCCACATTCAGTGGTGGTAGAGGTTTTGCAGTGCGATCGAAGTAGAACTTTTGGCGATGTTCGAGTTGTCTCAATTTGTGCAAGGCTGGTGAGTTCATGGTGCTCTTTGCTCTTGGAACCAGAGTTTGCAGACTCCGGCCAATGAGGAGTTCAGCTGGGGACCTTCCACATACCAGGGATAGAGGGGAGAATGGATGGTGCAAAGTACAGGCAAATCCTTGAGTAAAACCTATTTGAGTCAGCTAAGACTCTGGGGGAGGAAATTCACATTTCAGCAGGACAATGACCCGAAGCACAAAGCCAAAGCCACACTGGAGTGGTTGAACAAGAAGAGAATTAATGTTCTTGACTGGCCCAGTCAAAGTCCTGACTTGAACCCAATCTAAAATTTATGGTGAGACTTGAAGATTGCAGTCCATCGACGATCCCCAACAAACTTATCAGAACTGGAGCAATTTTTCCATGAAGAATGGGCAGAAATGTCACCATCCTACTGTGCAAAGCTAGTAGAGAGTATCCAAAAAGACTCATAGCAGTAATTGCTGTAAAAGGAGATTCTACCAAGTACTGACTTAAGGGGCTGAATACTTATGCAACCAGTAAATTTTTTGTACATTTTCTTTGCAAGTTCTGCTGACATTTAACCTCCTTCTCATATAAGAGTGTTCAGTTTAACCACTACAGCTTTGAATAAAAAAGTTTGTTTGAAAAACTGTGCATGTATTATTTGTAATTCAACAAAATGTGAAAACTTTGCGGGGGTTTGAATACTTCTTCAAACCACAGTGTGTGTGTGTGTGTGTGTGTGTGTGTGTGTGTGTGTGTGTGTGTGTGTGTGTGTGTGTGTGTGTGTATACACACATACAGTCTACACACATACTTTTTTAATGGCTTTATAATCATATAACCTTTCTTTTCTTTTTCCTTCCTGCTTATTAAGTTTAGTAGTATGCATCCTAGTACATTGTGCTACATAAAATTGGAAGACTTCTAACAAAAGAGCAGAAATAGAATAATCAACCTTTAAACTAGTGTGAAAATATGTGAAAACAATGCTGCAGGTTTTATACCTTTACCTTTGTAAGTACCTTTTATGCATGCAAACCTTATTTACATCATTTTTGACACTCACTGCAGGTTCAGTTTTCCCATACAAGTACATTTTATTGTTGGATTGAACTGCATATGTGGTAACAGGGTCAGGTTAATAGACTTTTTTTTTCTTTCTTTTTTTTAAAGAGCTTAACTTGGTAGAATGTGTACTGGCTAGATTAGCGAGTGAGTAAAAACAATGTATCTACAACACTAAGGGGTAGATGTACTAAGATGGGCCAGTCGCAGCGCAAACACACCACAATTTGCATTTTGGTTAGGACAATTCACAAATTATACATTTTGTGGTATGTGGTATGTACTAAGAAAAAATATGTTAATGAAGAGAGCCGCAATATACTAATTTAAATATTATTTGCATCATCTTAGCGAGATCTCTAGCGAGAGTTGTGTGACATTCTTTCAAATAAAATAGCGGCAGTTGAGTTGTGGTTTGCTGCAGCAGAGGGTGCCCAAAGGATAACGTCTATACATGCAAGCGTGCAAGAATCAAAATAACATTGTTTTCGTTAAATGTAAACATCACCGGTACAATGCATTCTGTTCTATTTTCGTTTTTGCGAATTTCTGCAGGAATGCCCAGAATTACATATTCATTTAAAGCTAAAGCTCAAATAAGAACTGTGGCTGCAAAGCATTCGTTAAAATGATGCTAACAGCGTTGCGTTTGTTTAGTACATTTGACGGTACACTTCCGACTGGTTTGCATGTGGTTTGCAACGATTGCGAGAGACTAAAACTTTAGTACATCTAAACAAAGACTTCACCCCCGCTAAACTGGTCAAATAAAACGAGTAATGATTGCGATGATTAATTATGTGTTTGCATTATAAGAGCACTACTTAAAATGCAGAGCAATTCATTTTATTCCACCACCTTTATTCTGCACGTTAAGTTATTCGCTGGAGTGAAAGAAGTCTTAAAAGTTAACCTCGTTTTAGTTTTTAATGAAAGAGTCGGCATAAAATTATGCGGGTACATTCGTATGAAAAAAAAAAAAAAACAGAAACTCCAGTATATATTTTAAATAGCGATATTAAATTGAAAGACAGCAGTCTTCTACACACATCAGTCACTCTACATAAGTACATAGACAGTAAAGATTGTTGAAAAGCAGAGGCTATAGATATCAGCGGGACTTGGGAATTCATGTACACAACGAGGGATGAAATGCATTTTATTTTGCGGCAAAGCAACGTGTAAAAGAGGCTAAATAAATAATTATTCCTATGATTTTTTTTTTTACCTAGGCCTGTGTCTCGGGTGCTACATAGCTGGTTATGGCCTTGAACACTCTACATAAATATAACTTTACACTGACTCACAATGTGCTTGTCCCTGAATTTGAACTCGACTGCACCTTATGTTATTATTGTTATTGTTTATTTTTTAGCAGACGCCCTTATCCAGGACAAATTGTTACAAGATATCACATTATTTTTACATACAATTACCCCTTTATACAGTTGGGTTTTTACTGGAGCAATCTAGGTAAAGTACCTTGCTCAAGGGTACAGCAGCGTCTCCCACCGGGGATTGAACCCACGATCCTCCTGTCAAGAGTCCAGAGTCCTAACCACTACTCCACACTGCTGCCCTATGAGTTCAGTGAGTTCGATGCCTAGCAGTATTCCTTTTTTTACACCACTTGAATAAGTTGGTGCCTGATTTAGACTCATCCAAAATCTCATCTAGATTTTGGTTTCCCGAAAGATTAAAATTGATATACCTCGTCAGTCATCTTTATTGCAAATTTAAATAGGGCTACCGTTTTGACCAATCAGGATAGAGTATTTAAAATACCCTTTTTATAACATGCTCTGTTGTTCAATTACACTTTTGGTCATGTGACTGTACAGGCCCGCACTATCTCATGGGCACTGTGCTCTATTGTGGGTTTTCATTATTATCATTTGTTTATTTAGCAGACGCCTTTATCCAAGGCGACTTACAGAGACTAAGGTGTGTGAACTATGCATCAGCTGCAGAGTCACTTACAATTACATCTCACCCGAAAGACGGAGCACAAAAAAGTGACTTGCTCAGGTTCACACAATGAGTCAGTGACAGGTGGGATTTGAACCAGACCTCCTAGTTACAAGCCATTTTCTTTAACCACTGGACCACACAGCCTCATAGGGGAATTATTATTTATTTCATGTGACGTCACATTTAAACGGGATCACACTTAAGCGGGGTGGTGATTCTCGTCTTTAAAAAAAAAAATCCACAGTGAACAGACTCTAAAAGGCACTGCATTGTGAATGACAATTTACTAAGAGCGTTGGTACAATAATAATAATAATAATAATAATAATAATAAAAATAATAATAATAATAATAATAATAATAATAATAATAATAATAATAATAATAATAATAATAATGTAGCGTTCGAGCCGATGAAATAACCTACTGATGGAATAAAACAAAAACAGGGAGACAGGCTTGTGAGATGAAATCAACAATGGCGGAAAACGTTTTATTCATAACACACAAAGTCCGCTCTACCTTACCACATCATACACAACCTTATTACTCCACTAGATGGCAGCATAACTTATAAGACCACAAATAGCTAGGGGGATCATCATTTATTCAGTATATGTAGTCAGCTCTCCACCCATACTAAAAGTCCAACATTATTACGATTACGTAAATCTGGTGCAACCAAAAGTGTTTTCTATTCAGAAAATGTCTCTAGTTCACATTTCACATTTCATCCACCTTTTATTGCGTTAAATAAGTCATTAGATTTTTCAGAACATGCCAACATGTATGCTCCATTACTCTCTTGTATTTTAAACACATTTTATTCAAGGAGTTATTTGTGATATATTTAAGAAAATTTTTGAGCAGATGAGAAAGTATTTAAAATTGTTTTCCATATTATATTCATATTACTAAGCTATTTGTTTGTATTTACCGTTTAATGTAAGTACGAATGTCTTCCACAGGGAGCTTTTATTTTGAAGTGAATGTACGACACTCCTACCGGAAGTTGCTTCTTGTTGCTACTACTTCACACAACCGGGCAGGGCGAAAACGGGAGGACTTAAATAGTAAGTTAAGCGACGAGCTTTAAGTTATTTCATATGATTGCATTTCATAAGATTATGTGGTCAAATTACAAAATTATACTGTAATATTAAATTGTTAGTACTTACAATTACATCTTGGACCATGCGAAAAAAGTTATAAGGTTTGGAATGCAAAACTACTTCGAGTTTAAAAAATACTGGAGTGGGTTACAATACAACCAGAATGCAAAGCTGGGTGATAATATACGCAGTTACATTTGGCACTTCTTCATAAGGAAGTAAATACATTTGCGGTACATTTCCCTTAGGTTAATTATTGTAACGTTTTTATTTTTATACTTAATGTATTGCATTTAAAATATATCCAAAGTTACATGGGAATTAAGGAGTTAAAACTTGTCTAATGACCACTTTTTGACTGGTGTCGCGGGAAATTGGTCGGCTGGGAAAAAAGTTGGCATCATGCACTGTGCATATGTGAATTTCACAATTTCAGGGAAGTGCTTGTTGGGAAGTCACCGCAGATTACAGTACCGAAATTGCATTATTTATTTTTTTAGAAACAAAAACAAAAGTACAGACTGCGTTTTTGTATAACATGTTACTTTTTGCGTCTCATCTAGATAGACAAGTAACTAAGGTATTTCACGTTTAGCCTTCTGTAGATCGCACTATTATTATTTATTTCTTAGCAGACGCCCTTATCCAGGTCGACTTACAATTGTTACAAGATATCACATTATTTTGTTACACATTATTTTTTACATACAATTACCCATTTATACAGTTGGGTTTTTACTGGAGCAATCTAGGTAATGTACCTTGCTCAAGGGTACTACAGCAGCAGTGTCCCCCACCTGGGATTGAACCCACGACACTCCGGTCAAGAGTCCAGAGCCCTAACCACTACTCCACACTGCTGCTATGTAAAATTAAATGTCAAACCATGTTAAACTAGATATACAGTAGTTATGAAAATCATGGTAAAACTGCACATTTACTGAGGTAAACTTTACACAGATTGTGTGCTGCGTGTTACAATTTATTTTGGTATGTGTTTGAAAACAATAGCACATTGCCAGTAAGATAAACGTCATTACTGTCAAAAGTATGTATATTATTATTATTTATTTATTAGCAGACGCCCTTATCCAGGGCGATTTACAATTGTTACAAGATATCACATTATACATTATTTCACATTATACAGATATCGCATTATTTTACATACAATTACCAATTTTTACAGTTGGGTTTTTACTGGAGCAATCTAGGTAAAGTACCTTGCTCAAGGGTACAACAGCAGTGTCCCCCACTGGGGATTTAACCCACAACCCTCCGGTCATGAGTCCAGAGCCCTAACCACTACTCCACACTGCTGCCCTCGTATAACCTCGTATTGAAACGGATGGGTACTCCAGATGAAACGTGTTTGTATTTCATTCGAATGCATGCTTTAAAAGGAATGAATATATATATATATATATATATATATATATATATATATATATATATATATATATATGAGAGAGAGATTGATATAACCTATTGCAACTTTAAGAATAATCAATAAAGATAATTCTGTCAACTGTATTGAGAAGGATTTCCACCAGTATGAAGGAGTTCATGTCCAGGCCAGTCAATAAATAACACAATACACATAGAGGAAACTATACCTAGTACTTCAATGAGAAGCTGTAGACTATAAATGTTAAGTTTTTAGTGTGGATAACACACCTAACCCAATGCATATTTACACTTCTACTTTATGCATTAATCCCCCAAAAATGTGCTAATCTGGTCCTCTTATGTTGGATATTATCATGGAAATTAGAGTCTGGGAATGGGGATGGGGGATCTTCCAGAAGCTCGAATGGTGATTTTCAATAGTGGGGAAAACTCATTTTTAACCCACAAAGGACTAACCTGTTATATACACAAAATAGCACCAGTTTGATACCCTCCCACATTTATTACCTATGGGAAGAAATTATTTGGTTTTGTAAAGGTAAATTAGTGTGTCAGATATGTTTTACTCCATTACAAGTGTAATATATATTTTTAGTTTACAGCAACAAGTGACTTTGCCAAAGGTGGCATTTGAAAGCAACCACATTGTAGATACAATTTATTTAATAACTTTCTATTTATTTTAAATGAATATATGGAGGTGTCTGTCCGTCTGTTCATCCATCTATTTGCTTGTTTCGGCAGACATTTTTGCATACATCTGGATAATTACATATCATTGTGATTAAACATTTATTGCTATTCTTATTCTGTACTATTCTGCACAAACTATTGATGTATGTCATGGTCATCAACGTTTTCATAATACCGATGGTTTTAGTTTTAAAGTAACAGCTGGGGATTATGTTACTGAGGACGTACAGGAATACTCTACAATAAAAGCAACACACTAGGCAAAAACTGAAATACAGAAAATAAATCAAATGAATGTCTAATAAAAACAGAACTCCAATAGAAAACATAGTAAAATTGTGTTTAAGGAATGACAGGAAAAAGTGATTTAAGATTTGGTCTATAAGGAACAAACTATTCCTATCTCCAAATAAAGCTGGTTGATTGTAAAATGAGGTACACATCCAGATAAAGGGCAACATAACCAAAATACATATTATAATTAGAAGATTACATTTAAACAGCTGAGAAGTCCGCTTAACACGTATACAGTATAAGATAAGTTTTTATTGGAACCTGATAAGATGACTAAGGTTATTCAAGAAAGAGGTGTGTTATGAAGCCAGAAAATATGTTACATTTGATATGTATTTTTCCCAGACTTGGTGTGTTTTGGGCAGGGATTTGAGTGAAGAAATTCACGCATGCGCAGTATTGACAATGTCGACCAATTTTCTGTGACACTGGCTGTACTGGTGATGTACACCCTAGCGGTTGCTCTTTTGTTGTTCTGTATGGACTAGTGTCACCATACAAATGCAAGTTTTATTCCACTACATTACATTAAAAAAAAAAAAATGTATATATATATATACATTTTTTTTGTGCGTGTGTTATACCTGTTAATGAACCTAGTAAGACATTGGGTAGAAGTACAACAAAAGAGTAATTTTTGATACTGTTGTCACTCCCCTGCATGTCTATAGAAATTATCCTAATTTCCTAAATGTCTTTTACACTTCTTATAATGCCTTAATGAACATTTTCTTCACAGGTTAGACCTAGACAGTCGGAATGGGGATCCTTGGATTAACAAGTTACGTTGGAAACAACAGTCATTTTTTTATTGACACAAAGTTAAAAAATACCAACATTATCATTGATGGTAACAGCTTGTACCACCATCTTTATTTTAATTATGGCATTGACAAGCGGCACGGAGGAGATTATGACGTGTTTGCGGATCTTGCACGTTCATTTTTCAAACAGCTTTTTCTCTGCCACATAAATCCCTATGTCTTGTTAGATGGAGGATGTGATTACACTGACAAGAAGTTTGAAACACTTAAGATGCGTGCTAAAGACAGAATTAGAGTGGCACATTCCATTGCAGGAGGTTCTAATGGCAGTGTGTTGCCACTGCTATCCAGAGAGGTTTTCAAAACCGTCCTTTTACAGCTCGAAATACCCTTTGTCCAATGCTTGGCAGAGGCAGACTGGGAGATAGCCTCACTGGCAAACCAGTGGAACTGCCCTGTTTTGTCAATGGATAGTGACTTCTGTATCTTTGATTTGAAGGGTGGTTATTACCCCCTCAATGATTTTAACTGGAAGAGCACAAGCAAGGACAAAGACAATAACGAATTCTATATTCCAGCACTATGTTTTTCTATAGATAAGTTCTGTGCACATTTTAATCATATGAACAAGGCACTCCTTCCTCTCTTTGCAGTAATTAGTGGCAATGATTATGGTAATATACCTGCGATGGAGGACTTTTTTTCCAAAGTGATTTTCCCCTTAGGGAATGTTCGCAATGCCAAGAGGAATAACCTCATTCACGGCCTCCTCAACTGGCTGTCGAGGTTTGAAGAACCAGGAGAGGCCATAGAAAAAGTGCTAGAGTACCTTGTGGACAGTCGCAAGGATGGAATTCGGAAATGTCTGTGTGCGGCTATGGAGGAGTATAAACTGTCTGATAGCCACCTTGCAGAGTTCTTCACTAAAGGAACACCTTTGTCTAAAGTTCCAGTGGCAATGGACATGCTACCGGATTGGGTTGTGGTTGCTTTAGGGAAAGGGAAGCTTGCCCGATATATCATTAATGTACTGGTGTTGCAAAGGGTATTCTTAGCTACACAGGTGGATGACAGTCAACTTCCTAGCAGTCACATGTGTTCTTTGCCAATTCGTCAGGTTATGTATGGATTGCTTTTAAATGGCAGAAATCCCAGTAAGGTAGGGAATGGTGCCCAAGGGAAGAATAAAGGCTTACTAGTGGAAGAATATTGCAGACATGATCTGACCCTTGGGAAAAGCCAGGTTAAAGCTGTGCTGACAAGGTCTTCAGAAAGCCTTTCACTGGAGGCAATTGCAGAGGTACAGTAACCCCTTTTTATTAAGATGCATTTTGTGAAATTTGGTATTCCTTAGTATAAAACCTAGCCAAACTAAATTATGAAATTGATTGTCAGATGTACTACATACTGAATTATTAAACATGAACAGACTTCCTTTTAGCACCTCAGCATGGGCACAATACTATGCAAATAGTTTTTTCTGCAGATCTTTATTTAGAACTGTTTAAACATGTTAATTAGAATGTGTTATAGTATGCATGCTTTTAGATATAAATGTAATTATTATATTTCAGTGATTTCAGAAAATTTGGACTGTTTTCTTTTTTTTTTTTCTTTTTTTTTTCAATGCAGTGTCCAGTGTTTGGTCCCAAAATGTTTTACTACCCCTAGAGTACATGGAACTGAAGTTGCCAAGCTCCCACCAAATTTGTGTTGCTATGGCAACAAGATAAACATTGCGGTCCCTCAAGAAATGTCAACTTGGTCATGCAAAAATATTTTTAAAAAATGTAAATACAAATTATTATTCAAACCATTTTTATAGTGCTTGTGAAGACTTTACCACCTCATCTTGTTAATGATGCAAAAAAATATTATATTTTTTTATATTTTCTGCCTAGAAATGTGCACAATTAAGTGGAGACAAGTACAATAAATTGGTATTTTTTGTTTGATTTTACAAAAATAATATATTTTTCAAGATATTTTTTTTAAAGCTATGCTACTGATGATCTTTAGTATAGTGGATAGACATAACATTGAACAATTTAAAAAAATGTTGAGCTGTTAATATTTTTATTTTGCAATATAATCTTGTGGCAATACCGTGACCAAGATGACAAGAATACGAATTGACTAGTGACCAGTATTCTTTGAAATTGTTTAATGATTTTTAAATAAACAATATAGAATAAAAAAACATGAAAATATGTATTTATCAAATAGAATATTTAAAATGTAACGGTATGAACAAGTGCATTATTTCAACAAGAAAAAAATAAATCATCATCAAGTGCAATATGTCAACAAGAAAAATATAAAACAATCTAATACATATTGATATTTTATCAAAAACAAAACTGTTAACAATAATTACACAATGCAAAAAAAGAATTTAACTTTTCAAGTTTTATTTAAAATTTAACATTAAAATATTATTGGGTAATAACTTTCATAATGTAATAAAATTGATTAATGTGGACTCCCGAGTGGTGCATCTAGAAAAGGCGCGTCGTGTGGAGTGCAGGATTTGCCCTATAGTCTGGACGTCGCGAGTTCGAGTCCAGGCTATTACTTTGCCGACCGAGGATGGGAGCTTCCAGGGGCCAGCGCTCAATTGGCCGAGCGCCGCCCGGAGGGAGGGAGGGAGGGAGGGAGGAAGGGTTAGGTCGGCCAGGGTGTCCTCGGCTCACCGCGCACAAGCGACCCCTGTAGTCTGGCCGGGCGCCTGTGGGCTTGCCTGTAAACTGCCCGAGAGCTGCGTTGTCCTCCGACGCTGTAGCTCTTGGGTGGCTGCATGGTGAGTCCGCAGTGTGAAAAAAAACGGTCGGCTGACAGCACACGCTTCGGAGGACAGCGTGTGTTCGTCTTCGCCCTCCCAAGTCAGCGCAGGGGTGTAGTGGTGAGCTGAGCCTAAAAATAATTGGCCATTCCAAATTGGGAGAAAATAATAAAAAAATAATTGGCAACGACTAAATTTTTATAAAAAAAAAAATATTATTGTATTATAAAATGTCGGGGTGTGTGTTTCAGTGTGCATGCCTACAAAATTGAACTGAATCTAGAGAAAACAAAATACCCCCCCCCCCCCCTTCCCCCCTTAAAAAATAAAATAATAAAGGCATCAGCTACGTGTCTAAATAATAATTATCCATCCATTATCATAACCACTTAATCCTTTAGAGGGTCACGGTGAGCCGGAGACTAACCCAGCAGACACAGGGCGCAAAGCAGGACTACACCCTAGGCAGGACGCCACACACACACACACACAGGGCAATTTAGAGTGACCAATCAACCTTGGACTGTGGAAGAAAACACACAAACACAGGGAGAACATGCAAACTCCACACAGACAGACCCCTAGGCCGGATTTGAGCCTAGGACCCTGGCACTGTGAGGCAGCAGTGTTAACCACCACACCACCGTGCCACCCTAAATAATAATAATACTAACTCCACTACTAATAATAACAACACTAAAAAGTAGTTTGCAGCCCTAGTCACAAGCCATGTCAACTTGGTCACAGATTTGTATGATAAACTGTGACCAAGTTGACAGTTGACAAGTTTCCCGCCAAAAAATGACAGTTACAGAAAAGGCCCCATCTCATTGTAATGTTAGACCAAAATGTACAAATAACCTTTGTCTTTTCTGTACTGTTTGAATATGTTAAACAACTTTTGTCAAATTGAGACTAAGGACCAAGTTGACATGTTATGGTTATCAATTCTACATACGTTACATAGATATGAAAATAAAAAATAAAAGATAAAAACTTACCAAGCCTCTCTTATCATCTTCCTATCAGCAGTGAGGTAGGACCCCTCTGAGGACCCTAACATTGTAGCTCTCTTTTTAGATTCCTTACTTAAATAGGCAAAATCCATAAACTGTGACCAAGTTGACATTTTTGTGTGACATGATATTTTCAGAATTAAAATGCATTTATTTCTAATTTTACATTTATTTTTTATGTTTTGGTTATTATTTAAAACGATACAACTGTTTATTATCAGGGAGGCTGAATCTCACCAACAAAAAAAATATTTTTGTTGGTGAGATTTTGAAATTTTGGGACTTTAGCTTGGGACACTCTATTTTAACCATGTTACTGACTTAAGTGTAAATTACAATTGTATATTTTTTCAAAATATTATTGATAATTTGTAGTAAATTGATACTACTTTAAAATATAAACATTTAATTAAATGTCAATTTAGGATGTAATTGAAAAAAAAATACTTAAATGCTGAGGACAGCAAAAGCCCTGATTTTCTGAAATCACTGATATATATATATATTTTTTTTTAAATCCAGGTTTCATTGCCAGTCCGTCTTAAAATACTTCTGGAGACCCTGGGAGTAAAACCCTGCATTGTTGACGCAGTTTCTTCCCACCTGATTTTACCAGTGGCTGTCACCTGTTACTGGTTGACTCATTCAGTGCCAAAACCTAAACTGATGCAACTTCAGGCCCTTTTGATGGGAATTGTATATGGAGAGCTACGCAGATTAGAGTGTGATGCAGGTAGATTCTTTAAAATCATTTACTACAACAAGTTGCAAACATGTTGGAGCACATGAAGGGTGGTGGCTTGGCAGCGAATGTGTCAGTTTATCCCCAGGCAGGAAGACAATACAAGTAGTAGCAATGTGAGCTTCTCTACATCTCTACATCCCCCGTCTCCTATATCTTCTTAAATTGGTTTGTTTTAAGACTGTCTGTGCCAATTCTGTGGTGAATTTGGGTCATCGACTACTGAGTGCGAGTTGAGATACCGCACTCATTTCACTTACTGTATGACTGCAGTATTAAAACTAAAGAACAAATTATTGAATATTAAAAGTTTTATAGACTATTCCGACCACTAAAGAGTGTTTAATAAAAGGTGATATTCACACACACAAACATATATAATAGATGGGCTTCAGTGAGTTACAGGAAAATAATTCCATCTAGGGTTTCTTCAACTTAATTTATAAACTGTCACAGAAACCCGAGATGGAATTGTTTTGCTGTAACTCACTGAAGAGGCCCATCTATTATTTTTTATAATACATGGATACCCTTGTGATGCTAATATTAAAGAAGATGAGGTTCAGCAGTACAGTTTTTTTAAACGTAGTGCTTCATTGCTGTACAGACGTTCTATGTCGTTATCCATTAGTGATTCAGCTTTATTTGGATGATTGCCTTTACCTTGTTCTAATTTCCTGTTCCTCTTCAGTTTCTCTTAGATACGAATGTACCATTTTTTAACGTATTCTCATTTTGTTGGTCATTTATGAACATTTCTGTACCGTGGGTGTTGTTGAGTGATTGAAAACGAGACATTTTGTGTTTTGAATTGAAAGTGATGGTCTCAAGGAGTCAAATGGGTCACTACTCTGGTATTATTACTTTTTATTTCGAATGGCTCAGGATGCAAATATAGCCTTCATCCGTGTATATGTGTATATATATCAGATGTTCGTATTCGCTTGAAATTACAAAAATACCTTGCACTTATTTACTACCTCACCAGAAGCTGCGAATGGCAAATAATGGCAAATAAAAAAAAGACATATATACATATTCTGTCTCATTCTAAAGCAGCACAATGCTTTTTTGAGCCAGATGGCTTTCCATAGAGATCACTATGCATAATCTGGTTTGTTTACTTTTTGCTGTCTTAAAACTTTTAGCAAAAAGTAAACAAACTAGAAAGCATTGTGCTGCTTTAGAGCGAGTCAGAATCTCATGGGACAGAAAAAAGGCAAACACGTAATTCTAAAATGCCTTGTTTAAGCAGTGCCTAACTTGTTGGAAATGTTGTGTATTGAATTTTATATAGATTGTATATATTATATATGTTTTGTTGCACTTTCTCTTATGTGGAATGTAATAAACAAGAACCAAAACGGTTCTAATATGGCTTATAATACTTAAAACAAATGAATATCAGAACGAATATTTAAATTATGAACGACTATCTGAATGTGAACATCCTGTGTTAGTCCCAGCACTATATATATATAATCTCATTTTTCTTTCTTTTTTCCTGGCATTCTTGATCAGGACCCAGAGGACCTACAGATGATGTTAAAATAGCATGTGACAGACTGTGGAGAATGAGAGTAAGGCAGACAGACATGGACATTAAGCTTGCCCACATATTTTGCCAGTGGCAGGCTTGCATTCAAATAAGCCTATACCTTAATCAGCTGCTCTGCAATCCACTCCAACAGCCAGATATATCATGGTAAGACAGCTGTATTTACCATTCATTGGACTTTGTTAAGTCAACTTTGTTATCATCGCTTTTGTCGCTAGCCTCTTAATTAGTTATTAGTACTTTCTGTTTGACCCTACAGTGGGAAATACCTGTATATATAGATATATACAGGTGGGCAGCAGTGTGGAGTAGTGGTTAGGGCTCTGGACTTTTGACCGGAAGGTCGTGGGTTCAATCCCAGCTAGGGGACACTGCTGCTGTACCCTTGAGCAAGGTACTTTACCTAGATTGCTCCAGTAAAACCCCAACTGTATAAATGGGTAATTGTATATAAAAATAATATGGTGGATAAAGGCGTCAGCTAAGTAATAAATAATAATAATATATATAGATATCTATATATAGATATATATATATAGCTGTATTTAAGTCCAGCCATCAGCCTCATGGATTCAGTATGTTTTCTGAATCCTTGAGTTAGAAACAGCCTTGCAATTTCATATTCTATTTTCCTGTTTTTGTAGTTTTTGTTTGCAAGCAACCCATTCCATTTTATCAATTAATATTGCCAAGAAATGCGCCTTGTGAGATCTGTATCTTCTTTGTGCAGGCTTTACAGTGGTACTTTTGTACACCAAGCCTTCAGAGAGTTGAAACAAGACAGATCTCCTGATTTCCTGTTGTCTGGATGTACAGTGGCCTGCAAACTCTTCAAAGATATTCTCAGTGCCGTATTGTCAGATGTACCTGCAGATTTCTTCCAGACCAGGGAAAAAAAGGCCAAAAAGTTTACAAAGCAACAGAAAGACGGCCGTTCAAAAGAGCGCAGGAGTGATACAGAGGAGCCACTGTCCTGGCGAAACATAAATAACAGGTTTTCACTCTTATTAACTGATGATGAATAACTGGCCCCTTTTTGATGGGGTACAAATAACATTAGGCACAGTACTACCAATAAGTGACCTTTACAGGTATAATCATTAATTTGGATTAGCATTGTGCTTTTATTAATTTAAATGTATGTGATATAGCGGGTCATGGATGATGTATCAGAACCCTTTTTGAGTAGTGCCTTACTATGCTGCAAGAAACTTTTAAGAGCTTTGTACTGAACATTTTGGAAATGTACAGGAATTGTACATTAAAGTCTTGTATATGTATATCTAAATTTAGCAGTCGCTTATTTTAAATTACTTGCAATATAAATCCAGTTTAACCTTAAACAGAACACCTTGTGGAAGATAATAATAATAATAAAAAATGATCAGGTTAACACTAATTTCCTTTTCGTGCTAATTATTTTGGAGCCTTCCAAGGAAAGAAAAATGTGAATAAAACAAAACACCACAATGTACAGGATATTAGGAAATGTATTAACTTGCATCCGCATTTAGCACTGTTTGGGGACTACAGAGCCTGTGATGCATTTGAGTTGTATAGTGGTCATACAAAAATGTGCACTAGCATACAAGAAAAAGAAACATGCTGCTACAGGTTTCAACATTTCCATGAACATTTTGTCAACCATTCTAAAAAACTGGCTTATTAACAGCAAACTGTGGATGCAAGTTGTCAATGTTCCTGATTTGCTCAATACCCTGATGTTGAGGACGCTTTGCTTTTGTGGTTTAAAAACGACTATTATCAGAAGTTCACTTACAGCCATATTTTCAATAAAACACAATACTTTTCATTGTTATATAATTGAAAATAGATTTCAGTGTTACTGTAACTTCAATAAAAACTGGCAGTATGCATTTGGCGTAGACTTCTGATAATATGAATTACCGACAAGATGCACTTTTTTGCTGGTCCCTTGAAATTCGTATTAATGACAATTAACTGTGTGTGTATATATATATTTACACACACACAATCTGTTCAGTTTTTACGCACAATTTTACTCTGTTGGTGCTAAAAAATACTTTTAATTACAAGGAAGTCTCCTTTGTACTTCTGGTAAAAAAAAACAAAAAAAAAACGGGATGTACATAAATATTTTTGCAAAATCATGAAACCCAAATTTGCATATTTTGATAAATGTGCTGCAATTTATATATTTATGTTTTATGGATCTTGCAATCAACCTGCATAATTTATACATTCCTATTGGGACAGATTTATTAAGGTATTTATGCTAACTTATTTGCAACCTTGTTTGGAAAACAGAAAATGTGCAATGTTATGAAACTAGAATGAAGTAAGTGGAGATCACCTTTGAGTTCTATGTTTCTATTCTGTTACATTTTCACTTTTCCTTTCACAAAAAATGCTGCAATGGGCACTTTAAGCGTAAAGACTGATAAATCAGGTTGATTATTGTTTGAAATGATGTAACTAGATTGAGATGTTGTTGATTGAGTGTGGTTTTATACATTTTGTATTTTTTTTTAATTAAGTGTAATGTTGATGCATGTAAACATTTGTTTATCCTTTATATAAAAAAATACTGTAATAATTTATTTTGTTTTGACAGATGCTGCAACCGTCTTTGCAAATTATTGCATTATTGTTTAATAAGACACCTATAGTAATGTTTTTATATAAGCATAATAAAGTATTCAATTCAATAATATTTATATTAATAAACAAATTAATTAAATGATCTAATGGTTTTCCTAATTGATCTGTATTGCAATACTCAGACCAGGTTGGTATTTATTTGTCCATATAGAAAACCATTTAGATAACATTAGATACTATTTTTCAAATAGTAATTGGTAAAATAAAATACAAATCAATCAGTCAATCTATTTTATATAGCGCCTTTCTTAGTGGACCACCATCACAAAGCACTTTACAAGATGCAGTAACAACAAGAAAATCCATAATACTTTAAATACAGAGAAATGCATAATACATGACTTGCAGTAAAAAAAAAAAAAAGCATAATACATTAAAATACAGTGGAAAGTGCATAATTCATGATAGTAACAATACATGAAATAGTGGCAGCAACACAGCAGCCAATAGCAGATATCAGGCTTAAAGAGCATGGAAAACAAGAGAGAACAGGTGGGCATCAAAAGGAGAGGTTGCTGTCAAGAAGTACACCAAGGCTTCGTACTGTGGGGGGGAAGGCAGCAGCAGACAGTTTCCGAGGTTCAGCGCAGCTATATTTAGATTCTTGAGTTTTAGATCCTACTAGAAGGAGTTCAGATTTGCTAGTGTTCAGCTGAAGAAAATTGGCAGACATCCAGGCCTCGATGTCTAGAATGAAAGCCGGACCATGGCAGAGGGGCTACCAGGGTCAAGTTTTAAGTAGGGTGGGTGTTGTCAGCATAGGAGTGAAACATTAGGCTGTGTTGGCTGATGAGGTGACCCAAGGGAAGCTTGTAGATATTGAAGAGAAGGGGCCCAAGAACAGATCATTGGGGGACACCACAAGCGACTGGGTTTGCAACACCACTGCGTCTAGCACAGAAAACAGACTGCATGTGTCCGGATAGATAAGAACATCCAAAAGAGACAGGTTCCAGAGATCCCAGCATACTTCTGAAGGCGGTTAAGAAGAATGCCATGATATATGGTGTCAAAAGCAGTTGTTAGGTCAAGTAGGACAAGCACAGAGTGAGCACCAGCATCAGCATTGACCTTAACCTTAAACAGAACACCTTGTGGAAGATAATAATAATAATAAAAAATGATCCGGTTAAAACTAATTTCCTTTTCGTGCTAATTATTTTGGAGCCTTCCAAGGAAAGAAAAATGTGAATAAAACAAAACACCACAATGTACAGGACATTAGGAAATGTATTAACTTGCATCCGCATTTAGCACTGTTTGGGGACTACAGAGCCTGTGATGCATTTGAGTTGTATAGTGGTCATACAAAAATGTGCACTAGCATACAAGAAAAAGAAATGTTGCTACAGGTTTCAACATTCCCATGAACATTTTGTCAACCATTCTAAAAAACTGGCTTATTAACAGCAAACTGTGGATGCAAGTTGTCAATGTTCCTGATTTGCTCAATACCCTGATGTTGAGGACGCTTTGCTTTTGTGGTTTAAAAACGACTATTATCAGAAGTTCACTTACAGCCATATTTTCAATAAAACACATTACTTTTCATTGTTATATAATTGAAAATAGATTTCAGTGTTACTGTAACTTCAATAAAAACTGGCAGTATGCATTTGGCGTAGACTTCTGATAATATGAATTACCGATAAGATGCACTTTTTTGCTGGTCCCTTGAAATTCGTATTAATGACAATTAACTGTGTGTGTATATATTTCTTTACACACACACAATCTGTTCAGTTTTTACGCACAATTTTACTCTGTTGGTGCTAAAAAATACTTTTAATTACAAGGAAGTCTCCTTTGTACTTCTGGTAAAAACAAAAAAAAACGGGATGTACATAAATATTTTTGCAAAATCATGAAATCCAAATTTGCATGTTTTGATAAATGTGCTGCAATTTATATATTTATGTTTTATGGATCTTGCAATCAACCTGCATAATTTATACATTCATATTGGGACAGATTTATTAAGGTGTTTATGCTAACTTATTTGCAACCTTGTTTGGAAAACAGAAAATGTGCAATGTTATGAAACTAGAATGAAGTAAGTGGAGATCACCTTTGAGTTCTATGTTTCTATTCTGTTACATTTTCACTTTTCCTTTCACAAAAAATGCTGCAATGGGCACTTTAAGCGTAAAGACTGATAAATCAGGTTGATTATTGTTTGAAATGATGTAACTAGATTGAGATGTTGTTGATTGAGTGTGGTTTTATACATTTTGTATTTTTTTTTAATTAAGTGTAATGTTGATGCATGTAAACATTTGTTTATCCTTTATATAAAAAAATACTGTAATAATTTATTTTGTTTTGACAGATGCTGCCACCATCTTTGCAAATTATTGCATTATTGTTTAATAAGACACCTATAGTAATGTTTTTATATAAGCATAATAAAGTATTCAATTCAATAATATTTATATTAATAAACAAATTAATTAAATGATCTAATGGTTTTCCTAATTGATCTGTATTGCAATACTCAGACCAGGTTGGTATTTATTTGTCCATATAGAAAACCATTTAGATAACATTAGATACTATTTTTCAAATAGTAATTGGTAAAATAAAATACAAATCAATCAATCAATCTATTTTATATAGCGCCTTTCTTAGTGGACCACCATCACAAAGCACTTTACAAGATGCAGTAACAACAAGAAAATCCATAGTACTTTATATACAGTATAAAAAACAAAAAAGCATAATACATTAAAATACAGTGGAAAGTGCATAATTCATGATGGTAACAATACATGAAATAGTGGCAGCAACACAGCAGCCAATAGCAGATATCAGGCTTAAAGAGCATGGAAAACAAGAGAGAACAGGTGGGCATCAAAAGGAGAAGTTGCTGTCAAGAAGTACACCAAGGCTTCGTACTGTGGGGGGGAAGGCAGCAGCAGACAGTTTCCGAGGTTCAGCGCAGCTATATTTAGATTCTTGCGTTTTAGATCCTACTAGAAGGAGTTCAGATTTGCTAGTGTTCAGCTGAAGAAAATTGGCAGACATCCAGGCCTCGATGTCTAGAATGAAAGCCGGACCATGGCAGAGGGGCTACCAGGGTCAAGTTTTAAGTAGGGTGGGTGTTGTCAGCATAGGAGTGAAACATTAGGCTGTGTTGGCCGATGAGGTGACCCAAGGGAAGCTTGTAGATATTGAAGAGAAGGGGCCCAAGAACAGATCATTGGGGGACACCACTGCGTCTAGCACAGAAAACAGACTGCATGTGTCCGGATAGATAAGAACATCCAAAAGAGACAGGTTCCAGAGATCCCAGCATACTTCTGAAGGCGGTCAAGAAGAATGCCATGATCTATGGTGTCAAAAGCAGTTGTTAGGTCAAGTAGGACAAGCACAGAGTGAGCACCAGCATCAGCATTGGCCAGGAGATCAATCACAATCCGAAGCAGAGCAGTTTCAGTACTTTTGATGCAGCTGGAAACCAGACTGTAGAGATTCAAGCAGATTGTTGTACGAGAGATGTTTCATAAGCTGACTGGCTACAGCCCTTTTGAGAGTTTTTGAGAGAAAAGGGAGATTGGAGATGGAATGGAAATTAGGTAAGTCAGCCGGGTCAAGGGAGGGTTTTTTGAGTACCGGCGTAACTTGGGCAAGCTTAAGGGCAGCAGGAACCGAGCCAGAGTCCAGGGACAGGTTGAGAGTGTGCATAATGGAGGGAGCAAGATCAGAAGTACAGAGACGGACAAGGTTAGTCGGCCAGGGGTCCAGGGGGCATGTGGCAGTAGTTGATTTCAACAGTAAGCAGGAACCATCAGCAATGGAGAGATAATAAAGAGGAGAGGGCAGGAGGGGCAACTGGAAGAGCGTCAAGGTGGTCAAGCAGTAGACTGGGTTTGAGGTGGGCAAGCGTAGGATAGATGTTGTCAATTTTGTTCTGAAAGAAAGGAGAAATCATGACAGATAAGAGAGGATGATGGACAGGAGTTGGATCTGTCGGTGGCTGGATGTAGGATTTGGTCAATGGTCTTAGAACATTCGGTTTACCGTGTCCCATAGTTATGAAGTATTTCACCCTGGCCGCGGTAAGCGCACGCCTGTAGCTCGCGAGATGGTCGGTCCAGATCTCTCTGAACCATTAGTCCAGACAACCTCCTCTTGCGCTCGAGCTTGCGGCAGTAAGATTTAAGCAGTCTAAGTTCAAGGGTGTACCATGGGCAGTTTCGATCTTTATTCACTGTTCTGGTTGTAAGCGGGGCAACAGTGTCAATGATATGAGTAAGGGTGGCATTGTAGAGGGTCACCGCATAATCAACTGAGGATGGGACAGTACCAGTTAGAGGGGATGCAGAGACACATTCTGAGAGTTTCAGAGGATTCAGCAGATTCTTGGGACAGAAGACAAGACAACAGTATCAGTAGCGGAGGAAGGAGCAGAGAGATTAATATTAGCAGTGATTAAGAAATGGTCAGAGACAGACATCAAGGCCCCTGGCGATGAGCAGATCCAGGGTGTGTCCAAGACAGTCCAGAAGTGTGTTGAAGTCGGTCACTAGGGGGGAGGAAGGCAAGTCAACATGAATGTTGAAGTCACCTAGGAGTAGGATTTTGTCAGTTGAAGTGCAGACGAGGAAGAGGAATTCTGAAAACTCGTTAATAAAAGCAGTTATTCTTAGGTGGAGAGTAGATAACAAGGGCGAGGGGAACTTGACGGTGAGATGCTCAAATGAAGAAAAGGCAGGCAAAGAAATAACTGAGGAAGCGAGCACAGAATTTGCAATAACAGCAGTGCCCCTGCCTCGGCCAGCGAGACAAGGTTTGTCAAAGAGAGAATAGCCCTTTTGGGTGGCTAGATGCAGCAAGTGCATGTCGTTTACAGAGTGCCAAGTTTCAGCTAGACAGAGAAGATCAAGATTGGTATCAGTTATAAGTTCACTGAGAATCAGAGATTTGTTAGTCAGCGACAATTGAAAAAGGAGATTTTCAAGTTTGTAGCAGGCAGTGTAGGGGGACAAGGAGTTAGTAAGGGTATGTGCAGCAGGTACTTACCAGTGTTCATTCTGGGAGTGGAGAAAGAGTGAGCCGGCTTTGTCCAGGGGATCCAGACGTTAGGTGTCAAGGTAGGAATGAGGCCTCTAGTAGTCATTGGGAGGGATTTGGAAAAGGTCCTCGCTCTGACTGCCACAGGTCAGACTGCCCTTGGACATCTAACAATTATTTCATTTTGTTGTCTGCCAGATAATGGTGGTGGCAGTGCTCCATATAAGATGCATACTGGGCGTTTTACACATTAAAAAAATATGAATTAATATATTTAAATTTAATGCGTAAAGATTATTGTTTATTTGTTTTTTAGCAGACACCCTTATCCAGGGCAACAAACAATTGTTACAAGATATCACATTATTTTTTACATACAATTACCCATCTACACAGTTGGGTTTTTACTGGAGCAATCTGGGTAAAGTACCTTGCTCAAGGGTACAGCAGCAGTGTCCCCCACATGGGATTGAACCCATGACCCTCCCGTCAATAATCCAGAGCCCTAACCACTACTCTGCTGCCCTACAAAGATACACACAGCAGTATTGCTGCACAGCCTGTTAACATGCACAGTTTGCATGTTAACAATCTTCTTTTGCTTCTGGTTCCCGGCATCTTAGTTGTCAATTGAGAATGTACTGCATACGGTAGCTCGAGAAATAACGGGGCAGCTTGTAGCCTGCTTGTGAATTGACAGAAGCATGTAACCAAGTCTGAATTTTCAATAAAAAAAATAAAAAGTGCAGTTGAATCAGTCACTTGCAATGCATGTTGGTGACTGCTGAAAAAACGACTGGATTCTTGATCGCCAGTATTTCTCTGTGCCGTCTTGGTCCCCCTCAACCTAAACTACCAATTTTTGGAAGGTAAATCTATATAATAAATACAATATTCTGTGTTAGGTCAGTCAGGATGCTTTATATTGCTATAGCAACACGATCAATAAGGAAGGAATGCAATATTATCGTTTCTTTATTTCCATTAGTGCAGTCATTATAATTCTATTTTAAGATTATAAATAGTGGTATGCTGCATAGAAGCACATTTATATGCAGTTGTACTGTGTGTCCATTAATTTATGGTACTGTAGTTTTACTGAATACAATGTTTCGTGCTGTGCTAGCTTGCGGCATATAACAATTTGGTAGCTTTTCTTTTTAAATGTACAGTCTTTACTGCGAACATTTTTGTAAGTTTTTATAGTTAAAAATTTGTACTATTTTGTTTCAAAGAAAATGCTCTAAAATTGACTGTCATTAATTTAAATAAGTTTGATTGTAAAGATAGTAATGTACCTTTTTTTTTTTTTTTTTAAAACCTGCAACAAAAGGTGGAATTGCATTGCTTTTGTTGGTTGAGGGAGAAAAGTCTGTATTTAAAAGATTTATTAGTGTTTCATTGATCGTCTTGATCGTCTCCCAAATGGTATCGACTTCTCAATTCAGTCTTGGTATAAACTTCCAGAGGGTTTTCCCGGTCTACAAATTCCATTGAGACTCTTCGTGAATAAGACTTAAGTCCAAATTTATGACTATTCTTAGACTTGTCAGCTTTGTGAATATGGCCCCAGATGGTCCACAAACAACTCCCAAAATTCAGTTACGTTGTTCTAAGCAACACAACAGCTTGTGATCGTGCAAACACGATCATACTGAAGTGTCATTCTGAGGATAAATACAATAAACACACTTTGACTTGCTGGGCCACCATAATTTACAGTACAGCTTGCCAACGTATATCTTTGGATAAGGGAGGAATTGAATTTGACTGCCTGCTTGTTTGTTTTTCGTGTGATGTCACCGAGACAGGCATTTCATTTTTAAAGGACAGACACATTTTTAGCAGCACAGAGAAACAAAACATCACAAGAACTTGTTTACAGCTAAGAAAACGGGGAAAACACTGCAAATCCGATGTATTTGATAGTTGTATTAGAACAGTCGTTCTCAAACAGTTGTTTGTGGACCACCTGATTTTTATATATATATATTTTTTTTTATCTCTGCGGACCACATAATAAACAGTATAGCTTACTGAAAAATTATCACTCTAATATTAAAAATAAACATATACTTGCCTTTCTTTGTTTTAATGTGATGGGTGGGTGTATTTCTGCGAGTAATTTTAACCAGCTACTACCATTTAAACATATGGCATACACAATCAGAATGATTAAACAAATAATCAGAAAGATTGTTTATTTTATGTTTGAATGGCGCTAACACAACCTAATACATTAGGCTTTAACTGGCTGAGCAAACCGAAACCAGTTTTCCCGGGATGTCTGGTAACCCTGATGTAGTTCCCAAATAAATGGTTTCTACTTGTTTCCTCAGAATATGAACTAAATTACACACATAATGTTTACTTAGAGTCAGGTGACCTTGTATAATTCGTTTTCTATGTGCAAAAGGACAGAGTCCAGCAGTTGTTCACATTGACTTTTAGCAAACAAACCAGACTCGTTTGCCAAACGGTCCGAAACCACCTCTTAGGTGGACTCGGTATGGTTTGTTTCCCAAGCGGACTTTGTTGTTCACACTTCATAGTGTGGACCAAACCCTAAAATGGATCCAGTGTGAACACATCCTTAATCTATATTTTTAAAAAAGACACTAAAATGCAGTGATATAATAGTCTAGATATGTGAAGTAGTAATAACAGCATTCTCATATCTGGATTAGCGGTCTCAGTACCACAGGTCTGCCAAAAATGTTGGTCTAACAGTATATAGTGTGACAGGAATTTTTATTCCACTATTCCCCTGACTCAGTAATACAACTGCCTCCAATTATGAATGTACAGTTCAGTGCAATAAATTAAAAGACTTGAAAAGGTTTATACAAAATTTAATATACAGATTCTTTTTAAACAGTGTTGTCAGAGTAATGGTATCATCTGTGCACCAAAAAAAAACAAAAAAAAAAACACACAAATCAGCTGTACTTGTTTGACCTGTCAATGAGGGTGATGTCAATGAGGGTGATGTCAATGCTAACTTGAAATTAAATATTTTAAATCTTCATTTGTTTACCTCCCGTAGTATGTACTAAAATAAAAACAACAGAGTCTGGTGTGAAGGAAGGGGGGTGTTAAGGGCTGGTTCACACTTGAACAATACATAACACTTTTATTTTTATTTTTACTGGGAACAGAAAACAAAGCCCAACAAAGTCAGATACGTAAACAAGAAAATCACCCATAAACCAATTATTTAACAGCTTTCCGTACGAGAAGGGGTTATTTTGCAATAAATGTATACTGAATAACTGAACCTAGTATACAGTATGTACAAACTGAGCACAAACATGCAGAATGGAATTGCGTACATAGCTTCAATCATCACCAAATCATACACAATCATACTTATTCAATATACTGTATAAAACACAAACATACCATGTTCATATTTTTATAAAATGCTTAAATCACAAAAAAGACATAATTCAATAGTGGTCAAAATTTGTATACAAAATGGTAGCACAAAGTACTTCATTCATCAGTTCATTTTCTAGTATATAATCAAATAAATATTGTGGCTACAATATAGTTTCGTTTTTTACTCAAAATAGGAGCAAATGGAATGGCTAAAAGTCACAAACCATACTGTGCGCCTTTACAATCTACCACCAAAATGTTTTAAGGATAAAAAAATAAAACCTTTAAAATAATAGAAAAAAAGATGACACTTCTGAAAGATGATACAGTTTTAAACCTAAAGCAGCAAACCAAATCTTCAAAGGAAAAATGTGTCGCCAGTACAGTAGCTGTTGTGGAGCCAGTGCCTTCCCTGTAGATTTATGGTTAGGAAAATATTAAAATAAAAATCCTAATAAAAAAAAAACAAAAAAAAAAACGCAAATATAATTCCTAATGGTAAGCAAGCTTGCTATCAATTTCACCGGGTTTTCTCCAGTTCTTCAAATTACGTTCTTCAGATGTTACCTATTCCATTACTCGAGATGCAATATGCATCATACTTCGTGAAAAGATGTTTCATGCTTTGGGTTTCGATCACTCATTCTTTCTATCATCTTTATAGTCTCAGAGACAATGCACACTGAAGAGGTTAGTCCAATCAGAAAAAGTAAATCTGAAAGCAGAAAAAAAAGGAGTTACTTGCTGAAACTAAATATTTATAGATTCTATAATCAAGCTGGTGGGACCAAGGCAGGGTACTCCGTTTGATCCTATGGGATTGTATCTACTTAGCTGTGTCCTTTAAGAACTACTTGTGTGTCAATGGCTGTAGTTCATATTATCATAACCTTATTGATGACTACAACATTAGATGAAAAGCTACTAAAACACAAGGCATATTAAAAAGAAAAAGGTATGCACTTATGTATTACAAACCAATTCAGAATGTCCCTGTACTGATGTTTCTGTATTAAGAGACCGTTTTACAATGTTGAATACTATAAAATCACACATTAAAATGTCACAAAATTCGATCATTTGCTTTATATAATGTCTATTACTAAAAAATTACAAAAATTGCTGTATTAAAATCCACAACCAAATCATTATACATAGCAACTCTTATGGCGCCGCCACCATGCATTGGAGCAGGGTATTATGCCAAAGCACAGGGGTGGTACCTATAGCGGCTGTATTGCTTCAGTAAAATATGTACTGAATACCTAGCGTAAGAGAACGTTTATGGCAGAATAAGTATGAAACATAAAAAATAGACACTAACACTAATAATTTTAATTTCAAACACATAACTACTGTTCTATACAACAGTTTTTAAACTACATGTTTATTCAGTTTATATGGATACCTGTAAAATAAAAGTATTTTCAATCAAATAAACTGGTAGCTATGGTGATGTCACCAATAAATTACACAAATTAGTACCATCGAAGGTTCAAACCTTAGTTTGGTAATGTGTTCCGAACCGTCGAAGGTCAAAACGTAGCCTTCGTTACAGCCCTAATTATTATTATTAGTAGTAGTATTGTTATCCTCTGAATTCAGCTCAGCAGTAGAATGAATGTGAAGGAATTTGCTGCCACTCAGTAGTTGGGGTAGGTTTACAGTATTCAGAACAAATCAATGATAGATAAGTCAGGCATGAGGGGCACTGCCCAGTGGCAGGGGAAAGGTTTTTTTTTTAATTTTCTTTTTTTAATGAGAAAAGGAGCGGTCAACATGAATTGAGTAATCATTTGCACTGTTTTTCCGATGTTTATTGGCTATACACCGATTTCATTTTTGTGTGTTTCGGGGGTGTTTTAAAATCGGTTAAAAACTGAAAATCTGAATTCCTAAATATATACAGGTAAATTAAATTATAAAAAAGATTAGATACTGTTGGAGCCCCTTGCTATTCCTGGTTATCTGGAATACAGCTCAAATATAGCCCTTTCACACCCGAGCCTAGCCCTCACGGTACGGCTAGATTCACGCTTGTCATTTTGTCGAGCCGAGCCGAGCCGGAACCGTGAAACTCTGTCCTCGCAAGATATCTGGTACTGGCTTGGTGCTGGGGGCGGGGTTAACTCGTACTGTCCGAAACAATAAAGTCTACCAAAAGATTTCACAGGAATTGAGAAATACAGGATGAAACCACAGTGTGAAACAGTGTTGTGAAAAAATCAAAAAAATCAAACAGGATTACAAAAAAAACTAACGATGATTTAATGGATGCAGTTCTTGGTCACAGACCTGCAACGACCGGTGCCGATATGTTGAATTCGGCGACTTGTCTTCTGGAATCGATGTGCAGTCCCACATGGAATGAAGCTGAGTTTACATCTTACAACATTCTTTAAGCTTTGACCACTTTTTATTTATTTATTTATTTATTTATTTATTTATTTATTTATTTATTTATTTACGTATTTCTCCTTTTAAATGTTTAATGCTGACAGGTATCATTTAAAGCAGAGACAAAAAAAATAATAATTGTGTGTTAACTGCAAGATCTACTGCTGTTTGTAGTCCATATTTTTTGTAATGAATAAAGTGATCAGTAATTGCGCATGTTATTTTGTGGTTCTGTTATGAAATTAAATTATTCGGTTTGTATTTGCAATCAGCAACTGTTTCACAACACTGTTTTGCGCTGCACAGTGCTTAATTTGTGCCGGGGCTTGCCAGAGTCACAGCACCGGTACCTCTAGTTAAAAATCTCATAAAATGCTTTCTTTTTAAATTCTCATCACAGTTGTATCAAGTCTGCAAATTCTTGCGTGTGCGCTAAAGAGAGACAGTCCGCTGCCATGTTTGTAGCCTACTTTAAAATTACTTTACAATTTCAGCTTGAATGCCTTTAAGTAAGATGACACTGGCTGCAACTCCTATTGTCATTTTTTACACAAATAAGTTTACTTGATTTGTAAAACGTCATGAACGATACAAGCAACTTCTTACACTACTTGGTTTGATTAAATTAGTACACAATCAAATATGAAAGCTGAACATTAATTTCAACAAAGAACAACGACAACTTTTTCAATGAAAAAAAATTGTAGCGTACTTCAATAGGATCATTAGCCTGCTATATTAATCTCACACCTTTTTCAATTAATATAATTTAATAAATAAATAGAGAATAAAAACAAACATACTAAGATAACTACCTAGCTTAAGTTTAATTAATCGTTTTTGTAATCTACCAGTAGCTTCTGTTGCATACACATCGCTGATAATAGTGTAGACCATGGAAATCAATGTCATCCTTCTGGAGTCCTCTGAATGCCTTTTAATTTCTCTGCACATACTACTACTTTGTATATGATGTAGAATACGTGAATGTAAACACCAGTACATACAATACTCTTTCAAATAAATATGTTTTGAATCTGAATGTACGGTTCTTAGGGTGTATTACTGTTATTATTGTTATCTTAGGGTATTATTATTAGTATTGCTTGTGCCCCGGCACCACTTTCTTTACAAATTAAGCACTGGCGTTGCGGTTTAGTCCCATATTTCTCAATTCCTGTGAAATCTTTTGGTAGACTATTGTTTCGGACAGTACGACCTTGTGATCCATTCTCAAAACAAATCCACACCACTCCTCTGTGCGCCTGTGTCACTGAATTTGACGTCACGTTCTACAGTGCAGCTTCTACTTTGAACAGTAGTGCGAACACACCCGAGCCGCGCTGGGTGGGCTCGGCTTGATTCCGGCTTGGCTCGGCTCCAGTGTGCAAGTGTGAAAAGGCTAATAGAGAACAGTTCAAGAGATATTTAAAAGATGATGATTTTCAATCTTAAAGGGAAAATAAAAACATGAAAAAAGTACATGGCACTGGATTCTAAAAACTAGATCTTACCAAACATGCTGAGGCTCTCGGTCTGGAAAACTCTCTGCAGTGGTGGAAAGTAAATGACAAGCAGCTGTCCCATTAGGGATCCAAGTACCGCATAACAAAACATTTTGTTACTGCACAGGCCCATCTCAAAAATATATCTCGTCTGCAGAAGGAAACACATTGTACATTCACTTAAATATCCAACATACATAAACAAATTAACATTAATTAACAGAAGACATGTTTGCAAA
Source organism: Acipenser ruthenus (assembly GCF_902713425.1). Lineage (NCBI taxonomy): Eukaryota > Metazoa > Chordata > Actinopteri > Acipenseriformes > Acipenseridae > Acipenser > Acipenser ruthenus. Next base: position 47,452,036 of record NC_081191.1, on the reverse strand, counting down.
AATAACAATCAACTTTTTCAACAACAGAAATGCTTTGGCACATGATTTCAAAGGCTGGATCTTTTGTGTATTGGCAGACCGAGTTTAGTTGAATGATCAGCAACTGGTCTCTCAAAGTTTGATGCCAATTCTGCAGTTTCATGTTAGCCAGTGTTGTAGTAAATACCTAGTTTATGAGCAGTGTGTTTCTTTCCCTCCAATGCGTATATGCACACCATATCCTTTACTCAGTTAACCTCAACTTATCCTCTTAATGTTGAGCTCTCGCCAGTACACTGATAACACACATAGTACAGTATAATGGCTTCCATTGCCTGCCACACATAAAATTTAAGCAAGGCATGTAGCAAAAGCTGATGCTATTTTGTAAAATACAATACCAGGGCTCTAAATTAGCAAAACAAAAATGGGCAAGGCCAAAATGGCCTTCAGTTCAATAAATTTGTAGTGGCCAATAAACTTAAGTCAAGGCCAAAAAATGTAGGATGTTGTGTAATTCTGCTTAGGATTCATATATAAAGCTAATTATTAGCCATAGAAATAGACGTTAGGTTATTATCATAACCACTGGTTCTCTGAAACAGAAATATCACCATTGCTGAATGGGATATATGAAGCTTTAAGAGCAGCGTATGCGTCGGACGTTGTCTCCGTCTCCAATACGAGTGACGCGTTAGGCTAAGCGTCATTTTCTTTTCAGGCCTGCTGCGTTGGAGTGAACGCAGCGACCTTGAAGGGTAATGGTTACATTTCTATTTCAGGGAAAGTTTCCTTTCAAGTACGAAACGTAACCATTACCGAATGGGGTACAATACCCAAGCCGCACATATTCCAAAGTACAGCAGGGAGAACCCTTGTGCAGTGTATAAGCTGCAAGATTACACTGTACTCAGCATTTAACACCAGAAGTCCAAAAAATGGTGTATGGCTAACTACCCCAGGACTTAAAATGGAACATAATAAAAATGTGTTAAAAAACAGAAAACAGTGGCTGCTTTTAACACTCTGGTCCCAAAACTAGGGATCTGGGCAGCAGTGTGGAGTAGTGGTTAGGGCTCTGGACTCTTGACCGGAGGGTCGTGGGTTCAATCCCTGGTGGGGACACTTGAGCAAGGTACTTTACCTAGATTGCTCCAGTAAAAACCCAACTATATAAATGGGTAATTGTATGTAACAATAATGTGATATCTTCTAACAATTGTAAGTCGCCCTGGATAAGGGCGTCTGCTAAGAAATAAATAATAATTATTATTATTATTATTATTATTATTATTATTATTATTATTATTATTATTATAATAATAATAATAATAATAATAATAATAATAATAATAATAATAATCTGCTGATCTACAACATTTAGGTCGGTAGAACCTGGTTAAAGTATTTGTTTGTTTTATTACTGATGACATTATTATTAGTAGTACTATTTTAAAGTTCTTTTTATTACCTATGCCTTACATGGTCTTGGACCTTATCTTCAAGATCTGCTGACCACATATGTCCCTGGTCATTCCCGGAGATCTAAAAATGCTAATCTTCTAACAGTCCCTTAAAGTCAGAGCCAGGGCATTTAGTTATAATGCCCCTTGTCTTTGAAACTTGCTCCCGATTCATATCTGGCATGCTAGCACAATTTAATCTTTTTAAATCCTCTTTGAAAACTTATTTGCTTGGGTATCTTTATTTGTAGCTGGATTATATATTAGATACACCCCAGGAAATTATGCACAAAATTATGCAAAATTATGTGGTATCGCTGTACAAATATATACAAAGCATATATCCCATTCGGCAATGGTTACATTTTGTACTTTAAAGGGAACAACTTTCTAGGTCTAATCGTATGGTTCCTAGGGGGTGTATAGCTGTCCCTGTAAGTATTATGGCATGACCTGGGAGGAATTATATCTTGATAACATGAATGACAGAATGCAGCATATACGTGAGAATACTCACCGCTGCAAGATGGATTTTTTAGCTATAGTGACTTAAGTCCACAGACCCCAAGATTTGCAGTTTTAATAAAATGCACCAGAAATCTTTTTATTTCCCATTGATTTACTTTAAATCAACACATTTAAAATGTATACATTACCTGTGATCTCGAGCTTAGTGCATTAAACATATCAAAAAACACAAAGCAGGTGAAGGTCATGGTTGTGTCTCTGGGTGTTATGACATTGTCACGCAACTATGAAAGAAATGAATACAGGAATTAGAATCAGGGATTACAGAGACGTCAAGGTTACTGCTGAAAAGAATGCAGGTGGGGTTGCTTCTTTTAGACAGATTTAAAATATGAACCGGTTACAAGCTAAAAAGTCCTCATCCTTTGAGATTGTTAGGAGAGACTGCCTTACCCAGCAAAAGTTGCTAAACCAGAAGGACAGGCTGATTCATCATCATGCCCTACCATTGTCTACAGGATGTAAGAATAGTCTCAATGTAATTTAGTGCTTGTCATTAAAAAATGTAAAGGCAATATATTTTTTATAATAATCAAATTCAAGAAAAATAAATAAGGGATTTCACAGTCCAGTAGTATTTAGACATACTGTGCCTTAAATTTGTGAATGGTATTTTTAACATTAAAAAAATAAAATAGTACCAGTGACATACCTCTCTCCAGAAGACAAAGAGTGTCCCGCATACAATGACAAGTGATGAAACTAAAATTTTCACTATCAGGTTCTTGGTGAGAATGCTGTCTTTTACATTCCTTGGAGGTTTCCGAATGACATCATTATCAACTGGTTCAACGCCCAAACTACAAAGAGAAAGAGAAAGACTATTACACCATTCTGTCAAAGCACATAAATATATTCAATAACATTTATTTTTGTTTTATTAATGTTGTCACGGGTGACCCCGAACCAGTTATTATGTGTAGTAAGAAATTGGATTCCTTTGCATGGAGAATTTCAGTGGCTAGAGTTCACGGCTCCTCGATTGATTCAGATTCAGTTGTATTAAGTCTGCCCACTAATAATGTAGAGCAAAATAGGTATTGTGGTGTTTGCAGAGCCGACCCGAGCTGAACCCAAGACAGAAGTGGAGTCCTGCTGGGAACGAGCGGAAACATTGGACATGGACTGGATGATTTAAAAATGAAATGTATTAATGAGATGATATGTGTTGTAACCATTTGTAATGTTTGAATAATCTTTAGTCTGTAACGAATACTGTAAAGTGCTCTCTCTCTCTCTCTGTAAGACCGTATAACAGAATCTGGTACAACTTGATACACTGGCCGGCCTTGAGCAGTCTCTTATTAAAATTGGCACGATTCCCAGAATTTAGTGTTAAAATCTCTGTTAAGACTTTTCAGCTTGACTACAGAATAATGCTGTACTAATAGATGTATGTTAATATGCTTGTTTTAAATGGTATAGATTGTTGTGGTAACATATAATCATAGGTAGTGATAATTATTGTTAGTATGAAATACTATGAACAATTTTTATGTATAAGATCATATGATTCACTTTGCTTAATATGATAGCATACCTGAAGCTGTTTTCTATCAAGATGAGCATAGTTAAAAACTGAGTCTTAATTCAATGAAAATAATTACTGTGTGCTTACACTCAATAATTATAACTTCTGAATATAAAGGGAAAAGGAGTTAGGAGTATTCTTAAGGGAAAGAGAAAGACAGAAAGGGACTAAAGGATCTCACTTTGAGTCGGTTTCTGCTTGTAATTTAGCTTTAAAATAAGTGGGTGAGTAAGAACAACCTAGAGTAAAAAGCATCCTCTAATTCAAGAAAAATACGCATTTTAGAAGATACACCACAGAAAGGGAACAGAAAAGTTAAATAAATTGTTATTGCGATATTGCTGCTATGCTGCTACTAGCAGAAAGTAATAAGGTTAGCAGCCATACGCTATAAGGAGTAAGGTACTAGTTTGACTCTAAAGTTAAAAGACGCAGCATAAAAAGATGTTGTGTTTAAAATACAAAATAAAAAGATTGAAAAAATATTGAAGAATAACTTTATAAGCAAAAGATAGGCTTTGGAAAAGTAAACTCTGTGTAACCTGCTTTATCGAACTTTCTACAAGCCTGCCCTTGGAAGGATCAGTGCTTGAGGCCAAGAGGTCTTCATTGGCAAGAGAAGCGGGGATTCTCTTATCAGGAATTTACGGTGTCAAGGCTAGAAGTATTTTTCAATTTAGAAGAAGGAAGGACAGAATAGAAATGGTCTAATTCCAAAATATATTAAGATAGTTAGTTGCCGGGCGGAACAAGCACGTAAGATACAGGTGTAAGGAAAGTTCTAGGGAACATTAATCACTATTAAACTTGGCAAGAAAAGAGGTGTCTCCAGCAAGCTGGTTTTAGCCAGTATGTGTATAGCTGAAAAATACAGGGTCATCTGGATGTCAATTAAGTTCAAGCTACCAGGGGCCCATAGGAGAAAAACATTACAGCTTTACAGCTCAGTAAAATAGTTAGGTTTTCCATAAGGAGAAAACTCTACACTAAAAAGATATAAGATGGAAGTTCCCTATAATACCTGCTAAACACACACCTGTAAGGAAAGAAGGAAACTAATTTGAAAGTGAGATGACATGAGGGAATATATTTTTGAAAGCCAAGTTCATGTAATCAATTATAACTATAACTGCTATATTATGATATAACTATTGGTGTTGCATATATTCAAACACCACTCTTTTTATAATACACACAATTATTGGTGCTTCATATATTTAAACACCACTCCTTTTTATAATGCACCCATATTAAGTAGTGAATCAAGGTAGCAGGGATTTTGTGAACTCTGCTTCGCCTAACTTTTCAGATGAAGGAGGGGGGCCAAGAATGAGTGGATGAGAACATGGGCTAGTGTTGATTTGTTGGCATATGACTCTAATTGAGTCTGAAGAGTTGGTTGAATTCTTTAGAGATTACTGTTTGCCAAGAGATAAGGACTGTCAATATAGATTGATGATTGGATCTAATTGGGGCTTCCCATTGCTTTCAATGGGACGAAAATTGTATAAAAACCCTGGGCCGATCACACTGAGACCACCACAATCAAGCTTGGCAGAGCTACGTGGTCCATCCTTTGCAGATCTCTACAGGACAGTCCTTCTCTTTTGTTCACGCTACTCTTCCTTATAATAGGAGGTAAGCATATTAATGGTATTATTGTATCTCGCATTTATTGGTTATATTGCTATGAGGTTTTGAAACTATGTTTTAGTATTAAGAGTGTTATATTGAATGTGCTGAAACATAGCAGTGGGTGCTTGTAGGCTTTGTGCTTAGCCAGTCTGAGGGCTGCACTGAATACATATAATTGTATTATGTTATTGAAGTATTAAATGCTGAAGCTTGTAATAAACTTAGGATTGCTAATTATTGTTACATGTTTTCGGGTTTTGGTAGTATGCGCAAACTACTAAACCAATATTAAAGGCATTTTAATAAAACGAAGGAGCGCTGATGTTGCTCTGATTCGTAAAAACTTCAAATGAGTCTGAGTGATTTTCTTGATTAAATAAAAGGTTTTAAGGACACACCGCTCGTCCAGTGCTCGAACATAAACCACTAGGAGTTTTAAACATCTCTGTCCTCCTTAACGTCTCCCCTGAGTTAAGAATGTGTGCAGAGCGAATAATATAATAAAAGAGAACGTGAAAAGTGAAAACGTGACAATGTTATGCTATAGCTCTTCTAGCAAACACAGTAAAATCACATACCTTTAAAACCATGCATCTACAGTACAGAATCCCACAGGGGAAGTACATGTATTCTGCGACAATACGTACCTAATGTTTCACAGACCCTGATGAGCACTAATCTTGAACTACCTAATGTTATCTTAGGTGAGGCAGTCCAAGATCAGTGTTGAGAGGTTTTATATACTACGTGCATCAGAATAAACAATGTTCACTTTCTGTGCTGCGGCCATTAGGTCCCCCACCTGCCCTTGCATATAAGACTACGGCGGCACAGAACGTCAGTGAGGTTCAGGAAGGGTCCCAATACCTGCAGAACAGGAAGTGACTAGGGACAAAAACATGTGTAGTCTTAACAAGATAATGGAATTCATCCAAATCAAAAAGTCATCTTTCAGTCTAAAATGAATACTGATACTTTACCTCTGAGCTGGAGGTCCATCCATTATAATATTAATCCATAAAATCTGCATTGCATTGAGAGGATTAGGAAAATTCATCAAAGTAGCCAATGAAATTAAAGTCAGTGCTGCAATGCTCCTGAAAAAATAAATAACATAATTAGTACAAAGCAATACTTTTTAAGCAAGTACAGTAGGCCAAGGGATTTTAAACACATCACAGAAACATTTCTGTAAAGTCATAAATAGCATACCAGACATTTAAATATTTAGAAATTACAGCTCTGCTGTTTGTTATGTATAAAACCAAAGGGGAATATGAAACAGTAAAAATGTACAATAAAGAAAGTTGTATTTCAAATAAAATCAGCTACTACTGAAAGGTATCCAAGATTGTCTCATCATAAGGCTTATTGGATTTATGGACAAACAAGAATCATAAATTTCATGAAGCCCGTCATAGACAATGCAGACAAAGTCCATGCCAGACAGTAGCACGTACTGTGAGCTGGACTTGATCCTTGAAGTACAACACTGAAAGCAAGAAGCAGTAGTATCAAGGGTTTCAAATACTTACGTGCTGAGCTGGAATCTAACAAAGTTCTTGATGTTATTGTAAATTCCTTTCCCTTCTTCAATGGCAGACCTGCAAGTAGGAGTTTATTGATTTCTATGTTTTTGTTTTTTTTTTTAGTTCCTCACAAACTCTCCAGATCAAGAGAAACCCCCCTTCATATCAAGAGTATTTAATATATTCCTTCTTTGTATACTTTTCTGTATAGTGATCTACTTCCTAAACAGCTAATATTACTATAACCATCTAAAACTTGAATAAATTAACATGTGCCAATTGAAGGACAGGAAATACAGTACAGGCTGCCCTAAAGATAAACACAACTTACAAGATTGTCCGAAAATCATCGTCAACCAGAATCATATCCGCAGCTTCTTTGCACACATCAGTGCCAGTCTGCCCCATTGCCACTCCTATGTCAGCAGCTTTCAGTGCTACAGCATCATTCACTCCATCGCCTGTCATTGCCACCACATAACCAATGTTCTGCAAAGACTGTGACAAATACAAAAACATAAAAACATAAGGAAAAAAAACTCAAATCAAACACTACCCCAGATGATGTTTACAATAAACCTCCTTACTTTATGAATGATGAACTTTATGATTTACAGTTTAAAATATTCAGTTTAAGTGGAAGAACTTTTTTAAATTACAGCATCTAGAAAAGGCTACATCATTTAGTATGTCTGCACAAGCACAGTATATTATAACAAACACTTTCAGCTTTGTACAGCCTATTCCTGAGTGAACATCTACCTTCACAATCTTCAATTTGTGCCTGGGGCTGACTCGGTAAAAAACAGCTGTCTGTGGGGGGAAAAAAGCAACTTTTATTTTATTCAAGTTAATAATAATAATAATAATAATAATAATAATAATAATAATAATAATAATAATAATACTGGACAGTGCATTTATCTCCTTAGATGTGAAACTTTACAAAGGATAGATTATTAAAATTATTAAACCGTAATTACTTCTCGTATCAACTATTTGCATGAGATGGTGTTGAAGGCACAGTAAAAACCAAAAACAAAACATAGCTCCGTAAAGATTAGTGACAGCGTTTACATAATATGTAAATAATGTTATCCAAGATGTAATGGAAGCAAAATTGTGCCACTATAATACATAAATATACATTTACATATGAAAGTTATTTTTTAGTATGTTATTGCAAAAGGATTGCTAAAATGATTGAATAAATATAGAAATAAAATGACTGTTCTAAAAATAACAACATATAGAAGTCTGTTTCTCCATACCCGTGGAACTACATGCGACAGCTGATGAACGTCCATCTGGTCAACCTCTTCTCCGGAAACTGACTGAGATCCTTTAGAATACAAACCCAATCGGCTAGCTGAAGAAAAAGAAGAATGTGAAAAGTGTGAAAAACAGGTTCTCTTTTGCAAATGACAGAAAGAAATTAAAAAAAAATAAAATGGTAATCAAACCTACATTACAAGACCTGTGTAGAAGAACAACAAAAACAGATTATCCAGACTGATAGGACGTTATGAACTAGGTACACTGCATTGCTGAGTAAACACCGTATATTTTCAATGTTAAATCACCTTTTAAATCAGGCACTTGTAGACAGGTCCTAAACATTGATACCTATGAAGGCTTGAATCAAAATGTACTTCAAATGTTATGCTGTTATGCATGCTATTAACATATTATGTTTTTGACATATACTTTTTCAGTATTTGTTCAATAATGAAAAAAGGGTTTTGCTTGATTACCAATGGAAACGGCAGTCTCCTGAGAATCTCCAGTTACCATTTTGATGGCAACCCCTGAGCCAATCAGTGTAGCTACAGCCTCTTTCACCCCTGTCCTTGGAGGATCGATAATTCCCACCAGACCCAGGAAGGTAAGCTGGCCGATCTCCAGACCAGAAGCAAAGGCAAGTACTGTAAAAGAAAGTGGATGTAAGTTTCTAGGAAGCATTTTTCTAGCCTGACAAACTGGTTTTAAAGAATTGGATTTTGAGGCACATGAAATATGTGACATTCAAATGTATAACGCTATATTTTCTTCCTACACAAATGACAGATATGTCTACAGTTAAATATATTGTAAATTCAGCTGCTGCAATAATGGCTTACCTCGCAGTCCTGCAGATCCCATGTATGTCTTTTCTTGCTGATACAGTTCCCTCTGTTGTTGGGTAAGTGGCAGGGTCAGTCCCTTGCTGTTATAGGTTGTGCAACAATGTATTACTTGTTCATAGGCACCCTTCATAAAGTATGTCTCAGGCTTATCCTATAAAAATAAAAAAGGTTTAAAATGTTACCACCCACACGAGTAAACTCACATACAGTGCCTTGCGAAAGTATTCGGCCCCCTTGAACTTTGCGACCTTTTGCCACATTTCAGGCTTCAAACAAAGATATGAAACTGTAATTTTTTGTGAAGAATCAACAACAAGTGGGACACAATCATGAAGTGGAACGAAATTTATTGGATATTTCAAACTTTTTTAACAAATAAAAAACTGAAAAATTGGGCGTGCAAAATTATTCAGCCCCTTTACTTTCAGTGCAGCAAACTCTCTCCAGAAGTTCAGTGAGGATCTCTGAATGATCCAATGTTGACCTAAATGACTAATGATGATAAATAGAATCCACCTGTGTGTAATCAAGTCTCTGTATAAATGCACCTGCACTGTGATAGTCTCAGAGGTCCGTTTAAAGTGCAGAGAGCATCATGAAGAACAAGGAACACACCAGGCAGGTCCGAGATACTGTTGTGGAGAAGTTTAAAGCCGGATTTGGATACAAAAAGATTTCCCAAGCTTTAAACATCCCAAGGAGCACTGTGCAAGCGATAATATTGAAATGGAAGGAGTATCAGACCACTGCAAATCTACCAAGACCTGGCCGTCCCTCCAAACTTTCAGCTCATGATCAGAGATGCAGCCAAGAGGCCCATGATCACTCTGGATGAACTGCAGAGATCTACAGCTGAGGTGGGAGACTCTGTCCATAGGACAACAATCAGTCGTATACTGCACAAATCTGGCCTTTATGGAAGAGTGGCAAGAAGAAAGCCATTTCTTAAAGATATCCATAAAAAGTGTCGTTTACAGTTTGCCACAAGCCACCTGGGAGACACACCAAACATGTGGAAGAAGGTGCTCTGGTCAGATGAAACCAAAATCGAACTTTTTGGCAACAATGCAAAACGTTATGTTTGGCGTAAAAGCAACACAGCTCATCACCCTGAACACACCATCCCCACTGTCAAACATGGTGGTGGCAGCATCATGGTTTGGGCCTGCTTTTCTTCAGCAGGGACAGGGAAGATGGTTAAAATTGATGGGAAGATGGATGGAGCCAAATACAGGACCATTCTGGAAGAAAACCTGATGGAGTCTGCAAAAGACCTGAGACTGGGACGGAGATTTGTCTTCCAACAAGACAATGATCCAAAACATAAAGCAAAATCTACAATGGAATGGTTCACAAATAAACATATCCAGGTGTTAGAATGGCCAAGTCAAAGTCCAGACCTGAATCCAATCGAGAATCTGTGGAAAGAACTGAAAACTGCTGTTCACAAATGCTCTCCATCCAACCTCACTGAGCTCGAGCTGTTTTGCAAGGAGGAATGGGCAAAAATTTCAGTCTCTCGATGTGCAAAACTGATAGAGACATACCCCAAGCGACTTACAGCTGTAATCACAGCAAAAGGTGGCGCTACAAAGTATTAACTTAAGGGGGCTGAATAATTTTTCAGTTTTTTATTTGTTAAAAAAGTTTGAAATATCCAATAAATTTCGTTCCACTTCATGATTGTGTCCCACTTGTTGTTGATTCTTCACAAAAAATTACAGTTTCATATCTTTGTGTTTGAAGCCTGAAATGTGGCAAAAGGTCGCAAAGTTCAAGGGGGCCGAATACTTTCGCAAGGCACTGTATTTTGGTAGGAGCATGGTTACAATAATATTTTCTCAACATAAAATCTTTTATTTGATATTGCAGAAACCAATCAATATTACCGTTTCAAATAACTCAATAAGTTACAATTTGTAACAATAAATCTGAAATTATAACACACATTTATTCAGGACACCCTTATGATATGGAGTAGTTACAAATAAATGAATAGCTTTCTTTTTTGCATGTTCAACATTCTAAAAGTATGACAAACAAGTGGAAAGCTTTTTATTAGGGTTGCAATGTCTTCCACATAGATGACCTTCAGCAGTTGCTTCATTCAACAACAGTACTTCAGTTCAGTGTAACAGAACAGCCTACTGTACCTGCTGGGTTTGGTGAACACACTTGACAGCCATCCACTTTTGCTCTGAGCTGAAGGGGTGTTCAGCTCGTCTAACATATTCTTGCTGAACACCATCTAATCCCATCTAAAGCAAATAAAAAGTAAGAAAAACAAATGAGAAGTGGTATTCTGGGGAGCCGATATGTAAATAAACACATTAACAAATAAATACATAAATAAAGCACAACGTACCTTCATTGCAAGTGCAATTAAAGCTCCCTCTGTAGGTCTTCCCATTAATGTATTATTTCTAATAACAGCATCATTGCAAATACATCCCGCCTAAAAATAACAATATTCAAAACTTTACATCTACAGACATGTTTAGTAACCAAAGAAATAGTATTCTCCAACATAAAATAATTATACTTTCCATACCTCTACTACTTTACATATAGATGAATTGGAAAAGCCGTGTATCACTTCACCATCTGATATCACCTCTCCTGAACTATTGTATCCAACTCCTGTAACCTGTGGGGCAGACCGTGACATTTTATTGGTTCCATGTATAGACACGTTTGTTTGTATTGAAAGAGTATACAATCATTGTCATTGTATTAATTCCACCAGTTTTGTAATTTTTCTAATTTTGTAGGCTTCAGCCAATCAGGGTTGTATGTTTATGCTTGTTTAGGAGGTATAGTTACCTTTAGTATTATGATGTGAAATAAACCACATACCAAATTAGCTAAAAATTTAATGTACAAGTGATTTAAAATGCATGCACCACTAGTAAATGTAACATTGTCTTACTTCTCATAGGCATAAAACACTCAAGAGGTTTTTCTGGTTCTCCAGATGTACAGCTATGACAAAGTTTTGCATCACCCACAATTTTAGGACTGAAACAATTTAGAGCTTTTATTTAACATTGTATCAAAGAAACTACAAAATGATATTGCAGAAGTCTACCGGAAGCCATAACAGTAGCAGAGTATTTCATGTTAAATTGTTTCGTTAAGTATATGGAAAACTACAAAGTGGTATGTAATTCAATATGTTAACATAACATTATTCAGCAGGTTTCATACGACTTTATTTAGTTAATTCTATAGGGTGATGCAAAACATTTGGCCATAGCTATATGTAAATGTGCAAGTGAAACATATAGATATTCGTATGTACAGTATGTATTTATATGGGGACAGAAGCCCTGTGTATTACTGCCTCTGCTCACAAGTCTGGTTACGCATTTAGAATGTATGTGGCCAGTAATTATTTCTGACAGTGCATTTCAAGCATCGTTTTGCGTGATTCACTAAGATTTGCTTCACAGTTTCTGGAGTTAGTGTAAAGTACTATTCATAATCTTTATTTCTGTGTGACTTTAGACTTTGATTGCTTTACACTCACCTCAGCATGGAGGCCATCAGATGTAAATATATGGGTAACAGTCATTTCATTCTTGGTCAGTGTCCCAGTTTTGTCAGAACAAATTACATTGCAGCAGCCTGGAGTAAACATCAAAATCAATTCTTGTAGTATTGAATAATACAAAAGAAAACAATAGCATTGTTTCATTATGTTTTTTCGTAAGACAGACTAGTTTCTGTTTAGGTTTTCTGTCTCTCTCTCTCTCTCTCTCTCTTTCTTGTCTAACCTCAGCATTTGTCTTTTGTGACCAAGCCTTTGTTAATTATTATTTATTATAAATTGCATGGTTTTATTATTTTACAGTCTGAACCCAATTGTTACACTATGTATAGATTTATTAGCTTGATAAGATCATTGAAACATGGTCCCATTTTCAGGAAAGTCTATGAAACATTACTGCTTTACTACTGCATAAACAGCAATAATGTTCTGTGCAATAAAAGCCAGCTCTCTCAAGTCTTAGCTCAAGGGCTCAGAGTAGAAAGATCTGTGTTTGAGAAAATGATCATACTTAGTGTTTCCACTATTGGTAGTTTCTTCACAATAGCATTCTTCTGCACCATTCGCATTACTCCGAGAGCCAATGTCACCGTCACCACAATGGGCAAGCCTTCGGGAATGGCGGCTACAGCCAAGCTAAAAGAAAGTAACAAATATAACATTAAATGGGGGGTTCTGAACAAAAATAAAGCATCTCCTATCAAATGGTTTGTAAACATGGAGTAAAATTGATGTGAAAAATGAGTAAAATCAGAGGGAAAATAATGTGGTAGAATCTGGAATGGGAAGTTATTGAGGGAATTATAAGAACCAAATATAAAAGGCAATGGGCCCCATGTGTCATTGTATTTTCCTTGGAAAGTCTAATTTACATGTGCAGTTTCATTCATCTTATTAGTATACAGAATTACTATGACGTGTTTTTCGATCGTAAACCTATTAAGTAAAAACCTACGCCAGTCTTTTGCTGCCGTAACTGGTGGTAGCTGGTGATGTTTCTAATACATTTTTGTTTTCTTAACACATATATAATATGATTTTCTTGTTTACAGTTAATGTATGATTTTCATTAAATAAAAAATCAATATATAAAGATGCATGGATGCATTAACTGGCCTTATATACCCAATACATGTCTCATTGATTACTGCTCAAGTTCAAAAAGCAATGCCGCATTAAAACTAACCTGGAGATGTTAATGCTGAAAATCGGGCCTTGTTTGTTTAAAAGACAAATTACATGGAGGCAGTTGCACTTTAAATCTTGACATTAGTGTTATTTACTTTAACATTTCCTATCAAAAGTTTTAAGATGTTAGATATACAGTGATAGTCATCATTGAGTGTGATGTGGTAACCTACTTGTGCTATATGCAACTTATGAGAAGTGATTCTTTAAAAAGTTAGGCTGCCTCTAATATCAAACTGAGAAATGAACATGAATGTAGGATAAATTAGTAAAAAAAAAAAAAAAACAAACACACATTTTGCCTGTTCACATGTCCATGATTTCCCATGCGTTACGTAACTAATCTGTAGTGATATTTTTAAATACACTTGCATTTTGTTGTTCAAATGTATTTTTTGATGGTTTTAACTAGGGTTAACCAGTTTGTAAACACTGTTTGGCGTTTGTATTGTTATAGGACAGGAGTAAGAGCTTTATTTGGGAAATGTGTGTGAGCGGGCAAGCTAAAGTTCCCAATTATAACGAACTATAACGAACCCTTCTTATAACAAACCCCCTTTAACAATCCAAGCAGCAAGAACCGTTTTTTCAAGGGAAATTGGCCCTATTAGAATGATCACTTTTACAAAATCTACCCGGATAAAACGATCTTGGTAGTGACTAGGCTTGCCAACAGGCTCCAGAATCTCGGGACACAAAGGCAGGTCAGGTTTTGTAACTCACCTCTCTGCAATGTATTCAGTAAAATGTGTGTGAATTGTGCGAACTGTTGATAAATTGAATTGTTTTACTTAATTGTTACCAAAAGCACACAACTACCAGCGAGGATCGTTTCCATCAATCAGACCTATACAGCAGCTGATTGGCTTTCTGAGTCTCTGACTGGGCAGGACTGTGTTAAGCAAGAACTATTAAACAAATAGAATCTTTACCTGCTGTCACAAGGTTAAATGAAAGAGTGCAGGTGAGTGCAGTTATCTATGATAATGGTGTTGCAATATTTTGATAGATATTGTTTAATGTATAGAAGATTCAACCAATGCGAGTAATCATTGTTACGAGGTTCTCCGGATAGAATCGCCACCACAATTAAACAAATACATTTACTAAACTGCTCAAGCAATTCACACTCACTTTACAAGTTGAATACATTGCAGTTTAGAGCGATGAGTTAAAAAAAACCTGATCTGCCTTAAAGTGTCCCGAGATTCTGGAGCCTGTTGGCAACCCTACTAGTGACTGACACTGAACTTTCTCCAATGTGTTATTCTCTCAGTGAAAACAAAGACCTTGGCAGGCTAATTCGAAGATAAGGCTGATTCATAGATAACCTACTGTAGTGCGAATCATGTGTGACGTATGCAACTGTTGCCATCTTCATACAAACTGCAACCAAGGCAACAGGCGTGAGGAGGTAACAAGATTGAAACAGCGTGCATTGAGAAAAGCATGAAAAAAAATCAAGCAATCTACACTGGATATGTTTTTCAAGAGAAAGGGCACGTAATTACTGTATTCAGCATTGATCAACAGTTTAAATGTTGATCAATGTGAAGTTGTCCTGAAAGAATTAATGTATATTGTTTAAAGATGTTCAATTCAATGTGGGCGTTTCTTCATTATTCTAATACAGCAAATTGCCAAACCTTATTATTAGTGAACAACCCGATATAACGATCATTTCTCCAGGTCCCAGGGGGGTTCGTTATAATGAAGTTAGACTGTATAGATATTTGGACTATTCTGGTTTGGTAAATGTGTTCAAGTAGCCTAATAGTCTGATGCTATTTTTTTTTTTTTCCATTTTCAGCTGTCCCTGCACTATTGATATTAATCTAGTTCCATTCCACTGGTAACCAGCTTAGAAAGAAAGAAACAAAATGTATTACACATAATACATCACTTGAAAAAAAAAAAAAAAAAGCAAAACAACCACTATGTAATCCAAATGAACGGAACATAGGGCCCCCTATCCCAAAGCGCGTGGTGTGCAAAACATATGCAGCTGCCTTCGTGACATCTCTCCCAGCCAGACATCAATTCCAAGAAAATGCCCTAGTCAACAGTGCTTAAACATTGAACCCCAAATGGTTTTTCTATTCAAGGAGAGAAAAAATGCAGTTTCTCTTTATTTTTCATAACATTAACCTTATATTGCAGGGGTTTTCAACCAGGGTATGCATACCCCTTGAGGTACTTCCAAGGGTCATATAGGGGGCAGGACAAGAAATGCAAAAATAAAAGTAAAAGTAAAATTTCTTTTGAATTTTTATTTTTTTATTATTTTTTTTTTTTAATGGTATTATAGATTCTCTCTAAACCACTGTGCGTAAATATGTTATTTTATTTTTGTTTAGCGGCTCAAAGTTTACAGTCCGACTATAGTTTCAAAACTATCATCCACCTGAACACATGCATGATTTCAATTGAGCTTGTTTCCACTCATATTAGTAACAGTAATAGCAGCTGGTTGAATTCTTTTTGATGTTTATAGAGTACATCCAGATTATCCTGTGAATCGTTATCCTGTGTATCGTGTACTGATACATTTCTTACTTGCAAAAGAAAAATGAAGGGAAAAAACCAGTCTACAGAAAGTGCAAGGTGCCTGCACGTCTGTACAAACACACTACACCCTGCACAGTTATATAGACATATTGCTTTTGAGATGACTAACCTTACACCAATAGTAAACATATCAAGTATATGCTTTCCTTGCATCCAACCAACAAGCATTATGACACCTGAAATAGAAACGAAAAATGAATTGCATAAAAAACAGACCAAACTGAACAAAGTCCTATTTATGATGGACAGATATAAATAATAATTAAAGTACTGCCTGACCTAGATAAAACAATCACTTTATCAAGGGAAATGTAAAGTGTACACAAGGGGCGTTCATAATGATCACTATAGGAATACATTGCAGTTGAGCCTGGATTGAAGACCACCTGGTATACTTGACATTTGAGAACAGGAACGCAAACAGTATTTTTTAATGTGTCTGTCATTTACAGTATTTTTTGCACTGCCTCAATTCACCTACAAGGCAGTGTGAATACAAACTGTTTAAGTAGCGCAACAACAACAACAACAACAACAACAACAACAACAACAACAACAACAACAACAAAACACACATACAAATGGGTATTGACTGTTTTGTACTGGCCGTATCTTGCAACATAAAGTGAAGTTGCTCAAAATCGATTGAGCAGACATGACAGTTGACTCTGGACAGAGCATTTTGAGAATGTCCAAGCCTGAAGCTACTTCCGAGACCCCGCTTGCTTTAAAAATTGGAAATTCAAAAAGGTCTGCCTTGCACAGAAATGTACAGTGATTTAGTCTGCTGTAGCAACAGGGATTTAGAAAGCAGGATGTGTTTGTTGGGAAGGAAAAACAAACTGTACCTATGATGCCAAAGGAATACAGGGAGAGCTGTTTTCCAAGCAAATCCATGCTTTTCTGTAAAGGGGTTTTGGGTGCCTGGTAAGGAAACAGAAGCGTTAATAATAAGAAACAAACTCTTTCTCTTTAAAATGCCTAGTTCAACACATATCACTTCCAATTGTATTTAATAAAGCTTCACTAATTCAGTTCTCCAACAATTTTTTTTTTTTTTATGTCACCAGAACTTCTCAATGGAATTACAGCCTTATTATTGTGTGATGTGAAGTATGATGATTAAACTTAAAATCACTCACCTCCTCAGCTTGCATCATCTTGAAAACCTCCCCAAATTCAGAGTTTTCCCCTGTTCCAATAACTATTCCCTACAAAAATGTATGAAGGAGGAATTAAATGTCTCTGTAAGGTCGCCTTGGATAAAGGCGTCTGCTAAATAAACAAATAACAACAAATAATAAAATGCAAGCTAACATCAGCCAAAAAACTGGTCTCATTTTGCACACTTGGAGGACATGGATGCCAGAAATTAATGTGTTAATTAGAAAACCATAGTACAGTATACAGCTATGTACCAAATGTATCCAAAACATTACAAATATGAACAAGGCATTTTAAATGACTTATGGGATATTAACAGTTGTAGAAGCGGGCAAGTAGTACAAGACTGTCAACATGTACTGCAGGACAGTGTTCACACAAAAAGCATTTGAGATCATACGCATGAACATTGGACAACATGCAGCAGATCAATAACTTTTAACTGAACCCAGATAAGTCTAAGTGGAGCACATGAGGCTTAAAAAAAAGATTATTAGAACACAATGTACATTCCTTTCTTCATTTACCTTGATTATCCAGATATGATGTTATATTGCTTTTAAGATTTTGTCTTGGATGTGTTTAAAAAAGAAAAAAATGAAATATAAATGGGCAGCAGTGTGGAGTAGTGGTTAGGGCTCTGGACTCTTGACCAGAGGGTCGTGGGTTCAATCCCAGGTGGAGGACACTGCTGTTGTACCCTTCAGCAAGGTACTTTACCTAGATTGCTCCTGTAAAAACCCAACTGTATAAATGGGTTATTGTATGTAAAAATAATGTGATATCTTGTAGCAATTGTAAGTCGCCCTGGATAAGGGCGTCTGTTAAGAAACTACTACTACTACTTCTACTACTACTACTAGGGCCATGTTCAGGGCCCTCGTCCGATCCCGGGTTAAGTTGGAGCACGCCCACGCGGAGTCCGCTGGCGACATGGCCACCTTTGTCGACCAGTGGGCTCTGGGGGGCGTGCTCTGTACCACCTCCCCTTTGGTTTTCAACATTTAATTTACAGCTCTTTTGACCGTTTTTTTCTGTTAAATTAGTTATCGCCCAGTCTTGTTAGCACCCCTTTAAAGGGGTGCTAAACTGAATTTTTTCTCCGGCCGCCTTTGGGTGGCCGGTGCACCGGCTGCCACTGGGCAGTCGGTGTAGTCCGCCCTCTGGGCAATAAATAGGACTACTACTACTACTACTACTACTTACCTTTGCTTTTCCACATCTAACCAATGTTCCCATAAAAGCAATATTGCTTCTTGTGGTGAGGTCCCCATTGGTTGCAGCAGGCTGAGGAGCAGTACATTTTGTTGAAGGGGTTGTTTCTCCTGTCAGACTTGATTCATCAATAGATAGATCAACAGCCTGCAGGGTGGAAAAAGGTTCACCAATTATATTAAGCAACCTTTGATATTTCTACAGTTTACAGTACTAATCTTCTCAATCAAAAGAAGTGAAGAGCAAGACAAGTTTCTACCATAAATGTGCATGCATAGGTTACCCTACGTAACTTTAATGCAGTATCAGCAACAATGGGCGACTTAAAATCTCCAACCATAATAATCAAAGGTGCTCTTTTCCAAGAATAATCATACTTGCCTATTAGTTTTAGGAAAAGACCCTATTTATACCTTTAGAAAACATATTGCCTAGATAACACATGGTAGTTCTACAATTTTGCTATTCATTTGATATAAACATTTTTGTTTGCCTAGCTATGTGCTTTAAACTTACCTCAAACAGACGTAAATCTGCAGGAACCCTTTCTCCAACGAACAGGCAAACTGTATCTCCTGGAACCAACTGTTGTGCAAGCATGTGTTCTAGATTCCCTTCCCTTACACTAGCAAAAAAAGTAAAAAACAAAACAAAACAAAAAAAGTGTGTCTACATATTATATACATACACATATTCTATATATATTCTATATATATATGAGAGAGAGAGAGAGAGAGAGAGAGAGAGAGAGACTGGTTTGCAGAAGTATTCACCCCTTACAAATGTCACATTTTGTTAAATTATAAATAATGTATGCAGTTTTTCAAAAAAACGTTTTTATTCAAAGCTGTAGTGGTTAAATTGAACACTGTTATATGAGGAGGAGGTTAAAGGTCAGCAAAACTTGCAAAGAAAATGTAAGTATTCAGCCCCTTAAGTCAGTACTTGGTAGAAGCACCTTTTGCAGCAATTACTGCTGAGTCTTTTTGGAGAGGTCTCTACTAGCTTTGCACAGTAGGATAGTGAAATTTTTGCCCATTCTTCACAGGAAAATTGCTCCTGTTCTGATAAGTTTGTTGGGGATCGTCAATGGACTGCAATCTTCAAGCCATAAATATTCGATTGGATTCAAGAGGTCTTTGACTGGGCCACTCAAGAACATCAATTCTCTTCTTGTTCAACCACTCCAGTGTGGCTTCGGGTCATTGTCCTGCTGAAATGTGAATTTCCTCCCCAGTTTCAGAGTATTGGCTGACTCAGACAGGTTTTCCTCAAGGGTTCGCCTGTACTTTGCACCATCCATTTTCCCCTCTATCCTAACAAGCTTCCCAGTCCCTGCTGAAGAGAAACATCCCCATAACATGATGCTGCCACCACCATGCTTGACAGTTGGGATGGTGTTGACTGGGTGATGTGCAGTGTTGGGCTTGCACCAGACGTAACGCTTGGAATTTAGACCAAAAAGTTAAATTTCTGTCTCGTCTGACCACAAAACCTTTTTCCACATGTCTGCAGTATCATCTACATGCTTTTTCACAAACTTCATACGTGTTTTAAGATGAGGCTTTTTTGAGTAATGGCTTCTTTCTTGCCACCCGTCCATACAGGCCAGCTTTGTCTAGGGACTGGCTTATTGTTGATGTATGAACACTGACTCAGGACAAAGAACTTTCAAGGTCACTGTTGGCTTCAGAGTGACATCCCAAACGGTGTGTGTTATTTATATATATATATATATATATATATATATATATATATATATATATATATATAAAGCTCAGAGCCAGCTGCCCAACATTTCGATATGTTGTACATATCTCTCATGGGAGCCTCTATATATATATATTTCAGTTTTTTATTTTTCTTAAAAATATTTCCCAGCATAAAACCAATGTCACCTTACAATAATTGATTTTGAGTTTCAGTGTTTTAAAATAAAATATCAAACAGAACGAAATTTCAATGTACCATTTGTAATTCAGTAATATGAGAGAATTGGTCAGGGGTCTGAATACTTTTGCAAGGCACTGTAGATGTAGATATATAGAGATAGAGATAGAGATAGAGATAGAGATATATAGTGCTCACCCGTTATAACGTGCTCCGTTATAGTGCACACAACATACATTTTCTGTTTCTGCATGCATTTCTAACAGCTTCAATATCAATATGTAAATAAAGTTATTGCAGAGATGTTTGATGTGGAAATCAGAATTCAACTCCAGACTGCAGCAAAGAAATCAGAAATACAACCAAGCCTTTTTTGTTTTGAACTTTATGGGAACTATGAAATCATTGGTGCCAATCAGACCTATCAAGGTCTTTATACCAAAATGCAATCAGTACTATTTTTGATACGGTACAATACGCTTTTTAATGAAAAAGAATATGTTAATTTAAAGATTTCAAAAAGTGTGTTTGCTACTAGTTATGCAACATTAACATTTTATTTTCTCAAATGAATGGTACAAATTGCATTTGAATGTAAACACCATGATAAATTAGGCCCATGGTTTCTAAACAATCCAATGCTACATTTGTGAACATTCAGTACTTCTTGTTTTGACACTTTGCAAAGTTTTGTATTGTGCATGGAAAACAAAACAGGCGGGGCGACAGGAAAATCCTTAACTGGATTAAATCAAAATAATGGCGACACTGGCCTGGTTTTCGTGAAGTTTAAAAACTCAAAATTCTCTCTCCACTGTCATGAGTTTTGTGAGGTAGCAACATTCCACTTGCTATACGAAGTGTGCGTCTAAAACATTGAGCGACTTTAAAAGGAGGTAAATCGCCTTCTCACATTAAAAAGTGATACAATTGACCAAAAAAACTCACGTTTTTTTTTTAAATACTGTTTGTGATGTAACCTCGTGCAATGTTTTACTATAACTGAAGCAATCTATTATCTGAGATCTGTTGGCAATAGCCTTGGCAAGCTTCTTCTATGTGACAATTTAGTCAGCATTTCAAATTATTGGCATTTGACTAAAATTATAGTGCTTTATAGTTTAGTTGTTTTTATAAGCAAGGTTATAATACAAATTGTACTGAAGCTACTACAAATAAAAATGCAGCCCTTTGCAATAAAGACAGACGTACATAAATAACAAAGCCCTTTGGAAAGCACAGATTTTTCTTCATCCTTTTACACTTTGGTTATCTTTGTGTTTGGTGATCGGACAACTGATTGCTTTAAGCTTAGACTTTTATGTACCTTAGCAATAAGATGCAATACAATGTACACTAGTCTTAAATTAGCATCTATCATGGGTACCAACTGAGGACCAAAAAAGTCACGTTTATACCACAAAATGTATTAAATTAGCACAGCTGGCTTTACTAGCATTACATTAAAATTAGCATTAGGGTTCCATTAGCATTCCATATGAAATCAAATTACCAAAAACCTCGACCTCCTTTGATTTAGATAAAAATGTCCATGCATGTTTCTTTGGGAGAAGTGGTTAGTGTAAATTTTAGGCCTGAGTGACATCCCATTCATGAGACACAGCTCATCAAAGTTGACCCATTTTGGACCCCCCACCTTTCCATGGTACCATAACTTCCCCTATAGTTAACACAGAAAGGTAGTTTTGGTGTTGTTTTAACGCTCTCAAATAGCATTCTATGGACAGTTCTGTCAAGTGCAAGATAAAGTTGCGTGATTCTGTGACCTTTGACCTCACCCAGGTCAAATCTCATAACCTTGGATTTTTGTCAGCGTTTGATAGATTGTAGCCTAGACCCTTATCTGCATTTCCTGCAAGTTTCATTTTGTGCAAGCCGTTGGTTGAGGCACAGCACAGAGTTGAATGCAGTGTCAGGTGAATCTTTTAAGTGAAGCGATTACACACTTAATACAATTAAACAATATTTAGTTGTAAATCAAGTACTCACCTGTTAAATTGAAGCTGCAGTGAACTGGTGCAGCTGTAATGGATTCAAGTTAATTAACTAATTTGGCCTATTAACACATGTGACTAAAGTGTAGCACAGGTGAATTAAATACAGATCAATACTGAAATGTGCCCTTTATAAAAGTAAAAAACAAGAAAACCCAACTATAACTCAACTAAGGTGTGTCCTAAACTTAGTACTTAAACTAAAAACATTTATATATTACTTATCAGTTTAACATTCTAGACAAATGTTTGTAGCTCAAATTATGTTGTTTGATATTGAAGACAATTTGTTGCATAAATGGCAAGTACTTCCAATGACTTTTAGAGTTAAAGACATCAAAGCATGCTGTGATCCATTTGCAAAAGTATGGTGGAGTACACTGCACTAAAGGTCACACCTTAAAGTAGCAGATCAAGGACCACCAGAAGCTGAACTTTGTGTATGGCCAGAAGTTATGTTACCCTTGTATGGAGTTGTTAGCCCATTGTGCTCTTGACCAAGACCAAACATCACCTTCAACACAAAGTGACCCCAAGGAGTCTAGTTCCAGAGAATCCAGCCCTCATGCTGTTCAAGACAAACAACCTGAAAACAACAAAGTTTTCGAAGGCCTTGGAGGCAATACAAGAATCTCCACTGAAGATATGGAAATTTTCACAAAAGGTATATGCAGCTCAGAAGGTAAAGAAGGTCAGAGGAGCAATGAAGAGAAAGCTAAGAAACGGTTTTCCCACAAACAGAAGTGGAAGACAGTGAAACAATCACGGAGCAGACTCAGGCAAATCAAGAGATTATGGCCCAGCTGATCAAAAAATTTAATTTAAATCAGTCAAAGTCTGCAAGTTCATATTTTGACAGCTGTCCCAATGTCTTGGTCTATACAGAGGACTGCAGCTGAGTTTGGTGCTACCTACCACATGTCCAGGACAGCCAAGGCTTTACAGGAAAAGAAGCGATGCCCATCAGATCCAAATCCAAAAATTGGGGGTGGGGGGGTGGGGGGGTGGGGAAGAGAAGGCAGGAATGAAAGATTTTTTTCTGTTTACAATAGAGTCGGGAAGGAGAGACCACCAACAAAAACAGCTTGTTCTCTGCAATCTTCCAGAGGCCTATTGTTTCTTCAAATTACAGCATGCTGACATTAAAATTGGCTTCTCCAAATCTGCAGAGCTGAAACCAAAGGAGTGTGTATTGGCAGGCAGTAGTGGTACACATGCGGTGTGTGTCTGTCTGCACAACACACCAGCATGTAAAGCTGATGTTCATTTGTTCTAAGCTTCCACAACGGAGTGCCAGTACAAAACTGCCTTTGAATCGCTATCGGCATTGCTTATCTCATGTGTCAATTGCCACTTAGCAAAGTGTGAAAATTGTCCATCGTTTGAAGATTTCAAGGGTCATCTACAAATACTCTTTCAAGATAGCCTGGTGGACGCAGTAGAGTATCGGAAGTGGACTACAACTGACAGATCCACCCTTCAGGTAATCTATGAACCTGTTGATCAGTTGATAGAGACTTTCACAAGCCAAAGATGCAGACTGCATATTATCAACAACTGAGGGATTAACTCCAAGAAAATATATTCCTAGTTGCTATGCCTATTTTGCAGAAAACGTCACTTTCGTCATGCAAGATGAAGCACAATCACATCATTGGAACAACACTCAAGCAAACATACATTCTCAGCACATCTCATATGTTGCAATATCAGAATGCATGACTCATGACACAGTCACTGTTTATCTCTTTAAAAAGCATCTTTTGAGGTTCTTGGAGAATACATTTTGGAGGCTTCCGATAAAAATCTATTACTTCTCCAACGGGTGTGCAGGGCAATATAAGAACTGTAAAAATGTCCTCAACATCTGCCAGCACATGGAAGATTTTTGCAACATCTCAAAACTCATCGCAACAAAAGCCAGCTTGCAGCATCCATACCGTGACCAGATCCAGACTCCACACCAATTGTACAGGTTTGCAAAAGACAACATTCCTGGTCTTGAAGTAGAATACTTCACGATAGCACAGTGGCAAGCTGAGCAAGATTTTCTGGAGTAATGATTCCTCAAGGTAAGAACTGTGCACACAGCATCTCCACTTCTTTTCAACCAGTTTCCAAAGCAAGTGTACAAGCATCAACTGCCTTGACAGAGTGGCTACGAAGGAAAAGGGCAACTTAAGCATAAGCGAGTGGTAAATGTCAGAGACCTGAAAATAAAATATCTACATTTCCACCACTTCTAACAATACGTTTTCTTTTCCAGGCTCAGGGATTCACTGGATTTGAACAGTGGTAATTACAGCTCCTGGAGAAGCATCACTTAAAATACCAAATATGTGCTGACAGAAGTACAACTGGTGGGGACAAAATTAAATGTGCACAATTCAGTATTGATTTATATTTAATTCACCTGTATTTGTTTGTTTTAAATTGTGTAAATAGGACAACTTGGTTAATTCATTAATATATTAATAGCTGTTACAGCTGCACCAGTTCACTGCAGCTTCAATTTAACAGGAGAGGACAGTATACAAAATATTTTAGTTTAATTGTATTAGGTGTGTATTAACTTCACTTAGAAGATTCACCTGACAGTCTGCATTCAACTCTGTGCTGTGCCTCAACCAACAGCAGGCACAAAATGAAACTTACAGGAAATGTAGATAGGGGTCTAGGCTACAATCTATCAAAAACTGACAAAAATCCAATTAACATGGCTCATACAAGTGCACAATCGCTTTCGCTGTTGTAATAAAACTCTTACTATGCAAATTGGATATTAATGATTATTTTGTTAACTTTAAATATACAGGGCAATTTCATAGAATGCACAATATTGGTTGGAGCATCGCAAAAGCTGCATTGTTTATGGATCATATCTTTAAAACTATCACATCTTTTGGAGCAGGAACAGTGCCAGAGACTCCACTCCACTCCACTCCACTCCACTCCACTCGTTTCTTTTTGCAGGTCAAAGAAGTCCCCTGGGTTGACATTGTCTATACCTTTTAGGATTTTGAATGTTTGAATCAGATCGCCGCGTAGTCTTCTTTGTTCAAGACCGAATAGATTCAATTCTTTTAGCCTGTCTGCATACGACATGCCTTTTAAACCCGGGATAATTCTGGTTGCTCTTCTTTGCACTCTTTCTAGAGCAGCAATATCCTTTTTGTAACGAGGTGACCAGAACTGAACACAATATTCTAGGTGAGGTCTTAATAATGCATTGTAAAGTTTTAACATTACTTCCCTTGATTTAAATTCAACACTTCTCACAATATATCCGAGCATCTTGTTGGCCTTTTTTATAGCTTCCCCACATTGTCTAGATGAAGACATTTCTGAGTCAACATAAACTCCTAGGTCTTTTTCATAGTTCCCTTCTTCAATTTCACTATCTGCCATATGATATTTATAATGCACATTTTTATTGCCTGCATGCAATACTTTACACTTTTCTCTATTAAATTTCATTTGCCATGTGTCAATTCTAGCCGGAGAGCATCTTAACAAATTGTATTAAAATAGTATTGGTTGAAATTTTATATGGTAAACAATATCGACCAAAATAGTACAATTCTGACATTGGATAATTTTGCACTCACCAGCACACTCTTGTTTAATCTTGTGGTTAAATTTCTATGTAATTAATATTTCTTCCTGCTTCACACAGTCCCGCCCCAAATCAGACAAATACAGCAAATTAGCAAGCTGTATAGGTCTGATTGATGGAAAGGATCCTTACAGGAAGTAATTCCTGCTCCCAGACAGGTGTGCTTTTGGTAACTAGTTAGCAAAACAATTCAATTCCTTTAGCGACAGTTCACGCAATTCACACTGACTTTACATGCTCAATAAAATCTATTAATTTGCCGTTTAGAGAGGCAAGTTAAAAACCCTGACCAGTCTTACTGTCCCAGAATTATGGGGGCAATTGGCAACCCTACTTCATGCAGACCTCCAACAAACATTTTGCTTAAAATTACAGGCAGGTGTCCCTCATCAATGGCTCAATAGCCAATCAGCCTCCCAAGGTATTCTGGGGGATGTAGTACTGTATACTTCAGGACTATATTTTAATGTCTCCTCCCCCTACTCTGTCACAATATATAACATGGATAGTAGCTATATTTATACTTTGGCCCATGCAAAAAAAAAAAAAATAAATAAATAAATAAATCTTATTGCACCTTTGTGACGTCAAAAAGTCATAATGCACGGTTACCTGTGCAATTAGATTTTTCTGTCAATTCAGATTAGATAGAGGAAAACCTGTTTGTCACAAACTTAAATGTTGTTCCGACACAGTTGCTCAAAAAATTTATTATTTCAACAAGAAAATGTCCAAGAAAACCAAATTTGACTTGGTTCTGGTAAAATCTTATCAATCTTACTGGTAACGAAAAAAAGACTGCAGTGAGTAGAAACCCAGCACTGTGTATATGGTCTGAGCTCCCTTAAAAGCCTGCTGCTGTGGAAGCTACTCCCTCTCCTTCCGTTGCTGTCTCCAAGTAACATTGCTCTAGGGGCGGGCCTTTCTACAGAGGCTCTGATCAGACTGAAACAGGTTCAGGATTGCTGCCAAATAAGAGCTAAAATTTCCTTAAGCAGTACCTTGTCTTTTCTTTATAGACCCTGTAGGTGACATCTTTTTAAAGATTACAACGATACTATTCTAAATTCAACATTTGTTATTGTGTTTGAACACCATATTTTTAAATCCATGTAATCCACGATGCCTGTATATGTATTCAAAACACAAACAAAATAAACAAAAATACATGATAGATTTATAATAAAATATATATGCAGTCAAAAAATGGTTTTGCAAATCCAAGGATAGTACTTTATTCTTTATTTGTGTAATGCTATGTCTCGTTTTTTTGTTTTGTTTGCTGTAGTTTTTTTTTTTTTTTTTGTTAAAAAAATATTTGTAGCCAAATGAGTCTGGCTGCACTTGCGGGGCTTCAACACAACTCAAAAATTGAGTGGAAACCCAGTTTAAGAAATCCTCCAGTATTTTAATATTAATTATGTTATTTCAATTTGGAAGGAGAATTTCTCTGGCTAAAAGAAAACGACATGGAAAAACACACTACCTGAAAGGTACTACCAAAATAGCGTGAGAATAAAAGGGGAGACTTCTTTTTCTTTGTCCATGGAAACCAGGCCACTAACAGTTTTAAAGTATTGCAAGACAGCACTATAAACCGATTTAATTTAAGAGATATATGCCGAAGTTATAAGTCCCTAGTCTTACTCATACTTTGAGTGACAAAACCACTCATGTCTGCAGGGGCTCCCGTGGCGCATTCGGTAAAGGCGCTCCGCGTGGAGTGCAGGATGCACCCTATAGCCTTGATGTCGCCGGTTCGAGTCCAGGCTATTCCACAGCCGAGCGTCATATACACACACACACACACACACACGCACGCACACACACAAGCCTGTTGTTCTCTCTACTGGGCCTAGTAGTCATCAACTTCTTTGTTTTGTACAAGAAATGCACCCGCAAAATTATCGGTAGGAGAGATTTCATCTTGAAGCTAGCCACAGCGCTTCCGCAGAAAACCAGATCAGAAAACTGCAAAGCTGCAGGCTGCAGCAGCTCAACCTAGATTCTGTGCTGCGAGTGACACACATGCAAGAGAAATTATATGTTACTTTCATTTTAGATAAACTACTTTTGTTTTTACTGTTTTGTATGTACATAAACCTGTTTACACACTAGTTTCTTTTGAAACATTTATTTTATTATAGTTTTTCATTTTTTGAAGTAGTGCTTTATATGAGGCTGTGTGGTCCAGTGGTTAAAGAAACAGGCTTGTAACCAAGAGGTCCCCGGTTCAAATCCCACCTCAGCCACTGACTCATTGTGTGACCCTGAGCAAGTCACTTAACCTCCTTGTGCTCCGTCTTTCGGGTGAGATGTACTTGTAAGTGACTCTGCAGCTGATGCATAGTTCACACACTCTAGTCTCTGTAAGTTGCCTTGGATAACGGCATCTGCTAAATAAACAAATAATAATAATATGTGGTAAATTAGAAAATAAACCCTTTTCTGTGTAGGTGTTTGATATGATGTGCTTGAATAAAACTTTTGAATTGTATCCGATAGTTTGTCTTCCATTTTAATGTTGATGATGTTTAAAATGTACCATGATAAATGACTGCCTTCGGCGGTTGTAGGTATGAGTATAACCGCGGCAGTTCTAGTGTTAAAGCAGTCCATAAATGTACATTTTGTGTGTGTGTGTATGTGTGTGTTTTGTACGGCCTTTCTGCTGGATATTACGTGAGATTAAGTCAGAAGAATGGGATCTTGACACAATTCCTGCTCCAGTTTACATGGGTTTTTACAGCTATTTTTATCGTGAGAAAGCGTTTGACCCTGCCCTTAAAGTCACGCTGCAAAAAGAACATCCTTTTGCTGTTTCACCATGTATTCGTGTGACAACGTCACACAATCATGACTGTAGAGTCGATTTTCACGTGCATGTAAACCCAGCCACTGAAACACATAACAGGCCATTTCCTACCAGTGACATTCTGGAGGCACTAGCTTGCCCAGTTCTTCAAGAGACTTTTCAGAGCGATATTCCTACAACAAAAAGAAGACAATTGACAATTACACAAGAATTTCCTTTAACCTTTATTCAATTACTGTATATTCAATTGGCATAATACCCAAGTTTTAACTGTAAATACAATGTTAACCTGGAGTGAAAATAGGATCACTTACAGCCAGAGCCTGTGGTTTTTAATAGAAAAGTGAAAGCCACTGTCAACAGAATTGATACCGTTGCAAGGTCTATTTCAGACCAGAAGACAAAGGGAAGCTTAATGTTCCTGCAGATAGCCTTCTCTCCTTAAACAAGAAAAACCTATCAAAGCTGAGGGAGATTATATATATATATATATATATATAGCAGACAGAGGGTGTCTAACAAACCCAAAGCAAACGGATATCTCAGCACAACCAGATACCCTGCCATGTGACACTTGCTTATGGAAATTATGAAAAATACATTTAAAAAAAATTACCTGTACAAAGGCAACTGTTACAACGATAATGATGGCCTGAAAAAAAAAAGATAAATAAATACAGCTAAAATACATTCAATTTAGACTGTATTGTTTCATTTCAAGAATATTTGCATTTGGAATATTACGCAATGAAAAAAAAAAAAAGCTCTTACCACAGTGATGCTGACAGCATCATCAATCTGATGCATTAGGACACTGATTACAGCGGATGCCAGCAAAAGCAGAATGAGAGGGTTTTTAAACTGAAAACATAAGTGAAGAGGCGGGTCAATTAAAACACAGTTCATAGCTCAATGTACATCAATGCCTTCCTACATTTACATAGAAAATTACAAACAGGCTCAGTTAAACTAGTGTACTGCCAGGAAAAACAATTTTGTGATGATCAACTTTTATTGCATTGTGAACACAGCCAACATATAAGCATACCTGTGAAATGTACTTCTTCCACAGGGGCTCTTCTTCGCAAATATCAAATTCATTGCAGCCATGGTACGCACGTCGATGGGAAACCTCACTGTGACTCAAACCATACTGCAGGTCAGCCTGTTAAAGAAAGCAATCAAAGGTCAATGCAAATCTCGGTAACTAAATACAAATATATTACAACTTTAAGAATGTACATTTGTTCTAGAGGGGTGATAGGAGAGGGGTAGATGTACATGTGATCCAGAAAATAAGCTTAGTACACTTTCATAACCTGAATTTGTTGTTTAGAAGAGGCTCAGAGTAAGTAGCAGGGTTCTGAAAAACACTACTTTGTACACCTATAACTTTAAAAGTCTGTTTCAAAGCTCTTTTCAAAATGTCCGCCGTTGTGCACTGGGTTTGAGTTGTGCCTTCTAAAATCCCTGCAGGAAGGAGGACTATTTGAAAGCTTTAAACCGACTTTAAAAAGTCATAAGTAGGGATGTGCTTTTGGTACATTTTTTATCAAGGTTTAAATGCTATGCAGGTGTCAGCGTTTAAAACCATATCTACGCACACACACTCTTTATATTACATTATGATGTATACTGACAGCCCTGGTTAGTAGTATTTTCCAAGAAAAGAACCTCTAAATAAGCAAATAACGTTTTAACAAATCGCAAAGACTTAACTACAAAGTTTAAAAAAATAAAATAAAATGTATACACCAAAGTATATATTGAAATTAGGGCTGTCACTCGATTCAATTATGGGCATTTGAGTAACCTGAAGAATTTGGTCTTTTAAAAGCATTTGTTTTATTATTTATTTCTTGCAAAATGTTTCTTTGTATTTGTACTGCGCTATTGAGATATACCTGTGCTGGCCCTGTGGGCACAAAGTGAATAAACTACGCTTTTTTAAATAATATTATATTCAAACAGCTTACTTTTTTTTTTTTCCTTTTTAAATATCTCCGTCTGTTGACAAATTACAGATATCATGGACATTTTTTATTTATTTATTTTAAACAAAATGATTTGCGTAGAAGTGTACTGGCAAATTAAAGCCTATACAAAATTTATTTACACATGTGTTCTCAATTAATATTGTACACCCTGTCCTTTTAAAATCGTGTAATACGTATTCACAGTCTCCATCTAGAACATTCTGTATGGCTGTTTGCTTTTTACTGCATTTAGTATTTCCATCTAGAGTAATTCTGAATGTCTTCATTTCAAATGATGAAGCATTGAACTTGTGTTTTTGTGTACGGCAATGCTATATTTTTCAGAACTTACTCTTAAAGATCCAATTTTGCTGTAGTAGAATGCAGTACTGTTAGCAGTCATGGTAACCCAGTTGGCATGCAGTACTGATTTCTATTTCACAATCACAAAAAAGTAAATTCACAGTCTTGATAAATTTAAAACATTTTATTTATAACTTGCCATTTTGTAGTTAAAACTCTAACCACAACAACAACAGTTAAGATTGTGATGCATACTGTATTAAAACACAGTACAGCAGAGAGTCATATTACAGCAGGGATGTAGATAAAAGCCAGGAGCAGGTAAAAATATACACCAATTTTTTTTAAAAAAAACTCTGCCAGTTTCCTCGTCCTGGAATAAATGTAAACTCTTGAGCTTTTCAGTCCCAAGACATTGCTATGTATGCCATATTCCTAGCTTTATGAAATATTAAGTAAATCCCTGAGAACCTATTGTATATTAAATCCCTAGACTAGAGGTTTTCACCCTTTTTTTTTTTTTAAATTGTACCCCTTCTATCAGGTTTCAGCTTAAGTACCCCTTTACAATTTTTACTCTACTGAATGGTACTACAGTTGCAATAAAAGACAGAATAATCTGATTAACAATATATCATTTATGTCACAACAGTTTGGGACTGAAACTGCTGATTTAGGACAGAATACCAAACAGCAATTCTTAAAAGTTGTGTATTACAAGATTTGGATGCACAGAATATGGGAATCTTTTCGGAAAAACACGTATTTGGTTTCTATTTGATAAAGTTATTATAAATAATCCAAAATAGTCTGCAATGTAAATGTGTATCTCGTTACAATTTACTTGCCATCTCAGCATAATTATGTGTGCCATTTAAAATGTTGCACTTTCTGTAGACTTGTTTAGTCCTTAGTTTTCTTTTGCAAGTGAGCAATCATTAGGTTATCATAATCCAGGATCCCTGAAAATAGAAATGTAACCATTACTGAATGGGATATCTCGCTGCTCCTTTAAGAGCACCATTGTGCCAGGCGTTCTCTCTGCCCCCAGGAGATAAATACAAGTGACACATAAGGCTCAGCACCATTTTCTCTTCAGGCCTGCTGCGTTTGAGGGAATGCCGCGACCTTGAAGGGTAATGGTTACCTTCATATTTGAGGGAACCAGGGTTATGATAATAACCAAACGTTTCCTTTCAAGTACGAAATGTAACCATTATCGAATGGGATACAATGCCCAAGTCATCGCAAGTGAAGGACTTGCAGTACCGGCAGCTGTGCTAAAAGGAAGATAAACTGCCTTTAAAATTCTGGCCAAAGACCGGGTCCATGGCACATGGTCCACAGCACAGTGAGGGAGGGCCCTCATGCAGTGTATATGCTGCAAGGTTACACCACTACCATAATGCAACACCAACTCCGATGGACAGGCCATGTCATCCGGATGCCCAACTCACGCCTCCCGAAACAGATCATGTACTCCCAGTTGAGGGAAGGTCAGCGAGCCCCTGGCGGGCAAAAGAAACGCTACAAAGACAACATCAAAACAAACCTGAAGAAATTCAACATCACCTCCAACAACTGAGAAGACACTGCACTAAATAGACACAGCTGGAGGAAAATCGTTCAAGAGGGGGCTGCACTACACGAAAAGGATCTTCGCTGTGCCGCAGAGGACAAGCGGCAGCTACGCAAGGAGAGACTCAACACCAGGAAGGTCCAACTACCAACCACAACCAACACTCACCCCTGCCCACACTGCACCAAAATATGTGGCTCCCGGATCGGCCTTTACAGCCATCTGAAGACCCACAAATAGAAGACTATGGAGGACAATCATACTCGACTCGAGTGATCGCCGATGATGACACCGAGTAACCTCAGCATTTAACACCAGAAGTCCAAATAAGGTGTGATGCTAACTACCCCAGGACTTAAAAAATGGAACAAAATAAAAAAAGTGTGTTAAAAAAGGCAGAATGAGTCGCTGCCTGTAACACTCTGGTCCCAAAACCAGGGTTCTGCTGATATACGACATTCAGTCTGGTAAAATTATGATGCATACTGCAGCGTTGTAAATGTCTGACAGATGCGCTCTGAAATAACACCCAAGAGGTTGCAAGGCCTCTTGTGGAGTGACCAGTTTGGCTAGATCATACGCAATCCTGACCGTGTCTACAATCCACCTCGACAGCCACTGTTTAGACAGGGCTTGTCCGTGGAACTTAGACCCAAAGCAAACAAACAATTACTCGGATTGCCGCCAACTTTGGGTGCGGTCAACGTAATACGCCAGTGCCCTACTGGACAGAGCATATGGAGCTTTCTCCCTCTTGAAAAACAGAACATGCTTTTGGGAGAAAGGCAGGATTAGTGCAGAGGGTAACCTTAGTTCTCATCTCCGCAAAAAACAAACAGGCTTTCGCCTTTGAGAATGCTTGCATTTCACCGACCCACTTGGCGGAGGTAAAAGCAAGCAGGAAAGTGGTCTTAAGGGCAGGAATTTCAATTCTGCTGAATGTAAGGGGTCACATGACAGTTTTTTAAGTGTGTCCAGCATTACACTGAGCAACCAGCGAGGGACAAGGTCCTTCCTAGGGGGTCTTAACCTCCGAGCACCCTTCAAAAACTGTCCCGCCAAGAAGTGTGCTCCTGGCGAGACAGAGTCAATTTTAATATGGCAAGCCGATATAGCTGCCTGGTAGACCTTAAATGTGGAGGGAGATTTCCCTTCATCAAAAAGGCCCTGCAATTGCAGTATATCTGCCATGGGGCAAGTTGTGGGGTCCAGTTCACACGACTGACACAAAGTCTGGAAGACCCTCCCATTTGTAGCCGTACTGGGAAAGGGTAGACACTGCCCTGGCATTTTGAAGGGTGACAATGACCCTGTCAGATAACCTGAGGTGACTCAAATGTCTCCTCTTAGGGGTTGGACCCAGAGATGCAGGCCTGCTGGGTCTGGATGCAACAAAGTGCCCAGATAACCTGACCGCAGCTCCAAAGTATTTAGTGGAGGCCCTGCACCCCCTGGCCATTCCAGACAGCATCACAACCTAGGCAGGAAGCGTCTGTGGTCACCACCTCTCCTCGTGACACTGCCCAGAACTATGACCAAGCTGTATGAGCTGGTTGTTTCCACCACGGAAGAGCTTTCAGTGAAGGACCCGGTGCTTGAACCAGGCTTGGGAGAGTGTGCATGTGCAGGAGCCCTATGGTGAGAACCTGAGATGTTGCTGCCATCAGCCCAGAAGTCTCTGGAAGGTCAGTACCATCACCACTGCACTGGGCTGAAAAAAGCTCCAAACAGACCGGGTTTTACAGGGAAGTGAAAATAGACTTCCTCGAGGTCCACTGTAGTGAACCAGTTGCCTGATCTGACTGACTGCAATAGCTGTTGCATTGTCAGCATCTTGAACTTTCGTACTCTCAAGTACAGACGTCTGAGGTAGAGGATCGGTCTGAGATCAAGCACCAAAAAATACCTGGAGTGAAACACATTGTTGTTACGAAAGGGAGGAGAACCAAAACAAAACTGCAGAGAGTAGCCGACCTTGATGGTAGTAAGCACCCAGGTGTCTGTGGTGCATGATTAGCAATAATCCAGATGGGCCTAAAAAAATGGGCCCTGGACTTGTGGCAGCAAAACCCAAGGACTGCTGGCTTGCAGGGAATTGCGTCTGCGCCTGCTGCTTGAGAGTAGTGCGACGGTAATTGCATCAGCCTATGTGCTACACACCATGAAAGCGGTTCTGCGCATTAGCCCTAGCATGGGCTGTATGAACCTGCACCTGCATCTGGGGCCGAGGGTGCCTGTTCCTCCATTACTTTGCCGGCTTATGGGCTGGGGGCTTCTGCTTGGGGAGGAGGTGTGCCAACTGGTGTATAGCAGCAGGAACCCTATCAAAGATGGAGCACTTATGCTCAACCTCCGTGGGCCAAGGCACCTGCAATGCCGTGGTAGCACGTCTGATAAGGGCAGCGAGGTCCACCGACAGGGAGGGGCTTACCGTGATAGTCAAGATATCAGACTCTGCGTCGTCGGAAGATTAATTCTTGGGTGTCCTCCTGTGCTGGTTCTGGGTCAGGAAATGGTGCCTGAATCCTGGGGACTGAGACAACAGGGGACTTCGCAGCAGCTATGTCAAAAGGGACTGCTGCTGGTTCATAGCTTCAAAAAGCTTTTCAAACTCCCTCTGCATGCTCCCTTCCTAGGTAGTGGATGCACCTGTCACGCTTATCCTCTGCCAGAATGTTTCTCTTCCAAACAGCACAAGGGTGAAACCTAGGCATGGTGCAAGGCTGAAAAACATTCAGCCGTGCAATGCACACGCACAAGAAACAGACAGCAATGCTGACTAGTGCTGAAACTGTTTTGTACACAGAGTGCACAAGAATGGAGCACTGTAAACATTCTTGGTGCCGAACCGCACCAAACCGATTCTGGTATGAACCAGATGACCGGTACTGACCTTGGTAACAATAAAAGGTAGCTGGTACCTACTTTGGTACTGACCAGGCGTTAGAGACAGAATGTGTAAAGGGAACAGAGTGCCCTGGACTGGATGGCCTGACAATTCATTCTCAGGGTTAGGTGGAAGTCGGCCATCTAGAAAGGGGGCACAGCTGCGGTACATTAAGTCATCACTCCAGAAGGAAAGCGACGAGGTGTGATAGAAGAATGATAGAATAATCGCACGAAGAGTTCTAATCTAATATGTTTGGGTGATCTCTGTGATTTGTATAACCTGAATAATGATATTATATGAAGTTTGATGTTAACAAAGTATTAGATTTACAATGTTGAACTAACACACTGGAATGTGGCCAAGGGTCAGCAGCCCTGTTTTCAGAGAAGTGCATGACTCAGCGACATGAGAATAGGACACTGTCTCAAATGAAAATATTTTGAGACAGCGATAATTCCTCTTTTCTCCCCAGTCACTTAGCTAATATTCTTGTATTAGGGGAATCAACTTTGTGGGACCTGACAGACACTCTCTCCCTAGCAACTAGAAAAATCAGCCAATCAGAAAAGTCGGTAGGCAACAGTATCAAGAATACCACAAGGTTGGTTTGAGCTGACTAAGGAAGATAAGAATTACCACAAGTCATGAACTCTGTGCAAAAACTGATTATATAAGGAACTGTTTGACTTAGTGTATTTTGAGCTTTCTTTGCGGTTGCTTGCAGAGTCTGTGACACTCTGTTGAATGCTCCAGTCTGCAGACTAATAAAGTATGAGTTGCTCCAACTTGTCTCTGTCTCAATCGTTCCCTCAGCACGGGACCGGTGCCTGCTCGGTTGTATGCAGAAAATTCCACCACATATATGGCGACGAGGATGGGATCCTGAACTCCATCCGCTGATCGTCCCGGGAAACGGAGTAAATCACCGGTGAGACCTAATCCTTAAACTTGGGTCAGGACGCCCGCAACTAAGAGGGTTGGCGGAGTCCGCTCCGAATCTGGCTGGCATCAGTGAGGCGGATAAAGGATCCCAAACAAAACAGCCCTGCTGAGGCGGTGAGTAGAGACAATCTGGACCAGCGATTTGATTAGGAAAAGCCCCCAGAGAACTACAAGGCTGACCCTGTGAGTAGCATAGTTTATGGAAACTATTGCTCACACTACACAGGAGACCAAGTGGTCAGGGCAGGCCCCCAGAGAACTACAAGGCTGACCCTGTGCGATACACAGGAGACCGAGTGGTCAGGGCAGACCCCAGAGAACTACAAGGCTGACCCTGTGAGCAGAGCAGTTTACGGAGACTGTTGCTGGCACTACACAGGAGACCAAGTAGTCAGAGCACTGTGAGGCTGTGATCACTAACCCCCGTGACGGTGAGGCAGATTATGGGAGAACTGTCATAGCACTGCACGGGAGCACGGGTTGTGATCTAACGAAGAAAGCCACAGTGGCTTGTACTAGTACAGGGTAGGGAACCAAAATTAAATAGACGTCTTATTGTGGAGTGCTCGGGATGATGATGAGATCTTGAGTGTTTCGCGTGTTTGTCTGAAAAGTTTTCGTATTAAGTGGACTAGAATGAATGGTAGATTCTTGTTTTAAAGGAAAATATTACAATAAATGGGCGATTTATATTGAGTTTGGAGGATCTGGTGTTACGTAAAATGCCAGGACAAGTTTCTCCTTGAGAGGAACATTAAGTGCAAGTAACGTAGCTCATTATAGAAACGGACTGGGAGTTCTGTGTAAGGTAAATGGTTATTGAAATCCCAGGAATGATTATCGTTCATGAAGTGAATTGAAGTAATAACTTGTTCCTAGAAAAAGCTACTGAACTAATAGTCCATCTTTTGTGTTTGTTCCTTTCCGTTTGTTTATCTGTTTATGTGCACATGTGGTTTATATTGAGCGCGAATGTCAGAATTGTATTTTGAATGCACTTGCTGACTTCCTTTGCGCTGCGTATTAAAAGTTTATAAGATTGGTGCTACGGGCTGTCACGTCGAGTCCTTCCAAAAGACCCCACTACAGATTTAACATAATAAACAATTTGCAATTAATTGTCGCGCTGACTTGTCTGTTATTGACTGTCCAAGGAGGATGAGTATGTTTAATTACCATCCCCAATATTTAGTGGATCCAGTCGCTAACAGTTGAGTTTGTACTTCGACTGTTTGCTGGACCAGGACTTGAGACCTGACAGAGGGTAAATTAAGTCCCAGTAGACGGGCATGTAAGGTCTAGTGTTTTGCCGATTGCGGCATTGTTGTGTAACTGGAATTCCTTGTGAGATGTGATTGAGTGACCCGGGTCTGGTTGTGTGTGTGTGTGTGGATGTGAAGAGAAAGGAAAAAAGGAACTTATGATGCAAACAGTGCAGAATAAGAAAACAAGTAAAGACAAAAAGCTGGAACGCCTGGCACCCCCGCCCCTATTGCAGCCGTGGCAAGGTGGGGGGAAGAATTACAGTAATGGTGAATGTTTTACTTGTGGAAAGTTAGGACACAGGGCAAATAACTGCCCCCAGAAGTCTGATGAATGCTTTGCTTGTGGGAAACTGGGACACCGATGGAAAAAGTGCCCTCAAAGGGAATGTTTTACCTGTGGAGAGTTAGGACATAGGGCGAAAAAGTGCCCTCAAAGACCCAAGGAAAATAAAATGTAATGTAAAAGCGTGAGTAGCTTGGAGACAGTGTATATATATATGTATGTGTATATATATATATATATATATATATATATATATATATATATATATATATATACGCATGTATATGTGTATCACGTTGTAGGCAAGCAAGGCTGGTAGATGTACCGATTGTAAATGGGGAGGTAACTTATTTAGATCACCAGCTGTCAGCCAAGGGGAAATCCCTGTGTAAAGACAGCATTGAAGCGATACTGTAAACACCATAGCCTGTAACTAAAAAATAAATGATGATTTTCCCCGTAGAAGAAGAAGTAGAGAAGCAGGAAAAAGGCAAAGTATAGAAAGCGCAAGAGGTTATGTTGCAGAAAGTTAGTGGTATAGGATGAGTGGGTTAGAACACTTGGCATTTAGAAAGCTGTGTTCTTGAGAGGTCAGATTGCAAACAGGGGCAGAAGCCTAAATGTGACAATTGTGGTAATCTCGGGCATAGGCGCGGTGATTGTTTCGTTATAGGACCAAGTAAAAGAACTGGACAAACCACACAGTCAGCTAAAGTGAAAGCACACAGTCAAGGAACAGATTTTTTGTCTTTAGGCAACGAAAAAGTGAACAAGCCAGCTAAGGAAGCAATGCGGTTTCCTGTTAACCACAAAACAGCAGCTGTGTCAGTAGATATATTTTGTTATACTTGCACAGATAGAAACGGAATGCATTGATAAAAAAAAAAAGGACAGACGAAAAAACAGGTTGAGTGCCGACGGGTCTATTAAGGATCCGGGCAAGAAACAGCAGTCTATTATAGACACACAAAATAGACACAAGGAGGGAAAAGAGATGTCAATGGTTTGGTTAATACATAGTGCTGATGGTGACACAAACTAGTGTAGCAGTGAAGCTCCTACATGGGGTTAAGTGAGTACATTGGACACAGACCAAACGGTACCATCGCGTGGATACATCTCAGTTTGAATTTGCTGACACTGAATACCCTGAAACTAATGGTATATCTCTTTCCACAGACAGCGGGAGCAGCAACGGACAGTAACATGATTTGTGTTCCAGGTATTATGTCATTCCAGAGTCGGAGAAGATTCCACACCTCTGGGCGTGGAACGAGACATGTACAGAGAGACAAGCTTTGGGGGCCCCCTGGAAGAACTGCACGTGAATCCTTAGACAACGACAGGGTAATGGATG
Source organism: Acipenser ruthenus (assembly GCF_902713425.1). NCBI lineage: Eukaryota > Metazoa > Chordata > Actinopteri > Acipenseriformes > Acipenseridae > Acipenser > Acipenser ruthenus. The sequence continues at coordinate 47,412,629 of NC_081191.1, read as the reverse complement.
GAAACAAAGACCACTTCCCTTCGAGAGTGACATAGAGGGAACGTGGCAACCTGTGCGTTTGATAAGCCAGAATAATGCAATGACTCCAGCACAGTTTGAACAATGTCCTACTTGTCCTACTTGTGATATAACAGTGGGAGGGCTCCAGTATGAGTCAATATGCAACTGAACTGTAAGCAGTAACGCGTCATTGGAGGTGGACTGTCTCTGGACGAAAAAAAAAAAAAAAAAACTATACCAAACAGTGACAACAGGAGCAAACTAATGCAACAAGCAATTGGACATGTGTTAATGTGACAGGGCAAAGTATAGCACACAGAGTGCGAAATACATGGTATATGGGAGGTATGAAGCTACAGTTCCACTCCACTCAATGTCCCCCGTTAACGCCCTCTCCCCCAGACAGGTTGCTAGCTGTGGGGAGGGCAAAACCATTTGTGATGGGAGTAACCTGGTTGTAAACGTTGGTAAGAATAAACATTGAAGATATCAAACAACAATACACCAAAAGGTGTGGTGAGTTTAGACTATTAACTAAAATATTGAATAAAACCTTTAATCGTGAATTGGATACTTACCAACGTAACGCAGGTGGCCGTCAAAGGAGGGGTCTGATTGACGACATTGCTGGGTGGTTCGGGGCTGTGAATTCAGGCCTCAATTCCATATATAATATACAGCAGGACAATGAAAACCATGGCCGGTTTCTGAAAACAGGTGATGCTATTCAGAGATTGGCCATGGCTGAACAAATGACTGGTGAAAGACGGTTGATACAATAATTGAAGATGTAAATTTGACAGCTTGGAGAGAACGGGTGTTGCGTGGGATATGACCGGATACTGATATGTACTGAACGATGTGATGAAGATATTTGTTTTATTTTAATAGTGCCACATGCCACCAGTCGGGTCCACCACAGTACCGGGATAAATGTCAGTAACCTAGGGGTAGTAATTGGAACATGGGATATCGTCCCACAAATAGACATGGGTTAGTCAGTGTGCCCAAAATGCCACCCTGTACTTCAAGGCCACTGAGTGTATTGAATTTGGTGATGCTGTTCTGTGTGACCATGCTGGCAGCCTTAACCTGTCAATGTAAATGATGGAAGCAATGGTACACCCAAAGCTAGGGTACGAAAGATGCACTCAGATGAGGAATGGAACATGGTGTGTAATCACCTCAAGCATGGGGGTGGGAAGTAGCGGCCAGGTATGCCTCATGTCGCCGGCTGTGTGTTTTCACCCACAGGGTGTTGTGACTGTGGGACACCTGAGCATGCACCCCAATCCACCTATTAATATCACAGGCATTATTGAAGATGCTGAAGAATGGATGAAGACAATTAATCATACAGGTATGCTGATGGCATTGGCACACATTAACGCAGCTTATGGACGTTCACTCAAGAGTAGTGATAGCTAGAGTGCAGGTGTTGCTGGCGGGCAACACTGGTCAACTAATATTAGCAGATGCCTGATTATGCGGGTGGGGTATCCTATGTGGATTAGCTGGAGAAAGTGCTGGAGTGGACTGGGCTGACTAGTGGAATGTAGCGGGACATGCGTCCTCGCTTATTTCATTATTGGTACTGCTTATTGCTATGTTATTGTCTGTTATTTGAAATATGTGTTTAAAGAAACAAGAGATCACTTACAGGGCTAGCCAATGTTGTTTGTAATATGCATCAAGAAACTGTGCACCAAAGCATTGGACACCACCTAACTATGCCACTGCTTACTACTGAGAACCTGTGCAATGAAGATAACAACCCTTTCAGTGATATGGCTGACGATGTTGTATAATTATTCTATCTAACAATAGTTGTAATAATATTTACAAAAGGAGGGAATGTGATAGAAGAATGATAGAATAATCGCACGAAGAGTTCTAATCTAATATGTTTGGGTGATCTCTGTGATTTGTATAACCTGAATAATGATATTATATGAAGTTTGATGTTAACAAAGTATTAGATTTACAATGTTGAACTAACACACTGGAATGTGGCCAAGGGTCAGCAGCCCTGTTTTCAGAGAAGTGCATGAGTCAGCGACATGAGAATAGGACACTGTCTCAAATGATAATATTTTGAGACAGCGATAATTCCTCTTTTCTCCCCAGTCACTTAGCTAATATTCTTGTATTAGGGGAATCAACTTTGTGGGACCTGACAGACACTCTCTCCCTAGCAACTAGAAAAATCAGCCAATCAGAAAAGTCAGTAGGCAACAGTATCAAGAATACCACAAGGTTGGTTTGAGCTGACTAAGGAAGATAAGAATTACCACAAGTCATGAACTCTGTGCAAAAACTGATTATATAAGGAACTGTTTGACTTAGTGTATTTTGAGCTTTCTTTGCGGTTGCTTGCAGAGTCTGTGACACTCTGTTGAATGCTCCAGTCTGCAGACTAATAAAGTATGAGTTGCTCCAACTTGTCTCTGTCTCAATCGTTCCCTCAGCACGGGACCAGTGCCTGCTCGGTTGTATGCAGAAAATTCCACCACAGAGGCAACCATGGATTGAAGAAAAAACAGTTGCACTCAATAACCAATGGGGCGTGACTGAAGGTACAAAAAGGGGACGTGGCTAGGTGATCTGTTCCTTTGTAATGGTTAAGCTGAACCGGAAGGAGTACTGTGGAATTATCTTGAGTGTTTGGTTTGTTTTGTCATGTCTAAAACATACTTGATTTGTTGTTATTAGACAGCTAAACACTAGTCAGAGCTGTCACTACAGGCCAGCACTAAACCTGGAGAACACTGCACCTTTAATCACGAATAAATTGTAAATCACCACGAGCACAATAATAAATCACTCTGGACTTGTGAACGTGTGTCTTTGTGTGTGTTCTACTGTGTTTATTATTTACTAACTGTGTCTTATTTCGGGACTGCAACCCATTGTTTTGAAACAGTGCAATACACATTACTGGGTATTGCCTGGCATTATTCTTTGTGGTCGCCAGACCAGGATTATAACAATAAAACCTGTTTGGATCGTGAACTTTGTTGTCTGTCTTTTGTTTCACAATCACATCATCACTACACCGGCGCACCGCAAACCACTTTGCCACACCAGGTCACTGGTACCGGCTCTGGTTTACTGTAGGAATGCCTTGGTACCGAAAATGGGTGGTGCCACCTCTGTACCAGGAGAAGTGGCATGCAAGTGAAGACCTGAAAAAGCCACTGGCAACTGCAAGCATGCACTGTTAAACAAAGGGGCTGCTAACTAGAAAAAATCCACTAGCCTTCATTGTCAGTGACGCAAAAGCAGACACAGCTACGGCAAAGAGACGCTCGGAATATTCTCCGGTCGAAAAAGCTCCTGCCAATTCAACAGCACAGTGTAGCTAAAAAGCCATTAACACTCGCAGTGTCTCAGGATACTGTCTGTGTACAAAGGTGATCCTGGTACAGAGACAGCCTAGGCACGTGCTGGGTTTCTGAAAGCAAACAGAAAATAAAAAAAAACTTGTAAAAAAAAAAAGAAAAAAAAATCACACAGTGCCTATAGTAAGTATTCACCCCCCTTGGACGTTTTCACAGTTTGTTGTGTTACAACCTGAAATCTTGATGCATTTAAATGGGATTTCTTTTCCTTTGATTTACACAACCTACTCAACACTTTCAATGTGTGAAAAAATGGGAGGGTGAAAAAACAAATCAATTAAAAATAAAAACTTGAAAAGTCTTCATCAGATAAGTATTCACCCCCTTTGCTATGACACTCCTAAATAAGCTTAGGTGCAACCAATTGCCTTCAGAATTCACACAATAATTAAAAAATGGAGTCCATCTGCGTGCAATAAAAGTGGTTCACATGATTTCAGATTAAATACACCTGTCTCTGTAAGGTCCCACAGTTGGGTAGTGCATTCAAAGCAAAGATACTACCATGAAAACCAAGGAGCTTTCAAAACAACTTTGGGATAAAGTTGTGGAAAGGCACAGATCAAGGGAGGGGTATAAAAAGATTTCAAAAGGCATTGAATATCCCTTGGTGCACAGGTCAAGTCGATCATTAAGAAGTGGAAGGTATACGGCACCACCCAGAATCTCCGCCCAAACTGAGCAGCCGGGTAATAAGGGCATTGGTCAGAGAAGCCAGCAAGAGGCCAATGACAACTCTGAAAGACAGCGTTCCATGGCTGAGATGGAAGAAACTGTCCAGGTGTCAACAATAGCTCAGGTACTCCAGAAATCTGGCCTGTATGGAAGAGTGGTAAGAAGGAAGCCATTTCTGAAAAAAGCCCATGTAAAATCCCGCTTGCAAAAAGGCATGTGGGAGACTCTGAAAAAGATGTGGCAAAAGATTCTGAGGTCCGATGAAGCAAAAATTGAACTATTTGGCCTAAATGCAAAGCGTTATGTCTGGCGCAAACCCAACATAGCACATGACCCAGGTAACATCATCCTTACTGTGAAGCATGGTGGTGGCAGCATCATGCTATGGGGATGCTTTTCATCGGCAGGGACTGGGAAGCTTGTCAGGGTAGAGGATGGAGCTAAATACAGGCAAATCCTTGAGGAAAACCTGCTTCAGTCTGCAAAAGACCTACCACTGGGACGGAGATTCACCTTTCAGCAGGACAATGACCCCAAGCACACAGCCAAAGCAACACTGGAGTGGCTTAAAAACAAGAAAGTGAATGTCCTAGAGTGGCCCAGTCAAAGCCCGGACTTGAATCCGGTTGAGAATCTGTGGCAAGGCATGAAGATTGCTGTCCACCAACGATCCCCATCCAACTTGACAGAGCTTGAACAATTTTGCCAAGAAGAATGGGCGAATATTGCAGGATCCAGATGTGCAAACCTGGTAGAGACTTACCCCAAAAGACTCACAGCTGTAATTGATGCCAAAGGTGGTTCTACCAAATATTGTCCCAGGGGGGTGAATACTTATCTAACTAAGACATTTCAGTTTTTTTTTTTTTTTTTTCATTAAGTGTTTCACAATAAATTCTCTTGCCTCTTCAAAGTGTTGAGTAGGTTGTGTAAATCAAAAGGAAGAAAAATCCAATTTAAATGCATCAAAATGTCAGGTTGTAACACAACAAACTGTGAAAACGTCCAAGCGGGGTGAATATTTACTATAGGCACTGTATATACAAATAAATAAAATGGAGCAAGCAAGAAAATATATTGACTCTCGAAGAGTGTGAAAATTTAGCCACAGCAAAGGACTGAATCCCAAGAAAGGGGCGGGAAGGGCAAGGTCGTGGGGGGGACTTAATGATCAGAAAAAATGATCAGCTTAAAGTGAAATTATTTCAATTTTGAAATGAGAGAAAGTAAATATGTATCAACTTCTCTGAAGTTTTGACAAAGTCAGAGCTCACTCCTTTCCTCAGGCAGGCTGAAAGAAAGATGGTGCTCAGCCTAATGCGCCATTCGTATTTATATCATGGGGGCAGAGACCTCACCTGACAAAACAGGGCTCTTAAAAGAGTAGCTTTGATAGAAGTGCTCAGTTAATTCTATGAAACACCGAAAACAATTCAACCAGTCGCTATTGTTACTAAAATGCAGCACGCCTTAGTAATGGAAACATGTTCAATTGAAATTAGGCGTGCGTTCAGGTGGATGATAATTTTAAAACTATAGGTCAGACTGTAACTTTGACCTGCTAAATAAATGTAGTTTAGAGAGAATATATAATACCGTATAAGTAAGGCTCTGTGAAAATCGCGGACATTTTCTTTAAAATTCACGGCAGTGTCACAGGTAAAGTATCATATTTTGTGAAATGTGCACGGAAATATGTTACAAATTATCTATACAGATGATTATTATTTTTTTTAAAACAACAAATATACAGATAAATGCACAGATATCAAAATTAACATAAATTATTCAAGCACTTTACAATAGCTTGTATTGGTGTTGTAATTAACAGCCTGTAGGTAAAGTTTATCTGCAAGGACAGTTTTCAGTTCTAGTACGTCAGATGCACGTTCACCATTTAGGTTTTGCAAAACAAATACAATGTGTGTAACCCATACTGATCTTGTGCATCAGTCGACTCGCCAGTGATCGCTGACAAGCAACCAGACTGTTTTACCAATTCCATAATCTCCTGCTTGTCATACTCGGCAACTTCAGGTAAGTATTCACGTCTCAGCTTGGCTGATGAAGGAATTGCTCCACCATTTACTACACTGTCTGAAGAATTTCCGTAACTTTTGGTTGTCCAACTTTTCAAAAGGGATATTTGCACAAACAAACGCCTCTGTCACGTCAATTTAGTAAGTGGACTTTTGGAATATGGAAGTCATCGTTTGTTTCTTTGCAAGTAAAGCAGTCTTATTACTGCTCTGGATTTCCGCCTTTCTCTTTCGGTGAATACTTGCTGTCAACAGACAAGTTTCGTTAGTGATCTACAGCAACGTTGCAGGTCATACAGAAGAGCTTACCTCCATTGCTGTGTAAACTCCTGCTGGATACTGGTTTACATGATCTGCTGCAGACACATTTTTAGCCTTTTTAAAAACATCCATTTTATTGTTTCCAGTGTGTAGTATTTTAATTTCCCGCTTAAATTGCATATAGTCACATGACAATCACTGCACAGCACTGTATGCCTGGTGAATATTACACACAGGCACATGTCAGAGCTGTACAGTTTTTCTTTAATTTGATTTTTTTTTTGTATTAACTACAAATAATTACATTTTTATTTCTTAATTTTGTAAAAATCGCAGTATTGGGCTAATTTCACAAATTCCACGCAGCCCTTGAAATCGCAATTTTCACAGGGCCCTACGTACAAGTCATCCTGCGTACCCCCTATGACCCTTACCCATGTCAAAACACCTGCCTTCTAAAAGTACTTGATTTTCTTTTCAGACACGGAAACATACCTGTAAAATGCAGACTACTTCATTCACCGGGAGTTCACTCGCTCTTTTTGACGTTAGCACCGGAACCATTTTCTCATCTTCACAGCGAGGTAGACCTTCAGCATGCTACATAGACACAAAAACAGTATAAGATAGGCTGTACATTACAGGAGGAACTGCTGAACTGAAACATGGCACCATTCTGTTGGACATTTTTTTTTTTTAGAAAAGAGAAATATGTTGTGCCCTATATGTTGGAAAACAGGTTTTTATTTATAAAACGTCAATATAGGTTCTATTGCCAGTATTTTTTTTCCCCCACAAAAAAGCCCACAGTACTGAAGTCCCATCTGTAAACCCACTGTAGCTGAATTTACATATTTACACTTATTCTATAAATACCACCTGCTTGCAAATGCACAAATACACTACCACTGTACTATAGGATTACACTTGATGCATGTTTTATATGCAACCAAAATCAACAGGATGATTTCTCATTCCGTCACTTTCCGCCTGATAATTTTGAAATACTATATATATATATATATATATATATATATATATATATATATATATATATATATATATATATATATAATCTTGTCAAATTAGTATTACAGCAGTCCCACACTAAATCGTACATGTCAGTGCAGTTTAAAAAAAAAAAATAATAATAATAATAATAAAAATAATTCACACAACCATTTATTTTATATGTATAAATCACTGCACTGAAATACCATTAATGTAAAACAGTTTACTCTGCTGTTCAGACAAAGACACAACTGGTTGTTACAGACAGAAGCACAACCTATTAGTAAACTGCATTACACAGGCTTTGACAATGTCACTTCTACATAAAGCCTCTATGTACAATTTAACGTTAACATAGATTGTACGTTTTCAAATCTTTTCAAAAACTGTAACTGGCAACACAAAAGTTACGTAAAACATTTATGAGATTTATAGAATCAGACAGATGTTTCTGAATATGGAGGAAGAAGACGTGGTTATGGGTAGGGTGGTATTGTTTTCATTGTAAAAAATGCTTCTTTTTAGTCTAGAAATAGTTATTTTAAGATATTTCACAATTAAACTATGGCCAAACATTTTGCATCACCCTATAATAACGAGCAACAGGAAATGAGTAACAAATAATCTCAAACAATGTTATTGGCAACAAAAGCATTGTTTAAATAAAATTAGAAGTACAGATACTATTTGTTTGTATTCTTTATTGAAATGTTTCTTGTGCTGCTTTAAAAAAAAACGGGGGAATCTGAGCAATACACATAGCCCCGGCACCACAGAGATAACAGACATAAAACAAATAAGATAGCTGCTTCTGCATCCAGCGCTCAATGAATCACAGACATTTGCAGAGCTTTTTGAGATGTTCTAATAATAAAATAATGACTTGGATCACATTATTGAGGAGTTTGGTGATAAAACGAGTGATCAGGAGATGATTTATCAGTATGCACGACTATGAAGAGGTATGTGAAAAATACAGCGAACAAGGGGTGGGGCGGGGCTGGAGATGCAGTACTGAGTGTCCTGTTGACATGCAATGCCTTTTGTACCTGTTTTACTGTGAAGAAAAACACTTTCAAACAACGCGTCTAAAATAAACTGCACGTGTGAAAATAAATTGGACCCAACGCACCTGAGACACGCTGAATAAATGGACCGCAAAGGGTTAATCCTCCAATAATATGCGCCACCGGGCAGCAAGTATGCCAAAGGCATTTTCAACAATCCTACGAGCTCTTGATAAGCGGTAGTTGAAAATCTTATCGTGAGGGAGATTGCGTCCCGAATATGGCCTCATTAAATACGTCTTCAGAGGGAATACTGCATCCCCCTCATGACATATGGTCAAGCTTTTGCGCATCTGGTAGATAGCTGTCAGATGGCTCATGCATCGCCTTGACCTCCACTCCTCTACCCATTGCAGAATCTGAACAAACGCCAGCATCACTGGTTCTTCCATAACCTCCCAATTGTATGACACAGAACCTTTAGTCAGCTTCTACAAGTGCCACGAGTAGATGGACAAATTGTAATTGAAGAACTGCGTGCCTGTGTTAAATGGTTGTTTGTATAGCAATGTGCTTCCCATCAATTACACCGATACAGTTGAGGAAGTTCCAGCGCTCACCAAACCGTTTGCCGATAATTTTCCAATCAGCTTCTGTTGGTTTTGGCATGTATATATCAATAAGAGCTTCACAATTGCTTGACATGTTTCCTTAATAATAACACAAACTGTCTGTATCCCTAGGCGGTAGCTGCAGACTAGGCGTCCATATGAATCCCCTGTAGCCAGAACCTGAAAAAATAGAAAAATGTTAATTTGTTAAAATATTAATGTGATCAAAATTGTAAAAATAATGAATTTATCTTAAAGTAAAGGAGTGAAAAAAATAGCCTATTATCATGTTCGTGACTGAATGTTTTGAGTGATTTTTTTTTTTTTTTTTTAGAGAATATGATCTTTAAATTTCAGCTGAGAAATACTCTAGTATGCATGACAATTAAAGTTTTACATTTTCCCTTCAAATATGTAATCTCAAACATAATGCTCTACTGCCAAATTAAATGACCTGTTCTTATTAGCAATTTCAATTTTTAGTTATGGCATCCCTTCAGTGCATGGCAAACTGAGTCCTAATCAGCCGATCAACTGCATTATGCTACATTTCACATTTGACCCCTTCACAAGACAAGCACCAAAATAAAACAATAACATATAGTGTGTTTCTTACCACTGATGCGATGCAAAACAAAACTGAAGCAATTTCAATCCTCATTCCTACATTAACAGCGTATACAGCTGCTTACAGCAGCGCTTTAGAAGGGGGCGGGAGGATGTGGGTCGTTCCTCCAATTAAAACCTGTGCTCAGATCACCCGCTCTACTAGTGGGCGTACTGTGATTCAATAAGTCAAGAGTTCGTCATCAGAGGAAAAGCCTCTGCCTCCTTGCTTCCTTTATGGAACCTCCACTGTTCCCGACCCATCAGCCACAAAACCACATCCAGATTCAACACTATTTCCCATCCCAGTTCCAGGATAAGCCCCACCTGCAGTAGCTTTAAGAGGTTTAACTTTTTCTGAATATAAGACGCATTTGCTAAACTTATGATTTTCACATTTACTTATTTATTTAGTTAGTTAGTTAGTGCATGTGTGTTAAAGGTGTGTAGATTGATAAAAAAAACAGGATAGTGGAAACTAATTTCTGCCTTGAGTTATCTTTCTTATTTGTCACTGCCAAACTAACTTTAATTCATGAAATGAAATAATGTTTTTAAAATTCTTACCTCAAGATGTGACAGCCAGCCTCTGTTTTACTTCGTTGGGTTCCCTGAAATTGGTTCTCTTCTTCGTGATATCAGCTCCCACCAGACTGAGCAAATGCTCCATTTGCTAAGAATCCATACGGAAGTATGTCTTGAACTGCTGACTGTCCAGGAGCAACTCATTCACTAGGTGATAATATTCCCTTGCTCTTTTCATTTTTTATGTCGTGCACCCAAAGCCTTTGTCTTCTTTGGTGTCTACGACGCAGGAGAAGTATTTCAGCAGCACTGAGTCTGTCAGTCCATGCTTGTACTAGCTGTCAATAACAAATATGGGAAATATATACGGATAGGGTCACATGTAAGTTTCTGGACTTTGTAGATACAAAATTTGCTTCAGTCGTTCGTGTCCAGTATAAAACCACCTTTACGCTTCAGTTTAAAAAATGTGATATGCTGGCTTCTTTTTCCTTTATAGACTGACATCACAGTCAGCATTCCCACCAAAGCTAAAATGCGCGCATTTTTCACAATAACTGGCAACAACCTTCGCACTCAGTTTAGTAACTTTCACAAGTTATTATCATAAACATCAACCTCAAATCGAGACTCCAACATCAAGATTAAAGTATCATTTTGAGAGCATTCTTGCAAAGCATTAACAAAAGCATATTTGCGCAGAGATCGAAATTACCACCTGCGGGTTAATTCGGTCTGTGGCGGGTACGTTTTTGTACACTTAACACTTTGAATGCCAGTGGCTCTGTGCTAGTGGTGCGAATTTGCGACAGACCGCTGTACCTTTAAACAGAAGATATTGGCTAAAAAAACAAGAAAATTGAAAAAATTAAGTCACCACAACTTTTGCTTTCGATTGGTCTATTTAATATATGCTATCATTCAATGTTTTTTTTTTCTGATTGACTTACAATAAAGTCAAATATTATTTAAAGATGTGTGGAAAATATTTTGCTGGACAACCGATCAAGAAAATAACTTGGTATGTTTTCAGTGTCTGTGTGTGAAGAGCATAGCAGGTAGCTTGTCAGATTGAGTGCCGTGGGAAACTTACAGAAACAAACCCCCTCAAAGACATCTTGGGCTGTACTGCCTTTCTCTCCGTGATTTACTTTTTACAAATAAAAATGCTACCACAGAACAGCAAAAACAGTTCAGAAAAAAATGCTGAAAATTATTTTCACTGAAGAAAATAAGATCGCCTTGGCAGTGCTGTCTGTGTATGTCTTGAATTACTCGTTTTTTTTTTTTTAGAATGGCAAAAAAAACACACACTGCACTGCAGGCTGCTGGTCTTCTATTTGCCAACCAAGATAGTGAGCCCGAAAGTTGTGCTCCTGAGGACAGTTTAGCTACCGAGACAGGAAGAGACGAGGTAGGAGAGAAGAAAAAAAAAAAAAAACACACACTAATAAAAAAACTATTGTATATAAGTGTAATCATATTTGTTCTAGATATACCAAATGAAAACAAATAAAACTAGGGTTTTCTTGAATTTTTGCATTCTATTTGTATGGCTTACACGCATCTATTTACATATCTTTAAAAAGATACAGTATTCTTATTCTTTATGGCCACACTTTGTTAGAACCTTTCCAATCTGTAATTTACACTTTATATTTTATAACAAAAAAATAATAAAGTTTAGCAAGCATTTGAATCACTGTTCCCATGTAGTACATTTGTTTGGGTAACTGCAGAAAATAATGATCAGACTTGTGAATGAATATTAGGCTCTGACAAGCTCATACTGTCCAGACTGTAACGTCCCCATTTTTCAATGTGTGGAACTTTTTGTGTTGAAGGCCAATTAATGACTCAAATGTGTCATTCTTAGATAAACTAGTAATTGTATTCATTAATGTATTTATTTGTACTAAATTAAGTATGAATTATAATAGGGGTCTCTACAACATTTAGTGTTTGGGTTGTATAGTGAAAACATTGTATTTATTGAATGTATTGTATATAGTTAATTCAATTCTACATGTAAAAATTATATATTTTTTACTTTTAAATATGCATCTTTGGTCTCTCTATATATTAATTTGAACAACTTGCATTGTTGAAATATTTATTGTTGTTTTGTGAATTAAAAAAAAAGGTTAATAAAAAAATTAATAAAAATAGGATATTACATAGCTTTCAAACACTATCCTCTCCTGAAGACATACGGTGATAAAGTACTGTATAAAATAATTTATTAGGAAATAATTTCACATTTACCATAAATTGTACAGATTTTTACCCAGTTTTCCAATCAAATACTAAAATGCATACCTTTACAACCAACCATTTCATAGCCTGCAAAGTAGGGAATATATTACCCTTTTGTACTTTTGTTGTATCATTTTTTTTTGGGGGGGGGGGGGGGGGAGAGATACTCAAGGATATATAAAACCACTTACTAAATCATGCGGAATGTTGGTGAAAGACAACATTGTATGGGAATACAATGTGGCATTCAAAGTATTACGGCCGGTTTATATTCCATCGCTTGACTGTCATTGAAGAGCAAGGTGACCTGCGATCATCGCTGTCGTGTCGCCGTGCAGTTTATACTTTCTACCGGCAGTCGCCCTGATCAAACTGCACTCGCTGACAGTTCAAATCAACTGAACTTTGACCTCGTCGCTATGGTTATTACAACGCCAAAATGGATGACCGGTTGTTTGTCGAGAAGCTGCTCAGTGTTTATCCCTGCGTATATGCAGTCGATAGAGCTGATTATAAAGTTCAGATGAAAAAGGAGAACGCATGGGTATTATTTGCTGAACAAATGCACATTTTAACCTCACTGAAAGTGTAACTGGTGAAGTTTTAATTTTAAAACAGCGACTGCCGTTATAAACACTTTGTATATTATGAAGTGCCCCAGGTCCAACACGTTGTTATTATTATTATTATTACTGTGCTACAAGATTTTTTTTTTTTTTTTTTTTTTTTTTTTTTAAATACAGCATAGCACGTCCAATATTTTCAGTAAGAAGAAGAAGAAGAATTTGCGTGCTACAAACTATGAAAAAGGGATTCAAATGATTGCTAGTAAACTAGAATGCAACCATGTTAAAGTAAATTCTTATTTGGTAGTTAAGATTAATTTTGGTGAATTTACTATTTGCTGGAATTAATTGTATCTTGAACTGACTTGTTTTAAAGCTTGAAAAAACCAGCAGATCCTCAGTCAGAAAGTGTGACAATAGAAAATAGCATTTTTTATATAAATTGTTTAAAACTATTGTTAATATAGGGTTAATGAACAGACTGGGCTAAATCTAGGAATGAGTATTTATGCACTACATTGCTGACGTAGAAAGAAGGCAGCTGCAAGAGAAAATAAAAGGTGCAAAGTTCCTGTCAATGATGTCAGATGGTTTAACCGATAGCACTTATCATAGAAGAGGAGCTAGTATATGTATGATTTTGCCAGAAAGGGCGGGTGACTGTGCAGTTTGTGTGCATGCAGTCTGTGGATAGGGCAGATGCCCAGCACATCTCAGAAGCTATATCTTCACTCCTGAGGCAGATTGTTTCAGACCCTGTTGAGACTGCTCATAAATGCTGCTTGTTTTTGCATTTTCTTTTGTTGTCGTCTCCCCCCGGAACGATGTTGGCCGGTAAAATGTCTGTGTGGCCGGTGGATTTTTCCATCCACTTTTAGTGCATGGAAAAGTTAATTTCAAGCCCTGTTTACGTCTGTCTTGCAGCTGATTCTCTGATTTCCCTCTGTAAAAATGCACGTCACATTCGTGCAGAGCTAGTTCGGGCACCAGCGAATCTGTACTAGTACAGGGTAGGCGAAGCAGGCGTCTGGCGATTCTGCCTCTATGGAGAGTGCTGCTCATGAACTTTGCTGTTTTTAACTCTTTGTATAATTGAACATTATTTAGAAGTATAAATACTCTGGTAAACAAATAAAAATCACATACTTTGACATTTTTTGTTTTATTTCCCTTTAAAAAAAAATAATAATAATTCAGAAACTGGTAAAAATGGAAATCAAAATATTAATTTAGTCAAAAATACACATTTAAGGTGTATAATATAATAATTGAAGACATACCATTTTTTTTTTGCAAGTTGAGTTTATTCATCACGCGACTTAAATCACGTGTCTCTGCTGAAACTCAACATGGCAACTGCACCAACGAAGAAAGAAAATACAATGCTTCAGTGAAAAACCAAGGTACTTTAGTATTAGCAATACTAAAACCATGGCTGTTTCTCAATTACAATATATTAATCAGACAATGAAGAAATGAGCTCAAAGCTATTTTTCTAGATAAACATTCCTTAAAGAAAACTGATCGCTTTACTGTGTAAAGGACGTAGGCCCAGATATTCAAAAGGTTTGTGCAATGTGCAGAGGGTTATGTGCGTCGCAAATGGCCATTATAAGCGAATGCGCAAAATGTGCCATATTCAAAACTTTTTGCGTGCCACAATCCGTTTTCGCTGTGCACAAATATAATGCATGCGTAGCATAATTTGGCGGGCGTGGCCTACAATTTGCAAGATCCTGCCAAGTTCGAAATTATGCGCCAAGCACAAAACCAGTTTTGCGAGGCACAAAATAACTCAATAAGCAAGCCTTAACTCCACACACATCACTCCAGCACTCACTCACCCAATCACTGACGTGAAATGCAGGCGCTTTCCGAATTACTACAACAATGGAAAACACCCAGCGATCATACAAAGTTCCGTCCACATCTACATAATGATTATATGCAAAACAACAATTGTGATAGCAGCACCACTAGTTGTAATACATGTTTAAAAAATAAACAGGTAAGCTGCAATCATAATTGTTCTTTCAGACCAAAAGAAAACTAATCACTTTCCCAAGCACGCTTTCTTGGTGCTGAAAGAATAACTCCCAAAACAGAATCAAGAGTACAGCCCGGTATCATAGTGCATACCGTCGGTGTGTAACATAGACCAAGCCGGCAGATACTAAACAACTACCTGTATAATGCAGGAAAGCTTTACTTTAATAGACACATACAGCAGTATATCAACTCTAGATCGATCAAGCAACAGTTTGCACCTCCTTACCTTGCATTCACATAGATTTCAATATCAAAGACACTGCTTATACAGTAGTAGGCTAGGCTACTGATTACTGTACAGTCTTTAAAAAAAGAAATACACATTACAAAAATCATATCAGTCCAGACACGGAGCAACAGCGGTTTGATAAGCGGGATCACGCCTAATACCGAGAGAAAATAAATAAATAAATAAATAAATAAATAAATAAATAAATAAATAAACAAAACGGATGGTTCTGTAACAGAAAACAAGTCAAAAAATGTAAATGAATTGGAATAAGTAACATGTACTCATATTTGTGTGACGCCTGTCAATTATGAAGACAGAAGAGAAATCAAATTCACTTCCCAGCAAACAGCACAGCATTGATACATCTGTCTGAAATCCATAGAATCTGTGATGGCCCTTTAAATATTTAGCTTATTAGCCATGCGAATATAACAAACGTCAGAAAAAACACTTGTCATTAGCTCATTTACCACGTGGACTGTATGCCATGCCATGCCTACTACAGCATGAACACAGAGTGCGCCACTGAAGCGCCAGATCAACCGAGGATAACACCCGCCGCAGTGTCACTCTTTCTGTTGCACCAATTACAAAAACTGCTTGAAGGCAATTGCCAAACCCCTTCCTTCTTAGAATATCCACCTTATTCTGGCATCACCCCAGTCAGATACGTGATGGACTACTGTATATGATAAATTACTACAATACAATAAAAAAATATGCGTTTGGTGAAATTTGTCATGTGACCGGTTATACGTTTAGCATATTATTAAATGTTTGACCATAGTTTACACGTTTAAAACATTTAAAATTCCCATCCCTACCAATTAGAAAAAATACTTGGAGGCAATTGCCAAACCCCTTCCTTTTTACAATTGCTCTCAAGTGAAGACGGTATGCATGCATAGTTTTGAAATGTATTTTACTTCTTTTCATATAGTGACATATTTTGAGTACTTAGGTAATAAATTAAATGCTCGAGCAATGATTTTTGTTTAGAGGTCTCAAATACTCAAACTCGTCCCTATTAACACTATACTCTATCTCCTTCAAGGCATAGTATTCATATTTTAAATTAAAGGTAAAGCAGTAGGCCTAGATCATGTACAGTTTTGGCTATTTTTATGCAGTGGCCTGTTTGGGGTGTGTGCTCATTCTGTTTAATTGTACAGCACCATTAAGCAGGAAATTGGTAACTAAACCATATTTCATTTTCCCACTCAGTCATTCAGACCAAGCAAAACATACAATACAATGACAAGCTCTCAGCTACAATTATACATTGCAATAACACAAAGCCTTATTTACTATGCTACAGTAGTACAAACACTCACTCCCAGGCAATAAGTAACATCAAATCGTAAGCAATTACACTTACAGTAAGCCTACTTTATGGTTTTCATTCACATCACAGAAATACAGTAAAGTACTGTGCACAAGCCTTGCCACCTTTAACAAAAATACTCACTTCCCCAGAGATCAATCAAGTACAGAAGGCCCTACATCCAGTAATGATACAGTATTTGTATACTTTGATCAGAATAACTGTGCACAGTATAGGCCTAATGTTTCTTCTATTCAGTTTTCCTCATTTGAATAAACTAATATGGTTTTAAACAGAAAAGCTTTACTGAGGTGGATTCAGATAATTAGGTCACACATGTACTTAAACCTGGATAAGGCTCCCATTCTTAGAACAGCCAATACGGACGGAGTAACCTCATGGCATGCCAGTACCGTTTCGCATACAACACACATGCTGAAGTAAGGTCACTGCAATCACCAGAAACACATTCTAACTTGAATTATGTAAAAGGGGCTGAAAAAGATAAGTGGGGTCTGACAAATAATAAAATAAACTTAATAAAACAATGTTACAAACAACATAATTGTAATAAATTGTGCTTCAACACATAGCCTTGTTTATAAAACAAGAGCAAGCGTCAGTGGAACAATTGTGTGCCGCTCCCTAGGAACCCCCAGTCACGGTCGGCAGTGAAATAGCCTGGATTCAAACCTGCGATCTCCAGGCATCCTGCACTCCATGCGGAGTGCCTTTACTGAATGCGCCACTCAGGAGTCTGTCTGCTTAGAAAGGGTTGGCCATGGCCCAGGGCAGACAAAAACATTGTTCAGACTGCCTCCAACTTTTCATCCTGTCAACTTAGTACGCCATGGCCCACACTTGGCACAGCATATGGAGTTGCTGCTCCCTGTCAGACTGGAAAGGAGGTGGAAGGTGTTGGATAAACATATACTCTAGAGAAACTGTAGTTTAAAAATTAGCTAGATTTCACAGACTAAGCTAAATTTGAAATTGAAAAAGGTGATTGCACTGTATTCTGTGTCATTTCCCTTAAAATACCTTTGTCTAAACATCAAGTTTTTAACTTCAAAAGGAAATAGGCAAAATGTTTATTCCCTCTTTCTGCGAAATCGTAACTTTCTTCCAGTGGCGGCTGGTGAGGTCTATGGCAGCAGAGGCGGGAGCGCGAGTGGAGAATTAGTGAGTTTGAGCTGTGGCTGAACCCAACTGTACGGCACTTTTATGTGTGTTGGTGTGTGTGTCAGAGGAGCCTACCTGCGTATATAAGGGTGTCACAGAGCAGCTCGCAGGTTGATGGTGTTAGTGTGGAAAAGGCTCCCTAGGTGGGTGGTTAGCTGAAGACATATTATTCTCCCTCCCTTTCTGTGATCAGACGGCGCCACACAGCAGGGCAAACTGGTTGGATCTCTCTCTCTCTCTCTCTCTCTCTCTCTCTCTCTCATTAATAAAAAAATGCATGTTTGCTTTAAAGAGTTTTTTGGGAGAATTATAGTTAAATATAATTAAATAATATATTAATATCACATGAGATACACCATAGCTAGTGCTTCCTTGTTCTGCATTTAACCACCAATGTAATTTGAAGAAAAAGAGAATCCCCCCTATAAATGTATTTTAACTATAATGTACATCACTTACAAATGTCCAGAAATAAGCATACAACTGTACAATTTCTCAGTAGAATTGTAATAATTTCATAATAAATAACAATAATAAGCATAACAATTAAGCACAAAATGTTATGACAACATTGAAAACTAACTGACATACAAACAAAAGCTGGCTTTAAGAATTTAAATTTTAAATTTATAATAGTTAAGATGTTGATTAAAAAAATAAATAAATAAGGAGCTCCTCTCCTACCTCCCTAATTACTAAGGCTTCCTCCAAATATAATTTCCTAATTGGTGTAACTGCGATAATTAAAATTGTGAAGTTCAAAATTCCAATTGTATCTAGCTCACTCTGTCTCCATCTCTCGCTCTCTCACTGCTCTCAATCCTCGCTCTCTTGCACATGTGCAATACAGGGTCGGTGGTGCTGTCTCCCTGTACTAAAAAAATTACTGCACTTAATCCAATAAGAAAACGCTTTCAAGCACCACGTGTGTTGTGCAATTTCAATGGGAAGAAACCGAGATAGGCAAAGCCCACGGGAGGAAGCGCCACCATTAGAATTGCACCTGCAGAGGGCGATATATTGCTTGCAATCTCTATTTTTGTACTGTTAACACACGCACCTACATGCGAAAGAGATGTAAATTATCTGCGATTTAAGTAGACCCCTAGCCATAAGGTCCCCCGTGCCAGACTGAGCAGTTCACGCTGCTTGGGTAGTCTCCATGTCTGGCCGCTCAGGAGCTGCATTAGGGTTTAAAACCAGTCTCCTGGGCCAATAAGGACTACTAGAAGCATCTCTGTGCCAGTCCTGCCTGATTTTCTCCAGACACAGCAGGAGCAAGGCGAGCAGTAGGAAGGCAAATAACAGTTGCCTCAGCCACTGGTGTGCCAAGGCATTTACCGCCAGCGGGTCTCTGTCTCCTATTAAGGAGAACCAGAGGGGACAGAGGGTTGATTCCTGGGAGGCAAGAGATCAATCTCTGCTCTCCCAAATGAGGCTCACTACCTCAGGGTTAGCCTCCACTTTGAGCCGCTGGGACCCTCCTTGAGAGGTCCACCACCCAGGTTATCATCCCGGGCAGCTCTGAGAAGTTGGCCCCCCTACAAACAGCACAAACGTTGAGTCATATATCATTTGTTTGTGCTAGTTTGTGCCGTTATAGTTTGGAAGATATTAACAATATTTTTCTTAGGGGAGGGACGTCACTCAGCCCCCCTACAATAACGGAATTGAACCAAACGTGTCTCATTCGTTTGTGCCGTTGAAATGAACGTTAGTGCAGCTATGGTTTTTAATATATTAATTATTTTGTAGGGGAGTTGTCTTTTTTTTTTTTTTTTTCAAACTGAGCAAGCAACAACACACGAGAAATAGATAGATGTGTTTGTTTGTACAGATGCTGGTATACCACCACAAAATATAAGCTACTTGATGCATTTCGTGACACAGAATTATCCCAAAATGTAACAAAATGAATCGCTAATTTGGAAACACGTCAGAATGTGATATGTAGGGTTTAAGTATTTCACTACCGCATCCCATCTAGCCTACCTCTCTTGATCTGCCTTTTAGTTTGTAGTTGTGTTAAAGTCAAATCAAGTATTGCTTTTCCTCTGCTGCTGCTAAGTATTTGAATAAATGTTTGGCACACAACTCAGCCACAGGCAATTGTTTATTTTTGTGAATACGTAAATATGTAAATACTCTAGCTTCATATTTTCAGTTTTTATCTATTTCCTTTGCATTTTATAAACATGTCCCTTTTCAATAAATACAATTTTTTTCTGCTATATGCATACATTCAATTAAACCTTGTAAGGGCTAAACACATTCCTTTTTTATTATGCACTGTTCAATAACATGCATTTTCAATTGGCATTTCATTTTCAATGTGACATGGATCCATTAAATCGGCTGCCTTTATACTATTATAGATGCAATAAAGAAGGAATTCCTGGGACGGGCAAACGTTTGAGTAAAGCGTTTAAACACCTGTGCAAAAGTGGTGCAGAGGCAGCCGAGGCAAGCCACTGCACATATTGGGGGAGGGGGGAAAGGGCTTCTGTTTTAATATTGTGTCTAGCGTCTTCTTGAGGTAACAATAGCGAAAAACTGCGAGTCAGATTTTTATTTTAGTCTGTAAATAAAATTATGTAAAACACAATAATTAGCAAAAATGATTAGCTAACAAGTACTTACCCAATAGGCTCCTTCTGTCAGGTCAGTTCTTGAAAGGAAAAATTGGTTGCGGTCTGTGACTGCAGAGTTTTTATGTCCTCAGGGGCGGGCCATGACTGCGTCACAGGCTCATTGAGCAGCTTTGATGTATCTTATTTCAAGTTTCGGGTCCTCAAGAGGTAAATACCCATTCAGTAATGGTTACACTTCGTACTTAAAAGGGAACCATAGGCTTTTACATGTACAGTACCACATTTCTTTTACAGCAAAAACAGCGCTCCAGATAAGCTGCATACTGGGTGTTTTACGCAAGATATTTAATTTTAATGCGTAAAGAATATGCATAGCAATTTTGCTGCACAGCTTGAGTTTGCTTGTTACCAAGCTTCTTGTACTTTGTTGGTTCCCGGCATTTTAATCGTCAATTGTGAATATACTGCATACGGTACCTAGAGAATGGATAACAGTAATGTTGAGAAAGCTAATTGTAGCCTACCTGAGAATTGCCAGAAACATGTGACCAATAAGTCTGGGTTTTCAGTTTAAAAAAAATAAAAAGCACAGCTGAATCCATTCACTTGCAATGTGTGTTTGTGACTGGTGAATAAGCGAAATGATTCTTGATCCACAGGACTTCTCGGCACAGTCTCAATCCCCCTCAACCTAACCTACCAGTTAATTATTTGTCAACCGAATTATTAGATGGAAAATCTATATATTAAATACCATATTCTTAATTGGAGAGAGTCGGGATGCTTTATATTGCTATAGTAAGCAATCAATAAAAAATACAATATTATCGTTTAGTGCAGTATCAGTTCAAACTTTATAAATATAGTTTTGGACATTTGTTTTTAGATTTTTGAGGAGCATGCCTGTCGACTTGGAAAGGGAGCGCGCAAGAGACTGAGAAAGAAAGATTTACAGAAAACTACTATAAAAACTGCAACAGCCTAGTACTAGTGGGAGGACACTGAACGCAGCAGCAAATTACATTGAAAATACCAACTTTTGGACTATAATTATATTAATGAAGGACTAAATGGCTGCGGAAGAGACATTGTTGGACTTTTCAGGTGGAAAACAAGGAAAGCCATATGTACAGTATTTATTAAAAGTACTTACAACTTCAAGGTACAGTACATGCTGCGTGAAGGTAGCCTGATTCACACTAACTCAAACCACCACCACACTGCTTTCCTGCAGCTTTCACTCTGTCTTTGCTGTACTTTCACACTACTCTCCTGCATGTTTCACGTGACTAACGATTTGTGGTCAAGGAATGCAACTGCAGAAGTACAGGACTTTTAAGACTGAAACAGTCAACAACAGATACACGTCAATACTGTATATATTTATGAAGTAATTCTGTAAAAAAGCTCAAATGGACAGATTCAAGTACTGTAAATGCTTCTAAGCCGAGGGTCTACATGTTGCCAGAAAACTAGAAAGGGAGATCTTTCTCCAAAGTTTCGGGCAACATTACATCATAGAAGGCTGTGTGGTCCAGTGGTTAAAGAAAAGGTCTTGTAACCAGGAGGTCCCCGGTTCAAATCCCACCTCAGCCACTGACTCATTGTGTGACTTAACCTCCTTGTGCTCCGTCTTTCAGGTGAGACGTAATTGTAAGTGACTCTGCAGCTGATGCATAGTTCACACACCCTAGTCTCTGTAAGTCGTCTTGGATAAAGGCGTCTGCTAAATAAACAAATAATAGGATAGTCAACCAATGAAAAAATCATGTGACTGACTATCACGCCAGCGAAAGGTGAAGCCAGTGTGGGATGTCATCAGGGAAAGTGTCATGACAAATTTCTTCCATTATGGGCCTGGTTGTCTTACATATATTTATGGATATAAAAGTTATAGTTAACCAGTATACACTTTGGTGGTCTCCATTAACAACACAATGAAATAACTTAAAAGCCATTTATATTTTAGCTGTAAATGCACAACGGTTCAAATAATTGTAGGTAAACAAAATACATGTTTTAGTTAAATCAATAAAGGCGTCCATTTAATAAATAAAACAGGTGTCTGAAAACGTTCGTTTTAATAAAATCAATTTCAAGCTGTTTTAATAGCATTACAGTTGTATTTGTATAATTATTTGTTTGAAAGATGTAATTTAAATATCAGAAAAATTATTAAATGGCGATCAGACATTGTATCATTGTAAGTAGTTATTTCGGAGATGTATTAGTTGATTGGTGCAAGAGTAGAGTTGCAACGTTCTGTTACAGTATGTATAGTAAGATATTCAGATTTCCATGACAGTTTAAACAACCCACCACCAATACGCACATCTGGAACGCCCTGTGGCTCCCCAAGGTTTGGACATTACCTTATCAGGCCTGTCAGAGAATGTAATCGAGTACCCCTGCTGCATAAGTTTTAAAACTAAACACAGTCAACCTCGGTTAACTCGACTGGTGGGTAACTCGACACGTTCGCTTAATTCAACAGACAGTGTTGGTCCCAGATTTTCTCCATAAAAACATATGCATCCTGCCTCTTTTAATCTGACACCACACTTTACTCGTAACTTGATACTTATTACCGGTACAAAAGGGATAAATACTATTAAAAAAGACTAGTGGATAACTCAACACTCTTGTTTCAATTTTAGGCCGGGGCTGATGAGTCCTGTGCTGTTTGTTTACGTTTGGTTAATAAAACCTGACTTTTTCTTTTGAACCAGCGCACCTTCTACAAAGTTTTAATGCAATTATAAGTGCAGCACCACTCAGTGCAATAATGCTTTCATCCACCTTGGAAGTGTGGGGCGGAAAAAAACACATGCTGCTTGAAAAAATTGACTGACAATTTTTCCTGATAATGTTTCCTTGACTATTTTTGAAGAAACATGTTTCCTTGTGTATGCTGGGCTTAAAGGCCTTACCAATGAGACTTTTTGATGAGTCACTTGGCAATCTAACATCCAAACAATTGTTGTAGAAAGCTGCAATTACGAATTCAAAATTTAGAGATCAGATATGTCAAGGCAGGTGTCTGGCCCTTTAGAATTGAATTTAAAAGAGATATATGAGGTATATGAAAGAAAAGGTTTTTAAAAAATGTACATAAAAGGTTTAAAAGATTAAAACATCTTTATATATACTGTATATTGTTTTTTTTTTTTAAATGGTGCCTTGGGTCAGAACTTCAGTCAGTTACCTTGGGTATTAGCTGTGACATTTCACTAACAGTTGAGTGTTTTTTGTTTTTTCATGTGACTGGAAACGGATCATTCATTCGCAACTACCAAGTATCAGTTCATAACGAGAGAGAAGTGAAAAATTAGTTGCTTTCAATTGGCTTTAAAGCTCAGGTTATTGGGGATAACAAGCTTGTCAGCAGAATTTTCAAAGCGTGTGTTTTTGCATGTTAATGCCATAGCTCAAGTGCACCCATGGTTAACTCGACACCATGGATAAGTCAATACTAAAAATGGCATCTCCGTGGGATGTCGAGTTAACCCGAGGTTCACTGTACTTTTCTTTCTAATTTCTTTCTACAGTTTCTTCCTGTTGTAGAATGAAGTATAAAGGTGTTCCATGAAAGCAGAAGCAACAGATTTCACTCTACATTTTCTGGCAACATGTAGCTTTGTGTCCCCCTGGCTTTAGAGGGAAATAATTGTAAAAGTTAAATCAACTACACAGTGATTGTACTTATTCTGTAAGACTGTAATGAGGAGGGAAAATAAAACAGAGCTCATGATGGGCTAGGCACACTACTGTCAACACTCTACCCTGTTTCATTTTTTTTCTTTTTGAAAAGCTTCAGGTAACAACTTTCTGCTCACCAAATCTAGCTACAGTAGGTACTGTTTTGTTTCTTTCTAAAAATAGCCTGAACTACTGTCCTTCAGATTCCATTGAATGGTAACAACCGAGCCTAATACTAAATTGACAAAGGGGTATTGAGGTGCAAAGCACTGAACATTTAAAAAGGTAAAACAGGGCAGTAACTTTTTAAATTGCTCAACATTACATCAATATGGAAATTTATACAAATTCAGGATTTTATTTTTTCAAAAAACAAAACCTCCACAACCCAAAATAACCAGTTTATCTGCGGGCTTGCTTTACAAAATGCAAAACTGCATGTGTATTTATTTTAATCCAAATTAGCGAGTGGAAGCAATAAGTACAGGGAGTGCTTGTTTCTATGTAACCTCACAATACTGTTCAATAGGTGTGCAAACATTAAGTAGGCTAATCATGCCATGAACATGCTATAATACACACAAGCTTTTGTAGTTTGTTTTTTCCACTGTGACATTTAACATGGTAATGCTTGTTTTAAACTTTTTAAATGCAAAGGATGTCAATATTAATAATAAATATGTAGGCTACTTGACATCACATGGAATTCTGACCTTCAAAGCTACTGTACATAGACCAGGTCATTCCAGAAACACTTGTGTTGAATTCACATCAATCCTTTTTAACACTGAGTGTATGAAATGGAGTGTATGAATGCTGCTGCCACTTTACTGCTGTCATGACACCTTTAAAAAGGATACGCCAGAGAACGCTTTAAGAAATTAACCTTTCTACAGCATGCCTCTGTGCCAATTTCAAATTCCTGACACCAAACTGAAAGCTTTACGCCCACAGCACAGCAAATACTTGAGCGCTCTGATAATAGAACAGGTTTCTTTTGACTTCAATTGTCCCAGCCCAGTCAGCTGTTTCACTTTCAATGGGACCTTAAAACAACTAATTGACCAGTAATAGTTCAAAAGCGACATGAATGGACTCTGAGCGCGAGTTAATTGGTCATGTGACTTTACAAGATGGTGACTTCTACAGTCTACAGATGCCTACATTAGTGCAATGTTTACGTTGTAGTAATTTCTGTTTAGCCTAGCAGTAGTTAACGTAACATTATGCAACATAAAAAGTGTAGCTTATTTTAAATATTTAAGTTATACTTAATGATACATTTCATTCGTGCTAGATTTACCTGTCACACATTTAACTGAAACATTCATAAGAATTAGCATAGGAAAATAAGATAGTACTACTGGTGATAGCCAGATGACAGGAGCATGCATAACATTTATGTGAGCACTTCTCAAAGAACTTGTTCCAGATTCGTGTTTTTAACTATTTAACAGAAACGATGATGTGAACGAGGATTTTAAGGCGATTAATTGAAATAAAGTTTTGAAAAATTTTAGGCCGGGGCTGATGAGTCCTGTGCTGTTTGTTTACGTTTGGTTAATAAAACCTGACTTTCTTTTGAACCAGCCGCACCTTCTACAAAGTTTTAATGCAATTATAAGTGCAGCACCACTCAGTGCAATAAGGCTTTCATCCACCTTGGAAGTGTGGGGCGGAAAAAAACACATGCTGCTTGAAAAAATTGCCTGACAATTTTTCCTGATAATGTTTCCTTGACTATTTTTGAAGAAACATGTTTCCTTGTGTATGCTGGGCTTAAAGGCCTTACCAATAAGACTTTTTGATGAGTCACTTGGCAATCTAACATCCAAACAATTGTTGTAGAATGCTGCAATTACGAATTCAAAATTTAGAGATCAGATATATCAAGGCAGGTGTCTGGCCCTTTAGAATTGAATTTAAAAGAGATATATGAGGTATATGAAAGAAAAGGTTTTTAAAAAATGTACATAAAAGGTTTAAAAGATTAAAACATCTTTATATATACTGTATATTGTTTATTTTTTTTAAATGGTGCCTTGGGTCAGAACTTCAGTCAGTTACCTTGGGTATTAGCTATGACATTTCACTAACAGTTGAGTGTTTTTTGTTTTTTCATGTGACTGGAAACGGATCATTCATTCGCAACTACCAAGTATCAGTTCATAACGAGAGAGAGAAGTGAAAAATTAGTTGCTTTCAATTGGCTTTAAAGCTCAGGTTATTGGGGATAACAAGCTTGTCAGCAGAATTTTCAAAGCGTGTGTTTTTGCATGTTAATGCCATAGCTCAAGTGCACCCATGGTTAACTCGACACCATGGATAAGTCAATACTAAAAATGGCATCTCCGTGGGATGTCGAGTTAACCCGAGGTTCACTGTACTTTTCTTTCTAATTTCTTTCTACAGTTTCTACCTGTTGTAGAATGAAGTATAAAGGTGTTCCATGAAAGCAGAAGCAACAGATTTCACTCTACATTTTCTGGCAACATGTAGCTTTGTGTCCCCCTGGCTTTAGAGGGAAATAATTGTAAAAGTTAAATCAACTACACAGTGATTGTACTTATTCTGTAAGACTGTAATGAGGAGGGAAAATAAAACAGAGCTCATGATGGGCTAGGCACACTACTGTCAACACTCTACCCTGTTTCATTTTTTTTCTTTTTGAAAAGCTTCAGGTAACAACTTTCTGCTCACCAAATCTAGCTACAGTAGGTACTGTTTTGTTTCTTTCTAAAAATAGCCTGAACTACTGTCCTTCAGATTCCATTGAATGGTAACAACCGAGCCTAATACTAAATTGACAAAGGGGTATTGAGGTGCAAAGTACTGAACATTTAAAAAGGTAAAACAGGGCAGTAACTTTTTAAATTGCTCAACATTACATCAATATGGAAATTTATACAAATTCAGGATTTTATTTTTTCAAAAAACAAAACCTCCACAACCCAAAATAACCAGTTTATCTGCGGGCTTGCTTTACAAAATGCAAAACTGCATGTGTATTTATTTTAATCCAAATTAGCGAGTGGAAGCAATAAGTACAGGGAGTGCTTGTTTCTATGTAACCTCACAATACTGTTCAATAGGTGTGCAAACATTAAGTAGGCTAATCATGCCATGAACATGCTATAATACACACAAGCTTTTGTAGTTTGTTTTTTCAACTGTGACATTTAACATGGTAATGCTTGTTTTAAACTTTTTAAATGCAAAGGATGTCAATATTAATAATAAATATGTAGGCTACTTGACATCACATGGAATTCTGACCTTCAAAGCTACTGTACATAGACCAGGTCATTCCAGAAACACTTGTGTTGAATTCACATCAATCCTTTTTAACACTGAGTGTATGAAATGGAGTGTATGAATGCTGCTGCCACTTTACTGCTGTCATGACACCTTTAAAAAGGATACGCCAGAGAACGCTTTAAGAAATTAACCTTTCTACAGCATGCCTCTGTGCCAATTTCAAATTCCTGACACCAAACTGAAAGCTTTACAGCCCACAGCACAGCAAATACTTGAGCGCTCTGATAATAGAACAGGTTTCTTTCGACTTCAATTGTCCCAGCCCAGTCAGCTGTTTCACTTTCAATGGGACCTTAAAACAACTAATTGACCAGTAATAGTTCAAAAGCGACATGGACTCTGAGCGCGAGTTAATTGGTCATGTGACTTTACAAGATGGTGACTTCTACAGTCTATGGATGCCTACATTAGTGCAATGTTTACGTTGTAGTAATTTCTGTTTAGCCTAGCAGTAGTTAATGTTATGCAACATAAAAAGTGGAGTTTATTTTAAATATTTAAGTTATACTTAATGATACATTTCATTCGTGCTAGATTTACCTGTCACACATTTAACTGAAACATTCATAAGAATTAGCATAGGAAAATAAGATAGTACTACTGGTGATAGCCAGATGACAGGAGCATGCATAACATTTATGTGAGCACTTCTCAAAGAACTTGTTCCAGATTCATGTTTTTAACTATTTAACAGAAACGATGATGTGAACGAGGATTTTAAGGCGATTAATTGAAATAAAGTTTTGAAAAATTTTAGGCCGGGGCTGATGAGTCCTGTGCTGTTTGTTTACGTTTGGTTAATAAAACCTGACTTTCTTTTGAACCAGCGCACCTTCTACAAAGTTTTAATGCAATTATAAGTGCAGCACCACTCAGTGCAATAAGGCTTTCATCCACCTTGAAGTGTGGGGCGGAAAAAAACACATGCTGCTTGAAAAAATTGACTGACAATTTTTCCTGATAATGTTTCCTTGAGTATTTTTGAAGAAACATGTTTCCTTGTGTATGCTGGGCTTAAAGGCCTTACCAATGAGACTTTTTGATGAGTCACTTGGCAATCTAACATCCAAACAATTGTTGTAGAATGCTGCAATTACAAATTCAAAATTTAGAGATCAGATATGTCAAGGCAGGTGTCTGGCCCTTTAGAATTGAATTTAAAAGAGAGATATGAGGTATATGAAAGAAAAGGTTTTTAAAAAATGTACATAAAAGGTTTAAAAGATTAAAACATCTTTATATATACTGTATATTGTTCATTTTTTTTAAATGGTGCCTTGGGTCAGAACTTCAGTCAGTTACCTTGGGTATTAGCTGTGACATTTCACTAACAGTTGAGTGTTTTTTGTTTTTTTTTTAATCCTCACTGTCCCTGGGGTCTCACGCTTGTTTCAGACCAGAAGGTGGGCATCCGACGGGGGAAACATTTTATATCGTTAACGACATGTTGATTTTTTAATTGTATTCGATATTCCATACTGTAGGGGAAGAAAAGTCACATAAATTACGCGTAGGACTTGAAGTCTTCAGGTTTTATTTTTTTGCACATCATGTCCCTTAAACTTATTGGGTCGATTGCAGCGTACCAAAGTTAGTCCACTTGATGTGTCTAACTAGTGGATTAAGCAGGTTTAGTCCACTTGCTTGGACTAAAGTTAGTACACTTGTTAATCCCGATTGCAGCGTACCAAATCGGACGTGAGGTGATCCTGTTCAGGTGGACTAATTTAGTACTATGCATGAAGCGACTCAAGTGACTCAGTGACTCAAGTGAAAGGCATCACTAAAATGTAACAGAATACAGAACTACATACAATATTTTAAATTATTATATAAAGTTGACAACTGCGCTATGCACGTTTAGATGATAATAATAATAATAATAATAATAATAAATAAATAAATAAATAAATAAATAAATAAATAAATAAATAAATAAATAAAATTAAAAAATGCACATTTCATGTATTCAATTTAACCGACTGAAGCGTCACATGTATAATTAGTATTATATAAAAGAACAAATTTAGTACTTAACGTTCAGTGTCAATGCAGCAATAGGGTACCGGCAAGTTAAAATGCAAGTATGTTCCGCTAGTGTGGAATGTGCACAAGACGACAAGTACAATTAGGTCTATCGATATAGATTATGAATATGTACTTTAAATGTGGTTTGCCTGAATCACGCCTAATGTAGCCTAATAAAAAACACTTTTATCGTTAATAGGACTATATATATATATATATATATATTACTGCATTTGCTTTTTTCATATTTCTGACTTTTTTGCTGGTGCTTTCAACTATGTTAGTACAGATCTGCAGCATTTGCTAAATCACTTTTTAGTCCACTTGATGCAGACTAAAGGCCATTGCACACTGGATCCGATAACGCATCCGAATTTAACATGCGTCTAAACAGAAAGAACTATGATTTGCATTCCCTATTGCACCTTGTACACTGTGTCCATAATTGTCGTACGACTGATGCGTCAATTTTGGAATAGAAACAAGTTCGATTTGATCCGATTTGATGTGCGTTAAAAACGACTGGGAAGACACATGGGTTCTTGCAGTACCCTGAACAAAATGGAAAATCTAATTGCGTGTGCCGCCAAACAAAAATTATGAAATCCAAAAAAGATTACATAGACTTTGTGTATAAAAAAAAAACCACACACACACACATATGGAAAGGCATTGACGTGGACTTGGGCATGAATGATATGTATTTTAAAACATGAAAACATGGATTTTGTGCAGTATAGGTTATTATAAGCATATACTTTTTATTTCAATAGTAGTCAAGGAAGTAAAGAAACAATGTCCTAACCTGGAGACACATATCAGAGAAAGAAGCGTGACAGGGCAAGAGCGGTCAGGGCTTAACAACAGTCAGAACATGAAAGTGATGGAAAGTATTGTTTTTTGTTTTTTTTTCATGTATTGCGTAACATTATTGTAGTCTAGTAGAAACGTCCATCCATCCATTATCATTAACCGCTTACTCCTTTACAGGGTCGCGGTGAGCCGGAGCCTAACCCGGCATACACAGGGTGCAAGGTGAGACTACACCCTGGACGAGACGCCAGTCCATCACAGGGCACCACACACACACACACACACACACACTCACACAGAAGGCAATTTAGAGTAACCAATCAACCTGGACAGCATGTCTTTGGACTGTGGGAGGAAACCGGAGTACCCGGAGAAAACCCACGCGAACACGGGGAGAACATGGGAACTCCACACAGACAGTATCCTAGGCCGGATTCGAACCTAGGACCCTGGCGCTGTGAGGTAGCAGTGCTAACCACCATTTTTTGTGTTAAAAGTTATTAAGAATTAACAGAATTGTATTTATTTTTTATTAAAATACTGAAACTGGGTATATCTACTAAAGCCTCCACTGCCAGTGTTCGTGCTAGGCCACGCCATTGTGCCAACGCCCCCTGAAATAAAAAATGTCCCGCTGAATTTCTCTTAACCCACCAGTGTGTCCCCCTTCCCAGACCAGACGCAATACCAATACGCAGTATATTAATGCATTTTGTATTAACATGACATGTCTGACGACATGCTAATCTTTTTTACTTGTTTGTTTACACTTGCGTTTTCATAATTAAACTCCCATGCCATTATTCTCCAGTCCAGTAGAATGCGCTCACACCCTCCCTGGTTACAGTCAGTTTCACAGTAAAGTCTGTACGACAACATCGGGCTTGTTAAGCCCGGCGCAAATATAAAAGTAGCCTACGGTTACGTTAAAAAATATGTGAAACTTGTCTTTTCTATGACAAAAAATGCTAAAATTCAGGGCCAAAATAATTTCGTATGTGTTAAGCACCAACTGTCTCTTGGCCATTTCGCCAGTAGGCCTATAACGGCATGATAAAAATATATATACAGTGTATATGATTTTATACAGCACTGTATATAATACATCTTGCATTGAGAAAACACTGGAATCCGAATAAAGCCAGAAAATTACTATGCAATACAGTTCACGTGCAGTCACGGTTTTGGTAAGTAGCATTTTCAAAACCATATAATTATGTGCAGTATAAAAATGTTAAAATATAGCAAATCCACAAAGCCAACAAAATACATATTGCATATTTGACATTTTATTGCTAGTGTTATGTGTAACACGGGCCATCGCTTAACCTTGAAAAAAATTCAATACAGTACCTGAAGCAGATATACACGTTTATCATATCAACATCAACGTGTGTTGTAAAAATGAAGCAACAACTAGAAACCTGTTTGAGGGACTATTTTTATCCAAAAGTAAATTAATATATATATTTTTCCCCTTATAATACAGTAACTTTTATAATTGTACCTATCACACACTCCAAGGCTTGTGTGTGTTGTTGTAGCATGTTATTTTACAAACCTTTTTTTCTGTTTTCATTTTATTATGACTGTATCTCAGATGGGGGTACGCGGTGGACTACTTTTTTTGGAAAGGGGTACACAGCTTAAAAAGATTAAAAACCCCTGTTCTAATGTGATTTGGTACAATGAATACCCTCTACTCAGTGATACACCAGAATCACTGTGACACATTTCCCAATATTTCCCCAGAAGTGACAGCGCGTATTGTAGAGACACCTTGGTTGTATCTACAGCTTTACAGTTTTATTTTTTGTTCTTCGGAAACAAAAGATCCGTAAACTCTGTTGGTATATTTAAAAACAAACAAAAATAAGAAATGGTGGTTAGTTCTGAATTATTAAACATATTGACCCCCTCACTGAAGAGAATGGCCCCCTAAAATTTAGAATGGGGGCCACATTGACCCTCAGTCTAAGTCCTGGAGCAAACAGTGACAGCACATCAGAGCTCTGAAGAAAGATATTAACGCATCTAGTGTGCAATGGATTGACTGACGACTTTTTCGGCTGACGGATTCTAAATGACGGAACGGATCCAGTGTGCAAAGGCCTTAAGTCACTGGTACGCTGCAATCGACGCATAGTGTGCCGATTCTGTTTCCTAATTAAACTCAATAAAATATGTTAGTTACTAAACAATGTAGCTTGTTTTAACATTCATATCCTTACTGAGCCTGATTCTGTCTTGCTTATTTTTTATTTCAAACAAATTACATTAATTGCTCATTGCTGCATTTCATTCTTGCAGTCGCCTAGTTTATCGTTGTGATTTTGTTATTTTCGTTCATGTCCTAACAGATTTTCTTTTCGGCATAAAACCCAGTACGGAGTGTTCACTGATAGCATGTCCATCATTTAAAATATCCTTGATTTACAGCAACAAACAAAAAAAACTTCAACCCAGTCTTTAAATGAGTAGTTTTCTCTTTATTAGGATGCAGAGACAACTTAACAACTACTAACATTTAAAAGGAAGGTAAAGATTTGGAAAATAAAAACCGAAAAAGTTCGAGCCTTAAATTACACATTGTGATTTTAAAATAAACTATTAAATATGTGACTGGTTGCCCAACCCTGAAAAGTAAACATACTCTCACTGACTGGTGATATTGTCATACTTGTACTTGCTAGAACTAAATCCATTGTATTATCTTACTCTTAATTGTATTATGACTTGTACTGTGATTATTGAAATGTATTTTTGTTTACGACTGTAAGACGCTAAGAAATAAATAATAATGATAATAATGGTGATACAATATGTACTACGTACTTCACTTGCACAGCATCACCTTGCGTGCAGCACTAAACCTAGGCAGAACACCACTCAGCTCCTTCTACATAATTCACGTGCCATTCACGATCGTGTTCCCATATTGTGTCTTCTCTTTTTGATAGAAAGAAAAAATACACAGCAAGTTCCCCAGCAACAGCACTAAACAGGCGGCCTGCAGTGTAAACAATGTTACCATTGCAATGATGACGGAAACAAATAAACAAACAGGAAGAACACTGTACAATAAACGAGCAATCGTTGCGCTGCTGCAGAACACACTCAGTTACGTGTGATCTGATAATAACAAACCCACGTAACCAACATTTTAAAAAAGATAACAAAAAAAAACTTCACCAAAACAAAAAACTCACCACCAGTTTTCTTAGATTTAGCATCTTCCGAGAGCTCCCCGGTTCCGAGTGACGGCTCATGAGGTCAACACGCAGAAAATCACATGAGGTGGTGCTACGCGCTGACGCAAGCAGTTCTAGCTTCAGGTGGTTTTTGCAAAAAGCAATTGCAACCACCCAAAATTCTAGATTAGGTTTGGGGTCAGGGAGTAATTTAACCTCTAATTTTAACACTGAGAGAGTACCAGTTATTTTCAGGGGGTACAATACAACATTACCTTGAAATCATGAGTAATCTCGATTAATACTGTACAATCGTTAATGGTAATCGGGGTAGGCATTAAAAAAGAGCCTTCCATTTTAACTGCAATGTTACTTTGAACTACTGTACAACCACGCGTGTGTTCTACAAGGTCCTTTATCGGCTCAGCGCATTTATTTCGAGGTATCACATCATTTACATAATTTACGTTACTTATATTTTAACATTAAATTATTAAACTCAGTGAGCATGGTAAAACTTCAGTATAAATCCATACATATAAATAAAATAAGGAAATGCATTAATAAGTTATAAAACAGTTCGTTTAACAGTATAGGCACCTTTTTTTAGTGGTTGCCTCTGACGATAGTTCCAGCTGGATTTGTAGCTGGACTGGGGTGTTTACGCTTCAATCTGTGTAGCTTCGAATTTTTCTTATTCTTACTGTGATTGGCTGCAAAGACAACAGGGCTAGCCAGAGATTGGATAATGCTTGTTAGGTTGATTTTTCTTGTGTACAGTTTCCTAGTAACTGTAGTATTCTGGGAGATGTAGTTGTAGTTGAGATGTAGTTGTTTCTTAGTAACTGTAGTATTCTGGGAGATGTAGTTGTAGTTGAGATGTAGTTGTTTCCTAGTAACTGTAGTATTCTGGGAGATGTAGTTGTAGTTGAGATGTAGTTGTTTCCTAGTAACTGTAGTATTCTGGGAGATGTAGTTGTAGTTGAGATGTAGTTGTTTCCTAGTAACTGTAGTATTATGGGAGATGTAGTTGTTAGTGGAAGCTTTACTAGGGGAGGCAGACAAGTTGTGTAGCAAAATTGTTATGCGTATTTTTATGCATTACACTTAAATTTAGTACGTATTACGGTTTATTAATGCGTAAAAACGGCAGGTACGCATCTGGACCGCTGATTGCAACACAGTTATGTCTCTGTGGGTTATGTGTTGACTTGTCAGTGGTAACCTACGACTTTGCGCTGTAAGTGTGAGTAAAACGACGTCAAATTTTTTTTTTTCTCATAGGAAGAGGTGTTGCAGTAAAAGCAACAGCAGCATAATTTAACATTACTAAAAGTTTAAAAATAATGTCTATTTACTTTATGACTTGCATTATCTACATCACGTGACATCTTCGTGACACGATTACGAGTATGTTAACATGCCTATTAAAATGTATGGTATTTTTTTTTACTTTTCCCTCAATTTTACACAAGCTTCTCAGTTCACAGGAATTTGTAAATCATGACAGCCATAATAAATGAATAGGCATATTTCCATTGCTGCTGTATAATTTAAATGATATCTTCAGTCTATGCCACACTGCCAGTAAAACAACTTACAAGTGAACTGACGTTTTCCAAAAATCTTAATATTTCTACAACATGAAGTAAAAAGCTAATTTACAAAGTGAAGTTTGAGGCGCTGGCATAATATTATACCTCTTTTAACATATGGCATGCCATTTTCTTTCAAATTATTGTTCTACACACTTAACTACATATTAAAAAAGAAGTCATTTGAGGATATCAGTGGTCAATTGCACCGTAAATAAGAAAGTTACTTATCACTGCATTTTCCCATTTGTGCCAAAAATACAAGTTATGTATGAAACACAGATCTTCCACCAATAATGTAAATAACTGGTGATTAACATAGTATAAGAAACAAAGTCAAGTAGACAAATGTTTTGGCGAGTGCAGCCTTCTGTGTCCTGTACTGTTTCTTACCTTAGAATTTCTAATGAGTGATAATTGGAAGTTATGAATGATTATCATATTAACTTGCCATTTTGTTGTAAACATGCATTTGATAAGATGATTACATATTTCTAAAGCTAGAAATAAACCTTTTAAAATATATAACACAAAGGTGGTCCTTTGGTAACCACTGATCTAGTGTAAGAGATGTTACAGTATTCCAGCATTGTATTCTGATAGTGACCTTTCTGACCAATGGTCTCTTGTAAATAGCCTTTGTATGTTTGCTTCACATTGGCTCTTGCTACGCACTGTAGCCCTGTACCACTGAAATCTGAGGAATGTTTTTGCACTCCTCTAGATGTTCCCACAGAGTAGGTAATAAACATCTCACGATGAGTACCTCCAATTGTGCTCTCTGAACAGTATGTTTGATCGCTCACAAAAAAAAAGTTTAGTGTTCTCTGCCATTGCTACAATGGCACACACTATTTAAAGGTATCACAGTGCCACATTATTTGATGTAGACATGTTTTGCAAAAAGTACTGATGCTGGTATTCATCTGTTGATTTAGGGCAGCATTGTATTTGTAGTCATTTAGGAAGATCACATTCGTAGTCTTCCAGTGGCCCCCCAGGCTTTCTGCTTGCTCAATTAGATGATCCAATTTTCACTTTAGCTCACGGGGGCTGTCTGTGATAATGTAAGAGTGATCCTAAGAGAAGCAAATGAAGATGGCTTTTAGAATTACATTTTATGTTTCAACAGTTATTAAGAAGTTAATAATGTGACGACTGCAATCTCATGCAGTCCAACTAACCTTTCCCTGTCAACTCCTGCTCATTGTTCTGTACCGCCCCCCTGGGCCTCTCACTCACTTTCTGGATGAACTCGACTTTCTACTCTCCTCCCTCCCCTCTCTGTCTACCCCGACTGTCCTGTTGGGTGACTTCAACATCCATCTCTCCAACCCCAGCCACTCTGCTGGATTCCTCCCTCTCCTGCACTCCTTCGACTTCTGTCTCTCTCCGTCCCGTCCTACCCACAAAGCTGGCCATCAACTGGACCTCACCTTCTCCAGGGCCTGCTGCCCCTCCACCCTCTCTGTCACCCCCCTGGACCTCTCTGATCACTATTTCATCTCTTTTTCTCTGTCTCTCCCCCCTCTCCCTGCTCCTCCTACCCCCACTGTCACCTCTCGCCGTAACCTCCGCTCTCTCTCCCCCTCTGTCCTTGCCTCCACTACTCTCTCTCACCTCCCTCCTATCGACTCCTTTTCACAACTCTCCGTAGACTCTGCTACCTCCACCCTCTTCTCCTCACTCACCTCCTCCCTCGACTCCCTCTGTCCCCTCACCTCCCGACCTGCTCGCCCCTCCCCTCCCCATCCCTGGCTCTCCTCTGCGCTCCGCTCGGCAAGAATCACACTGCGATCTGCTGAAAAGAAATGGAAGAGAACCAAACTCCCTGCTGCCCTAGACCTTTACCGCACTCTCCTCTCCTCCTTCTCCTCTACTCTCTCCTCTGCTAAATGTGCTTATTTCCAATCTGTAATCCAAGCCTCCACTAACAACCCACGTAAACTATTCTCTACCTTCTCCTCCCTCCTAAACCCTCCCCCCCTCCTCCTCCCTCCTCTATCTCCCCTGATGACTTTTCCTCCTTCTCTTCTAAAATCTCAGATATCTGCAAACTCTTTAACACCTCTCCCTCCCCCGCACCCCCTCCTGCTCCAACCCCTACACCCACTACATCCCCTACTTACTTGCCCTCCTTCTCCACCTTCTTGCCCCTCTCAGACTCTGACCTCTCCTCCCTGCTCCAGGGTCACAAACCCACCACGTGTGCCTTGGACCCCCTCCCCACTCACCTCTTTCAAGCTGCTGCTCCTGCTCTACTCCCCTTCATCTCCTCCCTCCTCAACACCTCTCTACTTTCTGGTATCTTTCCCTCTGCCTTCAAAAAAGCCTCTATCACTCCCCTCCTCAAAAAACCTACCCTCGACCCCACCTCCCTCCAGAGCTACCGTCCTGTCTCCCTCCTACCCTTCCTCTCCAAAACCTTCGAGCGGACTGTACACCGCCAGCTCTCTGCTTGACCCTCTCCAATCTGGCTTCCGCTCTGCTCACTCCACTGAAACCGCCCTCCTGTCTGTCACCAACTCACTTAAGTGTGCCCGAGCTGCCTCTCTCTCCTCTGTCCTAATTCTCCTCGACCTCTCTGCTGCCTTTGACACTGTTGATCACTCTATTCTACTCTCATCTCTCGCTGACCTGGGGATCTCTGGCACTGCTCTGGCCTGGTTCTCCTCCTACCTCTCCAACCGCACTTACCAGGTAACCTGGCGTGGAGCAACCTCCACACCTCAACCTCTCTTAACAGGAGTCCCCCAAGGGTCAGTCTTGGGTCCTCTCCTGTTCTCTCTCTACACCCACTCCCTGGGCCCCCTCATCGCATCCTATGGTTTCTCATACCATTTCTATGCTGATGATGCTCAGATTTTCCTCTCCTTCCCCACCTCTGACTCCACCATCTCCTCCCGTATCTCTACCTGGCTGTCTGCTATTTCCTCCTGGATGCACTCGCATCACCTCAAACTCAACCTCTCTAAATCTGACCTCCTTTTCTTTCCCTCCTCCTCCTCCTCCCCCTCCTCTGATCTCTCTATCTCTGTTCCTCTGGAATCTACCACACTCTCTCCCTCTTCCTCAGCTAAGAACCTTGGAGTCACCCTGGACCCCTGCCTCTCTTATTCCCAGCACATCTCCACTCTGGCACGCACTTGCCGATTCTTCCTGAGCAACATCCGAAGAATCCGACCCTTCCTCACCAACTATGCTACCCAGCTCCTGGTCCAGGCCCTGGTACTCTCCCGCCTAGACTACTGCAACTCCCTCCTGGCTGGCCTCCCTGCGTCTTCCACCCGTCCGCTCCAGCTCATCCAGAACTCTGCTGCCCGCCTGGTGTTCTCTCTGCCTCGCTTCGCCCACGCTACTCCACTACTCCGCTCGCTCCACTGGCTCCCGATCACCGCTCACATCCAGTTCAAGACTCTTGTACTAGCCTACAGATGCCTTGACCAGACTGCACCCAGCTACCTCCAGACCTTCATCTCTCCCTACACCCCCACTCGACCTCTCCGCTCCGCCTGCACTAGAAGACTAGCTCTACCTCCGCTACGCTCCCCTGCCTCCCGAGCCCTCTCCTTCTCCACCCTTGCTCCGCAGTGGTGGAATGACCTTCCTACAGATGTCAGGACTGCCCAGTCCCTGACCACATTCCGGCGCCTCCTTAAGACTCACCTCTTCAAACAGCACCTGTAGAACTCCTCTGTTTGTATCCTGGGACACTATCACCCTTCATGTAAATGTGCTTTATTTTGCTCTTATCTGCCCCCTATTTTACTGCATTTAATCCTGTACTTCAGAATACTGTAATCTGCCAAGTGTTTAACCTGTAGTACTTTGTATTTAATCACATCCTGATGTAACTATCACTATTTAATCATATCCTGATGTAACTATCACTATTATCTGCTGTATTATTGAATTGTGGTTTGTCACACTTGAACAAAAGTTATTGTATTTCTTGCTCTCATTGTATTACTTGTATTGTAACACTTGAAATGTATTTGCTTACGATTGTAAGTCGCCCTGGATAAGGGTGTCTGCTAAGAAATAAATATTAATAATAATAATAACTCACAGCCTCTTTGCTCCTTCTCTCTTTGATATCCACTTTCCATCTCGCTCTGTCTCTGTCTCTATGCTATCCTCCAGTGTCCAATTGCATACCAGGCCCATCCTGTATGAAAACATTACATATCTCAGTATTTCTATTTAGTAAATGATTACTTCATAGAATCTATTTTTTTTCAAAATATTTCTTACCATTTAATATGACATGGTATTTGTTCTATATATTTGTTTCTATTGCTGTTTCTGCTTGGATCATTAGTGTGCCGTGATTAAAAGATACTAGGGTTTATTTTTTCAGCCACTTTCTACTATTAAAGGTGATGAAATGTGTTAAATATTTTATCTTTTGACTGTGCAATAAATGAAGCCCACTAATCAGCTTTTCTGATTCTGTTTAGAAGCTGCCCTGATTGCAGAAACAGGAATGTCCTTCTGAAGTAGTTTTTAAGTATGGTAAATAGTAAACCACGTAGGTAAACCCGTTAAGTTTCTCAGAATAGTTGTATTTCCAAATTCTCCTTTTAACATGCTGTAAGCTGACGGGCATCACTTAAAACGGAAAGGAAGCTGTTAAAAATGTGTTAATTGCATGATGACATTTCCTGCCTATTCGCTTTCTCATTATCATTGATTTGTACTGAAAAATGCATAGACAAGGCAGGAAATGTCATCATACAATGAACATGTTTTGTAACAGGTTCCTTTCTGTTTTAAATGATACCTGTCGGCTTAAAACATGTTAAAAAGGAAATTTGGAAATCTATTTGGAGAAACTTAAAGGGATCCCCAGTAATTCAAGCCCTGACATTTGCCTCTTGCTGAAGGACAAACATATGTTTTTATCAATGTGTCGTTTTTCTTCTATTAAGAAAGCTGTGATAAAGTAAAATACCTTATAGAGCTATCACACCTATGCAACAGATAGCATTAATCGTAAATATGAGTACTCCATTGTCTAGTATTTTCTTATTAAAATTTGCAGGATAAAATACATTTGACACAGAAATAAAAATAATTTATTAAAGTAAGGTAAAATGAAACGAGGACGTGTTTTTTGTTGTTTTTTTAATTGTTTTAAACTATTTGTATCATATACAGTACTCAACTATCAATGTAAATATATTTTTTAAAGAAATTTAATTGGCACCAGGAGACCTGAAACTATTGTATTTCATTATTGCTAAAAACAACATAACACATATACTTAAGAAAAAAAATGTTCTGAAACTTATAAAATATGTTTACAATAGAATTTCACTAATGTCAAAATAACTAGTTCATAAATTATTTTGTATTATTCACGAACATATGTTCCTTAGGGGGTACCTGTGGTGAACAGAAAGTGAATATATAATTTCAATAGAAAATATGTTTCCAAATACTTCAGCCCTCCTATTGTTGTGATGGGCTATTTCAATGCACAAAGTGTTCAAACCACGACAAGCTTCAGTGCACTGTGTTGTAAAAATGTCAAGGTAATGTGACATGACAGCGTTGATTTCCGCAATTGTTGGCTATAGCTACACACGAAGCACAGTTGTTTGCACGCAGATATACAGATATCATGGGTGAAGAGCAGGACAATTCGACCAATACCATCCGGTATGTGTTGGACCTGCGCAAACGTCTTGAGTCTGTAGGAAAATGGGCGCATGACAATTTGCAGCAGGCTCAGCGCAGACAGGAGACACAAAGTACAACCGAGGAGCCCGGTTGCGCACATTTCAGCCAGGGGATAAAGTACTTCTATTATTACCTAGGTCCGAGTCAAAGCTTCTGGCTAAGTGGCAAGGACCCTTTGAGGTTACACGCCGGATTAGAAAGGTGGACTATGAGATCTGCCAGCCGGAGCGGCGGAGAGAGAAACACATTTATCATGTAAACCTCTTGAAGCCCTGGTTGCAACCGGAGGCATTGTTAGCGGCGCAAGCAGATGACGTCCCAGATCTGGTGCCTGATCTTTCTGTGTTGGGGAGAAAAGGGTCGGTACAGATTGCGGAGAATCTGACCCCAACACAGAAGTGTCAGGCTCAGGCTCTGGTGACGGAATTTCCTGACGTGTTTTCTCCCGTCCCGGGGCAGACTCGAGTAGCCCATCATCACATTGACATTGAGCCAAGGGCGCCAGTTCGCCAGAGGCCATACCGTATACCTGAACGTAAAAGACAGGTAATAAAGATGGAAATTGATTAGACTGGGGGTAATAGAAGAATCCCAAAGAGGCTGGAACAGTACTGTTGTTTTTGTAGATAAGCCAGTCGGGTCAACTCGATTTTGCATTGACTTCAGGCGAATCAATGAGAAATCGAAGTTTGCTGCTTATCCTATGCCCCGGGTAGATGAGTTGCTGGAACGTCTAGGCACGGCTCATTTTATGACGTCACTGGATTTAACGAAGGGGTACTGGCAGATACCCCTGACCCCGGAATCCAGAGAGAGGACGGCGTTTTTAACTCCCTTCGGGTTATACCAATTTAGGACCATGCCCTTTGGGTTGCACAGCGCGCCAGCCGCTTTCCAAAGGATGATGGATCGCATTTTGCGGCCCCATCAGCAGTACGCTGCTGCTTACATAGATGTAAAATTAGAAATTGACAAAATGTTCAGGCTGGGGGTAATAGAGGGGTCCAAAAGTGACTGGAATAGTCTGATTGTTTTAGTGGATAAGCCAGATGGAGCGACTCGGTTTTGTATTGACCACAGTGAGGATTGGCCGAGTCATCTGTGTAAGGTAGCGGCGGTACTGCAATCCTTGCGGGAGGCTGGGCTCACTGCTAACCCAAAGAAATGTCCCATTGGGAAGAGTTAGTCGGAGTATTTGGGGTATCGAGTAGGGAGCTGCCAGATCAGACCGCTGATTGCTAAGGTGAAAGCCTTGGCTGACTGGCCAGTCCCTACAACCAAAACCCAGGTGCGTTCTTTCTTGGGACTAGCAGGCTATTATAGGAAGTTCATCCCGAGCTTCCCACTGAATCTTCGGGTCTCCTCAGCCATGGAGAGTGGTATTGCTGCAGAACTAAGGCTCCCACAGGGTAGTGCTGCGTGCACAACTCATAATATATGTCATCATTATATGCTACAGCCCGATCACATGATAAAGGTTTGTGGGGTATTGGCCGTAACTTTAAATACACACAATAACCTAACCATAAACTTAAGGTTCGTGGGGTATTATGGTCATGTGATAGGGGTATTGAGGGTCAATTAAGCACTTTGTAAATTACGAGTTGCGCACACAGCACTACCCTGTGTGAGCTCCCCTGTATGAGCTATGCTGTGTGAGCTCCCCCGTGTGAGCTATGCTGTTTGAGCTACCCTGTGTTAGCTACCCTGTGTGAGCTCCCCTGTGTGAGCTATGCTGTGTGAGCTACCCTGTGAGCTACCCTGTGTGATTTACCCTGTGTGAGCTATGCTGTGTGAGCTACCCTGTGTGAGCTCCCCTGTGTGAGCTCCCTGTGTGAGCTATGCTGTGTGAGCTCCCTGTGTGAGCTACCCTGTGTGAGTTACCCTGTGTGAGCTCCCCTGTGTGAGCTCCCTGTGTGAGCTATGCTGTGTGAGCTCCCTGTGTGAGCTACCCTGTGTGAGCTACCCTGTCTGAGCTCCCTGTGTGAGCTACTCTGTGTGAGTCTTCGTTCTGCAGCTATATACTCTTGTAACCATGTGGGGAAATGCTGCAGTGAGGAGAAAAGCGATTGGGCATTCCAAATTGGGAAAAATCGGGGGGGAAATTATAATTAGACACAATAAATTAAAATAAATAAATAAATACAAAGTATGTATAGTAGTAACTCGACAGTACCTGCACACTTAAGTTGTACCTTCTTACCTTGTATTGTTTTTTATCAGTTAAAACTGAAACTCAGAAGCCCTAATTATAAGTAAGGC
Organism: Acipenser ruthenus; assembly: GCF_902713425.1. Lineage (NCBI taxonomy): Eukaryota > Metazoa > Chordata > Actinopteri > Acipenseriformes > Acipenseridae > Acipenser > Acipenser ruthenus. The sequence continues at coordinate 47,369,702 of NC_081191.1, read as the reverse complement.
TGTAAGAAAATGTTACCGTAACCCTACAGGTATCACTGAGCTGTCTATACCAGAGCTGCCAATAGGCCCCTTCCTGGGGTGACACACTCAGAGTCCCGCCCACTGAGGGATTAAAACCATCATCCTGAGGAAGCCATTTCTCTTTTTCCATCGAACCCGTGAGGGCGACCAATGCGACCTTCCCTCTTTGAGGGAACCAGGGTTACGGTAGGTAACCTAACATTCCCTTTCAATTCGAAGACGTTCACCAACGAACATTATGTATGGGATAAGGTATGGGATAAGGTATACCAGAGCCATCGCGAAGGAGAAGGAACGGCAGCATATGAGGGATGCATCAGAACCGCATAACCCAATGGTTAGCGGTGTGAGCTTACACCCTCAAGGACCCTTGTGCCGTAATGAAGGCAGAGCAGGATCTAACACACTAAGGCGGTAGAACCTGGAGAAAGTACAAATATCAGACATCGAGGCCCCTCTGAAGAGGGCCCAAGATGTAGCCAACCCTCTAGTGGAGTGTGCGGCTACCCTGCCAGGTGGGGGCAAGCCAACACCATCATACGTAGTCGAGACTGTGTCCACAATCCAATGTGACAGACGCTGTTTATAGAGGGGCTGTCCTAGGATCTGTGTCCCGTGACAGACAAAGAGTTGGTCAGACTGATGCGGAGCTCTTGTCCTGTCCACGTAGCATCTCAATGCCTGCACTGGGCAGAGGAAATTCAATTTCTCATCTTCCGTTGAAGCAAACGGTGGTGGATGGAAGAACTCCAGTTCCACAGATTGATTAATGTGGAAGGCTGTGATCACCTTGGGGTGGAAAGCAGGGTTGATGCGCAGAAACATCCTGCTGCCATCCTCCCGAATACGCATGCAGGAGCTGTGCACAGGCAGCGCCTGCAGCTCACTGACCTGGTTAGCAGAGGTGATAACCATGAGGAAGGCTGTGTTCATAGACAGGTACTTCAACTTTATGGAATGTATGGGCTCAAACTGGGCCTTCGTGAGAGCCTCCAGTACAATATTAAGGCTCCATTCGGGGAGAACAGTCCTCCTGGGAGGGCGTAACCGCCAATCGCCTTTAAGAAATCAGGTAGCCAAGAAATGTGCATCCGGAGACACGGAGTCTACGGGGGCATGACATGCAGAGATAGCCGCTAAATAACCTTCAAAGTGGAAGGTGACCTACCAGCATCAAGCAGTTCTTGCAGAAACTGTAAAATGACTGGCATAGGGCAAGATATGGGGGTCATGGCTTCCAGCCACACACCAATCCTGGAAATACCTCCACTTATAGGTGTACAAAGACCTAGTGGAGTCTGCCCTAGCGCTCTGCAACGTACCCACAACCGCATCTGATAGCCCTAGGGCTAACCAGCGGTCCCTTTCAGAGGCCAGACCCATAGCCAGAACCTACCCGGTTCCGGGTGCCAAAGAGTGCCTCTCATCTGACTGAGGAGATCCAAGCGCAATGGGGTATCCCAGGGCTGGTCATTTAACAGCTGGCATAGGGTCGAAAACCAGGTTCTCACTAGGAGAACTGACGATTCTGACGCGAGAAAGGCCGGGAGCAGTGATATAGGTTGGAAAGCATACAGAAATGCTTTGGGCCATTCGTGCACTAGGGCATCTACACCGAGTGGACCGCCTACGCGGTGGAGGGAGTACCACAGGGGGCAATGTGTCGTCCCTGCCGAGGTGAAGAGATCGACTTGCACCGTCCCAAACCGTTCCCAAATGCACTCCACTATGAGGGTGGAATCGCCACTCTGACGAATGCGGAACGTTCCTGCAGAGTCCACTGCCCAGTTCACCACTCCGGGAATGTGCGTCGCCTGTAGGGACAGCAAGTTCCTCTGAGCCCATGTCAATAGGCTGAAGGCCATGAGATGCAACCCCAGAGACCGTAGGCCACCCTGGTGGTTGACATCGTGTTGTCCGTCCGGATCAACAATGTGTACCGCTCAACACCGGGAGGAAATGGTGGAGAGCAAGGGAGACCGCTTGCAACTCCAGCATGTTTATGTTCAGGGATGTCCAGCAGTCCAGCCAGGTTCCGCGTACTCCTCTGCCTTACCAGACCGCCCCCCAACCCAAGTTGGAGGCATCTGTCGTCACCACTTGGCGGTTTAACACTACCCATTCGCACGCCTTCGCGTAGGTGAGAGGTTGTCCTCCACCAGTGTAGGGCTGCCGAGCACGCGTGAGACAGTCAGCCAACGGTCTCTGTCACGTTTGGTGTTGAGGTGGAACGCATTGAGCCACGCTTGTAGCGGGTGCATGCGAAGCAGACCCAGGAGCTAGGAGAGGCCAAATGGCAGCCCAGCAAACTCGTAAACACTTCCCTGAAAAGAGAAGCGGAGATACTTTCTGTGCTCTGGACGAATGGGAACGTGAAAGTACTCGTCCCGTAAGTCCATGGTGGTGAACCAGTCACCTGGCTGGACAGACTGGAGAATGTGACGGTGCGTCAGCATCTGGAACCTCCTCTCTTTTAAGAACCCGTTGAGGAGTCTCAGGTCTAGGATGGGGCGAAAGCCGGCATCTTTTTTGGGTACCAGAAAATACCTCTAGTAGTACCCATCTCTGTGGGAGGTGGGGTTTACGAGACGAATGGCTCGCTTGCACAGCAAGGCGACCACTTCCTTCTGAAGTACCGAGGCCTGGAGAGGGTCTGTCACGAGCCACAATCAAACTAGCAAGGCTCCGGCCAAAAGCTTACCCTTGGAGACCAGAGATCTGCAGCAGCGTGCTGGACAGGAGACGTAGCTCCGTGGCCACTGGCTCAGGGAGCGGGGCCTCAGGGGTGGCATGTTGGACGCCCTAGCACCGCGCACAGAGAGTATGTTTATCCTCTTGCTGGATATTCGCATTGCAGACAGTGCAGGGGTGGAACCCCGACTTGCCTGACATGGGCCTGGTGTTGTGCATGGGCTGTGCACTGAACACTGCTTGCACTGCGCTCAAGCACTGATTAAAAGTGTGAACGCCGTGCGCTCACCCACCAGCGCTGTAGCAGAGGGTACCGAACACTGTGCATACTGAGCACCATGGGCAGCACATACCATGCAGCACCGTATGCCCGTGCACTAGTGTAGCAATGGCACCAAGCACTGTGTGCACCATGCACACCGAGTACCGTGCAGCACCTTGCGCTCTTGCGCTAGCTCTGTGGCAGTGGCCAAGCACCGTGCATACAGAGTACTAAGAGCACTATGTGCACCATGTACCGTGCAGCGCTGTGACTGTGCACCGAGATACCCAAGTACCAAGGGCTATGTGTGCACCGTGGTACCAAAGCACCGGGGGGGGGGGCTACACAATTGTGCCTACCCTAACCGTGCAGTCACACACCTGGTCAGCGCGTTGCGTGCACCAGGGAGACGCAAGGACTGAAGCCGCGGTGGGCGAGTTGAAGCAGACAGCAAAAACCATGGTAGAATAGATAGTATAGGGGAGAGCACACTGGTTGTTTATAAGGCCCGACTCACCGAGGTGGGCGGGCCTATGCAGCCGATGAGGTCTACTAGACAGCGGGGATGCGGCAAGGCCTAGCCCCGTGGAGGAGAGCATGGCTGGAAGAGTCACTCAACAGCGGGGATGTGGCAAGGCCTAGCCCCGTGGAGGAACTGTGTACTCTCAAGAAAGAAATAGACAACTACTCACGGGTAACTGCACAGGCAGTTGCTCACACACGACAGACAGATAACAAAGAACGGCCTACCACGCAAGCGAGGAAGCCGCTGAAAGAGAGAAAGACGAAAGGCTTTTTAAAGTCATTGATTCTGGGAAAGCGGCGAGCCAGCTTTCAGTACGAATGCAAGGGAAATACAATTGACTTGATTCGACTCTAGAAGCTCTTTTCTATCAACACGCTCAGCAAGACATAGAGGTCTTACCTTACCATCTTGAGAAGGAAAAAGAGAAATGGCTTCCGACTGCATCGTCCCAGGAAGGGGCCTATCGGCAGCTCTGGTATAGAGAACTCAGCGATACCTACCCAATGGGCAGGCGTATCCCATACATAATGTTCGTTGGTGGTCGTCTTCGAATTGAAAGGGACCGACAGTTTACAGAATTAAAACATTATCCAAAGTCATTATTAAAAATTGCTGAATATACCGTTAAGGCCCTAATGTCACAGTTCACCTGCAAATGAAAATGCACAAAAGCAACTAAAGATCACAGGTTTTTAAAAAATGCATCACAGTATCTAAAACTGTTTAATAATTAACTGTCTAACATTGTCTTGTTTGTTTTTTAACTTTGAAGATATGGGCTTTGTATCGGAAAATTGGTGATGGAGTCGATAATTGCATATGATGAGTTAGTCATTAATGTGTTGCATATAATGGGAATGGATTTATTTATTAATACAAGGATGGTAAAACGCAACTGACGTGTATCTGAGTGTCGTATATCTCAGTGCTGACTGTATACATACGATATGCAAATATTTCAAGTACCACACCAAACATTAACCTTTGCTATAGGTCACATCGTCTAACTACTATGGCAAGACAAATGATCATTTAGAGATCTCACATTCATTTATAGATATCTCTAAATACTTGATTTAAGATATCTTTAAATCATTTCCAGAAATGTCAAAATATTTGAAGATATCTTCAAATATTTAAAGATAACTCCAAATCATTTTAAGATATCTAAAATACATTTAGAGATACCATATCTGAAAATGATTTACAGATGTGTTCCAATGGAGATTTAAATGAGATGTCTAAAATTCATTTTCATATATCTTTAAATCACTTTAAAATTAAATTTGATATCTTGAAATTACTTCCTGTTCATTTCAAAATATCTTAATGATTTACAAATATTTCTAAATGAACAGGAAGTTATTTAGAGATATATCTAAATGACAGTTTGGCGTACCATGCTAGCAAAATGCTATTTAAAGATATAAATGAGTACATGCATTAGTCTCCGTGTATAGGAACACCTCCTAAGAGAACACTTCGCCTAAGAGAACACACTTGTGGTGAATTTTCCCATTGTAAATACTCCGCCTAAAGGAACAGGAACTTCTCTTAAAAGAACACCTTTTTGGCACCGCTAGTGATTCATTCACAACTGATACAGTACTGTTTTGTAACCTGATAACTAATCATTATCAAACTTAAATTCAAATGGTTTATTCAATCTTTTCAAATGTGTCCTGTGAAATACCAGCCCCATCAATACAATATGGTAATTGCGTCAGCCATCATTTACTTTTCTAAACTAAAATATGCTACCGCGGTAAAATTAGTTTGACGTTTGATATTAGTTTGATATTCGACTCAAGCTAACCCGACATGAATGAAAATGGCTGTATCTCGCCAACCACAGAAGCTAGAGTGCTCAAACCAACTTTAATTTAAAGGAGACCAGTTGTGAATTGTTTCACAAGCTCTCCTTTACATGTGAATCAAACAAATAAATTGTGAAAAACAATAACGTGCCGCATATACGCACACAGCCTACCTGACACGCGTAAAACGGCTTTATCTCCCCAACCACAGCAACTACAGCGCTCAAACCAACTTTAATTTAAAGGATGCCAAATGTGAATTGTTTCACAGTCTGTGTTTTACCTGTGAAGCCTAAGAATAATTTGTGAATACAATAACATATTGCATATACACACCACCGTCCCAGCCACAGCAGCTAGCATTTTCAAAACAACTTTAATTTAAAGAAGACTAGTTGTGAATTGTTTCACAGCTTATGTTTTACATGTGAATCCTAATAATAATTTGTGAAAAAACAAATGGTTGGGGATATCAAGCGATTTTACCCATGTCAGACTGTGTGCGCATATGCGATATGTTTTGTTTTTCACATATTATTCTTAGGATTCACATGTAAAACAAAAGCTGTGAAGCAATTCACAACCGCTCTTCTTTAAATTAAAGTTGGTTTGAACGCTGTAGCTGCTGATCCAGGAACATCGCCTGATATGCCTGGAGTACAGAAGGATGTACCGTCTGATTGCATGCACCGCTGCCAGGCAGGATCGGCAATCCAGCCACCCAAGAGGTGGTTGCTTTGCACGCCGAATTTCTGCGTACAATAACAAGAGAGCTGCAGGTGCCTATACCAGCTCCCAATGAGGTGGGCACCCGTTCTGCTGTGCACAGTCCTGCCGAATCAGCGGTCCGAGATGTTTGTACAGAGCAATACCCACTCGCTTCTGCAGCGGCACAGGTGTACGGACATGTATTGGTGATGGCTCCATGTCCACCCGTACAAGTTCCACCAGTTGGTCAAACGTAGCTCAGATGACCCGAAATGTTTGAATCCGTTGTTCGTCAGAGAAAGACTCGTGAAGCACAACTTTCTCCCACCAAACAGAAGGACGATGATGCGCCCGCATTCGTCTTTCCTGCCGATGCACAAATAGAGGTCTGTACATAAGGACGAAGTGGATGAGGGTGTGCTGAAAAGAAAGCTCTAGAAAAGAAAGCAGTAGATGCACGATTACTTTCCTGCAAACCTGAAGGAGTTCTTCCCATACAAGACTTAATCTAGCCAGTGTTTGTCTGCGTCTTCTCCATCCATCCATTTTTGTCGCAACTACATTGTAAGAAGGCCTATGATTTTATATACCCTTATAACTAATTAGCAAATACACACACATTATGTATTTATTATATTAACATCGTTTGTGTAAGTTTCCACATTTTCTGCATAATTCATTTTAATAGTTGTTTTTAATATATTTCTTCCACATTTAACGCATATTCATGATTATTGAACGCATACTACTTTTGTTTAGAACATTAACAGTTACTCAGTTGGCTAAGACTAATATATATGGGTGTGTGAAAGGACATCAGTAGCCTAAGAAGCATAAGAAAAGCAGTAATGGGAATTGGTGAGTGCTGTCGGTTTTTGTACAAATGCTACTTCTACCATTTCTAGAACAACTAATTCTAAACAATAATAGTAATAACTATTAATATTTTCTTGGCAGCATGAACCGTTTTAACTGCAAGCCCTTTTCATTCTAGACAGATGGGGGTAACCTCTTCATCTCTGCCTAGCGCGTAAAGCCTCATGTAAACCCCTATGCATTATTTGAACGATATCCTTTATCGCGCAGCATCTCTTTTCAGCGCGTTTGGTGATATTTAAATAAACTCTCCCATTATTTTATTATTAATGAGGTTGTTTGCATTTGGACGACTAAATTCTCTCTCTAAAATAAACTCTCATGTAAACGTGGAAGCAGAACTGTCATGACCATAAAAGCGCGAGAGATCTGTTGTCACGCTTTTCAGTTTTTGCTTGTAAATTGCCCCATTTTTAGATATCTCAAAATTAAATTAAGATATCTTCAAAATGGTCTATTTACAGATATCTCAAACTTGTTTAAAAATATATCTGCAAATGATTTACAGATATCTAAATATTGCAAGATATCTTAAAATGCAATTTCAGATATCTCTAAATGATAATTTGGCTTGCCATATGACTACAGCTGGACCATTGAAGTGATTACATACAGTACCAGGAACCAGCAGAAACTTTTTATCGAAACCATTGTCTTTGAAATATGTTCCTATTCCAAAGTGAAATATGAAATACAACAAAAGATCTTGAAAAGAAGACCAGTGAATATCATAATAATAGTGCTAATAATAAATATAGAGAAAGGGACTAACATGCAGAATTTCCACTAGGGGTCAGTAACACCTAAAAAAAAGAGATGGAGCCATATATAAATTCCTTTAAAGTACTAAAACATGTCCACATTTTATTCAGTCAGCAATATTTAAATCAGTTTTACAAGCTATGCATCTTTTATATACTTTATATAGTTTAAACCTGAGCATTACTGTACATGTGTATGTCCACACAGATCTGGAATCAACCATCGGCGTACAGTGATGTGAATTTATTTTTGTAACTTTAGTGCAGATTAGACCTACACTCACCTGCTGCTTGGAATTGCTATGCAGTATGATGTCTGTGTATTAATTTATTAGATTTTCCAATTTTCTGTATAGAGCTGCAGGCCCTCCATGAAATGGTGCAGCAGAAAGTGGTGACGCTGCTGAGCGACCCAGAGAACATTGTGAAGCAGACGCTGATGGAGAACGGCATCACCTGACTCTGTGTGTTTTTCAGGAGGCAGAAGGCCAATGACGTGCTCCTGTCCCACATGATCACCTTCATGAACGACAAGAACGACTGGCAGGAGCTTTCTTTGATAGCATTGTCGGTTTGTACCAGTTGGTCACAATTGGGGGCAATTCATTAATGAAACTAGGTTAAGAGTTTTTCAGTCCTATGCCAGGCACACTACATCTGTTTTGGTACTGTGGAATCCGCTCATCACATATTCATTCTCCTGCCTTAAAGGCAGCTTTATCAGAAAGCTGTGGTTTAAAACCAAACTTGGCTGTTAAATCTTTTAAAGAAAATGTTTCTGATCTTTATCGCTCAAATAGTGCTGGCAGTAGGTACTAAAGGAAGCAAGAAGAAATTAACAGTGCTATCACTTTTTGATGCTTTATATTTGGGATTTTTGAAACTTTTCCCCCTCCTTGAAGGACACATGTTATGGGGACAACATACACATTTTACCAGTAGTCCTAGATAAAGATGAACAATGATGCATTTTAGTATAGATAAGTAATTTATGGTGAACACGATTCATTTAAAAGCACAGAATCTAGTCTTTTTTATGTTCCCAGTGTTTTAGATCCTACTACTTAACTAATCAGGCTAAACCTTTACTCAACTTCCACTTATGCTATCTTGTTCTTCTCTCTGTGCTAAATTCAACTACCTTGTATATAGTTCCAGTTCAAAACAGCATGTTGCACATTGTTCTCTTTTTTTAATGATCAGAAAGGTACTATACTTATTGATTTTCATTTTAATACTCAATAGTTATCGCTGTAGTTTCATATGCATTTATGGATCAGTGTGCAGAGAACTCTTAAGGACCATGCCTTATTTTATTTTCATCTGTCCTGCTCTTAGTTAATGAATAAGTGCTGTACAGTATGAACTTTACATTTATTTATACAGTTTTTTTTTCGATAAGGCAGAATTTGTTGTGTAGATTTAAGTAACATATATTTTCATGCATTTGGTAGTAAAAAAAAAAAAAAAAAAAAAAAAGCAAAACGAAATAATTCACTTTTCCCGAAATAAAATTGCTTTAAGGGAAATGCGATAAAATTGGGACCCTGGTCATAGCTCATACAGTACAAGCTTTTTGCACAAGTCCAGGGGTATATTTTGCTACTGTTCTCATCAGAACAGGTGACATTCTCAGACCAGTCAGGGCTATGAGCCTGGAACAGATTTAATCAAAATCAATCGGTATTCTGGAGGGATATTGGAATGATGGGAAACTTGTGGAAACACTGCTTGAAATGTTTCTTGTGTTTCCATGACAAGGGACTGTTTAGTGTCAATTTTTTTTTTCCCACAGCCCTTGAGATCAAGCTGGACACCAATGCCAAGACACATCTGTGTGAAACTGTACTATTTTACAGATTAATTTCATTTATCTTGTGGTGTTTGAAAAATAGTAAACCTAATTGGGCAGAATTATGAGAGTCAACCAAGTGCATTTTCTTTTGGAAAATAAAACATTTAAATATAGTGTAATCTACAGTATGAATGGGACCTAATGTCTCTGATTAGGTTTCCATATGTTTTGTGGGTAACCGCATGATAATTTTGTCTGTGTTGTGTGCTTCAGGAGTTGCAGCATATGTGGGCTGGCAGAGCTCCTCCATCCTGAAGCCTCTACTGCAGCAATGCTGAAGAGTTTGTCATCTACAAGGTTCTCAGTGCCCTGACCTGCATGTGTCTGCTGGGGCTGCTGCAGAAACCACACATCTATGATTGTCAGCGACATTGGTAAGTCCTATTCAATGTTTTCACCTACTGCATAAGGGGAGGTCTGTCATTCGGGAGCTAGGCTGGTTTTTATATACTGCACTAGTCTACCTGCTCTCTTGTCAGTACTCCCAGGCAACGAAAATTGGATTTAGGTTAATGCTGGGGAGAGGGGTAGTCTGTGAAAAATACCCCAGAGAACCATCTGATGTTGCATTGTTTTTTATTAATACTGATTGATTTAAAATGACTATTAGCATATCATAATATGCATTAAACTACATTAATAAGAACATAAGAAAGTTTACAAACAAGAGGAGGCCATTCGGCCCATCTTGTTCGTTTGGTTGTTAGTAGCTTATTGATCCCAGAATCTCATCAAGCAGCTTCTTGAAGGATCCCAGGGTGTCAGCTTCAACAACATTACTGGGGAGTTGGTTCCAGACCCTCACAATTCTCTGTGTAAAAAAAGTGCCTCCTATTTTCTGTTCTGAATGCCCCTTTATCTAATCTCCATTTGTGACCCCTGGTCCTTGTTTCTTTTTCAGGTCGAAAAAGTCCCCTGGGTCGACATTGTCAATACCTTTTAGAATTTTGAATGCTTGAATCAGATCACCGCGTAGTCTTCTTTGTTCAAGACTGAACAGATTCAATTCTTTGAGCCTGTCTGCATACGACATGCCTTTTAAACCCAGGATAATTCTGGTCGCTCTTCTTTGCACTTTTTCTAGAGCAGCAATATCCTTTTTGTAGCGAGGTGACCAGAACTGAACACAATATTCTAGATGAGATCTTACTAATGCATTGTAAAGTTTTAACATTACTTCCCTTAATTTAAATTCAACACTTTTCACAATATATCCGAGCATCTTGTTTACCCTTTTTATAGCTTCCCCACATTGTCTAGATGAAGACATTTCTGAGTCAACATAAACTCCTTGGTCTTTTTCATAGATACCTTCTTCAATTTTACTATCTCCCATATGATATTTATAATGCACATTTGTATTGCCTGCGTGCACTACCTCACACTTTTCTCTATTAAATGTCATTTGCCGTGTGTCTGCCCAGTTCTGAATGCTGTCTAGATCATTTTGAATGACCTTTGCGGCTGCAACGGTGTTTGCCACTCCTCCTATTTTTGTGTCATCTGCAAATTTAACGAGTTTGCTTACTATACCAGAATCTAAATCATTAATGTAGATTAGGAGTAGCAGAGGACCTAATACTGATCCCTGTGGTACACCACTAGTTATCTCGCTCCATTTTGAGGTTTCTCCTCTAATCAATACTTTTTGTTTTTTACATGTTAACCACTCCCTAATCCATGTGCATACATTTCCTTGAATCCCTACTGCATTCAGTTTGAGAATTAATCTTGTATGCGGGACTTTGTCAAAAGCTTTCTGGAAATCTAAATAAACCATGTTCGTCTCCAAACAAGTTAATGTAACACCCTATCACATCGTAGTTACTTGTTAGTGCAGTAGCTTCAAGTTCTAACATTTTGTTCTGAGACTTCAAGCATTTAGATAATGTGAGGGAAATCCCTTGAAGGAATGGCGGCCGCAACAAGAAACTACACGGCCCAGACTGCCTAGCACCAGGGTTAACTACGGGGCTGGGTTAGGCACTATAAAAGAGAGCAGAGCAGAGCAAATCGGGTGTTGTTTGGGGAAGCACCGTCTGATTGCTTTGCTGTATTCTGGAGTTTGCTGGAGTTCCTGCTGTTACTTGTGTCTTGTAAGTACTGCTGACACACCGTAGTTAGTTTTGAAAAGTATAGTTTAGTTCGAAGAACCGTTTTGTGCATTCGCTTTTGTTTACCAGTTTTCTGTAAAAATACAGCCAGGTTCAAACGTTGTGTGTTTATTTTGTTTGTCTGCATTATTTACCGCGGTGAGACGGAAAAAGCCAAGGTCTGCTAGGCCGGAGTGAACCTGTGAAAACCTTTTGTTTGTGTTGTGTGAAGAACGGGAAAAGAAAACAAGGACACCACGACTGTAGAGGGGGACTGTGTATTTGTTCAGCACGTTGTGTATTGTTTGTACCACACTCATTTCCCAGCGCCTCACTGTTCCTGGAGGGGGAGCCAATTCCCCAACCTTCCTGTGTTTCACTATTCCTGGAGGGGGAGCCATTTCCCCAATTTACCTGTGCTCCACTGTTCCTGGAGGGGGAGCCCTTTCCCTTACTTACCTGTGCTTTGCTGTTCCTGGAGGGGGAGCCATTTCCCAACTTACCTGTGCTTCACTGTTCCTGGAGGGGAGCCATTTCCCAATTTACCTGTACTTCACTGTTCCTGGAGGGGGAGCCATTTCTCCAATCTTACCTGCTTTCCTGTTATGGGAAGGGGAGGCATTTCCCCAACTTGCCGGTGCTCTACTGTTCCTGGAGGGGGAAACCATTTCCCCAACTTACCTGTGTTCCTGGACACGTCGTCCAGGGGAGCCTCCAACCTTCCCTTACCTGTGAGGCCGGAGCCAGTTATCGTCCCCTCTTCATTACCTACAGTTAGCTAGGATCGAAGAAGTGAGCTAGTTAGTAGCCCGTACAGGGCGTGTTCCTGACTATAAACGTGCTGTTTGTAAATATTTGTAAATAAAAAGCAACTTACCTGTGAACGCTGCGTGTCCTTCTGATCCATACTTGGGGAAAAAGCATGCCCTAGTGGCGAGTACGAGTAGCTCTTTCACAATAAATACATTTAATGGCTGTCTTGCCTGAGTTGTTGCCCTTGTTTTGATGTGGTCTCCCTTATGTTTTTTTGAACCCCCCCTTCCTTTCTAGCTTAAATGCTTCTGAACCTCATCAAGGATCCTTTCTCCAAGTAGATTCGTTCCGTTTTTGTTTAAGTGCAGTCCGTCCCGTCTGTATAGATAGTCCTTGTTGTAGAATGTGCTCCAATGTTCAAGAAAGATGAAGCCTTCCTGTGTGCACCACGATTTCAGCCATGCATTTTGATTTTGTATTTCCAGCTGTCCGTATGCTCCTTTGCAAGGTGCCGGCAGTATCCCTGAAAATACCACAGTTTTGGTCTTGTCTTTTTAATTTCCTTCCTAGCTCTCTGAATTTGCTTTGCAGTGATCTTGGCCTCTCTCTTTTTCCAATGTTGTTTGTACCGATGTGGACAATTACTACCAGGTCGTCTCCTGTTCGTTCTAGGAGCCTGTCCACGTTCTCAGTGATGTGCGTGACAGAGGCTCCTGGAAGGCAGCACACTGTTGTAGTAAGGGGGTCCAGACTACGAACTGAACTTGCTGTGTTTCTCAATATGGAGTCCCCAACAATCATGACCTCCCTTATTTTTGCTGCCTGGCCAGCACTATTTATAGGGTCCTGGATGTTGTTCCTTTCGTTCTCTTGATGTTGGTTTTGATCATCTCAATTTTGAAGTGGCTCAGATTTGTTGGATGTTTTGATTTCTGGTGGTTGTATTTGACAAAATTTTTTTTCCCTTCTTCTGTGTACCTGAACCCAGCTGTTTTTACCCACTTCTATCTCCCTGGTGGCTTTCAGTCTGCTAGGGGTGCTGACTTCCATGAATAGCATGAATTGTGGGTGTGTCAGCTCCTCAAGCTCCTGTTGCTGTCTCATTTCCTGCAGCTCCATTTCTAGCATACTTACTAGTTTAAGCAGGTCCTGGATTGTGTGGCACTTTATACACACTTGGTTTTAGCTCTGCTGGGTTTTCTCGGAGCGAGGCAGGCATCCTTGGGCAGTGCAAGGCAGACATCCCCCGCGGGGCAAGGCAGGCATCCCTGGGCGGCAACGCGCTGGCGTCCCCAGGCAAAGCAGAGCTGGCGACTCCAGGCGACCCAAGGCGATGGCGGCAGCAGACCCTCGGGAGGTGACGGCGGGAGGGCAGCCCCTGGCCATGAAGGCGGGCGGTTTTCCCCCATGCTCTGCTCAGCAGGGGCTGCTGAGGACCACCAGCATCCTGTCCTGGTCCTTCTAGTGGTGAAGGGAGAGGCAGCTCCTGCTTCTCTGCCTCTGGCGATGGAGGCAGCAGAGGCAGAGGCAAAGGCGGCAGGGGCTCCTCCCCTTCTGGCGGCGAAGGTGGCAGGGGCTCCTCCCCTTCTGGCGGCGAAGGCAGCAGGGGCTCCTCCCCTTCTGGCAGTGAAGGAGGCAGGGGCTCCTCCCCTTCTGGCTGCAGCCCTCCTGTTCAGCCTCACAGTATGGGGATCCCAGCTGGGTGGGGTCCCGTGACCACAATCTCCTCTCACGTCTCTCTGGTCGCTGCTGCGGCTTCCTTCCCATCCTCTTCACATACAAAAAGTAATTAAAAAAAAAAAAAATTAAGCACCTGCAGTACCTGTTTTGGCCTGAGTCCAGGAGGCGCTGGTGATCCCACGCTGGACACCACATGTGACAGGGATGGCTGAGTGGTGACATCAGGCCAGAGAGACACACAGACAAGTACTGCCGCACCATTTATTTTAAAAAATCACAAAAATAAAAGGTTTAACAAAAACACACTGCTCACAGAGGAAAATAAAAGTTTTAAATAAAAAAACACAAACACAAAATGATTAGGTCAGACGGGGCAATCGCCTTCACTGTTCCTATATTTAGTTTGATTTTTAAACTCCTCTCTCTCGCTCTGTTCTCTCCTCCGAACAACCCACCCCAAGCAGGGAGAACTGCAGGCTTTTATATTAGTGACCGAGGGATTAACTAGCTATCAATTATCTGCTAATCTCTCGGCTACATTGTGCACGGGTTTTCCCCAATTACTATTGGCAGAGGACGAGCTGCCAACCTCGCCTCTGCCATTTAACAATAACAAAACAAACGCACGGCTACGCCGTCATTTAAAAATACATAATTACATTGTGACAGGGTGGCTGTGGGGTGACGTCAGGTCAGAAGCAGGAAGGAAACTGACACCAGGTAATACTGCAGTTCCAAAACAAAAGACACGGCGACGCAATTTATTTAAATAATACAAAAAATAAAACAAATCACAAACACAAAATAATAAACCATACAGGTCAGTTGGGCATTCGCTGTCACTGTTCCTGTATACTTAAGTTTCGTTTTCTCTCTCCTCGCTCTCTCCGCTCTCACTCCTCATACACCCACCCAGAGCGCAGAGAGCTGCAGGCTTAAATGCAAGTGACCATCTCCCGATTAGCAACAAATGAATCACTTAATTAATTCGGGAGATGGCCACCTTCTGCACGAGGTTTTTAAATTATTCCTGGCAGAGGATGAGTACCCACTCTCGCCTCTGCCAGAACACACTTTAAATAAAACAATAAACAAACAAAACACACGGCTACACCGTCATATATATTTTTATACAATAATAAATAAATAAATAAATAAAATAAATAAATACAAAAACAATACCGACGGCGCTTCGCCGTCATATATTTTTAAATAACAAAACCATAATACAAGACAATAAATTGCACAGGGGCGGAGGGGGGGACCCCGTACTAAAAATAAATAAACAAACACTGTACAGGGCTCCTCGCCCTGTTACATACATATAAATAAATCAGAATAATAATAATAATAATAATAATAATAATAATAATAATAATAATAATAATAATAATAATAATAATACAACAAAACAAATACAAAATAATAAATTGCCTAGGGGTGGAGGGGTACCCTGTTCTAAAAATAAGCAATACATTTAAATCAAAATACAAAACAAATACATTTTACAGCAGGACTTTGCCCTGCCCCCTTTTCATGTGCAGGGCTCCTCACCCTGTCACACCTCCACAGTACGAATTAAAACGATGTGCTGCTTTTTATAAGAAAAATGCGAAAAAGCAGGTTGCCTAGAGGATTTATATTGGACCCTGACGCCCCAGATAAAACGAGGGAGTGGTTGTACAGTATTTGTTAGCCTATTTGTTTTTCTATGGGTCTCTCTCTATATCGCGGCCCTCGATATATAGCTGATTTGTATTGGACCCCCGACACCCGCGATATAGCGAGTGGGTGGTGTATTATAAAAAATTTCTTTGAAACTTTATTTTAATTTAATACATTTTTTAATTTCTTTTTTTTAGCTTTGTTTCTCTGCCATCCTAACCTCTGGATTCGTTATGGGGCGTGGGATTCATAACTGTAGTGGCTCAGTATCTGAACATTGCAGATGTCTATTGCAAGTAAATGCCATATCTAAACCCATTTATTATACATCTAATAATACAGGTAAAAGACTTTGGCCAGCATAACATTCTCATATTTATTAAGAGTAGATGCAAATACAGCAGCTTGTTTTTATTTCTATCAAACGTAGATTCATGTATTCTTAGGGCAATTTCCTGACACTAGAAAATGGGTCGGTGGGTGTATTTGAAGTATGGGTAAATTTGAAGAATGCATTACCATTGTCAACTAAAAGGTGTTATTCACAGTACTCATGACAGAATTATTTTTGGTACCACAAGATTTGACTGTTCTTAAAGAGTTACACATCCCCATGTGTTCCTACAACAGTTTAAATAACATACACGGGCAAAGCATAATTTGCTTCCCATTCTTAGAATTTTGCTGGTTTGTAGTCCATGATTTGGATCTTGCAATGGAAAACCATTATCTGTTTAGCTATATTTAGAAAGGCAACTATCATCTAGAATCATGTAAGTGTCAGAAAACAGAGATACATCTGTTTGAGAGGAAATGTGGTAACACCTTGTGTGTGCCAGTACACCTATTGACTTTGGAATTTTGCTACATATTTTACTTGTGATGGACTTTCAAAAATGATATTAAACATGTTGTAATTTAACCCTTTGCGGTCCTCTGTCGGACCCTATCCGACATCATCAAAAAAACAGGTCCTTAGTCGTTTTTTCTCCGGAAAAAGTTGAGAAAACCATCCAATGGCCGAGTGAGACCGATAGGAGCTGAGAGAAGCCGAAAAAAGGGACGGATCTGAGCAATACACATAGACCCGGCACCACAGAGATAACACGGACATAAACAAACAAGATAGCTGCTTCTGCATCCAGCGCTCAAAGAATATCACTTGCAGAGCTTTTTTTAGATGTTATAGTAAGAAATTAATGACTTGAATCGCATTATTGAGGAGATTGGTTATAAAACGAGTGATCAGGAGATGATTTATATATGAAGAGGTGTGTGAAAAATACAGCAAACAAGGGGTGGGGTGGGGCTGGCTATGCAATACTGAGTGTCCTGTTGATATGCAGTGCCTTTTATACCTGTTTTACTGTGAAAAAAATACTTTTAAACAGCGCGTCTAAAATAAACTGCTCGTGTGAAAATAAATTGGACCTGACGCGCCTGAGACACGCTGAATAAATGGACCGCAAAGGGTTAAGCTTAATATTGACCCCAGCTTGAGTAAATAGTTCAGACTTAATCAACCTCAATAAAAACATAATTTGAGGCTATGCTCACTTTCAGATTCTGATGATTTATTGCAGTAGACATGCACACCACTTTCGTATTGAAGTTCTTACTTTCAAGATGATTATTTAATGCTCAAAGCTAACCAATATTGCAATATTAAGAAATTCTACAGCCATTGTTAATATCCTGACAACTTCTTACACTTATAACTTTAAAGTCTATTTCAAAGCTGTTTTCAAAATGGCCACTCTAGTGCACTGGTGGTGTAAGGATTATTGCCCACATTGTCAAACAGGGAACACAGCAATCCATGATGTGGCACGGAAAAGAAAAGCCAGAGCACTTGCAGTGATTTAGAGGACAGAGTTCACCAAAATGTAGACTGGTTACAGCTGCACAACTTTTGGACTGATTTCACTAACAAGTGCCTGTGTTTAGGCCCATATCTTCTCTTTGTGATTCCATACTGAGAATCAAGACATGCTTGAAGTTATATTACTTTTATGGGTAATTCCAGTCATCCTCCCTCATATAAAGTCAAAGCCCATTTATACTGCATTAAAAGTACACTGTGCATGCATGGACAGTGATGGGAAGGCTTGTTTCCTTTAAATTGCTATACCCAATATTGTACAGGATATCAGTAGCCTCTTTAGGCACTTGCACCTGCGCCAGAAGAAACGCAGCGGCTCCATACCTGAGTGCCCTCTGCCTGAGGACCCAGCCATAGCTCAGCTGTTAAAGAAGCTGCATTCTCAGGTACTGAGCAATGATTTTCTGTTATGTGAAAAGCAGTTTGTTTCCAAGTTGGCTGGTCTCTAACCTCATGCTGGAATTGAAGCCTCCAGAGAAGCTTTCAAAAGTCTTCTGCGGATTGGACAAGTTTCAAACAACAAGATTCATCTTAAAGTATGCGCCAAGACACCACTCCATTATAATCAAAACAGCACATGTGGGGGACTGTTCATACATATGTTCCGTATTTGAAATAGTACTATTCGGCCGTGATTCAAATGTGTGTGTGTGTGTGTGTGGGGGGGGTGAGTATGCATGAGAGTTTTTTATTTTTCTTTCAGGATCAGGAAATTTACAGCATTACAACAAACAAAAATGTGCTTTATATAAAAAAAAGTAACAAAAATATAAAAGTAAATTGGAATTGTCTCATTTTAACACAGAAAAAAATATATGTCAGTTGTCCCACGTTATACCCCCACCTTTATAATGCCACCCTCGCACACCGCCAGCAATTCTCTCTGAACAAATGCCACCAATATAAAAACAGTGCTATTTGTACCCGTTATATCGCCACCCGCCAACTTCCCAAGTCAAGCAAATGTAACTATAAGCATTGTAGTTTCTCTCATTGTAGCGCTAGTGAAATAATTATGATCATTTAAAACAACAAAGTTATGCAGTTCTTATGCTTTCCGAATTCAGTGTTAATTGAACATTCATACCAATGTCATCAACACTCCTGCTCCCAAAGCAAAACAGAAAGTACAAAATGGCGAGTCGACCCTGCATTTAACACCAGAGCAAAAGAAAAAAACCTGCATGTATGCATCTGAAAAAAGAAAGCAAGTCAGCAAGACAAATGTGTTGATTTGTTTAACCTGAAAAAAGCTTGACACAGTCTAAAATAAGTGACTTTTATAAACCACAGTAAATGTTAAAAAAAAAAAGTATGGTAAGAGGTTTGTTTACGTGCGTACGTTTTGCACAAATGAAGGCTGACTTAAACTAAAGCATCAGTTTTATAAACAGCAGAATAGTTTACTTTTTTTTATTTTTTACTTTTCGTTTAAAAAAAAAAAAGTGTTTGCCTGTACATATTCAATGTTTGTTTTTTAACTGCTTAAAAAAGAATGTTGTTGAGCTTAATTGCTTTGTGATACAAATAGATGGCATCGTTCAATGGGGGATAGTATTCAGCAGGCTTACACAGTCGTGCCACAAACAGTAAAAAAAAAAAAAACATACGTACGTACGTAAGTGTTTTTTTATTTAAGTATAAACTGTTCCTCAAAAGTAACCATGTATGTTTCATACAGATGGGAAAAGATGACACAACCTCATTAGTATACTTACTGTTGTGTTAAGAACTAGTACTGCAGTTTAAAAAAAAAAAAGATTAATGTTTTATTATTAAAATGGCCTGGAGATACTGTAATTGCAAACATGCGAACATAGAACGTTGTGTGTGTGTGTGTGTGTGTGTTTTTTTTGTTTTTTTTTGACCCTCACTATAACGCCACCCTCGCTTATTGCCCTTTTTTGCCCATGGCCCTTACCTGGTGGTATAAAGAGGGTATATATATATATATATATTAGATAGATAGATATACAATTAGGTGTTTTTGTGCTTTAGGGGATGACAGAACCTGAAGAAGACAAGCTTTTGGCCTTGAAAGACTTCATGCTCAAATCAAACAAGGCTAAAGCTAAAATAATCGGCCAGAGCCATCTTAATGACAGCACTCAGAGTGGTGTGATTGATCTTGGTACCTTGAGAATCACTGGCCAACAAGTTCACCTTGTGAAACCTAAACAAGAACCAGATGGCAAAGTTATTTAAAATTGGATAGGAACAGGTCGACGTGGGGAATGTTGTCCATAACCTCCTTTGTAAAAACATGAAAAGTAATAATTTAATATATTTGCTATTTTTTTCTCTTCGTCTATGATTTTGCCATTTGTATATTTTGCCATTTAGACATTTTACTTCCTCCTTGAATATTCTCTTGCTATTATAATATTGGAAAACCTTTTTGGAATTGGTTTTAGCCCCCTTGGCAATGTTCATTTCTATCTCTCTCTTGGCCTTTCTAATTTCCTTTTTTACTTGCATTTGCAGTTCCAAGTACTCTTTCTGTGTATTTTGTTGTTGGTCCCTTTTAAACACTCTGTAAAGTGCCTTTTTTCTCTTTTTTTAATTGATCTATTAAACCATTTTGGTCATTTTGTTTTAGATTTTGATTTGTCTACTTTTGGGATGTAATTGTTTTTCGCCTCTAGTACTACATTTGTAAAAAATAGCCATGTCCGACATCATCAAAAAGACATAAAACACAGGTCTCTAGTCGTTTTTTCTCCGAAAAAATCAGAGAAATCCATTCAATGGCTGAGTGGGAACGATAGGAGCCGAGCAAAAAAAAGAGAGGCAGATCTGAGCAATACAGATAGCCCCGGCACCACAGAGATAACACGGACATAAACAAACAAGATAGCTGCTTCTGCATCCAGCGCTCAAAGAATATCACAGACATTAACTGAGCTTTTTGAGATGCTATAGTAGTAAAATAATGACTTGGATCGCATTATTGAGGAGTTTAGTGATAAAACGAGTGATCAGGAGATGATTTATCGGTATGCACGACTATGAAGAGATATGTGAGGTATGTGGGGCGCAGCTGGAGATGCAGTACTGAGTGTCCTGTTGATACGCAGTGCCTTTTAAACCTGTTTTACTGTGAAAAAAACAACTTTTAAACAGTGCGTCTAAAATAAACTGCACATGTGAAAATAAATTGGACCTGACGCGCTTGAGGTGCGCTGAATAAATGGACCACAAAGGGTTAAAAAGCACTTCAAATGAGACCATGTTGTAATCTGAGTTTGCCAATGGTTCTTTGACCTCTGTTTTAGTTATTCTGTCTTTGTTATTTGAAAAGACTAAATCAAGGCATGCCTCCCCTCTACTCAGTGCATTGACAAATTACGTTAGGAAGCCGTCATTTGTCATTTCTACATTTCAATTTCGGCTGTCATGCTCCCCACTGGGTTTTCTCATTTTATATGGGGGAAGTTGAAATCTCCCATTAGTATGGTTTCTCATTTGCTACACTTTTTCTAATGTCATTGAAATAATTATTTTGCTTGGTGTCTGAATTTGGCGGTTTATAGCCCCATATTATTACATATTATTATGCCCTTTGAATTTTTGTCCATTATTCTGACCCATATTGATTCTGCGTTGTTTTTTTCTTCCAGATTTAACACCTGGGCTTCAATATTATTTTTTTTAATGTAAAGCGCTACCCCTCCACCTTTTCTGTCCTGCCTGTCTTCCCTATGCAGTGTATACCCACTAATATTATATTTGTCTCCATCACTCACCACATTTCTGTAACACCTATCACATCGTAGTTACTTGTTAGTGCAGTAGCTTCAAGTTCTAACATTTTGTTTTTGAGACTTCTAGCATTTAGACAAATACATTTAATGGCTATCTTACTTGAATTGTTGCCCTTGTTTTGATGTAGTCTTCCTTCTGCTTTTTTTGTTGATTTCTGGGATGAACACAGGAGTTTCATGTTTGGATATTCGCTCATAATGTCACAAGTGATGGTTTTTAATGTCTGTATTTTTGTTGTGTGTTTTTATTAATGAATCTGTTGTTTTTAAACTGCTGCTAGTTCTCCTGTGCACTGTGACCTGACTTTTGGGTTAAGCACTTTCCCCACAGTTAATAGGAAGTCCCGCCTTACCTGCCAGTCCAGCCAATGATAGTCATGGACTGACTATAAAAACGGAGGAACAGGGACCAGAAAGAAACTAGATGGTAACTTTACAAATAAAGTTGTGGGGCTTGCTTTATTGGGAAAGCGGTCAAAGTAGCTGATTTGTATCAAAAGTCACATTGTTTACAAATTGTCTCATGCTTAGAATGTGCTATAATTTGAAATTTCTCAAAGTTCTATGACAGTTAATTCAACAGTGGGAACTGGCCTACTGAAAGAAGTTGATGCGGTTACTAAAACAGCTGTACCTCTTGATTGGCAGACGCCATTCCTGTTTTGATTTCATATTTGAATAGCAGAGAAGTAGAGGAAGATTTTATTTACTCTAAGTATTTGTCTAACTTGTTGGGAAAGTGGTCAGAACAGTAGTTATTTCTAAAAATTCACAGAAAACGTAGTTGGTGCGGTTACTAAAACAGTTGTACCTCTTGATTGGTAAAAGTTATTTCTGTTTTGATTTCAGATTTGTCTAGCTTGTTGGGAAAGTGGTCAAAGTAGCTGATTTGTGTCAAAAGTTACATCGTTTACAGTAAATAGAATGTAGGAAGTCTGGGAGTTTTTAAACAATAGAATGTTGAAAAAAGTCCCATTAATGTGAATGATGGACAAAAAAAGGACAAAAAGCTTAATAGTTTAAAAAGTATAAAAGATATCAAAAAGTTGTATACAAGCACACCATTGCAGACCGGTCTACACGTTTTAAAGTTTGAACAGCATTTCTAGCTTAAACGGTGTAAGAGGAATAGCGTACCAAAGAATAATAAGAATAAGAAGAAGAAGTATGTCGAAAATTTAAAGTGGGGACTCTTGCTTCGCAAGCCCCACTAATAAGTGTTTTGGGAAGAAGCACACAATATGTCTGGAAGAATAGAGGCAGCAGTATTGGAAAGGAACAGCAGCACAGAGAACACTGTTGGGAGCAGTTTAAGGTTGACTGAAGGAACAAAGGAACAGGTTTGGCATTTTTTTGTTTTTTTCTATTTGGTACTTTGTTGCAGCGGGAGTATTTTGTTTTATTATCACCTACCACTGTTGGATTGTGTTCGAGCTACCCTTTTTTGTGGTAATGGGTTGGTCCAGAGAATTGACACTTGAAGACATTTTTTGGTTTACAAACAAATAGGTTTTTATTTTGTGTAACTGCCTTGCTGTGCCTGGCACTCCTTGGACAATCCATTCCCCATGTGGAAGAATAAACACTTCAGTCAAAATTTAGATCCAGAGTTCTTCAATGCACTTTATCATATTCAAGCTATTGCAGGGAGAGACAATCAAGAGAGCAACTGAACGTGAGTTCTTGTTGCAACAAAGTGTTTATATAGCTAAACAGGCATGATTCTACGTAAGGCAGTAACCAATCAAGTCTTTACAAGTATTCTCCTTGCAACGATTCACATCTTAACAAGCTTCTTACAGTAACCTTGTATTCTTATCAACAGTGGCTAATACTTTGCATTGTGTCAGAAAAGTGTAGATGCAAAAAAGTGTAGATGCAAGAACCTGCATAGGGGAAATAACTACTCGGTCATCAAGGTCCTTGTCCTTGCCAAACCCAAGGTGGCTTAGTCATTACAAATTCTACAAGCAGGTTTACTACAGTTACTCATGGTCACCCCACCTGTGACAATAATTTAAATATTCGTTTGGATATTCGTTCATTTTCAAAAAGTAATGAAAGCAATTAGATCACTCAGAATGCAGGCAGAGATAACAAAGCAGGGGGGCGTGGCCTGTGTGTGTGCCTTTTACTTTACAGCAAGTCGTTACAATATGTAACACCATTAAAGTAGAAAAATATCCCAGGAGTAAAGAATAATACGTTGTGTAGACCTTACTGAATTAACTACAAAACAAAGGATGCCAAATAGCAGTTCAAGTTAAACGCTGTTTTGTTTATTCCCAAAATAAACAGTACATAAAGTTGACACCGCATTTTATTATTTTTTTACCTTTTTTTCAAATGCGTATATATAAGCATTTTTACACATTTTAAATCATTTTTTTCTTTTTAATGTTATATATGTTTAAGTTAAGTAAAAACTGTTAATAACCTAATTTTTTGTTTGTTGTTGAAATCTAAAAATACATGTGACCACCCTACCAAAGGTACCTGTGTGGAAGAATTGGACAAATGCAAAGCGAGTAAGGCGTTTTATTTTGGTCTTGCCGGAGGAAGCTGCAACGTGTCTGCAGTCTGCAGTCTGGAGTACACAATGCTGGTGGTACTCGCCAGAACAGATCTCTACAGTGAGTAACTGTCACAAAGACGGCCAGAGTGGGTGGCGTCAGACCAGACAGGAATACACAGACAGAGACGGTGGTGATGATGAGCTGAGTGCAATGGCTGCACTCAGCGTTTATTAACAAAATAAAAAGGTTTAACAGTACAAAAACACGGGACACGGCACTATACGCCAAAATAAAGAGACAAACAAAACAGACTAAACAGTGAACAGACAAACTGACAAACACGGTGAGTGAAAACACTAATTACTTTGCTTTGCTTTCTTTTCTCCTCTCTCTCCCGTTCTCCACTCACCGAACACCAACCCCCAGTGAGTGAAAACATGCAGCTTTTATGCAGTTGTACCGAGATTCGATTGCTAGTCAATCATTCAATTGGAATCTCGGTACAACTGCACGTGAATTAATTAAAGTGCAATTCCCCATCCTCACATATTATTACTTTTTACTTGCACGTGATGTGATGTGCCATCCCCGTGCCTAAATACAAATATATAATTTACACACACGTGAAACACAGACCGCTTATATCCCGTGTACCAATGCCTATACACCAACATTTACACACAACACGTAACATATAACATACACAGGGGGGGGGGGGCACTTTGCCACAGTAACCCAGAGCGCATCCTGGCAGTATACATTTGTGCTTGGTTTTTAAAGAAAGACAGCGTTCTGTTTGCACCTGTTTTAAAAAGAAAACCACTGTATTAAATGGACTGTTTTGCTCACCTGCTTGCTTATCTGCTGTGTGCAGCGTTCAATCTGTTTATTCCAGCTGTACGAGTTGTATGCCAAACTAAACACGTTTAAACGGGCAGTATTTTTTATATCAGCGCGTATGGTGTGCGTGCTCTGAATTTACAAAAGCGAGTGTTATGGACTGTTTGTTTATTCTTTTAAGCAACCGCATAATTTCAATGGACTGTGGTTTTTGGTTGCACTTTATTAAAAGAAACACCATTGAACTTTTACAGTCTGTGTGACCCTGAAATGGCTGCGACAGTCTGGGGTTTAAAGTGAAGACCCAGACGGGACTTTTGTTTAGAACTGTATTCAAAAATATACCCAAGTAGAAATCAAACCACATAGACAGTGGTAGTTTTTGTTTTATTTTTATTTAAGGCAGTCAGGACCCAGCAAAGCAGTAGGCTGCAGGTGACAGTGTTCACCAGAAGAGGGCGACAAAGGAACCCAAAAGAATGCAAAGGTGCTGTGGTAATCACAAGGACTGTGAGAGGGTGCTAAAGGCGCATCCTCACCTGTTGTTCCTGCGTGGACCACACGGGGTGCAATCTTCCTGGTACCAAGTGAGATACTACTTGGAATACTTACCTGTTTACCTGAAAAAGGATTACAAACTTCATTACCCGACAGCCCTTGTGGATTATAAAAGTAAATGAACACGTGACATGGATTAGAGAGTGGTTAACATGTAGAAAACATAAAGTACTGATTAGAGGTGAAACCTCAAAATGGAGAGAGGTAACCAGTGGTGTACCACAGGGATCAGTATTAGGTCCTCTGCTATTCCTAATCTACATTAATGATTTAGATTCTGGTATAGTAAGCAAACTCGTTAAATTTGCAGACGACACAAAAATCGGAGGAGTGGCAAACACTGTTGCAGCCGAAAAGGTCATTCAAAATGATCTAGACAGCATTCAGAACTGGGCAAATGAAATTTAATAGAGAAAAGTGTAAAGTATTGCATGCAGGCAATAAAAATGTGCATTATAAATATCATATGGGAAATACTGAAATTGAAGAAGGAATCTATGAAAAAGACCTTGGAGTTTTATGTTGACTCAGAAATGTCTTCATCTAGACAATGTGGGGGAGCTATAAAAAAGGCCAACAAGATGCTCGGATATATTGTGAGAAGTGTTGAATTTAAATCAAGGGAAGTAATGTTAAAACTTTACAATGCATTAGTAAGACCTCACCTAGAATATTGTGTTAAGTTCTGGTCACCTCATTACAAAAAGGATATTGCTGCTCTAGAAA
This sequence comes from Acipenser ruthenus, assembly GCF_902713425.1. Taxonomy (NCBI): domain Eukaryota; kingdom Metazoa; phylum Chordata; class Actinopteri; order Acipenseriformes; family Acipenseridae; genus Acipenser; species Acipenser ruthenus. The sequence goes on along the minus strand of NC_081191.1, from coordinate 47,343,708 downwards.
GAGTTCAAAGAAGAGCGACCAGAATTATCCCAGGTTTAAAAGGCATGTTGTATGCAGACAGGCTCAAAGAATTGAATCTGTTCAGTCTTGAACAAAGCAGACTACGCGGTGATCTGATTCAAGCATTCAGAATACTAAAAGGTATTGACAATGTCGACCCAGGGGACTTTTTCGACCTGAAAAAAGAAACAAGGACCAGGGGTCACAAATGGAGATTAGATAAAGGGGCATTCAGAACAGAAAATAGGAGGCACTTTTTTACACAGAGAATTGTGAGCGTCTGGAACCAACTCCCCAGTAATGTTGTTGAAGCTGACACCCTGGGATCCTTCAAGAAGCTGCTTGATGAGATTCTGGGATCAATAAGCTACTAACAACCAAACGAGCAAGATGGGCTGAATGGCCTCCTCTCGTTTGTAAACTTTCTTATGTTCTTACCTGGTGAGACTTTCTGATCCAAGACCAGATCTATAGTTACCAGCAGCAGCTGGATGGAACCTGGACTGGTCTGCAATTGCTAAAGCAATATGTTTTCCCTTGCAAGGAGGAAAGCTTGGAGAGGGTTGAAGAAGTGAGATTAGCGGGCAGGTTTTCTTTTGTTTTGTTGATTTTCATAAATGTTTTGGTTGTTGTGTGTGAACTTTAACTAAAGAAATAATAAAACCGCATCTTCTTCAACCTCATATTCTGCCTCAGTGTGTCAACTCTTATACTGCCAGTTGGCTTTGCTAGTTTATTTCATGGCATTGCACTTGGTTGAATATTTTATAGGCAGTCCGTGTGCCCTGATATGGAGTATTTTACCATGCATATATATATCTTAAATAAAAAATTAATTATTACGTGCACACATATAAATATATGTTAGAGACAAATTAATATTTCTGATAAACGTCAGCCTATTTGTAACATTTTAAAAATGATTATTAGCTCATAATATCGTAAAATACATACATTACTGTTACAAATATTTCAAATGTTCTGATTCCGAGCCATCCCGCCGTGCACCGTGTCTGGCTCCCTGTGAAAGGATAAAGCTGAATGAATGAAAGAATGATTCAGAGCCCCCTTCAGTTCCTGTTTGGTAATAACAACAGTGCTTGATCCTTAGTACCGTACTAAATCTGGGGATCAGCTAGTCTCCAACTTTGTTCCGATTGTTTTTTCGATGCAATTGGTACTAACTTAGTACGCAGCTGGGGATGATCCCGAGATAGTACCCTACTAGCTAGTACGCAACTTAGTACGCAGCTCCGTACTAACTCTGCAAGTTCATTGCAATTGACCCATAACGTTTAACAATTATTTAGAGTTCCAAATGACTAAACACCAGTGTTACACCTAATGTTTTTCCTGTTCTTAAGATTATTTTGTATAGGTTATTATTATTATTATTATTTGTTTATTTAGCAGATGCCTTTATCCAAGGCGACTTACAGAGACTAGGGTGTGTGAACTATGCATCAGCTGCAGAGTCACTTACAATTACGTCTCACCCGAAAGACAGAGCACAAGGAGGTTAAGTGACTTGCTCAGGGTCACACAATGAGTCAGTGGTTGAGGTGGGATTTGAACTGGTTACAAGCCCTTTTTCTTTAACCACTGGACCACACAGCCTCCTTTCGCTCAAGTAGCACGATGTTATGTGGTTTAAAGCGTCATATAATTTAGTGTGTGTAAATTGCCAAATTTGTCATTCAAACTTGTTTAGTTTTAATCAGTTTTGTCTGCTTGTTACTTTTTTCAGCCAACACATTTAAATGACCCTTGTTTGTTACATTTTAAAAGATTGTTTTAAACGTTACAATGTAAATGTTGACTCAGTAGCTACCATTAAATGTTTCAACCTCGGTGACTTTCTTTGATGCGATATTAATTTTAGGCAACTAGCAATATATATATATATATATATATATTGTGAAAGATTGGTAGTGTGGTGCTGCTGGACACTGGTATTTTCTTCCCAAAGACTGGAGAGAACTCGTTACGTATTTCAGGTGAATACTTTTATTTACAATATTTACACAAAATTATAATCAATCCCAAGCGTTTATTTGCCCTGTACGGGCTACTAACTATCTCACTTCTTCTCCCCTCTCTATACTACTGAGAGATGACCAGACTGAAACAGACTTTGCCTGTAGAATGTCCTGATTCTGCACAACAGGAAGGTTCTGGTTGGGCTCCCTCTGGTGGAGTGCTCCCGGAACACCGGTAAGTCGACATTGGGCACCCCCTGGTGGAGCGAGCCAGGAACACAGGTAAGTCGAGGTTGGGCTCCCCCTGGTGGAGCGAGCCAGGAACATAGGTAAGTCGAGGTTGGACTCCCCCTGGTGGAGCGAGCCAGGAACACAGGTGAGTCATGGTTGGACTCCCTCTGGTGGAGGGAGCCAGGAACACAGGTGAGTCGCGGTTGGGCTCCCTCTGGTGGAGGGAGCCAGGAACACAGGTAAGTCGCGGTTGGGCTCCCTCTGGTGGAGTGAGCCAGGAACACAGGTAAGTTGCGGTTGGGCTCCCTCTGGTGGAGTGAGCCAGGAACACAGGTAAGTTGCGGTTGGGCTCCCTCTGTTGGTTATCTCCTGAAACATAGCAAAAGAGAGAACAATGACGCCCTCGGGTGGAGTGGGCCTGGACCACAAGCAAGGGAAGTCCAAGATATTCAGTACTCCTTACTACCACCAGGTTCCAGAACAAACACGGATGAATATTGATGTCACACTTGTGCTATCACTGCGGTGACTGCTTAAGAAGCCACCTTCCAACAGTAATAAACAATATTTCCAATACCACGTCTTGTGCTTCACTTTCTTGACTAATAAACACTTCCCACTTTACCTTGCAGATCGCTGCTCCAGCAGCTAGAAACCAAACAGTGTTTAAACAGTCCTGGTCATTGAAACGTTGCACTTGGTTGAACAGTTCACTGCCCTTGCAGCCAAGAACACACAGCGTTTTATACAGTCCTGGTTATAGAACTAAAACACTTGGTAGAACTGTCCGCTGCTCCTGCAGCTAGGAACAAAGCAGTGTTTAAACCAGTCCTGGATATAACAAAAATACTCTTCGTTGAACAGATCGCCGCTCCTGCGGCTATGAACCAAAAACAGCATATTCGCTGTGACTGAACCACGTAGGTATTCAAGCAATCCCCCCGCGGGTCACCTACTAGCCACGGCTCAGGCAGCCGACTACACACTGGTTTAATAAATCGTAACAACGAAACAAAACCAAACAAGTCAAAACAAAAGGCTGCCTCACCAAGAAGAAAAACACACTATTTTAAACTTTTACGAAATAACTACCACTGAAATGTAAAGCATTTACTATTGCTTCTCTGAATATTACAGACTCCACAAGTTTGCGCAGGCAGGACAATCGGGCCGTGTTCCCCACAATCACACTTCCCCCGATTGTTCTCCCCTGCTCCCTTTTAAACTGTCTAACCCCGCGTCACTAATTTGCGCTGAGGTTTCTGGGGTGTGTAGTTTTTCTTCAGAGACGCCATTTCTTAAAGGCGTCCCTGCTCTTTCTTCACAATATATATAATTGGAAATTAGAACCAGGTGCAGGGTATTTAAAAGGTGCAGTCAGTTTGCACAGGGCTGTGTGAAGGAGCCCGAATGAAGAGGTGCTCAATCATTAAAAAAGGTAACTGGGTGTTCCTTGTTGGTGTGTAAAATTGTGTGTTTTCCAGCCGGCAAACAGCTTAGCTGTCCGGCTTACTAGAATTAAGTTCCTGATGTGTGTAGTCAGCGCTCCAAAACAGAGTTAGGATTTTTGTTTGTTTTGACTTGTAAAGAAATTAGTGTGTGTGCAAACGCGTTTCTTTCAATTTCTGGTTGTGGAGTCGTGTTTTGAAGGGAAGAGAGCCTGAGCGAGCCTGTGTGGTGAGCATCTCCTTTACAATATATATATATATATATATATATATATATATATATATATATATATATATATATATATATTGTAAAGGAGACATGAAACTTGTACTTTTTATATAGGTATATAAATGTGGATTGCTGTGGATAAATGCATCAGCCAAATCAATTAATATGACATGTAGTTTTCTAGCTTGCTATTTATTTATACATTTATAATATAAACATGTATTCATTTCTAAATTTATTTATTTAAAAAAAATATTTATTTCTCAATGTATTTATTCCTCTATGCATTTGTTTAAATCTACCAAATAAATTATTCCTTTATTTTTAATTAAACGAGGAACTACAATTTATTAGAGATTAGACAAGGAAGCTACATGCCACTCTTGTGTACAGTTCCATTCTATGGTATCTACCAAACAAACAGGAAACTAGAAATTTTCAAACAGGAAATAAAAAATTTCTAGAATTGAGCAGCACCTTCAGGTTTTCAGCGAAAGCTGGTCAGGCTTGGATGTAAGCTTAGAAAAAGAACACATTTCAACAACTGCACAGCGGGCTAAGGTCGTGTGCTCTTCAAGAATGTCATGTTGCAAGTTCAAACCATGGTATTTTTATTTATTTATGTTTTCTTTCGATATGTGCTGTTTTAAAACATAAATACATTGTTTAATATAAATGGTGTGGATATCAAACTGCTTGCACTCCCTGGTTTGTTTTGACGTTGAACAACATGTGGAATCACATGATTGGTAGATGTCCAGTTATTTAGCTTTTCTGTTTGAATAGTCGCTACACACCCTTAAAAAGTAGACGGAAGAAGAAGAAGAAGAATTTTACCTTAGTTTGACGACTTATATCTCATTGTGTATAAGAGGTATGTACGTTTTGTTCCACATTTGATGTAAGAAAGTTTCAGACTTTTGATACTGGTACAGATGGTAATTCTAAGTGATTTCATTTTGCCGCTGCAACATAGTAAAAACATCTAAACTCTTTGAGCTGTATAGAGACTCTAGCTAGTTTCAAACAAGTTTTTCCTACTTGTACGAGGAACTACCATTCCTCTCAATTTGTTCAACACAAATCGATTGGTCACATGGTTCGGCAGCCAGTCTGGATTTGAGCCAATCAAATTTCAGCTATGGTCATATTGCACATATTTGCACATAGTACCTTGCTAAAGCTCAAATGCAAAACTTGTTTAGACAGTGTCACATTTAGTATAGAATACACAAATGAACCCATATATGCTCTATTCAAAAATTAACTTGACCGTGACCTTTGACCTCTCCTTAAGGTAAAATGCAAAATTAGTTTGTAACGCCTTAGAAAGTGCACATATAAGAACCCATACATGCTCCATCAAAAAATGTATTTGACTGTGACCTTTGACCTCGCCATAAGGTCAAATGAAAAACTAGCTTATAACTCCTTAAGTGCAGATAGGGTCATGGTTATTATGTAACTTACAGAAATAATAAAAAAGGCAGGAAAGATATTTATCAGGGCCGATGTATAAATTACTGACTTGCCTGTCCTTTGAAATATGGGAGGGATCAAACACTTCAGGTTGCTTGGACACCTCTATGAGGTGCAGTTCAGGAAATAATTCATTGGTTAATTTATAAACTGAATGGTTAATTTCTTTTGAAGATGGTTAATGTATGAACAGTATGCTTAATTTATAAACAGTATGGTTGGGATATTAAATGGCACTGTGAAGGACACCCTTGGGGTCCTTACGGTCATACCATATAGACGCGTAAATAAACTTATAGTCTAATTGGATGCTTGTCCTTTTCCAAGAAAATGGCTACTTTTAGTATCTTATATTTGCCATCTGAGTATAGCGCACTCCGGTGATGAAGATAGGCACACACTTTCCATGAGAAGGCTAAAATGATGAGGCATTATTTGTGTTTTACGAATTTGAACGATAAGATATATAGTAGTATTAATGTACTTAATACCAATAATAATAATAAAGCATGTCTAATATTTTCATTATTTTTGCTCTAATATTTGCTCTCCAGCTAAAACAGTCCCCTACACATTACAAGTCTGTCTGTTTTAACATACTGGAGCACTAGCCTCCCTATACCTATGCGCTTATATGTATGATTATAAGGTAGCTTGAAATCATTTTGGAGAGCTTGCTCATGCGCCTTAATCATTTCTTTTTCTCAATTAACAGTCTAGCTTCAACACACCGGTCCTCAAATTCCGTTGAAGATGAAGTCAGGAGTATTTTTAATTTCAATGGTCATTAAGGCCAAACCCAGCTTTTGATATGTGTCTACCACACCAAACAACACGATGTTGAAGTTGGCTTCTTATTCGGCCTGCTTCTTACTTGCATTCCAGCTTCTTATTCACAAGGTAGAAATGTGCTGTATAATAACAGATCACATTTAAATAAATCATTAGCAAATAACTGTAGTTTTAACCATGTTACAGTACTATAGGCGCTCTCGGGTTGGCTGTATCATAGGATCCCATCGACACGTTTAAGATTTTTTAAATAATCTTACATTTGTTTTCTAATAGACAAAATGTTTGTATTGTCGCTTTTTACGTTACATTCACATCATTTGGTCAACATACCGTATGCCTAGCAGTGTTTCAAAAGTTTATAATTATTGTCTTTGTTTCACATTTCTTTTGGCATTTTTACTGTCTGTTTTATTTGTTCCTAAATATGTTGTATTGTAAGAGAACTGTGCCCAATATTAAAGATGTGGATTCTTTTGGGGTTAAAAAAAAAGTAGTAGTCAAATTAGGATTGAGTGCCTTAGTTTTTTCCCCCACATTAGACATGGTCAAAATGACATGTCCACGGAGAATACTTTTGTTTGAATAGCATTGAGGAACTGCTCATGCTACTACTGTGGATAACAGGACTAGTTATAGTTATTGCACCCAAAAAATATTGAGAAATAGTTATGGTACAGTATATGAAAAACAAATCTTCTACTCTCAGTATTCATAGAATTCAGATTTGTGTCTCAAGACTCTTAACACCTCTGGATACAACACTTTGAATCATAGTGGTGTTTTTTTGTTTGTTTTTTAAATGTACATAATGTATACTGTATTTTTACTATTGTGTGGGGGTGTTTGAAAAATAACCAAGAATGTACATGTAAAATAAATAGAAATTATGTTCAGTATGTTCTTGGACCAGAAAGATTGCTGTGCGGTGGATTTGCACCATTTCAACTCTGGAGCTCAGTCTGTGCAGGCTTACGTAGCAGTAAATGGGTCTCTCATTGGCTGGGACCTCCGGTCATCCACTAATGCCTGGACACTGAAACACGACCTGAGACTAGGACACATTACATCATTTGCCATGGACATACATCAGTGCTGGTTGTGTGTTGGTAAGATTTATTATATTTTGCTGCCAGCATTAAATACATTTTTAAAACCAGTTAGCACTCCCTTTTAGCACTATCATGTTGTTGCAACATTGTTTTTTTTATCATTGTTTTGCAAAACATACTTTTTTAATATTGTTACAGGTACTAGCAATGGCACAATGGCTTGCTGGGATATGAGGTTTCAGCTACCAATCTCCAATCATTCTCACTCTGCAAGAGCTTGCATCAGACGTCTTCTTATGCATCCTCTATACCAGTCCTCAGTAATTGCAGGTAAACAAGGGTTCTAATGGTATTCAGTCATATAGTTTTAATGAAGTGGTCTATTGGACCACATTTTGTCATTTATATACACTTTCTATGCAAAACAGTTAATAATGGTAATTACCATACCTATGAAATGCAGCTAATTCAATTGATTATAGGCATTTCTACAATAATACACAGTTACTTTTTATACAATATACTAAGTTTGCATTCAGAGAGTAATATATTATCAGTACATTAGTATATTGGGAATTCATTGTATCATTATTGCTAATTACATTAGTTTTGTTTTTCTAGCTGTGCAAGGAAATAATGAGGTATCCATGTGGGACATGGAAACAGGAGACAGGAAGTTCACATTGTGGGCTAGGTCGGCTCCTCCTTTCTCTGAAATGTTTCTATTTCTTTTAATTTTAGAACTTTGATTTTGAATCCTTTTATATCTGTATAGTCTGGGACAGTTCATTCATTCTAGAAATAAAAAAGGAAACATCTGTGTTTTGTAATTTATGCAGGACAATTACTGGCATTTCCTGATTACATTAATTTAGGTAATGTTTGTTGCATTTCTGAGCATTTTGTATTCTAGCATTTTTTTAAATAACAGAAGAAGGATAGTATGACCAGTATGCAAAAGTGAATTGTGTGTAACTGCAAATTATATATAATATAGCAGCTCTTTTAATTAATGCATTCCTTCCCATCTCTGGTTGTTTCCAGCCATCTCCCCATAGTGTCCATGGAATATACTGCAGCCCTGCGGATGGAAACCCTTTACTACTGACTGCTGGGTCTGACATGAGAATAAGGTAACCTGAAACAAAACCATTACCTCTTAATTATGTATGGATCAGCTTTTAACTGCAGTACATTCTCGCTGCTGTGTATTTTCACTATGGGCTGATTGTGTACAGTCCTGACCCTGGAATTAGTTACTTCTGAAGTGAAAGACAAAAACTTTTAAAGTAATCACAAACTAAACTAAAATCCTTTAAAATGGCTTGTTTTTAAGTATCACAGTGAGGTCCAGAGTAGTTTCAAATGCATGATGGTTCTGTAGCTGAAAATAACGTAACACAAAGCATTGATGTATCTGTCAGAGTGCCACCTATGATATATACAGTAATATAAAAGTATATATACAGTACATTATTAAAATTATTAATAAAGTACACATCCTGTATGAAAATAAATACGTTTCTCTAGAAATCTTAAGAAAAATACATTTAAAAGAAAAAATGAGGGTCTCCAGAAGGAGGTATTTTATCATAATTCTATGAGGAGTTTTGGTATTTATTTACTGTGTCTCTCCCACAGAGATCCCGGAAAATGGATTAGAGCTGACCTTCATGCACTTTCATGACTCGTTGCACTGTAACATATGACCTAGCTTTTCCACCCCTGTAGTGCAAACTTTTCATGACCCTCTCAGCCATGGGAAGCAAGGATTTGTTATTTAGACTCATGTAACTGTATATCCGGATTTGAATTGCCATTGCTTAGCTTGCTTTGAAGTAGTGTATCTTCAATAGGATATTGTCTTTCTAACAGTTCAGAATAAAATTAAAATGCAGATGGCTGCCCGAGTGGAGAGCTCTGCCTTTTATCCGGTACTGAAAAGTTTTTCTCCAGTATTTCTTTTCTAAATAGCACAGAACAAGACATTAGACTAACAATCCACTCGCTCACAGAAGAGTGCTACAAACAAAAAACAAAAAGAACCCATGACTGCTCTCAGCACAGTAAACAACGCGTCTGAGTCTCCTTCGGCCTTCGATCATCCCCACCAGAATACCCTGATTCCTGAGATTTTGGCGGAGATAAAGTCCCTCTGCTCAAGATTTGACACCCGATTTGAATCTTTTGATAGCAGATTAAATACTATTGTGAACTCTGTATCTGCTTTGGAAAATTCACTAACCAGGATTTACAGTGAGTAAGCACACACAAGGCACAATTTGACAGCAGCAGAGAGCAGGATTTCAGATATAGATGATATTCTCCACGGTAATGATCGCTTGGTGAATTAATTGAATGCTAAAGTCGATGAACGAAAATTGGAAGATATTGAGAATCTGGAGACGCAAGAATATCCAGATTGTGGGACTGCCTGAAGGCGCAGAGGGAGCAGGCCCACTTTTCAGATTTCTGCTAAACAGGCCGTCTGTATGGCTGGACTTGCCCTCTGATCAACCATTCGAAATTGAGAGGGCACATAGATCTTTGGCACTGAGACCTGGTCCTAACCAGAAACCAAGGAGTATTGTGGTTTGGTTTTTGAAATGTCTTGATAAGAGGCCATTCTTAAGCAGCTAGGATCAAAGCCGATGTCCAACACAACGGATCAAGGCTTTCATTCTACCAGGATCTGTTGGCTGAAGTACTGTGGAGAAGAAGCAACTTTTTCACTGAAAGGGGCTGTTCAGAGGATTTGCATACACTGCAAAGCTTCGCGTCGCTTATGAGGGGAAAACCAAGCTGCTTGAAACACCTGATTCATCCCATGTATTTCTGAAAACACACCTTGACGGCCAGGAAGATTACTCATCTGTTTGAAGATAAGTCTTGTGCGCTACAAACACAATCGTAATATGGAGGTAAACTTACTATAAACCAATATTTTTTTCTCCCTTTATTCTTTTGTTGTTCATCACCTAACTCACCAGAGCTCATTGTGCTGCTTACTTGTGTAACTCTTCCTTTGTTCGTTATACAAAGCTGAATATGGAGAAGAAAATCTGACAAATTATTTCATGAAGGACTGGCCAGGATTGTTATGGCTTTAAGTTACTTTCTTTTACTTTTTAAACTTAAGCCTGTAAGTAAATAAGTTATATATACATAGATGCATATCTAGCTGAGCTAATGCTTTCTCTATGGGGTTTGTGGGAACTGGGAAGCAAAGACTGACAAAAATAATACTCTGGTTAGCCACAAATCCCTTTTCTTTTTTTAAAAAATTTATTTTTCCGTTACTGTACTCCCAATTGCATCTTAGTGGCCTTAGGGACCAATCCTTGCAAATTGCTTACTTGACCTCTGTATAAAATGCTTTGTCTATTTTTATTTTATATGTAGCACATCCATTTAATTCTTTCTGAGTATCTAATAACAAGTTAGGAGGATTGACCGAGGAAATAATCTTGTAAAGCTGGCAGCGCATCTGGCAGATGGAAGTCTGACCTATTGTTATTTACTTAGGAGGCTGTGTGGTCCAGTGGTTAAAGAAAAGGGCTTGTAATCAGGAGGTCCTCGGTTCAAATCCCACCTCAGCCACTGACTCATTGTGTGACCCTGAGCAAGTCACTTAACCTCCTTGTGCTCCGTCTTTCGGGTGAGATGTAATTGTGATCCATAGTTCACACATCCTAGTCTCTGTAAGTTGCCTTGGATAAAGGCGTCTGCTAAGTATACAAATAATGTAATACTTGGTATTCTGAGTGACTTCTGCATCGGGGTATGTTGACTTAGCTGTTATGTTTTGCCTTGTCGTTTTGGGTCAGGGCTTTGTTCTGGGGTGGGCTTTTGGGTTTTTCTTTTTCTTTTTACTTTATTGTATCGAACTGAGATCGTCTACAGTAATAGAATTCTGGTTACTGATTTCCATTACACGAGAGTAGATGTTAAAACTTCATGCTGATTTGAACTCGGCTCTCGCCAAGATAAGCACCAACTAAGATGTAGCTTTACAGTAAACTAATGTAATCCATATGTGTCTCCATCCATTTACGTTTCCTTCCATATGATGATGTAGATATCCTTCTGTCTGGTGTTAATGGCTGAAGTGTAATGCTGGCTCCAGGGATCAGCTTATTTTGCCTCCCTGGTGCATCAGCACACACAACGGCTGCGATGCTGGCTCCGGGGATCAACCATAGTGCGGCCTCCCCAGCGCATCAGCATGACAACCGTCTGGATTGAGCTAAGTAGGGTACATCTCTGGGGTTTTCAAGTGGGCACCTTCCATCCTCAGTGTTTCGTCGACTAGCCCACGACACCTCAAGAGGGCTCGACGGTGATTCTGGCGTCCCAGCATCACCCCGCTCCGTCCCCCACTCAACTCAGCCCAGCTTACTTACCCGTACATCAGCGTTTCTTTCTTTCTATTGTGCTTGAGATCCCCAGCCAGAATCTTTCCGTCTCAACCACAGCCAGTTGCTGCTCCTCTCTGCTGCTTCAGATAAGTTCTTCACTGTGCGACGCAACTCTTGGCCACTGAATCCGACGTCTCTGAGAAACCGGGTTGTAGAGTGTGCCACAAATCCTCGACAACCCACTTCCACTGGGTAAACCCGGACTCTCCATCCTCGCTGTTCCGCTTCAGTGGCTAGTTGAGCATACCGCAGTTTCTTCCTCTCATACGCCTCATCTACAGCATCCTCCCATGGCACTGTTAACTCTACCAGGTGAACAAGGCGTGCTGATCCAGACCACAAGACAATATCTGGTCGAAGGTTAGTGGTGGCAATCTCAGGTGGAAAAATAAGCCGTTGACCAACATCTGCCAGCATTTTCCAGTCTCTAGCAGCTTCCAGTTGTCCTGGGCGAGGATTGGTTTTAACACCTTTTCTTGGTGGTTGCTCTCCTGGGCGGAGGAATGTTGTCTTTTGTGTGTAATGTTTTGATGGAACAGGTGGCAACTTATTGGTCATGTTACGCTTGTCTTCCAATGCTAAGGCCAAACATCGCAGCACCTGGTCATGGCGCCAAGTAAACCGTCCTTGGCTAAGAGCCACCTTACATCCTGTCAAAATGTTTCTTAATGTTGCAGGTGATGAACACAAAGGACATGAGGGATCCTCTCCTACCCAGAGGTTTAGGTTCTGTGCTGATGGGAGAACATCATATGTTGACCTGATGAGGAAACTGATCCTGCTCTGTTCCATTGACCATAGGTCTTGCCAGCCAATCTTGCGTTGTTCCACACTCTCCCATCTCATCCATTCTCCCTGCTTGGCCTGGGAAATGGCCTTTATACACCTCATCCTCTCCTCCTGCTTTTGCACCTCGTTGACTACCAGCTTCCTCCTTTGAGCTGGGGCTGCCTTGTGCCATGTAGGAGGAGCTGAACTGAAACCAAGACCCCCTCTTCCATGCTGAACTTGCCCCATGATATCACCAATTCGAAGGACAGCCTTTGCATCTTCCACAGCTTTCTTTGCCGCCCACTTTCTTCCAGTTTTCAACACAGGTGCTGCCTCCCTTACGCATTTGTCGCGTGACTCTACTAATGTCATTTCCAGTCTGACCTTGGCGCACTTAAACTCCTCAGTTAGAGCAGAGACTGGTAGCTGCAGTATTCCTTTACCATAAAGTCCCACTCTGCTGAGGCAGTGTGGAACTCCCAACCATTTCCTGATGTATGAACTGATTAAAGCTTCCAGCTTCTCTACTGTTGTCAAAGAAACCTCGTACACAGTCAATGGCCACAGCAACCTCGGCAGTAGACCAAACTGAAAGCACCAGAGTTTTAGTTTACCTGGTAGAGCGCAGCTGTCTATGCTCTTCAACCCTTCCACTGCTTGTTGTCTAACTTCTCCCAATATGTCTTATTGTGAAGAAGTGATATCTGTGCTCATCACGCAACATGTCAGACATCGTTACATCGAATGTCAAGGGACTGGGACACCCTATTAAGCGTAAAAAAAATACTTTTTTAAGGAAAGAGAAAGTATCCATAGCCTTATTGTAAGAATCTCATTTATCAGATATTGAGCATAGAAAACTGAAGAGAGATTGGGTGGGGCAAGTAATTTCTTCTTTTAAATCCCATAGAGTATGCCATAGGGGCACTACTATTCTTACAGAAACTTCCTTTTGTTTTACAGCGTCAGGTGGCGGACCCAGAAGGCAGGTACGTATTGATTTGTGGTTCAGTTTATGGTAAAAAAAAAAATACAGTTTTTGAACATTTATGTGCCTAATGAAGATTGCCCACAATTTATGGTAGATATGGTTGCACTGTTTAGTCAAAACTGTGAAGGTCTGGTGGCTGGTGTTGTAAAACGCAGACCTTGTTTTAACTGTATTCTTAAGTGACCTTGACAAATCCTCTGTCTCCTATCTCTAATGCCAAAGCATCTAAACTGCTCCACATTTCTATAAAATAAGATGACCTTGTGGACATTTGGAGGGAGTTAAACCCACAAATAAGGGAGTATACATTTTATTCCAACCCTCATAAATCTTACTCCTGCCTAGATTACAGTTTATTCCTCAAGATTGCTTTACTTCACTTCTTCCATGCAGAATTGGCTCCATTTTACTCTCAGACCATGCACCTTTTTATTTAGAAATTACCGCAGACTATACCTAAAGTCAAGTATTGGAAATTTAATACATCTCTCCTTTCCAACCCTGAGTTCTGTGAAAAGGTAAGAGAGTGGTTCGCCCAGTATACTGAAATTTATAACTCCCCTGTCTGGCCTTCAGTTGTATGGGATGCAGCCAAGGCAGTCATACATGGTCCCTTCATTTCATACACCTCTTTTAAAAAAAATAAACTTTTAAATCAAAGAAAATAATTGGAAGCAGAGGTATTTCATATTCAACAAGCAGAACGTAGTATTAAATCAATCCGCACTGAAAAAAAAGAAATTGCCTATGATCCAACCATATCTAACAACACTTTCTGGGACTTTTATAAGAACCTCTATTAATGTGAATGTACTTTTACAAAATATGACATGCACACATACTTAGATAGTCCAATGTTTCGCACCCACAGGTACTCCAAAGAATAATGAAAACAAAAGGCGAAAGAAAAAGGGAAAATAAAACACAGTAATAAAACTACAAAATAAAAGGTGCTGCACTCGGGCAGCGTTACCCCGACCGTCACTATCCGCACGGCCCGGGTCTCCATCCTACACTCACCCGTTCCCTCAACCTGCTGATACTGTTTGGGGTTCTGCCCAAGTTTTTCCCCGCTATTAAAAAATCCTTTTCTTTTTCTTTTTAACTAATTTGTTGTTGTGCTCATTCTTCTCCGGCCGTGCTCAGTCCGGCAGCAGAGCTTCCGCCAGCTGGCTCGTTTCAACTTAGAGGGGCACGCTGAGAGAATAACAGAGCTTTATCTTGTAGGGTCAGCAATCCCCCAAGGCCTGCCTCTCAGCCACTCGGAGGGAAAGCCAACACACCCTCTTCCCCACCTCTCCATGTCACTGCCATGACTGACAGGTGGATCTACGAGGCTGCTGCCCCCTTCCTGCAGTACCACGCATGCGCCAGACAGTCAGCACAGATCTCCCCTGTTACACCATCAAATAGATGATGAACTCTGGTGTAGGATCTGTGAGAATCAACCCCTCATTCATTTGCAACAAAGTAAAGGAACTTAATTACAAGTCCATATTACTCAAGATGTTTTTGATATATCCCTTAATTTATGCCCAGTTCTGCACCTTTTTGGTGTAGATCATGAGTTAGTGCTGGACCCAGACTGTGAAAGACTGGTGGATATCATTAGCTACTTGGCTGTTATTATGGAAGCCTGAAACAGCACCAACTTTAAAGAAGTGGGATAAACTAGTATCTGAGATAATGCCTCTTGAAAAACTTAGATCATCTTCAAAATGAACCAAACAAGATTTTGAATGTATGGCCCCTTCATGGAATTACATTTTAATGTATGAAAATACATATTGAATGAGTTTTAATTAGACAGTACTCCCATGGACTTATACCTCTCTTTTTACTTGTGACAGGGATGGCAGAGTGGTGACGTCAGGCCATAAGCAGGAACTGAGATACATACAAGTACTGCGGTGCAAAGGTGCTGTGGTGCCGTTTATTTAAACAAAAATAAAATAAAATATTTTAATAAAATACCATAAAATAAAAACAAAACAAATACATTTTACAGCAGGGCTTTACCCTGCCCCCTTTTCATGTGCAGGGCTCTTGACCCTGTTACATACCACCCCCCCTTGTGCGCAGTACATTTGGCCCCAACATCCACCTTCCCCTTTAGTCTCAAAGTTCCAGAAGAGGGGAAGCAAGGTGTCCATGGGAGCGGCCATGGTGGGAGGTCCTTCACCCCCCACTTCTTCCTGGCTATCAGCTCCCTCTTCCGGGGCTTCAGCCACACACAATCTCCCGCAGCGAAACTGCTGCAGGGGGAGCTGGTCTCCTGACTCCCCCCCCCCCCTTCTTCATGGCCGGCAGCTCCCCTATTTGGGGCTCCAGCCACACAATTTCCTGCTGCTATGTAGGACCGGCAGCGACCCCAGGCAAAGCAGAGCCGGCAGAGCAGAGCCGTAAGCCCTCTTCGCAGCTGCAGTGGCCAGGCGGTTTTCCACCCCCGTGCTCCCCTCAGCAACCTATGCAGTGGCTGTTGAGAACCGCCAGCATCCTGTCCTGGTCCCTCCAGTGGTGAAGGGAGAGGCAGCTCCTGCTCCTCTCCCTCGGGTAGGAGTGATGGAGGCAGAGGCAGCTCCTGCTCTCCTCGTGATAGGGGTGAAGGCAGAGGCAGCTCCTGCTCCTCTCCTCCAGGCGGCGAAGGCAGCAGGGGATACTCCCCTTCCGGCGGCGAAGGCGGCAGGGGCTCCTCCCCTTCTGACAGCAGTGGGGGGAACAGCAGGCATGCTCCCTCTGCTGGCGTAGATGGGCACAGCCGGTCTTCCTTCTCTGCTGTGGGTGGTGGAGGCGGGACCAGCAGGTACTCTCTCTCTGCTGGTGGGGATGGGCACAGCAGGCGTTCCTCTGGTGGGAGGGGGCAGTTGATTGCAAAGTGCCCCCACTCTCCACAGAGGTAGCGCTTGGTGGTCCTCTTTATAGTGCGGAGGAAGGCTTCCCAGCTGCTCTCCACTGGTGGCTGTGGTGGGGTCAGCAGACACTCTTACCCTACTGGTGCAGGCTTGGGCTGTGGATGTTCGGGCTCCTCCCTCTTGAGGACAACTGGGTCTGGTCTACTGTCCAGAACCATTCTGCAATGTCCCCAACCAGGCTCTGGTTCCAGGCCTCCTCGTATTGGGGATCACTGTAGGGGCAGTCCTCCCTGTCATGCCCGAACTCGCCGCAGGCGCCGCACATGGGGGCCCCTTCAGCCCTCCATTGTTCCTCCTCAGTCACCCAGTCCGGGGGTCCAAACTGAGTTGGCACCCGGGACCACCACTTCTTGCTCTGCTGTGGTTGCTGCTGCTGCTGTTGCGGCTGCTGCCGCGTCTGCTGCTTTTTTGCAGCTCTTCCTCCCCATCCTCTTCTTCCTCACTCTGAAAACAAAACAATAATCCCCAAAAAAATAATTTACGGCACCTGCAGTACCTTTTCTGGCCTGAATCCAGGAGGCGCTGGTGAATCCCACAATGGACACCACGTGTGACAGGGTAGCCAATGTGGTGACGTCAGGCCAGAATGCAGGAACAAAAACAAACTTAGTATTGCAGGGCAAAAGACGCGGCATGCGCAGTTTTTATTTAAATAACAAGAGAAAGGTTCTAACAAAACAGAAACACTTGCTCACAGAGCAAAAATAAAGGTTTTAAATAAAACAAATCTCGAACACAAAACACAGGTCAGGCTGGGCAGACTGCTTTCACTGATCCTATGTTTATTTTAATCTCCGTTTTTTTCTCCTCTCGTTCGCTCTGTTCCTCTCGAACACCCACCCCTTGCAGCCAAAGCTGCAGGTCTTTTATATCATGTTAACTGGCTATTAATTCTCTCATTACCCCTCGGCCATAGTCTGCACAGGTAGAATTATTATGCATGACTGCCAGCTAATTCAATAATTACTAGCCGACAGTCACGCATTAACACAAGGTATTTTAAAACAAAAACAGTACATCATGGCAGACGCCACCTCGCTCGTCCTTGCCAAACAATAACAACTACGGCTTTTTGCCGTCATATTTAAACATAAATACAATAAATAAATCATAATACAAAATAAATACAAAATTACCCCGGGGAGTACCCCGTTCTAAAATAAATAAACAATACATTTGTTTTAAATACCATAAAATAAAATCAAAACAAATACATTTTATTGCCGGGCTTTGTCCTGCCCCCTTTTCATGTGCAGGGCTGCTAGCACTGTTACAGTACTCTTTACCCTTTTTCTTTAATCTGTACTCAACTCTCATTACTTTAACCTGTCTCAGTGACTGATTAGGATTCAAATATGTACTTACCATAAAACTTCAAATAATTGCTGGGTCTGAAATAATCGCCTGTCTCCAATACACGCAGGGTCTGCTGCCAAATACTGTAAATAAACGCTGGGTCTCTGTCATTGCCATTGAAGCTGAGGAGATGAGAAGGAGCTTGCGCATAATGAACTGCTAATAAGTGACAGCGATGAAAGTGACTCTTAGGATTAATAAATTATAATAATAATAAAAAACATAATTTAAGCATGCTGAAAGTAGGCCAGATACAAACCTCACTGTGTTTTGTTCTATTAAATGTACAAGTTTGAGATTAAACAATAAATTATTTTTGATAATGATACTTATTGCTTTTATTGTTCATTTTTAAAAACATTTTAGAAGTTTGTAGTATTATTATTATTATTATTATTATTATTATTATTATTATTATTATTGTTGTTGTGCTGTAAGCATAGCCTACACGCCTGTGTTCTGATATCTACAGGGCTGTCTTTTAGTGGATTTAACGTTATTATTATTATTATTATTATTATTATTATTATTATTATTATTATTATTATTATTATTATTATTATTAACAATGGTGGATCTGGGGCTCCCGAGTGGCGCATCCAGTAAAGGCGCTCCGCGCGGAGTGCAGGATGTGCCCTATAGCCTGGAGATCGCAGGTTCGAATCCAGGCTATGTCACAGCCGACCGTGACCGGGAGTTCCTAGGGGGCGGCGCACAATTGGCTGAGCACTGCCCGGGTAGGGAGGGCTTAGGTCGGCAGGGGAATCCACGGCTCACCGCGCATCAGCGACCCCTGTGGCCGATAGGGCGTCTGTGGCTCTGCAGTGGAGCCGCCAGATGTGTTGTCCTCCGGCACTATAGGTCTGGTGGCATTGCTGTGGATCTGCAGTGCGAAAAATGACGGCTTGGCAGAAGCACGTTTCGGAGGACTCTTGTTCCAGCCACCATTTCCCAAGTCGGCGGGGGGGTTGCGAGCGGTGAGCCGAGGATACAGATAATAATTGGGCATACTAAATTGGGGAGAAAACCGGTGTAAAAAATTGGCGACGACTAAATTTTAGAAAAAAAAACGAAAAAAAAAACAATGGTGGATCTAGGGGGCTCCTGAGTGGCGCATCCAGTAAAGGCGCTCCTCGTGGAGTGCAGGATGCGCTCTATAGTCTGGACGGCGCGAGTTCAAGTCCAGGCTACTCCTTTGCCGACCGACGACGGGAGCTTCCAGGGGGTGGCGCTCAATTGGCCGAGCGCTGCCCGGGGGGAGGGAAGGCTAGGTTGGCCAGGGTGTCCTTGGCTCACCACGCACCATCGACCCCTGTAGTCTGGCTGTGCGCCTGCGGGCTTGCCTGTAAGCTGCCCAGGAGCTGCGTTGTCCGCCGACGCTGTAGCTCTTGGGTGGCTGCATGGTGAGTCCGCAGTGTGAAGAAAAGCGGTCGGCTGACGGCACACACTTCGTCAGCACAGGGGTGGTAGCGGTGAGCTGAGGCTAAAAATAATTGGCCATTTCCAAATTGGGGAGAAAATAATAAAAAAATAATTGGCAACGACTAAATTTATAAAAAAAACAAAAACAAAACAAAACAAAAAAAAACAACGGTGGATCTAATTCCATTTTAAATACAAATTTGTATTTCTGTTCGTTTTGCATACCGTATCCTTGTTAACCAATGCATATAAAGACTGTAATAATAATTTTGCTTTATACTTGAGGGTGTACAATACAATGTAGTTTTGTTATAAAACAAAACTGTTACTTAGTTCCCACTGACACACAACCTTTTAACAATGTTGCTGGAGTGTTTAAATTGAGTTATGATGTTGCTACAAGGTTGTGTGTCTCAATGACCGCATGAAGCATGTGAATCTAGAGATCCAACATAAACACTGGACTCAAATAACTGCCAGTCTCCAGTGCTCGCAGGGTCTGCTGGCAAATACTATAAATAAACACTGGAGGCGTTTAATTCAAGGTTTACGGAATATGTATATATAATATTGTGATACGACGGCACCTCTCCGCGGTTCGTTGCCCCCTTAAAAACACTGACCCAGGCACAGAAATGGATTTTTGCACTGCGCTGACGCGCTATTTCTTTAATAAACACAAAAACAAAATAAAACACAAAATAAACACCTAGCTCCTTTTTAGAGCACTAATTAGACAGACAGATCCCTGATTCAATCGCAGGACGGCTAAGCCGTTTACCTGCCAAACACATTAACCAAACAAAACACAGACTGGCTGCCTTTCTTTTATACCCTGCACCTGGCTCTAATTTAATAATAAACACCAGGTGCAGGGGACAATCACCAATGAAATTTAAACAATAAACAACTGACAGAAATAATTAAGCAATAAAACAAAACAATTAAATTAAACCAATGTGCATTCGCACATGTTTTTCATGCAGGGAGGATTAACCCCCTCCCTGCTGTTACTATACAGCTATGGAAAAAATTAAGAGACCACTGCAAAATTATCAGTTTCTCTTTTTTTACTATTTATAGGTATGTGTTTGGGTAAAATGAACATTTTTGTTTTATTCTATAAACTACTGACAACATTTCTGCCAAATTCCAAATAAAAATATTGTCATTTAGAGCACTTATTTGCAGAAAATGACAACTGGTCAAAATAACAAAAAAGATGCAGTGTTGTCAGACCTCGAATAATGCAAAGAAAATAAGTTCATATTCATTTTTAAACAACACAATACTAATGTTTTAACTTAGGAAGAGTTCAGAAATCAATATTTGGTGAAATAACCCTGATTTTCAAGTACAGCTTTCATGCATCTTGGCATGCTCTCCACCAGTCTTTCACATTGATGTTGGGTGACTTTATGCCACTCCTGGCGCAAAAATTCAAGCAGCTCGGCTTTGTTTGATGGCTTGTGACCATCCATCTTCCTCTTGATCACATTCCAGAGGTTTTCAATGGGGTTGAGGTCTGGAGATTAGGCTGGCCATGACAGGGTCTTGATCTGGTGGTCCTCCATCCACACCTTGATTGACCTGGCTGTGTGGCATGGAGCATTGTCCTGCTGGAAAAACCAATCCTCAGAGTTGGGGAACATTGTCAGAGCAGAAGGAAGCAAGTTTTCTTCCAGGACAACCTTGTACTTGGCTTGATTCATGCGTCCTTCACAAATACAAATCTGCCTGATTCCAGCCTTGCTGAAGCACCCCCAGATGAGTCCAATTTTCAGCTTTACCCAACACCTGGTCGTCTAATGGTTAGACGGAGACCTGGAGAGGCCTACAAGCCACAGTGTCTCGCACCCACTGTGGAATGTGGTGGAGGATCGGTGATGATCTGGGGGTGCTTTAGCAAGGCTGGAATCGGGCAGCTTTGGCATGAATCAAGCCAAGTACAAGGTTGTCCTGGAAGAAAACTTGCTTCCTTCTGTTGTATTCTTTTTCATTTTATTCAATTATTTTCTCCTAAATACATAAAAAAGTACTGTACCTGTGTGCAAATTCAAAACTAATAAATGTACATGATATATAAAAAAAAACAGTGTAGTGTGAGCTGGACAATAAGACAGTGAAGCATTTTCCCAGCAGTATATAATTTGACATGTAGAGTTATGTACTTATCTAAATACTGTACTGGCTGGAGTTCATAAACTTGGCAACTGTGCACGAATGATGTCTGGACATCTGGCCCAAGCGTTCTGTAATATGTTCTATTTTTATCACACCTAAGGAGCCAATATGATTATGTTATTGCTATGATATAATGAAACAACTACACAGAAATGTTGTGAAATACATTAAAACAAGGGAGCACTACAGATAATTAAAAACCTACATTGTACAGAAATGCCAAAATAACAGTAAGCAGTTTATATATAGCTTATACCTAAACAAAACTGCTTGTATTATTTTTTTTGCTGAGGGAAACTAGCTAAGGTTATAGAGATATAAACATTCACTGTATATTCTATGCATAAGGTAGCCATTGGAAGAGATTTTGTGTAGGACCCAGCTCAAGTGGGTTATTTGCTGGAATGACCCTGCACTATAATGTGTGTAATATGAATTTAAATGAACAGAAGTACAGGTGTGAAAGATTTGTGAATTTGATTGAATCTCTTCTAAAAACTTTTGTGTGACACTATAACCTAGTACTAATATAGTAAAGTTTGTCATTAAGGGACAGCTAGATTAATATATATATATATATATATATATATATATATATATATATATATATATATATATATATATACACAGTGCCTTGCGAAAGTATTCGGCCCCCTTGAACTTTGCGACCTTTTGCCACATTTCAGGCTTCAAACATAAAGATATGAAACTGTAATTTTTTGTGAAGAATCAACAACAAGTGGGACACAATCATGAAGTGGAACGAAATTTATTGGATATTTCAAACTTTTTTAACAAATAAAAAACTGAAAAATTGGGCGTGCAAAATTATTCAGCCCCTTTACTTTCAGTGCAGCAAACTCTCTCCAGAAGTTCAGTGAGGATCTCTGAATGATCCAATGTTGACCTAAATGACTAATGATGATAAATAGAATCCACCTGTGTGTAATCAAGTCTCCGTATAAATGCACCTGCACTGTGATAGTCTCAGAGGTCCATTTAAAGCGCAGAGAGCATCATGAAGAACAAGGAACACACCAGGCAGGTCCGAGATACTGTTGTGGAGAAGTTTAAAGCCGGATTTGGATACAAAAAGATTTCCCAAGCTTTAAACATCCCAAGGAGCACTGTGCAAGCGATAATATTGAAATGGAAGGAGTATCAGACCACTGCAAATCTACCAAGACCTGGCCGTCCCTCTAAACTTTCAGCTCATACAAGGAGAAGACTGATCAGAGATGCAGCCAAGAGGCCCATGATCACTCTGGATGAACTGCAGAGATCTACAGCTGAGGTGGGAGACTCTGTCCATAGGACAACAATCAGTCGTATACTGCACAAATCTGGCCTTTATGGAAGAGTGGCAAGAAGAAAGCCATTTCTTAAAGATATCCATAAAATTGTCGTTTACAGTTTGCCACAAGCCACCTGGGAGACACACCAAACATGTGGAAGAAGGTGCTCTGGTCAGATGAAACCAAAATCGAACTTTTTGGCAACAATGCAAAACGTTATGTTTGGCGTAAAAGCAACACAGCTCATCACCCTGAACACACCATCCCCACTGTCAAACATGGTGGTGGCAGCATCATGGTTTGGGCCTGCTTTTCTTCAGCAGGGACAGGGAAGATGGTTAAAATTGATGGGAAGATGGATGGAGCCAAATACAGGACCATTCTGGAAGAAAACCTGATGGAGTCTGCAAAAGACCTGAGACTGGGACGGAGATTTGTCTTCCAACAAGACAATGATCCAAAACATAAAGCAAAATCTACAATGGAATGGTTCACAAATAAACATATCCAGGTGTTAGAATGGCCAAGTCAAAGTCCAGACCTGAATCCAATCGAGAATCTGTGGAAAGAACTGAAAACTGCTGTTCACAAATGCTCTCCATCCAACCTCACTGAGCTCGAGCTGTTTTGCAAGGAGGAATGGGCAAAAATGTCAGTCTCTCGATGTGCAAAACTGATAGAGACATACCCCAAGCGACTTACAGCTGTAATCGCAGCAAAAGGTGGCGCTACAAAGTATTAACTTAAGGGGGCTGAATAATTTTGCACGCCCAATTTTTCAGTTTTTTATTTGTTAAAAAAGTTTGAAATATCCAATAAATTTCGTTCCACTTCATGATTGTGTCCCACTTGTTGTTGATTCTTCACAAAAAATTACAGTTTCATATCTTTATGTTTGAAGCCTGAAATGTGGCAAAAGGTCGCAAAGTTCAAGGGGGCCGAATACTGTCCCCCAATAGTGCACACTGGTACTTTTAAAAATAAAAAAATAACCACTGCATCCTCAGTCTCAGGAAATTTACAGAAAAGTGGTCCAACAGAAGACATGCCCTGTAGAGGACATGAATCCTGCCAGTGGGTGATCATATCATAACAGACAGTGCTACGTTCCAAACAATCCAAGGAGTTGTAGTAACTGCCTCCAGAGATGGGATTGTGAAAGTGGGGGAAAAGTGTCTTATGCACTTAGTTAGAATTTAATACATTTCAGAATATTCTGTTGTAACATAGAATTCTACTGTTTCTTTAGAACCACTAGGGGCAACATGCATTTACTGTTTCTTAATACATAATCAGTGTAAAATGCAAGTCTGCTATTTTGCTCCTGTACTCAATAAAAATATGTAATCTGTCTTTGCTTTCTATAAGCAATGTTTATATTTAAGCTATGCAATTAGCGTATTAATTGGTATCATTTTTATTGTTAAGCAACTTAAGCCCTTTTTGGTTTGTGTTTAGTTTAGGGATACTGTATTGTCTAAACTAAATCAAACTACAAACAAGAAATAAAAGTGATTACACAGTCTGTAGTTTGTGCAGTGGAAACGTATTAAACATTAATTCAAAGTCACAGTAGTACTGTTCATTGAATATGTTAGAACTAGTTTGAGGATTATAATAAAGGCACACCACTGTAGAATTTAAATAACTATTTAAAACCCTTTCAGTCCTGAATTTTTGTTGAGCTGAAGAATGCAAAATGAAGTTATATAATTCAAAAAGGAACTCCTCTGTGTGTACATGAGAACAGGCTAATTTTTTTAAATTTTTAAAAAAAAATTTTTTACATATATTTCTGTAAATTGGACTTAAGTCCTGTCAGTACTTTTAAGTTAACTTTTGATGCTAAGACATTGGGGTCCTGCCAGGACCAAAAGGGTTAAATACCTTTCATGAGTTTTCTAAATCCTCAGAATGTCACTAATCAGTTGGGTTGCTCTTTTCAAGTATAACAAGCCTTTTTGCTAAAAACATTAGCAGGCACACAAATGTACAGTAAATACAATTGTAAACCTTGGTGTGTCTGTACCTCAAACGCTGGACTCAATGATGCTAACAATCAAAAACACAAAAAAATGTGCCATTCTTTTAATGTTGAAAATGAAGACCATAAAAGATGCTGTGCGTCACTAACATATGATGATGAATTGTGTAAACAGCACCTCCTAATGGCCACGAGGGGAGTTCTACAGGGGTGTCAAACTCCAGTCTTCGAGGGCCGCAGGCAGGGGCGTGGTTTCCCAACGCTCCACTGGCTCCCGATCACCGCTCGCATCCAGTTCAAGACTCTTGTACTAGCCTACAGATGCCTTGACCAGACTGCACCCAGCTACCTCCAGACCCTCATCTCTCCCTACACCCCCACTCGACCTCTCCGCTCCGCCTGCACTAGAAGACTAGCTCTACCTCTGCTACGCTCCCCTGCCTCCAGAGCCCGCTCCTTCTCCACCCTTGCTCCGCAGTGGTGGAATGACCTTCCTACAGATGTCAGGACTGCCCAGTCCCTGACCACATTCCGGCGCCTCCTCAAGACTCACCTCTTCAAAGAGCACCTGTAGAACTCCTCTGTTTGTATCCTGGGACACTATCACCCTTCATGTAAATGAGCTTTATTTTGCTCTTATCTGCCCCCTATTTTACTGCATTTAATCCTGTACTTCAGAATACTGTAATCTGCCAAGTGTTTAACCTGTAGTACTTTGTATTTAATCACATCCTGATGTAACTATCACTATTTAATCATATCCTGATGTAACTATCACTATTATCTGCTGTATTATTGAATTGTGGTTTGTCACACTTGTACTTTGCTTGAACAAAAGTTATTGTATTTCTTGCTCTTATTGTATTACTTGTATTGTAACACTTGAAATGTATTTGCTTACGATTGTAAGTCGCCCTGGATAAGGGCGTCTGCTAAGAAATAAATAAATAATAATAATAATAATAATAATAATAATAATAATAATAATAACACGCAAACCACGCAATTGCGTGGGGCCCCGCGGGGCTAGGGGGCCCCCTGCTGCCTAGTAGCAGTGTTACATTACTGCCTGAATTGCAACAAAATCCTTATTTTCTCAGATGAAGTAAAATAATATACACATTTGATTTCATAGACCACACACACCCTGTCTGCACTTCTATATATTTACAAAAGGTAATTTCATTCAGCGCACGTCATGAGCTACCGTAACTAGGCCAGCTTCAGTCAGTGAAATCAAGCAAAATGAAGCGCACGTATCCTAGCGGAGCTCAAAAACAAAAAAAGATAAAAGAATCAAAAACTCAACAGGAGCAGCAGCACCGTTAGCACAGACCTACCGGATAACATTACAGCGACTAGCTCAGAGGAAGCAGCTCCATCTGCCACAGAACTTGTCGAGGCCTCGCCCGAATCCTCGCAACAACATGACCCGGTGGTGAGTGAAACTGTCATTCTCTCGGACGACCCAGCGCTTTGGCCAGATAAGCTTACCGACCAAAATAAATGTCAGTTGATCATAAGGGGGCCAGTTCAAATTAAGGATTTTGACTTCCCACAAAACGATGACAACGTCCCATGTCGTTTTACTGAAGAGAATTACCAAAAGAAAATGAAAAACGGAGAGAAAATACATCGTAAGTGGTTAGTTTACTCAGTGAGCAGTGATTCTGTATTTTGTTTCTGCTGCAAGCTGTTTGAAAGAGGGATCAGATATGCTCTTAGCAGCAGTGGATTTCGATCGTGGATAAATCTTCATAGCCACTTGAAAGAGCATGAAAAGGGCAAATCGCACCGTGCCAATATGCAGAGCTGGCGGGAATTAGATGAACGGCTGAAATCTGGCAAAACCATTGATAGTGCCAGTCAGGAATTACAGGCCCTGGAAGTACAGCACTGGAGGGCTGTGTTAAGCAGAATACTTGCCATTGTTTGCCATTTAGCAGAACGCAACCAGGCATTAAGAGGACACTCAGAGAAACTTTTTGAGCCCCATAATGGCAACTTCCTTGGACAGATAGAGCTGTTGGCACAGTTTGATCCCATAATGAGCGAACATCTTAGAAGGATTGACAAAAAGGAAATCAAGGATCATTACTTGAGTAACACCATCCAAAATGAGTTAATTGCATTAGCTGGACAGAAAACATGTGATGCAATTGTGCAGAAAGTGAAA
Source organism: Acipenser ruthenus (assembly GCF_902713425.1). NCBI lineage: Eukaryota > Metazoa > Chordata > Actinopteri > Acipenseriformes > Acipenseridae > Acipenser > Acipenser ruthenus. The sequence goes on along the minus strand of NC_081191.1, from coordinate 47,316,989 downwards.
GAGGCCAAATACTTTTCAGTCATAATGGACTGCACCCCAGACATCAGCCACACAGAACAGTTGTCCCTGGTGCTATGCATTGTGAACTGTGAGTCAGCTGTGGGGGCCTTCATCTCAGAGCACTTTGTTGGGTTTATCAGTGTTGATGACACCACAGGAAAAGGCTTGTGCAATACCCTCCTTGAGCAGCTGAACCACTTGAAATTGAACATTGCAGACTGTCGTGGGCAATCCTATGATAATGGAAGTAATATGATGGGACACAAGCAGGGGGTCCAGAAGAGTGCTGGAACTGAACAATAAGGCAATGTGTGTTCCCTGCAGCAGTGTGACAAAGAGAGAGTGAATTCTTGTTTTAGATCTCCCTTCCGACCGGTGACGGTGCTGGGGAGGAGGAGCAGACATCCCCAGGAGAGGTGGAAGCCGGCCATCTTGGAAGGGGGGCGGGTCCACGGTGCGCAACGTCACCAACCCAGACGGGGAGCGCTGTGGCAATCGCGCATTGGTCAACGGCGGTTGCCCGCGCTGCCCAATGGGAGCGGGACGGAGCATACAAAAGGGGGCGTGGCCCGGAGTTCTGTTCCTTCTGGCAAGGTACTGCGTGAGAGACGGCGAGAGAGAGAGAGAGAGAGAGAGAGAGAGAAAGGAAGTAAACGGACGGAGTACAAATAACGAGGGGAAGGGAAATAAGAAGGAAGGTTGTGTGGCACAGAGGTTCCCTGTTAACCCCTTGTTTTATTGCACCCATTAGAGCACTAACGGGACGCTCCGGAGCGAGACGGGAGGAGCGCAAACCCGGAAGTGCTGCACTGGTTCCGCCCTGTGTACCTGGGGGAAAGGAGGAAGGACGGACTGTTGTTTTGTTTTGGTTTATTGACATTCTTCGTTGTTTTTTTGGTTTTTCCAATTTCCCCCTGTTTGTTTTGCTTTGTGGTTGCCGGGTTACACATCGTTGTGTATCCCGGCTCCATTATTTTCTGTTGTGGCACAATAAAGCCGCGGATTATTATAACTAAAAGCCGGGACTGGTCTCTTTTATTCTTCCCACCACCCACTCAGCCATTCCTGTCACACGTGGTGTCATCGTGGGATGGACCCCACCACTTTATCCGCGATTCTGGAGGCGTTGGACAGCCGGAGGGAGGCTGAGGAACGGAGGAGGGAGGAGCGGTACACAGCCCTCATCGAAAGGGTCGGGATGGGGATGACGTCGGCGGCAACCGGCCCCGTGATGGTGGCCCCGAAGGCCCGGGCTCAGAAGATGACGGCGGAGGATGACCCCGAAGCCTACCTCGTAGCCTTCGAACGGCTGGCTACCACCGCAGCATGGCCCCGGGAGTACTGGGCAAGCCAACTTGGCCCCTGCTTGATGGGAGAAGCGCAAGCAGCATACCGGGCCATGACTGATGAAGACGCCAGCCAGTACGAGTTAGTGAAGCAGGCTATCCTCCACCGCCTTAATATCACGGGGGAGACCCACCGAGTCCGCTTCCGGGAGTTCCAGCGACCAGCAAACACCCGGCCCAGGGTGGTGGCCCAACGATTGTGCGACCACATGGCGCAATGGCTGAACCCCAGCCAGAAAACTGGGATCCAGATGGGGGAAGCCATTGTAATGGAACAATTTTGCCATGTGGTCGGGGCGGAGACGCAAGCGTGGATACGCCGGCACAATCCCACCACTCTGGAACAGGCCGTGGCCCTGGCGGAGAATTTTGAGGACTCCCTCGTGTCCGCCCGCTCCACGTTGCTGGACTGCACCCCTCCCTCCTCTACCAAAGGACCACCACCGAACTTCGCTCCCGGACCACGACCCAGCAAATCACCAGTCCCGTCGGGTCATCCAGCCCCCTTACCGTGGAGGCAGAGGTTGGCCCCAGCTGGGGTAGAATGGCTCCCCCTGCCCCGCTGACATACCAACAGCGGGACAGATACGTACCATCCTCACCCTCTGCCCCTCCAATCTGTTTCAGGTGCCAGCAGTCGGGACATATCGCGAGATACTGCCCGGCCGCTATGGAATGCGATGTGGCTGCGTGTCACCTGGCGTCTGAGACAGGTAAGAAATGGGGAAATGGTCGGGAGGGCCCGTGTATTGTTGATGTGGCGCTGGGGAATGTGAGTACCCACGCATTAGTGGACACAGGGTGTGAGCAAACTCTGATTCGAACAGCTCTCCTTGGCGGTATGTCGTGGCAGCCACAAGGCCAGGTGGCGATCTCCTGTATCCATGGGGATACGGCGACATACCCCACTCTAAAAGTATACTTATCGGTAGGTCCGATAAAGCGCCACCTAGTAGTGGGGGTGGCCGAGAAGTTACCACATCCAGTTATTCTGGGTCGAGACTGGCCGCAATATAAAGATTTACTAAAAGCATCGGCAGCCTCGACCACACGTGTAAACACGGCAGATTCCCGAGGAAAGGAAGTCATTGGCACCGTTTTTCCTTTCCACGCCGAACTGTTTTCTCCCCTTTTCCGTCCTAGGAAAACACGTAAGGAGAGACGGAAGGAAAAGTGGGAGGGCGCATCGATGAGACACGGCTGGGGACTGGCGGGGGAAGGTTCTGATGGTCCCAAACGCCAATCGAAGGGAGTGGGGACACAGTGTGACCGGGCGGGCGAGGTTACTGGACCCTCGAGGGCAGAGACTGCTCCAGCCCCCGTCGATATCCCGGACGTGTGGGCCTCAAGCGCGGACCTAGTGTGGGAGCAAAACAACGACCCCACACTGGTGCACGCTTGGGAACAGGTCCGGTCTATCGAGGGTAAGGATGTTGATGGCATTGGGACGCTGGTATATCCTCATTTCGTTGTAGAGGGGCACTTGCTATATAGAGTAAACCCCGCCCCGGGCACAGGACAGCCTGTCAAACAGTTGATGGTTCCCCCGTCCTGTCGACCAGAGGTCATGAGGCTGGCGCATGACGTCCCCTTTGCAGGACATCTTGGTGTTGACAAGACGAGGGACAGGATACTGGCTCGATTTTATTGGGCAGGGCTCTACACCGAGGTGGCGAGATATGTAGCTACCTGCCCGGACTGTCAGAGAGTAGCGCCGGGTCGAGTGCGCCCCGCCCCTTTGGTCCCACTGCCCATTGTCTCCATTCCCTTTGAACGCGTTGCAATGGACATAGTTGGGCCAGTGCTGCCTTCTGATTCCGGGTACACACACATATTAGTGATGGTGGATTATGCGACGCGGTACCCGGAAGCAGTTCCGCTGCGGTCCACTAGTGCCACTGCAATTGCGAAAGAGTTAAGTCAGATTATGGCTAGAGTAGGGATCCCAAAAGAAATATTAACTGATCATGGAACAAACTTTTTATCGAAAACGCTACAGCAAGTGTATAAAATTCTAAAAATACGTCCCATCAGGACGTCGGTTTATCATCCCCAAACGGATGGACTGGTGGAACGTTTTAACCAAACTTTGAAGCAAATGTTGAGACGGTTTGTGAGTCAGGAGCAGAAACATTGGGCTACTCTTCTCCCTTATCTCCTCTTTGCAGTGAGAGAGGTGCCTCAGAGCTCAACGGGATTTTCCCCCTTTGAGCTGCTGTATGGCCGGCAGCCACGGGGCATCCTCGACCTGTTGAGAGAAGGTTGGGAAGAACACAAGGGCTCCTCTAAAAATGTAGTGCAGCATGTGCTCCTACTGCGTGATCGCCTTGATTTAATTGGTCGATTGGCTCAAGACAATCTTAGATCGGCTCAACGTCGGCAACAGCAGCATTACAATACTAATGCACGAATTCGAACTTTTCGGCCCGGAGATAAAGTGATGCTGCTTCTCCCATCATTGGAGTCAAAACTGTGTGCTAAATGGCAGGGGCCATATGAGGTGATACGGGCTGTAGGATTAGTGAATTATGAAATTAGACAGCCTGATCGCCGGAATAAAACAGAAATTTATCACGTCAATTTATTAAAGCCCTGGAAGGCAAGGGAGGTCTTATTCATAGCCCCAGGCGAGATGGAGGATGACTTTGGACCCTGTATAGAGGCCCCTAGCCCCAGCCAGATTTCAATGGGGGGACAGTTACTTCCGGATCAGCAAGTAGAATTACGTAAGTTAATCGGGAAATTTGGGGATGTGTTTTCTGATGTGCCCGGCAGGACTAACCTTACCAAATATGCTGTTATTACTCCGCCAGGTGTCACTGTTCGGGAGAGGCCCTACCGGATCCCAGAAAGTCGGCGGAGTGGCGTCCAGAACGAGGTGAGGGCGATGCTTGAACTTGGGGTCATTGAGCCTTCCAGAAGTGAGTGGTGCAGTCCTATTGTTATCGTGGCCAAGAAGGACGGCACTAATCGCTTCTGTGTCGACTTTCGAAAGTTCAATGCTATCGCCAAGTTCGATGCCTACCCCATGCCTCGGATCGACGAACTCCTCGACCGACTGGGAACGGCCAGGTTTATCTCAACTCTGGACCTGACGAAGGGATATTGGCAGATCCCTTTGACTCGTGATTCATGTGAGAAAACTGCATTTTCAACTCCGGATGGTTTGTTCCATTTTAAAACCATGCCGTTTGGGCTACATGGTGCGCCCGCTGCCTTTCAGAGACTGATGGACGAGGTGTTACATCCCCATCGTGAGTATGCAGCAGCGTATATTGACGATGTGGTTATATATAGCTCCCCCTGGAGAGAGCATGTAATTCGACTGGAAGCCGTCCTTCAGTCTCTAAGGGCTGCTGGGCTAACAGCTAACCTGAGGAAATGTACGTTTGCTAAATTAGAAACACAGTATTTAGGATTTATCATGGGGAATGGACGGGTGAAACCCGTAGCCACCAAAGTCCAGGCTTTGGTGGATGCGGCTGTCCCCAAAACCAAATCCCAGGTGAGGTCACTATTGGGATTGGCTGGTTATTACCGCCGCTTTATCCCCGAGTATGCCACCGTGGTCAATCCTTTGGTAGACCTCACTAAGAAATGTGCACCAAATTTAATTAAGTGGTCAGAAGAGTGTCAGGGGGCGTTTGAGACCATTAAACAAAAACTGTGCCAGGCTCCTGCGCTAATAGCACCAGACTTTAGCAAGAGATTCCTCCTCCATACTGACGCGTCAGAGGTCGGTTTGGGGGCGGTCTTGTCCCAGAGAGTTAACGGGGTGGAGCACCCCATTCTGTATATCAGCAAAAAAATGCTTCCTCGGGAGCGCAACTATTCGGTTGTGGAGAAGGAGTGTTTAGCCATTAAATGGGCAACTCACTCCCTTAGATATTACTTGCTGGGACATTCATTTGATCTGGTCACGGACCACGCCCCACTCAGATGGTTAAGCACTATGAAGGATAGCAATGCTCGAATAACTCGGTGGTATTTGGCATTGCAGCCTTATATGTATCATATGGTGCATCGTGCTGGGAAAGATCACCAAAATGCGGATTATTTTTCCCGGGAGGGGGGAGTAATGGGAATGGTAGGTTTGGCCGAGTGTTCCTTCGGCTCCACTCTGAGCGGTGGAATATGTGACAAAGAGAGAGTGAATTCTTGTTTTAGATCTCCCTTCCTACCGGTGACGGTGCTGGGGAGGAGGAGCAGACATCCCCAGGAGAGGTGGAAGCCGGCCATCTTGGAAGGGGGGCGGGTCCACGGTGCGCAACGTCACCAACCCAGACGGGGAGCGCTGTGGCAATCGCGCATTGGTCAACGGCGGTTGCCCGCGCTGCCCAATGGGAGCGGGACGGAGCATACAAAAGGGGGCGTGGCCCGGAGTTCTGTTCCTTCTGGCAAGGTACTGCGTGAGAGACGGCGAGAGAGAGAGAGAGAGAGAGAGAGAGAGAAAGGAAGTAAACGGACGGAGTACAAATAACGAGGGGAAGGGAAATAAGAAGGAAGGTTGTGTGGCACAGAGGTTCCCTGTTAACCCCTTGTTTTATTGCACCCATTAGAGCACTAACGGGACGCTCCGGAGCGAGACGGGAGGAGCGCAAACCCGGAAGTGCTGCACTGGTTCCGCCCTGTGTACCTGGGGGAAAGGAGGAAGGACGGACTGTTGTTTTGTTTTGGTTTATTGACATTCTTCGTTGTTTTTTTGGTTTTTCCAATTTCCCCCTGTTTGTTTTGCTTTGTGGTTGCCGGGTTACACATCGTTGTGTATCCCGGCTCCATTATTTTCTGTTGTGGCACAATAAAGCCGCGGATTATTATAACTAAAAGCCGGGACTGGTCTCTTTTATTCTTCCCACCACCCACTCAGCCATTCCTGTCACAAGCAGTCACACACTAAACCTTGTTGTGGCTGATGCAGCCAAGTCATCTGTACTCTCTGTGAATTTTTTCGGCAATCTTCAGCGCCTTTAGAACCTCTTCAGCTCCTCAGTACAGCGCTGGTCAATACTACAAAATCAGTGAAGCTCACAGTGAAAAGTCTGTCAACAAGAAGATGGGAGTGCCGCATTGACAGTGTGAAAGCACTTCGCTACCAAATGCCTGAAGTGGTGGAGGCTTTAACTGCACTCAGTGAACACGCAACAGAGAAGAAGGATGGGGAGACATTGTCTTCATCACAGAGCCTGTGTAAGGAGCTGACAACATGGCGCTTCATTCTCTGTGTTGTGATCTGGTACAATGTGTTGTATCAGGTAAACCGCGTCAGCAAACTCCTGCAAAGCCCCAGTGTGTCAATTGAGACAGTGAAGAGGGAGACTGATGGTGTTAAACAGTTTCTCCAGGAATACAGGGATGGTGGACTTGCCTCAACCCAGATAGATGCAAGAGAAATAGCTGAGAAAATGCAGATAGACATGACATTCCCAGTGGAGAGACAGAGAAGAACAACTCGCCAGTTCCTCTATGAGGGCACAGAGGAAACTCAATTCACACCAGAACAGCGCTTTAAGAAAGATTTTTTCCTTCCCCTGGTTGATATGGCACTGAATAGTGTCAGTGAGAGGTTCACACATGTGGACCAATTTTTCTCTTTGTTTGGATTTTTATATTCAGCAGATAACATGAAGAAAGCCGTTCAAGAAGACACACTGGAGGAGTCATGCAGGAACCTTGAGCAGACACTAGGGGATATTGACAGCCAGGACTTGGTCCTTGAAGTGAGGGCAGCTGTCATTGCTTTTCCAGGTCACATTTCTTCTCCAGCAGAAATGCTGGATTACATCTACAAGGAGAATCTGTTGGAGCTGTATGGCAATTTGAGCATTGCCCTGCGTTTACTCTTGACTTTGCCCGTCACTGTCGCCTCAGGTGAGAGGAGTTTCTCCTCCTTGAAGCTGATTAAAACGTACTTGCGGTCAACCATGTCCCAGGAAAGACTGAATGGTTTAGCAATGATCTCTATTGAGCAGAGATTCCGGAGAATATGGAGGACATAATCAAAGCTTTTGCTGAAGTCAAAGCCAGGATGGTTAGATTCTGATTGCAGCAAGAGCTACTAGAAGGTAAGAAAATGTCTTTCACTCTCCTATTTAACTTACATGAGAACACCTTAGTTCAAGTGCACTGTTGGTTCTGTAGCCCACCCTTATAATGACATAGGACTGTGGCAGACACTGATGTGTGTGGTAACGCTAAAATGGTCATGACAGGTAGAGAAGGAGGGGCCCCTAAACTGAGCTTTGATTGGGTTCACAAAATTGAGAAACCCGCCCCTGGCCGCAGGGTCTTCTGGTTTTCATTCCAACTTAAACTCTCAATTAACATAATTGATCTAATTTGTTGAATTTGACATATTTAACACTAGAAGGACCAGAGATATACTCATACCTAAAAGCCCTGCAGCTGTCCTTCTGATGGCTGTATTCAAAACACTGTAATAGTATAACGTAAGGAGAAACAGTCGGATGTAATTCACTTTTTTTTTATTGAGTATGTCACATAAACATCAGAACAACCAAAGCATAATATATATTTATTTTACAAATCAAAGCAACAGAACAGAAATCAGTTTATTATCATATGTGCAAAAGCAACTGAGCAATATAGATAAACTTAGAACAAACCTTTTTACAGAAGCGCAGCAGCACAAAAAGTTATAAAAAAGTCAAATTTCTTTCTTTTGTTCTGCTTTTATAGACAAAAAGATTATACCTTTACCTTGAGTCTAAGGCTGTTCACAGTCAACACAGATAATGTGCTTCTCCACACGGGTTGTGCACTTTCCACACACTGCCTTTCTGCGCAGGGCACCGCTATCCAAAGTTTTATTTTTATTGCATTTGCCAACCTGGCATTGGCGTCTCTTGCGGCTGCCAGCTTCAGCTGTGGGTACACGCTAGGCTGTTCCAAATACTTCTTGGGAAGTTCATGTGCTAACTATAAAATATATTCTCTGCTTGGTAAATTCTTCATCATGCATTCTCTGTAAAGTACCCAGGAGTTTACATTGTAAAACACCTAAACAGGCCACCGGCGGGAGACAGCTTTCACAGAATACTTTCATGCCATCTGATCCAAAACATCAACGCCGTATTTTGTTGCGTTGTAAAACTCCACCGTCTCTGCTTTTTTTTTTCACTAGTCCCGATGGTAATTGACTGATGAAGTGTGCTGAGCAGAAGTACGTTTTTCGATGGCTTGCATTTGTAAATTGTTCTAATTACAGCTAAAGACATTGCAGACTGGTAAATAAAAATAATAAAGTGGAATACCATTCTGTATAATCAAAATACAATTGTTTCTGTGTGGACGTCAATGTGACTGCTCCCGGGGATTTTAGGTATAATGTAACATTTCTCCTTTATTTCTGCACTCCTGCGTTTCATGCTTTGTGAGAATATTTAATACATGCAGACAGAAAGGTACATGAACGCACAGCCCCATATGTGTTACACGACTGGAGAAAATTACATTTTAAAACCAGAAACTGCCAAAATGACTACCACAAGGGCTTCTAGTCTTAATATTTTTCAAGGTCTTTTTCAGTTGATGGTTTTAAAAATGCACTTGATTCAAGGTACACTACGTATTAAACAGTGAGGCCTGAAGAGAAGTGTTAAATGTGTCCAGTTAATCAAGTAATTAGACCATTTAAGTAATTGAGAGCTTGGGTGGAACGAAAGCCAGAAGACACTGCGGCCCTCCAGGAGTTTGACACCCCTGATTACACACCATTAATAATCTACTTATTTTCATGGTGATCCAAAATACAGCTCCATTTCAGTTGACTTGTACAGTATTAACGTTTTCTCTACCTATAGTCAGTTCAACCCATACCTTCTTGTGTGTTATTGCTTACATATTGTAATACAGAAGTACAAAGTAAGCCACATCTGAAACATCTTTTTTTAATAATAACATAACGTGTCTTAATAATCTATATAAGCAATTTTATTATTGAGTGATTTGGTAGGCTTATAAAAAAAATACATTACAAATGTATATTCTCCTATTTCATACTAAAATATATAGTCTCATTATCTATGCAGTGCAGACAAACAATTTCTTATACATGCTTAAAGAAATAAGAAGGCAGTAGTATTGCTTCAAAAGTAATCATTGTAGTTTTATCTTATAGTACCAATACCTTCAACCTCTCACTCTCTTTTGACGTTTTCTGCGGTAATTCTAAAAAAGAAACATAAAAACAAACAAACAAAGAAAACAAAAACATATTTGTCACATAAGGGAGTATTCCATTGCAACTTCAGGGCAAAAATCAATAACCAGTTATTCTAAATAATAAAAATATGGTAGAAAATTAGATTTAAAAAGCTCAACAACAATGCAGAATAACACCACGTTTCCATGAACATAACCCGGGTATGTGCTGGAGCTGCCCCCCCCCCCCCCCCCACCCACCCCCGTTTCCATTTTTTTAAATGACTCGAGTTGGCCCCGAATTCTCTGGTCCGATTTCACACCTCTGGCTGGCCTGAATTCTAAAGTCTGAATTTGGGCTGGGAGGAAATTACATCACTAAATGTCAATCAAAAATGTTGTAGGGGGCGGGAAAATACCGTATAATGGGACATTTTGGCTGGTATTAAATTTGGTGGATTTGCTATGTTGGGGGATTCTGACAGTTTTTGAATAGCTGTTTTCCACTTAGCACAGTCACAAAGAAAAATGCAACACAGTTTTGTATTTAGATTTTTAATTCCAAAAATATTCAGATACGTGTTTACTTAATGAAATCTGTCTGCTAAAACAGAATCTAATTTACAGTAACTCGTTATACTAGCATCTACAATGTCACTGCAGCAACTTGGAGAACAACAAAAAAGGCCTTCTAATCAGTTAGACTAGCAAGCACTGGTAAAACCAGCTCTGTTTGGTACGGTGCAAAACTGATTTTAATGTTTTGTTTTGTTTATTGACTTTGTGATACCTACACGGTGGGTGTCATTAGTAATATCTACAACGTATCGACAATAACAATCAACCATTTACAGACTTTCTAACCAGTCTGGCATAAACAATTAAACCCATGTAAAAAACAAAACAACACGAAAAATGCTTAACATAAAAAATAACAGTCTACTACTACAGAGTTTACACTGCCTCTGGGTTTCTGATCACATCAGATCAATTCCAGATTTTTTATTTCCTTTGATGGAAATGTCTGGTCTACTTAATGTTTTCAAGCAAATTGGCTTCTTACTGCCATTCTTGTATCCACTTTAACATCTGACACATTGTTTCTCTTTTCCTGTTCTGCATACCAGTCTGCCAGAGGTGTATATACTGCGTGAAACAATGCGAAAGAATATCTAGATGGATTTATCTTTTAAATCATTGACAACTTGACTGTAATACCGTCAGCAGCAAATGCACGTCATGACTGCTAACTCGCAAGTATTTCCTGCCCAACTCACATGATAACTTGGGTAACTCGGTAACACATGGAAATGCCTCCTTTTTCACTCAAGTTGGCTGTCCATGGAAATAAGGTATTACAGCTACAGAAAGACCGGACCAATGTCTGTTTGAATATACTGTACTGCACTGCGAGTCAGAAATACAGTAGAGGATAAAACGTGAACATTCATGGAATACTGTACTGTTATTCAGAGAATAAGGATAGAAAAACAACCACAGCATTCCAAACTTATCTAGAGTACTCTGTTTATGTAACAAGTGTAATGTACTGGTATGTAAAATAAAGCTTGTTTAAACCAGCTGAATTTGAAAAATGACTTTCCTTAGATCAAGCTCTGCATTTGCTTAGCAACATGGCGTGATTTGCAACAATGCATTTTGCCCGTCGCTCTGTCGTTGGGTTTGAATGAATGCAAGATAGATACCAAAATTAGATCCGTTAAAAAAAATATTCACTCAGCATCGTTAAATATGAAAAAGTCATTCATTGCTACATCTTTCAAAATGTGTTTATATATATATATATATATCTCTATCTGTATATATATATCTGCATTTATTCAAATCCAATGAACAAAAACAGTATGTACTTTGCACTGTTCCATATTGCACCTTGTGATAAGCAGATGTGGAGCTTAACATGTGGCAAAAAATTCCCTGAATTGTGATGTTCAGGTTAGGTTTAGACATACTTTCTTTTCCATACTCTGAACTTGTAATACAGTATAAACAGAATACACCAGTGCTGGTGATTGAGCCATCTTCATTGGTAAAATAATCAGCACTTGATAAAAGTTCATGAGGTATCCTCTAGATCTATATGTATGTTTATGAGACAAGACGCATGCACACTTACCTTTGGGAAGCACATGCCTGAAGACACTCATGTTTACTAATGAACCGGTTTTCATTACCAGCACAGCCTCCATACAAGAATGGGACACACACACGAGTGTTTTTATTATAAAACCACCTTATCTTCTGAAATCCTCTGCAAAGGTTACCAAGATCCCTTTTCAGAAAACATCGAAATTCTGTGAATGTTAAATGAAATGCGTCTCTTAAAAACTGTTGATAGGGGAAAAGAATTACCAGTCCAGTGAACCCAATATCTTCCAAACTAATTGGGACTCGAGGGTATAAAATTGATTTTATCAGATAATCAAATCATGAAAACACCAGAAAAATATGATAATACAATCATAGTAACTTTTAAAGGTAGTCAGTAATGTACAGTTAATGCCAGCATGTTAGCAAATTTACTTACGAAATCAAAACGTAACAAGTTTAATACATTGATAGTCATCATTGTAAAGATACCTGCTGGTGACTAAAATTATTGATTGGTGATGGCGTGAAACAGAGTTGGAAAATAAAAGTTATTAAACAACACATTTCCTCCTCCATGCAATGTTCCTGTGGTAGAATGTATAACTGTAAATAGTGGCTATATTTAGCAAAAGAAGTAAATCATACAGAATTTGTGTTTTTTGATTGGTTCATATTACATTCAAACTTATTTTGCAGGAACCTTTGAGAACCTAATGTAGATCCAATCATATACTATATACTGTACTTACTTATAGCAGGGGATGTCAATTCTGTTTCTTCATCTTTTTTTAAATTAATTTTACTCATCAGTTCCAAAGCAGTTATATTCTTTATTTCTTTTTCTTTGGGTTTTTCATTCTTGGTTTCCAAATCCTTATATTCAATAGAAGGTGTACTGTTCAATAAATAAGAAAGACAAGATATAATGCTGAGTGCTCATTTGATCAAGTGGGCCATTGTTCCTGATTCACATTGATCTACTATATGTAGCAAAGTTAGCTGGGTTATTGAATTACTGGTCTTTCTGAATTACTCTTCATGTCATTGCAAAAGGAGATATTTTATCCTCCCCTTTCTTGTCATTAACCAACCAGACGTGTTTGCAATCAGTTACATGCTTTAAAACAAAGATACTGCAGATGTTAAATGTCCTCTTTAAGACAGTATGGCACCAGATCAGTTTTTAAATTATTTATAAATTTGCTATAGCATGTGCTTCTTTAGAAAATACACATATAAGACCATCATAGCACATATAAGTACACAAAAGATAAGATCAATAGAATTATTTAATTAGCTATTCAGGTTCAGTGTTTTGTTTACTTCTAGAATAAATATTATTGTTAGATTTAAATACAATTATCAGTATGAATACACTTTATCCAGTTGATATGGCTCAATGGATTTAGGATGGCGTAAAAAAAAGAGCATTTTACTGATAGTCTCTTCCATTGGTAAAAGTTTCATGCAATCTACCTTTCTGGTGCAGACATGGGCACTTCATCACCTTGTTGCTTTTGTTGCAAAATGAGCCTTTCACATTTCCTCTGAAGGATTTTAGGAGGGTAATTATTGATTTTATCTGCAAAATAAAGCATATGTGTTATTATCTTAGACTTTAATATATAAAGAAAAACACATTCAAATCACCTTAATATGAACAAGCTGAGAAACCAAACTAGGCTATTAATTGTATGTATTAATTCACAACAAGAAAAGCTGCCTTTTTAATTCACAAGGATAAAAGAACGGCAAGACTAATAATTGCAGATAAAACGTGAATGGTTTAGTTAGCTTGATCACAACAGGTTCTATATTAAAATCACCCTGTCAGATTGTTATTGATTGCTACTGGGTGATTGCTGTTATGTGTTGAATAATTACGACATGTATCCCATTTAATGAATACCAAACAATGCAAAGGAAAGTGCTCAAAAAATCTGAGTATCTGCACACCCCTATTGTAGCCCAATACATATTAAGCCCATTAAATTATATTATTTGTGCACAGTGTTTTACTGTATGTAATTTTCATGGAATGTTCTTATTACTTCTTACTTTAATTTATACACGACATCATACAATAGTTATTTTTAGTTGTTTATATTTTGATAGTTAACGCTGTTGAGAATACCACATCTAATAGCAGATGTACTGATGTTGAGAATTACACTCACTTGCCACGAGGCTGAAGAAAGCATGTGTAAACTTCAGTGCATAATCCATATCCAGGTCAAGAACTTTCCCAAGCTGACATGAGTGGTGACTAAAAGGAAAACTAGCAAGCTGTTCCACCTCAGTGTCATTGATAGGACCACCAATGGTCAATGCAAAAATAGTAAATCCTTGACACTTCGCGTTTAGTGCTATTTCAGCCAGCTTGTTCTTGTCCCAAAAACTAGTGTCTCCTCCAATTATGGCAAATATAACTTTAGTGCTCCTGGCTTTTGACACCTTTGAAAACAAGTTGTTCATGGTCCACTCCAACGCATGTCCAACTCCAGAATCGCTTTGTAGTTGGTGCAAGGATTCCTTGATGTGTCTCTTCATTTGTTTCTTACTGCTGTAGGCAACGAAATCAAACTCCAGATTGACAGGGTTTTGTTCTTCTCTCTGGGTATATCCTGAGGAAGTGTGCTGGACAAGAGCCACCCGAGCCCCAGGATCTGAGGTTCTCGGCTGGTTGGTAATAACAAACTGATCCAACACTGAGTGTAGAAACTCCTTGGACCTTTCAAAGTTATCGCTGCTCATGGTGCGTGAGCTATCAAGAAGAAATGCCACGTCCATATCCATCTGTACAGGAGAAGGCCGGTTCTTTATTTTGAGACAAGTTGGGTCTGGATTGCAAGTATCTAGAAGCAGAAGAAAAAAGAAAAAAGGTATAACTATTATATCTTTACCAGTTGATAAACTGTATTTCTTTAACATGAACTGTAACAAATAATATACAAAACACTGCTTAAGACACACATTTAATCACAGGGTTCTAGTTTGAGAAACCACTTGAACTGTGCTTTTTTCACTGTACAGTATATTGTCATCAGAATGTCCTTATGTTAATAATAACACTTATTGCGTACAGTGGGTGTATTTTATATATAATGAAGTATTTGGCCTGCAAAGTGATTTATTTATGTTATTATTTATTATTATCATTATTTAGCAGACACCTTTATCCAAGGTGACTTACAGAGACTAGGGTGTGTGAAATATGCATCAGCTTCAGAGTCACTTACAACTACATCTCACCCGAAAGACGGAGCACAAGGAGGTTAAGTGACTTGCTCACGGTCACACAATGAGTCAGTGGCTGAGATGGGATTTGATCCAGGGACCTCCTGGTTACAAGTCCCTTTTCTTTAACCACTGGACCACACAGCCTCCTATGTCACTTAACTGGGATAACAAGTGAGATAACGTTTCACGGGTCGAGAGCCGGGGCTGGAGTGAAAGGTTGTTACTTGGAGAGGTAGTTTGAGGAGTGGCCTCAGGGGATAGGATAGGAAAGGAAAGAGGTTCCTGACTGGCGGGCACCTTCTTGGCCAGAGGAGAGCGGCCTCGAATGCAGGCCGTTCAGCAGCCTTGGGAACCACTCTGACTCACGCAGTGAGAACCCCACCTCGGCGGAGGCGCGGATGGCGGCGGCCATAGAGGTCAGGGAGGTGAGCCTCACTTACCCCCAAAGGTTGGACCCCCGGCTCCCTGCATAACCCCACAACCGTGGGACAAACCATAGTTCACGTGCCAATGCATAACATTTATGAAAGGAGGAAAAAAGACATGCTAGACACATTTTTTTTTTGTACAAAATAATGGGTAGAGTGAAATTATGTTTGTCTGCCGCAAAGTGGATGAATCATACAAGTGTGTATGTATGATTCTACTGCTGAGGAGGACCAGCGCACTAAGCTCTTAATTAGATGCTGATTGATGTTGGCTTTTGCTGCCGAGGTGGCTGCTCCAATTCTAAAGGAGTGAGGATATAGAACTGAGGAGAAAAGGCCTGCTTTGGAGATGAGAGAACCAATGTCTTGTATCTACTGCATGGGAGGAGCTGGTGAACAGTGGATCCATCAGAAGGAAAGGCTTCTTGCTGTAGATGTATCTACATGGCGGTGTTGGGACATAATGGAGAATTAATCTCGAGAATCTGGAACTAAGGGGATGTCGTTGGAACGGATGCCAAGTGTAGGGAAGCTGGAAAGGGATGGGACTATATATTTGGAGCATCTGAGGAATGCAAAGAAAGCAGTTAAGCACATGACTTCCATGAGGAGATCGTTGAAGGGGTTGAAACAGCCTTTTCGCAAGATTCATATGAGAGACTGTAGAATATCGGAAGATATAGGAAGTCGAGATGGGGAAGTAGGAGGGGAGCTCTTAGATGTGCCACGCAGCGTCAGGCGGATTGTTGGAATGGCCAGAAGAATCGGAGAGGACACTGACGAGATGATAATGGAACTGAATTCCAGATTTAAAATTTGATAATGGAAGTGGAGAGATGTAGAATGTCTCGTGCATGGACGATAAAGGCTAGGATCCAGTCTTGATTTTGCAGGAGGAGAAAGAAGACCAGCCTGTAGAGTAGGATGATCTTGTTGATGGAGCTAGGGCAGCGGAAGACGCTGAAGTCGGGAGAGGTCACAGGAATACTAGGTGCTACTATTGCGGAACTTGGAGAGGTGCTGGAGATGCTGTGGGAACCAACTGCTGAAATCTGGCAATCTGTAGACGAGAAAGAGCATCAGCTGCATTACTATGTGAACTAGGAATGTAAAGGGGCTTGAATGAAGAAAAGACACTGAAATCCAAATGAGGCGACGTAGTAACTGCATTATAAGGGGAGAGGAAGATCTTCCTTTATTGATGATACTGGACTGTAGATTTATTGTAGCTAAAGAATGTGATAGATTTTCTTGACCATCGGTGGCTCCAAATGTGAGCAGCTGCAACGATGGGATACAGTTCCAGAAGAGCTGTAGCTTTCAGGTGAGAAGAAAGATTCTAAAAATAATGAAGCATCAGTAAAGAAATTAAAATCATGAGGAGCTGAAATCAGGTCTTCATAGAATAAGGACAGACCATTCCCATGACAAATTAAAGTAGCCCACATCTTAATATCCTTACTTCATTGAGAGCAGAGATCTGCGGTTATTTGTAACAGTGTGGTGGACTACTGCCAGTAGTGTGCAGTAGCCTGCTATAGAGAGAAGAGATCTGCTAAAGTGGAGATAGTAACAGTGTGTGGTGGACTGCTGTAGAGAGAAGAGATCTGCTAAAGTGGAGATAGTAACAGTGTGCGGTGGACTACTATAGAGAGCAGATTTGCTGAAGCGGTGATCTGTAACAGTGTGCAGTGGACTGCTGTCAGTAGTGGGCAGTGGCCTGCTGTAGAGAGCAGAGATCTGCTGAAGTGAGTGAAAAGAAACTCATTGTGAGATATGCTGCATGAAGTGCCTCCTTGGGCTTGCAGGAGGTTGTTGCACAATTGTCTGCCAACCAGAATTTTGATATGACGTCAATGTTGGTCTTTAAATGTTAAGGCGATTTAGATTGAGTCAAAGGTGAGGCTGCTTTCGGGAGAGATGTAGAATGCACTGCTGTGAGGCCGCTGCAAAACCTATTGATTTGATCAGGAGCAGTCTATGAGTGTATTGTCCATTGCAAGGTAGGAGGCTGGTTTGACTGAAACGCTGATAAATCGAAGGACATGGGTACCGTACCTGGTTGGCAGCTCATATCGAATGAAATGTTAACCTGATTTGAAAATACATGACTTTTGCAGTGAAAGGACCAGCTGAAATATAGAACTTGTGGTATTATAGTGCCATCTGGGCGTTATGATTAGAATAAAACTGTTGGCTTTAGAAAATGCTGCAGGGTAGAATAGATTTGATTATTGTGATCAATAGTCCACCTGATTGGAATGTTTATCCTAAATGCTCTGATGCTGTATCATGCCAACACCTGAAATCTGGTGATCTTCTATAATATTGCGGCGAATCTGCGTAGAAAGTGAATGACAGTGGATTGTATTTGGACAGAGGAAAGTAGAATGGGCTGAGGATGCGCAGAGTCTGCAGACATTGGCTCACAAACCACTGAAAACGTGATTAAAAGAGGTCTAAAATCAGAGACCAATCGACAAAATGGTTATCTGCTGATAAGATGGAGGCAGCTTTAGCGGAGTGTGCTTTATGGTACTCGTAGAACATAGTATCCCCGTATCTAACCGAGAGCTCCACGATGTAGAATAAAGTATAATAATGTCGTGTGACCTGAGTGTAACATTAATATCTTTACCTTCGATTTATTATTTATTTTCTTATGTTAGCAGAGAGAGTGACGTCAGTACAGGCAAGTAAGGCATGGCCTGCTGAGTGTTGTCTAACTGACTATCTATGAAGACATTTATCATATTCTTTATATATTTATTATTAATTTTAAAATATACTGAATACATATTTTAGGACAGTTAAGCATGTATATAAGTAAGTTAACATAGGTCCATGAGACACGCCTGCAGTTGATTTAAATGTCACAAATTCGGTCAGTTGAACAGTTGTGAAAACACAGTGGCACATTGCAGTACTGCAAGCTGGAACATTGCAGTACTGAGGCACAGAGCTCACAGGGCCTCATGAAACTGCCGGTCGTTGGAGTTTATACTTTTTTTCAGCAATGGTTTGTTTTGAAAGTGATGTTATGCAAGTAATATGTTACAAAGCACGAAACTAGAACAAGAACAAAGCTGGGGTTCCTGTGTTGAACTGGGAATTGAAACCAAATGAATGTCCCTTACCCATTATGATTTTTTTGTGTCGGTTGCTGAACGTAAGTAGCAGTGAATTGCTAAACCAGGAACCCACATGGGGAACAGACGCAAGCGAGATGATTGACAGATCTACTGAGGAGGCAGGCGTTGAGGGAGCAGAGGCTGCAATGGTGTCTGCAAGGAGACGAGAGTGTAACAGAATTGTGCGATTCTGTTATGGAATGGCCAGGTGGGGAGGGACATGACTGCTGCTTTAACACTGAACTGCTATGGAGGAGAAAATACCTTTACCTTTCAGAATCTTGTTCATGTACCAATCTTTACAGAAAAGTTGTTTGTAGGCTGAGGAAAAGACAAACAAAGCTTTGCAATAGATGTTAAGGGCAAGGCGATTACTGCAGACGGGAATGTTGATGCATTTGTCGAACAGAGCTTTAAAAAGTTCGGCGGAGGGCCGATCTTTATAATGGAGACGCAGCAGAGGTTGAATAATGGAGCGGCGCTTTGAATGGTGCGGCTGGAGATTAGATAGTTGCAGGCTTGACTGGCGATGCAGCTCCTGCAGCGAGAAAGAAAGAAGCTGAAGGACGAGAAATCTTCGGAGCAAGTAGTAAAATTGCTCTAAATCATCTGAGTCGGACAAGAGAACAAGAAGACAAAGTTTAGACATTAGTAAAGAGAGAAAGTTTAAGAACGTTTGACGGAGTCTGAGCGATTGATAGAAAGCGAAAACACGAGATGAGAAAATGAACTAAAAATGCTAGACAGCGAGCTGTTTGAGATTCAGACTTAAATAGGAAATAGGAGAAGATTGACAGGGAAAGCAGGGTGGAGCCCCAGATCTCGTCCCCAGAAATACACCTATAGGCAAGTGGAATAACATGCCTACTGGGACTAGTTTCAAATGTGTGTGCTTACGTTCCAATCCAGTGGTGTGCTGCTGAAATTCAGGACAGCGTGTCCGTATTTACCTACTCTTATGAATACCACTAATATACATGCTTAAACTGTATCTAGAGAACCACTTACACTGTAAAACATTAAGAATTAAACATAAAATGAAAAGCCTACAGGCAACAGATTACAGCACTATTGGTTGTCCTTCTGTCATGCACCTGTGTCTCACAATTTACCGCAGTGCCCAGATCTACATGACCCCCAACACACTGGCATGGCAGTAGGTCTCAGACACCTAGTGGACCATGATGATGGATGTCTCTTGTGATATCTGCAGAGAGCTGTATGTTGTTTGTCTTAACTGATGATGGCTGTCTGTGGCTGTTTGTGTTGCCTTGTAAGGGAGTGGGAGGGAATACAGAGTTAGGGTTAGAAACCCTAACATTGCATTTCCCTACTTTTGTCGTTTTAATATCAACCCTAACTGATGCATTACCAAACTTTTTTGCAAATATACATAAATATATATATATATATATATGTGTATATATATATAATTATTATTATTTTGTTTATTTAGCAGACGCCTTTATCCAAGGCGACTTACAGAGACTAGGGTGTGTGAACTATGCATCAGCTGCAGAGTCACTTACAACTACGTCTCACCCGAAAGACAGAGCACAAGGAGGTTAAGTGACTTGCTCAGGGTCACACAATGAGTCAGTGGCTGAGGTGGGATTTGAACCGGGGACCTCCTGGTTACAAGCCCTTTTCTTTAACCACTGGACCACACAGCCTATATATATATATATATATATATATATATATATATATATATATATATATATATATATATATATATATATATATATATATATATATATATATATATATATATATATATATATATATATATATAGTCAAAAGTTTTCATACCCCAATGGGAATTTTAGAATTTCTTGAAAACAAATAATTATAGGAAAAATCTTTTGTACCAAAAGTTTTGCTTTTGTGGATGACGGAAAAAAAGTTAAAAGAAATAGATGTCTACAATTATTCATTTCAGCAAAAATGTTCATTCAAAAGTATTCATACCCTGACAGTGAAAATAAAATTAATCGCTAGTTCAGGTACCTTTAGCAATAATAACCTCATTTAAATTATTAGAATATTTGTCAATTAGCTTTTGGCATGATTCTTTTTGTGATTTTTGACCATTCTTCAATGTGAAATTGTTCCAGTTCATTTAAATTCCGAGGACTTCTCTTGTGCACAGCCTTCTTCAACTCATACCAAAGATTCTCAATCAGGTTTAGATCGGGACTTTGACTAGGCCATTCCAGAACCTTGATTTTAATCTTCTTTAACCATTCTGAAGTAGACTTTGATGCGTGCTTTGTATCGTTGTTGTGTTAGAATGTCCATTTGCGCTTTAAACCAAGTTTTGTAGTGGAGGGTTTCAGATGACTGGCCAATATCTTTTGGTATGCTATGGAATCCATTTTACCATGTATTGGAACTAAATTTCCTGTGCGATTAGAAGAAAAACAGCCCCAGATTTTCTCCAAACTATAAGCATGATCAAATAGCTCGATTTTTGTTTAATCACTCCACAAAACCTTTGACCAGAACTCATATCCATCATTCAAATGCTGTTTTGACAAACTTAAAACGATTGTCCTTGTGATGTTTTCCTAAGAGTGGCTTTTTCCTTGGCCTGCGACCATTGAGATCTTCACCATGCAATACCCGACCTATGGTTGAAATGGAAACCCCAGCCCCACTTGCAGCCAATTTACTTTGAATATCTTCAGCAGTCAATCTCGGATTGTTATTAACCTTCCTCACACTTCTTCTACTTGTTCTTGGTGAAAGAACCTTCTTTCTTCCATACTGAGGGAGCGTTGTGACAGTACCAAGAGTCTTGTACTTCTTGATAATAGAAACAATAGTTGAAATTGGGATATGCAAATGCTTGGAAATCTTCTTTTATCCTTCTCCAGCTTTATGAGAATAAATCATTTTCTGCCTAAGGTCTTCGGATAGCTCTTTACTTTTTCCCATATTGACTTATTGGTAATGACAGCAATCATCCTATGCCTAATGAAGTTTCTAACTAAAGTTCGGGAGGAGTGCCAGACACCAATATCCACGTCACCATATTGAATCATTCAATTTACACATTAGCTAATTAAGATTGTTAGCACTATAAATACCATCTTGG
Organism: Acipenser ruthenus; assembly: GCF_902713425.1. NCBI lineage: Eukaryota > Metazoa > Chordata > Actinopteri > Acipenseriformes > Acipenseridae > Acipenser > Acipenser ruthenus. The sequence goes on along the minus strand of NC_081191.1, from coordinate 47,295,472 downwards.
CTTACCTCTCATTTGTGTTTCAATTTCATTGTAACCTACCACCTCCCCATCTCCAATTTTAAAAAAAAAACAACTATTTTACGTTTTCGTCTATGGGGGTCTCAGCCTCGTCCAGTCGGCCAGGCAGCGAACCCTCAAACCAGGTTAGGTTTGATGCCAAATGAATGTGTATATATAACATACTTGTCTGTAAAATTGCATACTCCACATTCTCCTCAATAAATATTTGTACTAAAACATTTTGTGATTGGTGTTTGTCCCGAACTATTGAAACCCTTTTATACTCTCTAAGAATGTTCACCTAAAATCCAGCATTATCTAGACTTTTCTAGAATTAGGTTCTGCATTATCATATTGATGTTTCTAGCACCTTGTAGACAATACTATCATACCATTAAAGGGTATTAATACTTTTGAATTAGCATTTTTGGAGTTTTGCAAAAAAAATGCTGAATAAATAATTGTAGACATCTATTTCTTATAACTTTTTTTCCCCTCAGCCACAAAAGCAAAACTTTTGGTACAAAAGATTTTTCCTAAAATTCTTTGTTTTTGAGAAATTTATAGAAATTATAAAATTTCCTTTGGGGTAGGTGGGTATATATATATTATATATATATATATATATATATATATATATATATATATATATATACACCCACCCCTCATTATACTGCCCTTCGCTATACTGTGGATTCGGATATATCGCGGTCCTGGAGTTGGCTCCCCATTTTTACAGTCTAACTGCACATGCCTTAGCTGCAATATACATAGCACTTAGAGTTACTGTTTGTTTTATTTCGTACTGCACATCACAAACAAAAATATACAAAACATAAAAACAAAGTATTGATATCATACTGTTATCATATATGCACACATTGTACAATAACACAAAGCAAATTAAATATCTACTTTCTGAAGTGGTTTTTATTTTAGCCAACAAGGGGTTCACTTGTGACAGCAATGCACTAACAAAAGTCACAAGGCAGTGATGTCAGCTCCCTAGCAACAAGTCTCCTATGTTTGGAATGGGATTCTTTCAATGCAGTGGGTTTGTGCATTTGAGAAAGGAGAGGCAGACTCATGAAATTAATCGGAGACTTAAGTTGATAATACCCTCTGCAGTACAAATTAAAACAGTGTGCTGTTTATACAAAAAATGAGAAAATGAGGGATTGGTTGTACAGTATTTGTTAGCCTATTTGTGTTTCTATGGGTCTCTCTCTATATCGCGGCCCTCGATATATAGCAGATTTATATTGGACCCCGACACCCGTGATATATCGAGTGGGTGGTGTGTGTGTGTGTATATATACAGTGCCTTGCATAAGTATTCACCCCCCTTGGACTTTTCCACATTTTGTAGTGTTACAACCTGGAATTAAAATGGATTTAATTGGGATTTTTACCATTTGATTTACACAACATACTTAACACTCTGAAGGTGCAAAATATTTTTTATTGTGACACAAAAGTTAATTAAACAAAAAAAAAACACATTTGTTGGTTGCATAAGTATTCACCCCCCTGAGTCAATGCTTGGTAGAAGCACCTTTGGCAGCAATTACAACTGTGGCTCTTTTTGGGTAAGTCTCTACCAGCTTTGCACATCTGGATCCTGCAATTTTTGCCCATTCTTCTTGGCAAAATTGCTCAAGCTCTGTCAAGTTGGATGGAGACTGTTGGTGAACAGCAATTTTCAAGTCTTGCCACAGATTCTCAATCAGATTGAGGTCTGGGCTTTGACTGGGCCATTCTAAGACATTCAGGTTCTTGTTTTTATACCACTCCAGTGTAGCTTTGGCTGTGTGTTTAGGGTCATTGTCCTGCTGGAAGGTGAACCTCTGCCCCAGTCCCAGGTCTCTTGCAGACTGAAACAGGTTTTCCACTAGAATTTCCCTGTATTTGGCTCCATCCATCTTGCCCTCAATCCTGACCAGTTTCCCAGCCCCTGCCGATGAAAAGCATCCCCATAACATGATGCTGCCACCACCATACTTCACCGTGGGGATGGTGTTCTCAGGGTGATGAGCAGTGTTGGCTTTGCGCCACACATAGCGTTTTGCGCTAAGGCCAAAAAGTTCAATTTTGGTCTCATTGGACCAGAGACCCTTTTTCCACATGTTTGCTGTGTCTCCCACATGCCTTTTGGCAAAATCCAAACGGGATTTGATATGGGTTTTTTTTCAGCAATGGCTTTCTTCTCACCACTCTTCCATAAAGCCCAGTTTTGTTGAGCGTCCGGGTTATAGTTGTCCCATGGACAGTTTCTCCAATCTCAGCTGTGGATCTCTCCAGCTCCTTCAGAGTTACCATTGGCCTCTTGGTTGCTTCTCTGACTAATGCCCTCCTTACCTGGTCACTGAGTTTTGGTGGACGGCCTTCTCTAGGCAGAGTCGCGGTTGTGCCATATTCTTTCCATTTTTTAATAATGGATTTAACGGTGCTCCGGGGGATGTTCAAAGTTTGGGATATTTTTTTTATAACCCAACCCTGATTGGTGCTTCTCCAGAACTTTATCCCGGACTTGTTTTGATAGCTCCTTGGTCTTCATGATGCTGTTTGTTTAGATATGCTCTCGAACAAAATCTGGGGCCTTCCAGAAACAGGTATATTTAATCTGAGATCATGTGACACTTTAATTGCACACAGGTGGACTCCATTCAACTAATTATGTGACTTCTGAAGGCAATTGGTTGCACCAGAGTTTATTTAGGGATGTCACAGCAAAGGGGGTGAATACTTATGCAATCAAGACTTTTCAGTTTTTTATTTGTAAATAATTTTGAAAAATATGTAGATTGTTTTCCCCACTTTGACATTATGGACTATTTTGTGTAGATCAGTGACAAAAAATCGTAATTAAATCCATTTTAATTCCAGGTTGTAACACTACAAAATGTGGAAAAGTCCAAGGGGGGTGAATACTTATGCAAGGCACTGTATATATATATATAACCATTGTTGTTATTCTTAGACAATTTAATGAAATTAACTTACCATAACAAAGTGAACACAGTTTAAGGTTCTCCAACATAATTTTGGGATCCTCTTTGGTTGGGATGTTGATAAATTGAAACCTTCCAGTGTCATCAATCTTTTAGCAACCAAAATGATAAAAAAAAGGATTTGTAATTTGTTTCTAAAAACAAGGTGATCTGGTACAAAAAACAAACTACCCTTCATTTATTACACTCTCCAAGTTCTATAACTCCATGATAAAGCTATGTAAATGGCGTTCCTAGTTTAAATACTATATTAACACCTGTACCCAAGACTAAATTGCCTTATATAAAGTTGAAGCCAAGCATATATGTTTAAAAAAGGACTTACTGTAAGAGTTAAATAATACAAATAAATCAATCAATAAATAAATAAATAAACACACAAAATATTTATACCACATACAAGTTTCTCAAAATAACGCCTTACCGCAAACGCACGCTTGATATTTGGAAGGTCCTGGAAAGCAATGACCACGGGTGTGATGTCTAAGGCACTGAACTCCATTGCTGCTGTACTGATGGAAACAGCATCCTGGGATGGTCCATCAGCAAATATGATGGCCATTTTCCGCACCAGAGTGCCCTTACGAATTCGTTTGAAACTATTTCTTGCCACAAACTTCATTGCAGCACCAATATTTCGTCTACCTGTGGTCCTTTCCAGAGGAATTTCCTTAACGCTCTTCAAAAGTTGCTTCTTTCTGTGATAGTCGTTGAACCGGATTACATATTTGGTGGCGTAGCTGTAGGACACAAGTGACACACGTGTTCCAGTCGGACAGTTGCTTTCGCTGAATGACAAATCTTCTAGAATACTGAGAACCATTTCCTTCATTCTAGTAAACGATTGGGTGGTTACTTCAGCAGACATGTCCAGAGCAAACACCAGCTCTGTTGGATACACTGGACATTCACGTGCTCCTAATACAAGAGAATGAAGAATAAATACAATACATGTAAACTATAGAAATATATAAAGGATTGTACATGTTTATTGGTATAATGTTCTTGTCTGATAAAATGGTACACAAAGCAATCTAAATGTTATTGCTACATAACAAATTGAAAATATGCATGACTACTATAAATAATACTAAAAATACAAAAAATACTACTAATACTAAAACTACTACGACTATGACTACTACGACTACTAAAAATAATAATGCCTTTCGTCATAAGTAATCCTCAGGTATTCACAATAAAACCATAAAAATAAAGCAACATAATGCTGGAACCCTTTACAATAAAATAAGAGAAAACAAAATAAACAACAAAACTAAACCAATCCCGCCAGTCATGACTCCTCCCCATACATCAATGCCATCAGACTTAAATGTTGCAAACCACGGTATGTTTTTAGTCTGGACTTGATTTGTAAGTGTTAACATTTTTTTTTAAATCACTCAACTGTAAATCTTCAACAATTTCCAGAAAAAGTTATCTGAAAGTTCCACCTGTCTCATGACATTTACACTTGGGTCAGGGGTGTATTTACTAGCTTATCATGCCTTTGATGGAATCTGGCTCAAGTAACAACAAGGGAAATTAGTTTTGTGGTTTCATCCGTCAGGTAAGGATAGCTTCACGCTTTTCAGCATCAGGTTTCAATTCTAGGTATTAAATAAGATTCCTCTGTCACATAACTTTACTTAAAGATATTACTTTTTTTACCTTTTGGAATTTTATATGCACAAGTACATTATTAGTATTCGATTAGTGTACTTGTTTAGTTTGTTACTTAAGTAACTTTTTGGAGTTTTTAAATCCAGTGTGAACAGCGTCTAATCTAGGAGCAAGGGCCCCAGAATGGGGGTGAAGTGGTCCCAGAGGAGTGTATACTCACTCTATCATGTCTAGCTGTACTCAACCATGTTAACGTGTGCTGAATTGATTTTGAATGTATTGTGGACAGCCAATCAGAGGGCATGAGTTATACCAGCTACGATCAAGCTCAATATGTAGATAAAGATTTGTTTACACCGATGACCTTCTATTAATTTCACATATAAGAATATTGTTTTTTGAATTAATAAAAAAAAAAATACAAATAAAAAATAAATAAACTTACCTTGTGAACAGGCTAAAAGAAAGAAAGAAAAAAACATGCTTAATTTTAATATGGCTTACTCAAACAATAAACAGCAATTTAAATGACAACCTACAGGGAGCGCTGCTTTGAATACAAATTTTACAACTTGGTAAAATACAGTATATACTGGACACTTACGGCAATTCTGGCGAATGTAATTGATTAGCTCACATTCCTGTGTTAAAAAAAAAGTATTACGTCAGAAAATGTACTTTCATTAAATGAAACTGGAAAGTGCTGTTGTCAGCAGATACAGCTAATACCTACTGTCAATGCCATTGTTCCTTTCGGTCCTCTAGGCCCCTAGAAAAAACAGAAAACAGAGATATAAAATAGTTGGTGTATTCAAATATACATTTTCTTTTTTATATATAATTTGCCACATAAATACATCAATAAATTAATATGAAATTGTTAAACATATAAATGTATTGCTCTACTGTCACTGAATCTGTTGTAAAGAAACAAATGCCCTAATTTTCTGATATTTACAGTACAGTTTAGTGCTGTATGTTACGTTATATATTTAGAGATAAAGGACTTGAATTGTATATTTTTAGGAGCTTTTTGGATAAGTTAATTGAAACAATTTTAGTTGTAATTCAATTATTATAATAATTTGATTATTCGAACACCCCCTTGGCCCAATTGGTTTGTAGCTGACATTACGATGCCTGGTGTTAAAATGGTGCATTGCAGTTTTCCCCAACACACATCAAATCACGCTGCATTGTATTCATTACCTTGTGACCCGGATATCCTAGGTCTCCTGGACTACCTGGATCACCCTTGGGACCACTTTCACCCTAGATATAACAAAACACGTTTTGTAATGTTTTTCATAACATTGCAATTATCAGTATTCAAAAGAGCAAATGTAAACAGATCTGAACCTATTTTATTTGTTCTTTCCTAGGAAGACTTTATCAGAAGTAGAATTGTCTGCCATTATAACCCTTAGATTATTTAGTCTTTTTATTGAAAAGCTACAGGGACCTACAGATACAGCTAACCTGTGCAGGATTTGTAACGTCTCATATAGATGATTTCAGCCAGGAATGCAGCATTAATCTACTTTAGGGAAACTCAAATTCAGTTTAATGGCAATCAATCCCATCAGTGCTGTGCTGGGTTTACCGATAGTAGAAATTACAAGCCTCCAGTGGTCCTGAGACATCTGGAGATACCATCTGCACATCTGGCTACAACATTGGTAATGCTGCACTTTGTACAATAAAGCATCTACAAACTGCTTGGCACCTCGGGAGCACAACTGACCTGACCCCCTTAGCCATTCAGTCCTGAACCTCTCTCAAGCACAGCCTAGTGTGCCCAGAGGTTACTGAATTAGCCAGCTGGGCCACTTAGCTCCCTAAAATATAGTTAGGAACATGTTGGCTTTGAAGTCCACAGCTGGAGGAAATAAAAGTTAAAGAACAGTGAATACTTATTGTTTCCATAATAAATCTCCCTAGATACACCTACACAGCCATAAACAAAATCTTTCACACTTCAAGTTCCTTCTTAGTTACTCACTCTTCGTCCTCGAATTCCCTTTGGGCCACGTGCTCCTGGGTTACCTGGGTCACCATCATTACCCTTAAGAACAGATGTACAAACAGCAGTTATTATGAGTAATTCAATGCTTTAGAAAAATAAAATAAACAACAAATTGCACCTCCCTAGGCAACAACTAAAGGGTATGTTGTATCAGCTGGTTTGTAAACATAAAGAATAATGAATATATGAAAAAGATCTACAGCTATGGCCAAAAGTTTTGCATCACCCTACAGAATTAACTAATTTTGCTTCATAAAGTAAAATGAAACCTGCTGAATAATGTTAACATATTCAATTACATACCACTTAGTAGTTTTCCATACACTTTTGCAATATCATTTTATCATTTTGTAATTTATTTGATTACATGATGTTAAATTAAAGATATACATTCTGTTCATATATATATATATAATTTTTATTAATCTCAATCCTAAAATTCTAGCTACAGTGCTCACCCGTTATAACGCACCCCGTTATAGTGCGGAATCGGTTATAACATGGTAGGGTCATGGCTCCCATTTGCTCCACAATGCCATTACAGTAGCCCTTTTATACTTGTTATAAAGGTGGAACACAAATTTTATTAAGACTTTATCAAAGTGTAGGGTCTGTATCACTGAGGTTAAAATGAAATGGCAGTGAAAGAGTTTTACTGGACCATACATACCTGTATTGGAACTCAAGTAAGAAAATAAAACAATACAGCTGTGTACCAAAACAATAACTGAAAGTGTACTGTCTTAATACATGAAACTTGTCCTGCCATGGTCACCATCACATTTAGCATGGGGGGTTTATATAATCCTGCACATACTGTATGAAGTCAGTACCTCAAATGGATTTTTACATATGAGGCTTAGACACTGGTGGCAACAGCTTCTCAAAATAATCAGCACAAAAGAGTTTTTTTTGGTTCAATATCCATGATCAAACTACATATAATCAGCCAAAGTATGAGGCCAACATCTACAATATCTCCAAGTGCTTTATCATCTGGAAAGTAATGGCGGCAGCAGATTTGCACAGGGATGCTTAAAAATAAGATACATCTTAAAAATAAGGTGAATATTCATAGAGTTAAATACCTGTGGTCCTGTATATCCTGGGAATCCTATATCTCCCTGTTTGAACACAAAGCATCAAGGGTAAATTGTTTTACTGGTAGCACTATGCATGTTCCTACAGAGCCTATAATCTTAGCTCTATATTCTTGAACATGAAAATTAAAAAAAATCACAATAAGACCAAGACCTCTGAAACAGAGTCTGATACTGAAGTGCTCATATTGCCTACTGTAAACAAACCAACTTGACAGAGCCCTCTGTACACAGGGCAATGCTCACAGGATGACACTAAAAAACCCAACAGAACTACATTGACCAAACCTGTAAATGTACATTGTTCTGTACTAGTATAAATAAGACATAATGGTTATCTGTGGCCAGCATTTTATTCATACCCAAAGACACACTATTAAAACATACAGTAGTCTTGGAGTAGTGGTGGGCAGCAGTGTGGAGTAGTGGTTAGGGCTCTGGACTCTTGACCGGAGGGTGGTGGGTTCAATCCTAGGTGGGGGACACTGCTGCTGAACCCTTGAGCAAGGTACTTTACCTAGATTGCTCCAGTAAAAACCCAACTGTATAAATGGGTAATTGTATGTAAAAAAAATAATGTGATATCTTGTAACAATTGTAAGTTGCCCTGGATAAGGGCGTCTGCTGAGAAATAAATAATAATACTAGTATATAAACAGGATACTTCATGAACATTAATGGAATCCTGTAGTTATTCCACAAATGAAAATACAGGAATAAGGATGGGTTGTTTAAATATACATATGAAATAAGCACAGCACTTCATAAACAACCATGCAGAATTCTTCTTGATGAAACTTAGATTAAAACAGCTGAATTCAATGAATTTGTTTCCTTAGGTCAAGCTCTTTATATTACAAAGAATTTAAACAGAATACACCATGAATGTTCACAGCGTGGTTTGTTTCTTTGTTATTTGGCCCTCGTCATATGTAGAATAACTACAATTCTCTATGAACTTTTTTGTCATAGCATACATACATAAAAAGCACCCTAAAAGATCAAATATAATTACTTGTTTTCCGTTTTTTCCTTTAGGTCCATATCCATCGCTTCCATCTTCCCCCTGCAATGTGATTGTTAAATGTTCAGTACTACAGGGGCATTGTAATATTTTATATATATATATATATATATATATATATATATATATATATATATATATATATACATACACAGTGCCCTCCATAAGTATTGGGACAGTGAAGTCAAAATTGCTATTTTTGCTGTACACTCAAGTAATATGAAAATACGATTAAAAGATGAATATGAGGCAAAAGTCCAGAATGTCACCCTTTTATTTCTGGCTGTTTCAACACATATATGTTTTACCAACTAAGAATAACAGCACTTTCAGAGTTCCATCCCCCCATTTTATGTGAGCATAAGTATTGGGACATTTGGCTCACAGGTGTTTCTAATTGATCAGGTGTTTCCCGTTGCATTGATTGTTCACACAAAAAAGAGCTGTGAATGTGTCGTCTCAGTTCTATCCTTTGCTCTTGTGAAATCACCAACAACCTCCAGAATGCTGGGGTGAAAGTGTCACAATCTACTATTCGCATAAGACTTCGGAGGCAGAATTACAAAGGCTACACTGCAAGATGCAAACCTCTGATCAGCACCAAAAACAGAAAGGCCAGATTAGAATTTGCTAAAAAGTACAAAGATGAGCCAATAGAGTTTTGGAACAGAGTTTTATGGACAGATGAGATGAAGATTAACCTTTATCAAAGTGATGGGAAGGCAAAAGTGTGGAGAAAAAAAGGAACTGCAGATGATCCAAAGCATACCACCTCATCTGTGAAGCATGGTGGAGGTAGTGTCATGGCATGGGCATGCATGGCTGCCTCTGGAATGGGCTCACTCATCTTCATAGATGATGTAACGAATGATGGCAGCAGCAGAATGACTTCAGAAGAGTACAGAAGCATCTTGGCTACCAATGTACAAGAAAATGCCACCAGACTCATTGGGCGGCGCTTCACAATGCAACAGGACAATGACCCAAAACACACTGCCAACGCAACCAAGGAGTTCATCAGGGGAAAAAAATGGAAAGTTTTAGACTGGCCAAGTCAATCTCCTGATTTAAATCTGATTGAACATGCCTTTCACTTGCTGAAGAGGAGACTGAAGTCAGAAACTCCCCAAAACAAGCAACAGTTGAAAATAATCGTATTTTCATATTGCTTGTGTGTACAGCAAAAATAGCTGGAGGGCACTGTGTGTGTGTATCTATCTATCTATCTATCTATCTATCTATCTATCTATCTATCTATCTATCTATCTATCTATATATATATATATATATATATATATATATATATATATATATATAGATACACACATAGTGGTTTGCAGAAGTATTCACCGCCCTGCAAAGTTTTCACATTTTGTTGAATTACAAATGATGTATGTTCATTTTTTCAAACAAATCTTTTTTTATTTAAAGCTGTAGTGGTTAAACTGAACACTGCTATATGAGGAGGAGGTTAAATGTCAGCAAAACTTTGAAAGAAAATGTACAAAATGAAATTTACTGGTTACATAAATATTCAGTCCCTTAAGTCAGTACTTGGTAGAAGCACCTTTTGCAGCAATTACTGCTAAGAGTCTTTTTGGATAGGTCTCTACTAGCTTTGCACAGCAGGATGTTGAGATTTTTGCCCATTCTTCACAGGAAAATTGCTCCAGATAGGTTTGTTGGGGATCGTCGATGGATTGCAATCTTCAAGTCTCCCCATAAATTTTCGATTGGATTCAAGTCAGGACTGGGCCACTCAAGAACATTAATTCTCTTCTTGTTCAACCACTCCAGTGTGGCTTTGGCTTTGTGCTTCAGGTCATTATCCTGCTGAAGTGTGAATTTCGTCCCCAGTTTCAGAGTCTTGGCTGACTCAAACAGGTTTTCCTTAAGGATTTGGCTGTACATTGATCCAACAAAGCAACCATGAAGACCAAGGAGCTTTCAAAAACAAGTCAGGGATAAAGTGATAGAGAGGCACAGAGCAGGAGAAGGGTACAAGAAAATTTCTCAGCACAGTGAAGTCCATCATAAAGAAGTGGAAGATGCATCACACCACCCAGACACTACCCAGATCAGGTCTTCCTCCCAAACTGAGCAGCTAGGAAAGAAGGAAACTGGTTCGGGATGTCACTCTGAAGCCAACAATGACCTTGAGAGATCTGCAAAGTTATGTGCCTGAGATGGGAGTCAGTGTTCACACATCAACAATAAGCCGGTCCCTAAACAAAGCTGGCCTGTATGGACTGGTGGCAAGAAAGAAGCCATTACTCAAAAAGCCTCATCTTAAAGCATGTATGGAGTTTGCGAAAAAGCATGTAGATGATACTGCAGACATGTGGAAAAAGGTTTTCTGGTCAGACAAGACAAAAATTGAACTTTTCGGTCTAAATTCCAAGCGTTACGTCTGGCGCAAGCCCAACACTGCACATCACCCATTTAACACCATCCAACAACTGTCAAGCATGGTGGTGGCAGCATCATGTTATGGGGATGCTTCTCTTCAGCAGGGACTGGGAAGCTTGTCAGGATAGAGGGGAGAATGGATGGTGCAAAGTACAGGCGAATCCTCAGCCAAAACTCTGAAACGGGGGAGGAAATTCACATTTCAGCAGGACAATGACCCAAAGCACAAAGCCAAAGCCATACTGGAGTTGTTGAACAAGAAGAGAATATATATATGTAATGTTACACAGGGCCATACAAACGTAACATTACAAATCTTTACTTCAGCAACCTTAGAAGATCTATGTTGATGTAACCTGCCTGAAATTGGCCTGTTTTCCTCCAAGATCTCTTTATGGATCAAAGTTATAAAGAGTTCCCCTACCTGTATTTTATTTCTTTATTAAGTTTGTTAGGTACTGGGATAGTACTGTACAGATCAATTTTGTAACCTTAAGACATAGAAGAGTCTACTGTAACCAAGCTAAACTAATAGAAGGGATTCCTGTGAAGTGAACATTGTGGTTTATATAGAGCAATAGCCTCTAGTGAGTTATGACAGAGCTGAACTGTTACTATATCTAGAAAAACCCAACCTGTACTCCTCTAGGACCAAGCGTGCCAACTTCACCTTTGTCACCAGGATTCCCAGACTCGCCCTGTTTTAAAAAACAAACAAAACATAAAATATGTGTTGAAAGCTTTTTTCTTTCTTTCCTGAAAAGACATAAGAGAATGCAAGGATGTTTTTTCACATTATCAATGGCCAACAGAGGAGGGTGTTGATGTTGGCTGAGAAACAGTATAGAAACATATTACTCAAAAGTGATTGCTGCTAACAAAATAATTCCATAAATCATACCTGTTTTACACGTCCATTAGCTACATAGATCTTAAAGGTGAAATTTAGAAAGAAAAACACAACACAGCACATATTCTAATTATAGAACATGATATCTGGTGCTAAATTAAGTTAAAGAAAGCTCTCAGTGTCTGTGACGGGGTACACCCCGCCCCTGAGGGAGAAGCTCAGCTGTCGCCAAAACGAGACGGAGAAGTGCAGCAGCTGGTGGAGTCAACGGTACAACAGCTGGGCCAACCTCAGCAGGCACAGCATTTGCTGCTGAGGGGAGCCCGGCAAAAGCCAGTTGTATGTCCGCGTCCAAAATGCCCAACGTCGCCTCCCGAGGGTCCGCTGCTGCCGTCTCCTCCCGAGGGTCCGCTGCTGCCGTCGCCTCCCGAGGGCCCGCTCCAGCCGTCGCCTCCTGAGGGTCAACTGCTGCTGCCATCGCCTCCCGAGGGTCCACTACTGCTGTCACCTCCCGAGAGTCTGCTCCAGCCGACGCCTGCCGAGGGTCCGCTGCTGCCGTCGCCTCCCGAGGGCCTGCTCCAGCCGTCGCCTTCCGAGGGTCAACTGCTGCTGCCATCGCCTCCCGAGGGTCCACTACTGCTGTCGCCTCCCGAGGGCCCGCTCCAGCCGTCGCCTCCTGAGGGTCCGCTACAGCCGTCGCCTCCCGAGGGTCCACTGCTGCCGTCACCTCCCGAGGGTCCGCTCCAGCCGTCGCCTCCCGAGGGTCCACTGCTGCCGTCACCTCCCGAGGGCCCGCTCCAGCCGTCGCCTCCCGAGGGTCCACTGCTGCCGTCACCTCCCGAGGGCCCGCTCCAGCCATCGCCTCCCGAGGGTCCACTACTGCTGTCGCCTCCCGAGGGTCCGCTCCAGCCGTCGCCTCCCGAGGGTCCACTGCTGCCGTCACCTCCCGAGGGCCCGCTCCAGCTGTCACCTCCCGAGGGCCCGCTACAGCCGTCGCCTCCTGAGGGTCCACTGCTACCGTCGCCTCCCGAGGGTCCGCTGCTGCCGTCGTATCCTTAAGGTCCGCTCCAGCCGTCACCTCCCAAGGGCCTGCTCCAGTCGTCACCTCCCGAAGGTCAACTGCTGCTGCCATCCCCTCCCGAGGGTCCATTGCTGCTGTCACCTCCCGAGGGTCCGCTGCTGCCATCTCCTGCCGAGGGTCCACTGCTGCCGTCGCCTCCCGAGGGTCCACTGCTGCCGTTGCCTCCTGAGAGTCTGCTGCTGGAGGAGCCTCCCGAGGGTCCGCTGCTGGAGGAGCCAGCCGTTGCGCTATCAGCATGGCCGCTGTCAGCATTGCAGCTGCCAGCCTGGCCACTGACAACATTGCAGCCCGGGGGCAGCTGGATGCCTCCACTCATGGCTCAGGGTGAGGGACAACACTTTTTTTAACTTTAAAGGGGAGGTGGCCGTGGAGGCCATGTGTGCTATGCACATGAGGGGAGGTGTGTGGCAGGGACAGGGTTAATGTCCCTGCCAGCAACCACAGGTGTGGCCACTCTCCAGTTAGTGCATATTGGTACAAATACTCTCCAGTTAGTGCATATTGGTACAAATACTCTCCAGTTAGTGCATATTGGTACTAATTGGGGAGTGGCTACCTGCATAAAAGCAGGCAGAAATCCTCTGTCTAAGAAAGTTCGGTGAGTGAAATCTGTGTTTTTACTTCCTTGCTCTTTGTCTTGCCGCTACCCTGCAACAGTATTATTTTGTACTATTATTATTATTGTTATTATTATTATTGTTTAAATGTATGGTGTGTGTGTGTGTGTGGGGGGGGGGTTATCCCTGGTCGAGGGATAAATTAGGTAATTGATAACCAGTTAATCCCTCGACCACTATAAAAACCAGCAACTTTTGCTGTTAAACCACAGTTAAACAACAGTTTAACAACAGTTTAATAGTTAAACAATTGTCATAATAAACATTTTATTACTATTCTACATAAAACATATCTGCCCACTGCATACCCCAAATCACAAAAAAAGACAACACTCAGAAATAAGTATGATGGCAATACGACCCGGCAAAACGTGCACCATTTGTATTTTATTTATTTTACTATATTTTAATGAACCATTAAGGAACGATGTACAGTTGTTTAAGAATATTCAATGCTGAGTTTCACTTGTATCCGCCCTCCTTGTATATTGATTGTGAATTACATATTTTCCCTGAATTCAGGTGATTAAAACTGTCAGGGCAGGGCCCCCAATATTTAAAAAGTGTGTGCAATGGCCCATTACCTGCCACCACCGACCCCCAATCTCTTGCGGCCAAAAACTAGATGGAAGTATACAACAGGTCTGATTATTGAATATCATTCCTTACAATTACTTTGATGTTTTTATGTAAAGGTACTCACTTTTAGCCCTTTTGCTCCAGCACTGCCACGGTTTCCCTTTGGGCCTTCAGCTCCAGGGGTTCCCTTCAAGAACATTGGACCCATTTAAAAGATATATGTTTCTTACAACTTGGTAAATATATAGAATACAGTTTAGCAGTTCTTAAAAAAATATAATGCAAAACACAGGTAAACAAATTCATGACATCGGTTCACTCTGCTCAAACCTGGGGTCCTTTGAATCCTGGTGGTCCAACTGGCCCTTTTTCTCCTTCAACTCCTTTCTTGCCCTAAAGACAACAAAGATGGATAAAAAAATACTTTTCAATTTCAATATTTCCAAAAAGACACCTCCCTACCTGTAGATACACTTGGTTGTTGGGTTTTCTTTCCCATGCATACTGTAGCTACAATTAGCCAACAATTGGTTTAATTCAATGCAGAATTAAAGTGAAGACAACCGATTGTTCAGAAAATAACATCCAGGAACAGACTGGAAATACCTGTACTATACATTCCTTCTAATTGCTCAATGTAAATTGTACGGAAATACCATTTTTGTACTGCTTATCATTTATTCGCACACAGTGGAAGTTAATTCAGTTGAAATCATGCATCTACAGCCTATTATTTCATGCACTGTATCTAATACAAACCTGCTGGCCTCTTCTTCCTCTGTCCCCCTTAGAACCTGGCAAACCAGGCTGTCCTCTAGCACTCTGTGAGCAGAGAAAAACCTTGTATTTTATTTCATTGGTCATCTGATTACTAAACTCCATAGCTAGCATGTATTTTGAGGTTTTCTTAGCCAGTGTTTTAAAATTGATTTTCTTACCTTGTACAGTAGCTTCATTAACATTATATCTGGAACCCTTCTTATTCTGCTCCGAAAAGGTCTGTTTTGATCAATTAAATAAAGTTTGGTATTTTATTTAAAAACCAACAGATTCTAAATAGAACAGTTTAATAAATATAAAACTTTATTGACTTCATCAAAACAGACAAACTGAGTGAAGCTTTGTAAACAGAGCCCATGAACTGTGCAGAGTGATTGTACAGGGTGTCTCCAGTCAGGCATCATAGGTGATATATTAGAACATAACAACATAAGAAAGTTTACAAACGAGAGGAGGCCATTCGGCCCATCTTGCTCGTTTGGTTGTTAGTAGCTTATTGATCCCAGAATCTCATCAAGCAGCTTCTTGAAGGATCCCAGGGTGTCAGCTTCAACAACATTACTGGGAGTTGGTTCCAGACCCTCACAATTCTCTGTGTAAAAAAGTGCCTCCTATTTTCTGTTCTGAATGCCCCTTTATCTAATCTCCATTTGTGACCCCTGGTCCTTGTTTCTTTTTTCAGGTCAAAAAAGTCCCCTGGGTCGACATTGTCTATACCTTTTAGGATTTTGGATGTTTGAATCAGATCGCCGCGTCGTCTTCTTTGTTCAAAACTGAATAGATTCAATTATTTTAGCCTGTCTGCATACGACATGCCTTTTAAACCCAGGATAATTCTGGTCGCTCTTCTTTGCACTCTTTCTACAGCAGCAATATCCTTTTTGTAATGAGGTGACCAGAACTGAACACAATATTCTAGATGAGGTCTTACTAATGCATTGTAAAGTTTTAACGTTACTTCCCTTGATTTAAGTTCAACACTTTTCACAATATATCCAAGCATCTTGTTTACCTTTTTTATAGCTTCCCCACATTGTCTAGATGAAGACATTTCTGAGTCAACATAAAACTCCTAGGTCTTTATCATAGATTCCTTCTTCAATTTCAGCATCTCCCATATGATATTAATAATGCACATTTTTATTGCCTGCATGCAGTACTTTACACTTTTCTCTATTAAATGTCATTTGTCATGTCTCTGCCAAGTTCTGAATGCTGTCTAGATCATTTTGAATGACCTTTGCTGCTGCAACAGTGTTTGCCACTCCTTCTATTTTTGTGTCGTCTGCAAATTTAACAAGTTTGCTTACTATACCAAAATCTAAATCATTAATATAGATTAGGAATAGCAGAGGACATAATAGTGATCCCTGTGGTACACCACTGGTTACCTCGCTCCATTTTGAGGTTTCTCCTCTAATCAGTACTTTCTGTTTTCTACATGTTAACCACTCCCTAAATACATCAGGATGTTCTTTTTGGGTGGCCACACTCCTTTGATCTGCACCACACATCAACATGATCTGAATTTGTTCCTCTTTGCTTAAGACATTTAACACTTGAAAGAAATAGAGGGACAATTATGCCTATGGACCTGACATGGGACACCTCGTACATTTTAACATTCCTGTTTTTTAGGGTTCTATATGAATAATATTTACCTTACTTCCCAACGGTCCCCTTCGACCAGTAACGCCCTAAAAAGAAAGATTTTGTTCAATATGTTCCATGGCAAAGTGTCATTATTAATGACTGTTATTCAGAATTGTACATAGCAGTTATCTCAAAATGAACTTGAACGTGAAAACATGTACAGGGACCTGTATATTACATCACATTTACTTTTTAATGGAGGCAATATCAAATTCTGGGACTTCAAGTCATTTCAAGGAAACCTATATATATATATATATATATATATATATATATATATATATATATATATATATATATATTGTCAACTCTCGATTATCCAGGGGTGGATTAACCGGTTTGCGGATTAAGCGTGGTAAAAAATAATAATAGATTGTGTATTTGTGAAAAAATTAAAATTATGTACTACAAATCAGCGAAAACATCTATCAGAAGGTGTCTATTGTTTGGAACAATACAATACAAGAGACTGAGCAATGATGACATTGTGAGGTCGCTTGGCGGACAGGAGGAGAATGACAGTGATAGTGAGGGGGAGGGGCTAGCTAGCAAAAACAAGATCACGCATGGTGCTGCGCTTAATCACCTAGACTGTCTGCTGGACTATTTAGAAAGTGAAGAGGACAGTTTGCTCAGTGACAAACTGATGTTGCGTAGGCTTTGTTCTATTATTTAAAAAAAGGAGAGCTCAGCTAAGAAACAGACAACATTAACAGACTATTTTAAAATACAGTAGTGTAACCTTTTGGCCGTTTTTCGTCAAGCAATTTATGTGATGTTTTGTGTTCCTAAACTATTATACTTGTATTATTTTTACACCTTTGGATGACGTCTGTAGAATGATAAATGTGTTCCTAAATATTGGATGTAATTTTAACTAAATAAGTTTACATTAAATCAATTTTGTACCACGTTTTGACTAGTTTTGTTTTAACCGTGATTTTGGGTTATCCGTGACCTCCTTCCCTCCCCATTACCCTGGTTAATCGAGAGTTGACTGTATATATGTGTCATGAATGACCAAGTTGTTAAAATGGTGGAGGTGGAGCAAGTGTTATTATTATTATTGTGTGCACTAAATATTTCTTTTTAATATATTCACGGTTATTATTAATGTGTTTAATTTTTATTATTATGATGTGTTTGATTTTTATTGTTATAATTCTTGTGTGTGAAGTTTCTTTTTTTTTTATCACTGCGTGGTTTGTTTTTGTTGTATTCACGAATTGTTAATATGCTTGAACACCACACCTGAGACCAGTTTGGGATCCCACAGTAACCATCTCCAGTGCTTTCACCTGCCCTAATCTATCCCTCACAGACAATAAAAAGAGTCCTTCGACTCACAAACGGGAGAGAGAAATGAATGAACCGTGACAAGGGAAGAGGAATAAAGACCCGCAAGATCGACCCGATATTAATGGATCAAGTAGGGGAGCAGGTGGACAAGAGTGTGGGAACAGAGCTGTAGAAAGGAAAGAACAACATTTCGTGGATGAAAGAGTACGAAGATTGAGAGAGACGTGACTCCGGCAGCACACAGGGAAGTACAATACTAAAAACAAAAAAAGCTGTATCGGTGCTCATGTTTGGCTGCTTAAAAACGCTGACAGATGTTATTTTTGAGATTTCAATACTGTGACTGTTATACCCCCTCCTGTGATAAACCGGGTGGAATTGCTTGGAATGAGCCGAGACTGTGTTTTCTTTCTCTCCTTTTTTTGATAGATCAATTGAGTCAAGTTTGACTATGAAGTAAATCTGTGTAGGGACTAAAATCTGTGTTTATATACGTTGTGCTGAAGACTGGTTTTTCTGGGGCTAGAGTGTGTGCCGGGATCAGCGTTGCTGCCAGCTGGAACTGTTATTGCTGCATGGGAGAATCTGTGAGCGTTCCTGGAGGCTACAGTGAGCTGTGTTGAACATGGACTATTCTTTCTAGAACCCTCTGTAGGCACGGGTGTAACGAGTTGGATCTTTTCTCAGCTATCAACAGAACCGGGACAGAGATTGAGATTGATTTTTTTCTTTTTTTTTTTTGTTTTGTTTTCTCTTGCATACCCAGATTTCTAGCTGGTCGCGTTGGACAAGTAGTTGCACTACGATTTAGTGGATTTTATTCAATTGTTCTGCCAAATATTGATCTTATCTTTTTAGTTGCTATACCCTCATTACTGAATGATTTGTTTTAAAATGGGTACTAAGTATGCTATCCCGTGTTAACCAGATGAGCGAGAATAAGGAATAATACTGTGTTGTAACTGAAGTTTTTTTTATATTTTTAAGAATTTTCTGTACTTAATAAAGCCTATTTATGATTGTATCTTGTGTGGAGTGTGTTGTGTGGTCCTGGGATACAAAAAAGAACCTGCAAAGAAGGATTTGGATAAAATATTAGATCTAATCACGAAAGTATATTCATATTTCGGGACCTGGTGCCCGTATATTCCACCAGGTGGCGTAGTTTGGCTACCTTTAGCAATTAAAGTAATTATACTTACCTTTGACTTAATTGTCCTTCGTGACATATGTATGTGTGTGTGTGTGTGTGTGTATATATATATATATATATATATATATATATATATATATATATATATATATATATAATGTTATATATGTTGGGGTTACTGTGGTTAATGGGTCTTCTCTCTCTATATAGCTATATATATCTATATATATATATATATATATATATATATATATATATATATATATATATATATATATATATATATATAATATATATATATAAATACATATATAAAAGAATGTCCAATTACACTCCCTCACTGCAGCAATTCCCCACAACAGCTGAGCTGACCTGAAGCCAGCTGCCTATTTACACCCTATGACTTACAGCCTTTAGAGGATAAAGACCAGCCGTGCAGATTTCCATGCGAGCCCACTGGCCACCTGTCCCGTTGGGTCCCTGTAGAATCCCCAGCAAAGATTGGAAACTTTGCACAGCAATGATGCATTTTTTGGGATCCCACATGCGTTTAATTTAATCCAAACTTGAAGTAGGCTCTGAGGTATTTCTACTTTCTGTTTGAATTTGCATGTCACAAGCAAATTGATATGCAAACATTCACAAATTTGAAGCAGTTATTTTAAATGTATAATGCTTTTCATTGTTCTGTAATAAAAATGTGATTTCAGTGGTGCTGTAACTTCAATAAAAACACACAGGATGCATTTGGCTTAGACTCCTGATAATACGAATTACTGATAATAAGTTTTTTTTTTGGTCCCATTAAATTCATATTAACAAGAATTGTTATATATATATATATATTTGACACAGAATTACCTCACAATAAATTAGGCCTAAACGTGTGTAGGGGCTCATTTTGTATGTACTGAGAAGGAAAGATGAGGATTAATGATTTTAATAGAAAAGGTTTCTCTTACTCCTTTTCCAGGATCGCCTTTTAAACCAGGTTCTCCGTCAATGCCTGGATCACCCTGCAAAAAAATGTTTCAAGTTTACATTGAATATTCTCGAACAACAGCACGTTGTATTCTCTAAAGCCAGGTCCAGACCTAACTAAGAAACTAAGTTGACAAATGTTTTATCTCTTGTAGTGCGTTCTTCAGTTCCATACCTACAGTATGTGATTTGGAAGTGCAACTTATTGCTTGCATCCAACTACCCTTACGCATTTAATGTACTCTAACATGCTTAATGAGGTGTTCTGTTGTTACTGTGCTTTATCATGCTTCAATTATGCTTTACTACACTTTGCTATGCTATGGTATACTGCAGTAAACCTTTACAAGTTTAGTAGACACACACGTGGTTGCTTGTGCTGATTATTCAAAAACAAATTGGTGCAAACAGCTGCACAACATTATTATTATTATTATTATTTGTTTATTTAGCAGACACCTTTATCCAAGGCAACTTACAGAGACTAGGGTGTGTGAACTATGCATCAGCTGCAGAGTCACTTACAATTACGTCTCACCTGAAAGGCGGAGCAAAAGGAGGTTAAGTGACTTGTTCAGGGTCACACAATGAGTCAGTGGCTGAGGTGGGATTTGAACCGGGGACCTCCTGGTTACAAGCCCTTTTCTTTAACCACTGGACCACACAGCCTGCACAACAGCTAGAAATAGCCATGGCAAAGTCTACTTGCACCTACAAGTTTCTCTTCCAAACCACAAAGGAATCTGTTTAATGTATTACTGATCAAAAGAAAGGCCAATTTTATTACTACATTTTACTAGAAAATGGCACAGCTACAAAATTGAAGCCACACATTTTACTGCTTTTTTTATCTTAAACAATAATTACTAAGGGGTTCTGACCAACGTTTACTTCACCAGGATAAGCCACGGCTGTATTCCTTTAAAACATTTATCATTACCAGGGAACACATTGCACTTTCCAAGTGTGTTGATTATTCAATCCAGGGTAAAATTCACCAGAACTAATCCAGCTGCTGTGGCTTGTCCCAGGATGGGTAAAAGATCAAATTAAACCCCTTAAGTAATTTATTTTTTCAGTGACGGAATTAACCTTGTATCTGCCAAGCCAAATGCAGGATCTTTACCCTGTCACAGGTATGTACCCATACACTGTTTCTATAATTATAATTTGTATTACTAGTTCTTATTATTTTATTATTTATTATTGAGATACCGCAAATACAAAGCAAAACAAGAACTGTGAAACACTAAAGTAATAAGAACTGATAAAAAAAAGAATGAGCTGAAGTTCTAAGTTTATTGCTATAAAACAATTAAACACAAACCTTACATTTTGCTTTCTTTTTTATTATGTTTTTCAATAATTATGTTCATATTAATAAAGACATTTGATTTAAAACATTCCAAAACCACAAACTAGTTGCTGTATCTTAGACAGAATATTTCTTTATTGTGTTTGCAGTTATTTCCTACTTTATAATTAATGAAAATAGGCAAGCAAGTTGTGTTGTGGCAAAGCTAGTGCCAGTAGGTATGAACATGGACTGGAAACCATGTTTTGGACCCAGATTTTATTACAGAACACACCTTAAAAAATGTTTTTTTTGTTGTTTTTTTTTTTAACTTTATATTTCCGTTTCTATATATCCAAACTATTTAATCTTAACCTAGCTGCTAAATCATTACTGCTAATACAACTTCCCTCAACTCTTTACAGCTGTGTGAAAGGGATGTAATCTTTTGTAGTTGCCAGTTTGTTCCCAACATTCCATTATTTTGTTTTGATGACACAATAGTGCTCATGACCTCTGTGTTGTTTCTTAACTGTCAGGTGAACGACCGGCTGGTTGTTGAGGGCCCTCAGCCCTCATCCCACTGCCTTAAGACCAGAAACATGTATCTTCAAAAATTGTCAGGAAACATTGTCTGGAAACTTTTTCAAGCAGCACGTGATCATTCCTGCTGCACGCTCCAAAAACGGAGGAAAGCCTTATTGCACTGAGTGGTGCTGCACTTTTAATAATTGCACAAAAACTTTGTAGAAGAAGGGGAAAGCACAGGAACAGAGTCATGTGGACAAAGGAGTGGAACCTAATCGTGAGGAGAGAGGACCGGAACCATCATCTTTTAAATGAGCGACGCTTAAGTTACTGCAATTTGTTTGTATAGATTTAGACACTTTTGAGGAGCTGGAGAGGCGTGTAGGACAATGAATAACCTGAAATGACACTACAATGCGTCAGCATACGTATCAATACAACAACTGATTGTAGCAGGATTCCAAACCATTTCATCTTCTGTAGAAGTCACCATCTTGCATAGTCACATGAAGTCTCTCCTGAGGCAAAATGTTTTTAGAAAATGTTTCTCAAAGTAGAACCCAGGTCTATTTCAGGCTTTAGTACTCAGTCCGTATAATTTTGGTGAACATGAATATATGTACAGTACCTGTAGGCCTCGCTTCCCTCTCTCACCAGTTGGGCCACGGATGTTATTGTTAGACCCAGGCACTCCCTAAGGAAAGAAAGGCATAAAGCATATATTAGGGTTGTCAAGAGATTAAAAACATGAATCATGATTCATCTTGAGATTACATTTTCTATCTCAGTTAATCTTGATTTTAATCGCATATTTAATTGATACAATTGTTGCATCCATCTCATTTAAGTTTGTTTTATTACTGATGCTATTATTATTATTATTATTATTATTATTATTATTATTATTATTATTATTATTATTATCATTATCATTATCATCATCATGTAAAAAACAACCCAGCATAAAATCCCTGTTTTTCTATTTCTGGATCCGATTTGTTGGTCCCGCTTTATAGTTTTATATTTACTTACAATCTAGCATTTGTTGTTAAATTGTTTGAACCAACTCCTAAATCACAATGGAGTTAGTTTAGTATTAACCTTACTGCATTTAAAATGATCAGTTTCCTTTACTCATAAACTGATGTTTTTCATTGCCGTTTAAATAATAATAATTTTATTAATAACTTGAAATTGCCTAAATAAAACAAAACGTTCACTGAGTAACGGTTATATCCTCCATAATCGTAAATAATATCGTTTAAAATAAATGTGGTTATTGAAATAAAACAAAGCTACAATGTTAACAGGTCTGCGGTCAGTAGCTATCGACTTTGCAACAGCACTGGTTATATTATTGTACTCAGCTTGAATCGTGGGTTTGCAGCGATCCTGAATTTCTAAAAGAGTACTCTGTCGAAACTGACGGGTTTCATTTGTTGTTGTATTGTTGTTGTCTGTAGCAGAGCTACTAGAAAGTGTATTTTGAGACGTGGAAGCATGCTTAGCAGCACACAGGTGGTACAGCAGACTAGATGCACTTCTGTGATATTGGAACTCACTTTGACAGTATATACCCTCTATCTAGCCAATGAACCATCAGAATGTTTTTTTAAAAATAAACTTCCCATTCACAATTCCTTCAGTTTGAGTGCTGTGCTACATAATGCGGTTCTGTGACTAATTTTATATTCAAACGATGAATACACTCATTCAGTCCTGGTATGCACTTGAGTGTATTAAAATGGTGCCGCAGGAAATTAATTACGGTATGCTGAGAGGGACAAGACAAAGGAGTGAGATTAACTTGTGTTAAAAAAAAATAATCTTACAAGAAAGTAAAATCATTAATAGCATAAGTTAACTAATTAATTGACATCCCTAATATATATAACATTTTTAAATATATTATCATTAAGTTAATGTTCACAGGCCAAACAGCTGACCAGTTGTAAATTGCATGATCCATAGAGACACACTAAATGTTTAATGGCTGTTATACTGACACCAAAGGTAGCACAAAATAAATGAAAGAACAGACACAAGTAGCCTATGAAATTGCTAAGAACAGGATTAAAAGATGACATATAAACTCATTCTACAGAGTTTAAACTAACTGCGATCGAACGGTTGGAAAAGGGTGAGAGGTTGAGAAGCTTTCAGAAATACTGAGGGACCAGTGGTTCGAAACACAAGATGTAGACTACAATAATTAAAATTCAGAATTTAAAGTATTTAATTGCTTTTGCAAAGAAAAAAAGTGTTATTATCTGGTAATATTAACAGAACATTAATAATACTGATAATGTATACAGTATACAATAAAAAAATGCAATTCTAATGGTATAGCCTTAAAAAACCTATATATGTCTTTTCAGTTCACTCCATTTTCAGTGACTGCTCCAGCAAAATGTAAACCTTCTGTTAAAGAATCGTGAAAAGCAAAACAAATTAATAAACTGCATTTCCATGATCAGGTTGACATCAAATAGAACAACATTTACAAAAACATTTAAAATAATTTATTACAGAAACTAGTTTGTGAGTCAGATGTAAATGCCTAATTAGCTGATTAATATTTTGAAAAACAATACGGATGTATCTACCTGGTTATTATTTTTTACCCTGATCTTGCCCTTTATCCTTTAAAAAATAGGAGTTCATTTAGTATTTAAAACATATGTCTCAAAGTGTGTTTGAAATGTAACTGGAACAGTTGCTCCAGGGATTTTTTGGAAAAGTGTAATATTGATGCCAGAGATTAGAGAACATGCTGCAAACTTGATTCATATATGGCATACAGTGTACTAGCCAAATAATGAATTGGATTTCCCGAGCTTATTCTGCTTGAGCTATAAAATACAATTAATGAAAGCCTGGAATATTATACACAGTGCAGATAAATAGACTTCCATACACGCATTGTTGAACCGAAGCTGTATAACTGCACAACTTTCTCTGCATGTGTGACTGTTGTAAAATCATTGTGAGATGGAAAAGAGTGATAGTGGGATGATGTGTGTAAAAATAGGCCAGGCGGGCAAAATAGGTGCCGCGGCAGCACAGGTGGGTGTGTGGGAATTTGGTCTTTGTAACTGTGTCGTGGGTTTAGTTCACTTACTCATGAATAAAATACATAATTTACTGTCTCAGAATTAAGTTTTAGAGTAATATACTCACATTACATAAACAATTATTCAATCTATGAGTTAGGCTGTAAGGCAATTAAGCTTGTTGATGGGCACTCGCTGTATGATATGAACACACTCAATAGGTCTGGAGTAAACAATCCAATTCCAGACACTTCTCAATTCCAAGATTTCATTTTTGTAATAATAATAATAATAATAATAATAATAATAATAATAATAATATCATGCTTTTGCTTTTATTAATAATTACTGGTGTGGAGGCGTAGGGTAATGCACTCACACGACAAAGGAGTTCTTCAATGAATTAATTAATAATGAAAAAACAAGCATTGCAAGTAATAATAACAGTCGTGTCGCTCCAGCTCCAGTGCAGAACAAGTGACTTCTGAGTGTATTCCAAAAATACTCTTTATGAACCCTGTTCTATGGCGTTATTTAATCAAACTTCAACTGGTTATCTGTGCCCAAGCAATATCGCAATTGTAGTTATGCAACAATTATTATTGTTATTATTATTATTATTATTATTTATTTCTTTGTTATAGTAACAAACTCCATTTCCATGGTACATTTCTTCATTCTGACCAAGTTCTTGATGAAAGATGGTTGCTTTTATGCTTGATTTCCTAACCTTGATTTGCATCATTGCAGCTCACAAAGCCAACATCTTTTAATGTCATTCAAGTGCTGCCAAAGCTAACTGAAAGTGTGGGTAGCAATAATAATTGGAAAGTTTCCATCAACTTATTACAGTTTTCTGTTTATACTGGATGTACCTTGGGCATGATATTTTTGGCATGTAATAATGGCCGAGCTGTACACACGTGCTACCTCTTGGGATTCATTGCTATCCCCAAGTAAACTGCACACTGGCTGTTATCTTTATTATGAAAATCACCCTAGCTTGCAGCAGCCTCTTTAACCAGTTTATGACCCTGAAGCATGTGTGATCTGACAGTTGAATGTGCGTTTTGAGTCAAGCTGACTTTTGTAATATTAAATGTTGGATGAATAAAGGAGAATATTTTGCTCTGTGGACTCAGCAATCTTGTGGATATCATATCAATAAGGCCCCTAGACTCATTTTTGAGGACCACGGAAGTGTAAAGGTACTTACTGGGTCTCCTCGCAAACCAGGATCTCCTCGTTCTCCTAAAGGTCCTTTTGGACCTGGACTGCCCTAGAACAACAATGATAAATATATATATATATATATATATATATATATATATATATATATATATATATATATATAACCAGTAGGTTTGTGCATTGACATGTACTGACTATATTAGATCTGGAGTTGATGATCAGAACTGTTTAAAGAAGTTAAATTACACCCATATATAAATAGAATATTACAGAATAAAACTTGGGTTGGTTTTGGGCAGGAATGCATTATCAGTCCAAAGCTGACTGTACTGTAAAGTGTCAGATAGGAAAGTAGGAAGGTGTATATTACAGGAAGGTATTTTTGCATGTATCTACCTATGAACAAGGATATACTTTTTGCAATAACGTGTTTCATTACCATGGTAACACAGAACATATAAAATATTATTACCGGTTTTCCAGGGTTTCCTTTTCCTCCATTTTGACCAGGCAACCCATTATCACCCTATAAATGAATGACGATATATATTTAATATGTGACTTTATTCAAATAACATGTGATATGTTGAATATTTCTAATTTGTTATGAAGCACAGATCAAATATACTTACATCCTGTCCTTGAATCCCATCTAGTGCCTGCTCCCCTTCTTCTCCCTGAAACAGACCCATCATCATCAGCCAGCATTCTTAAAGAAGCTCACTATACAGTATGTTGTGTGATAAGCTTCCTTCTGGGTTGAATTATTAAGATAAAAAGATTACCCTTTGTCCTGGAATACCCCTTGCTCCCTGTTAAAAGAAAAAGAAAAAGAGATTTTTAAACAAACAGAACTTAATGCTTTGAATATTGTATACAATACTCTACATAGGTTAAATAGTACAGTGTTTATCATTAATTACTGTACCAGCTACAGCATGAACAGTAGGGCCTGTGCCTCCAGGGTTCATAAAGAACACCACTTTTGAAAGCCATAGCATCCCTCCCTACAAGCACATATTCCACTGAGCCTTGTATCTGAGCTTAAAATGTTTGATAAATTGAGCAATTACTTACCTTTAAACCTCTGAGGCCTTCACATCCTGGGAATCCTTGAGTTCCATTTAGACCAGGGGGGCCTCTGATACCCTAAACAATAATAACATTAAAGCACACCCAGATTGGGATTACACGGTATTCAGTGAATATGCAATTGTTAATAATGTTATAATATAGGTATTAAAATGGTAGTACAAAGCCATGAGAAATATATACGCATTCTACTGTTTTAGTAACATGCCTTCTGTTTTGAGGGTGCATTTCAAGATACTATTTATAGTATGCAATGGTATTTTTCAGAGAGCTATGGTACACACACGACTGTATACGGTATTTGCCTTTGGATTCAGTGATCCGCTAAACAACTTACAGGGGTTCCTTCTTCACCTGGATGTCCGACTCTTCCAAAAGAGCCGTTGCTTCCCTGAGAAATGAAAATAAACAAACTTGATTTAGAAATATAACTATGGCACAATACAGTAGATACATTTATTTTTCTTCATAATCAGAATCAATTATTTTAGAATAAGAATCAAACAATTTACAAATGTAAATAAAAGTAAAGAATTAATATACTGTATATATACACAATTTAAAAAACATAGTCAAGAACATAAAATATATGAATGATACAAGTATATTTACATTATTTGATACAATTTTATACAACAGTACGGATGTCTCTACCACAACTTTAAAGAAAAAACAAAACTGTAGGTTCTCACCTTTTGTCCATTTCGGTCCTTTATTTCCAATGAGACCTTCATCTCCTAAGCATTTACAGCATATACCACAGCATGACTTTTCAGCAACGTGATCCTAAAACAGAAACAACAAAAATATCACAATTGGCAGCTAAGTAATATTTTTTGGTATAAACCAAGAGCCTGTTGAGAAATATTTAAATATACCAACAAATATGTCTGTTTTAAAATAATATCCTCTACATTTGATTAACATATCAGAAAGTACCCACAACCACTGCCGATTTATTATTCAATAATTATTATTTAAACAGTGTGCTGCAAACAAATGTTCTTTATACAAAACAAAAAAACACCTTTTTGCCTTTGATATTTGTGTTAGGAGCAACCAGAAAATGATGCAATAAACAGTATTCAGTAGGGCTGTGCAGATCAGACATTCTGAGTAATTTATTTCTGCTAGAAATAAAATAAAATGTTTTAGTTTTTGGTAGTAATTAAATGAAGTAAAACTGTGTTAATTACACAACACAAAACAAAGAGTTCCCATTGTTTGTTCTTACCTACACAATAACAATCTGACAGTGTGGTTTAATATAGAACCTGTCATGTATCAAATTAACTAAAACCACCCATATTTTGATCTGCTTTTTATCCGTTTCATATAAAATCAAAAAACATGTTAAAGGGAATTACCCAGATTTTATGAGTATTTGCACAGCCCTAGTATTCCGTACACTGCTGTATATTCTGCACTTTCACAAAACCACTAGAACAACATTAGTACTGTTTAAAGTTTTGCATAACTTACAATTAGTTTATTTAAACTTCTGGATAAATCTCGGTTTCCAACGGTTAATGTGGTTTGTAACTAAATCCTCTTCCGAACTCAATATGTTGAATATTATCGATTGTTGACGTTCCTTCTAGAGCAACTGTGATAAGGGGCATTCAATCCTGTAAAAACAAAGAAGTAACTCATCAGCTTTTTAATGGTACAGTAATTATAGGCAGGCTACATTACTGCAAATTGTTTCCAGTGAAAAACTCTGTGATACGCATCGGGACGATATTTTTTTGCAAGTATGGACGGCAAACTTTAAGTGTTTTTTGAAGCAACGTTGCATTGTTTGCTGACTGACAGAGTTCCAAGCATGCTTTAGCAAGCGCACAGCATCTAACAGAGACATTTTATTTACTCTGAATTTTCGTGTTGATGCTCATCGCTTTTCTCTTTCCAGTCATGCTTGCTGTTTACAGTCAGTGCTGTTTTTTTCAAACTGTAAACATGACACTGCGTACAGGGATTAAATAGCCAAGGTACAATACAGTACAGGGGTAATCGCTCAGTAACGAGGTGCAAACAGACGATTGATTTATCTGTCAAGCTTTTACTACAGTAAAGTGCTGCCTTTTGTATTGAGATATATGTGAATGGCAAGGTACGAGGTGAAAACAGCTGATTGGTGGATTAGTAAGAACGATTACTACAGTATAAGCAGTGTGTTTGTTTATTTAAAATCAATGTGAATGGCACATAATGAGATCCAAACAGCTGAGTTTGCCGAAATATACGGCGTGCGTAACACGGTATAAACAATGCCTTTGTTATTGAAATCAATGAGAATGGCAAATGGCAAACGCTATTTGTCCGATATAAACAGATAACCGAAAATAACCCTGTAAGGTGTAAGTGGGTCAATACTGTATAAGAATGCTTCTTCATCGTCATAAAATAGTCATGGTAAACCAACCATGCATACCTTGCTTGAACCATAACCCCTGATGTTGTGTAGCAAAATCTTCTTACACTTGACTGTGGCAGGGCAGGAGCGTGTGTTAAAGAATATAGAGGAGTTTTTAGTGTGTGACCAATCCTGTCTCCTCAAATATCAACAATCAAGGGAGGTATGCATGGGTGTGTGTGTGTGTGTACATTATATATATATATATATATTATATATATATATATATATATATATATATATATATATATATATATATATATATATATATCATATTAACTCCAGTTTCCACAAAGTGCTACATAATACCTTCCATTCGGAGCCTTTCTGACACATCCTTGAGTTCGTCCACAGTGTCATCTAATCCATCAGTAAAAATCAGTAAGACCTGCCAAACATATATTATTTCAAATATCAACAAATGATCTATAGTGCTGCTAAATACCAAGTCAACTCATTTCTATTGCAAACTCATTAGAAGCCATGCCAGCTATTTAAACCCCTATCTTTTTCATTTACACTTTTAGTTTAAACTTTCTTCCACCCCATCGCCATCAAGCTAGTTTATTTTATAAACATATTCAGCTAATACTATTGAAAGGTATTGTTGTACTTCTTGTATGAAAATAGAAATCATGCCTGTTCCATACCAGTGCAAAACACAAATAGATTTGTTGCACGTGTGCAGTGTTAAGCCGAGGGGAGACTAATCTACATGTTGCCAGAAAACTGTAGAAAGGGAGATTTTTTTTGTAGAAAGTGATGTGCAAACTATAAGTTTCGTGCAACTTTGTTGCAAGCAACTTCATCAAAGGAAAGTTGATTTTGTAGAAGCAGCATTACATCATAGGATTAGTCAACCAATGAAAAGTCATGAGGAAAGTCATGTGACTGGCTATCTCGTCAGCAAAAGGCTGAGAAAAAATGGAGAATACAGTTATCTGCAGCTTGACATACTGTGTCTGAATATCTACAACTATGTTTGAGTTAAATTAATGAAGGCTTCCGTTTGAGATATATATATATATATATATTTCTAGCGGTAGTAAATAGATAAAGTGAGTGTTGTTTTTTTATAGGCAAGCAGTTTCAATATTGGGTAGCATGGTTTTTTTGGAGGCTCGTAAATATAAATTATAAATATATCTGGGTTTGTAGAATAAAGTAGAAAGGTGTTCCGTGAAAGTAGAAAGCAACAGATTTCATTCTACATTTTCTGGCAACATGTAGACTAGTGTCGCCTTGGCTTTAGGCTAAAGGATACAACAAAATGGTCCTGAATTGAATAGGCTTCTGTGTATGTTGCAAGTGATCACTGCTGTACACAAAACAAAGGTAAGCACTGTTTTGTTATACATCCACACCTATAAATATTAACTTTACATTTAAAAGTATGAACCAGCAAAGAAAGTCACCTTTGTTTTGTTTTCAGACTTTTCAAACTTCTTCACAGCGACTCCAGAAATGCTCTATTAGGTAAGATGGTTTAACAACCCATTGTGAGCTCAACTCAGTTACAATGTCTGGGCTAAGCGTTTTAAACTGAGTTTCGTAGACAGGTTCTGATTTGGTGATTTCAAAGCCGAAGCTGATCTGTATCTGGGAACCAGAAACACAGCTGATAGTCTGAAGAGATGTCATTTCTTTTAAAATTTCAGGCAGGAATACTTGCAGTTGTGCTGGTCAGAAAATATTTGTTGTCCTGGTTTTTGACCTTGTAATGTCAAACCCCACTGCAATGTCTATGGCACATTCTGTAATAAATAAAGAAATACATGATATGATTAAATATGTTCATATGTTTGTTCTAACATCAGCACTTTAACCTATTATACATACACAGACACTGAACTACCTAAAATAGTGACACACTGGTAATATGCGTGCCGCTATTCTTTTCCATATAGAGATGTGCTCACTAAAACTTGAAGGACTACAATACAAAACGGAAACATAGCGCAATAATTATATTCACCTTTTTAAAAAACATTTGCAGTTTCCAGTGGTTATGTAGGTCAAAATGCTTTGATGGTTAAAGTACTGGGGTTATAAGATTCCGTACTTACTTGCATCTCTAGGGTCTTCACATATGTTCCGGACAAATCTTGTTTTAATTTGTTACTAGTTCATTGAAGTTTTTTACCATGAATTTTCTGTCTGGAGTACCAGCAATCTGAATCAACTGATAAACGTCCAATGTCTCCAATTCCCAGTGCATAAATGGTGATGCTATCTTGTCGTAGGTCTTCAGCAGCTTGGTACACTTCATCTCTGTCCTGTGCAACTCCATCTGTGATCACAAGTAAAATCTGCTCGACACCTTCACTTTTTCGGCTTCCAGCAGATGTAGTAAAAAAAATCCTTTACATTCCTGAGGCGTTTGCTATGTACGTACTGCCAGTGATCTGTCTGATGTTTTCAATTTGGTTCTGAAATGTGCTTGTGTCAGTGAATGAACGAAGGTAGAACTGTTTCGCATACTTATGGCTAAACTGAGCCACACCTATATGCACTCTATTTGGTCTAATATCAAAGTTGATCACCATTGCCTTTAAGAATTCCTTCATGGTTTGGAAGTCCGTGGGCGATATACTGTCCGAGCCATCAATTAAGAAGACTATGTCTGCTCTCTCAATTTTACAATCTGTAATGAAAAATATAAATTATATGCAGAAAATGCTGTTATGATTTCAATCACCTGAGCCGTCTTTTCGTGAATCCCTGACTTCCCCCAGTTTAGTGTCGTCTGCAGTTTGTATCTTGATCTAAGTGATTTACAGTGCCTTGCATAAGTATTCACCCCCCTTGGGACTTTTCCACATTTTGTAGTGTTACAACCTGGAATTAAAATGGATTTAATTGGGATTTTTGCCATTTGATTTACACAACATACTTAACACTTTGAAGGTGCAAAATATTTTTTATTGTGACACAAAAGTTAATTAAACAAAAAAAGACATTTGTTGGTTGCATAAGTATTCGCCCCCGAGCCAATACTTGGTAGAAGCACCTTTGGCAGCAATTACAGCTGTGAGTCTTTTTGGGTAAGTCTCTACCAGCTTTGCACATCTGGATCCTGCAATTTTTGCCCATTCTTTCTGGCAAAATTGCTCAAGCTCTGTCAAGTTGGATGGGGACCGTTGGTGAAATCTTGCCACAGATTCTCAATCGGATTGAGGTCTGGGCTTTGACTGGGCCATTCTAAGACATTCAGGTTCTTGTTTTAAACCACTCCAGTGTAGCTTTGGCTGTGTGTTTAGGGTCATTGTCCTGCTGGAAGGTGAATCTCTGCCCCAGTCCCAGGTCTCTTGCAAACAGGTTTTCCTCTAGAATTTCCCTGTATTTGGCTCCATCCATCTTGCCCTCAATCCTGACCAGTTTCCCAGTCCCTGCCGACGAAAAGCATCCCCATAACATGATGCTGCCACCACCATGCTTCACCGTGGGGATGGTGTTCTCAAGGCAATGAGCAGTGTTGGCTTTGCGCCACACATAGCATTTTGCGCTAAGGCCAAAAAGTTCAATTTTGGTCTCATCAGACCAGAGACCCTTTTTCCACATGTTTGCTGTGTCTCCCACATGCCTTTTGGCAAAATCCAAATGGGATTTGATATGGGCTTTCTTCTCGCCACTCTTCCATAAAGTCCAGCTTGTGTTTAATCTGAGATCATGTGACACTTTAATTGCACACAGGCGGCTTCCATTCAACTAATATGTAGATTTTTTCCCCACTTCGACATTATGGACTATTTTGTGATTTTTTTTCAGTGACAAAAAATCATAATTAAATCCATTTTAATTCCAGGTTGTAACACTACAAAATGTGGAAAAGTCCAAGGGGGGTGAATACTGTATCATTAGGAACAGTGACAGCTGAGTACTTCACTCCAATCTGATTTTACACCTCTTTAAAGTGGTGTCACACGGCTAGCTGAGTGGTGCCGTCAGATCCAGGAAATGAATACACAGAGACAGGACAGATCAGATGAAATGATGAAGGCGCTTGCTTGCGCCGGTTTATTATAAATAAAAAAGGTTTTAACAAAACACAGGACACGGCACTTTAGCCAAAATAAACAGACAAACAAAACGAACAGACACTGACACACAGGGACGAACACTAAACAAACAAGTACCGTGCTGGTCCTCCAGCATGACGTAGCAATTGATTATTTTGATTATCTCTCCCGTTCCTTTGCCCTGAACACACAACCCCGAGTGAGTGAAACGTGCATCTATATATACTGTTGTGCTGGGATTCAATTACTAATTAATTATTCACTTGAATCCCAGCACGTGAATTAATTATGTGCAACCTCGTGCTCACATATTAAATACTTTAAATGCACATGAAGTGATGTGCAATCCTCGTGCTTAAATACAATTATACATTTTTAAACACACGTGAAACACAGACCCGTTTATATCCCATGTACCAACTACAATACACCAACATTAACACACGCAACATATAACACAGGGGCAGGGCACATTGCCACATATACCCCCCCTTGTGCGCAGCACACATGGCCTCAATGGCCACCTCCCCCTTTAAAAGCCCAAAAGTCCAGCACAAAGTCCTGGGCCAGAACCGGAGGCTTCAAGGGGCCCACAGGTCGTAAGGCTGTCAGCAGCAATGCTGACAGCGGGGTGGCACACTCCTGCCACTCTTCTGCTGCTGGTGGCAATTCCGGCAGCTTCCCAGCTGACAGCGGAAATGCTGTCAGCAGAGACATTAATAGTCCCCAGTCTGGCTCCTCCAGCCGGGGTAGTCCTGGCAGCAGAAAGGCTGCTTGGGGGGTGGTCTCCTGCAGCTCCTCTTGTGGTGGAGGTGGAAGCAGCAAGCAGTCCTCCCATGTTGGGGAAGGCGGAACCAGCAGGTATTCACCCTCTGCTGGTGGAGGTGGGAGGGGCAAGCAGTCCTCCCACGACAATGAAGGCGGAACCAGCAGGTATTCACCCTCTGCTGGTGGAGGTGGGAGGGGTAAGCAGTCCTCCCACAACGGTGGAGGCGGAACCAGCAGGTATTCACCCTCTGCTGGTGGAGGAGGCAGAGGCAGCTCCTGCTGCTCTGCTCCTGCCGGTGGAGTTGATAGAAACAGAGGCAGCTCCTGCTGCTCTGCGCCTGGTGGAGGTGGTGGAGGCAGAGGAAACTCCTGCTTCTCTCCTCCTGGTGGCAAAGGCGGTGGAGGTGGGAGCAGCATGTAGTCTCCTGGCGACGGAGGTGGGAGCAATGTGTAGTCTCCCACTCTTGCAGGGGACTGGTGCTGCTCTCTCTCTCTTGCAGGGGATTGGTGCTGCTCTCCCTCTCTTGCAGGGGACTGGTGTGGCTCTGCCTCTCTTGCAGGGGACTGGTACGGCTCTGCCTCTCTTGCAGGGGACTGGTGCGGCTCTGCCTCTGAAGGGGAAACCAGCAGGCATTCTTCCTCTGCTGGTTGTGATGGGGAAACCAGCAGGCATTCTTCCTCTGCTGGTTGTGATGGGGAAACCAGCAGGCATTCTTCCTCTGCTAGTTGTGATGGGGAAACCAGCAAGCATTCTTCCTATGCTGGTGGTGATGGTGGAGGCAGAGGCAGCTCCGGCTCCTCTCCTTGTGATGGTGGGGGAAGTGATACCAGCAGGCATTCACCCTCTGCTGGTGGAAATGGGGACAGCAGGCATTCTCCCTCTGCTGGTGGAAGTGGGGACAGCAGGCATTCTCCCTCTGCTGGTGAAGGTGGGAACAGCTGCCTCTCAGGCTTTGGATTCCCGCGGTCCCCCCCATCTGGGCGCTGGACGCTCGTGGTCCCCCCGTCTGGGCGCTGGACGCTCGCGGTCCCCCCGTCTGGGTGCTAGTTCCTCCTCTTCATACTGCGTGGGGCATATGGCTAATGTGTGCCCATAAGCCCCACAGCCAGGGCATAACTCTGCCGCGAGGTTCTTTAAAAAAACCTCCCAGCCATCATCCCCGACCTCCTCCTGCTGTTGCAGCTTTCCTTTCCCCCTTCTGCTCCTGGTCCTTCTCCGTACCTGGGCAGGTTCCTCCTCCTCCTCCTCCTCCTCTTGGAAGGGGCAGATCACCACTGTGTGTCTATAAACCCCACAGGCAAGGCACCAGCCTTGGGCCTCGAGGCTCCCGAGGAGGTCCTCCAGGTTCCGGCAGCCGTCTCTCCAGCCTTCCATTTCCCTTTTTTTTTTCCAAAAGGTGAAAGAATTTTTTTTTTTTTTTTTACACAAAAACACCTCTCCTGGTCTGTCGCTTGGAGGCATTGTTATCCCACTGACACCATATGTCACACGGCTGGCTGAGTGGTGCCGTCAGATCCAGGAAATGAATACACAGAGACAGGACAGATCAGATGAAATGATGAAGGCGCTTGCTTGCGCCGGTTTATTATAAATAAAAAGGTTTTAACAAAACACAGGACACGGCACTTTAGCCAAAATAAACAGACAAACAAAACGAACAGACACTGACACACAGGGTACAAACACTAAACAAACAAGTACCGTGCTGGTCCTCCAGCACGACGTAGCAATTGATTATTTTGATTATTTACCTCCTCTCTCTCTCCCGTTCCTTCGCCCTGAACACACAACCCCGAGTGAGTGAAACATGCATCTATATATACTGTTGTGCTGGGATTCAATTACTAATTAATTATTCACTTGAATCCCAGCACGTGAATTAATTATGTGCAACCTCGTGCTCACATATTAAATACTTTAAATGCACGTGAAGTGATGTGCAATCCTCGTGCTTAAATACAATTATACATTTTTAAACACACGTGAAACACAGACCCGTTTATATCCCGTATATCAACTACAATACACCAACATTAACACACGCAACATATAACACAGGGGCGGGGCACATTGCCACAAGTGGGTGTGCCTAACAAAATAATGTAATAAATCTTGCCTGTCATGCATTTTCGTTCACTATGTAGGTCTCACATATGTAGTGTTTAAAGAAACACATGGTATAGCAAACATGACATCTGGTTCTATACTAGGTTAAAGAAAGATCTCAGTTTGCTTGCCTTACCTTCTAAGAACTATGCTACTCTTTTACTTCCTAGGCCATTTCATCCTAGCAGTGTCTTTAAGATCAAAGCTGCTTACTCATGTCAATCAGGGGAAGCTGCTGATTGGTTACTGCCAGGAAAGCGAGCGTTCTGAAGTATCCAATTACATCCATCTCCTTTGTCCTTAATGCAGGATATAATTTAGTTCTATGCTTTATTAAAACTTGCCAAACTACTGTGACTCCTAAAGAATTAGCAACTTCCCTTCAATTTTAAATAATGTAGTCCAGCCTTCTGGATTCCAGTATATTCCAGTCAATTGTGAGACCAGTTTAGTTTTCCTCAAAGCCTAGGATTACAGCCCCCCTGTACAATAAATAAATACATTGTGTTACTTACATGTGGTGGTGTTGGCACAGATAATTTGCGAAAATTTATTTTGCAGACCTTTTAATTTTTCAAAGTCATCCACATAGAAATATCGCTCTTTTGTTCCTCCAATTTCCAGTAGCTCATTTGGGTTTGCATTTTTTATTCCAACAGCGTAGGTGGTAATGCCTGCATTTCTAATATAATTGGCAGTTTCATTTAATCTGTCTGTATCATCCGATACCCCATCAGTAATTGTTATAAGAATCTGTGGGACTCCCTTTTCTTTGCGTCCACCATACAATTCTCCCAAATGTTCTTTGGAAAAATTCAGAGCTTTTGCTGTTGCAGTGGTACTTCTAATGAGCTCCATTTCGTTGATTGCCTGACGGAGTTTTAGCTTGTTAAAGTGTTCATTTAGGTCAAATGCTTTCACTGGCTCATGACTATACTGGATTGCCCCAATCTGAACCTTATCTTTGCCAATTTCAGAGTGATTTACCAAAGCAATTATGAACTCCTTCATACTATTAAAATCATCCTCTTTAATACTACCCGATGAATCTACAACAAACATAATATCAGCAACCTCTATCCTTTGGCACTCTGGAAAAGAAATAAAATAAGATAATTAATTAGCTTGTTACAATACCTGATCAATTTTGCATAGTCTGTCAAATACAGTATATTAATGTACTGTCAGTAATTATGGAAACATTAAACAGTAGAAATAAATAATTATGCCCTGTAATACATGCACACCCATAGTTATGGAGCTTTAGGACCTGGGTTCCTGAGAGGTGTCCTGCTCCCTCTCAGTAAATTTGTTTTAATGTAAACTAGAACCATTCTTTAAAACTCCAATTTTAAAATAGCTTTGCTCACAGAAACAGGCCCACCCATCGCACTGAAACAAAGAAAGGTAAGTCTACAGTTATTCTTAGTATTAGTTATTTTTTTATGTTCTTATTTTTCAGTCACCTATACTGTTATTGTGTGGTCCGCTGAGATAAAAAAAATAAATAAAAAAAAAAATCAGGTGGTCCGTGAACAAGCAAGTCTGAGAACCACTGCCTTAACATAACAAAATGTTGTGACATTGAGACAGCTTACCTTTTTGAGGGTGGCAGATACCAAAAAACACCGTATTCAATATACTACTTAAAGCATCATAACTCTCAATAAAAAAAACCTTGTTTTGTGAGCCACTTATTTCCTCCAGTTGTGTGTTATTGGAGCCAAATACTCCGATGGAGAACACTGTAATTCCTTTGTTTCGTAGAGCTTCAGCAGGAGCTGCAACTTCATCTTGAGCCTCTCCATCGGTAATTACGATGAGGAACTGATCAACATCGGACCGACCTCCTTTTGCGCTTTCAAAATATTTAGATGTGAAACTAAGAGCTTGTCCAGTTAGAGTCCCACCATAAAGCTGTGACATGTTCCTGATGGCCTCCTGCAAATCCGTTTTTAGAGAAAATTTGTTCAGTGTAAACTCTTCTTTTTGTGTGTAACTGAACTGTATTGCTCCAACTTGGACTTTATCTACCCCAATGTCTGATTTTTTTACAATATTCTCCACAAATTGTTTCATTCTTTTAAAGTCTTCTTCTACGATGCTGCCTGAACTATCGATTAGAAAAATAATATCTGCTTTAACTTTCTTGCAAGCTGAAAAACAAAACAAAAAACTTGATTTACAAAGACAGAAAACTAATTCACTAATTCAATCAGTGCTACATCCTACTAGGTTGTACTGTATAAACAACTGGGTAAATAATATAAATGTATTTTAAGGAAAAGACATGGGATGTTTAATGCTTTATACATAAAGAGAAATGAGAGAAGAAATATATTATTACCGTTGTTTACCTTAGTAAAAGCCTAGCAGTGTAACAACGCATAGTGAAGTAAAGCATAGGTAAGCATTGTAAAGCCCAATGAGGTATGGTAAAGCATATTATTAAAAAAACTGTGGAAATTCACATTGACCAACCCTTCCCCATTAAAAAATAAAACCTACTACTACGACTACTATTTCTTTGCCCTCATTATTATTATTATTATTATTTTATTTCTTAGCAGACACCCTTATCCAGGGCGACTTACAATTGTTACAAGATATCACATTATTTTTGTGATATCTTGTAACAATTGTTACCCCACCGAGACACCCTGGAGGGCGGGAGTACCCAGTGGGAGGCCCTGTACTCCCCGCTGGTCACTAGAGGACCTGGGGACTTGGGATGGAGGGTGCTGCACAGAGCACCCGCGTCAGGAGAGATCCTGCGTGACTTCACTGCCTCGGAAGCCGCATGCCCTTTCTGCGGTCAGCCCGAGCTGATGGTTCACATTTATTCTTTGTGGTCCAGGCTGCAGCCGTTTTTCCTTCTGCTGAGGAACCTTCTGCTGCAGTTTTGGCTGCTCTTTTCCCCACACTTTTTAGTTTTGGGCACCCTGTTCATGGCTACACCAAGAAGAGACCTCCTGGTGAATCTGCTCCTGGCTCTTGGTAAACTTGTAATATACAAGACCAGGAAGCACAAGATCACCGGGGAGGGTCTCTTTGATTATGGAGCCATGTTCAGGACCCTGGTCCGGTCAAGGGTTGCTTTAGAGCACGCAAACGCGGAGTCCACTGGCGACATGACAACTTTTGTTGACCAGTGGGCTCTAAGTGGCGTGCTCTGCACGGTTGTTATTGGTTCATTATTACATTTAACATTTATTTACAGACTTTTTACGCTTTTTTTTTTCTTTAAATTTAGTTAATGGTCAGTCTTTGTTAGCACCCCCTTTTGTTTTTGGAAGTGCTAAGTAAATTTCTTCATTAGTTGTCACATCAGTCACCCCACCTTGAGTAAGTCTGATCTTGTCTAATCTCAGAAGCTAAGCAAGGTTAGGCTTGGTTAGTACTTGGATGGGAGATCACCTGGAATACCAGGTGCTGTCTGACAGCTGATGTAGTCCCCCTACTGGTCATTAAATAGGACTACTACTGCTACAAAACACACACTAAGTTTCCCAGTGCAGCTGGGCAACATCCTGTCTTCCTGACTTGTGTCTCATTGATTTGTTCTGAATACTTTAAACCCACCCCAATTACTGAGTGACAGCACATTCCTACATTTCTATTGGAGACTCTGCTTGTGAGATTTAAAACAAGATTACAATCAGGAAATGAGGCTTGTTCATGGGATTTAAAGCTGTATTACAGTTAAAATACAGAGGATTTAAAAACAGAATTCTAAATTGTGGTGAAATGTAAAAAAATGCCTACACACAAAAACCCCAGAAGAATGTGCCTGTGATCATAAGGATTTTGTTGTAGAAGACAGCAAAGGAAAGAAAGTACAACTTAAGTGTGCAAGTACTGTCAAGTTAATATACATATTGTGACAGAAAAAAATCCAATTTTGGAAAGTAACCGAAAACACTAATTTCATACAGTACATAAAAAGCTAAACCCCGAAAAAAAAAAAAAAAACACAGAAAACCAGAAGCCCTAAATATACCAAGCATGGTGTGATAGTAGTTAACCATTGTATATTAGGGTTAAACATTAATAATCCATGGTTTAACCATGAAACAAATGCTGGTATTTTATCCCTAAGTTTGGAACATGCATATATTTCACAGACAATGCAATGAATGAAAAGTTGATGCTGTTTCCTGGTACCTAATCACTTCAGGTGTTGTAGTTTAAACTCATATCAATGGCCTAGCTGTAATCATACCATATGACCCTCAGCTAAAGTACAAGGATGCAAGTCTTTTAGTGTTATATTTGAAAAATCCTGAATGTAAAAAAAGAGGCGCAGAACCAAACAATTCTCAGCACAAAAAAAAGGGTGGGGGTGGGGGTGGGTGGGGGCTGTAGTCATTTTATTAAAGTGAAAAATAGAAAATGTATTTCAAAGCTTAGTCAAACACAAATCAAAACTGTCCAATGCATACCCCTGATAAACTGCAGTTATATTTGCAGTTGTTTCCAATACTCCTGCAAGATCTTGGCATAGCAACACAAAAAACTATTTAAAGTACAATAAAGGAACAGCTGAGATAAAGTAGATGGTACCACTTCCATTTAAAAAACAGTAATTGGCCTTGCTTAATATTTTAACAGCTCACCATCAAACAGATTTTTCCCCAATTACAAATTATTTATCTTTTGGCACTGGCAATTCCAGTCATTAATGTTTCAGGAGGATTTCAAGATGAAACTCACAATAACAGAGCTGTGTTTAACAGACATTAAACAGAAGTGATAATGTAAGAATTTGAGGGAGGATTAGTTCACTCAGGCCAAGGTTTTACAAGATTGAATTCCAAGCCTCGCTCCCTTGAAATAATCCAATATAAATAAATAACTATTCACGGCCAAGATAAAACAAATGCATAAACAATAATAGTTAAAGTATTGATATTTGCACGCTATACATTTAAGCTGCTGTGAATGGGATACTTTTGGGGAACTAAAAAGCATTTTCCATTTATTCCATTCAGTGCACTCCGCCATCCCTGCTGTGTGCCCTGGAATAGATACTGAGTTTAATATTTTTTTTCTCTTTTCTTTTCCAGGTTTCCCGCTGCACCCTGCCTCCCAGACACTGCAAAACCCCAACTCCCCACACTGGTAAGCATCTAGATCTTTTAATAATGATTTTGCTTTAGGTTACCTTGATGCGTTAAAGCAACAATATTAGTTCAAAACAAAAGAAAGAAAACATTTGAAAGAAGATTAAACATACTGATGTTTTTATGGCTTTCCCCATTAAGATTCCAGGTGAAAGTCAAATAAAATCATTGATCAAAAGGAACTGATTGCTCACACATACCAATGGGTGGTAAGACAGAATATTATCTTTGTAAGTAATTATATGTGTTAATTAATTTGTGAAATGGTTTTGAGCAGGTTCTAGGTTTATCTATTCTTCAACACCATAAACTGTTGTTTTTCATCAACAATAAGGTTGTGGAAATCTATTTTTCTAACTGTTTTTGTTATTCCATAACCATCAGGCCAAGTGTGCATTCATGTTT
Source organism: Acipenser ruthenus (assembly GCF_902713425.1). Lineage (NCBI taxonomy): Eukaryota > Metazoa > Chordata > Actinopteri > Acipenseriformes > Acipenseridae > Acipenser > Acipenser ruthenus. The sequence goes on along the minus strand of NC_081191.1, from coordinate 47,253,290 downwards.
TCAAGGTGTGCATGAGCAGGCTCCAAAGCTTTAAGGGGACTTGTTTAATAAACCCAGCTACAGGCCAACACAGCCTTGAGAGTGTGACTTTTTAGGGTTATGCGTTTATTCTATTTTTTTTCCAAATAACTGTTTGACCTTAGAAAATATTTATAAAAACTCTTAAAAAAAATCAGACCTTAAAAAGACCTTGAAAAGGGTCCATAAGCTGAAAGATTTGTCTTACCTTCTTGTGAACAGATTTCTTGGACAACTTTATTCTTTATATCTTTCAGGGAGTCAAAGTTGTAGACGTAGAAAAACCTGTCATCTGACCCTGAGATTTCTAGGAGCTGTGTTTTGTTGGCATCTTTTACACCAATGGCATAAGTTAGAACTCCTTTTTTCCGTAGGGTTTCAGCTACCTGTCTAACCTCATCTTCTGACTCTCCATCGGTTAGCGTTACAAGGTACTGGGGTACCGTGGTTGGTCGAGTTGTTACAGCAGATTGAAAGCATTTCAGCATGAAATGCAGAGCTTCACCGGTGCGTGTTCCTCCTCCTACTTGTCTGATATTCTGGATAGCCTGTTGTATGGCTATTTTACTGCTGTGATGAGTAATATTTAATTCTAGTTCTGGATTGGAAGCATATTGTACTGCTCCGATCCGCACATTGTCAGGCCCAATGTTGAACATCTCAACCATTTCTATAAGGAATGTTTTAACTTCTAAAAAGTCCTGTGGTTTGATGCTTCCTGAGCCATCCATCAGAAAGTAGATATCAGCTTCTTCTGTTTCAACACAGCCTTTACAGATAGAAGATAAAGAAACAACAATGTAACTAATATTTACTTTTAATGGATTCTTACCTCCTTGTAACATTAAAAACAAGGGAATATCTTTATTGAAACTTTATTGCCAAATTCAATTTGACAAAATTATTGTCAAAGCTTTTAAATCAAACAAATTCCATATGAACAAAAAGCTGTACATTCAAGTATAATCAAAAGGGGCATGCATACACCATATATTGACATGTAAGGAAGAAATCATGCAAAATACAAAATCTGGAGGTGTTTTATAAGTGTGTTTTTACCTTCTTTGAGTAAGTGTGTGAGGTCAGATATTTTAAATGCTTGCGTGAAAATCTCATCACAAATCCTGGTTTGTATTATGTCCTCAAGAGTTGATAACTGTAAGAATGTGTCCACAGTTGTGATAAATTTATGCGGGGGATTTGATGCAATCTCCGTCAGCTCTGTTGTATTGGTGTCCTGGATTCTCACAGTGAAGACTTTCACCCCAGCACGCCGAAGGTCAGTAGCAGCCTGGCTAACATTGTCCCTGGAATCCTTGTCTGTGATGAGAACTGCAATTTGCTGAACACCCCTGCTCCCATTACCTGCAAAAAATTCTTTCCTCACGTAATCAATGGCAGCACCAGTATTGGGGCCCCCTGTCCTTCCCACATATGGTAATTCCTTTATATGCTGCAAAACGTCAGCCTTACTTGTATATGTGTTAAAGAAAAACTCCACTTTCGATTCGTTACTGTAGATTACCAAACCAACTCTCACTGTATTGTTGCTAACATTCAAGGAGTCGACAATCTTGTAGAGGAACACTTGAATTTGGTGAAAGTTTGGCATGCCGATGTTGCTAGAATGTTGGACTAAAAAGACAATGTCTGCCGCAGAAGCATTTTGACATACTGAAAGAGAAGAAAGAAAGTGGTCTTGTTAGTGTCAGGGATGAAACATTCTGAAACATTTCTACATGAATAGGCATACCTGTTTTGAATAACAAAGTCTATTGCACTAGGAAAATCATAAATATTGCATTTTTAACATGCGTCAGTTAGCTTTTAGATACTTCTGTATACACGCTCTACAAACAAGAGTCACAAGGGTGATCTACAAGTCTAACTACACGGACAGCCAAACATGGGCATTTTTTGTCTTGAGCAAAGCACCATTGTGAAGTGAAATGGTTGTTAAGCATAGTTTGATGGACAGACAGACCCAGCACTATATAACTTATCAAACATAACTGGAGGTCAATTCCCTCCAGGTATAAATTGCCAGTATTTCTGCAAACGAGTGTGCCAGCATCAACAACCCTTCAGCTGCCCCTTTACCACCTTTGGTGCTTCCCAGAGGCTATAAACAGCATGTGGGGATCTCTGATCATCCTAAAATATCTATCAGGTAATCATCTCACTAAGCCCAGCGGGAAAGTAGCCAAACATTGTATCAATATACTGTTGTCATTTCTGTATATTCTATTGTTCATTGCATTTACCATTCTGTTTATTAGAATCATGTTCTCCAAAATATTGGCCTTGATCTATTCAACGATAAAAACTGCAGAATGAAGCACTGCAACAAACCATGCAGATGTCAGCCTTTAAACTGTTTAGTTCACTTAGTTAGGATACGAGTCCATTGATATAAGCAGTGGAGTTTGATGGAGTTCAATTTTATATGCACTAAACTGCAGACTGTTGTTAAAGAACTGTTCAATGAATATCAAAATCAACTTAAAAACTCCAGAGTGAAAGCTTAGTGAATAAGGTCGATGATAATAAAAGTAATAGACAGACAGAAAGAAAGATTTGTTTACACCCTTCTAAACTGAAAAAAATAGTATTTGACCACACAAATTGTACATTAGACAAATTAGCCTTTAAAGCCATCAACTAATGACACCACATCTGCAAACATTTCTTTGCTAGTGGATAGAACTGAAATACTGCAGGCCCATATCTTCCCACTGCTTAATGTCAGTGTTCTTGACAAAGTCACTGTTTTGTATGATTGGCTCCTATCCCTCTCTGTTTATAGCCTTTTCCTGACCTGACAGACATTTTTTATAGTACCTTTATAGGAAAAAATTTATAGAATATTGTAAAAACCAACTGAGTTGAAAGGTCACACTGATCATAATTTATATTGAATCAGAAATCATAAATAAATGGGCCAGACAACAAGACCTATAGACATGGAAAACATAATTGAATCTCAGAATGATAAGACACTATATATATAAAATGAAACATTGCAATTTCAAAAATGGAAACTACTTTACCTGCTGGTGGTGGGCCTGCTCTCTTAAACTGATTTTCTTTTTCAGTTTTTATCAAGTTGTGTATGTTGCGAGATAAAGGAGTCAGGTTGTCTGCAGATAAATTGAAATACTTTATGCCCATATCTTCCCACTCCTTCATGTTGGTGTTCTGGACTCCAATAGGAACAATTTTCACACCATGCTTTTTTACTGAGTTGACAGCTTGTTGAAATGGATCATACTTCGAACTTCCAGAGGTAATGATGACTAAAAACTGAGGGATGCCTTCCACAAGGCGACTTCCAGAAGACTCTTTAAAGTGGACGTCGATAGCATGTTTGATGGCAACCCCAGTCTTCAGCTCTCCCACTCTCTCAGCTTTGTACACAAGATTCTTTTTGATGTGGTTCAGCACTTGATTCTTTCCTTTAAAAGTGTTCAGAAGGACCTCCGCTTGGGCATCATCGCTGAACTGTGATACTCCAATTCTGTATTTATTTGCTTGGACATCTAGTTGCTGTACGACTTTGTTAAGGAATGTTTTCACCTGCTGAAACATATTGTCTCCCATGCCTTTGGAGCCATCAACTAGGAACACCACGTCTGCAAATATTTCTTTAGTGGCTGAAAAACATAATAAAAAAAAAATCACCACAATGTTTTCCCTTATAGAAGTTTACTATGGTAAATTTGTCCAGTAATTTTGCAGTTTTTCCCTGCTTTTTCCACTATGCATTTATCTTATTTGATCATGATTTGCCTTTTTAATAAAACATGCTTTACCATGCTTTTTTACCCTTGCTATACATTTATAGTGGTAGACCTTTATAAAGGTAATTTTCATTTGACTGTTTATAGATTGGCTTCTTTTTAAGTAGTATGAAAAAAATCACAAACTAAGTATCATGCGAAAATGCTGAATACACATTTTAACACTGTGGTAACGTTCTTGGACCATCTCCAGTTCTGAAGGGGTTTTTAGATAAAGGTGAAATGGACAGTTTTCATGTACTGAGCAGTTGAAAACTGATCTGTTGAGAAATGTGGCAAATCTCCCAGACTAGTGTATTACGCTCCTAGAATACTGTATGTTCTCTGAAACGTTAACTAGAAGCTGTGGTAATTAAAAAAAAATAAAATACAAAAAAAAAAAAAATCACAAGTGTGAATAGACCCCAGCATTTGTAGATTTTACCCACGTTCAGTTCTTGAGATTAGTAAATGCTGTAGGCCATGAGAAAACATATAAAGAGAAGGGCAACAAACTTTTTTTCATTGTGTTAATAAGATAGCACTAATATCTCATACATTACAACATAGGGATTCAAGTTTCAAGAAGAAAAAAAAGTGAAAAGGGTTTAGATTTATGAACTTCAACTGCATTCAGTCAGCCAAGCTGTGAGTGTTTAACGAGATGTGGCCACATCTGTCATGATTAAAAAAAGAAAAGAAAAAAAAATGTATGATTAAGGCCAGATTTTGCATCACGTAAGAGATTAAATCACATAATTAAAACAAAAAGAACTGTACCGTTGTTCTGAGATTCATAGACTGGAATCCATGTTAAGAAAAGAACAGCAAAGAGTTTAAGCTTCTCCATTTTCATCACAAATCAACTATTGTTTCTGAAAAAAAAAAGATATTATGCACATAATAAAAAAATGCATTTCTCCCATCTCACAGTTTTTGCTCTTTCAGTTAATGTAAAAGAACAAAATATAATCAAATTGCAAAATGTGCTTTGGGCATATGCAGAGTAACCAAACAGATTTTAAAGATGCTGCTCAATCTGTGAATAGCAATTAATTGTGTGGTGTTAAAAATGGTCATCAAGTGAAATACAAACATTTTAAAATATATGTAGCCTATATATTTTTTTATTGAATGAACATACAATCAGTAAGTTATATTTATAAGACACATGTAATTGACTTATTATTTATGTATTTATGATTTACCATAAAGCTTCAAATAATTGCCGGTCTCTTACAGGCGCCCGGGCTGCTGGGAAATATGGTAAATAGATGCTGGGTCTCTTTTAACGGCGGGTTATGAATAATAATATAATCTGCGTTAGAGTCCAATTTTTACGACCCGCTTCCGACCCAGACCCGCAACCCGCTGCAACACCCTCTTCTTACCCGCGACCCGACCCGCTTTAATAAGACCTGCAACCCACAAGTTTTTGTCTTTTACCTACTGCCTGCGCTGACTGACTCTCTCATGCTCACATTCACACACAGATACAGATATCGCTACCATTCTCCACGGATTGCGTTTATACAATAGGCTATACAGCGTGGTAGCTTTTTCTAGTGGTCTGAATATATTTTAACATTGTAACATTAGCTATCTTTACTTACTTTACTGTAAAATACATGTCTATTAATTTTGTGCCACCAGTTGAAAGGGAGCTACACCTGTGCTTTCACAGAGTTTTGTGGCAATCCTTCACAAAAACATAATGACGCAACAAATCCAGTCACGTTTATTATTTTCATTAGCTATGATTCCAAAAGAATTCCACACTTGTGATTTACCTCTCGCACTATTATCCACTACATGATATAAGCTCTGCATAAACTTTTGTTTCACCTCGTCCACAGGCATTTTTAATATCACCAAGCAGACGTGATAAAAAGATCTTGCGACGTAAAAAGCGAGAACAACACCGCTTAGTCAGCTGACTCCTCCCTAATCGCCTCCTGCTTTCATGCAGGAAATACCAATACATTTAGCCTCTAATAACGTTATTTGTGGAAAGGGTTAGTACACTGAAAGGGCAGAAAACGTTTTAGGTGATTCAAATTCAGACCCGAAAGTTATTTTTTATTTTTTTTTACCGGCACCCGAACCGCAACCGCGAAAAAGTTAACATCCCGACCAGATGCATGACTCTAATTCGCGTCATACTGAATGTTCCAGCCAATCTACACAAATGGCTGTACAGCGAGCTTACCAATTTGTTTTTCAACAGCGACGAGGATGAATGATAAGAAAACTGAATTTAATTTATTTTAAGGTACACGTAATGCATAGTTTTTTTTTTAATGACGTTATTCATTTTAAAACCAGTTGTTAAGCTTTTTTGAGCGTGCTGAAATTACGCCAAATACAAACTTGTTTTCTGATAACAGGGTTGCCTTTTAGTGTATTTGTACGTGTCTTTTTGTTGTTGTTTTGTATTAACAGTATTTCGTGCATTTGAGTCTTGCAATGCATATTCGCATTTTGCTCCTTTTCCAGCATTCTTATTTATCAGTGTACAAGTTAGAAAAACAAATTAGTCACTTTTGCTTTGATTTTGTGATAAAACTGGTACTTGTAGTGATTTTATTGTTAATCTTAAAATCATTTTTTCATATTAACATAGTATTTCATGAGGTTGTTTTGCAATGAAGATTCGTTGCTGGTTAATTTTTCATCGATTGTCCATGCCTACCAATGTACACGTTTTGACGGTGAACAACAATAAAAATAATATGTGTTAATAAAGATGATACTTATTGCTTTTATTCGTTCTTCTGCTTGTTCATTTTCCAACGTTTTGCATATCATTGTTTACCTATATATATATATATATATATATATATATATATATATATATATATATATATATATATATATAATGCACACACTTTCGTTTATACTTGGGGGTGTACAATACAAACTGTTATTACCCACTGACTTTGTCAATTCGTGAATTTGTCAATTGGTCAATTTGTCCAGCAATTAGTCCATAAATTTGTCAATTCATACAGTAATTCATAAACGTATTTGTTAATTCATCTAATAATTCATTAATTAATTTGTAATTCATTAATATGAAAGGCTGTACGGACCTGCAAATTTCCAATCAACCAGACAAACTTCCAACTGTCAATCTCGCACTGTGCGAAAAAAATGCAACCTTTCTAGCCAATGGGAGCACACACTAATATTTTAATTAACGAAAATCCAGCCTCAGTCAAAACTGATTCAGCCAATAATATTTAGAAGGGCATTTCAAAAGATATTCTATTTAACAAGATACTCGCCTCCGCTGATTTGCAATGAAGACTTCCGTCTCACTGCGCGCAAAGCATTGTGGTATATAGAGAGTTAGGCAAAACAATTATCAAAATCGCGAAATGGTTCTTTTTGTCGGTCATTGACAATATATAGTTATTCTCAAAGCTGTTTATTCCAAGTTGTCATTAGCACAATAATAATAATAAAAAATAAATAAAGTTACCAAACAAGAAATGAATAGTGCTTTGTGAACAGTAAATACCTTTGAGAATCTAGCCCATTTTGTCCTATTAAAATAAAGAGACCAATTGCATCCTGACAATAACCACTGGGGTCTCCAGGATAAAAAGGGTTCAAACATAAGTTTTGATTCACCTTGTAAGGTTTGGTTTCAGCTAAAAAATCTTCAGGTAGTTTCAATCAAAATAATTTTATTCAGGAAATCAGAAGTAATACAACAGTGATCACAGGTCTCAGCTGATGGTATGCTGAGCTGCTGTGGTACAGAGATGGTGTGTCTGAGCTGGCATCAGTGTAGATGTTAGTTTCTGAGCTGAGCTTTCATGGCATCAGAGATGTTGGCTTTTTTTCTGAGCCGGCATGGCACAGAGATGTTTCTTAGTAAATAAATTACTTCGTACAGCACAGATATACAGCTAGCTTACGTAATTTCCTTGACCAAATTTGGTCTTATTTCTCTAGCGTGATGCATAGTGTGAACACATTAATAGTTAACATCTGCGTTTCTTCTTCACTTCTCCAATGTCAGCAGAAACCCAGATAACAAGAAGTTACGTTTAAGAACAATTATATGAATTTTTTCACAATTCTCACAGGCAGCAAAGTGCTATACCCATGCATCACAAGGTCAAACGACAAGGCTGGTGACCGTAAACTGCTGATGTGCACCAGCTATCTACAGCTTAATTTTAAGAGTTCATTAACCCTGTGTTGATTCAGAGCGTACATTAAAAAGGAAAATCACACAATGTTTGCAGACAGTTTCAATGATTACCATTTAAAGGGGCAACATAAGCAAGGGGTTTCATAATGGAAAGGAACAAACAGCTCATGAAACAAAGAACTTGTGCAATTTAACTGGAAAAACCTAGTGTTCCATTTGTATAATGTGTTATTAGGTGTGACACTACCTAAAGTTACAGTGTGTCACTTTTAACAAAAGTAAGTAGTTTTAGAACCAGTTTTAATTGGTTTGATTATCGTTTATATAGACTCAAAACAGCTTTCTAAGCAGAAACAATGTATGCGAAAAGAAAAGTGTTATTATCACAGCTGCACTCTGAATTATGTAAAGCCAGTCACTCCAAAATGGTTGTATTTCAGGCCATGTGCCAAGCTACAGAGCTACAAGGTCAGGGCAATACATATACAGGTGTTTCAAAAGGCTTACAACCTAGAACTTTAAAAAATCTATATTTAACATAATTTAGATCTTTTCTTTTACACCATGCAATCAAACAAACTACAAAATGATATCGCAAAAGTCTACCAGAAGCCCTAAAAGTAGTACAGTATTTCATGTTTGATTTTGAAATGTCATCATTTTCAATTTTTGTCAGTTTTTCATTAAGTTTATTTAGCAGACGCCTTTATCCAAGGCGGCTTACAGAGACTAGGGTGTGTGAACTATGCATCAGTTGCAGAGTCACTTACAATTACATCTCACCAGAAAGACAGAGCACAAGGAGGTCAAGTGACTTGCTCAGGGTCACACAATGAGTCAGTGGCTGAGGTGGGATTTGAACCGGGGACCTCCAGGTTACAAGCCCTTTTCTTTAACCACTGGACCACACAGCCTCCTTATATGGAAAACTAAAGAGGTATCTAATTCTATATGTTAACGTAACATCATACAGCAGGATTCATTTGACTCTATGAAGCAAACTTAGTTAATTCTATAGGGTGATGCAAAACCTTGGGCCAAACCTTTGGTGGGGGGGTTCAAAACAGTGTGGAGTAGTGGTTAGGGCTCTGGACTTTTGATCGGAGGGTTGTGGGTTCAATCCCAGGTGGGGGACACTGCTGTTGTACCCTTGAGCAAGGTACTTTACCTAGATTGCTCCAGTAAAAACCCAACTGTATAAATGGGTAATTGCATGTAAAAAATAATGTGATATCTTGTAACAATTATAAGTCGCCCTGGATAAGGGTGTCTACTAAGAAATGAATAATAATAATGAACAAATTGGTATGTAGCATTGATTCTGGCATTTTCAATCAGTCGTTGTGCCTATTTCATTATTAAATAATCATGCTAATGTGATTTACAAAATGATGCTGATTTACGAAATAATGTTAATATCTTAACAAGCAATGCTTCTTAGAACTATTTATTTTGTTTGCGTGGGAATTTAAAAGGAAATCCATGTTCATTGTCATAATTTATCAGAAGTTAATTTGCACTTGGAAAAGAAGGGTTTTAATTAATGAAAAAGTATAGAACTCACCATGAAATAGTATTTAAGTTGCACTCAAATCACAGCAGCACCATGCATATGCATTTGTGCAGGTGATATGTGATGCATCATATAACATCTGGAACGTATGTGCAAATTTCCCTGGCTCCTGTCATGACTTACATTTTGACACAATCCGTTGTGTTTAATTATTTCAGAGACCCAATATACCAGATGACATATTAGTAGGTCAGTATTGTAAGACTACCTAGATAATTCAATATTTGTAGTTATAAAAATATTTTAGCCTTTTCTATATGAATGAGATTTATCCGTTTGTTTTAACCATTTGTAACCTTACGGAACGTTTGTTGTATTGCTAAAATAATATACTGTTATTTGCACCCAGTGTAATGTTACTACCAAGAAACTATCAATGCAACTGGATACGTACATTATATGACAACAGACTTAACACCTGTGTCTAATCCACACACGAATGAAGAACAGGCATACAATGGGTCTCCCAGAACCACTAGGAATGTGATCGAGCGGACCTTTAGTTTATTAAAAATGAGGTTTTGGTGCCTTGACAAACCAGGGTCAGGGGCGCTGGGGCCAGGGAGGGCAGAGGGGTCATGGCCTCCCCCACTTTTAAAAGATTGTAAAATGCACATTAAAAGAGTTGTATATACTAAGCTGTGGCTTCGATTTTTACACATGCCAGATAATCGTTTAATATGTGAAGTGTTCTAAATAAATGTACATTCTGGATGACAAAATGCACAATTTTAAATGATGTTTACAAATTTTACACAAAACAGATATTCCCATTATATTTTTTAGGTTTCATTTGGCTGCTGCTCATTGGTGGGAGAGCTGTCTCCCTGTACGCTTGTTTTCATAACAGCGAATTATGCCTCCATTTGTTTTTCTTGATCTCGTTAGCATGCATTTTGATTAACGAGTTCCCCTTATCTAGTCGTTGAGACAGGAAGTGATGAACGTGACCTGCGACAATTAAACTTTTTAACGAGAAATTTAACAGCCTCTTCTACTCAATTTGAAAGCATTATCGGATTGATTTTATTAACAGATTTTGTTTAAAAATAATTTGCTAATAAAGCTGTTATACCGTGAGTTTGATACAATAATGCTGATGTTTGACCCCCCCCCCCCCCCCCCACCACTGTCTCACAAAACCAGCCTCTAAATCTTTCTCCATGGCCATGTTTGTGAATGATTTTAAAGATAAATCAGACAGGAAAAATAAGAGTATATGACTTGAAACCAGTGTTAGATAAATACATGTGTCTTTATATAAAAATGTAATGCACAACCTTACCTCATTCTAGCTAAAAATAATCATTACTGTTGAACTTGGCTTCCAGTTTGAAAAGGATGAAGCTGGACTCGTCCAGATATTCTCAGTAACAGCCAAACCCTAATTAGTAAAATAGAAAATAATGTTATTAGAAAGCACAGGTGTAAATGTTCTAATCAGCCACCATTAACAAACAAATACAAAATAAACACTGTGGCATTGGAGAGTACAATTAATAGAAACAAATCAAATCATAGAGCTTAAAGGAATGAGCTTTGGATAGGATGAAAGAACTACATCTATGTGGCCTAACAGAAAGAACTTTTTTTTTTATTGAAGTCTTGACAAAGTTAAACCCTAAACAATCATTTAAGTGCCAGACAGAAACCTGGATCAAAGGACCCAGTTGGAAAGTAAGTGTTGACAGAGGGCGGGAGACACTTCTTCACACAGTGGTGATGGTATGGAATGGGTTACCGTGCATGTTGTTGAAATTGTTTGGCGATTTTGTAATGTGACTCATATACACTGGGGACCTGAGACCATCAGTCTGATTTCACTAGACAGGAAAGGCATGAAAAGGGCTTGGATTACATTGCTGTTCAATAATACTGTATAAATATTTTAAGAAATGAATTTTAAAAAATCAGATCAGTATGCTACCATATAAGAGGTACTATATAAACAGGTCACTTGAGAAAAATGTTAATTTAATGCAGGGGGAGTAATTATTTTCCATTCAGCTGTATGTATTGGTTTTATTATCTTCATTTTCATATAACAGTCTTAAAAAAATGGTTGCATTTACTATTCATGACATGGGCCAGTCCATACTGCCTGAAATTAAGGGCCAGAATCAGACCTGCGGTCAATTATAATTACAATTACAAATATAGCTGCAAGCAGTAATGACCAGGGTCCAAGCGTCAGACCATGCGACCTATCACCGTATTTCACACGTGGCATAGTAGTCCATTGGCCTCTATTAATATTTGTAGTATATTGTAACATATATGGGTTACTATATGTGTACCACAGTAACCATTACCATATCTGCACTATAAGGAGTTATAAGCAAGTTTTATACAAGCAAATATGTGCAAATTGACCATAGCTCAAATTTGATTGACTCGCGGCAGCCATGTTTTTTTTATGTAGCGACTTGCTTTGAACAAACTTGATAGACAACCTTGCCAAGGCTATGTATGCAAAGTTTTGATTCAATTGGCATAACGGTTTCAGAGAAGAAGTAATTTGAATATTTTCAACAAATTCACTATGGCCGCCAAACTACTACTAGGAAAAAATGTATAGAATATTGTGAAAATTAACAGAGTTGAAAGGTCACACTGATCATAATTTATATTGAATCGGAAATCATAAATAAATGGGCCAGACAACAAGACCTATAGACATGGAAAACATAATTGAATCTGCGAATGATAAGACACTATAAATATTTTCTTTTACCGAACAAATCAGAATGTAAGCCATGAGGGGAGTATGTGCACCAAGTTTCAGATCTCGGATGATTACGGTTTCAGAGAAGAAGATTTTTGAAAATTGGCAATTTTTTGTGAACAATTCAATATGGCTGCCAAACCATGTGACCTATGACCTTCGTTTTCACTGTGACACAACTTCCCATAAGCCTCTACCACCCTACCAAGTTTTGTGACTTTTCGTGCAACGGTGTTGACTTTACAGACATTTGAAAATGTTGGCGGAATAATAAAAATAATAACTAGAGTTGCAAGCAACTTTACGGCTTCATAGTTTTTATCGTGAAATTCATGTGACCAATCAGCTTCATTCAATTGTGGGCATTATTGTCCACAGTAGGCCTGTAGAACTCTGTGAATTTTGAAGAGTTTACATGCAGCGGTGTTCATGTTACAGGTCGTGTAAAGATTTAAGCAAAATGTTACTATTGCCCATCTCTGAGCAATGAAATCCATCTAGTGGTGAGCAACATTTTTTTAATAGAGCATCTATGTGTTCCTATATGTGTTCCATAACAACCATGACCCTATCTGCACTCTTTAAGGAGTTATAGGCAGTGTTATAGTCAGTTTTGTACGCTGATGATGTCATACAGCGTGGCCGTCATGTTTTTTACTGTAGCAACTTCCCTTGAACAAGTGTAAAATGTAACCATACTGAGATCGTTAATTCAAATTATTGCTTCAATCGGATAAGCGGTTTCCAAGAAGATGTTTGTTTGTTAATTATATTACGGTTTGTACAGTATTTTTATGACATTATCCAACGTGACCACCAAACCACAGAACCAATCAGCTTCTTATGAACAACAGTTAATCTTTGACTATCCCTCAACATGTATAGCAAGTTTCAGAACTCTGCAATAAGTGATTTTTGATACGTAGACGTTTTAACAATCTCAGCAAAATGCAATATGATTGCCGAACCATGTGACCTACGACAATTGACAATTCCCATAGGCATCTACCAACCTACCAAATTTCCTAAGGTTTTGAGCAACTTTTGGCAGAAGAGAAAATCATAATAAAAATCCTTACAAGAACAATAGGTTTCGTTGCTTGGACCCCTAATTACAGCAGAATTGTTTGCTGAAATTGCAATTACAATTACAATGCTATTTTGTTCAATTACAATTACACTAAAAAGTAACATAAATAGCTCCACACATTAACATATATATTTATATATGTATATACAGAAACATACTACATAACGTTTTTTCAAACAAATGGGGTCACTAAGTGTTTGAAAATACGAGATAAATGTTCGCTCAATGTAAAACACAACATGGAACTGTGAAGGATTAAGCTTGGAAAGGTGTGTACTTGAACTGTAAAATATCTTGTTGGCATCATTTATCCTGTTATTACTTTTAAATCCTTAAGATTTGGAGATGATCCAGTGGCACAGATTTGTTCCGATCAATATGAATTACTTTTAATCCTACTTGATACTTTCTGACGATCCTTGGAGATACTCAGAAAAGTGAAACAATCCCTTAGATGTACTAAGCACCTGTTATACAGTCTTCATGCAAAATAAATAGTATGTGGCAGGACAGCGTCACTGGCCAGGCTGTTAGGACCAGGAAGGGAGACTGAGACACAAAAAGCTTGCAGGTTCAAAGCGCTAATGCACATTTTAATTATAAAACAAATAATAAACAAACACTGGAACAAAACAAATGCCACAGTGGCCAAAATAAACATTTAAACAAAGCAAGACAGACACTTTATAGACAACACAAAATGGACACAAACAAAACACATTAATAAAGAAAACGGCACAAGCAGGGTGGGACAAATCACTTTGTATGCTGGTGGCCATTTGGCCACTAGCTTTCAAAACTTGGTGACCAAGTGAACTTTCATAGTAGCCAACATTTTCAAATGGGGACAATATGAGGAGACATGTATATTTTGCCCACTCATTGCTTTTGCATGCTTTGTTTTCATGTAATGGGTGTTTTTTATCTTTAAATAGTGGGAGGGGACCTATATACAATCGATGTGCCAGGTAACTAACTCCATACAATTTCAAGGAAACTGTACTCTGTACATAAAATGACAGGGAAATTTATGCATTAAAATATGCCAGGGAACATATACATTAAATGCCAGGGAAGTATTTTCTTTGTGCATAAAAGGCCATTGAGTGAAGTATATACATAAAATGCCAGGAAATAGTACTATATTAATCAAATCCTTATTTTTCAGTTACTGTTCTAGAAAGCTGGCTAAAATCTCCTTATCTTCTGTTACAATCAAATTTTCATGGAGTTGGCAGATGTGGATTTTCCAAATCCAAAGGCAAATAGATTTGACTGTCACTTCAGTTTTTTTGATATTTTATTTACAGTGAGCGATCCATGCCTCTTTTATACAGCTGTGCCGGGACTCGATTGCTTGTTAATCATTCAATCGAGTCCAGGCATAGTCTGCACGTGAACCGATTTGGCAGGGAAAATACTTACTCCTTCCCTGCCGACCTAAAACAACAGTGCTTAAATACATGCATTTAAATAATAATAAGACTACACAAACACAAAATAAAACAAAACACGCATAGGGGCGGGGTGTACCGCTGTTTAGTGAATGAGGCCCAAGATATTTTAACAGTGAGCATTTGTATTGTGTTGCTGTGCACGAGACAGCTGAGAGCTCCAGTCTGAACTGTGGCGTGAGCAGAGGGGTGTGGCCACTGGACTGCATGTTCTGTTTGTGTGTGTGTGTGTGAGTGTTCTGTGATTGGTTGTTTATGTTCTGTTGTTAGGCACACTGGACCTGCAGGGCGGTGCTAGTAGCCTTCATCCTAGCCTGCAAAAGGAGGCTCACAGAACTGTTCAGTGAAGCGCACCATCGAGTCTGTGACATGAACAACACCTGAGAGGGGAAATAACTGTATGTGGGGGCTCTGATTGGCTGAGAGTCAATAACAATGTATCTGTTCATGTTTATCTGTTCAGTGTATCTGTTCAACTCTACCAAACGGGAGTTTACCTACTTTTTTATTTACCACGACACCACTGTACTGTATGAAATCAACAGTTTATCAGCTCAAACCCAATGCAATTCAAGAGGTCTATATGAGTCTACGCTAAAAGTTTGGAGAATAATTTTTTGTGTGATGCAGTTTTCTTGCAAATAATAACACAGATCCACAACATTTTATTAATCTTGGTTAAAAGTAGCAAGTACGGCTGTCTGTTTATGAAAGCTTGATTTACTTCACAAATATAAAATCAGGTGTTTTGTTAGCAAGTTTTGGATTGCAGAATGTCTGCTCTACAAATGGTCTAATGAGTAAAGACTCTACTGACATTTTAGCAAATTTAATCAAGATGACAATATAGTGAGTTATTGTCACAGCCTAATGAATTTAGTTGATTCCTTTATCTGCGTGCTTCTGAAAATTCTGCAAGATGCACATATGCCCTCTGTGTATATGCAGAATGAATACTAAATTAAATTGGCAACATAAATACATTAAAATTGTTTAACCAATTTTCTTGAAGGTTATACAAAAATGATTTGAGTGCAATGCTTTTGTAATTATTCGTATTATGTAGTATTGGTACAGAAATATAATGTACAAAGCCTAAACTATATTTTAGCTCCTAATTGGGCTCATTGTGGCTAAACACATATATAAAGATTTCATCAAAACACAGACACAAATAACAAAATTAAGAAAATGGAAAATATTTACATAAAAAGTAATAATATGCATTCGCCAATACCCACTTCTAATATGTTGTACAAACACACTGCCACTGCATACCTACACTAAATGTTGTCATTCTATTTTTTATTCTAGAACTTGTATACATCATTATATTAAATAATAATAATAATAATAATAATAATAATAATAATAATAATAATAATAATAATAATAATAACAACAGCAAAGGGGTTCAAACTTGCACTGGAGCAAAACCTTCAGCTTTTATTTTCATAGCAATATATCACCAAAATATATATTTCAATATAGTCACCCAGAGGATGACCAAAAAAAACTTAAATGCAACACTGAAAAAAGATTCTACTAAGAAAGTTACTTTACTTCCCCTAAGCATTGAAATGCCAGATGCTGTTAAAATAACCTTTAAAATACAAGAAATAATGTAGATATTGTAGATAAAGTAATCAGATATTGCCACTGCTAATTATAGAAGAACAATCAATCACAAAACAATGTTGTCCATGGAACTTACCAAGCTGTTGATTATTGCAGACTGCTCTTACCGGTCAACTGGTTAGCTTCAAGTGAATTTAAATACTTTAAGCCACTCCTTTAAATGAAAATGCAAAGCCTCCTTTTCCAGTAAACCATGTATTTCCCAGGAACATATCTCTATGTATTTCACTTTTAATCTAGATCATATAGAGATATATTGTTGTTATTGTATTGTTTTTGTATGGTGATGAAATGTGCTAAATCTGCAGCTGTAGCAGCAAATGAGATTGACGCTCTCTTCCATTATAAAAAGAGAAGAGATATTATAATCAGTGGCAATAAATATATATTGGACAACAAGAACTAATAAACAGCTCATGAACTCTTTAACACAGACACAGATTTAAAAAAAAAAGATATTTAAGTAGGGGCGTCATTTCAAGTGTGCTGTGCTTTTTCAACTACATTCTTATTCTTAAAATAAATTATATAAAATGTGTGGTGCAAGTATTTTTAAAGCACGGCACTGGTTCCACTGAGTTTCATTTTATGGTAATAAAGAACTATATGATGATCATTTCTTGTTGACGTCACGCATAATAAAAAGGCAAGATTAATTTTTATGGCTGAGTTTGCAATGGCTAGATAAGATATTAGAAGAATCATTTAAAATGTAATTTTTCATCTCAAAATCCCAGCATCACCATAACTTTATAATAGATGTAGCTGAACACATTACATCGTAGTACTCAGAAGAATACATACATGTGAAAAACTATTTATGAAATGTTTCCCCTGTTCTCAATTTGCATGAAATGGTGTGTTAACTTAATGTTTTAGTTATGCAAACAGTAATCCCCTTAAAGTGTATTAAGTATGTGCTATAAATACGTGTTTTACTTTTTTGTCCACATCAAGCAATAAAATAAACTGTGCCTGTGCAAATAAATTTGCATGCGCGCTAACTATAATTGCGACAGTTTTCTTCCGATTACACTATTTGGCATAACACCGGGACCTTTCTAAAGGTAGGGTGGTCAAACTTATTTTTAAAATCTAAATGGATTTTTATTAATCACTTTTAACCTAACTTAAAGATATCTGAAACAAAAACTATTTTTTATTAAACCATTAAAAAGCCCTTTAATGAGCAAAAATCGGCTCATTATTTAACCAGAAGTCTACCTTTGATTGACTGTGCATGGTGAACTAACTTTGAGTTTCAATTGTTAAAAAAATAAAAGGGATTATATTAAAATAACATCACAATTCAAGTAAAAAATGTACGAGTGGTGTATTTTTTCTTTAAATAGCAAAAGCTATAAGTGCTTCTAAAAACAGTTTCTTACTGTAAACCGCCCCTCAAAAGTGGGAGGCACCCACTGAGCAGCTGCTTCTGTACTGCAGTAAAACGTGTAGGAGTCATTTTAACACGAGAAACGCAAGGTTTATGCTACTACCTAGAACCGCCAGCAGTCATTTTGACGGGTACATTTTAAACAGCTTCGATATGAAAATGAAACACAAACATCGTATTTAAATGAAAAAATAAATATAAAAGCTTTATTTTCAAAATTAGCACATAAAAATGAAAAAATGAAAAATGAAAAACTATAATAAAACATTTGAAAATAAAATATTGTGTAAACCGCTGTAAACTGGAATATGTACATACAAAATTGTAAAAACAAAGTAATTATTTATGGAAAAAAATAACATAAAAAAGAAAATAACTCAATTCCAATTGTGTAACGGGAATGTGCATTCAGGGAAACATACTTTAAAGTAGCCCCCATATTATCACAATCCACACAGATGTAACGCTTATCAACTTGTCATGTGCATTTACCACATACTGCTCTTTCACACTGGGCCCAGATATCAGAAATGTTATTTAGTAACCTGGCATTGTTTTCTGTTGCGTGTGTCACTTGATGCTCACTGTATCCAGGTTGAGCTGCGTTTCCCTGCTGCTTTGCAGTTTTCTGATCGAAATATTTCTGCCAAAGCTCCGTGGCTCACATCAAGATGAAATCTCTCCTACTGATATTTTCTCTGGTGCATTCCTTGTAGAAAACTAAGGAATTGATGGTTGCCATATCCAGTACATTGTAAAACACAGCAGCTGGACACTGGTGATTGATTTAACTGAGTACTAAGTTTTGCGCAGATGGTGGAAACTCTCTTCTCGCTTTGTTTCCTGTTCCAAACAGGCTGTTTTTTTTTTTCTTCAACTGTG
This sequence comes from Acipenser ruthenus, assembly GCF_902713425.1. Classification (NCBI taxonomy): domain Eukaryota; kingdom Metazoa; phylum Chordata; class Actinopteri; order Acipenseriformes; family Acipenseridae; genus Acipenser; species Acipenser ruthenus. The sequence continues at coordinate 47,234,570 of NC_081191.1, read as the reverse complement.
TTGCTAATTACAGTGAAATAGAAAAAAATGTCATTGGTATCATTCATCCCTTTTCCTAAGCACGGTTACATCAGCCTAAGTACCACATTGTCACCCAGTCTCTGACCAGCTGGGCGAGTTTCATCTTTGCACACGTAGGGGTAGGGTCAGCTGCCAGCCAAAACTTGATCCCAAATTTGACAGATTTGTTTGACATGTATTGTGTCCAGTGACACCGTGCTTTTATCAGAAACAGCTGTGTGTCCATGTAATGTTTTCTGTTTAGCTTGAAACAGGCAATGCTGTTTTCAAATTTCCAATGCCAAGGCAAATATATCTGTAGTTTTTCTCAAATCAAAATGCAAAAATATCAAGATTTCTCGAAAAATTCTTGTAACAGTAATATTATAAAACAGCAGACAATGCTCATGTAGACAGCCAGACGACAGTTCTCCACGGAATTGATAGGATTACAATAGATATTTGGATAACACATATCTAGATTTCAAGAGCAATATTTTATTCAAATACATACTGCTGTAAACTCAGTGGAGGTAGAGATAACAAACTGGCTTGTATACATATAAAAAATAGTGTATTGTAGGTTATATTAACAATAAAAGCATGTATTGTAATAAGCTGTCAAAATGACGGCTTTTGGCAGTTCTAGGTAGAAGTGCTTACAACTTTTTAAAATTTTTGCGATTCTAAATTCCAAACGCCGTCAGGGTATTTAATACATGTATTTAAAAAAGTCAAGAACAGACAACTGCGGATCTTTAACACAGACAGAGTAATTTAAATTTTAAAAGTGAAAGCTGTCAAAATGACTGCCTTGGTGGTTCTAGTGTTAACGGGGTAATGTGATCACAAATGTGATCATTAATTGCTTATGTTAAAGTAATGTGTCTCTAAATAACGGCAACATTATAAATGATATATTATTTTTACTAATGTTTATTGGGGGTCGCAAAGGTACAGCAGCACTGTCAGGATGTGGAGGGTGATGTGGTGTAGGTGCAGTCCAAACAAACAAAAGGTCTCAAAGTACGTTTTTAACCCGCAGGGCCTTTTAATATTTGAGGCAAGTTATTTCACAAAGTTACAAAACAAAAATGTCCATACCAACAGGTACGCAAAGCTAATAATAAGTGCGGGTTCAGACGGGCGTGATGGGGTAGTGAGGTAGGATTGGGTGTGAGGTAGGGTTGTGCCTCTTGGTTCCAGCTGCAGTGGTTGTCCGTATATTTCAATCCCAGCTCCAAGGGCTCCTGCTGCCATCTGTGAACAAAGAAAACAGCTTCCAGCCTGTTATGCACCAACCTCCCAAAGGACAAGAGAAGTATTCAGCAAAACTGTGTTCCCTAAATACTACCAGACTCCTCCCTGTGACAGCGTGTCACAGCCTCCATTCCAATCGCTGCAAACAACACAGCTGATCACAGTAAAGAAATCCGGGTTCTCCACAGATTTGCCCCACAGAAAGATGGCCGACTTCCGGTCTAACTTCCGCCCCTACGGTGACCTTTGAACCGGTGCATCTCCTGTTGGGGATACCTCTAGCCTTGCCTAGCGCCCTCTCAGGTCGGGAGGGAGATTTGCAGCTCAGATTCATTTTCTCCTTGTCACAAGCACAAATAAGTGGCAGAGCAGCAAGTCCGCTGCCGAGACTCAAATTGAAAGCGCATCACTTATTCCCACCCCTGTAACTCCCAAAACCACACATGATATGTTAGTAATTCAAAGTGATATGTCCTCCTGACACATACCACTAACCACTTGTGTATGTTCTGCGAAATTGTTAGGTGGTTAGGCTTCTAATTACTGGCCCAAAAATGTTCAATATAGATTTCTAATGTCCCGATTTATTGCCAATTGGATCTGCAGAAAACCTTAAAGGGTATGTAACAAGGGCGAGCCTGTCACTGGCTTCTCGGCACATCAGTGTCACTGCAGGATTAGCTTGGACGCTCTGTGGGAGATGCGTTCCTAGGCACCCGATTGACAGAGAGGCTCATTAGTGGGGTTTGGTTGACTGGGAGTCCTTGAATGGCTGGAGTGGTGTATCCCAGGGAGCACCCAACCAGTTAAAAAGAAACTGCGCTACACACCCGTGTTCTTCTGGGTCCAGCCAAATGGTGGATAGCGTGCTTGAGAGCGAGAGACAGAGAAGGAAGCAACTGGCTGAAAAGCAGTAGGAAATAAATATTTGCACTCAGGAGAGCGTATCTACAAAAGCAAGTAAGCCACAGATAATTTTATAATCGGCGTTGTCAAATCCAACGTTGTGTGTGTGTTCTCACTCCCAGTGAACAACCCACAACCCCTTTTGCACATAGTGGCAGTGATGGGATTCACTGGCCCTGCTGAATCAAGACATTGCTACCAGGCAAAATGGACACAGTACAGTTTACCACAATGATGCACATGCAGTACAACAACCGGGTACCTGACTGGAGACTACAGCACCCTTCTAAAATGACTGATGATCATGACCCGGAACCATACATGCAATTATTTGAGGTCATGGCTACCAGTGGCAACTGGCCCCAAGACCAATGGGCCAACTACTTGATTCCCCAACTCACAGAAGCGGCACAGGCAGCTGCTCCAGCATTGAGTTCTTATGAGATACTGCACTACCCCACGCTCAAGGCTGCCATCCTGGACTGTGTAGCGGAAATTCCAGAGGGATATAGCAAGCAGTTCTGGGAGCGGAGCTTTACTACGGGTGAGCGACCCTGACCGTCCACCAATTATGGGACCTGGCCATGTGCTGTGGCATGGCTGAGGGAGATCCCATCCTGGGAGCGGTAGCGAAGTGGGTGTCCCCATGGGTTGCTGCTGCACTGGACCGGGGGGGCTCACAGGGTCACGACCCCGCAGAGCTCCATTGTTAGCTTCATCATTTAAATCCTTTGCTGAAGCTTCAGTATTTGAATCAGAACCATTGCGTTGTTGGTTGTGCCACGAGGTGGGACATCTCGTCCGGGACTGCCTTACCATGGATTGTGATTTCGCCCAATCGGATCGGCACAACCAATAATCGTTAAGAGAAAACCGTAACAAAACAATTTTGATGCAAATTCGATCCGCTTTTATTGTGCCTGAAAAACACAAGCCAAGTTAGTAGAAACAATTGGGTCACCTTGACCCCCACCATTTTTACAGTTGTGCCTATTTGCTTATTTGCAAGGTTGTCCCAATGGTTTCTTGAAACTTGGCTTGTGTTTTTGATATCTCCACCTTAAATGGCTGCACACTTTTGATAACTTGGTGTTTTTTTCACATTTCCAATGTGTTTTTGTTTCAGATATCACTTATTTGTTCACTTAATGGAAAATAACACACACACACACACACACACACATTATGTGAATAGCAAAATTGTTCTACCTGTGTTGATGCAATGTATTGCCTTGCCATTTGGATAGGGTAAATGTTAAATAATAGTGTAGTCTGTTGAAAGGGTTAAGATGTGAATCTGTGTAGCATAGCAGTTATGTAGTTGGAGTGAAAGTATGACTAGTAAGGGTTAAAATCCTGGTAGTGGAAACACCTGGGTAAATGAGGGACACCAAGTATACTGAAAGCAAATAACATCCCAGCATACTTAGGGTCATGTATAAAAATGCTGGACAGGCCTGGTTGCCTATAATTATGGCTAACATGGCTGCAAAAAGAGACCTCAGTGACTTTGAAAGAGGGGTGATTGTTGGGGCGCGTTTGGCAGGAGCTTCAGTGACCAAGACAGCTCAACTTGCTGATGTATCTCGAGCACCGGTGTCTAAGGTGATGTCGGCATGGAACTCCGAGAGAAAGACATCAACAGCAAAGGGCAACAGTGGGCAGAAGTGCATACTCCAGGATTGTGATATATGTGCATTAATATGAAGTGCAAGGCAAAACAGACGAGCAACTGCAAATCAATTGACTGTAAATTGCAACATGGGGCGCGAGCAGACAGTTTCATCAAAAACGGTCCGCCGAGAACTCCACAGAGCGGGATACCATAGTGGTCCAACACCCTATAAAGTGACTTTACATTGCATAGCAGATGTTAATAAAATAAACTTTATTCTTGCATTTTCATATCAGAATAGTATTTTACTAACGCGTTTCGACAAACACATGTCTTCATCAGAGTAAAGTAAAATCCAACAGACAATGTGTTCCGAATGTCGGTGTTTCTATTTAAGAAAAAATGTAAACACAAAATTCTTGGTAAACATTGCTAAAAAAATTGTGAAAACTGACAGTGTCATTGTTTAGAATTTTGGATGACATGCAACAACGGTAACAAAAGAAATGCAACATATCAATGAATCAACAACGAATCAAGTGCAATAGATATCAACACAGCTAAAGTTTGTTGCAAGGTTAAATTTATTATGATACTGATGTTCACCGAATTGTAAATATTAAGGATTTGCGCTGATTTACTGTAGGTTCAGCTGTATTTTGTTTTTATTCTTTGAAGTGTTTAAGTTTTAGGCTGTTAAGATGTTTTTATTTATTTTCTGTATCCAGTTATGATAGATGTTATTTCTGCTCTTGTTATATATGTAAATAGCTGATATATGGATCTATTCAGAGAAAGACAAATCTCCTCACGTCTGAAACTTGTATCTATCTATCTATCTATATATATATATATATATATATATATATATAGATATAATATATATATACACACTACCGGTCAAAAATTTTAGAACACCTCCATTTTTCCAGTTTTTATTGAAATTTACGCAGTTTAATGTCTCAATGTACTCTGAAATTAAAGCATAGAACAAATAAACAATTGGAGATAAAAAAGAAATCATGGAATCGTTTTGTTTAACAAAATTTAATCTAAATTTTTGACTCATCAAAGTAGCCACCTTTTGCAGATATAACAGCCGAACACACTCGTGGAATTCTTTCTACAATGGAAATCAAATATTGTTCGGAAAGTTCTTCCCAACACTGTTGCAGAAGTTCCCACAAATGTGTTGCACTTGTAGGTTGCTTTGCTTTCACCCTTCTGTCCAGTTCATCCCAAACCAGCTCGATGGGGTTTAAGTCTGGAGACTGTGCTGGCCATTCCATGATTTGAAGCCTACCGTCTTGTTCTTTTCTTCTAAGGTAGTTCTGACATAGCCTGGAGGTATGTTTTGGGTCATTATCTTGCTGTAGGATGAACCCCTGACCAACTAGGCGTATACCAGAGGGTATTGCATGGCGCTGCAAAATGCTGTGGTAGCAGTATTGGTTCAGGGTGCCACTCACTCTGTGCAAGTCGCCAACTCTGGATCCAGCAAAAGAGCCCCAGACCATCACGCTTCCTCCTCCATGTTTGACAGTTGGTGTCACACACCGAGGAACCATCCTTTCGCCTACTCGACGGCGTACAAAAACCCTGCGTGATGAACCGAAGATTTCAAATTTTGATTCATCGGTCCATAAGACCTTCTTCCAGTCTTCAGTAGTCCACTGGCGGTGCTTCATGGCCCAGGCAAGCCTCTTTTTCTTATTTTGCCATCTTAGCAATGGCTTTCTTACTGCCACTCGACCTGTCAAACCTGCAGCTCGAAGTCTTCTCTTCACAGTTGAAACTGAGACTTGCTTACTTCGACCAGTGTTAAGCTGTGCTTGAAGCTGTTGTCCTGTGAGCCGCCTATCACACAAGCTGTTGACTCTCAGAAACTTGTCTTCTGATTCTGTTGTGGCTTTGAGTCTGCCAGACCTCTTCCTGTCAGAGTTTCCTCCAGTTTCCAAGTTCCTTTTGATGGTGTAGGAAACTGTACTCACTGACACCTTGGCTTTCTTTGCAATTTCTCTAAAGGAAAGACCTACACTTTTAAGGGTTATAATGGTCTGTCTGTCTTCCTTTGTTAATTGCCTTTTTCTCGCCATTATGGGAGCAATATACTTCTTCCTGCAGTACAATACTGTCCAAATAATGCTTAAGAGGGTGTAGTAACACAGTCTGTTCCAACACTGCTTTTATACAGACAGAGGGTTTGTAAATAATCAACAAAAGTTGGGACACCTGTTGGAATTGTTAGCATCAACTTTCAAGGCATAATTTACTTCCATTGCTGCAGAACAGCTGTAAGTTGTTAACCCATTACTTGTTCCCTGAAAAAGGCCTTTTTGTATAACTCTGAAATGTACATTATTTTTCAGTTTTTGGTAACCTAAACTTTTTTTTTTTAAACCTCTGGCAGTTTACCGCTTACCTTTGTACCATTTCAGGTTATTCACTGGACTTGAACTGCTTAAATTTCAATAAAAACTGGAAAAATGGGGGTGTTCTAAAACTTTTGACCAGTAGTGTATATATATATATATATATATATATATATATATATATATATATATATATATATATATATATACAGTGCTGTGAAAAAGTATTTGCCCCGTCTGATTTTCTGCATTTTTGCATATTTTTGACACTGAATGTTATCAGATCTTCAATCAAAACCTAATATTAGATAAAAGGGACCCTGAGTAAACAAATAACACAAAAATGTGATACATATTTCATTTATTTATTAAAGAAAGTTATGCAACACCCAATGCCCCAGTGTGAAAAGGTAACTTTTAGATTTAGCCCCCTTAGACTCAATAACTGCAACCAAACGCTTCCTGTAGTTATTGATTAGTCTCTCACAGAGCCATGGAGGAATTTTGGCCCACTCTTCCATGCAGAACTGCTTCAACTCAGTGACATTTGTGGGTTTTCGAGCATGAACTGCTCATTTCAGGACCTGCAACAACATCTCAATGGGGTTTAGGTCTGGACTTTGACTAGGTCATTCCAAAACTTTAAATTTCTTGTTCTTCAACCATTCTCATGTAGACCTGCTTGTGTGTTTCGGATCATTGTCTTGCTGCATGACCCAGCTGCGCTTCAGCTTCAGCTCACGGACGGATGGCCTGACATTCTCCTGTAGAATTCTCTGATACAGAGCAGAATTCATGGTTCCTTCAATGATGGCAAGGCGTCCAGGTCCTGATGCAGCAAAGCATCCCCAAACCATGACACTACCACCACCATGCTTGACTGTTGGTATGAGGTTCTGTGGCAATGTGCCCCGCCCCTGTGTGCATGTGTGTGTTATATGGTGTATGTTGCGTGTGTTAATGTTGGTGTATAGAGATTGGTACACAGGATATAAACGGGTCTGTGTTTCACGTGTGATTTAAATGATATATTTGTATTTAGGCACGGGATTGCACGTCACTGCACGTGCATTTAAAGTATAGTATGTGAGCACGGGGTTGCACAGAATTAATTCACGTGCTGGGATTCAAGTGAATAATTAATTAGTAATTGAATCCCAGCACAACAGTATATATAGATGCACATTTCTTTCACTCGGGGTTGGGTGTTCGAGAGTGGAGAACGGGTGAGAGAGAAGGAGAAATAAATCTAAAAGTTAGTTTAAATATCAATTGCTATTACGTGCTGGTAGGACTAGCACAATACTGTGTCTTGTTTGTGTGTCTGTCTGTTTACTGTATAGTCCGTTTTGTTTGTCTCTTTATTTTGGCGTGAAGTGCCGTGTCCTGTGTTCTGTTTGTTAAACCTTTTTATTTATGTGTTATTAAACGCTGAGTGCAACCATCGCACTCAGTTTCTCTCATCATCACCGTCTGTCTGTGTGTTTCTCTCTCTGGTCTGAGTTCCTCCCTGCAGCCAGCCTGTCACAGATTCTTACTGTGGAATGCAGTGTTTGGTTTTCGCCAGACATAACATGGCCCATGTCGGCCAAAAAGTTCCACTTTTGACTCATCTGTCCATAGAACGTTGTTCCAGAACTCTTGAAGATCATCCAGGTGCTTTTTGGCAAACTTGAGACGTGCAATCATGTTCTTCTTAGTGAGCAATGGTTTCCGCCTTGCTACTCTGCCATGAATCCCATTTTTGCCCAGTGTCTTTCTGATGGTGGAGTCATGAACACCAACCTTAGCCAAGGCGAGAGAGGCCTACAGATCCCTGGATGTTGTTCTAGGGTTCTTTGTGACTTCCTGGACGATTTTACGCCTTGCTCTTGGAGAGATTTTGGCAGGACGGCAACTCCTGTGAAGATTCACTACTGTCCTAAACTTTCTCCATTTGGACAATATGGCTCTGACTGTGGTTCAGTGGAGCCCCAGAGCCTTAGAAATGGCTTTGCAACCCTTTCCAGACTGATAGGCATCAGGAATTTCTTTTGTTCATGGCATGATGTGCCTCTAGAACCTGTGTGCTGACAAATTCACTCTGATGGTAAGGGCCAAAGTTAGTCAGATTTATATTGGACAGGGCTGGCCCAAATCAGGCCAGGTTGTTAACCAAAGTACTCAAACAGCTGACCCTAATTATCCCTTTAATTGGGTTGAGTTAACTAGGGGGGGGGGGCAATAACTTTTTCACACCTGAAGATTGCATATTTGATTAACTTGCACACCAAACAAATGAACGAAGCACTGTGGCAGGATGGCTTGCAGTGGTGAGGTGTGGTCACATCATGGACAAGGAAGTAACTGAATCAAAACAACAGAACAAATGACTAGTAAGGGTTAAAATCCTGGTAGTGGAAACACCTGGGTAAATGAGGGACACCATGTATACTGAAAGCAAGGGCTTCCACACAGGTGTGTCTCATGCGTTAATTAAGCAAATAACATCCCAGCATACTTAGCGTCATGTAAAAAAATGCTGGACAGGCCTGGGTGCCTATAATTATGGCTAGCATGGCTGCAAAAAGAGACCTCAGTGACTTTGAAAGAGGGGTGATTGTTGGGGCACAGATGGGTGGGTGAAATGGAACGCAACGGCGTTCAGCTGAATTTATTAACAAACAAAACAAAAGATTTAAACAAAACAACAAAACAGAAACCAAAGGGCACGAGGGCCAAACGAATAAACAGACAAACAAGTAAGTGTCGTGCTGGATTAGCAATTGTTATATTCTGTCTGTCTCTCTCTATATTTTCCTACAGCGAAATTGCTGCGGGGGGAGCTGGTCTCCTGACCTCCCCCCCTTCTTCATGGCTGGCAGCTGCCCTTCATGGGGCTCCAGCCACAGTATTTCCTGCCGCATGGTAGGACTGGTAGCGACCCCAGGCAAAACAGGACCCTCGGGAGGCGAACTCGGGAGGGTAGCCCCTGGCCATGGAGGCGGCAGCGGGAGCTCCACTTCTCCCTCGTACCCTGTAACTGGTGGCTCTCCAGGAGATGCGGAGCAACAGGCAACCCCAGGCGATGCGGAGCAACAGGCAGCCCCAGGCAATACGAAGCAGGCATCCTTGGGCGGTGCGAGGCAGGGCAGGAGCAGTCCTGCCCATGATGGTGGATGTGGAACCAGCAGGTATTCACCCTCTGCTGGTGGAGCTGGGAGCGGCAAGCAGTCCTCCCACGGCGGTTGAGGCAGAACCAGCAGGCATTCACCCTCCGCTGGTGGAGCTGGGAGGGGCAAGCAGTCTTCCCACGGCGGTTGAGGCAGAACCAGCAGGCATTCACCCTCTGCTGGTGGAGGTGGGAGGGGCAAGCTGTCCTCCCACGGCGGCTGAGATGGAACCAGCAGGCATTCACCCTCTGCTGGTGGAGGTGGTGGAGGCAGAGGCAGCTCCTGCTGCCCTGCTCCTGGCGGTGAAGGTGGAGGAGGCAGAGGCAGCTCTTGCTGCTCTGCTCCTGGCGGTGAAGGTGGAGGAGGCAGAGGCAGCTCTTGCTGCTCTGCTCCTGGTGGTGGAGGCAGAGGCAGCAGGTATTCTTCCTCTGCTGCTGGAGGCCTGGGCGCTAGATGTACGGGCTCCCCCCCTCTGGGCGCTGGATGCATGAGCTCCCCCCCTTTGGGCGCTGGATGCACGGACTCCCCCCCTCTAGGCACTGGATGCACAGGCTCCCCCTCTCTGGGCACTGGATGCACGGGCTCCCCCCCTCTGGGCGCTGGATGCACAGACTCCCCACTCTGGGTGCTGGATGCACAGGCTCCCCCCTTCTGGGCGCTGGATGCACAGGCTCCCCCCCTCTGGGCGCTGGATGCACGAGCTCCCTCCCTCTGGACGCTGGATGCACGGGCTCCCCCCTTCTGGGCACTGGATGCTCGCGCTCCCCCCTTCTGGGCGCTGGATGCTCACGCTCCCCCTTCTGGGCGCTGGGTGCTCAGGCTCCCCCCCTCTGAGCGCTAGTTCCTCCTCTTCATAATAGCAGAATGGACAGTTGGCAAATCGATGCTTCTGGTCGCAGAGGGGGCACACCTCCGATGGCTGGCTATATCTCCCTGGGTTTCAGGCCATTAGGAGACACTCCTCCCTGTCCTTCACCTCTCGGTCTTCCTTCCATCCCATTTTTTTTTCCCCTTCACAAAAAAACACTTTTTGAAAAAAACAAACACAAAAAAAACCTCCATTTGCTGTTCCTGGTCTGGCTCCTGGAGGCGTTGTTTGTCCCACGCATGACACCATATGTGGCAGGATGGCTTGCAGTGGTGAGGTGTGGTGATGTCACGGACCAGGAAGTAACTGAATCAAAACAACAGATGGGCGGGTGAAACGGAACGCAACTGCGTTCAGCTGAATTTATTAACAAACAAAACAAAAGATTTAAACAAAACAGAAACCAAAGGGCACAAGGGCCAAACGGATAAACAGACAAACAAGTAAGTGTCGTGCTGGCTAATCCAGCACGTTTTAGCAATTGTTATATTCTGTCTGTCTCTCTCTATCTGCCCGTATCTCCTCTCTGTACACTCCACCCTGCAGCACGGACAGGCCACAGTCTGCACGTGGTAAGGATGCGCGACTGTCTGCTAGTTAAATAATCAGTAGCTGATCAGCCACGCATCCTCACAGGGTTTTTAAATATAAATAATAACAATACCAAAAGACGCGCCGCAAACAAATACAAATAATAATAAATAGGGGCGGGACACTCCGCCACAAGCACCAAACTTTGGTGTCATTTTTTTCTCTCAGACTCCCTCTGTATACTACTACAACCCACAAAAAAATCTGACCAAATACAATGTGAAAAATGTGCAAAAATGCAGAAAATCAGACATGGGGCAAATACTTTTTCATGGCACTATATATATATGGGTAACAGTGCAAAAATAAAATGAATAATAATACTGTAGAAAATGCAGTGACTCCTTTTGCCATGTGAAACAGTGTAGTTCATACAAGAAAGCCAATGTTGTGGATTCCAGTATTAGAGTTTGGAGAAATATGGCTTGTGGAAGGTCTACTGTATTCTGAGTTAGTTTTATTTAGAACACTGGTGAAATAATGAGCTTGACAGCAAAGATTGTGGGAATGCAGTAACTGAACATGTTACCAATCACAATGACTTCCATATGGCCAGTCTTCGGGGAGAATTTGTCATGTGCTTAGTGATGTCATTGCCCATGTCATTGATGATGTCATATGTGATGTCAAGTGTGACAGGAAACATACACATAAGGGTGCAGAGTTAAGGTTGCGTGGCTACCTTAACTTGCAATTTCCTAAACTTCTGGATATTTGCAAACAAACCTTAACATCACTTTAACAACGTTTTTGCCGTTGAATTTCCATAGTTTTGAAGAGGGCATCTTGGAAAATCAAACAACCAACAAGAAGTATGTAAAGATTTTTTTTAAAAGCCAGGTTTATTGAGGCAAAATCAAATGTTGTTAATCCCTGCCCCTGAGGCTAGAGGAGGGGGGAAAGCAAAGACTGTCCCTGGAGGCTGGAGAGGTGGGGACAGCAACGGCTGCCCTGGTTGCTGTAAAGGTGGGGACAGCAAGGACTGTACCTGAGGCTGAGGACGTGGAAGCAGCAATGGCTGTACCAAGGCTGGAGAGGTGGGGAAAGCAACGGCTGACTTGGAGGCTGGAGAGTTGGGGACAGTAACGTCTGTACCTGAGGCTGCAGATGTGGCGACAGCAGCAGCTGTACCTGAGGCTGGAGATGTGGCGACAGCAACGGCTGTACCTGAGGCTGGAGAGGTGGGGAAAGCAACGGCTGACTTGGAGGCTGGAGAGTTGGGGACAGTAATGGCTGTACCTGAGTTTGCAGATGTGGCGACAGCAAAAGCTGTACATGAAGCTGGAGATGTGGCGACAGCAAATGCTGCCTTGGACGCTGAAGAGGTGGAAACAGCAACGGCTCTATGTGAGGTTGGAGAGGTAGGGACAGCAATGGCTCTGAGGCTGGAAAGGTGGGGAAAGCAAGGGCTGTACCTGAGGCTGAAGAGCTGGTGACATTATTTGAACAGTACTGCTGGGGAGCAGTTATTCTTCATGTTGTGTGGCTGTGTCCACTCTCTCTAGAAAGATCATGTAAGAATCCTGCAGGTTTTTAGGCAGACGGATGCGTTGTGTGCATTGTGTACATTCAAACCATTGCTCATCTTTTCGCACCCAGGCAACATAGTGACCATGGCTGATGGTTTTCCCTTTGTGGAAGGGGTTGTTCTTGCACTGAATAAATTTCAGTATTGCATGAAATCTATGATGGAAATGCTTGGCCACAGTGACAGGATCCATAGAGCAAAGTTCTCCAACTGTCATGCGAGCTAATCCTAGAAGATCATTGTTTGGCCATTTCAACAGCTCAGTCAGTTCTTCCCAGCTGTATTCTGCACAACTTAGTCACAAACCATGTTGGAGGTCCAAAGTTACGCAACATGAACATGTCATCAGAGTTTCGCCTGTACCAGTACTCACATGTACCACACATGTTGACCAGAATGCAGTCCAAATTAATCTCCAATGACTGATCTTTGGAAGCGATTTTGTCCAATAACTGTGCCAAAGTATGGTTAAGGAACAGTGTACTTGTCTTCAATGTGTGAGCAATGCTGTAGGATAACGCCCACAGAAGATGGAAGAGGTACTGTATATTTCTCCGAAAAGCAGCAACTGATGAATTCAATCTGGCTGCCCGATACTCCATCCCAGATATTTTCACTCTTCTGTCATCTAGTCGACCACCAGTTCTTTTTGGAAAGAGACCTGGAAAACATTGTGCTTCCACAGTCTTTTTTCCAGATACTCAAGGGGATTTCTTTCACCTGCTTCAACTGGTACAAATCATTGTTACCACCAATTGGATCTTTACCGTGTAATGGATGGATTGTATATTGTTCATACACATTTTCCATGGTGGTAACCTCTACTTTCTCAAGCATTGCCTCTTGCCGAGTCTCAGTTACATTTGCCACTGGTAGTTGAACATGCTGATCAATGTTGATGTCAGTATAGAATGGGTTTATGCCTTTTAGCTGCTGCAGGGCTGAACGTACTTTCTGCAGATTAACCAAGTCCTGCCAAATTTGCTTTTTTCTTTTTCCTTTTCTAGTGTGCAGTCCATTCCTAGTGCATAGACATTTTCTACCAAAGGCAGTGGCAGATAAACAATTTTTCCTTTTAAAGCTCTTATTAACTCTTTGGATGGCAACCTTCCTTGTTTTGTCTGCAGCCGAACTACAGTTTGAAATGGGCGCACAGTTTGAATGATGATACTCTCAAACAAATTCAGATCATTTATCTCAGCAGGTATTTCATCTGGTAACATGCCATTGAGAGCACTTCATGGTGGCACCTGATTGGCATTTAATTTCTTGTGGCAGTAGTGACATACAGTAAGATTAGTTGAAAAGTTGACGTACCCTGTTTCTCATGCACGTGTTGTGCACTGCTAGCATTCGGAAGTGGTGAAAACTACTGTTCACCTGCCGGCTCCCAAACAAGCCATTGAATGTCCCTGTAACTGGGAAAGTTCCCGAACTGGACATGTGTCCATTCTCTGTAGCAATTTAATGTGTTGTTGTAAACTACACCAGCTGAACTTTCGTAAGAATTGCACTACTGCTCTTAATGATTCCTCTTTAATGTTACAGAGAGCATGGCATTGCCATTGTTCTCCTGGAATCCTGCCTCCCTGCACCATATCTTCTGGTAGTATTTCATTGTTCAGGTGTTCAGTAGGTGTAACTTGTAATGTGTAATGTATCAACCCACTCTCATCTATTGCTACTGTTGTGCCAGACAGTACATAATAGTATGTCTCTATTTGATTTGTATGGAGCCATTCACCACCAATTAAGGTATTGTCGTAGTAATATTATTATGGTGTGGCGGAGTGTCCCGCCCCTATTTATTATTATTTGTATTTTTGTTTGAGGCGCAGTTAAAATGCGTGACTGATCAGCTACTGATTATTTAACTAGCTGACAGTCCGTGACGTCACCACACCTCACCACTGCAAGCCATCTTGCCACATATGGGTACCAAGTTTTTTCATTACCTGTGAAATAAACTTTACCAAATCAATAATTTCTTTCTTCACATGCATAAATAGTCTTTTCTTAATAACTAGTACTTATGCTACTAATCTTGAATCAGAGACAATTTTTTTTTCTTTTCACAAAGCACAATCCTTGTCACTATACCGGCAGCAAATGCCTTTTGATATACTGCTTTGAAATGCCGTGCTCTTCTTGCTCCAAATTGTTGTAAAGTATAATGTGTAGTATGTGTAGTACCCTGCTGTCCAGTTCTTCGTGCTTTTGTTTTTGATTTTTTAATCCTACTCTCTCTTTGTTTCTGTGCAAGCTGTTCTTTGTGTCCCTCATAGTACCTTTGATTTCGGGCTTGCCTTTTCTTTTCTGGTGTTTTACCTAATACCTTCTTGCATCCATATTGGATTTGCCGTCGCTTCTTCTCTCTTCTGTCTGTCAGGCGCATCTTTCAAGTCCTGTCAGTTCTTACCTGAATTAGATAGGAGATATTTGGATCAACCACCAAAGGAAAAAGAGGCTTCTGAAATGTAATAAATAGAATTCTGTATAGCAGTGGCGACGCGTAGGGGGGGCACGCCTGGTCACGTGCCCCCCCAGATTTCCAGACTTCTGCCAGGTTTTATTATTAATATATATATACATATATAATATTTTTTTGTTTTGTTTTAATGTTTTTCGTAAGTGGGTAGAGAATGTGTGAGTGCGCAGTAGTTTATTTCAGACTTTCAAACCTTATTAACATAACCACACCGTTATATTTGTTCTCGCGAGAACGAGTGTCTGACCGTTCACCGTTATACTTGTTCTCGTGAGAGACACTTTTTCAGTCAGCGCGGCATTCGAAAATATGTTAAAATGGCAAAAAGACAGCTAAGTTTGGAGTTTTTTTACAACAAAAAATCTAAACCACCAACGCCAGAGAAATCAACAGAAACTGAACCTGACTCTTCTGTAGTTCAGAATGTTAGCAGCAACGAGAGTGACGATACCATTTCAAACGCTCTGGTTAGTGCGGGTGTAACTGTCGAGTCTGTCGATAAAAGAGACCCTTGCCTTGGACCGGATGCAGCTTTGGAATATATCGAAGAAGGCCCGTATCAGCCAGTAATTGATTTTCCAGCCAGTGCCTGTGGGATCAAAACCAGAAAATTCAGGCAAGTGTGGTACAATGAGTATAAATGGCTTGAATACAGTGTACGTGATGACAGAGCTTTCTGCTTTTGCTGTCGAGCATTTGGCAATGGGCCAAACAGTGACCTGGCATTTCGAGTTACTGGTTTTAAAACATGGAAGAAAGCAAATGAAAGATTTCGGGAACATTCAAAGTGTGAAGCTCATCTAGAGGCCGTTGCTAAATGGAAGGGTAGGCTGCAGTCCTGTAAAACAGGGAGTGTTGCGTCCCAGCTTGATAGTCAAAAGAAAAAAAGAGTGGCGGACAACAGAGCATATTTAGAAACTGTAATAGAGAGTACTTTATTTTGCGCTCGCCAGGGTATACCTTTGAGGGGACACGAAGAGGGAATGGATTCCACAAATCAAGGCAATTTGCGGGAATTGATGAAACTGCGTAGTACAGACAACGAACTGATTCAACGATTTATGGTTAACCGAGAGAAATACTGCACCTACCTTCACAGCTCGTGTCAGAATGAAATAATCGAAATCATGGCTTCACAAGTAACAGATTCAATCGTAAATGAAGTAAAAAAAGCTGAAGTGTTTTCCATCATTGCAGACGAAACAATGGATCTGTCAAGACACGAGCAAGTTGCTCTCATAGTGCGCTACGTAAACCAGTCATTTGAAATACAGGAGCGGTTTATTGGCTTCTACAGGACGCTGCAGTCGGACGGGGCTTCACTTGCCACACTGATCAAGAGTACATTATCAGCCTTGGGACTTGATATTTCAGCTCTAAGAGGTCAATGTTATGATGGAGCCGCCAACATGAGAGGACCCTACAAAGGTGTGGCCACACGGATACTTAGCGAAAATCCTCTAGCTTACTATGTTCACTGTTATGCTCATATATTAAATCTGTGCGTAGTGGACATGGTTTCCTGCATTCCAGTTGTCCGAAATGCTTTCGGAATTCTCCAGGCTCTACGAAATTTCATTGAAGTAAGCTCAAAGAGACATGCTGTGTTTGAAAAAATTACGTCACAAAAAACGTATTCTGCGGGGCCAGCTACTCTTAAATCACTCAGCGACACTCGTTGGAACTGTCGAGTCGAGGCTATCAGAGCTGTATTGGAAAATTTTGATGAAATGGTTCAAGCTCTGAACGAAATTGCACATGGGGGTTCAAAAGCTGGAACTGAAGCTTATGCACTTCTCAGAAATGTGCAAGACTTCAATTTTCTGTACTGCATGTTTTTTATGCGGAGAGTGCTAATGCAAACAAACCACCTGTCCAAATTTCTTCAATCAAAAGACTTTACATATCAAACAGCAATGGCGATGGCTAAATCCACAGTGTCTGTACTAAAGGAAATGAGAAGTGATGATTTTGCATCCCAAACCTTTAATCACGTCAATGAACTGTGCCAGAAAAATGGTTATTCTGGCCCTTGTGTGCCACGCAAACCGGTTATTCCCACAAAACTGGGAGGAGGGGTAAAGTCCTCTTTTGAAAAGCCTGAGGACTACTACAGGACTGAAATACTGTACAGCACTCTGGATACCCTTATTGAGGAAGTAGAAGACCGCTTTTCCGAGAATGACCTGTTCATTTTCAAGTCCCTTGCAGACGTTCTCTCTTCTGAGAGCTCATCAGATGAAAGTGTTGGCGCTGTTTCCACCACTTACAGTATTGATCAAGAAGATCTGAACTCTGAAATCAATTTGTTTTCCCGGATGTTTAAAGATGGCATTGCTGACAAGAGTAATGAGGAAGAGGAGCGCACCCAGCTGGAAAAAAGACTGCGATTCTTTCGTGAAATGGCACTGCGTGACACCCTTCCAAATCTGTCCAAACTCTACGTGCTTTACTTAACTATCCCAGTGACTACAGCATCGGCTGAGAGAAGCTTTTCTTCTTTGCGGCAACTGAAAACTTACCTGAGGACGACAATGACAGATGCTCGTGTTTCTAACCTGGCAATACTACAGATTGAAAAAGGAGGACACGCTGTTAACATGCTGGACGTTGTAACAAGGTTTGCAAGCAGAAAGGACCGACGCCTACAATTCTTTTGACAAGGTAAGGTTTTTAAAGCATGTACATTTGTTATTGAATTTGTTATTGTCATTTACATGTGTTATTTTTTAGCTAATGGTTATTTGTCACAATAATAGGATTAGGTCATATGTTTGTTAAAGCATTTCGTATTGGGAGCCGCAAGGTGGCGTGGCTATGTTTATTATGAATGGAAAGTTAGCACGCCACAACCCAGGAAGTCGCTCTGTTTTCTTTCTGATTTAAGAACACCCGCTAGTCGTCTCATTACTGTGGTGCAGTCGTCGCTGTGTTATTTTTTGGAAAACTTGCTATGTGGTTAACAAATACCCGAGAGATTTGGGGTAATTAAAACTACTTTGTCTACTGACCCTGAACATTGCATACCACCAGGAACTTTAAATTGTGCCCCCCCACTATCAACAGTTACGCGTCGCCACTGCTGTATAGTGAGTTGGATATCTGAAAATGTATATAATAATCTGTGATATACTAAGAGTATTTATTAAATAATAGCAATGACTAATAGCAGTTACATGCATTTCTAAATTGAATTGATCAAAAGTTTATTCAATGTAATAAATGGGGGGGGGGGGTATCTCATGAATACAGATTCACATAGATAACACGGACATAAACAAACAAGATAGTTGCTTCTGCATCCAGCGCTCAAAGAATATCACAGACATTTGCAGAGCTTTCTTTAGATATTATAGTAATAAAATAATGACTTGGATCGCATTATTGAGGAGTTTGGTGATAAAAGGAGTGATCAGGAGATGATTTATCGGTATACACGACTATGAAGAGGTATGTGAAAAATACAGCGAACAAGGGGTGGGGCGGGGCTGGGGATGCAGTACTGAGTGTCCTGTTGATATGCAGTGCCTTTTAAACATGTTTTACTGTGAAAAAAATACTTTTAAACAGCGCGTCTAAAATAAACTGCGTGTGTGAAAATAAATTGGACCTGATGCGCCTGAGACGCGCTGAATAAAAGGACCGCTAAGGGTTAAAGTTGTAGACATAAACAATTACAATACGAATATTACTACAGTTGTATTGTCACTGTATTAATAATATACTGTATTGTAATGTTTTTCTTTTTTTTTACTGGCTTTAGTAAACTCGCTGCGAGTAATTTATTTTCTCAATTCAGGCTGATTGATTATCGTCATCAGTCATGTTTTGTACTTTCTAAAAAATATATTGTTATTCACCCATTTCATTAACAAAAGTTAAATAACTTTTTATTTTACTCGTGGATGTTCTACTGCTGTCTGATACATCCTTAATTCAGGGGTTTCTTAAATCAACACAAATAATTAATAATAGCTTTTACCCACCTGTCAGTAAATTACTTCGCGTTGTGAAGAAGGTCTCTTTCAAGATAAACGTTCTATAGCAGTTGAAGAACAACTTCGTGGACCAGCGCATGCTGTTAATTTAAAAAATCTCAAACTTCCTTTGGCAGTGATATACAGTAAACAAATAGCAGAAAGTTTAATGTATGTGCTTAAATATGGAATATATAACATGCATACATATAATAATTATTATTATTGATTTCTTAGCTGACGCCCTTATCCAGGGTGACTTACAATTGTTACAAGATGTCACATTATTTTTTTACATACAATTACCCATTTATACAGTTGGGTTTTTACTGGAGCAATCTAGGTAAAGTACCTTGCTCAAGGGTAAAGCAGCAGTGTCTCCTACCTGGGATTGAACCCATGACCCTCCGGTCAAGAGTCCAGAGCCCTAACCACTACTACACACTGCTGCCCAGATAGATAAAGAAAGAAATGTCTATGTATTGATTTATGTATTCATTTATTTCAATATTTATTAATGTATTTATTTGTTTATGTTTTACTTTTACCAAATATATAGGCTATCCTTCAGCATAACTAATTCTCAGAAATTAACGTTCCTTTTTGTCCAGTGGGGACCACAAATAGCGTTACTCTCATCAACCAGTATTGAGAGGAACCATACGTCCTTGCACCAACAGGGATCACAATGAGTGTTACACTGACAGGACACCAACATTTTTCAGAGATCAAGACAAAGATATTCTATTTAACAAAATACTCGACTCCGATTTGGGTTCCAAGGTGGACGCCGTGTGGTAAGCAGTGTTTTCTTTCGCTGAGGTACTACTTGCCCCTTGGCCCCAACAAATGATGATTTCTTGAGAAACCTATATTACAATTTATTTTTTACTTTTTTTTAGTTAACTTTTTGTATATTTCTTTATTCTGTGTGACATACTTTTTCATGAGCAATTCATGAAAACAAATCGCCACAGAAAAAAAGCTGTGCGACAGGCAGTTATGTATTCAGACGATTTACACAACTATGCTCACCCGAACAAATTCAATGTTCTAAAAGAAGAACAAGCAGATGCTATTCCATTACCTCCCGAGACTCCAAGTAAGGAACCGTTAGCAAAGAAATCAAAAATCCATGTGCAACAGGAGGCAGTGACGAATCACGATCTGCTGAATGCAATTACGGCTTTAACCAAAACATGTGAAAGCATGTGAAAGCACTGCAAACAGCCTCCTTGGAAAGTAAATTTACAGCTCAGAATACTATCATTGAGAAGTTGTCTTCCTCGTTGGAGTCTCTGGGTTCAGGATGTGGGAATGCATTTCACAAAGTGGATTTACTCGAGAAGGATATAACGGCTTTGAGGAATGAAAACATGTCTCTGAAATCTAGATGTACAGACAAGGTACAGAAGACGCTGGAATCTAAGAATTGCAGGGATCCCAGAAGTTGAAATGGAAGACATCAAAAAAAGGGTCATTGATCTCTGTTCTGAAATTTCCCTAGACATAGCTGGGAAATTGAATGTCTCTGTTGACATTGTACACAGATTAGGGCCGAAGAATCTTACTGGACAACCAAGAAGAGTTATTGTGCAATTTATATCCCGTACCTGCCATGATCAGGTCTGGAAGGATTCCAAAAACAGCCGCTTACTCAGACAACATTTTTGAGGACTTAACTTCAGAGGATAAAGAACTCAGACAGAAACTGTGGCCTTTGATTGAGAAAGCTAGGAAGGATGGCAAAAGAGCTGGCTTCAGAGGACGCTTTGACTTTATTGATGGGCTTTTTTGTTAGGAAGTTTCTGATGAGACTTAATATTTTCAGGGGTCATTATGGCATTCTCTTACGATTTAACCTAATCTAGTCTAATTACTATTTTTGCATATTGCTTCTTAGTAGAAAACAGAAGTAATCAAACATTCCGTTTCTGAATGTTCTTGTTTATCTTTAAATGTTAGGGGTATCTGGGATTTAACTAAAAGGAAAGATATTTTTTTTTATTTTGTAAAACAAGAAAAGCGGACTTATTATTACAGGAGACACACTCTTTTAATTCTGATGTGAAATTTTGGGAAAATCAATGGGGTGAAAAATGTTTCTTAGTCATGGTACTAATTGTTCTGCAGGTGTTGCAATTTTCTTAAACCCTAACTTTGAATGAGCTGTGGTAGAGTCATGGGCAGATGTTGAAGGTTGTTGTATTGTTGTAAGGTTGTTGGACGATTTCTATTTTATTATTACTAATTTTTATGACTTTAACAATTTGTCTCTTAACAATACTTTTTTTGACAATACTTCCAACAGTTTAATTCAGTTTCTTTCCCGTGTTCCCAATGCTTATTTGGTTATTGGAGGTGACTTTAATGAAGCACCTAATAATATCATCGACCGGTTTCCTTCACAATTGGGTCTGAGCAATAATATTTTAGATGTGTGCTGTAATTTTAATCTTACAGACGCATGGGGATTCTTTAATGAGAAGTGTATATCCTTTACTTGGTCAAACCGGTCTGGTTTAGCAAAATCCAGAACTGATCTTTGCTTAGTGTCTAAAAATTTAATTGCATACAGTGATAAAGTGTTGATTTTTTGCCCACAGGGGAAAATACAGCCCGTGAGCTTTTAGCTATTCATGATACCCCATTAAAAGTAATTTGTGGTATTGAAATTAAAGATAAAGTTAAATACCTTGGGATTCTAGTTAGTAAGGATAAACAGTGTAGCAATTCTCATAATTTTCAAGATAAATTTTAAAAAGCCAAATGTGTTTTTGATAACTGGTTGAGAAGATATCTATCTATTCATGGTAGCAGGCGCGGACTGGCCATCGGTAAGTACGGGAGAATCCCCGGTGGGCCTGTCTGTTTGGACCTGCATGGGCCGCTGGTCTACGTTTGATTTATAATTATTATTTTTCTTTTTCTTCCCATTACATGCTGGGAATGACGCTGTTATTAACTTGGCAGCCTCACTCTCTCGCTTGCACACACATCACCACACCAGTCATCTCTTGGGTAGATCCAATATCGCAATATCTAAGGGGGGGCGAGGAGTGGCCACTCCCTGATTGGACTTGCCCGGATTTTCTTAGAACGTGATTGGTCAGCCAGATTTCGTCTTTCGTTTGAACCTCTTGTATTGATAGTGGATGATAGTGATGGGCAGTTCGATTCTTTTTAGTGTCTCGATTCATTTGATTCAGTTCAGTTTGGTGAATCGATTCATTTCGTTCATTTGATTCAATGACACAAAACCAATCAATGTAGACCGCATTAAGATTGTTTATGTAGGTTTATTTGAACCGGAAAGAACGAGTCGTTCACGAACTGCACATCACAAAAGCTAGGGAGAATCTATATTTGGTTGACTGGGTTCATAAACATTAAATTAAATATAGTTTGACAAAAAATAATATATATTTAGAATCCTGGAGATAACATAACCGTTTGAACCATTAGCATTGTTTAGCCATCTGTATCAATCTAATTTAATTTAATCTTTAAAAAAAAAATAATAATAGTCAATTGCATTTCTTACGTGTTATTTATTCAGCACATAGCAAAACGCTGTTTGCCCAATTTGATTGACAGATCCATCCCTCCTTTCCATACACCGTCTGGATCATAGATATATGGTCAGAACAACAAGTGAGATGCCTGAGGAGGATGGAAACAGTGGAGCATGTGAAGAAGAGCTAGAGCTAGAGAACAAAACGTGCACTTCATGCAAAAACAGTGCCATGTGTTGCTATTTGATTCTATCCCGATACAATTTATTGACTGATGCCTATCATTTAATTGGTTTGGGCTACAAATTCCTCCTGACTTTGTCAGTAACTCAAGTAGCATGTGAAAGGTGTTTCTCCACTCTGAATTTTGTCAAGAATAGACTGAGAAGCACTATGTCCCAAGACCACTTCGAAAGGTTCATGCTAATGTCTACAGAGAAAGACATACTGATGGCCCTAGACAGTGATGGAGTTATTGACAGGATTGCGCAGAAGAGTGCACTGCTGCGACGTCTGCTGGCGACGTAAGGTAGGACAGTCTCGTTTACTATGGATTTGGATGAAGTAGTTGACTGTATTTTGAGATATAATTAGGGGTTCTGAAACCCTATTGTAATTTTGGGTTGTACTGGCGCTGAGTGCTGCTAATGGTTTATAGAATTGCTAAATATGAGCCGATATGTTTAGAATTTACAGGTTTTTTTTTTTTATTAGGCCTATTGGGAGACCGCAATCTGTGTGAGGTCGGTGATGGTTTCTAGAATTGATAAATAAGATATGTGTTTATACTTTACAGTTTATTATTAGGCCTACTGAAGTTGGTATTGGTGTGCGGAGAATGGCTTCTTTCTACTTGATAAATGGGCTACCCATGTTTATTATTTGCTTACAGTAAATACTAATACTAAATAATAGCCTATCAACTGTCGGCAATCTTGTGTTTAAAATAATCTGATATGTAATTAGATTTTAGACCACCGATTACTGTAAAAAGAAAATTGTAATTGCATAGAGCAGAGCCATCAATGAAATAATCTGTGGTGCGTAAACTGGACAAATTGATGAAAGAATTTAGCTCTGATACAATGTTGTATTCACTGACTGCAAAGCGGTGCCAGACAGATAGACGTGCGGAGACAAAGAATAATGAATAGAAAAATATTTCATAGATGGAAAAATCTGATATTTTCAATAGGATCTCCTGTTATTTGTGACTTCTAGATCATGAAGCCCTGGTATGGCAGCTGCCATAGCCTATACTTTGCCATACCTAAATCACCCCTAATATGTTTGAAAACCTGGTAGTAGCTATAGCCTACAATTTAGAGAGAAGTTTTACCCGAACAATTAAAAACTCTATATTTTTTTTATTACCGATACTTCATCATGACGGTGCGCTGACTTCATTATTATTTCGATATGTTGATTTTGACATAAATGTGGGCCGGTGGACCCGAACTTCCCGGGCCGATTTTGGGTCCCAGTCCGCCCCTGCATGGTAGGATACTCCTCTCAAAAGCAGAAGACATTTCTAGAATTGTATACCCAGCTCTCTCTCTCCTTGTGTCTCCCCAGCTTTGTAAATCTGTAGACAGTCTGCTGTTTAAGTTTATATGGCGTAATAAAACTGAATATATAAATAGAAATTTGCTTTGTAGGAAATTGAATGAAGGGGGTCTAAATGCAAAATCGTTCTCTTCCATCAATAAAACTTTAATTGGATTAAAAAAAAAATGTTGTGTGACAAGGGTTCCACCTGGTTTATGATTCCCACCTTACTGTTTAAAAAATGTGGTGGTTTAGAATTTCTGTTAAAATGTGATTTTGATATTAGAAAACTTCCCTTGAAATTATCTGATTTTCACCCCACAAATACTGTATATGGAATAGCCAGTTCATTACTGTGGCAGTCTGGCTCGCAGTGGTGAGGTGGATGACGTCACGGACCAGGAAGTAACTGACACCAAAACAGTGGATGGGCGAGTGAAGCTGAATGCTGCGGCACTCAGCGTATTTATTAATAAACAAAACAAAAGATTTAACAAAACACAAAACAAAAGGGCACGAGGGCCAAACGAATGAACAAACAAACAAGTAAGTGATGTGCTGGGTAATCCAGCACGTTTTAGCAATTGTTTTTTTCAATGTTACTCGCTCTCTCCGCTCCCCGTACTCTCCTCTGTACACCCAACAACAAGTGCAGAGAGCTGCAGGTTTATATACTCTGGCCGAGGGATTAACTAGTTGGTAATTATCTTATTATCCCTCGGCCAGTGTCTGCACGTATTTGGTAAGGATGCATGACTGTCAGCTAGTTAAATAATCAGTAGCTGATCAGCCATGCATCCTCACGGGGTTTTTAAATATAATAATAAAAGACGCGGCGCTTTTACTCGCGCCGCAAACAAAAATACAAATAATAATAAATAGGGGCGGGACACTCCGCCACACATGCCCCCCCTTGTGCGCAGCACACATGGCCTTTTCGGCCACCTCCCCCCTTAGTCTCAATGTCCTGGAAGAGGGGGAAGCAAGTTGCTTCTGGGGGGTGGCCATGGTGGAATTTCTGGCACCCCCCAATTCTTCGTGGCCGGCAGCTCCCTCTTCCGGGGCTCCCTCCACACTCTATCCTGCCGCGAAAGTGCGGCTGGGGGAGCTGGTCTCCTGACCTTCCCCCTCCTCTTCACGGCCAGCAGTTCCCCTCCGTGGGGCTCTGACCACACAATCTCCTGCCGCGAAAGTGCGGCTGGGGAAGCTGGTCTCCTGACCTCCCCCCCCCTTCTTCAAGGCCGGCAGTTCCCCTCCGTGGGGCTCCGACCACATGATCTCCGGCCGCGAAAGTGCGGCTGGGGGAGCTGGTCTCCTGACCTCCCCCCCTTTCTTCATGGCCGGCAGCTCCCCTCCGTGGGGCTCCGACCACATGATCTCCGGCCGCGAAAGTGCGGCTGGGGGAGCTGGTCTCCGGACCTCTCCCCCTTTCTTCATGGCCGTCCGTTCCCCTCCGTAGGGCTCCGGCCATAGTGTAGTGACCCCAGGCGAAGCAGGATCCCTGGCGACCCCAGGCGAAGCAGGATCCCTGGCGACCCCAGGCGACAGCAGCGGACCCTCGGGAGGCGACGGCAGCGGCAGCGGACCCTCGGGAGGTGAACTCGGGAGGGGAGCCCCTGGCCATGGAGGCGGCAGCGGGAGCTCCACTTCTCCCTCGTTCCCTGTAGCTGGTGGCTCTCCAGGCGATGTGGAGCAACAGGCAGCCCCAGGTGATGCGGAGCAACAGGCAGCCCCAGGTGATGCGGAGCAACAGGCAGCCCCAGGCGATGCGAGGCAGGCATCCCTGGGTGGTGCGAGGCAGGGCAGGAGCAGTCCTTCCCATGACGGTGGATGTGGAACCAGCAGGTATTCACCCTCTGCTGGTGGAGCTGGGAGTGGCAAGCAGTCCTCCCACGGCGGCTGAGGCGGAACCAGCAGGTATTCACCCTCTGCTGGTGGAGGTGGGAGGGGCAAGCAGTCCTCCCACGGCGGTTGAGGCAGAACCAGCAGACATTCACCCTCTGCTGGTGGAGGTGGGAGGGGCAAGCAGTCCTCCCACGACGGTGGAGGCGGAACCAGCAGGCATTCACCCTCTGCTGGTGGAGGTGGGAGGGGCAAGCAGTCCTCCCACGGCGGTTGAGGCAGAACCAGCAGGCATTCACCCTCTGCTGGTGGAGGTGGGAGGGGCAAGCAGTCCTCCCACGATGGTGGAGGCGGAACCAGCAGGCATTCACCCTCTGCTGGTGGAGGTGGCGGAGGCAGAGGCAGCTCTTGCTGCTCTGCTCCTGGTGGTGGTGGAGACAGAGGCAGCTCCTGCTGCTCTGCTCCTGGTGGTGGTGGAGACAGAGGCGATGGGGTGGATGCTGGCCACTCAGAGGGAGGCTGTGGCGGTGCTGGCTCCCTCTGCTGTGGCGGCTGGGCTGGTGTGTGCCGTGCTCCCTTCAGCAGCATAAATAGAGGCTGCTGGGGAACACCAGCATCCTGCCCTTCTCCCCCCCAGAAAAATTCAGGGGGTTGAGCCTGTAACTCCTCCCCTTCTGGCTCTTGGGACTGCAGCTTGGGTCCTAGGGCTGTGGAAGCCCCGACTTCCCTCTCTTCGGGCCGTGGACACACCGACTCCTCCCTTTTGGGCTGTGGACGCACCGACTCCTCCCTTTTGGGCTGTGGACGCACCGACTCCCCCCTCTTGGGCTTAGGACGTTCGGGCTCCTCCCACTCAGGTGCAGGACGTTCGGGCTCCTCCCACTCAGGCGCAGGACGTTCGGGCTCCTCCCACTCAGGCGCAGGACGTTCGGGCTCTTCCCACTCAGGCGCAGGACGTTCGGGCTCCTCCCACTCAGACGCAGGACGTTCGGGCTCCTCCCACTCAGGCGCAGGACGTGCGGGCTTCTTTGCCTTCTTAGCACCGCCCCTCCTTCCCTTCTTCGGGACCAGCAGTTCCACCTCCTGCCATGGAGGGGGTTGGTCGGGTGCTTTGTGCCCGACCTTGCCGACGGCAAAGCACCACTCCTCCCCTTTGAGGCAGGTGAGACAGGTTTCCTGATCCACCTGCGGCGATGGTATGGCCTTCAGGTGGATCCAGTCCTCCGCAGTCTCCACCTCACCTCGATCAAAGGCCTGTACAAAGAGGGGGTCTTCATATGGGCACACCTCAGGGAGGTGCCCATACTCCAGGCAGGCGAGGCACCACGTAGCCCCTCCTTCCTTCAACTCCCTCTGATGCTCATGCCACCTCTCCATGTATGCATCAACTTTATCAATTTTTTTCTCTTTTTTTTTTTCAAACACAACACACAAAAAACACTTTGAAAAAAACAAAAAAAACGTCCTTTCCTTTCCTGGTTTGGCTGTTGGAGGCGTTGTTTGTCCCACGCTGGACACCATATGTGGCAGTCTGGCTCGCAGTGGTGACGTCACGGACCAGGAAGTAGAAACCAAAACAGTGGATGGGCGAGTGAAGCTGAATGCTGCGGCACTCAGCGTATTTATTAATAAACAAAACAAAAGATTTAACAAAACACAAAACAAAAGGGCACGAGGGCCAAACGAATGAACAAACAAACAAGTAAGTGATGTGCTGGGTAATCCAGCACGTTTTAGCAATTGTTTTTTTCAATGTTACTCGCTCTCTCCGCTCCCCGTACTCTCCTCTGTACACCCAACCTCGAGTGCAGAGAGCTGCAGGTTTATATATTCTGGCCGAGGGATTAACTAGTTGGTAATTATCTTATTATCCCTCGGCCAGAGTCTGCACGCATTTGGTAAGGATGCATGACTGTCAGCTAGTTAAATAATCAGTAGCTGATCAGCCATGCATCCTCACAGGGTTTTTAAATATAATAATAAAAGACGCGGCGCTTTTACCCGCGCCGCAAACAAAAATACAAATAATAATAAATAGGGGCGGGACACTCCGCCACAATTACTTACAAACATCATTCTTTATATTTTGAAAATTGGGCTAATAAAGGCATTATATTTCTAATAGATTTATTCAGTAGAGATGGATCACTGTTAAGTTATACTCAGTTTTTAAATAAATATAATTATCCCTTTACAACCTTATTATGCAATTGTTTTTGATGCCATACCTTCAACCTTATGTACTTTATTATTTACTTTATAATTCTATAAGCCACAGTGCCTTACCTTCTTTAGTTATTGATGGTAAGGATCTTCTAGGTAATTGTAATAATACATTTATTCGTAATCGTTGCTTGCCCCAGTATCACATTTCAAAATCCAGAATTTATTGGGAACAGATTTTGGGACCTCTAAACTGGTCCTTTTCCTGGCTAATACCTTATAGATTTGCTATTAATAATAATGTAAAAGAAATTCATTTTAAAATACTCCATAGGTGTTATCCCTGTAATAAGTATATCTCTAAATTTAATCCCTTGATTTCTAGTGCCTGTGCATTCTGAGGTCAAGAAGAGGAGGATATATGTCATTTATTTGTAACACTATGTAACACAATTTTTGTTCCTGGGTAGTAAGCGTTATTTCCTAATTGCTTATTATTATTATTATTATTATTTATTTCTTAGCAGACGCCCTTATCCAGGGCGACTTACAATCGTAAGCAAATACATTTCAAGTGTTACAATACAAGTAATACAATAAGAACAAGAAATACAATAACTTTTGTTCAAGTGTGACAAACCACAATTCAATAATACAGCAGATAATAGTGATAGTTACATCAGGATATGATTAAATAGTGATAGTTACATCAGGATATGATTAAATACAAAGTACTACAGGTTAAACACTTGGCAGATTACAGTATTCTGAAGTACAGGATTAAATGCAGTAAAATAGGGGGCTTATGCCTCAAAAGTATAGAAAATGGCTATTATTCCCCACAAACTTTTGCGACCAGGACAGTGATATTTTGAAATTTACCTATTTCCATTGAGAAAACAGGCGAATTTGTGTCTTTTCGTTCACATAAAGTCAGAAAAAAACAACATATGAATCCAAATTAACATGTATTTATACTAAAGTAATACAAAAATGACTACAAAAGATTTAGAAGTGAGTAGTTTTTCGAGATTTACGATTATACTGTAAATCACTTTCACGAATCAGCCCCCGAATGTAGTCTCCCATCATGTTCTCGTTATACTGTCCTTGGTAGCGGCGTTCAAAGTCCAGTATATCCTGGTGGAAGCGCTCGCCTTGCTCCTCCGAGTACGCTCCCATGTTCTCCTTGAATTTATCAAGATGAGCATCAAGGATATGGACTTTGAGGGACATCCTACAGCCCATTGTGCCGTAGTTCTTCACCAGAGTCTCAACCAGCTCCACATAGTTTTTGGCCTTGTGATTGCCCAGGAATCACGGAACCACTGCGACAAAGCTGTTCCAAGCCGCTTTCTCCTTACTAGTGAGCTTCTTGGGGAATTCATTGCACTCCAGGATCTTCTTTATCTGTGGTCCGACGAAGACACCGGCTTTGACCTTTGCCTCAGACAGCTTAGGGAAGAAGTCTTGAAGGTACTTGAAGGCTGCCGACTCCTTATCTAGAGCTCTGACAAATTGTTTCATAAGGCTCAATTTGATGTGCAGTGGTGGCATCAGCACCTTCTGGGGGTCCACCAGTGGCTCCCACTTGACGTTGTTCCTCCCCACAGAGAACTCGGTCCGCTGTGGCCAGTCCTGCCTGTGGTAGTGCGCCTTGGTGTCCCTGCTGTCCCAAAGGCAAAGATAGCAGGGAAACTTGGTAAAACCGCCTTGGAGACCCATCAGGAATGCCACCATTTTGAAGTCTCCTATGACCTCCCAGCCGTACTCATCATACTTCAAGGCGTCCAGCAAGGTCTTGATGCTGTTGTAATCCTCTTTGAGGTGCACCGAGTGAGCCAGGGGAAGAGACGGGTACTTGTTACCATTATGGAGCAGCACGGCTTTGAGGCTCCTGGATGAGCTGTCAATAAAGAGGCGCCACTCATTCTGGTTACAGGCGATTCTGATTGCCTCGAACAGACTGGTCACATTGTGGCAGAAGCAGAGCCCATCTTGACGGGTGAAGAAGCTGGAAAAAGGTTGGTGACGCTTCCTCTGATCTGCGACTTGCACACTTTCATCCAACAAGTTCCACTGCTTGAGCCTAGACGTCAAAAGCTTGGCATTGGACTTGGTGAGACCAAGATCTCTAATCAAGTCGTTGAGGTCTTTTTGGTTGGGGTAGTATGGGTTTCTCTCCTCAGCTCCACCTCTGAAATTGTCATCTGGATCTACAACGTCTTCCTCGCTCTCTGACTTGCTGCTCTCTTCTAAAGACGGCTGCTCTCTCTCCGGAGGAGTGGGTACGGGGAGCTCATGGCAGTGTGGCACCGGGGCGATGGATGAAGGAAGGTCCGGATACGTGATAGCAGGTGCATTTTTGCCAGTCCGACGTTTGGAAGGGTCCACCATGCAGAAGTAGCAGTTGCTTGAGTGGTCAGTGGGTTCCCGCCAAATTCTTGGGATAGCGAACTTCATGGCTCTCTTTTCCCCTCTGTACCATCCTACAAAAATACATTTATTTCACCCAGCACTGAATCTATCTGGAATGTTCTGGAAAATAGGTACATTTCAAAATATCACTGTCCTGGTCACAAAAGCAAAGTTTGTGGGGAATAATAGCCATTTTCTATACTTTTGAGGCATAAGCAATTAGGAAATAACACTTACTACCAGGAACCAAAAAAAAAAATTGTTACATGGTGTAATCTGTGATTACACTAAGTCTTTCTGGACTGATGTTTCATTGTTTATTTTAAGGGAAACCTCTCATTTTGTTTAATTTGACATAAAGAACATTATCTTTGGTTATGAAGAAAATGTCAGTAAGCTATCCCGTTTTGTTAACTGTATTATTTTATTGGGAAAGTTTCATATTCATAAATCAAAATGTACAAACAATCACCCTTCTTTTATGCTTTTCAAACAAGACCTGGTGCCAGACCAAATCAAAATTAGCACTTAGCGAACGAGGATGCGAAAGCATTCACGGTAACAAAACACAAGAAAAAATTCAAGCGAAATCTCACGGAACCAAAACAAGCCCTTTTCGCCCTTCAAAAAGCAGCTATTGCTTGTTGACTACAAGTGGGTTGAGAAGGGGGAGTGGTTTGCTATCGCCCAACCAAATCTACTCAATTCCAGCTATAAATCACATCGCAAGACTTTCGCAGGACCGGATTTTATAGTCAACTTAAAACTTATCGTAAGCTATCGCGTATTAAGAAAATAGTAAAAAAAAAACAAACAAACAAAAAAAAAACACTAAACATCCTGATATTTGCAAAAGAAAAAAAAAACAGTACATGCCTCAAGATGACTTCTTATATGGAACACATGCACACAACACCGAATAATTTAAAATTAAGACTTTACAGTATCAAATATTAGTATGTGTATTATTATCATAATATATGTTATTTGTTGAACCCTTAAACGGAACACGCACAAGACTTCTTTTTGCCTACTTTTCTTTTGTCGTTGTTTTTTTTGCCACAGTTTGAGTTAAATGTTCAATAAAGCAATATGTATTATTTATTTAATACGGTCAAACAATAAACTCTTTTCTACTCACGGAGAGGTTTGCTTGAAGCA
This sequence comes from Acipenser ruthenus, assembly GCF_902713425.1. Classification (NCBI taxonomy): domain Eukaryota; kingdom Metazoa; phylum Chordata; class Actinopteri; order Acipenseriformes; family Acipenseridae; genus Acipenser; species Acipenser ruthenus. Next base: position 47,203,166 of record NC_081191.1, on the reverse strand, counting down.
GTGTCTCTTTTAGAGATATTAAAGCTTTTTAGATATATTTTCGTTTATTTCTGATCTTTGTAGTAAGCTACGACTACGGACGGTACACTTTTTTAAGTCCACCTACCTCTGTTCAAATTATTCATTTCTTAAAGGCACAGTGCTCCATTACAATGAGCTTCAATCAAACTCAAGGCTAACAAATGTAAACAAACTCGAAAACTAATAAAAAACATATGAATGTTTTAACCACTTTAAAGATATTAACTTTTAGTTTTTAATATTTGGTTACTCTCGTAAAGTACGTCAACATGTTGGCCTACACATAAACATTATGAAGCCCAAATTCTCGGCATGTAAGAACAAGCCCACCGTTCCAGTACAAGGGAGCATATTTTGGCTATACCGTGTCAGCATGCCAAGCGGTCCCTTCGAAATGTATAAATCCGTGTAGATAACCAAATTACGTAATACCTATAAAGGTCATCTCAGAATCATCAAAATAAAGTTTTTAAATTTGCTTTGGGTTTTCGACAGAAGGAATAATAATAATAATAACAATAATAATAATAATAATAATAATAATAATAATAATAATAATAATAATAATAATAATAAATACGACTACCCGACTTAAAAATATATAAAATCAGCAATCAACTTTTTTTTTTTTTTCATGGCACTGGATAGCATTTCATTCGACTTCTTACTGTATATAATATGTACCGGTACTGATCCTGGCAACAGTGTTTGGGGTTCTATTCACCCCAAGTTTTTTATTTATTTTTTATAAGCATTTTAATTTTATAATACTCGCACATAGTTTCTTTGTTAACCTTTTTTTTTTTAATCTTTGTTCTTATGCAGTTATTATACACAGTGGGTAGCACTGTGCCAGTCGGGTATGAGGATGCTGGCATTACATGGTGCTGACACAAAGCAATGCCAGCATCCTCATACCCGACTGGCACGGTGCTGACACAAGCCAGGAAAATGCGATGTGGAACTAGCGATATTATCGCATAAACACTCTTTTGCAAGAGCGATCAGGGTTTGATTTGGTCCGGCCCCTAGATAACTTTAAGAATACTCTGGATTGTTCTTTAAATCTCCAAATTACCGATCTTTGTTATAATTTAAAGCTAACATTCATATATACATTATTTTCCGTTTTGTTCGGTGTACCTCTTGTTCTGTTTAATTGTTGTATATTAGAACAATAGTTTTTTTGCAATAAAAAAAGATACTCGACTCCGCCTTTAGTTCCGTCTCACTGCGCCCAAACATTGTGCTAGAATTTTTTCTATGGAGAGTCAATGGAGGCGTAAGAGTTTGTGCTGGTTTTCGCCATGTTAAAAAAATGCATCAAACTTTTGAAGTAATACGTAATTATTATTAAAAATGCTATTTTCTGAGCACTGTCCTGTTCCGCCCCATATGGAAAAAATATATATGTTTCACATAAGTTTCTGAATGGCTATTATAAAACATATGTGTATCATATAAGACTTATATTGTACTTATATGTGTATTGCCAGGGATATATAAGGACACATATATGGTAAATGTCTACATATAAGATACCTATGAAATTTTGTATGTCTGCGCATTTAACTGAACTCTGATTCAGGTGCAACATTTCTTATTGTTTAATTGATATATCTGGTGTGTATTAAGTTAGCATGGACACAATTCACATTGCATGCATAGTATAGGGATTCAATTTGGCACTACAAATATTGATACATAAAATATGACATGATCATATGTGAAAGTCTTTTAAATTATAACCAATACTAAAATGAAATTGCTTCTTTAAATGGTAAGAATTATATTTGAAAGGAAATACAAAACTACTTAGATGTAACTAGTATGTTTGTCACCTGAAACAATAGATGTAATGATAGTCAGATAGACAGATAAATTGATATAGATAGATAGATTTCATTTATGGAACAACATCTTTGTTTACTTTCAGACAAATGAGACAAAAGCCAGTTTATTATAAAATAAACACCTTGAATTAAAAGTAATGTTGTGGAAATTTACAGTACACATACACTTTTATTATGTTTTGTACAATACATTATTATACCACCCAAAATATTTAAGAATTTTAACATGCTATAACAATTAAAAGTATGGTATGGACTCTGTAAAACTGCACATACAGTATAGCATTTTTATCTGAACTCAATGTTTAGAATCCTGACTAAAATAATTCCACTATGAACTCCGTGGTTTTCTAAAATATCTCTTAGCTGACTTTCCAAAGATACATATATAAAAAAATTCCATTTTTCATATTTTCACATATTAACAGGTGCTGAACAAAAACTACAGGTAGTTGTTTTCCGTGATGAATCAAGCACACCTAGATATTGATCACAGTGAATACAATAATGATGAAACTGAAGCACATCAACAAATTCAAGCAAAGGCTTCTCAAAAAAAATATTTGGTTGATGGCACTGACGATTTATCTTCACAATGCATTTGAATAAGCTTTAGCAGATCATTTACAGCAACGTGTGTTAATCCATGTCTCAAAACAAAAGATAGTATCGCAAGACGACTCTTCTGCCATTTGTAAGGAAGAGTCACCTACATGTTCTGTGTTTTCATTTTCTTCCTGTGGCAATAAATGAAATGTACTATTATTATTTAAAACACATACAGACACAAACAAACGTTACATGTAAGTATATCTCTCTACCTCTATGCTTAAGACCACACTGAAAAACATACATTGGTATAGATCACATACATATTTACCTAACTCACACATATATAGTGTTGAGAAAACACATGTACTTCGGCATACCTCATTTACATGTTCCGTCTGAAATTCTGTTGAATCACTGAACAGAGACTGATCCGATTGCATTTCTTTCTGTAGAATTAACATACATTATTGTGTTTAACCATATTACATAATGTAAGACATATTTAAGGCAAGGATGTGTGCGTATTTACATTGTTACATAAAAATAAAATAAAAACGGTCAAATAAATGTATCAAGACCAGATCCCAAAGCTTAAAACAAAACAAAAAGTCCAGGATATTAGTCCGTATTATTTGAAATACTGTACATACCTGCTGAAGATAAGAGTTTGCACTTCCTAACACAGAACCATCTGTAGTCTAATAATGAAAAAATAGAAACACTTTGGAAAAATAACTGTAAACGTATTTTATAACACTAATGGTAATCCTCGTTTGCAATTTAACATTTATGAAAAAAATATGTGAAGCAAAATTTGAAAATACGTCAAAATTATATCACTGATTACTTTCAAATGTATTTAATGAATTCCATACTGTGTTCTGCAAAGCAACAGATTACCGAAATAAATTTTACAAACCTTTTCGTCTTCGATTTGTTGATTAGTCTGTTCCTCGCACATTGTTTGAAAATATTCCATTGTTTTACTGTAAAATCAGAATGCATAAACAGTTAATATTATATTAATTGTATATTTACTTTACTATCTCAATATTTCATTATGAAACATACTTACATCTTTTCCCAACGGGTTTTCGTTCGAGAAGGGACACGCTTGTTTTCTGAAATATCCTCATCTTCTTGCGGTAAAAGGTACCTTTTCATTTTAATTAGATGCCGTTCCATTTAAAAAAAAATATTATTATTATTATTCTTTTAATGCCGAATCATTTACAAAATATTGCAATAGCAGAAAAATGACTAGAAAAGACGATTGTTTCGAACCCGCCATCAGTTAATATAAATATTTTATTGGAGTAACTACGTGTCAATCATGTAGCTGGCCAATTACCGAGTCGTAATATTGCAGCAGGGCAGAGACTGATTTCAGAATTTCAGCGCGCGGTCATATGGTCATTACATGTACATAAAACAAATATTAATATTATTGTGACAGGCATGGAAGGACGTGCATAATTAATTTTTAACATTTTCAAAGTGACAGAAAATTTGAGTGCAACCCCCCCCCCCCTAAAATTGAAAGGCAATTAAGTTTTGCTGAACGCAGGCCTATTCTTTGTCACTCAGTGGTGGCATACGGTAATAATGTGGAGATATATGTATTTGCTTATCAATCACATTTTTTAAAAACAATACCAAAATACGCTATACAATGATAATATTGCACAGCATTACTTGACACTTATGTTAAATTGTTGTTGGATACTTTGGTATAACGTACGGGTGGTACTGAATATGAAAAGCTGTGTTTTGGCGATAATGGTTATATTATCTTTTACTGTATTTTCGTTGTGCTCAAGTGTGTCAGAATGAGGAGGTTTGCCTTGGTTCAGTGGAAAGCTGGAGCTGATAAAGGCAAATTCAGCGAAGTCAGTACGGATGCTGTTCGCAATTACAATGATGAAGATTTTGACGAGGATGGAAATCCTATTGAAGAAGGCCAAGCTGAAGCGATCGTAGAATGGCGCCAGGGTTAAAAACAGAAACAGGGATGGCCTTTGCACGCGGGCGCTGTTTTGTTCATAGTAAGTAAAACACCAAGTTTACGCTTTTTTGTGTTGTCGTTGAAAAGAAAGGGTACATTTATTAATTTGTTTTATTAGATAATAGATTCGCGATTGCAAAGAAGATGCAGGAGTGCGTTGAAAAGAAGGATCTGGGGAAACGCCTGAAGAGGCCGCTGGAAACGCCTAAGAGATATGAGTCGTCTTCAGATGGTTCTGATACAGAACCGGTAAGCAGTAGCCCCTGCCCCTATGTAATTTAAGTGTGTAATCGTATCGAGATTTGTTTAAACACAAGTTTTCTGGGTGGATTTAATATCAAAACATTTTAAAAGTTATTTATTTATGTAGGTTAAGAAAACATCTTCAGAGACCAGCATGGCAAAACAGTGCTTACAGAAATACAAGTCAGGTTCCACTGCTGAAACACGAGATGTTGAAGTAGACCATTTGAAGAGTGTACAGCTCCAGAAAGAAAATCAGGATCTTAAGGAGAGAATCAAAATCTTAAGGAAATGCTCTTCAAAGGTATGTTAAAACATTTTGTATTATAGCAGCGATTGGGTGTCTGCTGTGTGTTTTGGTTCTGTGTTCAAAAATACCTTTCTCAATTTTCTTTTTCTGTAGTTTGATGTAGGATTTGAGAAAGGAAGTTTGCAGAGTTTGTTATCAACTATGCTGTTTTGATTTGTGTGATATTTTTGGTTTTTAAAGTTTACAAATTCTTATTATCTTTGAAAAGGTAAAACTTTTTTTTCTGGAAATAAAACACTGAAATGTCTTAAGGTAAGATTACTCAAACAATTGAGGTATAGGAACTGTCGCAAAAAAAAAAAAAATCAGATTAAAACATTATCTAATTTTTATATTAAGAGTATTTATGTCCTTTATATTTCCTACTTTAAACTGTACAGTTGTATGTCCATTCTGCTAAAGCTTCTTTATAATATTTGTGTGTGTGTGTGTGTGTTTTTTTAAAGAAATGCCTATGTTTTTGACCGAAATAAAAGAGATTTTGCACAGATCCATGAACAATATCAGGCGTTCATCAACTCCAGAAGTGGATCCTCCAACTACACCAAAATCAGGAAATTCAATGAAGACCGGAAACCCAACCCAGGTTCTTGACAAGGTATAAAACAATGCTGATATTTCTTTGATTTATGAATAGGAATAAGATACTCCTAACTTTAAAAGTTTTGGGTTTGGTTTAAATCACCTCTATTTTATTTTTTACAGGTAGAAATATATCCAGGTATTGGGGTGTTCTGTGACAAACTTGTGTGGGCTTTAGCCAACAATTCACACACAGCAACATCATCTGTGCGCACTCTTCTTGTGAATCTATTCCCTTTGGATGTTTTGCTGAAAAGTAACTTGAGAGGGAGGAGCAAAGACACCACAGAGCACAGACCTGCATTAGATGCAACAAAGATTGATGCCATCTACAGTAAGATTTTGTTCATTAATCTTTTTTTAATATTTATAAATGCCATTTTAGAGTCTGCTACATTAAAATGTTTCTTTCTCTCTAATATGGGTTGCTATATTGTAATAGTGGCATTGATATTTATGGACAATATGTTCTTTACAATGTTACCTATTTCATAATTGTCTTTTAAAAACCTATTAAAACATTGATTTCTACAAAAACGTAACATTTGATGTATTAATTGTGGGTTTTAATTGTGATACGTTTCCTTTTTAAGGAGCAACTTTGCAGAAGTGGCCTAATACCCCACAGGCTGTTATTGGCTCAGCAATCAATGGCAAGTTGGCTGAACTTCGCAATAAAAGTAAACAAAAACTACAGCATACATGGACTCAAAGTGAGGGAGATGTGAGCACTGAATGAGTATGTCATAATGTAGCCTTGATTTAATAGGAATCCAAATAATTCAATTTCTTCCAGTTCTGATTACATGTTACAGTTCCTATGTGTGTTTTGCAAATGGCATGTAAGGTATAAGGAGTTTGTGTATAACATGTTTGATAAATAATTTCAATCTGTTATTTGCACACACAAAAAAAATAATATGTGGTATAATGTACACCATTATTTAACTTGGCTATTTTGCATAAGCTTTTCCAACATGATTATATGTTTTTGTCAAGTTAGGTTGCTTGTTGTTGTTCTTGGAATAATACTTTTTTTATTTTTATCAAACCTTACTATTTTGAGTCTACCACTATTGGAAGAGAAGCCATTTAGAGATGGCCCTAAGTTGTCCTAAAAACGGCCAGTGTAAACACACCATTAGACTTTTATAACATGCAGCATCACATATGAGTATGACAAGCCAAATGATCATTTAGAGATATATCACATTGCATTTTAAGACATCTGGAAATGATGTAGAGATATATTTACAGACTCAAGAGCAAATTGTGCAAATTGACTAATATATTGTTTTCTTATTATGAATGGAACAAATGTGTATATGACAAGTTTTGCAGTTGTAAAACTTTGAAATAAAAGCAATTTCCAGTACAATATTGCCTTCTATCCCTTTTTAACAGTCAGTACAGTAACTATTTTGTAATATACAGTGCACATATAGTATTGTTGCAAAAACGTATATATATATATATATATATGCTATTTAATTATATACTGATATTTGTATTGACAACCAATATAGAGATTCATATAAAAACTTAAATGTCATGTTTCATATGTGTAATACTAAATTCATATATGAACAATATAAATTGTATATACAAACAACCATTGTTTAGTATGTGTTGCATATATGATATATGTTTGTAACATATCCAATTTTACATAATATGATATACATTCTTTATATGGCTCATATAAAAAGCATATATATTTAATATAAGAAACATATATCAAACTATCTAATTTCATATATGTTAACATATATGAAAGTGGCCATAATTGTATTTTGAGGCATATAAGCATCATATATTGATACATATATAAAACTACTATATTAAACTTATATGCAGCATATAGTTTTTTTCCATGTGGGGCGGCGCATGCGCAGTAACAGCTGGTCGCACATGTCATTGATGATAATATCTATTGACAGCTTTCAGATGTGGGTAATGGGAAATTTAAAAGCTATATCATATCAGATATATTTTATTACTATTTTTGTGTATGTTCATTATTTGTGAAATCATTTCATAACAAATATACGTATGAACATCACCTTTTTAACCCTACTTTGTCCAAGTAGGTACAGGTAGTTTGTTCATCGTACTATATTGCTGTGTCTTGATAATATTTTATGTTGTTATGTATTTCTAAAGTAACCGGTGTTACCGGACTGTTAAATGATTTAATGAATACGCTTCTTTTTGTTTTATTAAAAAAATATATTGCAATGTGTTTATTAAATTAATACAATAAAAGTATTGCATTTTTGTAAATATAAACTGTGATCTGTTAACTGTACCACTGAATAATGAGTTATTTGAATAAAAATGGTTTCTCCAAGAAAAATAAATGTTGACTTTACACTTTTGTCTCTAATCTTCTATTTTATTAAGCATCTGTATTTATTATTATTATTATTATTATTATTATTATTATTATTATTATTATTATTATTATTATTATTTATTTCTTAGCAGACGCCCTTATCCAGGGCGACTTACAATCATAAGCAAATACATTTCAAGTATCACAGTACAAGTAATAATACAATTAAGAGCAAGATAAATACAATGACTTGGTTCAAGCAGGATATGATTAAATACAAAATAATACAGATTAAACACTTGGCAGATTACAGTACTCTGAAGTACAGGATTAAATGCAGTAAAATAGGGAGCAGATAAGAGCAAGTAAAGCGCATTTAAGGAAGGGTGATAAGTGTCCCAGGGGAAAAACAGAGGAGTTCTACAGGTGCTGTCTGAAGAGGTGAGTCTTGAGGAGGTGCCGGAATGTGGTCAGGGACTGGGCAGTCCTGACATCTGTAGGAAGGTCATTCCACCACTGCAGGGCGAGGGTGGAGAAGGAGCGGGCTCTGGACGCAGGGGAACGTAGAGGAGGTAGAGCCAGTCTTCTAAAAATTAAATACAAAAAATATAGCAATACAAAAACTTAACTTTACACAAAATACTGTATATTATGTAATGTCTTGTTTAATTGTAATAACTTAATAAAAGCGATGTTTCTGCGGAGAAGGTCATTTTTTACCTTACTTTGGCGACATATTTTTCTTACTGTATGACAGGTATTCCATTTTTTTCCTACAGTTCACCTAAGTGTTGGGAAACTACAAATTAAAAACACAATGGTGACTTTGGTAAGATGACCAGCCTTCCCGTTTTGGATGGGACAGTCCCACTTTTGGAACACTGGTCCCAGCGTCCCCAGAACCTTTCTTGTGATGCTCATTTCGTCCTGTTTTTTCCCCAGAGCATCGTTGCAGAAATTACAGAAATTACAGAATATTGTATTTTCATGCAGGCTGCTGTCTTTCTACCATATCTAACTTATTACAGCACAACACTAAAGAAGGTTGAATGACCAGTAGCATTAAAAAAAGGTCTGTACAGTGCGGCAAATCTGGAGAATTACTGAACAGTCAATGTTCATATTTGCAACCAATCACAGAGAATTGTGGGCGGGTTTATCCACTGACTGTTGCTAAAACAAAACTGGCGGCTATTCTTCTGAATCATCATTCTCGCTGTGTGAAGAAGTTAGACTACTGTAGTCTAACAATAACGGCTAATAGAGGTACCATTGTATTGTGTTGCAATTAATCTCTTCATCCATGATATTTGTATATCTGCGTGCAAACATACTTTGCTTCGTGTGCAGCTATAGGCGACAATTGCAGAGCTGTCATGTCACATTACCTTGACATGTTTACAACGTAGTGCACTGAAGCTTGTTGTCATGGTTTTAACACTTTGTGCATTGAAATAGCCCATCACAACAATAAGATGGGCTGTACAACATGACTGAAGTATTTGGAAACATATGTTCTATTGAAATAAGGCTATATTCACTTTCAGTTCACCTTACCCTCTAAGAAACGTATGTTCATGAATAATACAAAGTAATTTATGAACTAGTAAGTTCCACATTTGTGAAATTCATATTGTAAAAATAAGTTTCAGAACATTTTTTATTTCTTAAGTATACGTGTTATGTTGTTTTTAGCGATAATGAAATACAATAGTTTCAGGTCTCCTGGTGCCAATTTAATTGCTTAAAAGAAATATTTACATTGATAGTTGAGTACTGTATATGATTGTGACAGAAATATGAGTTCTGGTTGTAAATCTCCCTCCCGACCTGTGAGGGCGCTAAGTAGTGAAAGGGAAAGGCTTTGGACGGGTTGGCCTGACATTTCATTTCCTGGGTGGGAAAGTCAGTCAGCCTGGAAAAAGACAGGGCTCCACTGCAGGAACGTATTGACCCGGAAGGTAAACGAGGTAGCAGCTGCAGGCAATAGAGTCAGCTGTAGTTTACCAAGGGGTCATGCATGATTGCATAAAAGGGACCGGAGAATTGCAAATCTTTTCCTTCGCTTGGGTTTTATTGAGAGACTGGAAGGACTGTGTGAGATGCAGAGAAAGCGTACGGGAAAATATTTGTGAGTGTTTTGTTTGTTTGTTCGTGTCTGTTTAGTAACTGTCTGTGTTTTTGTTATATAGCACTAGACGGCTAAACACGAATCCGGAGCTGTCGTCAAGGGCCAGCACAAAACCGAATCAACACTGTACTACAGTCATGATTAACATTGTTATCAGCACTTGTTCACAAGTATAGCATGTATTGTATTGTACTTCACCACAAGCACTGAGAGCACTCACTTTGGACTTGTGATCGTGTGTGTGTCTAATTGTGTGTGTTAGTACTGTGCTTATTATTTAGGGACTGCAACCCTTTTGATTACTGTGCAATACACATTGTTGTGTATTGCCAGTTCATTATTATTTGCTAGCTGGTCATCAAACCATTGGATTAATAATCTTTAAATTAACCATTTCACCCGTACTTTGTTGTCTGTTTGTTCTTGGGATTACTGCACCCGCACCGCACCTGCTATACACCTGCTACTAATTACCACTTTGCCACAATGATACAAATAGTTTAAAACAATTACAAAAAAAGAACCACGTCCTCCTTTCATTTTACCTTTCTTTAAAAAATATGTAAATAAGCTGCCTTAGAGGCATCTCTTTTTAATTTGGTGACCCCTTATTTTTATTTGTGATAAATGTATATTTTATCCTGCAAAGTTTAAAGAAAATAGAGACAATGGAGTACTCATATTTAAGATTAATGCTATCTGTTGCATAGGTGTGATTGCTCTATAAGGTATTTTATAAGTATTTTTTATCACAGTTTTTAGTTTAATAGAAGAAAAACAATGATCCAATCAGAAACTGCAATACAGTTGAAACCAAATACCATGTCATATTAAATGGTAGAAAAGTCTATCTTACAATAAAAAAAAGATTATATGAAGTAACCATTTAATAAATAGAAATATTGAGATACTTCATGTTTTCATGCAGGAAGAGCCTGGTTTGCAGATTGGACACTGGAGGATAGCATAGAGATAGAAATAGAGCAAGATGGGAAGTGGAAATCAAAGAGAGCAGATGCGGTTTCTTAGGCAGAAAAGGGACTAGAGTTGCAGCAGTAATCAGCAATAAAATAGAATCTCGGAATTTGATATTATTGAATTGTTACTGTGTAATGTAATGACATTACAAAGACAATAAGATCATTTACTCAGAAAAAGTTTTGAAAGTAAAATATTTCACTTGAATATCTCCATCAGTCTCTGCATTCACAGTGGGCAGCAGTGTGGAGTAGTGGTTAGGGCTCTGGACTCTTGACCGGAGTGTCGTGGATTCAATCCCAGGTGGGGAACACTGCTGCTATTATTATTATTATTTGTTTATTTAACAGGCGCCTTTATCCAAGGCGACTTACAGAGACTAGGGTGTGTGAACTATGCATCAGCTGCAGAGTCACTTACAATTACATCTCACCCGAAAGACGGAGCACAAGGAGGTTAAGTGACTTGCTCAGGGTCACACAATGAGTCAGTGGCTGAGGTGGGATTTGAACCGGGGACCTCCTGGTTACAAGCCCTTTTCTTTAACCACTGGACCACACAGCCTCCTTTACCTAGATTGCTCCAGTAAAAACCCAACTGTATAAATGGGTAATTGTATGTAAAAAATAATGTAATTGTATGTAAAAATAATGTGATATCTTGTAACAATTGTAAGTCGCCCTGGATAAGGGTGTCTGCTAAGAAATAAATAATAATAAATTCACTTTCAGTATGATATTAGATCAAACATTGCCAAATTTAAAATAAAAACCAGAGATCTTCCCTGTGGCTTTGATGTTGGAAGTTATTCACAATATCTCCATACTGTCCCAGTTTAAGGACTTAAAAATCTGGTCACAGTAGTGTTTGGCTAATGTTTTCAGGGTATTGGTGCAGCAAAAGTAAATCATGTATTAAACTATCATTGCTGTCTGGCAGTTTTTGCGCGTCGCTGATAACTTGGCGCTAGAAACTACTGTTCCTCTCCATTAAATATTAATGCCAATATGACATAAGCAGACAAAACTTTGACTGCTATAATAATTTTAAAAAAATAAGATTTTATGCCAGATGTGCACAGATGTGTTTAGTAGTAGTCTGCTATGCTTCATATACTGTACACTGATCTTGTTGGAACAAAAACCTTCTTTTAAATTCCTAGCTGACTTCAGATTCCCTGTAGAATATCCCTGTACATTAAAGTCCGAACTGACTTCTTCAGATTCCCCTGTAGAATATCCCTGTACATTTAAAGTCCTAGCTGACTTCTTCAGATTCCCTGTAGAATATCCCTGTACATTTCCCTATTCATATTTCCTTCTATAAGTACATGTTCACCAACACCTGAAGCTGCCTTACACCTCCAAACTTTAATATTGTGTCCTCCATGTTTCATGGTGGGTTGCAGATGTAACCTAGTGGAGGCTGGCGCAAACTGGCGACACCAAGGGTCAAAAACACAGTGCAAGAGCTTTTAAACTCATCTCATCTCAGGGTATCACACAACACTGCCCGTTACACAGACACTTCTCTTTTAAAAATAGAGATATTCTTTGGCAAAAGCTAATCTTTTCTTCTTGTTGACTGTGGTGGTGAAGGGCTTCTTTCTAGCAACCCAACTATTTAATCCCTTCTCTTTCACTGATTTTGTGCTGACACCTTAACACCACATTCTTAAACTAGCTCCTGCACAATATTTAAAGTACTCCTGTTCGGCCTGAATAATAATTTGAGCACATTTGGCATCAAATCTTTTTTTACAAAGTTTAATATAGGAGAAATGGTGTTTATATTTTCTTTGCAAGTTGCCTAAATATATACTAAATACAAATAAGTAGCTTTTTCTTTGTAATATTTAGATTCAATATGAAAAATTTAATGTGACACTGATTGTATAATTGTTGTAGTCTGTATATAATTTTGCTAAAATTGTTAGAGAAAAACGTAATTGTTATGTTATTTAGCATAAACAACCTAGGGTGTTTAATTTTCAATTAGAAAACTGGATTAAGATGTAGATTGGACTGTTTACTCAACAGCTAGATATCTGGGTGTTCCGTGTTGTTTATAACTACCACTCCTTTAATAACCTTGAATTCTGTTTATTTCCTTGAAACTCCAGCTCAATTACGAGAATGGCATTTCAAAAGGATATATTTCTATTTCTTTGGGTGTGTGGAGTTGGTGATGAGATCATTCAGCAGATGCAAATCCAGGTGGTACATTTTAACATACAAAGGACACCTTTAAGAACAAGGAGCATTGTGAAACCTAGGGTACACTGTTTACTGATTGTTGAAGACCCAGGGAGAATCTATCCATACAGATTATAAAGCTTGCAATGTTTTCAGGCAGGAAATCTATAGAGCAAGTGCCTGGTCCATTCATTGGTTAATCTACAAGCCTATTACCAGCAAGTTCCAATTAACCATTTAGGTATATAAACCCATTTCTCAAACTCAGTCTTGCCGTGCTTTTGAATTACTTCTCCCCAACCACCAACACCTCCCTGCCAGCCTCGTCCGGAGGGGGGGGGGGGGGGGGGGAGATTATACAATGCTCCTCTGCCTAATATTTTTTGTTCACCTGGATGAACATGTCGCATAGATTTTTTTATTTATAGTTTTTCTTTTAGCAGGCGGCACTGGGATGCTCCAGGGATGAGGCTGTGCTCCAACTATTTTTTACTCTACTTATTTTTCTTCACCCATAGTTGGGTTCAATGCTTTTGTAAATCTATAAGATTTTGTATTATAATAAAGGTGGTTATTTAACTCACGATTGTTCTTGAAAAAATGAAGTTAAAGCAATTATCAGCAGTCAGTTCTGATTCAAGTGATGATGAAAACCATTCACAACACAAAATAGTGAAAGTAGTGAGTAGTGGTGGAGCTGGCACTAGAAAAATCTCTGTCCCAAAGAACATGGACTGTGATGGGTTGTTAAAGATTGGGAAAGATCTGTTTTTTCCTGATGGACAGTCAAAAAAAGGGACTGTAAAAGAGTTAACTTTTGAAAACTTAATGCAAATGTAGGGGATGTGTATGAAAAAGTAAAAATGTGAATTGTTGGTTTCTATTTGGCATCTCTGGATCAAGATGGAAATAAAACAACTGTGGAAGTGGGAGACAACGTCCCAGAAGAAACATTGAGTGTGCTATAGATAATGGCTGCACTGTGCCGAAGCTGCTGAGTCTGAAAGTTCATTTTCCAGTAAAAAGTCAGCATGCATCCGGTATCTGAAACAGATACCTCAGATGTACGCCTTAGATTATGGGGGTTATTTTCAAAGGAGCTCAGCTAGAGGATAGAGCTATTGAGCTACCTTCTTTATCGTGTCGATCTAGGCTTGCACATACTGTTCTCCTTTTAAGAAGTAATATCAATGTTCAATAATGTGAAAATATGTGAGGGAATCTAAGGGAGAGTGGTCTTGCTTATTTATTTGTTTGCATTAATAAACAAATGACTTGATCCTTAATTGTGGTAAAGCAATACAAATGTTAGATATGAAAGGCAATCACATCTTTAAATTAAAGCAGTAAAACGCTCAGTTGTATAAAAAACAATGTTGTTGTTCCAGTTTGAGTAGCTCTTCTAATAAATTAAGCTGCAGATATATAAAAACTACTATTTTTTAACACAGTCATTTAAACTAAACAGGTAACACAGGAATGTCATCTGCAAACTTTGTTGTAAAGTTCATTGTGAAGCAAAGAAATTTTTTTTTCCATATGCTTCTGGTTTTATATACTGATAAATATGTATACGTCTAAAGTAAGTAGCATACATATTATTGAAATATTGAAATACAAACCAAGAATATAAAATTAAGAGCTGACGAGTATCAGTAACTATTAACAAACGTAAACCTTTTCCACATAACCACTGTATCATATGATTTTAAGCATAAGCTCAACCTTCAGTGAATGTACAAAAGCTGGGACAGCAGCAAAGTCGGCTTCCTTTAAACTGGAATAATGTATCTCTAAACAAAACCATATAGCCCATACAAGGTATAGAAAAATGCCACTTGAAATCAGTAAGCGTTTAAGACCAAAATGTGTCAAGGCAGAGAGAGAGAGAGAGAGAGAGAGAGAGAGAGAGAGAGAGAGAGAGAGAGAGAGAGAGAGAGAGAAGTGATTTGAAATCATTTTAATATGCATGGTTTTGGAAACTGCTGTGTTTCTGAAATGAGGATACTCCCTCTAATCATACGTAATCAAACTGTTCCTATAAATAGCCTTTCATCTATGCCTCATTGTCGTTTCTTTGTTTGGACTTGACTCTCCAATTGTAGACCCAGGGCATGGCATTCATTTTCAAGCTCTGCAATTTCATTCTGCTGTATTCCTCATTCTACAGTTCTGGCAGACCAGCGATTACCAGTCACTGCTGACGAACATCGTCATCCAAAAACTCCATGCTCAAATCACAAAGGTAGAAATGTAAATGTAGTCATGTTGTTACTTCTTCCTTGAAATTTATGACATTCTGATCCCTTCCGAAAGTTCCTCATTTCATTAACTTCATGCGCAAAAATTCACAAAGTAATTTTCCAGATTTGTTTCAGCTTAACTCGTAGACACAGCCCATGACACATTTCCAACGTGTCATCAGGTACGCATGAATGCATGGGCATAGCCCAATGTGAAGGCAACCACGCACAGCAGATTACAGCAGTGTGGAGTAGTGGTTAGGGCTCTGGACTCTTGACCAGAGGGTCGTGGGTTCAATCCCAGGTGGGGGACACTGCTGCTGTACCCTTGAGTAAGGTACTTTACCTAGATTGCTCCAGTAAAAACCCAACTGTATAAATGGGTAATTGTATGTAAAAAACAATGTGATATCTTGTAACAATTGTAAGTCGCCCTGGATAAGGTTGTTGGCTAAGAAATAAATAATAATAATAACAGGAAAAGAAACATTTATTATTTAATCTCCGTTATCGTATAACAGATCCCAACATAACATTCATGTTTCTCTATGTTAGTACGTTGTTTCAGCTCAGTCTGTAGCAAACTTATCACCCCGGTCACTCTCCTTCCATTCTACCTCACGTGACAAAGCAGATAAAGTTCTATTGAGGTGTGTGTATGTTTAATGAAATGATAATGAATGCGGGCCGATCTTGCATCGATTTCGGGACCGTTGCTTAGTGATACGCACTCTGTCCACTCGTAGGGTAAGGGCGTTGTTATTATAAGAATTGAGTTATTATTGTTCAAAGAAGAAAAAAATCACAAATGTGAAACTTGCAAATAAAATCCTGCTTACTGTTTCTCGTTCTGGATTCCAATAATTCCTTACGTAATTTGGTAATAAGTTGTCTTTCAAAAATTAGAAATTGCAGGAAAAGTTAGTTTCTTCTGCTGTCCGTGCAATGTTTGTATACCTCTACCTTTGAGTGGGCTCCAATCATGGCATCAATAGTGATACGCGCATTGAATTATGGGATTGATTGTCCTATCCTGCTCACTTTGTGTTTTGTTGTGTTTACTTGTTTGTACAATTCTGGGCCTGCCGGCTCGGCCCCGAACACATTCATTCATACTTAAATATTTAATTACTGCCGTGCCCCTTATGCTCATGTCTGCTGCTACACTATTGACTGTGTTCATTCTGTCTTCATTAATGATTCTTGTTACCCACACCTCTAAGTGGGCTGCAATAATGGTGCCTGTAGTGATACGCACATTGAATCATGGGATCGCACGATTGAATCATGGGATTGATTGTCCTATCTTTGGTTTAGCTGTGCTACTGGCACTGCAGCTGCCATTTTTTTTCATGCTATGTCATCTGGTTCTGTCTTATAATGCTCACTATGCAATCTGCTGCACCTCGACCAAGCAATTCATTCAGCAATATACTTAAACTCCTATCTGAAGATGTAAGCTATAGCCCACTGTAAGCTATAACATGCTCACTGTCACAAATCAAGCTCACTTTGTCAAGTCGAGCAGTTTCTGACACTAGTGTCCCAAATGCAAAATTCTCCAGTTCTCCAGCTATTAAAAAACAATATATATATTGTTTTTTAAGTCACAGTCACAGTTCTTTGCCCCTTTAAAAGCACAGACCCAACACAGGAATGGAGTTTTTAAATGCGCTGACACGCTATTTTTAATAAACACAAACAAAATAAAATACCTAGCTCTTAAATGAGCACTAACTACACATACGGGAACCTCACTAATCGGGCAGGACGGCGAGGCCGTTTACCTGCTAAACACAAAAACACACTCTTCTTTAAACTTACACCCCTTCTGCCTCCTTCTCCTCAGCAGCCCTGAGCAGACTGACTGCTTCTCCTTTATACCCTGCACCTGGTCCTAATTTACAGTTACCGCCCAGGTGCAGGGGATAATTAAACAATAAAACAATTAACCAATTAAACAATAAAGTAAACTAACAAAAATGTGCCTGCGCACATGTCTTACGCAGGAAGGATTTTAATCCCCTCCCTGCTATGTTACACTTCCCCCCCCTTGTCTTTTCAAGACACCGGCCGTTTGACTGCCACCTCCCTCCACCCTTAAAAAACCACCCACACTCAAGTCCAGAAATGTTGATTTTCACCCTATTCCACGGGCGGGCTTGAGGGTGGTTTTTTCCCTCCGGTGTTTCCAGGGAGGGACCTAGGACCGGCGAGGAGGGACCCAGACATCTTGTCCAGGGCAACCACAGCGCAGGCCGGAGACCGGGAGCACGGACTGGCAGGCAGAGGTGCGTGGCTGTGGACTGGCGCAGCGACGTCTGGGATTCCAGGGGGAGCGGAGCAGTAGGTAGGGGGAACGGAGCAACTAGCAGGGGGAGCGCCAGCGATGTCTGCCTTTTGCGCAGTGACTTCTTCCTCCTGCGCAGCAACATCTGGGATTCCAGAGGGAGTGGAGCAAGGGACCAGGCAGGTGACTGTGCCTGGCTGTACTGCAACCTGGGAGCCAGGTCAAGCGGAGGAAGGTCTGGGCATTCCGGCCCGGCGTCCAAACTGCCGGGACAAGGGACCTCCCACGGCAACGCCGGACTGGCTGGCAGGGGTGGCGGCACATCCTCCCCCTTGACTTCCACCGGTGGCTCTGGCAACGGTGGCTCCTCCCCTCTGTGCTCTGGGAGCGGCAGCTCCTCCCCTTTGGGCTCTGGGAGCGGCGGCTCCTCCCCTCCGGGCTCTGGGAGCGGCGGCTCCTCCCCTCTGGGCTCTGGGGCTGGAGTCAGCGGGGCACCCCCTGCCTGCTCCCACCTTTGAAGCAGCAGGTCCAGTTCCGTCGGCTCCGGATCCGGCAGCCTCAACTCCTGTCTCCACTTCCTGCACTGCTCCAGCAGTATTTTGATTGATCTTGGAAATCAAATCTTTAAAATCCATGGCCATTTCAATTTCTGGGTCTTTAGGGGCGCCCACTCTTGCTGCCACCATATGTAAAAGAATCACACCACTCACGGTTCTTTGCCCCTTTAAAAGCACAGACCCAACACAGGAATGGAGTTTTTAAACGCTCTGACACGCTATTTTTAATAAACACAAACAAAATAAAACACTTAGCTCTTAAATGAGCACTAACTAAACATACGGGAACCTCACTAATCGGGCAGGACGGCTAGGCTGTTTACCTGCTAAACACAAAAACACACTCTTCTTTAAACTTACATTTAACGACTGCTTGGAAGCAGAGCACCTCTTCTGCCTCCTCCTCCTCTGCAGCCCTGAGCAGACTAACTGCTTCTTTTTTATACCCTGCACCTGGCTCTAATTTAATAATAATCACCAGGTGCAGAGGATAATTAAACAATAAAACAATTAACAAAACTATTTAAACAATAAAACAAACTAACAAAAATGTGCCTGTGCACATGTCTTACGCAGGGAGAATTTTAACCCCCTCCCTGTTATGTTACACTTCCCCCCCCTTGTCTTTTCAAGACACCGGACATTTATATTTTAATATATATTTTTTACTCCTGGAAGCTGCTGTTCTCAACACTATAACCTACCCTGCTCCAACGGGTCACCAACACCCTCCCTCCTCAGATCAGACATAATATTATTCAGAACATAAAAGTAGAGTCAAACAATATCATCAAGCAACAACAATGTGATCATTGCAGCGATGCTCATTCTCGTTTCAGATGCCTGCTTTATCTAAATGTTTACTGAAAAACAAAGTTAACATCAATCAATACATTCAGCCAAACAAGTGTGTTTCATCATACATATAGCTATTGCAGTGACGCTCATTCTCGTTCCAGACGTGCTCTGGATCACTTTACATATGGACGTTGAGGCAGCCTTAATTTCATTCCCCTTGAAGCCATGCTAGATCCAGAATAATCTGTCTACTGTGTTAATAATTAACACAATTGTTATTGGATTCCATACTTCAATCTCAGGTCACGTATTCCGTACATTTTAAGGCATGTAAAATATTGTACTAAACGTATTACTTGCTTTTTCTGTTTCTAGCTACCTATCGAGGCATCCTGCAGCAGTTCATATAGACCTCAAACTTAAATCTCAGGTTATGTATTGTGGGACATATTCCCTGAATATGATAATAATACATGAACGTGTATTGGAAATGTAACTGGATTAATTAATGAAACTGTGTGTCTTGAGAAACAGGGCAAACTGCTGTGTCTTGTGAAGAGGGCCTCTTGCAGACATACTGAACGATGTAACCTACTGAACGAGGTGACCGGGGCTAGGTGCCTGAACTGGATTAGGCTGAGCAGACAGTTGAATTATGTACAGATAATTCACACGTGCAACAACAATCGTTTTGACGCAAGGAAGACCCAGTGGAAAAGGACATTAAAACATCAAAGGACTGGGAGTTTAAAGCAGTGTGGAGTAGTGGTTAGGGCTCTGGACTCTTGACCGGAGGGTCGTGGGTTCAATCCCAGGTGGGGGATACTGCTGCTGTACCCTTGAGCAAGGTACTTTAACTAGATTGCTCCAGTAAAAACCCAACTGTATAAATGGGTAACTGTATATAAAAATAATGTGATATCTTGTAACAATTGTCTGCTAAGAAATAAATAATAATAATAATAATAATTATAATAATAATAATAATAAAGAGGCAAGATACACAAATGACCTCATGAAAGTAGGTACTCAACAAAGTGAAAGACTATAAATATCCAAGCAAAACTAAACATTTTGCGCTCGAATGCTAAACAAGGTGCTGTCACTCTGCTAAGCAAAGCTGCAACTCCGGGACTCTCCCTAAAAACAGACCCAAGAAGAGGAAGCAAGCTGCAAGCGAGTCACTACCCCAAGCAACAAGACTGAGGCCCGTCTGGAGGACTGCCATAAAACTTAGAGACTGTTATCAGACAAACCAGTCTGGGTCTGCTGTACACCTACTGTAAAACCACAGTATCCAAAATAAACTGTGCCCTGCTACCTGTGTAGCTAAAATATACACCGTAGAGGACAAAGCAGATGGGCGCTGTTGTGGATCCTATACCGAGGACTGAAGACTTTGTTGCAGCTGTTTGCTGATTCTGTCGAGAATTAAAAGCTTTGTTACCAAGTTTGATCCAATGTGGGATTGAAGACTTCATTGCTGAGAGCAGAGCTTATTGTACAGGACACTTCAACAGATTCAGTTTCCAAAACAGCGAAAAGTCTAAGCTTCAAGGAACTGTTGAGTATAATTCCAGTTGCATTTTCCTTTCATGGAACTAAATGAATTGTCCTTGTCCTTTTTGGGGGGAAGATGGCCCAGAGTGCCACTTGTCCTGCCCGCTGGCTATAAATGTCATCAATGATTGTGGGATTAAAGTTCAGCCAGTTTATGGGGCAGGGGAACATGGCCCAGTCACTTGTCCAGCCTGCTGGCTATAGCTGTCATCACCTGCTATTTCAGGTTTTTCATTCCATCTTATTTGTATGATTCTGTATGACACATGCATCCACAATGTTTAGAATTCACATCCTAGCCTTGTATTGAATGTAATTGCATTTTTTTTTTTTACTATTTGTATTTAATGTACTATGCCCTGTATTTCACTGTATTTAATGTATTATGCATTGTTCCTCACTGTCTTGTAAAGCTCTTTGTGATGGTGGTCCACTATGAAAGGCACTATATAAAATAAATATTGATTGATTGATTGATTGGAATGGAAGAGAACCAAACTCCCTGCTGCCCTAGACCTTTACCGCACTCTCCTCTCCTCTCCTCTCCTCTTTCTCCTCTACTCTCTCCTCTGCTAAATGTGCTTATTTCCAATCTGTAATCCAAGCCTCCACTAACAACCCACGTAAACTATTCTCTACCTTCTCCTCCCTCCTAAACCCTCCCCCCTCCTCCTCCCTCCTCTATCTCCCCTGATGACTTTGCCTCCTTCTTCTGTTCTAAAATCTCAGATATCCACAAACTCTTTAACACATCTCCCTCCCCCGCATCCCCTCCTGCTCCAACCCCTACACCCACTACATCCCCTACTTACTCGCCCTCCTTCTCCACCTTCTTGCCCCTCTCAGACTCTGACCTCTTCTCCCTGCTCCAGGGTCACAAACCCACCACGTGTGCCTTGGACCCCCTCCCCACTCACCTCTTTCAAGCTGCTGCTCCTGCTCTACTCCCCTTCATCTCCTCCCTCCTCAACACCTCTCTACTTTCTGGTATCTTTCCCGCTGCCTTCAAAAAAGCCTCTATCACTCCCCTCCCCACCTCCCTCCAGAGCTACCGTCCTGTCTCCCTCCTACCCTTCCTCTCCAAAACCCTCGAGCGGACCGTACACCGCCAGCTCTCTGCTTTCCTGTCCAACCACTCTCTGCTTGACCCTCTCCAATCTGGCTTCCGCTCTGCTCACTCCACTGAAACCGCCCTCCTGTCTGTCACCAACTCACTTAAGTGTGCCCGAGCTGCCTCTCTCTCCTCTGTCCTAATTCTCCTCGACCTCTCTGCTGCCTTTGACACTGTTGATCACTCTATTCTACTATCATATCTTGCTGACCTGGGGATCTCTGGCACTGCTCTGGCCTGGTTCTCCTCCTACCTCTCCAACCGTCCAGGCCCTGGTACTCTCCCGCCTAGACTACTGCAACTCCCTCCTGGCTGGCCTCCCTGCGTCTTCCACCCGTCCGCTCCAGCTCATCCAGAACTCTGCTGCCCGCCTGGTGTTCTCTCTGCCTCGCTTCGCCCACGCTACTCCACTACTCCGCTCGCTCCACTGGCTCCCGATCACCGCTCACATCCAGTTCAAGACTCTTGTACTAGCCTACAGATGCCTTGACCAGACTGCACCCAGCTACCTCCAGACCTTCATCTCTCCCTACACCCCCACTCGACCTCTCCGCTCCGCCTGCACTAGAAGACTAGCTCCACCTCCGCTACGCTCCCCTGCCTCCCGAGCCCTCTCCTTCTCCACCCTTGCTCCGCAGTGGTGGAATGACCTTCCTACAGATGTCAGGACTGCCCAGTCCCTGACCACATTCCGGCGCCTCCTTAAGACTCACCTCTTCAAACAGCACCTGTAGAACTCCTCTGTTTGTATCCTGGGACACTATCACCCTTCATGTAAATGTGCTTTATTTTGCTCTTATCTGCCCCCTATTTTACTGCATTTAATCCTGTACTTCAGAATACTGTAATCTGCCAAGTGTTTAACCTGTAGTACTTTGTATTTAATCACATCCTGATGTAACTATCACTATTTAATCATATCCTGATGTAACTATCACTATTATCTGCTGTATTATTGAATTGTGGTTTGTCACACTTGTACTTTGCTTGAACAAAAGTTATTGTATTTCTTGTTCTTATTGTATTACTTGTATTGTAACACTTGAAATGTATTTGCTTATGATTGTAAGTCGCCCTGGATAAGGGCGTCTGCTAAGAAATAAATAATAATAATAATAATAATTGATCAATCAATAATCATTGCATCACAGTTCAGGCAGCACATGGGTCGACTATAGAGCTCTAATGGACAAGGCCATGGGCCAATATGTATATCACGTTCCTTCATAGGCATGGCTTTGTTTAAAATGGACGTGGCTTTGTTTAAAATGTATACGTGACATGACGTTCTATAGATGGCGTAGGATGATTAGTTTTTTTCCACTGTTTTGGGACAGGTTTCAATTGTGCTTCAAATGTGCTAGAATTTATTTTTAAGGAGTACTGGTTATAAATCACAGTAAAATTGTTCAGGTCCTCTATGAGTATATATATATATATATATATATATATATATATATATATATATATATATATATATATATATATATATATATATATATATTCACAGTTTAACATGGGATTGGATATAACACTTTACTTGACTGAAAACTGAAAAAGTGTTTTTGAATATGAGCTGTCAGCCATTTACATGTTGAAAGCAGGAGATGCAAACACGTAGCTGTTTTCACAGACCCCGATTAGCACTAATCTTGGACTGCCTAATGTTATTTTAGGTAAAGTAGTCCAAGATTGGTGCTAATTGGAAACTGTGAAACTAGCCTTTAATGCAGACCAAGTGTGATTTTTTTCACTCTGGTTCAAGGATTATATAACACACATGTTGTACAACACACAATTTGTGGTTTAAGGATGAGTTCTTGTGATTTAAGTCATCTTAAAAGCTGCTTGAGTAAGATAGCTGGCACAGGAATAGTACATTTTTGCAATTTAATTTCTGTATGTGGGCCATTCTGTCTATGTTATGGCAGTAAGCATATTCAAGGATTATCAAGGAGCTTATTCTGGCTGTTAAATAACATAAATTACATTTCTGAAACTTGGACATACTGTATATAAACAAACTTCTCATGTTTCATTTAAAACGCCTGTGGTTGTGGTTATTTAAAGCAAGACAGCAAAAATCAGATAATAAATACTTCTCGGTTTATTATATCCCCTAAATGTCATAAATAAATTTATTACATTATTCAGTTGCCTCACTAGAAGGATTTCGAGAAATGCCTCAAGCATAAATACATAATTTAAATAAACAATTCTTAAGTTATAAGCTACAGTCGGCATTGAATGCTATATATATATATATATATATATATATATATATATATATATATATATATATATATATATATATATTGTGAGGAAAGGATAGCGTCGCCTTTAAGAAATGGCGGCGCTAAGGAAGAAACTACACAACCCAGAAATCCGAGTGCCAATTAATTGGGTGGGGTTTCTGGGTTTAAAAAGGAGCAAGGCAGAGCCATAGGGAGAGAGGTGTGGGGAACACAGCCCAGTTGTCCTGCAAGGAAGTAGCGTGCAAACTCCAGTGTGTTGGAAAAACAACCAAAAAGAAAGAGATCGCAAGGTAAAGCTATTGTTTGGGTTAAAATATAGTCGGCGTTTAGTTATTACAAAGTGCAACTTTTTTTCCTCTTGTTGAGGTAGCCTTTTGTTTATCAAAGTTTATTTTTATTTTCTGTTGTCGGGGTGCGACTTGAAGATATTGTACTCCTTAGCAATTTAAAAGAGACCCGCGGTATTCTGTGCTATGCGGTTGTGCGCCGCCACAACCGTAGTGTGTTGTGCTATATGCTTTATAACCCGGAGAGGTATTGGTTATTTACGTGTTGCAGAGACAGTAAATAATAACCAGAAAGAACGGACTTGTGAGACTGGAAGTGCAAGACATCGTTTATTCATAACACAGACACAAGATACTTTGCATATGATTAATACAGGGAAAATGGACACTGGCTTTTAGAAGAAATACAATTTGCTTTTGTGCACGACCGGGAGTTGGCTGCAGGAGTTCTTTCTCCACAGCCCGGATATAACTTGTTTTATCTTTGTTCACTTCTTTGGACGTCTGGGGTTACCTCTATTGTGTTCCTGGAAGTCTTCTTTAAAAACGGATCCATTCTTATACTTACCTGTGTTACAGGACTACTCCCGCAGAGGGAGCCTGTCTTGTACTTACCTGTGTTCCAGAACTACTCCAGCAGAGGGAAATTGTCTGGTACTTACCTGTTTTCCAGAACTACTCCAGCAGAGGGAGCTTGTCTTGTACTTACCTGTGTTCCAGAACTACTCCAGCAGAGGGAGCTTGTCTTGTACTTACCTGTGTTCCAGGACTACTCCAGCAGAGGGAGCCTGTCTTGTTCTTACCTGAGTTACAGGACTACTCCAGCAGAGGGAGTCTGTTGGATAGTTACCTGTGTGGCGGATATACTCCAGCAGAGGGAGCTCAACCTACACTTACCGGTGACCCAGGACAGCTCTAGGGAGGAGAGCTGACCCTGTTCTTACCCACGGACGGACTCACTTCAGTCGGAGGATCATTGGACTTCTTTGCTATCTCCATATCCTGATGTAGCTAGAGAGGGTTGAAGAAGTGAGTTAGTCAGTGGCCCGTACAGGGCGAGAACTGACAGAAACTGCTTATTTGATGTAAATATTGTAAATAAAAGTTACTTGCCTGCAAACGTATTGAGTCTGTGCCAGTTGGTGGAACGGGAAAGCAGTGGTTCAGCAGCACGTGTCTACTGGATCGTTTACAATATATATATATATATATATATATATATATATATTGTAGCGCCCAATGTGCTGCCGTGGTTCAAGCAGAAGCAATAGGCAGGATTCTTAGTAATAATTGCTCTTTATTAAGCTGCTCAAACAGCACTTCTGCACATGCGCTTATAGCAGCACTAACAAGTGCTAGAACTAGGCAGTGAGAGAGACACACACAAGTGAGAGGGGGAGGCCACCCCTGCAAGGAGACAACCAGGTGAGGGTGGCCACGGCAACAGTGGGAAACACACGGTAGGGGAGACACGGGGACACAACAGGCAACAGAAACGTGAAAGGTAACCAAATAAACACATTCAATAACGCTCAATAAATAAACAACAACAACAACAAGGATAGTGCGGTTTGCTCGACTGCACGGCATTCTGGGACGCCGCTGCAACAGTTCCTTCTCAGTGCTGCAGAGGCAGCAGGAGGCGCGCTACATTGCCCCCCCCCCTCTTGAGGCGGCCCCCTCGGTGTAATGAATGCTCCCAGGGTCTGGATTTCGCGTGGCCGCGGGGTTGTGGTGCAGTGAGGATCCTCCTGGACTGGCAGGCGGTGACACTGGCCAGTATACTGGTGCAACGGCGGCTGGTGAAGCTGGCAAGCAGGCTGACGTCGGTACCCCAGGTGGCACCGATCCAGACGAGGAGGTCGACGGAGAGGTTGACTCAGAGGCAAGCAGAGTGGTTGGTCCTTGGGGTCTGTACGGGGCTAGTTGGTCGACGTGGAGTACCACCACCCTGTTACGGGTCTGGAGCTTTACCAAGTACACCACGTCAGAGAGTCATTCCAAGACAGAGCATGGCCCCTCCCAGGACCTTGAAAGTTTGGGGCATAAGCCTTTCTTCCGCCGGCTACAGAAAACCCAGACCGCATCCTCTCTCTCCCGAACATCAAGGTGCACCCGGTGGACTCCTGCACGGCTGACTGGTATGCCATCAAGACCAGGGGTAAGTGCAGATCCCAGTCTCACTGGTGTTGGCTGGTCAAGATAGCGAGCTGGGTGGCCAGAGTGCGGTTAAAGAGCTCCACGAGACCGTTGCTTTGTGGGTGCAGCGGGGTGGTCCGGATCTTATGCACTCCCAAGCGTTTGCACACCTCCTGGAACACCTTTGTCTCAAAGTTCCACCCCTGGTTGCTGTGGAGGTCTTCAGGGGCCCCGAACCGGCTGAACATTTTGTTAACCAAGCAACTGGCTACAGTGTCGGTGCTTTGGTTGGGAACCGCATATGCCTCGGGTCACTTGGTAAAGTAATTCATTGCAACGAGCACAAAACAGTTACCCGCTTCAGTCAAAGGGAAGGGGTCCAGGACATCGACCCCCTCCAGTTCCATCGGAGCTCCCACCTGGTATTGATGGAGCGGTGCATGTGGGCGGTCTGTGGGTCCCTTCTGCGCAGTGCAGATGTCACAGCAGTGGCAGTGTAGCTCCACATCTTGCCGGCAGCCAGCCCAGTAGAACTTCTCCCGTAGTCGTCGCAGTGTCTTGTTAACGCTGAAGTGTTCCACTCCAGCTGCTCCATGCACGCTGCGCTGCACTGCAGCACGCAGAATTGTTGGGACCAAGAGCTGCCACCGAGTTAGATCCCGAGCCTGCTCCTTCCACTCTCGGTAAAGCAGCCCACCCCGTACTACCAAGCTGCTCCATTGCAAGTAGAGTGCTTTTACCTCTGGGGCGGACACCGACACCTGGTCCCAGACTTGCCGCTGCTGGGTAGTTATCCAGCCCCGCACTTGGCTCAGCACTGGATCGGAGGCTTGTGCTCGTTCTAGTTCTGTGCTGGTGAACAAGCAAACCCACTCACTCCCAGCAGCAGCCCCGGTCCTTACCAGCTCTGTTGCGCGCTGCTGCTCCTCCTTGTCTTCAAAGTGGATACAGGGGCGGCAGTCTTCTCCCTCACACGGCCGATGGGAAAGGGCATCTGTGTTGGAGTGGAGGTGGCCAGTACGGTGCTCGATGGTGAAGTGGTAGCCCTGTAGTACTTCAATCCAACGAGCCACCTGTCCCTCCGGCTCCCGGAAGTGGAGGAGCCAGATGAGGGAAGCGTGATCAGTCCGGAGCTTGACGGGGCGACCGTACAGGTATGGTTGAAAGTGGCAGACCGCCTACACCACAGCCAGGAGCTCTCTCCTTGTCACACAGTAGTTGCACTCCGGTCGACTGAGGGCTTTGCTGTAGTACACTATCACTCTCCTTCAGGTCCCTCCTGTGACAGCACTGCGCCGACCCCCACATTGCTCCCATCAGTGTCCATGATGAAGGGTTGCTCCGGGTCAGGGTAAGCAAGGACAGGAGCTAAAGCCAGGGCCTCACGGAGCTGAACAAAGGCAGCGTCACAGGCTGGAGTCCAGTCGAACCGACTGCCCTTGTTGGTGGGGCGGTGGAGGGTACTGGCAATGTTGGCAAAGTCTTGGACAAAGCGACGGTAGTAAGAGGTGAGACCAAGGAAACTGCGAAGCTCTGAAACATTGGTTGGTACTGGCCACTGCTGCACGGTTACCACATTGTTTGGGTCCGTGGCCATGCCGTTTGGTCCCACTACATGCCCCAGGATCTTGGCTTCACACCGCAGTAGGTCACATTTTTTAGGGTTCAATTTCAGTCCAGCACTACGAACACAGTCCATGACCTGGCACAAGTTCCTCAGGGCACCGTCGAAACTGGGAGCATGTACCAGTAGGTCATCCAGGTACAGCACGCACTCGGAACAGGGCACAGCAGCCAACACCCCCTTCATGAGCCGCTCGAAAGTGGCTGGTGCATTGCAGAGACCAAATGGCATGGCGGCGAACTGCCACAGTCCTTGTCCGATGAAGAAAGCCATCTTTGGCCTGGCCTCTGGAGCAAGTCCCACTTGCCAATAGCCGCTGCGGAGGTCCGAGGAGTTGAACTAGCAGGACCCTGCGATGTAATCCAGGGCGTCGTCAATGCGGGTCACGTTGTTCAGTTCCTGGTATTCAATGCAGAACCGACACGTACCGTCCTTCTTTTTAACCAGGATGGCTGGAGCAGACCATGGACTGTCTGAGGGTTCGATGACCCCCGCAGTGGCCACCTCCTTGATCTTCTGTTCTGCAGCCTCCCTCTTTGCCAGAGCCATTTGGTGTGGTCGCAGGCGAATCGGGGCCGCTGAACCAGTATCAATGTGGTGCTGTACCAGGTCTGTACGACTACAGTCCATGTCCCTCGCAGCAAAAGTGTCCTTGTACTCCATCAGCAATGCCCCCAGCTGCTCCCGCTCCTCTCTGGTCAGACCATCACTGCTTCTCTGTAGAAGCTCCTGTATGGCTTGGCAGGTTTCCGCTGAAGGCTGGACCCTAGGAACTCCCGCCCCAGGTGGGGTGCTGTCATCTTTTTCTGGGCCAGTTTGGTCACTGTTCTCCTGGTTTGGCTGTCGGACCTCTCCCGCTGGCTGCTGTCTGGGTTGGCAGTGCGGTGGCTGTGCTTTGGTGGTGCGGTGGCCATGTTGTCTCTCTTTCTCTCGCTGTTAGTCTCGAGCTTGACCCGTATCCTGCCAATCTGCAGCTCCGGAGGCTGTAGGTCAAGGGCCGCCCCCACATGGTTGAGAAAGTCCAGGCCCAGTATGCAAGAGTCTCTGACTTCGGCCAGCCAATACTCGTGTTGGAACAGCCGGCCAGCTACAGTGATTGTGTGATCACGGATTATACAGAAACAAACACCTCATAGCAAATAAGGTGAATGTACTATTTATTTATTTATTTATTTATGTATTTAACAGTTTTGTAATATTAATGTATTGTGTTATAGCTTCCACCATCAATGTACAAAATACGTATCAGGATTGCAACACCGCTATAGTGTTGATGTACCCTTATGAAAATAACCAGCTATAGGTTAAATAAGACTGTAGCAGGGCAGCGCCCTGCCTGTAAATAATATTGTTAAATAACAAGGTTGTCCTGGAAGAAAACTTGCTTCCTTCTGCTCTGACAATGTCCCCCAACTCTGAGGATTGTTTTTTCCAGCAGGACAATGCTCCATGCCACACAGCCAGGTCAATCAAGGTGTGGATGGAGGACCACCAGATCAAGACCCTGTCATGGCCAGCCCAATCTCCAGACCTGAACCCCATTGAAAACCTCTGGAATGTGATCAAGAGGAAGATGGATGGTCACAAGCCATCAAACAAAGCCGAGCTGCTTGAATTTTTGCGCCAGGAGTGGCATAAAGTCACCCAACATCAATGTGAAAGACTGGTGGAGAGCATGCCAAGACGCATGAAAGCTGTGCTTGAAAATCCGGGTTATTCCACCAAATATTGATTTCTGAACTCTTCCTAAGTTAAAACATTAGTATTGTGTTGTTTAAAAATGAATATCAACTTATTTTCTTTGCATTATTCGAGGTCTGACAACACTGCATCTTTTTTGTTATTTTGACCAGTTGTCATTTTCTGCAAATAAATGCTCTAAATGACAATATTTTTATTTGGAATTTGGGAGAAATGTTGTCAGTAGTTTATAGAATAAAACAAAAATGTTCATTTTACCCAAACACATACCTATAAATAGTAAAACCAGAGAAACTGATAATTTTGCAGTGGTCTCTTAATTTTTTCCAGAGCTGTATATATATATATATATATATATATATATATATATATATATATATATATATATATGAAACCTATTCAGTTTCTTTTTTTTGTCTTTTTTTGCTGTCTATAATTTTTTTTTTTACCTTTTTTTATTGTAAAATACTTCCATATGTTTCCAATAATAATTATTTTGTATTAATAATGGTTATAACATTTACAATTGTCCCATCCTGCGATTGAGCAGTTTTCAATAATGAATTAATTAAACATTGCCATTTAAACTTTTTCCAAGTATGTCTTAATTTTTCAAGTTTGCAGAATATCGATTAAACGGAGAAAGGATTGTTTTCGACAGCAGCACTGATGCCATTAATAACTTTCGAAGGGACATAGCTGAAAGTTTAATTAATGAGTCTGGTAAATATATAATCATTAAAAATGTTGAGAAAATACATTTGTTTTATAATAGATTATTATAATAAAATATTGTATCCACTCATATGCCAACATTTGCCTGGTTTGTGTCAATTGAAACAACCGAGGCATTTGTATTGAATCCTTCTTCAACAAATGGTACGAGTAACAATATTGTTGAATGCTGTTTTTGTAAGCCAGAAATGTATTTTCTCTACTCAGTTCAGAGTTCCAGTTCAGATGTTCAAATTTAGTTTTAAAAGATTGGATTGGTTTTTTGTTCTGCATGTGTTCCTTCTTTGGAAAAAAAGGATATTGTTTTTATGGATTGATTTATGTTCTCCTGAGTGTCTGTAAAATAATTACATCCAGTCAAGAGAAATTAATTTGAAATTCATTACATTTTCATTTTAGGTAAACTTGTCTCTTTCTCCCAAAGTAAAAATAAAAATATATAACTAAACTTCCCGTTATTAAGTTATTTCTGGAGTTAGGCACCATCAATTTGGTGTTAAATTGTTTGAAAAGGAGCTTTTAATTGAAACCCTATCTGTTTTAAGTTTAATGTTATATCACTGCTACATTCAACTTCAAACTAATTATTAATGAATTATTACATTACTTTTTGTTATTTATATTTAGTTTATTAATGTTGTTTCTATTTGTTTATTTTTAGCCCAGATAAGTTACTGAAATATTATTGTTTTTTTTTTCTTTTCCTTTGCTGTTGGCGGTAAAAATAAGGAAGTGTTCAAATAAAACTTTGATTTGTAACATTATGTTCTAGTGTAGACAGCTTTTATTTTAGATTGTATTAATGCTAACAACGGTCGTTACAATATGTTGGTTCCTAAGCAAACTGCAGAAACACTGTACAGAGATCACGTCCCATTAAACTCATGTTTTGATTACATTGTGAGGGGATACGGAATTCTATGGCTTCTCTAGCTATGGAATACTGTACCCCCACCCATGTAGAATATTGGGGGACCCAGTGTTTAATACAATTGAACATATACCTCACAGGACAGTCTGTACAAAAAACATATGACATGATCCATTAAACTGGTGTTTTGATTACATTGTGAGGGGATACGGAATTCTATGGCTTCTCTAGCTATGGAATACTGTACCCCCACCCATGTAGAATATTGGGGGACCCAGTGTTTAATACAATTGAGCACATACCTCACTGGACAGTCTGTACAAAAAACATATGACTCCCGACTGCAAAGAAGACTTTTTAGGAGTAACGCAAACGCAGCCAAAGATTTATTTGCAGTCTACACTGAGGGATAAAGAGAGCTTTAACCAAACAGAAGAGTAAAATAAATTTAAAAAAGACATGCTGCCCAGTATTTGTGTTATGTTTTACTTGGTCTGACTTCTATTCATTGCTTATTAAATATTATCAAAGTCTTTCTGGGCAGTGATACCTCATTAATTAGTTTACATTTCAGATACAGAATTTCACATGTCAAAAACAATATAAATATAAATATAATGTGACTCTTTCGTGCCTCAAACTAAGTAAAACAATAAGCCTAAGTACATCACAGTAACTAAGTAAAACAACAAGCCTGACTACATCACAGTTTTATTGGAAGAAAATAATGTGGCGCGTATACACAGATATATGTGACTTTCCAATTCAGCCGTCTTTCGAAAAAAAGAGAAATAACGCATCTGCGCAGGCGTGAAATCACAGGGGATACCGAATTCCATGGGGTACCAAAATCAGCATCTCACCGGCCCTGGTAGCAGTATGAAAAATGTCCCATTAACGACCTAACAGCAAAATGAAATCTAAATGTTATCCATGCACAGAATTGCATAAAACGTAAAATGCAGTGCAATTTAGCAAAACCAAAGATTAAAAAAAAAAAAAAAAAACAGTTTCCAGAATTAAAACAGTATCCAAAGTCAGTATTCAAAATTGCAGAATATAGTGCTCGATAAGGCCCAAATGTCACAGATCACTTGCAAATGAAAATGCACAAAAGCAACAAAAGATCACAGATAAAAAATAAAAAATAAAATACTTCACAGTATCTAAAACTGTTTAATGATTAACTGTTACATTACCCTAGCTTGTCTCGTTCGCTTTGTTTTGGCTGCATTTTCGTCAGGTGAAACTGGAGGAAGTGCTGTGTAACTACACAATATAAGACTGGCATTAGAGAGATTTTTTTTTTTTTTTTTAAACGCGGGCTGTGATGGATATTCAGGTAAATTGTAACATTGAAGGGATGGTCTTTGTATTCGTAAACTGGTGACGTAATAAATAATCGCGTGTGACGGACGGGTAAGTGCATTCATTTGTTGCATATATATAATGGGAATTGGTAAAACGCGACTGATGTGTATCTGGGTAATGGATATCCTGACTGTAGGCACAACTGTAAAACCGATGGGGGCCAAGGTTTCCCTTCCAATTGTTTCTTTTAACTTGGTGTGGCAAAGTGGTTTGTAGTGTGCAGGTTCAGTGGTGACGTGGTGCTCAGGACAAGACACAAAAACAGCTCTTTATTTAGCTGGCTTGCGTGCCGGCAACACTTAAATAATAAGCACAGGCTCTACACAGCAATGTGTATTGCTCTGTGCAAAACAATAATACGACATGGTTTATAACACACAAACACAACACGGTCACAAGTCCACAGTGAGTGCTCTTAGTGTAGGTGGTGAAATACAGGTAATGTGCTCAGGAGGGATGTGAATTCTGGGTTTGGAAACTGGCCCCTTAGCAACAGCTCCCGGATTGGTTAGCCATCTTACAATGACAAATAAGAACATAAGAAAGTTTTACAAATGAGAGGAGGCCATTCGGCCCATCTT
Organism: Acipenser ruthenus; assembly: GCF_902713425.1. Lineage (NCBI taxonomy): Eukaryota > Metazoa > Chordata > Actinopteri > Acipenseriformes > Acipenseridae > Acipenser > Acipenser ruthenus. The sequence continues at coordinate 47,169,838 of NC_081191.1, read as the reverse complement.
ACTCGTTTGGTTGTTAGTAGCTTATTGATCCCAGAATCTCATCAAGCAGCTTCTTGAAGGGTCCTAGGGTGTCAGCTTCAACAACACTACTGGGGAGTTGGTTCCAGACCCTCACAATTCGCTGTGTAAAAAAGTGCCTCCTATTTTCTGTTCTGAACACAATATTCTAGGTGAGGTCTTACACCACAGAGTCTTCTTTGTTCAAGACTGAATAGATTCAATTCTTTTAGCCTGTCTGCATATGACATGCCTGTTAAACCCCGGGATAATTCTAGTTGCTCTTCTTTGCACTCTTTATACAGCAGCAATATCCTTTTTGTAACGAGGTGACCAGAACTGAACACAATATTCTAGATTAGGTCTTACTAATGCATTGTAAAGTTTTAACATTACTTCCCTTGATTTAAATTCAACACTTCTCACAATATATCCGAGCATCTTGTTGGCCTTTTTTTATAGCTTCCCCACATTGTCTAGATGAAGACATTTCTGAGTCAACATAAACTCCTAGGTCTTTTTCATAGATTCCTTCTTCAATTTCAGCATCTCCCATATGATATTTATAATGCACATTTGTTATTTTTTCTGTTATGTACTGTACAGTGCTTTGCGATACTTTTGTATAAAAAGCGCTATATAAATGCAATAAATAAATACATAAATAATTAGGTTGTGTAGTAATTAATTGTAACAGCTATTGTGTAACTACAGTTAAGGTTCTTACTTAAGCATAACCATCTCTCTCTTTTATTTCAGTTACATATCATTGTGTTGAAGGCTGGTGAGCTGCCTACATTAAAACGCTGCTCACAATATTGTCCATTGTATCATTGTCCTTTTTGTAAGCTATCTATATATAAACCAATGGCCCAATATAGCGTAAACCGGCACTTGGAGGTCCATCTTAAACGGGCAGTACAGTATAAAGGTTTGTTTCATGTTTACTTTTTTTTACAATTTTTGTATGCTTTCAACTTAGATGGAAAACAAGTCAAGTTGTAAACTTCATTGTACTAAAGAGATATATTAATCTGTCATTTCAAATATTCTTTTGGATTTTTATCCCAATTATATGATGCACAAATATATGGTTGTAAGCAGACCTGGGCTCAGTTACAATTGTAATGATGGAATTAAAAATTATAATTGTTACTATAGTTGAATCTGGGCTAATTGTAATTATATCATTGATCAATTACAGTTCAATCACATTTGTCATGCTTATTTTTTCAGAAATTGATAAACACATGTAATCCTCTGACCTGGGAATCTCTGGAACTGCTCTGGCCTGGTTCTCCTCCTAGCTCTCCAACCGCACTTACCAGGTAACCTGGTGTGGAGCAATCTCCACACCTCGCCCTCTCTCAACAGGAGTCAGAGAACAACAAGGGTCAGTCTTGGGTCCTCTCCTGTTCTCTCACTACACCCGCTCCCTGGGCCCCCTCATCGCATCCTATGGTTTCTCATACCATTTCTATGCTGATGATACTCAGATTTTCCTCTCCTTCCCCACCTCTGACTCCACCATCTCCTCCCGTATCTCTACCTGTCTGTCTGCTATTTCCTCCTGGATGCACTCGCATCACCTCAAACTCAACCTCTCTAAATCTGACCTCCTTTTCTTTCCCTCCTCCTCCCCCTCCTCTGATCTCTCTATCTCCATTCCTCTTGAATCTACCACACTCTCTCCCTCCTCCTCAGCTAAGAACCTCTGAGTCACCCTGGACCCCTGCCTCTCTTATTCCCAGCACATCTCCACTCTGGCACGCACTTGCCGATTCTTCCTGAGCAACATACAAAGAATCCGACCCTTCCTCACCAACTATGCCACCCAGCTCCTGGTCCAGGCCCTGGTACTCTCCCGCCTAGACTACTGCAACTCCCTCCTGGCTGGCCTCCCTGCATCCGCCACCCGTCCGCTCCAGCTCATCCAGAACTCCGCTGCTCGCCTGGTGTTCTCTCTGCCTTGCTTCTCCCACGCAACTCCACTGCTCCACTCACTCCACTGGCTCCTGATCACCACTCGCATCCAGTTCAAGACTCTTGTATTCGCCTACAGATGCCTTGACCAGACTGCACCCAGCTACCTCCAGACCCTCATCTCTCCCACTCGACCTCTCTGCTCCTTCTGCACTAGAAGACTGGCTGTACCTCCTCTACGCTCCCCTGCCTCCAGAGCCCGCTCCTTCTCCACCCTTGCCCCGCAGTGGTGGAATGACCTTCCTACAGATGTCAGGACTGCCCAGTCCCTGACCACCTTCCGGCGCCTCCTCAAGACTCGCCTCTTTGAACGGCTTAGCATTCAAAAAAAAAATGTGAATAGGGTAAATGGCAAATTAGGTTAGCAAAGCTAAATTGAAAGGGAAAAAAAAAAACATTTATGCCAGGGAAAGTTTGGCCTAAAATGCTGCTTTTAATTTTTTAAATATCTCCGCAAGTACACTCTTGACCAGAAAGCCGACTCAGAAATAATTTTATAAATTAAATTACACAATACTCAGCTAATACCTTAGCAAATGTGTTTTTTATTGACTTTACTAGATTTATGCATTTAAATACCAGGTTCACTTATTATGAAAGCAGTACGACATATTTACTAATTTACAAAAAAATTTAATAATACCTTGAAGACAAGAAGTTTAAAATATTAGCCTGTGCCAGAGGCACTCTTTGCAGCCTTCCTGAGTTTTTTTGTAACCAATGAAAGATCAGCCTTTTCCACAGCTAGCCAGTCAGAAGTGATAGGGGTGGGACATTAACACTCCCTCAGCTATTTCGGAAAGAAGAGGTGTCAAGTGAAACAAAGCACCAGCTTCATATAGGATATATATATGTATGCAATAAGGGCCGACAGGGTGTCTATATAAGTCTACTATACGGACGCCTCAGGGCATTGTGTAGCACAAGACAAAATCGAGTGCCTTTAACCCCAGAGAAGTCCATATATTCAATGTATACGGACACCCTGAATGGCCTTGCATTTATAATCCAGGTCAAACAGTGGATTTGAAAAAAAAAGCATAAGTAATTTTTAGGGTAAAACATCATTTTTTTTTTTTTTTTATTAAATATCCTTACATCAATAAAGGGACCACAAAAGTAGTCCCATCTATAACTTTGAACTACACCTAAGTTAACCTGAGTAAATTGACTTAATTGAAACATGCAAAAGTAAATAAATATTTATTTCTGATGTGATTAATTTTACATTGCCATTGAAAAAATCCACCAGGAGGTGGAGCTGTTGCTGTTGTTTCAGCAGAACGGGATTCATAAAAATATATAAATAATGATGTCTCGGATTTCAGTCATTTTTCAAGGTCTGTGTCAGAGAGTGGTGGATAATGTGCAGAAGTGACTTTTTGTGTTTTTCTGTAGCATTTACAAACCACTAAAAATAAATTATTTGAAGTGATAAAGTCGAAGTGAGTGAGTATAAAGACAGCAATTTATTTATATTTTTGGGGTATTTTTGTTTTGCTATCTTCCAGTTCATTTCATTGTTCTTCATCCAAATTGTCAAGTCTATTTACTACTTTGAGGATTTTTTTGCTGATAATTGGTCACTCAGTTTTATAATTACTGTACATCTGTAACTGTAACCAAGATGGATACCAGTACTTTAAATTCTGTGAGGCAGCGCAGTGATTTCGAATATGTGACAAGGCTCCAACTTTCCGTATCCATCCAATATACAGAGAGCTGGAACCTTGCTCGACCAATCACATTGCTAGCTTCACGTTCCATTGCCAGCCCTGGATTACAAGTGAGTATATGGTTTTGGTTTGAAGTTCAGAGGTACACATGTTTAAATGTTTGCATGGCAACAGAATGAACATAGTGAAACAAAATAAAAAAAAATGTGTCTAACGGGCAAAGTATAGCGGTAAAACTTGTTGTCATTCAGACAAATTTTGTTGTACCGGGCGTCAGGCAATATGCATTTCACACCCCTGTTACCAAAGAACTGTTCAAACAGACGCCCGCTGGATGTACTTCAAGAGCTCATGGACCCGAGGCATTGGGTAGGCATCCAAGTGAGTCTTGTTATTGAGTCATCAGTAATCAACACAATCGATATGATCCTTCCCGCTTCTCCATTAAAACCATAAGAGATGACCAGGCTGAAGATAACTGCTCAATCATACCATCTTTAATCGTCTGCTCCAGATGTTGTTGTATAATGGTGCGCTTCAGGGGTGACACTCTGCAGAAAGGTATTTGCCATTTTTGTGTTCACTTATAGCAGGGGTGTCAAACTCCAGTCCTCGAGGGCCGCAGGGTCTTCTGGTTTTCACTCCAACTTAAGCTCTCAATTAACATAATTGATCTAATTATTTGTTGAATTTGACATTTAATATTTTTCAAGGTCTTTTACAGTTGATGGTTTTAAAAATGCACTTGATTCAAGGTACACTACCTATGAAACATTTTGAGGCCTGAAGAGAAGTGTTAAATGTGTCCAGTTAATCAAATAATTAGACCAGAAGACACTGCGGCCCTCCAGGAACTGAGTTTGACACCCCTGACTTATATAGATAAGGAAAACTACCATTACAAAAAGACTTGACTTTACCACATCTTTCCTGTAGATAAATGTCAGATCTACAAAGTGATGGCAATATACTGTATGTTTGTACAGTATTGAATACTTTTTACTGGAATTGTTTTGCTAGCTCTATGAACTTTTAGAACATGTTTCTTCAGAATTAAATGAGCTCAATTTACAGTAACTCAACTTGTACAAAAAGCTGCTTGACAAATTTGGCAAATAATACTTCCAAGTAAGTGTTCTTATGCAACTGGACACATCTGGCATATTAAAATATCATTAAATAGTACTTTCAAGTAAGTGCTCTAGTGCTGTTGCCAGATTTTAGGGACACATGGAAAGTAACATTATACACTGCATTCCCAGAATAATCTTTTGGGATTTAACTTTTTTATTTTACAAAACATCAGTTTTATAGTCACAAGCAATCAGGGGTGGCAGGGGCTGGTTCCTGTCTCTGGAGGCTGCAAGGATTGAGCGCTCCTGTGGCTGGTCCTCTCCCTTCCTCATTGCTGCATTCACAGTACTGCCAGGCCGCTCCATAGTCTAAACCACCTCTCCCTGTCTCCAGCTCCAAGGCCTCCTGTAATGTCCCAGGTCGGGACCTGTACATGCAGCTCTCCAGCTCCCAGTGCCTCTACGAACTGGTTCCTGGCTAACTCCTCTGGGACATCACGTGGCATCGCCAGTCCGTCTTCTGCTACGTAGCTGCCTCAGGGTCTCGCATGGTTTCCTCATCCTGGTATGGAGCTTGTTACACAGCAGCCCGGACTGTTGGCTGCTGCCGAAACGGCGCCGCAATGCCTGGGTGAGAGCGCTTTAGTCTAGCCTCTACTCGGGGGTTAGTGTCAGGAGGCAGGGCAGCATGTCTTCGGGAGGGCTTTATTGTGCTCGGTCCACCCCCCGTTGTACTTGGGGGGGCTTGCAAGTAAAATATGGGTACCTGTGATGGTCGTGGAACCAGCCTGCCATGATGTCAAGGAACTAATTGGGCAACAGGCTGCAGGTGTGGCTAATTAGGGGTTAATCTTTGAAACTAGTTAAGCCTAATTAGGCCAGATTGGCCACGCACCTGTAGCCTGTAGAAACCAATTACCTGGTGAGATGGGGTACACCCCGCCCCTGTGTGTATTTGTGTTATTTTGTGTTCTTATTTGTTGTTTTGTTATTTAATTATTTTCTAACTATTATTTGAAAATAATTAAATACATATTGCAGAAAGTAACTCTAATTTGAAAATATTTAAATATGGTTTGTGGAAATCAATTATTATTTGAAAATATTTAAATATGAGTAAAGTAGTTGAAATACTTTGAAACACTTGAAACTCTTCATAAATATGTAACTAACATACAGCAGCCTAATTATTATCCTGCTTTCTAAGCAGGTTAAGCCTTGTCCTTGTTAGCCACTCAATTACCTTTTGGAAAGTACTCTATTTCAATTAGATTTAATTTAATCAAATTCATTGAACTATTTGAATATTTTATTTAAGTGGGTAAATATTTGAAAACAAATATCTCTAACAACTGGTTTAATGGCCTGTTTTGAAGTTATTGAATTGAACATGTTTCGCATTTTCCTCGCAGAAATCCTCCTCAACCACCATGTAGTAATTGCAAGTCTTGGTACATAATTATACATTTAGGGTAATAATTAGGTTTGAGTTTTTGATTATTCATGAACTGTTTGGGAATTGTTGAAGATTATATATATATATAAACCCCATAATAAACCTTGACTTTTGTTTGAACTACCTGGTCTGGTTATTCAGCATGCACAAGCCTGGTCACTATATATATATATATATATATATATATATATATATATATATATACACACACACACACACACATACAGTTGGTGTCAAAAGTTTAGATACCCCAATGGAAATTTATAATTTCTAGAAATTTCTCAAAAAAATAGAATTTTAGCAAAAGTTTTGCTTTTGTGGATGAGAAAAAAAGTTACAAATAGTCTACAATTATTTATTTTAGTATTTTTTTTTTCAAAACTCCAAAAATGCTGATTCAGAAGTATTCATAGCCTTTGATGCTATGATAGTATTGTCTACAAGGTGCTACAAATTTCAATATGATAATGCAGAACCTAATTCTAGAAAAGACTGGATTGTAGTTGAGCAATCTTTGAGCGTCTATAAGGGTTAGACGTAGGATGATTGCTGTCATTACCAATAAGTCAATATGGGAAAAAGTAAAGAGCTATCTGAAGACCTTGCTTCTTGTCATAAAGCTGGAGAAGGATACAAGAAGATGTCCAAACATTTGAGTATCCAATTACAACTATTGTTTCTATTATCAAGAAGTACAAGTACTGTCACAACGCTCCCTTGGTCTGGAAGAAAGAAGGTTCTTTCACCAAGAACAAGTAGAAGAATTGTGAGAATGGTTAAAAACAATCCAAGGTTGACTGCCAAAGATATTCAAAGTGAATTGGCTGCAAGTGGGACTGGGGTTTCCATTTCAACCATAGGTCGAGTGTTGCATGGTGAAGGTCTCAATGGTCACAGGCCAAGGAAAAAGTCACTCTTAGGAAAACGTCACAAGGACGAACACTTAAATTTTGCAAAATGGCATTTGAATGATGGATATGAGTTCTGGTCAAAGGTTTTGTAGAGTGATGAAACACAAATTGAGCTATTTGGTCACGCTGATAGTCGTTATGTTTGGAGAAAGTCTGGTGAGGCGTACAAAGAAAAGAACACCATACCTGTCAAGCATGGAGGTGGTAATATCCTTCTATGGGGCTGTTTTTCCTCTAATGGAACAGGAAATTTAGTTCCAATACATGGTAAAAATGGATTCTGTATCAAACCAAAAGATATTGGACAATCATCTGAAACCCTCCGTTACAAAATTTGATTTAAAGCGCAACTGGACGTTCCAGCATAACAACGATCCAAAGCACACATCAAAATCTACTTCAGAATGGTTAAAGAAGAATAAAATCAAGGTTCTGGAATGGCCTAGTCAAAGTCCTGATCTAAATCTGATTGAGAATCTTTGGTATGAGTTGAAGAAGGCTGTGCACATGAGAAGTCTTTGGAATTTGAATGAACTGGAACAATTTTGCTTTGAAGAATGGTCAAAAATCACTAAAGAATCATGCCAAAAGCTCTTTGACAAACACCCTAATCGTTTAAAAGAGGTTATTATTGCTAAAGGTGCCTCAACTAGCCATTCATTTAATTTTCCTTGTCAAGGTATGAATACTTTTGAATGAGCATTTTTGGAGTTTTGCAAAAAGAATGCTGAAATACATAATTGTAGACACATATTTCTTGTAACTATCTTTCCTCATCCACAAAAGCAAAACTTTTGCTACAAAAGACTTTTCTTATAATTATTTGTTTGAGAAATTTCTAGAAATTATACATTTCCATTGGGGTATGTAAACTTTTGACTACAACTATATATATATATATATATATATATATATATATATATATATATATATATATATACACTACCGGTCAAAAGTTTTAGAACACCCCCATTTTTCCAGTTTTTATTGAAATTTAAGCAGTTCAAGTCCAGTGAATAACCTGAAATGGTACAAAGGTAAGCGGTAAACTGCCAGAGGTTAAAAAAAAAACAGACTGTGTTACTACACCCTCTTAAGCATTATTTGGACAGTATTGTACTGCAGAAAGTAGTATATTGCTCTCATAATGGTGAGAAAAAGGCAATTAACAAAAGGAAGACAGACAGACCATTATAACCCTTAAAAGTGTAGGTCTTTCCTTTAGAGAAATTGCAAAGAAAGCCAAGGTGTCAGTGAGTACAGTTTCCTACACCATCAAAAGGCACTTGGAAACTGGAGGAAACTCTGACAGGAAGAGGTCTGGCAGACCCAAAGCCACAACAGAATCAGAAGACAAGTTTCTGAGAGTCAACAGCTTGCGTGATAGGCGGCTCACAGGACAACAGCTTCAAGCACAGCTTAACACTGGTCGAAGTAAGCAAGTCTCAGTTTCAACTGTGAAGAGAAGACTTCGAGCTGCAGGTTTGACAGGTAGAGTGGCAGTAAGAAAGCCATTGCTAAGATGGCAAAATAAGAAAAAGAGGCTTGCCTGGGCCATGAAGCACCGCCAGTGGACTACTGAAGACTGGAAGAAGGTCTTATGGACCGATGAATCAAAATTTGAAATCTTCGGTTCATCACGCAGGGTTTTTGTACGCCGTCAAGTAGGCGAAAGGATGGTTTCTCGGTGTGTGATACCAACTGTCAAACATGGAGGAGGAAGCGTGATGGTCTGGGGCTCTTTTGCTTGATCCAGAGTCGGCGACTTGCACAGAGTGAGTGGCACCCTGAACCAAAACTGCTACCACAGCATTTTGCAGCGCCATGCAATACCCTCTGGTATACGCCTAGTTGGTCAGGGGTTGATCCTACAGCAAGATAATGACCCAAAATATATCTCCAGGCTATGTCAGAACTACCTTAGAAGAAAAGAACAAGACGGTAGGCTTCAAATCATGGAATGGCCAGCACAGTCTCCAGACTTAAACCCCATCGAGCTGGTTTGGGATGAACTGGACAGAAGGGTGAAAGCAAAGCAACCTACAAGTGCAACACATTTGTGGGAACTTCTGCAACAGTGTTGGGAAGAACTTTCCGAACAATATTTGATTTCCATTGTAGAAAGAAAGCCACGAGTGTGTTCGGCTGTTATATCTGCAAAAGGTGGCTACTTTGAGGAGTCAAAAATTTAGATTAAATTTTGTTAAACAAAACGATTCCATGATTTCTTTTTTATCTTCAATTGTTTATTTGTTCTATGCTTTAATTTCAGAGTACATTGAGACATTAAACTGTGTAAATTTCTATAAAAACTGGAAAAATTGAGGTGTTCTAAAACTTTTGACCGGTAGTGTAGATAGATAGATAGATAGATAGATAGATAGATAGATAGATAGATAGATAGATAGATATGTAAATCTCAATGGGTTTGCGTTATTATCCTATAATAAATAAAATATAGTATTCAAATGAGAGGACAACATGACTCAGATAAGACATTACAATGAAATTACAAGGAAATTACAATGCATTTTAAAAGAGTGTTTCCAAATCTCACTCATTTGGATGTTCTGACCTTGACAATCTGCTTTCCAGGAATAACCTTTTGGGCTTTCACTGTTTTATCAGCTGTTCAGTAGTTTTGGGCTGTGGCTATTTCAGGCAAGACATGAGCAATCATAGAATCATTACAGTTTCTATAATAGTGTAATGTTGCTGCTGAGTTTATATACCTAAATCTTATAAATAAATAACATCACTCAGTTGTCTAACTAAAATTAGATTTGGAAAATTAAAAGTATAGCTACACTAGTCTAAATGAATGATTATTATGCTCTGAACTGCAGATGGCATTGAATGCTGCTTTTATCTTGAGCATGTTTATTGTTTTTATACAATATACATGGATTGTTTCAAAATACAATACAAGGTATACATTTTGCATGCTTTGTTGTAGGGGTGAAAGCTTGGAGGGTAATAGGTAGCATTCAGCAGGTTTTAGTCAATCACCAATGGGGGGCATGTGTAGGGCTGAATATCGGCCTGTAGGCAAATAAGCCATAATGTCTTAAATAGAAAACAGTGCCTCACACAACACTGCCAATTACATCGCTGCACTCCTCCCCTTTATCCAGGACGGTCGGTCTCAGCCAACCTATGAAAATCAGTGTCATTTTATTGAAAGTTTCTAACTTCAGTTCAGGTGATAGAACTGATACAGTTGCCAGAGTGCTGGTCTATATGAAAACTAACAGTATACTACTGCATTCCAGGAATAACCTTTTGGTGTTTAACTTTTTTTATTTTACTAAACAGCAGAGTGGCGGGGTACCCACGCCCCTGTGTGTATGTTTTGTTATATATATATGTATGTAGTGGTGCACGGAGTGTGGGTTATGTAGCACGGGTGACAATGTATATTTGTATTTAGGCACGGGGATTGCACAATCACTTCACTGGCAGAGTAAAGTGTGTATTGTTTTTATTATTTGTTTATTTAGCAGAAACCTTTATCCAAGGCGACTTACAGAGACTCGGGCGTGTGAACTATGCATCAGCTGCAGAGTCAAGGAGGTTAAGTGACTTGCTCAGGGTCACACAATGAGTCAGTGGTTGAGGTGGGATTTGAACCAGGGACCTTCTGGTTACAAGCCCTTTTCTTTAACCACTGGACCGCACAGCCTCCTCATACTTGTATGTGGACACGGGGATTGCACAAATTAGTTCACGTGCAGACTGCCGGGATTCAAGTGAAGGATTGATTAGCTGTAGATAGAATTAGATTCACAGCTGTAGATAAAAGGAGCACAAATCACTTACTCAGGGTTGGTGTGTTAGAGGCAGAACGAGAGTCAGGAGGTGAAGGAAAACAAATACAACTACTGTTCGTGCTGGATTTATACCAGCGCGATATTTGTGTGTTCTGTGTTTGTTTGTTTGTCTAAAACTGTTTATATACCCCAGTACTGTATCTTGCCACAAGCAGTTTCATAGTACTAAAATAATAATAAATATATATATATATATATATTAATTAACTGTTCTGAATGAGCGGAACTGGTCCTAGGGTGTTCACCTTTAAAACATGAAGGCTAAAATATACAACACACTGCCAATTTAACTTAGTTACTTTACGGTAATTAGGAATTATAGTTTGTATATGAACAAATATTTCACGGGGCGGAGCTATGCCACCTGATAGTGTTTATTGACAGAGTTAGTGAACATATACACATGGAGAGAGGGGCTCCGCCTCTTCAAGGACCAACATTTACTTGCTCGATAGACACGACAAACAGGAGGGGGGCCACCGTCTTTGAGGTGACCCGACATACGAAGAGGCTCGCGAACCGGAAAGAAAACATGAATTAGTATTGATAACACAAAAGAGGTTCCGGCTCTTCCTGACCCAACATATACAGTAGGGGGGTTCCGTCGCTGAGGAGACCCGACAAACAGGAGGGGGGCCACCGTCTTTGAGGTGACCCGACATACCAAGAGGGGCACCGTCTCTGAGGTTACCTGACATACGAAGAGGCTTGCGAACCGGAAAGAAAACATAAAGTTAGTATTTGTTAAAACATATAATGCGTGGTGTTCCACCTCTTTGAAGCCCAACATAATAGAAGGGGGTTTCCGTCGCTGAGGAGACCCGACAAACAGGAGAGGGGCCACCGTCTTTGAGGAGACCCGACAAACACGAGGGATGCCACCGCTTGGGGACCCTCACATAGAGGCATCAGACCTGAAAGAAGAATCCCAAAAGAAACATACATGTAGATGGAAGGGTTTGGCCGAGGGTCCCCTCTGACTCATGGAGAAGCCTCCTCTATGAGGTAAATGAAGCGGAGCTTAACAAAGAGTTGGAGAAAGTGGAATCACTAACCCCCCAGAGGAGACCGATGCAAAGGCGGTTGAGATGCTAGAGGAGGAGGAGGGAGGAGGAGGAAACGAAAAAACACAAGACAGCGAGGTAGAGGTGACTAATGTTTAAATAAGGTAGATTTAATTGATGACAGCAGATGATAGGTTGTTGGTGCCTAGCTCCGCCCCCTGAACCCCACTTATAGGTTAACATTTCACGGGGCGGAGCTATGCCACCTGATAGTGTTTATTGACAGAGTTAGTAAACATATACACATGGAGAGAGGGGCCCCGCCTCTTCCAGGCCCAACATTTACTTGATCGATAGACACGATAAACAGGAGGGGGGCCACCGACTTTGAGGTGACCCGACATACAAGAGGGGCACCATCTCTGAGGTTACCCGACATACGAAGAGGTTCGCGAACCGGAAAGAAAACATGAATTAGTATTGATAACACAAAAGAGGTTCCGGCTCTTCCTGACCCAACATATACAGTAGGGGGGTTCCGTCGCTGAGGAGACCCGACAAACAGGAGGGGGGCCACCGTCTTTGAGGTGACCCGACATACCAAGAGGGGCACCGTCTCTGAGGTTACCCGACATACGAAGAGGCTCGCGAACCGGAAAGAAAACATAAAGTTAGTATTTGTTAAAACATATAATGCGTGGTGTTCCACCTCTTTGAAGCCCAACATAATAGAAGGGGGTTTCCGTCGCTGAGGAGACCCGACAAACAGGAGAGGGGCCACCGTCTTTGAGGAGACCCGACAAACACGAGGGATGCCACCGCTTGGGGACCCTCACATAGAGGCATCAGACCTGAAAGAAGAATCCCAAAAGAAACATACATGTAGATGGAAGGGTTTGGCCGAGGGTCCCCTCTGACTCATGGAGAAGCCTCCTCTATGAGATAAATGAAGCGGAGCTTAACAAAGAGTTGGAGAAAGTGGAATCACTAACCCCCCAGAGGAGACCGATGCAAAGGCGGTTGAGATGCTAGAGGAGGAGGAGGGAGGAGGAGGAAACGAAAAAACACAAGACAGCGAGGTAGAGGTGACTAATGTTTAAATAAGGTAGATTTAATTGATGACAGCAGATGATAGGTTGTTGGTGCCTAGCTCCGCCCCCTGAACCCCACTTATAGGTTAACATTTCACGGGGCGGAGCTATGCCACCTGATAGTGTTTATTGACAGAGTTAGTAAACATATACACATGGAGAGAGGGGCCCCGCCTCTTCCAGGCCCAACATTTACTTGATCGATAGACACGATAAACAGGAGGGGGGCCACCGACTTTGAGGTGACCCGACATACAAGAGGGGCACCATCTCTGAGGTTACCCGACATACGAAGAGGTTCGCGAACCGGAAAGAAAACATGAATTAGTATTGATAACACAAAAGAGGTTCCAGCTCTTCCTGACCCAACATATACAGTAGGGGGGTTCCGTCGCTGAGGAGACCCGACAAACAGGAGGGGGGCCACCGTCTTTGAGGTGACCCGACATACCAAGAGGGGCACCGTCTCTGAGGTTACCCGACATACGAAGAGGCTCGCGAACCGGAAAGAAAACATAAAGTTAGTATTTGTTAAAACATATAATGCGTGGTGTTCCACCTCTTTGAAGCCCAACATAATAGAAGGGGGTTTCCGTCGCTGAGGAGACCCGACAAACAGGAGAGGGGCCACCGTCTTTGAGGAGACCCGACAAACACGAGGGATGCCACCGCTTGGGGACCCTCACATAGAGGCATCAGACCTGAAAGAAGAATCCCAAAAGAAACATACATGTAGATGGAAGGGTTTGGCCGAGGGTCCCCTCTGACTCATGGAGAAGCCTCCTCTATGAGATAAATGAAGCGGAGCTTAACAAAGAGTTGGAGAAAGTGGAATCACTAACCCCCCAGAGGAGACCGATGCAAAGGCGGTTGAGATGCTAGAGGAGGAGGAGGGAGGAGGAGGAAACGAAAAAACACAAGACAGCGAGGTAGAGGTGACTAATGTTTAAATAAGGTAGATTTAATTGATGACAGCAGATGATAGGTTGTTGGTGCCTAGCTCCGCCCCCTGAACCCCACTTATAGGTTAACATTTCACGGGGCGGAGCTATGCCACCTGATAGTGTTTATTGACAGAGTTAGTAAACATATACACATGGAGAGAGGGGCCCCGCCTCTTCCAGGCCCAACATTTACTTGATCGATAGACACGATAAACAGGAGGGGGGCCACCGACTTTGAGGTGACCCGACATACAAGAGGGGCACCATCTCTGAGGTTACCCGACATACGAAGAGGTTCGCGAACCGGAAAGAAAACATGAATTAGTATTGATAACACAAAAGAGGTTCCGGCTCTTCCTGACCCAACATATACAGTAGGGGGGTTCCGTCGCTGAGGAGACCCGACAAACAGGAGGGGGGCCACCGTCTTTGAGGTGACACGACATACCAAGAGGGGCACCGTCTCTGAGGTTACCCGACATACGAAGAGGCTCGCGAACCGGAAAGAAAACATAAAGTTAGTATTTGTTAAAACATATAATGCGTGGTGTTCCACCTCTTTGAAGCCCAACATAATAGAAGGGGGTTTCCGTCGCTGAGGAGACCCGACAAACAGGAGAGGGGCCACCGTCTTTGAGGAGACCCGACAAACACGAGGGATGCCACCGCTTGGGGACCCTCACATAGAGGCATCAGACCTGAAAGAAGAATCCCAAAAGAAACATACATGCAGATGGAAGGGTTTGGCTGGGGGTCCCCTCTGACTCATGGAGAACCCTCCTCTATGAGGTAAATGAAGCGGAGCTTAACAAAGGGTTGGAGAAAGTGGAATCACTAACCCCCCAAAAGATGGACCCCCGGCTCCCCGCTGACGCAACGTAAAGAAGAAAAAAGAGAGAACCGCCAATGCATAAGAAAGAAGAAAACAGAAAACATTTAGACGAAAGAAAACAAACACTTAACGTGACAAAGGGGTTAGTAGACTGTACCCTAATGACTATGTGAAGACCCTCTGCACAGTGGAAAGAAAAAAAACCCTTCTTTAATTTTATTTCTTAGGGGGAAATCTTTGGTGGCTCAGGCAGAAAGGTCGTCCCCACTCCGGACATACTAGCAATGGACTGATGTGCGGAGGACATTTCAGATGATGAAGAACGAATATAACTTTCAACTGCTGATGAAGTCCAGCGCCCCATATTTTTAATTAAATGCTGGTTAATGTTGGCTTTTGCGGCTGAAGTAGCTGCCCCTATTCTAAATGAATGAGGAGTGTAGAATTGCGAAGGAAGACCTGCTCTGGATACCACAGTGGAAAGGTGTGTTGAAAACCAATGCCTTGATACAATGGACTGGCTTGAATTGATAAACAAAGGGTCGGAGGATGAAATGGCTTTGCGTTCTGCAATGTACTTCAGCATGGAAGTGAAGGGACACAGAGGAGAGTTGATCTAAGAAAGCTGAATACATTGTCCTTGCCGCAGTTGATCTGTCTTTGAAATGCGAAGAAATAAGATGAAATGAGAATCTGGGATGAGTTTGAGGTCACTGCAGCGGATACCTAGGGTAGGAAAGCTGGCAATAGAAGGAACTGTATATTCAGAACATCTCAAAAATCCCAAAAATGCAGATAGACACATGACTTCCATAGTTAAATCATCAAATGGAGAAAAACAGCCGTGGCGAAGAATTGAAATCAATTTACAGAATGTCTATGGAAATAGGCAGGCGAGCAGAAGAAGGAGCCGGAGAGCACTTGGAAATTCCTCATAAAAGGAGACGAACCGCTGGAATTGATAATAGAGTTGGGGAATTGATGGACATCAAGCGAAATTGATGCTGAATTCCTGACAAATATAGTCTGATTGTAGCTGGTGCCAGATGTAGAGAGTCCTTTGCATGCACTATGAACAACCAGGACTGGATCATGGCGAATGGAGTAGGATTAATCCTGCTTTGTAAACAGAAAGTTACATAACATGCCCAACCTGTAGAGTACGAGGATCTGGTAGATGGGGCAAGTGCTGATGCCATGTAATCTTGAGCTGAATTAAGAAGTTTATTAATAGTTGGATTTAGTTGAAAATCAGCTGATTGAACTGTGGCGTTGCTGCTGGATATTGCAGAGCTGAGGGCAGCAAACTGTGGAATTTGGAAATCTGTAAACGGGAAAGAGCATCAGCTGCATTATTAAAAATGCCCGGTAGGTGGCGAGCTTGTATTAGGAAGTTATTAGAGACTGAAATCCACACTAGCCGCCGCAGCAATTGTATTATAAGAGCGGAGGAGGAACGTCCTTTATTTATAATATGCACTGTAGTTGAATTATCACAGTAAAATAGTATTGATTTCTTAGACCAGAGATGACCCCATAGCTGGGCAGCTGCTACTATTGGGTATATCTCTAGCAGAGCTGTGGATTCTAGATGAGGAGATATGTTCTCGATTTCCTCAGGCCATGTACTGCAAAACCATTGATTATTAAATAGACCTCCGAATCCCAGAGATGAGGCATCAGTAAATAAAGCCATATCGTGAGGAGCTGAAATGAAATCATCATAAAACATAGAGAGACCGTTCCAGTGCTGAATAAGCGCAGACCACATTTTAATGTCTTTCCTAGCTTCTGAAGAAATATTTAAATAGGAGTCCAGATTTTTTGCTGTTGATGCCAGCGCTAGCAGCCAAGATATAAACGTCCTCCCCTGTGGAATGATACGTATTGCAAAATTAAAGTAACCCAGCAATGAAAGCAGTGCCCGTTTTTTAATTGTTTTACTGATCTGAAAATCCTGAATGAGCAAACGAATATGGTTAAGTTTAGACTCAGGCAGGCGGGCTTCAAACTTTTCTAGAATGATTCCAAGGAATTCCAAAGAATGAAGGGGACCGATTGATTTTTCTTCAGACAGCGGAACGCCAACTTCAGAAAATAAGCTTTTAAGATTGGAAATCGCTTCTGCTGGTGCATCTGAAGGAGGAGAAATTACTAAAAAATCGTCCAGCAAGTGGAGCAAGAACGGGACATGATAGACATTAAGGAGAATCCAGCATAATGCTTCCGACAGGGTATCAAATAACTTCGGGCTGCTGCGGCAGCCGAAAGTCAATTGAGTGGCAAAATAAAACTTCCCTTCCCAGCATATACCAAACAGGTGACGGAGAGAAGGATGGATTGGCATTACTTTAAATGCGTCTGATATATCTGCTTTTGCTAACCAGGAACCACAACCTGCTAATTTAATTGAATGTATTGCGTCTGCAATAGTGATGTAATGCTGGAAAAATTGATCTTGGGGAATTAATGAGTTAATGCTGCTGGTGCTTGACCCCCGTGGTGCTGATAAATCAATAATGAGACGCTTTTTTCCTGACATTTTCCTCGTGGCAATGCCGATAGGATTAATTCTATATACTGGAAAAGGAGGAGCTAAAAATGGACCGACTATAAATCCTTTTTTAATTTCTTTTTCGATGAGAGACTGCACTGATTGTGGCTCTTGAGTCGCTGAATAAAGATTTTTGCTTTGGAACGAGGAAGAAGGAATTTGAGTAAGACCGGTTGAAAAACCATTTTTTAATCCGTCGATCAGGTAATTAATTAAGTTACTGTCGGGATGATTCTGTAATTTGCTTGATAACGCCAGGATGTTTATAGGAATAAAGACGGTGAGCATCGGGGAAAGTCACTTGCGTTTTAAAGGACAGATTGTATTAGAGTGAGCGTCACCACAATTGCTGCACATGTGGATAAAATTGCATTGCCTATTCGAACAGAAGCCAGTATTGAAATTGTTGCAGATTTGTCTTCCTCCTGAAAATCTAATACTGCGCCCGTATTTGTCTTTCCTTGTAGATTGATCGAGGGGAGCTGAAGAATGTATAGGATTAGGTACTGAAGATCTGTATGAATTAGCGGCGAAACTGGGTGCTTTAGAAGTTGATGCAATTGCAGCTTTAGGGCAGAGGGCTGTTGAATGAGCTGTTGAAATGCAGACCTCACATGCATTAGCCCTTAGACCACCAAAAATTCTATTAAATAGATCTGGATCAGGTTTTGCCCAATTGATGATGTGATTATCTGCTGCCAATATCGTTGCTGCTTTTGCAGAGAATGCTTTATGATACTCATAAAACATAGTCCCTCCGTATCTGACAGACAGCTCCACGATGTAATATTCGTAAGATTCCAATTCAGCTCTGCGGTTAGGATATACCGAGCATAACACATCTCTGAATATGGAGAAAGCAAGGACAAACTCCCCTAATGTAAGATTTTTAAGCAGTCTGGGATCTCTGGATTTTAGAGTTACCGCCAATTCTCCACAATCGACTACTCTATGGTCCAAGAATTCAGAAGTCGTCATTAATAGTGAAACAAGATTAATGTCCTTACCTTCGAGAATGATACGTCTAATTTGTGGAGATATAGTGTGACGTCTAGCTGCCGTTGGAGAGGAGGATCCGTATGTAGATGCGGTAGCAAGGTTGTATATTGGAGAATCTGCCTCGCTGGCTGAAATTGGACCGAAAGAAGCTGTAGGCGGTGCTGCAGTATTTGATGCTGAAATTAATGGCTGCGCTGTAGATTGTTTTCCCTGTTCCATAATAGACACCCTTTTTTCTAGATCCGACAGTTGAAAACTGACCGAAGATAGAGTATTGGAAAAAGGCTGCTAAATGATTTTATCTCGTTGAATATTTGCGAATGTTGGATTTCAATGGCTGGCTGCTGGTTAGCGGTGCTAGTTGTGGGGGTGGTTAGATCCAGAATAGACTGCCTGCTGTCTATTTTAGGACGCTGAATGGCTGGGCGCGGCTGATTATGTTTTTTCGGAGGAAAGACTGGTTCTGCTGAGACTGAATTGCAATAGAGAATGAAAAGAGACTCTCTATCACTCCCTGCCGGAATCGCATTACCATTTTGAAGGAGGGTTTTTATCAATTTATTCATGGGCCAGTCCTTCCAAAACAATCGATCCGGAGGGGCGTCCTGAGGCCGAAGACGCTTGGATCGCCGCAGATTCGATGTTTGCGTGGTAGGAACGGTAGGCAGCATTTGAACTGGAACCTGGCCAAGAGCCTGATCAGGAGCCTGATCAGATGTAACTGAAATATCAGGAGGGGAGAAAAAACGGAGACTGGATGGACCATGGATTGAAGCTGAAGGAGAATGATCTGTTAATGACAGAAAAACCTGGGAATCTGTAAGTACTCCATTATTGAGGTACGCAAAAGTAGATGGGTCTTGAAATCACTTAGGTTTAAGCCAAAAACGAAAAAACACAAGACAGCGAGGTAGAGGTGACTAATGTTTAAATAAGGTAGATTTAATTGATGACAGCAGATGATAGGTTGTTGGTGCCTAGCTCCGCCCCCTGAACCCCACATATAGGTTAACATCACAAACAAATGTGTGAAAAAAGAATGGAACATTCTTTTGTTAAAACAATAGACCACATTTATTCAGCATTGAAAAACCACTTACAGAAGTAACTATGGAAGGTTGGATTGAGTACCCAAATGCATGACAATACATAATGGTAACGTTCATTCACAATATTTCTTAAATACTTAATGAATCGTGCCTATATTCTATGCAGATACACGTTTTACATGATTCTGCACAGTGTACAAGGATCCTCATACAACCAAATGGGCATTCATTCATTTCAAGTATTAGTATTGTATATATAAAGTAGCACACTGGGTTCATCACTTTGCTTATTATACAATATTACAATTTACCCACCTTGATTGAGGTATTTTGCACATTTACAAACGTGTAATGAATGGATTAGGTTTGTGTACAACATCTAATCTTAACACTCAGATGACTAAACCTTCTTTGCATAACACCAGCAACCTGTGCTGAACCCAAATTAAAAACAATTATATAAAATCAATTGTTATATATACATACATACATACATACAGTAGTAGTCTGTGGGCAGCACAACTGTATGTACGTACAAGAGAATGGTCTGACAACAAACAGAACTACAGTATTTTGTTTCACAAACCAGTTGCATTAAAATACACACAAGGTACTTTTTTTAGTGAATTTTTATTGCATTTGAATACATTGTAAAAAAAATTACAATACTTAAAAAATGTGGACTGTAGGGCATGTGGATATTTCAGAATGACCTAGCGAGATTTGACACACAGAGCTTCACAATCCATTTGGGTTTCAAATTTGTTTTTGTTTCCACCACAGCCACCATACCAGAAGCGCGTACACTCCTTTTGTTCACTGTCATAGTACCATTTCAGACTGTACTCCTGGCAGCTGCCTTCGTCCTGATGAAGAGCACACACATCTGGGGAAAAATCAAAGTAAAGAAAGGACGTTGTGTGAAATACATACAATTCATTAGATACACATTACTTGGCTTTGCGTTAAATCAATCAATTGTCTTTCATAGTGGACCACCATCACAAAGCGCTTTACAAGATGCAGTAACAACAAGAAAATCCATAATACTTTAAACACAGAGATATGCATGATACAAGCTATAATACATTAAATACAGTGAAAGACAAAGTACAAGCAGATTCCAAGGTAACCAGGTGATGTTGCTCAATTATTTAAGGGTGCGTTCGTAAACTCAATCTCGGAGTGTCAGAGCACACTCTGACCGTTTGTAAACTCTTGGAGTGCTCTGTGGTGTCGTTTGAAAACTCAGAGGAGATGAATTTCGGAGCGCTCAGAGCACTCTCTGGTTGCTCCAGCTTCAGAGCTGGATTCTCAGAGCGTTCACTTTCAAAATGGCTAACGGCTTGCTGTGGTGGATGCAGGTATATTCTAAAACTATTTTTATTATTTATTTCTATATTTGTCATTTTAATGCTCTTTTGAGAAAAAAAAAAAAGATATTGCACATATTTTAAGTTTGGGTTTTACATTTTGAAACGACTGAAGGGGAGAAAGGAGAGGAGTTGCTAGCTTTGTTCAACACCAATTAGCACCGACCAGCTTTTCTTTCTTTTTTTTAAACAGTAACGACGCACAAAAAAAAAACAACTGAAGAGCAGCAGTAATAATTACAGTAGTATTAGCCCTTTCCGGTCCATTGTCGGACTGGGTCCGACATTGCAATTATTCCTCACAGGTCCTTTGTCGGACTGGGTCCGACATCATTATAGCAACGCAAAAAAACGTGTTTCTAGTCGCTTTTTCTCTGGAAAAACCCGAGAAAATCATTCAATTGCCGAGTGGGAGCGACAAGAGCCGAGACAAGTCGGAAAAAAGGCGTATCTCATGAATAGTCATACATGGTATCTGGTATCAGATAACGGGGCGTGTCGTAAATAAACAAGTTGGCTGACTGAATCAGCGCACAGAAAACACGGACATTTGCAGAGCTTTTTTGAGATGTTATAGTAATAAAATAATGACTTGGATCGCATTATTGAGGAGTTTGGTGATAAAACGAGTGATCCGATGATCGATCGGTATGTACGACTATTATTATTATTATTATTTATTTATTTATTTATTTATTTATTTATTTATTTATTACATAGGTGAACGCTGTAGCAAACGAAAGGGTGGGGCGGGGTTGGAGATATCTAGTGAGTGCTTTGTTGATATGCAGGGCCATTTAAACCCGTTTGACTGTGAAAAAAAAATACTTTTAAACAGCTCGTATAAAATTAACTGCGCGTGTGAAAATTAATTAGACCTGACGTGCCTGACGCGATATTAATAAATGGATCGCAAAGGGTTAGACTTAAGAGTTGAAAATTCATGTAAAAAAATACATCGGCCTAAGAAAAAGCTATTAAACAGCACAACTGCATAGTTTACGAACGCACCCTAAACCATGCAATGGTTTGGATATAGAATGCGTGCAGATTCAATGTAGTGAGCTCAGTATAAAGATGCTTCTTTGTAAAGTGTATACAGTGATAAGGCGTCAATGTATATTATACAATTATAAAAAGACAACCTTGTTATATTGCAATAACGGACGCAAAACAGTGTTTGTAGTCTTAAACACGTTGCTGGTTTATTTTGGCTGCTTACAGTATCCTCTCTACCATCAGTCGCCCGTCACATCCGTTTTCCCAACCACTCTCACTTACCACATCCCTGCAAGCACGACACACATTCACAACATCCGGCAACACGTAACCTAGCAACCACACAGCATTGACTGACTTCCAAAACACAACAAAACAAAGCAGGAAACAGAACATCAAACAAACATAACATTTTCCCCCCTTTCCCACCAAGTTCAGGTGTGGAATGAAGTCTCAAAGTCCCGTAAATGCAGAGGACGTTGGCGGACTCTTGGAGGATGTTGCACTGGTCCTGCTGGTTCAGGACCTGCTATGACAGTATCATCGCTGACCCTGATGGGACAGAAGGAGGCTCCCAGCTGGCTGAATGACTGGGTCTCTGACTGGGTTTCAGGTGACAGTACTTTCCTCATCCTACTGGCGTGCCACCGGGAGCCATCCTGGAGCAGATAGGTTGCTGGTCCCAGCTGTCGGCTAACACAAAGTGGTGGAGACCAGAAGGATTGCAACTTGTTACCTCTGTGAGGCCGCTTAACTCGAACCCAATCACGAGGATGTATTGTAGGTGGCTTTGTCCTGTGCCTTTTGTCGAACCTCTGTTTCATTCGCTGTTGGCTCCGTTGGACGACAGTGCGTGCAGTAGATGGAGTAGGAACAGTCCCCGGGGGTCGTAGCCTGTCCAATGGAAGTTGCAATTCACGTCCTGTCATCAACCGTGCTGGTGAGACCCCTGTGGTTGAGTGCTGAGTGGCCCTGTAGTGCATAAGTGTCTGCAGTAAGGCTGTTTGAAAGGCACAGCCTTGAGCTAGATGTGCCCGGATACCATTTTTGAGTGTTTGATTAAATCGTTCCACCCCCCCATTAGATTGGGGGTGGTAGACTGCTGTACGAATGTGTTTGATGCCGTTGATGCTGAGGAAACTAGAGAATTCATCCGAGATGAACTGTGGACCATTATCTGTAGTGATGACTCGTGGCAAACCCCAGCGTGCAATCAGTGTGTCCAGTATGTGGACTATAGTCTGGGAGGTGACCGTCCCAGTGGGGACGACCTCAGGCCATTTAGAATGCAGGTCATAGACAACCACTAAATAACGCTGATGATGGGGAACACCATGTATTTCACCACAAATGTCCAGCTGCAGATGTTCCCAGGGGTGAGATGGCCAGGTGACTGGCTGCAATGGCGGTGGGGCAGGGAGTCCCGACTTGCCACTGACCACACAGGCCATACAGTCTTTGACCAGAATCTCGATATCATGGTCAATGCCGGGCCACCACACCAGGTCCCGGCAGCGTTGTTTAAACTTGACGATGCCCAGGTGACCCTCATGTGCCATATTCAGCACCCGTGCACGTAGAGCACTTGGCACCACTGTGCGGTGGCCTCGTGCCACACAGAAATCATTCCAGCAGGACAGCTCGTCTTTAATCCTGGAAAATTGTTGCAGTTCGCCAGATACCTGCCGTGGCCATCCGTCTGTAATATAGGAACGTAGAGTGCGGAGGGTAGGGTCCTTCTGCGATGCCTGCTGGAGCTCTTGGAGGGACACCATGTCCTGCAGGGGTCCGTGAAGCATCTGAATCAGATCTTGCTCAGTGTCTTCTGATTGGGATCCCTGCTCAAGCGCTACAACTGATCTGGATAAGAGGTCAGCCACTGCATTATCTCGCCCCGGGGTGAACTGGAGCTGAAAATTGTACTGCTGTAGCCGATCTGACCATCTGTACAATCTGAGTGGTCTGCGTCCCGTGCCCGAAGTAGACATCAGAGCTGTGAGTGCTTGGTGATCTGTTCTGAGAGTAAACGCCCGACCATACAGGTACATGTGCCAGCGTTCACATGCCCAGACGCAAGCTAGCGCTTCTCTCTCTCCCACTGAGTATTTTTGTTCTGTGGGGTTCAAAGCACGGGAAGCAAAAGCTATAGGCTTCTCCACACCCTCTTGTATCTGGGATAAAACAGCCCCCACTGCCGTGGCCGATGCGTCACATGTGACCAAAGTGGTGCTAAGAAGATCAAAATGAGCCAGAATAGGGGCTGTGGTGAGCTGGTTTTTAAGCATGCGCACAGCTGCTTGGCAGGCCGGGGTCCAGTCCCAGGGGCCCTCCTTCTTCAGAAGCTGCCGTAGCGGTGAAGTGGTGGTAGAGTACTGTGGCAAGAACCGTAAATAATAAGCTGTCATTCCCAAGAATGAGGCAAGCTGAGAAGCAGATTTAGGCTCAGGAACGCGGTGAATGGCTTCCACATTGGACTGGAGGGGACAAATCCCATGGGCTGAGAGTCTAAAACCCACAAACTCAATCTCGGGCACAACAAAAAGACATTTGTCACCATTCAGCGTTAGGTTGTTCTGGGTGAGTGTTTGGAACACTTGGAGCAAGCGCTGATCGTGAACTGCAGTGTTGGGACCATGCACCACAATGTCATCTAAGTACAAGGACACACCTGGAATGCCTGCAAAGATAGATGACATAATTTTTTGGAAACAGCTGGGTGCAGAGCTCAGTCCAAACGTCATGCGTGTGTAACGGAAAACCCCAGTGTGTGTGACAAATGCTGTGAGATCCCTGCTGGTTGGAGAAAGGGGAACCTGGAGGTAGCCTTGGCGTAAATCTAATTTACTGAAGACAGTGGAACCGTAGAATTGGGTAGTGAGCTCTTCGGCTGTAGGTAGCGGATATTTGTCAGGGATGATTGCTTTATTTACAGCGCGCAAGTCCACACAAACTCTGATTCCCCCTGATTTTTTTTTCGCTATGACAAGATTGGAGATCCAGGGGGATGCGTTAATTGGCTCTATAATCCCAGCGTCCAGCAGGAGTTGCAGTTCTGTTGAGACCTGGTCCCGCAAGGCAAGTGGGATGCGGCGCAGAGGCTGGATGACCGGTGTCACTGTGGGGTCCACTTTCGGCTGGTGGATGAAGGCAAAGAGAATGCCCAAACCGTCAAAAAGTGCTGGCCATTGTTGCTGCCAGGGAGTGGAGACTTGCAATATTTCTGTGCCACTGTAATCTGTCAGAGAAAATCCAAGGCTGGTAAACAAGTCAAGGCCCATTAAATTGGCCCCAGTTCTTGTAATGTAGAATGTGAATGTAGGCACATGCCTGGTGCCATAGCGTACCGACAGCTCCAATGTACCCAGAACATCAATTTTGGCATGTCCGTATCCGCTGAGGGCAGTGGAGGAGTGTTGCCGGGGCAGGCTGGAAAAATACTGCCTGTATGTGTCAACATTTAAGAGAGAAACCTTAGCCCCAGTGTCCAAGAGCAGAGGAATGCACTTGTCATTGAGATATATATCACATGTTTTAAAACATGATGGGGTTAAGAGCACAGTATGAATGGTAGCCGGAGCTGAGAACGAGGTCTGGGACCATGCAATGGTTTGGATATAGAATGCGTGCAGATTCAATGTAGTGAGCTCAGTATAAAGATGCTTCTTTGTAAAGTGTATACAGTGATAAGGCGTCAATGTATATTATACAATTATAAAAAGACAACCTTGTTATATTGCAATAACGGACGCAAAACAGTGTTTGTAGTCTTAAACACGTTGCTGGTTTATTTTGGCTGCTTACAGTATCCTCTCTACCATCAGTCGCCCGTCACATCCGTTTTCCCAACCACTCTCACTTACCACATCCCTGCAAGCACGACACACATTCACAACATCCGGCAACACGTAACCTAGCAACCACACAGCATTGACTGACTTCCAAAACACAACAAAACAAAGCAGGAAACAGAACATCAAACAAACATAACAAACCTAGCACTGTGATTTGTTTTTAGCGGTCACATGACCATGTAGGAGTTTTGTAATCAGAGTGAACACTGAATTTTGTGATTTTTTTTATTAATTATTTTAAATTCGCAATAACACACAGCAGGGTATGCAGTAGTCACCACACTTCCTAGGTGTTTGGAGCCACTACTGTATACCCTATATTGCTTACATATATAATAGTTCTAATATTTATTATGCTTTAAGATGTACCTTCCTTTTGGTAATCCTTGTCTTCAACCCCTGTGGGTGTTGTTTCTGAAAAATCAAAATCAGGTTGTATGTCAATTTAGTAAAGCAGTAATCACTTACAGCCTTTATAGTACTGAATCTAATATGTTTTGAATGAAATATAGAAGAGGAGCCAGATTGATTTTGCATTGTGGTGGTGAAATACAGTGTTTGGACAAAAAAATAAAGCACACACTGTTGCTGTAATGGTCTTTTCTCTCACATTTGTTAAGCAAATGACATATGTATTATAATAAAGTAGATTAATTATCCTGTTACAGAGTCAGTTATAGTCATAATGGCCAGGACTGCAAATATGGATCTATGTCTCTATCTATGGCCATTCAGTAGCAGAGACCTTGCTGCAGATATCCACTCCAACTTCCCTGAAGGTATAATTAAGGAATGGTCAGAACAACTCCTTGCAGTGCTGTCAGTATATGATAGCCCTACTCTCTATTGACAGTATTATGGCAAGTGTTTCAAATGTTTTGTCCAAGCCCTGTCCATAAAAGTGATACAGAACACTGGCTGATATATTAAAATACAACAAGCTATTAATACAAAAAAAGCCACTTGGCGCTGCTGTTGTTGAAAGAACAGTGCAGAATAATGAGTCTTGTTCAGGTAGAAGCACCAAAAAATGGTCAACCAATAAGCTCATAAAAAGAACTACCAACAGAGTTAGACTACACTCATTAGCTGTTTAATATGGAGGGGTTCTGTTAAAAACATCAGAACTTTCACAGGGACACCGCAACTCTTGGCAGATTCTAACCCCCCAGTTTGTTTTTCCCACAACAGCAGTGCAAGTGAATTTATAACCACCTTGCATGTATTTATTAATCATACATTTATTCATTTATTTTTATATCACAATGAAAAGTATTGTCTGGTAATGGTGCAACAAATCTGTATAACCTAATTTTGACACAAAAAAATAAAGAAATTGGTTAAGCAAGATAAGTCACCAGTTAGAACTTACATTTATGACTAATACTGGTATAATAAATATGTTGTACACAAATGTATACTGAATATGAAAAGAATAGACGAGTAATTGTGGATTAGTGGTTATGATTTTAAAACATTTAAACAAAATCTTCAGGGGTTACTGGATTTGTAAACCATTTATGAGAAACAGCTGATTCATTTTTTTTTTTTCAAAAAAGGAAATTATATTTTCATCTGAAAAAACAACTTTGCAAGTTGCAAGTTTTACCCTTTTATTTACATTTGTAATCCTGTTATACCCTTATTGCAGCTTTTAAAAAGTACCAAGTAACACAAATTAGTATGCAATTAACTAACACTTCATACAATACCAACATCACATTCCATTTGTCACAGTTGCTGTTTTACTTTGTTATTTGAACATTTTAAAAAGCCACTATTAGGATAACAACACTACAGTTAAAATCAAATTGTAGGCTAAGTGCTTTACAGTACTGTAAATGCATCAAATTCATTTGTCATGGTTTACAGTGGCTATGAGTACTGTCTTTTATGAGCAATCCAAAATTATTAGAGTTGAGATCTTCAGCTCTAGAGACCACGACAGCCCCAGAAGAAAAGGTTAAGCAGGTTCATAAATGTTACACCATTCATTAGTTGCTGCTGTAGGACTGCAGAAGGAAGTGACCTAGTGCTCAGCTCACTCACACCATTCAAACAAAGGGATCAACCCAATCGTGGGTAGTGACCTCACACGACAGAGAACTTTTAAATGTAATTGTATTTAAGGATTTTTTTTTTTTTTTTTAAGTATTGACCAAATCCCATTCTTATGTTAATAACATTATGAGTATGATATTAAGGTTATTGTTATTATGCTTATTATAATTAATAGCAGTAGTAGCATTATTAATATGCATGCATAAGACAACATATACAGTAGAATTCATTAAGTGAAACATATTTTTATATCACTTCAATATGCAAATGAATAATTGCAAATCACATTCTTACTACATACACTGTAATGATAGCTGACTATATGCTATTACTTTACATTTTACTGAAGGGTAAACTAGACCAGGGGATTAGCGTTATTTAACTTTATTTAATGATGTCACCGTAGTGTTGGACTAAGCCATGAATCCAATACATTCCATTCTGCTCATTTCTTTTGGATAGTGACCACATGAACAACAGGTAAAGGTTGTGGAGTCCAAAGACCCAAGAAATACCCATTTTTAACAGGCTTGTTATCCTACCGGAGGGGAGGACTAATAGAATTCAGGTGTATTGCATTCATCTCTGAAACAGAAACACAGTTTTGAGGTCTGTAATGTTTGCATTAAACAGAGTTTGAACATATATATTTCCCATTCAGACATAATTGACATGCCATAAAACTTCTTCCTGACTACTTTTTGTAATGTATATTTCTGCAAAATGCCCCCCTCCCCCCAAACTAAGTCATTTGAATTGTGACCTAAATGTACACTTATTACAACCACAGCTATATTTGATATGCCTGATTCCTTTGTAAATCAAGTGGATGCAGTTTGAAAACCTTAGGTACACGGGGCAGTTGTTACTGTATACAGTATTCAGTGCTGTCTGTTTATATAAGTAGTGCATTAGTCCATTAAAAGCACAATAAAAACCTGTATGAAATGGAGCCAAATTATATCATGGCAGTTATTAACCTGGTCCAGCTTACTCTTGCATTAATATGTAATAACATGTCATTTTAAAGGCTGTTTACTTTTTCTTCATTTATTTATTTATTTGTACTTTGTATGCCCAATTATTTTCCCTCACATTTTCTCCCCAATTTGGAATGTCCAATATTTTTTTCCCCTCACCACCGCAATTCTCCACTCAGGAGAGCTCAGTAGATCCAAAGGTTCAGTGGGCATCCGCCGATCCCACGACCATGCCAGTTTCCTCTTTTACACACAGGAACTCGGAAGCGGATGTCAGCGGGCTACCGGCCTCTAGAGAACAAAGGCCAGCCCTGCAGGTGTCTGCTCGGAGCTAACTGGGCGCCTAGCCAGCAGGGTTCGCTGTGGCGCGATGAAAAGGAAGTCCTTGATGGTTTTGCCTCCCTAACGGGAGCACCAGCGCCAAAGCGACACTCCCTTTGAAAAAGGCAATTTACTTTGACAAAGTTGTTTGCTATTTTTATTAATAGGTTTATCAACTTACGTTTATTGATGCATGACTGGAGACATTCATTTTCTGTATTAAATCGGTTTTCATTACCGTCACAACCGCCATACCAGAACTGGGAGCATGCACCGATAGCTTTATTATAATACCATCTTTGCAAAAAGTTTCCACAATGAGTACCACGGTCCACGTCCATGAGGCAATGCTCTGCAACCAAAACAATCTAGTCATTTCCTCATTTTCTGAAGCATTTCTCTCACCCACTTAACAGACCATAATAATGCATAACTGATTAAGTCTCAACCATTTTTAATTATGTTGATTGAATGTCCTGTAACAATCCTGCTCTTGTCAATGCCCCCAGATCCTTTCATTTTGTTGAGGTCAAATTTAAGTTTGGGGGATCCAGAATGAGGGTTATTAATAATGAGATAAATACAGTATGGGCCTCATTTACGAAAGGGCACTAAATTTGGAGTTAACACGCAGTAGTGAGCCTAATGTGCGCGATAAATCTAAATTTACTGCCCCATTTACCAACAGAGAACACATTAATTTACGTGCACTGTATTTGGCTAATTTACATACCATACCGTACACACTACATGTATTATGAGCGATAATTTTATGTGCACGATAATGTCAGAGACTTATCCACTGTGATATCAAAAACCCCAGCAGTCGAGTCGTATTTTTTGGAGAGTAGTTTCTTGAAGGTGGAGGTGGCTTACATTGACCAAAAATGAGCGATCAACAGACACAGCACTCAGCAGGGGACAGGCAGAGGCAACATAGTGAAACTGCACTCCTTACCTTTTCATTTTAACATGTATTCCTTGTAAAAAAAAAAACAACCCCCCCCCCCCCCCCACCTTTTTCCTTTTTCCTTCAATCCATACAGCACTGTATCGTTTGGAATTCTTCTTTAAAACAACCCTACTCTTTAATATAACACGTGTATTCAACATGTGCAGTCTGAATTGTATGAGGGACATTCCCATTAAGCCAATCACAGCTCACAGATGTAGTAAAATAGCCAATCAAATAGCACACAGGATCCGTTTCCTCACGGACACAGCACACATAATTTTGATTAGGATAGCGAAGTGAAGGCTTGTTTAAACTATTTATTTTACTTTATGTAAAATTTTCAATCAGTAGCCAAAAAGTAGTTGGAGATGTCACAGAAGTGAAAGGTGGAGGAGGAACACAGATTTCAAAGTCGTTGGCCAGATGACTATTTGTTCAAAAATTGTCAATATGTCTGATTTGCAGTGCAAGGTTGCTGTTATGAAAGATTATAACATACAACGTCACTATGACACACTGCACAAAGTGACGGATTTTGAGTTTACTGGAAATGAAAGAAGCTATGGAGTCTCAACTAAGGGTTTTCTGAAAATGAGAAGAAAAAATGAAAGTGCTGTGAATTCCGTGAACATATATGACTGGACAAAAGATTGGACTGGCTAGCAGAGTGCTGGAAAAAATATAAGAAAGAAATGCAGAATTACCAATTTTCTTACACTGGATTTCTGCATCAACAGGCATTATGTGGAAAGGTTGTAGAATTAGAACACGTAATGAGCATTGTTATCAGAGTGCCAGAAAAGAAGTGCCAAGTGTCTGGACAGAAGTCATGAAAAGGTACATTTCATAGTGGTACTGTTTACTATTTCACATTTTCACAGCCTGTCAGTATCTTTTTTTCAGTGCTGTTATATTTTGGAATATAAGTTAAATATTGAGACTAAGCATTATATACCTCCTCAACTTGCTGACCCGCTATGTCCTGCCTGCAAGCTGAGGTCCCCCGACTCTGGCCTGCTTGTTATCCCCAAGCAAAAGTGCACCACACTTGGAGAACGATCATTTAGCTTCATGGCTCAGACTCTTTGGAACTCTCTCCCAGCTTTGGTGCGTGACGCTCCCACTGTCGCTCGCTTTAAATCAACTCTCAAGACCCACCTGTTCTCTCTTTCTTACCATGTTCTTTAAGCCTGATACCTGCTATTAGCTGCTGTGTTTTTGCTACTATTTCATGTATTATGCATTTTTCACTGTATTTAATGTATTATGCATTGTTTTTTTTTCTGTATATCGTGTATTATGCATTTCTCTGTATTTAAAGTATTATGGATTTTCTTGTTACTGCATCTTGTAAAGCACTTTGTGATGGCGGTCCACTATGAAAAGCGCTATATAAAATATATATTGATTGATTGATTGATTGATATGTTGATTAATTGATTGAAACCGCGCTTGCATACTTATTGACTAGGAATCGTACAGTGGGGGTAATGTGTTTTGAGTAGTATATTTGAGTATATTAGACTACATACAATGTATACGGACATTTTCACGTACATCCCGATGTGTGTGTGTGTGTATAGATATATATATATATATATATATATATATATATATATATATATATATAATTTAATTTTACGGTGCTGCCCACCAAGTGGACAGTCTTAACTTAAATGGCCCTTGCTGCCAGATTTTTTACTTCAAACTAATTTTCATAATAAGTAACTCAGCAAGATGTATTTATTTTGCATTACTGAATCAGTGAATCAAACGAACAAATCTATTGAACTGATTCACTAACCGAATGAATCGAGTCAGTAAAAAGAATCAAACTGCAATAGAACAGTAGTGCGTCTATCAGTGGTTAAAGCCTGGTTCCCATATGCGCTAATAAATGATCACTTTAGCACGCACTAAAATTAACGTCCTTTAGTAAATACAAATCACATATTCATTCTGATTAACACAGTATGGCACAATAAAATTAGTGTGCACCGTAATATGCTGTGGCAATGTACCCGCCCCTGTGTGCATTTGTGTGTTATATGTTGCGTGTGGTGTGTTAATGTTGGTGTATTGTAGTTGATACACGGGATATAATGCGGGTAAAGAGCATGAGTGTTTAAAATATATAATTGTATTTAGGCACGGGGATTGCACTTCACTTCATGTGCATTTAAAGTATTTAATATGTGAGCACAGGGTTGCACAGAATTAGTTCACGTGCTGGGATTCAAGTGAATACTTGATTAGTAATTGAGTCCCGACACAACAGTATATATAGATGCACAAAGCACTCACTCTGGGTTATGTGTTCGAGAGTGGAGAACGGGAGCGAAAGAGAAAACGTAAGAGAAAATAACAACTGCTACTTGTGCGAGAGGACTTTCACGATACTTGTTTAGTGTTCGTCCACTGTCTGTTTTGTTTGTCTATTTATTTTGGCCTCAAGTGCCGTGTTCTGTTTTGTTCAACCTTTTATTTTCTGTGTGTTATTAAAACACTGAGCGTTGCAGCGTCTCATATTCACTCACCAGTACTGCCTGTCTGTGTGTTTCTTTCTGGCCTGACGTCACCCCTACAGCCAGCCTGTTCACATATGCCCACTATTTTGAGTGATAATAAAATTGCAATAGTAAATACGGAAATAATTAACGTGCATAGGAATTGCAATTAATCGCTCACCATAAAGTGGACACCTTTTGAATAAACACAACTCATCCTCAAACTCAAAAACATTATATTTAATTTTTTATCTTGACATTTTATTATGTGTCAGCAATGTGGAGGTTAGTAAGAAAACACTTCCAACACTATTGGGAGGACACTTGGAGACTGGATGTGTAGATCAGTAATTCTCGCTGTTAAGGGATACTGAAAACCAGTTTTTATGAGAATCCTGACATGAGTTTTGGGTATACACACTTCAAGATCAATCACAAGAGGTGATTGGCGGCAGTCGCTAAGTAAAAATACTTCCACAAAAAGGTTTAATTTTCTTCTTGATACCCATGATTGAACTTGACCGAGAGAATCGCAGAATTTGTGAATTTGTGTCTCTATCATCTGGAAACAAAAAACACACATGATCACAATATGGGCAGCAGTGTGGAGTAGTGGTTAGGGCCCTGGACCTAAATTGCTCCAGTAAAAACACAACTGTATAAATGGGTAATTGTATGTAAAAATAATGTGATATCTTGTAACAATTGTAAGTCGCCCTGGATAAGTGTGTCTGCTAAGAAATAAAAAATAATAATAATAATAATAATAATAATAATAATAATATGGCGACCATCTTACTCACAGGTCAAGAAAGTAGGTCAATAAGATGTTGACCACAGATTTTCCATAGCACTAAAAATATGAAGTTGCAAAATTATTTGGTTCATAGACGCTTCACGTACGGGATGCTTAATTTTACACAGTAGACATTAAATACACTATCTCTCACAAATGTCTTGTGTGTTGCAGCTAGATTTTTTAAATATGAACCCTGTTCAGATATTTAGTAAAGTGGTGATTCAGGCAGGGAACTCACTTTTAAGCTAGATTAAAATATCAAGCATATTGCACACTCTCATTACCAAAACATTTGTCAGTCCAATGGTTAGTATCTTATTCATCATTCGGTAAATAACACACCCAATGATCAGCAGGAAAGGGCTTTAATCCATTCGTCCCCACTGTACGTCAGAGTTCGCCTCCTCTACAGCCACCTGTTTTTTGGCTTTGTCTAAGGGGGGGGGGGGGGCAAGCTATCCTGCCCCCCCGCCAATGGCTTCCCTATGGTCAGCATCTCCACTATAAGCAAACTAAATTATGGGCAGGGGTACCTCGAAGGGTGAGTCCAAAGATGTAATGAAGACATGTATAACTTAGTATTTGTTGTCATGGAAACATGTATAACGTAGTATTTGTTGTCTGAGCTTTATTAAATATTGTTCTCTATCACATGAGTTTTCCTGACTAATTATTTTAGATGAATGACAGCATCCCCAACCACCCCAAACATGGGGTTTTCATGATCTGATATTGTTTCAAAATGTAAATGAATATCTGGGTATTCCTTAATGTGTGATAATGTACAGTATGATGTGCGTCGTTTTGTCAAATATATATTGGACATTTTTTTTTAAATATTGACCTGAATGTTGTTTTCTTGTAATAGACCCCAATTATAAATACAATGATTTAGATTAACTATGACAGACGATTTCTTGCGTGCATTATTTCAGCACAATCCAGACTATAAAGACAACTAAACGGAATCATTACCTCTGGTTCTTTCTTCAAGAGTGTAATCTGTCCCTCCTTCCTCTGTCAGCTGTCCATTCTCCTCAGTGTTTCCCTCCACGTAGTAGTACACATTTTCTTCCCCAATGGGTTCAGGTTCCTCTGTCCCCTTCTCTTCAACTGGGGTGGGGGAGAGTTCCTCGTATTTATTCTCCTCGATATATTCAGTCTCTTCATACTCTTCTTCTTCTGGAACAGATATGGGTATCCTATAAAATAAGAGTTCCCTTTAGCATGTCAATAACTACTTGTAAAAAAAAAAAAAAAAAAAATGTAAAATAAAAAACCCTCTGACCCCAATGCTCTACTAAGAACTACTATACCTATTTATGAATGTAGTTGTAAGTCTATGTACTAATGTGATTTATAACTGAAAATGGTATCCCTGACATTATGTAATATATAAAAACGGCAAGTTCCGAAAATGCAGCCCGGTCTCCTTTCGATGAGTACTAAATTCATAAGCACTGAAAGTTTTCATGAAAGTAAAACATTACCTTTGTATTGGTGGTGACTCTAATGATTCTCCCTGAGCTACCAGCGTCTTCACTCGTTCACATTCTCTCTGAAGAACTGGTGGAGGATAACTGTTGATTCCATCTGTGGTAAAGAATATATATTATATATATACTTTGACTTACACAGCTGTCATATATATATATATATATATATATATATATATATATATATATATATATATATATATATATACACACACACACACATGGGGAATAATAACTTGTGCAACACTGTTGTTTTGCATTGTTTTATATTCTACTTAAATGTTGACATTATTGAACAAAAAAATTTATAACTTTTGATAATATCTTCACAATTTTATTAGTATTAAATAATGACAACACTAGATGGAGCAAATACTAACAGCTGTTATCCATCAAGGCATGTGGTGGGTCATTGGGATTTGGCAGTGTGGTTCAATAAAACATGTGCACTAAACCCGCAAGGATCTACATCACCCTGGCTTAGATGGAAATCCTCCTTAGTAACAGATATGATACAATAAAAATGTAATTGTACAGGAAAGTGGCTTTGTGTGACCTTGCCATGCCTTGTTTTTTCCAGTTGGTTTTGCTATAAAGAGGTTATAGTATGCACTAAATCTTCTTTGTCCCATGACAGAAATTGTTCAAGACCTCCAGCTGAATACAGAACATACTGTAGCAACAGGTATTGCCAGAGTTGAGAAAATAGATACAAACTGCAGACAAACAATACATAGCATCAGGTTTGAGTATTCTTTGTCTGCAGTATTTGTTGACAGCAAATAATTTTTTTCTATTAATATTCTTTACATGTTTATGATGCATCATAGTTATTTTATTATGCCATTAGATACTGAGATATATTTCAAATCATGGTATAATATAGATTTGTTTTATTTGAGAAGGGTACAGCAATAGAGAACTAGCATTGAACGCCAAACCTTTATTAGAACTGAACCATCTATTTTGTCACACTTAGTATATTAAGGCTAAAATATTGCTTAATTCAACACCTTGGATGCACATGGTGGAAGTTATTAATTAAATACAAATATTGCAAATCACATATAATTCAGAGTAAATAAATACTTTATTATACAGTGAATTAATAAATATATCTTTGTAGTTAACATTCTTGTTTCCAAAAGCTATTCAAATGTATTTGCAATTCACCCAAAAGATCTTTTAAAAAAAGGTTTACTACTTACTACTTAGAATGCGGAAGAAGGCTCCAGAAAAACGTTTTACGTATTCTATTTCAGGATCCAGGACTCGGCCGAGGTGGACCACATGCTGATCCAGAGGGAAGCTTGCTAGCTCCTCCACCTGCGAGCTATTGACCTCCTTACCCGTGGTGAGTACAAACATAGCTACACCCTGACACTTGGCTCTCAGGGCCACGTCGTTCAGTTTTGCCCTGTCCCAGTAACTGGTCTCTCCTCCTACAACTGCAAATATGACCTTCTTACTCCTTAGTCTTGGGGATTTGGGCAGGATATTGTTGACCACCCATTCAATGGCATGTCCAACACTGGAAGTGCCCCCAATTTGTTGCATGGATTCGTGGATATGTCTTTTCATTAAGTTTTTGTTGTTGTATTGGAAGAGGTCAAACTCCAGCTTGACAGGGACTTGTCCTTCCCTGGGTGGATAGCTCAGAGGAGTATGCTGCACGACAGCCACCCTTGCTCCCGTGTCAGAGGTTCTGGGTTGGCTTGTGATGTCGATCTGATCCAGCATTGAGCTCAGAAGCTCTTTCACTCCTGCATACTCATCTGCCTGCATGTTCCGTGAGCCATCAACCATAAACACCAGGTCCATGTTGACTTGCAGTGGAACGGGTACAAGATTCAAGCCCTGGCACTCTGCAGCTGGCTGACATGCATCTGAAAAGAAACATGTGCTTTAAATTGAATATACCTTTTTCCTTTGAAATCATTGTAAATTATGTATTGTACAAATTATCTTACTTATCTACAGACAGGGTTATTATTATACAATTTGGGAGTCCACTTAAATGAAAGATCTGATTCACCTTATTGAGTTTGGGCAGTATGATGGTTGTAAAATGTACACTATATCAGAATGTGGGGACCCCCAGGAGGGAACAGAACATTTTGACATTTAAAGAGCAAGCTGGTAGGATACAAAACACTGTGCTATATTTCCTGAACTTTTCATAAAGATCGATGTGTGGCTACATGTGTAAAATGGTCCCGTGTGAGGCTAAAGTATGAGTTGCAAAAAGTAGCCAGGATGTAAACACTGAAACAAAAAATGACATAAATGCAACGTAATAAGTCAGAACTACACAGGAGTAAATATATAAACCGCTATTATTGTAACCTTACCAACCTTTTCTTTAGAACGTATTTAACTTTGTCAAAATTCTTAAGTTATGACAAAATAATCAGGCTGAACTCGAGATTTTCTCTGACAGAAATCTTCCTTTTATTTATTATAAGTTAACTGCCTTATAATTGTATACTGTTTTA
This sequence comes from Acipenser ruthenus, assembly GCF_902713425.1. Classification (NCBI taxonomy): domain Eukaryota; kingdom Metazoa; phylum Chordata; class Actinopteri; order Acipenseriformes; family Acipenseridae; genus Acipenser; species Acipenser ruthenus. The sequence continues at coordinate 47,132,602 of NC_081191.1, read as the reverse complement.
AGAAAATGCATTATTGTGCTGCGAACAGGAAATCAGTGAAATAAGTACAGAAATAAATACATAAATAAATAATACATACCAAATAGACACATACATATATAAACTAATAAAGAAATGTATGAATGAATGAGGAATGTTCTTTGAGAAGTCTGTGCAATCATATTAATATTGTAAACACTGATATACAGCATAACATCATACAAACTGTTACACTATGGTATTGATAAGTTTTATTTTAAAATACGATAGGTGTGAGTGTATATTTGCTAGTGTATGCATTTTAAGATGTATTTATCAGCCCTATAAGCTGCCTTCACACAGACTTACCATAGCAAAGTGCACACTTCAGGACTTGTTGTATTACTGCTCTCTGATCCTGGGGTCTTTGCAGAACAGATACTAGGAAGCTTCCTGTTTCATCAGCCTGAAGAAGAGTGGGTATGGATAGGAAAGGGAAAGATGCAATAGACATTTGTACATTTATTGCAGTGAACATGATATAATATGACACTGATGTTTAACATGCTTTACCTATACCAGGGCTTCCCAAACGTTTCTTACCAGAGGCCCACCTGTTCAGCTGCATTAAGCACTGCGGCCCACTATTAGCACTCCTTGGAAAAATGTCAAATTAAAAACATTTTCTATGTTTAAACCTGTAACGTTATAAGTAAACCTAATCTAAACTGTCCTTTACTCATTCAAATAAAAATTTTGAAAAATGTTAATCACATAGAATAGGCACTGAGTGAAAATAAAAAACACTTTAATTTTAGTAAAGAAAATAAATTGCAAAAACTAAACAGATGTTTTTATCAAACCTTTAAATTATTAGGCACCTTTGTATAATTGAATATTTTATTTTCTCTTATTATTCCCATTCATAAATACCTGAACAGGAATCACTTTGAGTAAAACCAGTACAATGTGCCCAAAAACATAAGTTAAATCCTAGTTTGATTAATAACTTGATTTAGTTAATATTGAAACATATATCAAAGTACTCAATATTTTAAATGTTAATAACTAATTAGTCACAAAACCGTATTCATCATAGGCCTCAATTGAATTTGTAAATTAATGTTATCAAGTACAAAACTTAGTATGAAAACGTTTCTACAAAAGAAAAAACCCATTCAGGCACCTCAAAGCTGAGCCCACGGTACAACTGCATTAAAACTCCTTAAGCTGCCTTTTTTGTTCTTTATACTTTGCAAAATGTATTCTTTGGTAGCAGATTCGACATGTAATTTTATAAAATACTGAACACACTGGTTACATCTGCCAGCAGAGCGATCACATGACCTTAACACTGCCCTATTGTCAGAGCTCTCGCTTTACGGCTCACCTATGGGAACCCCTGACCTATACAATACATTTATGTTGCTTTACTGTACCATAGCTTTTCATAAACCACGGCGCCGGGCTGATTGCAGGGAGGAGTTTGGTGGTACAAAGGGGATTTAGTTGCGTGAGTACGGCCCCTTATGCTGACGTAATAAACTAAGCTGGAGTGCTGTTTGTTTGTTTTTGTCTTGTCTGTGTTCGCAGAGCTGGTAGAGGGGTGGATTATTATTTAATTGTGTAAATAAACACGGACGTTTTGTACTGGGAAATACTGTCTCGACATTCCCTTTATATACCACACCACTCACTATCCCGTCACATATACCAAACAGCATAAAACTAAATTGAGACAATAAAACCTGTAAATAATTGTGAAATGTAATGTTTGATGTCTGTAAATTGAGGGTTTTTTGAAACCTATGAATGATATGCTTCCCTGTCTTTGGGTTCTGTCCAATAGACTAGGAAACAAGATAATACATCTTAACAAGCTTTATCCTAATTGAAAAATAATACTTTTTTTATCATCAATTTACCATGGCGTAAATAGGCCTCCTCAGGCTGATGAATCAGTATTCTTTCTGTCAAGTGACAGACGTTTCCTGTGTTAGTCCAAAGTAGTAGTCTAACAGCATTCATACCTCAAAGGCGCGCTTGACGTTTAGAACATCCTTGAACGCGATGACCACAGGGGTAATGTCCAGAGCTTTGAACTCCAAAGCTGCTGTAATTATAGGAGTGGCTTCCTGAGATGCCCCGTTGCTGATAAAGAGGGCTACTTTCCTCATCAGCACACCCTGGCGCACACGCTTGAATGCATTCCTCGCAACAAATCTCATAGCTGCCCCAATGTTGCGCTGGGTGGACGACCTTTCCAGTGGGATTTTCTGTATTGCTTCCAACAGCTGGTTCTTTCTGCGGTAGTCTGAGAAGCGTATTAAATACTTTGTGTTGGAACTGTAGGCGACGACTGCGACCCGGGCCCCAGTAGGGCAGTTGCTTTCTGTGATGGTTATTTCCTGCAGAAGGGTCATGACAATGTTTCGCATTCTTTCAAAGGCCTGTGAGGAGACATCTTCAGACATGTCTAACGCAACCACAAGCTCGGTTGGGTAAGCAGGGCAGTCAGTTTTCCCTGGGAAAAACAAAACAAAAAACAAAATGTAATCAGTCTTTGAATAGGTCATTCTCTGTTACTCTTTAAGGGGCTCGATTTCAGTTATTTCTGTTACTACAGAACTTATTTTCTCATTCTCCCTAATAATCATAATCATGTGAAATTATCTACGCCACAGGGAACACTTCATATTATTTTGCTATTTAAAGTTATTTTTGGTTTTCTAATTTCTAAATGTTTATAGTGGGAAATTTGCTTGTAAATTCCTTGTGCTTTAGAGAGCATCTGTAATGTGTGCTCACCTTATTAGCACTTACAATATGTCACTTTAAACTGACTACAGTCCATATTAGTGTTATATACAGGAAACATTCAATTAAAATCGTAATTGTAATTATTTCCTGTACAGTACAGTATGTGGTGCAGGGAAAGTTTACTGTACTTAGTTTTATCAGAATGTTTTATTTTATATTTGCTCTGTTCTGTACATTTCAGTACTGATATCTCACCAGTTTCTTTATTGTGTGTTTAAAAAGTAACATGCTTTGAATTGTGTTATATTATTTTTATTTGAGATGGACTGCTAATTACATGTTATTTTGGAACTGTGACATGTTTTACTGCCGCTAACTCCTGTAAGGGAAAGAGTGTTTGTGGCAGGGCAGAAGGTTGGCAGGGATGGGGTTAAATCTGTCCCTGTCAGCAATCACAGGTGTGGCCATTCCCCAATTAGGTAATTGGTGCTAATTGGGGAGTGGTCACATGTATATAAGGAAGGAGAAAGCCCATGTCTGGTGGAGGAGTTTGTGTTGTGATTTTTTGTACTGTTTTGAAATGTTAGTCAAGCAAAATGACTAGTTTCACCGCTCTTGTATTAAAAATAAAATCAATCCCATATATATATATAAACAAATTAATACACTTACTGATACAAAGCCCATATCTTCAATGTTACAATTTATCTGAAAATCCGTCACAGCCCACGTTTTTTTCTTTTTTTATTCTCTCTAATGCCAAATCAGTTTGTCTTATTATACAGTTACACAGCGTTTCCTCAGTTTCATCTGACGAAAATGCAGCCGAAACAAAGTGAACGAGACAAGCTAGGCTAATGTAACAGTTAATCATTAAACAGTTTCAGATACTGTGATGTATTTTTTTTTTATCTGTGATCTTTTGTTGCTTTTGTGCATTTTCATTTGCAAGTGATCTGTGACATTTGGGCCTTATCGAGCACTATATTCTGCAATTTTAAATACTGACTTTGGATACTGTTTTAATTGTATTGCCTTTTACATTTTACACAGTTCTATGCATGGATAACATTTAGATTTCACTTTTCTGTTAGGTGGTTAATGGGAAATTTTACATACCGCTACAATACGTACCGGATTTAAATGTATGTACTGTATTACAGTTAACGTGTCGTCTCTTTAGTTTTGGCAGGTGATATTTTCGGAATCATATCTCTCTGAATTAAAATATTACTTATGTTACATCTAAATGGAACCCTACCGCCCTTTCAGATATGTATTTTTGATATTGTCAGGTTTTCAGGGAACACAAAAAAGATACAAGGGGGCCAAAATGAAATAATCAGATATGCGTCACACGCATTTAACCGTCACTGAAGTCAAAATTTTATAGGGAGTGCTGACTGTAGTACAATAATATTCCCTGGTAAAATGTAATAAACAAGCTTGTTAAATTATATATACTAACATCTAGCGCCTATTATAGGTATGACAGAGGTGAAAACCAGTGTGTTTTATGTATATATATGTCTGTTTAGTGTACCTTTAGGACAAAAGATACCTGAGGGGCGGAGCTAAGCAGCTAAAAGTTCGCTAGAAGCGGCTCAAAGAGTCTTTGTGCAGACTTGGTATTGATGGTGAAGGGTTGAAATAAATATTAGTTAAAAAAGTAGTATGAAAATGCTTGAGTGTCTGTGTAAGCTATGTTGAAATATGGATAGGCAAGTCAGCACTTTACAAGGACATCACACTTTGGCTGTGTGCCGAGAACATCCTGTGTGTATTGAGAACATCCTGTGATACTTTGTTTCCTTTTAAGATGAATATACGTTCTGCTGCAAGGACACACTATTTTGTCTTGTTTGTGCATTACTATAAAAAGCTGGACCTTGTAACTATGTGTCTGAGAAGCATCAACAGAATTCTGCTTAATAAAACTGTGCTGCTTCTTATCAGCTCTCTGAGAATCTGTATTTAAAATCTGGTCTCTACAATAACAATAGCATTTCTCATGTTATTTGAACTGTGCTATTTCAGGAGCTAGTTCATATGCAACTGTAACTCAATTAGCGAAAGGTAACTTTTGCTGCTGCTTTTAACACTAGAACCGCCATGGCAGTCATTTTGACGGTCTGAGGTTTTCAAATTTAAATTACTCTGCGTGTCTGAAAGTTATGCGGTTTTCCGTTTATGACTTTTCCTAAATACATATGTTAAATACCCTGAAGCCATTTGAAAGAAAGGATCGCGAAAGTAAGAAAGTTATAATCCCACCCACCTGGATGTATTGTAAAAGGCAGTCATTTTGACTGCCTTTAACAATACATGTTTTTATTTTGAATGTAACCTACAATATATATGTATGTGAGCATATATAGTCTGCTGTCGTATAGTATTACTGTTTTACTCTCACAAGTACGCTGACAGAGACTAGGCTGAAACTCAAAATGGCTCAAAGAAGACGCATTACCACTCAAGAAGCGACTGATATGCTTACTGCTTTGTCCGAAAATGATTCTGATGCAGGGAATGTGAGTGATCACGACAGCGATGAATCCTGGATTTGTGAAACAGGCAGTGAAAGCGGGAAGGTGCCACTGAAATGCCACGACCACAAAGAGGGCTCCCCAGGCTCAGAAGTGGTCTTGGCAGAAGCAGCAGTCCTGTATCGTCTACTGCAGCAGCTGCAGGTGTGCCAACCATGCCAACCGCTTCACCCGCAGCACTACCAAGGACAGTGACTCCAGCTGCATCACCAGCATGAACAGGCATTCAGGAGACTGGGAAGGATGGCACTATCTGGGAAATTATAAATCCCTGTGTTGATGCTGTGGGAAGACAGGCTGCACAAAATGTTTTGACTGAAACCTCAGGTCCCACGCCCCACGCCCTACGCAAAAAGCGATATCGATAGCACTTTCAGTGCTTTTCATTAATTGATCAATATGCGAATGCTACACCACATTCAACGCTGTACTGTACATTGATTTCCTATTTTGCTGTTTTACACTCTGTTAGAGGCCCCGCAACATTATTATGTTATCTTACTGCTAATGTATTGTTAATGGTAGGTGCAAGGTTAATGACAAACTGACTTAAATGTCTTCTGAGGTTTCTAAAATCCAGAACTGGGTCAAAGGTCACATGAGTAAAGTATTAAATTAAAATGAATTACCTTGGGAGCAAGCTGTTGTGGAAACAAAAACAATGATGAATTAGTGCTTGAGACAATATTTTTTTTAAATCATATCAGTACAGTATACCATATAATTATCCCAAATCCCCAAATCTCTCCTGAACTTTCATCTTCTCCTAAATGTAATCATAGACTCTTAACCTCCTAAAGACAATTGACATTGTACAGTAGTTGGGAACCTAGTATGAACTGTATATGTTTGTCTTTAACAGTTAATCTAAAAAACTCTATCAACTCTTCAAATCAATTTTACCTTGGTTAATTTGGAAAAGATCTTTTCATAAATATATACGTGATAATGCATGCAAGTTAATCTGACATGTTTTTTTTATACAAATGTAACATGTTTTGTTTACAATGATGGAAAAAATGTTTTCTGTAAATATAACTAAAAGAAGAAAAAACAGCTTACGGCAGTTGTCACGAACATAAGCAACAAGCTCACAAGGCTGTTGGAATAAAAGAAGAATTGGCATGAATAATTAGCTGCTAATTTTACTTTGATTATATAACTAGATCAGTTAACAAAATAATGCACATACACTCATTGAAGTGGTTCCCCTTGGACCTTTTGTACCCTGGAAAGAAACAAAAATGAAATTACAGTTAACTGCAATTGCATCTGGACATCTAATTGTTTTCTCATGTTTCCCAATGTAAATGGGCCAGATTGGTTGTTATCAACACCTGTTTAACATTAGAAGGACCGGAGATATACTCGTATCAAAACACTGTAAATAGTATAACGAACGGAAAAACAGTCGGATGTAATAGTTTTTTTTTTGTTTATTTTTTTGTATTGAGTATGTTACACAACTAGAAAATTACATTTTAAAACCAAAAACCGCCAAAATGACCTCCCGCAGGGCTTCTAATGTTAATTGTTTTAACATGGGAAAGGCCATGTCAGCAAATGGTAATAGGTTGACATTTTCACAATTTTAAACCAGACCAAGTCTATGTTTTTGTATCACGACAAGTATCCTATTACACTATGTAACACAATTTTTGTTCCTGGGTAGTAAGTGTTATTTCCTAATTGCTTATGCCTCAAAAGTATAGAAAATGGCTATTATTCCCCACAAACTTTGCTTTTGTGACCAGGACAGTGATATTTTGAAATTTACCTATTTCCAATGAGAAAACAGGCGAATTTGTGTCTTTTCGTTCACATAAAGTCAGAAAAAAACAACATATGAATCCAAATTAACATGTATTTATACTAAAGTAATACAAAAATGACTACAAAAGATTTAGAAGTGAGTAGTTTTTCGAGATTTACGATTATACTGTAAATCACTTTCACGAATCAGCCCCCAAATGTAGTCTCCCATCATGTTCTCGTTATACTGTCCTTGGTAGCGGCGTTCAAAGTCCAGTATATCCTGGTGGAAGCGCTCGCCTTGCTCCTCCGAGTACGCTCCCATGTTCTCCTTGAATTTATCAAGATGAGCATCAAGGATATGGACTTTGAGGGACATCCTACAGCCCATTGTGCCGTAGTTCTTCACCAGAATCTCAACCAGCTCCACATAGTTTTCGGCCTTGTGATTGCCCAGGAAGCCCCGAACCACTGCGACAAAGCTGTTCCAAGCCGCTTTCTCCTTACTAGTGAGCTTCTTGGGGAATTCATTGCACTCCAGGATCTTCTTTATCTGTGGTCCGACGAAGACACCGGCTTTGACCTTTGCCTCAGACAGCTTAGGGAAGAAGTCTTGAAGGTACTTGAAGGCTGCCGACTCCTTATCTAGAGCTCTGACAAATTGTTTCATAAGGCCCAATTTGATGTGCAGTGGTGGCATCAGCACCTTCCAGGGGTCCGTCAGTGGCTCCCACTTGACCTTGTTCCTCCCCACAGAGAACTTGGTCCGCTGTGGCCAGTCACGCCTGTGGTAGTGCGCCTTGGTGTCCCTGCTGTCCCAAAGGCAAAGATAGCAGGGAAACTTGGTAAAACCGCCTTGGAGACCCATCAGGAATGCCACCATTTTGAAGTCTCCTATGACCTTGATGCCATCTCAGAAAAATGCAGATATGTATCCACTTAGGCAGCTGGAACTAAACTGAACTGGTGGGGTTAAGGCCCCTGTATTTATACTACTATTTATATTACTGGAAAGTTCTAGAAAGTTCTAGAAGTTACTCCAAGTTTACTCAGCACTGAATCTATCTGGAATGTTCTGGAAAATAGGTAAATTTCAAAATATCACTGTCCTGGTCACAAAAGCAAAGTTTGTGGGGAATAGCCATTTTCTATACTTTTGAGGCATAAGCAATTAGGAAATAACACTTACTACCCAGGAACCAAAAAAAAAAAAAAATTATTACACGGTGTTATCTGATCTCTTACTCATGTTTGTAAAATAAAAATAGGAGCAAAATAAAATATTTTGTAAAATACTTTGAGAATAGTGCACAAACAGTTGATTTAATACATAAGACAAGAAACTGTCTGTCTGTCCACCTGTGTTTCTTACCCTTTGTCCTATGGGCCCGGGGCTTCCTGGGTCACCTGCCCTTCCCGGTTTGCCAGAATTGCCCTGCAGACAGCAAAACACATGCATTTAAAACATTAACTCTACATATATTCTGTACAGTATGCAAGCAAATTGACTTTCCATGTTAGAAGTTTGTTGAAATGCCTAGCTTAAGATGCATAAGAAATTTACATTTTATTTCCTGTCACTACAGAAAATTGTGTAATGTACTGTTCGATAAGTCTAGCTGCTATTAAGCTGTTGTTTGTTTGTTACCCCATAAACACCAAGAAACTATCTACAATACCTGCACCTCTATGTGTACATTTACAGCCAGAAGTCACACGGTCTAGTCTAGTCTCTCCCAGCAGAAATAGCTACTAGCAATGTAATGCTTGGGGAGAGCTGCAATGGGCATGAGGGCATGAAACCAAAACAAATGGACACGACCCTATCCTTATGAACACAAAGGTCTGAACCAAAGATGCATTTGCACTGACTTGGTATGGGGATGAAATATCACAGTGATCAAAACACTTCTTGTTTTTTTCAGATTAACTTTGTACGTACTTTTCTGTTTCGGTCATTGCATCCTGGCGACTTCTTAAAACTTAACCAAGTTTAAAGAACCTCAATAGAGATCACAAAGATGTCTTCGCTCAGGCTAGTAGTTTCGACTGTTTCCCAGCAACACTCTGCCTCTAGTGGATGTTATATGTGGTCATCAGCTAGAGCAGGGGCGGAAGATGACTCAAGTTTGGATAACACGGTTAACGACTTAGGAAAGGAAATGGACACAAGAACAAATACTACTTTACAATGGACAACTCAATTGTGCAGCTCAAGATCTGCAGTGAGAGCTCTGGGGGTAAGATATTCTTCAGCACTGTAGCACAAAGGTTGTCAACTTATCTAATGAAGAACTGCATGATAGACACCTCCAAACAGAAAGCTGGTATCCTAGGTTTTCTGGATGCTTGGAACATGTCTGCAAAAACAGAGGAGCGCCATGAAAGATTCCTGTATTTAGCTAATTCATATGATTCAGTGCCACATAAGCTCTGTTGGGCTGCACAGTTCTTCAGCGTACCCTGTACTATAACAGGGTTAGTGAATGCCTACTTCGGAGCCTTGCAGTTCTGTTTGGCAGTACAATCACTACTTGGCAGTTTATCGAAGTTGGAATCATGGCAGGTTGCACCATTTCTCCATTGCAATGTAAGTCATTATTAGGGTCTTGAAATGGGTAGTGGGAGGAGAAGGGCTGGCTTCTGGGATGCAGCTGCCACTGCTTAGAGCATACATGGATGACATGGCCACCATGATTACAACAGTACCCTGCACCAATCGGTTACTTGGCAAACTAGCAGACACCATCAGACGGGCACGTATGCAGTTAAAGCACACCAAGTCGAGGAGCATCTCCATCATTCACAGGCAAAGTAGTGGATAAGATGTCCTATATTGATGACAAGGTGTGGTGGGGTGCCCCGCCTCTGTGAGTATTTTTGTGTTTGTTGTTGTATGTGGCGTGTTACTGTTGGTGTATAGATATTGGTGCACGTGTATTGTAAATGTATAATTGTATTTAGGCACAGGGACTGCACAATCACTTCACGTGCAGATAAAATGTAATAGTATGTGAGCACAGGGATTGCACAAATTAGTTCATGTGCTGGGATTCAAGTGAATGATTAATTAGTAATTGAATCCCAGCACAGCTGTATAAATAGTTGATTCACTCACTCAGGGTTGGGTGTACAGTGAGGAGGTACGGGAGAGAGTCAGGAGAAAATATAAAATATAACAATTGCTATGTGCTGGCTTTACACCAGCATGATACTTGTTTAGGGTTCCCACTGTTTGTCTCTGTTCGTTTGGTCATTGTACCGTTTATTTTGAGTGTTTTGTTTGTTCAACTGTTTTATTTGTGTTTGTGATTAAACAGCACCGCAACGCATTCACAGTCACTCCGCAGTATTGTCTGATTCTTCCGGGTCTGACGTCACCGCTCAGGCCAGCTTGTCACACAAGCCCATTCCAACAGTCAGAAAATCCTGTAAAGAGTCTTGGGAGGTGGTACAATGGGATTTAAAGGACACAGTATGAGTGGGAGAGGTCAGACAGCAGGCAGTACAAGGGCTAGAGAGGATCGACAGAAGTGCCGGTGCTTTCAGTTTAGTCTTTTTCCAAGGTTGCTGTGGCCACTTACTGTGTATGCTTCCCTGTCAACAGCAAAGATACTGGAAGCCTTGATTAATTCATACATTAGGAAACAGCTGGGAACTTCCATGATGCCTTAGCATGGTAGCTGCCAGTCTCAGTTCTATCTGAGGAATTCAGGTGTGCTAAGGTTCGGCTTGAAATTACACTGATTGAATTGTGTGACGAGTGTGTGAGGGAGGTAGCACCCATAGTGAGAATTGTAAAAGTGGGGGGCAAAGGATGCGGTGGCAGATGCAAAGGCTGCCCTTTGTATCAGAAATATCATGGGGCAAGTACAACAGAGAAGAGGAGGCCTTGGTCTCAGTTTGGCTCCCCTGAGAAGCACAAAGCAGCTCCCAGGCAAAGGAGGAAGTTGGTAGTTACTGAAGTGTAAAAGCAGGATGGGAGGAAGTATGAGGTGTGTCAAGGCAGTGTCCCAGGCTAAACAGGGAGAATGGATGAGATGGGATAACGTGGAACATTGTAAGATAGGTTGGCGAGACCTGTGGACAATGGAACAGAGGAGGATCAGCTTCCAAATCATGTCCACATATGATGTTCTTCCATCACCGCAGAACCTGAATGTGTGGGTAGGGGAGAACCCTGCATGTCCTTTGTGTTCATCACCAGCTACCCTAAAGCACATTCTTGCAGGATGTAAGGTGGCTCGCCATCAATATCAGCAATAGCTGATATACAGAGAACATCATTCCTCTGTCCAGGAGAACAACCAGCAGGAAAGGCTGTTCAAATTAATATTTGCCTGGGACAATTGGATGCTGTTGGAGAGTGCAGAATGCTAGCACATGTTGGCCAGTGTCTTTTTTTGCCACCAGATTCCAAACCAGATTGCTACAAATACCTTTCAACCTGACATTGTCCTGTGGTTAGGTTCTGCACGCCTTGTTCTCCTGGCGGAGCTAATAGTGCCACGGGAGGATTCCGTGGATGAGGCATACGAGAGGAACAAGCCTTCCCGAGGTGTTGTGGGCTAGTTGACAAAACACTGAAGACGGGAGGTGCCCACCTGATGACTCATGCAAAGTGCCCCATCCAGCCCATTGTAGACGGTTGCCATGCTGAGGTGCTAGGGAGGCCGCACTTTGGCTGCTCCCTGGAACCATCATCGCCGGTGTTGTATGTGCTGATGCGCCAGGGAGGAGCAAATAGCCTGATCCCTGGAGCCACATTACACTTCAGCCATCAACACCGGACCAATACGAAATCCACCTGGAGGAAAAGTGTTGAAGGCTCATATATTACAGCAAAGCTACATCTTAGTTGGTCCCTACCAGTACTCTCATTTTATCATGAAGTAAATAACACATTCTTTGTGGGTTGAACTGGCACTTTCTAACAGCCAGGATCCTCACCTGTCTTCCGTGAATGCCTTTGGGTCCTCTGTCTCCAGAGGTGCCGGGGTCACCTTCATCTCCCTGCAAATTACCAAATATAGGCATCATGATTGAAGTTTACATTTAAACTACAATCAATACATGTAAAAACTAAACAAATACAATAAATAAATAAAGTAAATAACATACCTGGGGGCCTGGGTAACCAGGGAATCCCGGGTCTCCCTGTAAATAACAAAAGCATGTTATTGTCACAGTCAATAACTACTAATAAACATATTAATACTGTGGTGTGCAAGCAAGTTCTCTGCAAGCTGGGTTGATGGAGAGAGCTCAGTAAGTGAACGTGCCCCCCCCCCCCCACACTACATCCCCATAATGTTTTAGAACTTTGCAAAAACAAGATCCGCTGAATTATTGTAATGGTTGGTTCAACACTTTTAGACACAGTCAAACTGGGTGGAATAGATAAACAGCAACCACTTTTGATATGAAGCAGTTGTCTGTAGATTATTGGTGATGTGTTTTTTATTTGTGTTACATAAATAAGTTCCACTGGATAGGCAACAATTAATCATTACCAGGAACCAGTCAAGAGCATTGCTGATTAAAAAATTAAATTTAAAGTTTAAGTTACTCCAGGCCTACCTTCTCTCCTTTTTTTCCTGGTGAACCGTATCCACCTCTACCATCAACTCCCTGCATCACAAAAGAAAAACACAAACAAAAAGATAAAACATCTTAAGCTTCTGTTTTTTTTTGTTTTTTTTACAGTAAATCAGTTTGACTGTGGTGACTAGCTGGTGTTATTATATTTTTGAAATGTTTTTTTTTTTTATTATCAAAGAATTCTTAAGTCACTTTTTGGTAACTGTTGAACCATCAACTGGAAAGTGAAAGATGAAAAACAATAAATATGTGCAGTTAATAAATAGCAGCGAACAAAGAAAACACATGGCTTGTCTGGGCAATTCTAGTTATTAATTTCAATAGATTCTCACTAATATGAGCCATTTAGGAACATAACCTTTTTTTTCGTGGTACTGCCTTCTCTGGTCTTTTTTGTGTTTTTGATACTGTCAATTTAGAATTAGCGAAAGTCTACTGTCATTCTCTTTAATAGTTATTCAATTATTTCACATTCATAAATCTGGGTGGACTGCTCTCCTGTGTGGCTGGCTTTATCACTGAGAACTACTTATTCAAGCTTTTGCACTAGCATAATAGGGATGTACTCCAAGATAGTTGGGAGTACAGTATGTATGCATTGTGCTTGAACTGAAAATGTTCACTGTAAGAAGCAGACACAAATCTGTGTTTAAAAAGTGCTGAGAAGGATTAGAATCTAACCGGTAAGCCTCGAGGCCCCACAGATCCAAGCAGACCATTCTCACCAGGGTCTCCGGGTTGACCCTGCAGAAAACAGGGAAATGAGATGATTGATAGGTTAGATTATGGATGCTCAGTGATTCTTAGTGATCGTGAAAAACCACAACAGTAAATTTATTTCACAGGTACAGTGGGAAATGCATGTTCAGACTGCGGTGTTGGAAAATCAACCGTCACTAGTTGCAGCACAATTGAAGTTGGTGCGATGTGCCATTTGTATAACCAATCATTACCCTATTAGGTAACACTTTACATTAAGGTGCTGCTTATTAATATTTTATAAATATATAATAAATGCTTAATAACTATGTTATAGGGTGTTAATTTTTTTTTGTTCTCTGTTAGTGAAAATGAGTTTTAATAAAGTCAATACACATTTATTGAATACATACTGATTACAGTATTGTTACTGTGTGATATGCATGTAGAGCAGGGGTGCACGACATATGGCTCGTGGGCCATTACACGTAACACAGCATGGCAGTTAAACTAGGCACCCTCACGAGATGATCGCTTCGCAAGTATACTGTAGTAAAACAGGATTCTGCAGCCTTGAGTAAACATAATTGTGATCATATGATGTAACTGATATCAACGGAGTGCACTGTATAGAAATCAACCAATCACTATTAAGGATTTGTCAGAATTCCAGAACATCTTTTCTTGTGATGACATCTCATACGTATAATAATAAGAGACATCCTACACTCTAATTAACTTAATTAACACTTTAAACTCTTTCTTATAAGACTCTGACAAGGTTGAGATGACATGAACTTCTGCTGGAAGTTTCAATTATGCTATGTGATAGTGTTCATTTATGGAAAGTAAAAGAACAAAAATGAGCCACTAAGGGGTTAAATGGAAAATCTGTTTGATTCAGCACTGGTCATTTAGAAAATAAAACACCAGTCTCAATCAAACTATAATACATTTCACACTTGATTATTAATTTAGAATCAAGCAGCACTGGAAAAAAATTCCATCCATACTGCTTCAAGCCACGTGGCAAATTGCATTGTCAAGATCTAGCAACCTTTGGGATTGTTTAACTTAATGAACCTTGATCTTGAAATGACCCATACAAAACAAAGTACTTCCACCAAATCTCTCTGGGCAACACTTTGGCTAATGCCAATTATCATTAGACTTTTCTTACAGTTTCCTACACTGTGATTTTGTCATTTAAACCAAAATAATGCAACAATTCACAGGTATAACAAAGGTTAGCCTCATGTCTTACTCACAATGAGATACACCTATTGAGGGATTAAGTGGAACAAGGCTACAGGGAGGAGAGGTGACTTGCTGTTGATAATATGAGAAACCAGATACTGATCTTTGATCTTAAACTAGAATAAATTCATTAGACCCCACTTCCCATCTGCATGGATATTCCAAAGCATTAGTGAATAACAAAGCACATTGTAGGTGTACAATCAGTTTGGACAATTAAGTTTCTAGACCACTTTCTGTGGTTCTGAAATGTAACTTCTCCATGCGTTCAGTGCAAAACGCCAAAATGTGAACCTGGCATAGCTAAGTTGTGTTGCAGTTTGACAAACGTGGTCCGGAAACTCTCCACTTACTCTGTACAAAAAAATGAGTCAATGTCCACTTTACTTACCTTCTGTCCCTTTAGTCCCTCATTTCCGTTAGAGCCTTTAGAACCTTGGAGACCTGCTTCCCCCTACAAAAATACAAATTAAACATAAACAAAGTGGTACATTTCATTTTGAAAATGTATTCTTACTGACAAATAAACTGACTTCACTCTTAGCAGTCTGGCATTGACAAATATAAACCTGCCATGATATATCGAATTACACAAAAAATTAGTGGTGCAATCGGCAACCTAATTTCTTATTCGATTATCTTATAAACATTTATCAACGATAATCGATGCACTGACGTTTTATTTTTCAAAATAAAGAACAAACATTCGTTTTTTTTTAAACAGAAGATCCAATAACTAAAAACACTGCTGTGTATAATAGTTAAACAAAAAGGCACAACTTACATTCAAATTAGAACACTTCCGATTATAAAAAAAAGAAATACAAAGGACTTGAGTTTTTAACAACTGAAAAGAATATGAGTGCGTCCACATCAGATGACCCTTTAACATTGTAAGAATAATAAAAAAAAATATTACATTTTAACAGAGGTAATTTCTGTCTGAACTATGGTTGTTAATTACTGTTAACATTTTACGTCCAAAGAAACATTTTAATGAATCTCACAAATCCTGACTAATTTAACTACCATAGTAAATTCAGCTTCTGTTATATAATAGAACCCTAACAACCCCAAAATTACTATGCTTTATGTCAGTTTCTTCCATTTGAAAACAAAAAACTAAAACAAACGTGTTGCCTTAATTTTTAAATCAAGAAAACGTGAATACAATAGGCCTACTTCTGATTTGGCTTGTCCAGCGCAAATGTAGAGGCCTAAAGTGTGTATCTTAGCACCACGCTGACATTGTTTATCTACCGTACCAGCACCAAAAGAAGCGCATTCCCAGGGTTTTAATGAAAACTGGCAAGAGGAGATCCAAACTGGGTTCTAATTTGATGCATCGATTCACCAATATGTATATCGAAGCTCGGGAAATTTAAGGACAGATGATCAGTAATTGATGCATTTATTAATTGTTGTACCACTATTAAAAATATATATCTAAAAACAAGCTTTGGTATACTTGAAAGTAGGGGTGCACTGATTTGATTTTCTTGGCTGATACCGATAACCAATGATTACCCACCCAATATTGTCTGATAGCGATTCCGATAATAATAACGCATAGTACTGTACAGTAGTGCATGTATACTAATTTTAGTGCTGGGACAAATATCAGAATATTCAAACAAATATTTTTTTACATGTATTCGGATACAAAAATCAGATGTTTATATTCGCTAGAAATATATATACTTATTTATCTTGCACTTATTTACCGCCTCACCAGTTGCAGATGAAAAAGAGCTCTGTGTGATATGTGACTAATATATATATATATATATATATATATATATATATATATATACACATACATATACACACACATACACAGTGTGTGTGTGTGTATATATATATATATATATATATATATATATATATATATATATATATATATATATATAAAACACAGGATCAATACAGCAGCTGGAGCCTCTATTTAAAAGTTTTAGACAGCAAAAAGTATACAAACTAGATTATGAGCGCGCGCACACATAGTGATCTTTATGGAAAAACATATGGACCAAAAAAGCGTTGTGCTGCTTTAGAGCGACAGAAAATCATGGGACAGAAAAAAGGCAAGCATGTCATTCTGAAATGCCTCACTTAAACAGTGCCCAACTTGCTGGAAATGTTGTGTAGTTATATATTATATAGATTGTATATATTATATATTTTTTGTTCAGACTTTCTGTTATTTGGAATGTAATAAACGAGAACCAAAACAGTGAGTATTTTCCCCCTTTGTTTTACAACGCCATTTCCACGTTTGTTTTATTTGAAGTGTTTTAAAGTTAAATTTCAGTTTTCATTTGCTTGTTCAGCTACAAAAAGGCACAAGTAAACCTCATGTTATTACTTTATGAAAACATGTCTGGCCACTGTTTACTGTGAAGAAACAGCAATGGCAAGGAATAAAAAATAAAAAAATAAATAAAATGCGGTGTCAACTTTATGTACTACTTATTTTGGGAATAAACAAAACAACATTTAACTTGAACTGCTATTTGGCATCCTTTGTTTTGTAGTTAATTCACTAGGGTAAAGTAAGGCCTACACAACATATTCTTTATTCCTGGGGTATTTCTTTACTTTAACATGTTACATAGCGTAACGTCTTGCTGTAAAATAAAGGCACACACATACACACAGGGGCCACATCCCCTGCTGCTATACTGTGTTTGCCTGCGCTCTGAGAAATATAATGGTTTTTATTACTTTTTGAAAACAAACAAATATTTAAATTATGAAAGAATATCCGAAAATGAAAATCCTGTGTTCGTCCCAGCACTAACTAATTTACAGTATTGAAACAAGACATATATATGCTTGTTTTATAATTACAGATGATAAAAAGGTTAGTAAATACCAAGGTTAGTAAAAGTTGTAATCAGCTACTTGCTTGACAGTGATTTATGCTATATTAACTTATTACAACAGTCACATAAAATAACATTTGTGTATTAGTGCTAGGAAACACTTGTAGTAAAAAAGTACAGAATTTTGAAGTTGTCAGACTAAATAATTTAAATCCTACTTACAGTATAAAGTAGTATGTGTAAAGATAAGTGTATGCAATGCTCCACTGACTAGCTTTCTTTATATATATATATATATATATATATATATATATATATATATATATATATATATATATACACACACACAACTTAAAAATGATGCCAAATGTAAATTATCATGGCTATATAAAATTTAACAAAACAAAATAAGATTAACAAAAATCACAAAATGTAATGCAAATGAAATCATTAAACATAAAACTGCTCACAGTTAGATTTTATTGCTGCATTAAGTCTATTATGGGGAGGGTTTTCTTTACAAAAAGCAACATTTCTGCTTTATCATATAAAATCCTATTCTTCTTCTCATCAACATGTGAAGAAGCACTAAATAAATGTCCACGGTCAACACTGCTACATAGGGCTGAAAGAAACTTCTTACAGCTTCAGGTACATATGGAAAACGGCAATGTGTGTGTTGCATATGACTGCAAGGAAAAGTCCCGTCTCAGTATTTTTGTGCCATGGTACGTGTGCCAAATGAAACATTGCATTTTATGAGGTAAAAAGTTAAAGCACACAATATCTGTGCACATAATCGCCTAAAACAACAAAAACTGCCAATAGCCAATTGTGCAATTTTTCTGATAGGCTCCGGATTATTGGTACACCACTACGTGAAAGTTATTTTGGCAGGGTCGACTGTTTACCTAGGCCAAATGTTTTAAACCACTAGCAAAAAAAAAATAAATTGGTTGTCTAAGCTTACAACACTAAGTCCTGAGCAACTGTTTTGTTTACTGTGAGAGGGTGGTGGGCATTCACTGACAAAGGAGACAGAATTTTCTTTGAAACACCACTGGGGTGCACTGATTTATTTTTTACCCGCAGAGGGCGCTGTTGTCTGTGGCCTGAATACTGGCAAAGGACCACATGGTTACCAACACAGGTAGACAGTCACAGGTCCAGTGAACATGCAAGTGCTGAAAAATAATATTCTATAACAAAAGGCAAAAGCAAAAGAGAAAATGAAACACAGTAATAAAATTACAAACAAAAGGTGATGCTTAAGCCTTTGCGGTCCATTGTCGGACCTGGTCCGACATTGCAATTATTCCTATCCGGTCCATTGTCGAACCCTGTCTGACATCAAAAAAACGCAAAAAACAGGTTTCTAGTCGTTTTTTCTCCGGAGAAAGCCGAGAAAACCATTCAATGGCCAAGTGGGAGTGACAGGAGCCAAGACAAGCCGATAAAAAAAATAAATAAATAAATAAAAATAAAAAGGCGTATCTCATGAATAGTCATACTTGCCCCTGGCATCCCATATGGGCGGTCATAAGGAAACAAGCTGGCTGTTACTGTATCAGCGCACAGAGACTATCACGGACATTTGCAGAGCTTTTTTGAGATGTTATAGTAATAAAATAATGACTTGGATTGCATTATTGAGGAGTTTGGTAGAAAAATGAGTGATCAGGAGATGATTGATCAGTATGTACAACTATTATTATTATTATTTATTTGTTAGCATATGTGAAAGCTATAGCGAACGAAAGGGTGGGGCAGGGCTGGAGATGCCTAGTGAGTGCTTTGTTGATATGCAGGGCCTTTTAAACCCGTTTGACTGTGGAAAAAAATAATTTTAAACAGAGCGTCTAAAATTAACTGCGTGTGTGAAAATAAATTGGACGTGACGCGCCTGACGTGCACTTAATAAATGGACTGCAAAGGGTTAAGCAGCGTCCCCCCACTGCCGCTAAACCGGTCAGCTCGGGTCTCCAGCCCATGCTTTACTATTCGCTATACACTGGGGTGGACAAGGTTCCCTAACTACCTACACATATGTCCATCGTCCCAGTCCGGTGTGTAACCTCAAAATGTCCTTGCCACTTCACCAAAAGTTTAGACTCAGAGCTGGGCAACAATAGAAGTACTTTTTCCCCCGGTTGAAAAGTGCGTAACCGAGCTCCCCAGTTAAATTGCGTCTCCTATTTGCATTGAGCCTGCTGCAAATTGTTATGCGTCCCCTTACTCACACTTATTGGTCGAATTATCCTGCTGCTCCTCCCACATAAGAACATAAGAAAGTTTACAAACGAGAGGAGGCCATTCAGCCCATCTTGCTCGTTTGGTTGTTAGTAGCTTATTGATCCCAGAATCTCATCAAGCAGCTTCTTGAAGGATCCCAGGGTGTCAGCTTCAACAACATTACTGGGGAGTTGGTTCCATACCCTCACAATTCTCTGTGTAAAAAAGTGCCTCCTATTTTCTGTTCTGAATGCCCCTTTATCTAATCTCCATTTATGACCCCTGGTCCTTCTTTCTTTTTTCAGGTCAAAGAAGTCCCCTGGGTCGACATTGTCTATACCTTTTAGGATTTTGAATGTTTGAATCAGATCGCCGCGTAGTCTTCTTTGTTCAAAACTGAATAGATTCAATTATTTTAGCCTGTCTGCATACGACATGCCCGGGATAATTCTGGTTGCTCTTCTTTGCACTCTTTCTAGAGCAGCAATATCCTTTTTGTAACGAGGTGACCAGAACTGAACACAATATTCTAGGTGAGGTCTTACTAATGCATTGTAAAGTTTTAACATTACTTCCCTTGATTTAAATTCAACACCTCACAATATATCCAAGCATCTTGTTGGCCTTTTTTATAGCTTCCCCACATTGTCTAGATGAAAACATTTCTGAGTCAACATAAACTCCTCGGTCTTTTTCATAGATTCCTTCTTCAATTTCAGCATCTCCCATAAGATATTTATAATGCACATTTTTATTGCCTGCATGCAATACTTTACACTTTTCTCTATTAAATTTCATTTGCCATGTGTCTGCCCCGTTCTGAATGCTGTCTAGATCATTTTGAATGACCTTTGCTGCTGCAACAGTGTTTGCCACTACTCCGATTTTTGTGTCGTCTGCAAATTTAACGAGTTTGCTTACTATACCAGAATCTATATCATTAATGTAGATTAGGAATAGCAGAGGACCTAATACTGATCCCTGTGGTACACCACTGGTTACCTCGCTCCATCTTGAGGTTTCTCGTCTAATCAATACTTTCTGTTTTTTACATGTTAACCACTCCCTAATCCATGTGCATGCATTTCCTTGAATCCCTACTGCGTTCAGTTTGAGAATTAATCTTTTATGTGGGACTTTGTCAAAAGCTTTCTGGAAATCTAAATAAACCATGTCATATGCTTTGCAATTATCCATTGTCGATGTTGCATCCTCAAAAAAGTCAAGCAGGTTAGTTTGACACGATCTCCCTTTCCTAAAACCATGCTGACTGTCTCCCAGGATACTGTTTCCATATAGGTAATTTTCCATTTTGGATCTTATTATACTTTCCATAAGTTTACATACAATAGAAGTCAGGCTTATTGGTCTGTAGTTACTTGGTTTAGTTTTGTCTCCCTTTTTTGGTATTACGTTTGCAATTTTCCAGTCTGTCGGTACAACCCCTGTGTCAAGAGACTGTTGCATGATCTTGGTTACCGGTTTGTAAATAACTTCTTTCATTTCCTTGAGTACTATTGGGAGGATCTCATCTGGCCCAGTGCATTTGTTTATTTTAAGAGCTCCTAGTCCCTTTAACACTTCTGCCTCTGTTATGCTAAAGTTATTTAAAACTGGATAGGAACAGGTCAACATGTGTAAAAACCAGTGAAAAGTAATAATTTAATATATTTGCTATTTTTTCTTCTTCGTCTATGATTTTGCCATTTGTGTCTCTTCGACATTTAACCTCCTCTTTGAATGTTCTCTTACTGTTATAATATTGGAAAAACATTTTGGAATTGGTTTTAGCGCCCTTAGCAATGTTCATTTCTATCTCTCTCTTTGCCTTTCTAACTTCCTTTTTGACTTGTGTTTGCAGTTCCAAGTACTCTTTCTGTGTACTTTGTTTTTGGTCCCTTTTAAATGCTCTCTAAAGTGCCTTTTTTCGCTGAATATTTTTTAAAATTAATCTATTAAAGCATTTTGGCCATTTTGTTTTATATTTAGATTTGTCTACTTTTGGAATGCAATTGTTTTGCGCCTCTAGTCCTACATTTTTAAAAAACAGCCATCCTCCTTCTGTGGATGTTTTCTCTATTTTACTCCAATCTATTTCTGTTAGTCTCTGTTTCATACCTTCATAGTTTGCTTTTCTAAAATTGTAAACCTTAGCTTTAGTCATTCCTTTTGGGGTTTTAAAAAATACTTCAAATGAGACCATATTGTGGTCTGAGTTTGCCAATGGCTCTCTGACCTCTGTTTTAGTTATTCTGTCTTCATTATTTGAAAAGACTAAATCAAGACATGCCTCCCCTCTAGTCGGTGCCTTGACAAATTGCATTAGGAAGCAGTCATTTGTCATTTCCACCATTTCAATTTCGTCCATCGTGCCCCCCACCATGTTCTCCCATTTTATATGGGGGAAGTTGAAATCCCCCATTAGTATGGCTTCTCCTTTGCTACACGCATTTCTAATGTCATTGTATAACAGATTGTTTTGCTCAGCGTCTGAATTTGGCGGTCTATAGCATGCTCCTATTATTATGCCCTTTGAATTTTTGTCCATTATTCTGACCCATATTAATTCTGCATTGTTTTCTTTGTCTTGATTTAACACCTGGGCTTCAAGACTATTTCTTATGTATAGCGCTACCCCTCCGCCTCTTCTGTCCTGCCTGTCTTTCCTATATAGTGTGTACCCACTAATATTATATTCATCTCCATCATTCGTCCCGTTATTTGCTTATGCCCTGGTGAGATTTAGTTCTCTTGTATTTGGGACTGACTATACCCTGAATCTAAGAGAGCCTGGGTTTGTGTACCATCCACTGACACAGGAATAAAAAAGCCCATCTGCTGGAGTGACTGAGGGAATGGAACAGTCTTACCTGGTCGGGTGAGGTCACATTCTAAAACGGGGCAATCCCGATCGATGTGGCCCACCTCCCAGCTTGTCCCACACCTCAGTGGACTGGTTTCTCCCATGAAGCTTCAGGAGGAGGTTGAAAAGCAGTAGTCAAAAGGGCTTGATTGTAGACTCTGGTCCAACATAACAGCAGTCCCTGGGTTACCCCACCCTGCCCCGGTTCTCAGCCTGGGAGCTCCCGCCGCCACACTCCATCCAAAGACCTGGCTACCCCTCTCCCCCAGTCCCTTTGCCCTCCCTGGGGCCAGTAGAGGGGGTGATGCTGGAGTAGCATTGTTTCCAGGCACCTTAATAGGCGTTGGTTATGCTGCCTGGTACTGCTCTGCCAGTTGGATCGCCCGATCCAGGGTGGCGGGTGCCTGCCATTGCACCCATAGGCACGGCTCCGGAGCCAAGCACTCCAGGAACTGCTCAAATACAATCACCCCCACCAGCCGGGCAGTGGTGGTCACCCCTGGGTTCAACCATCCCCGGGCATAATCAGTGAGGCGATGGCACTGGGGTGTTCCTCTGCCGGGAAGACCTCCTCTCAGAACTTTCGGCCATAGCCCTCCAGAGTTTAATGTTTAATTGCTTTAATCAGCCCCCACGCGGTTAAGAATGACTGCCTTCAGGAAGGTGTAGTTGACCATCGCCACCAGATCTAGGGTCCTTGCCGCCGCTTGCGCCTCCCCCATTAGCTGTGGCAAGAGGCAGCTAGCCCACTGATCTTGGGTCCACCCGCCAGAGATCGCCAAAGCCTCTGGCCGATCCTCTGCCGTCATTTTCATCAGCCGCTGTAGCCATGGGTCTGGCCCAGTAGCTGCTGCACTCCCCTGCACTGCCGCAGTGAGGTTTTCCGCAGGAGATCCATTAGGGCGACGAATTGTTGGGGATCCATTCTCTGAGCTTGCACTGCTGTGTTTGGGTAGTTCCAGTGAATCCCACTCTGACACCAGGTGTGAGAGGGTGGTGGGAATTCACTAACCCAGGAGACAGAAATTTCTTTGAAACACCACTGATTTATTTTTACCCGCAGAGGACGCTGTTGTCCGTTGCCTGATAACCGAACAAAGGACCACAGGGTTACCAACACAGGTAGACAGTCACAGGTCCAGTGCACATGCAAGTGCTGAAAAATAATATTCCATAACCAAAGGCGAAAGCAAAAGAGAAAATAAAACACAGTAATAAAACTACAAACAAAAGGTGATGCTTAAGCAGCGTCCCCCCACTGCCGCTAAACCGGTCAGCTCGGGTCTCCAACTTACGCTCTACTATTCACTATACACTGGGGTAGCCAAGTTTCCCCAACTACCTACACACGTCCCCCTCGGGTATGTAACATTTATTTTCATTTATCTTCTATTTAATATCGGCTGTCTTCCTCAGCCATGCTTGTTTGTCCCGTTCTCTCGCTCCTGCCGCTGGCATTCATGCCTTTTTTTATTTACATTAGCTTCCTAACCCAGCGTCACTGGGTTTCCCCTGTAATGGCCACCCGACTGGATAACAGAGCGTAGTTCTTATAGGTCGAGCGACCCCCCAAGGCCCGCCTCTCAACCACTCAGAGAGAGGGAAAGACAACACACCCTCACCCAACCTCTCTGGGTCATTGCCATGATTGACAGGCGGAACTTACAAGGTTCTCACCTCCCCCTGCAGGATCATGCATGTGTCAAATAGCCAGCACAGACTTCGCCCTGTTACATTTATATATTGTACTAGTAGCTTGACAGAGTTTTTTGACATAGCTTGACACATTGTTTTATACAATATTAAAGTGATTGGTCAATACGAGGACTTTCATCTCCGGTAAAGGACCTTGAATTTTAACAGCGACAGCGTGGGAGCATGTAGAGGTACTCGTGGAAAAGTACAGAGCAGTTAGAAGTAAATACAGTACATTGGGAAACTACTGCAGCTTAAATTCTAACACCTGCGTGTTTTTTTCTGATAACAAGCTGAAGCTCAGTGCGGCTGATTCAAATTCGACACTGTTCTGAGACAATGGGGAGGGGCGGAGCTAACAGCACAACAGACACAGACAAAAACCTGGCAGTTTTAAGAGCGACAGCGTGGGAGCGACATCATGTAAGAAGTACTCTTGGAAAAGTACAGAGCACTTGGAAGCAGTTTGAAAGCAGGTTGACAGCTGCAGAACCTAAACTTACAAAAAAAAATAATTAACATGGCTTTCAAGCTAGTAATCTGTAACACCTGCATGATGTGGGAAATCTGAGAAAACCCAGCAGAACTAAACCAAGTGTGTAAAGTGCTGCAAGATCCAGGACTTGCTTCAATGAGTAAGTATGTTAGAAATGGAGCTGCAATCTATGAGAGAGTGTGGCAATGTGCCCCGCCCCTGTGTGCAATTGTGTGTTATGTGTTGTATGTTGCGTGTGTAAATGTTGGTGTATAGTCATTGGTACACGGAATATAAACGGGTCTGTGTTTCACGTGTATTTAAAAAGTGTATATTTGTATTTAGGCACGGGAGTGCACATCACGCACGTGCATTTAAAATATAATATGTGAACACGGGGTTTCACGTAATGAATTCACGTGCTGGGATTCAAGTGAGTAATTAATTAGTAATTGAATCCCAGCACAACAGTATAAATAGATGCACGTTTA
Organism: Acipenser ruthenus; assembly: GCF_902713425.1. Classification (NCBI taxonomy): domain Eukaryota; kingdom Metazoa; phylum Chordata; class Actinopteri; order Acipenseriformes; family Acipenseridae; genus Acipenser; species Acipenser ruthenus. Next base: position 47,107,448 of record NC_081191.1, on the reverse strand, counting down.
GTCACTCGTGGTTAGGTGTTCGGTGAGTGGAGAACGGGTGAGAGAGAAGGAGAAATACATTTAAATATCAATTGCTATTACGTGCTGGTAGGACCAGCACGATACTTGTTTATTTAAAACTCACCGTGTTTGTTTGTGTGTCTGTCCGTTTACTGTATAGTCCGTTTTGTTTGTCTTTTTATTTTGGCGTGTAGTGCCGTGTCCCGTGTTTTTGTCTGTTAAACCCTTTTATTTTCTGTGCTGTTTTATTAAATGCTGAGCAAAACCATTCGCTCAGCTCCACCAAACTCCAAGTCTCTGTCGTTTGTGTTCCTGTTTCTGGTCTGACGCCACCCACTCCGGCCGTCTTTGTGACAGAGAGCAACAGAAGTTTGTGGAGCTGGCACACCTCCTGGAATTCAATTCCTGGAAGTTTGCACCCTTAACAGACAGAAAGCCACCAGGGAGATAGAACAGGGTCAAAACAGCAGGATTCAGGTAGGCAGAGACAGGGAAAAAAGGAACGTAGTCAAACACAACCACCAGAAATCAAATGTCAAAGAAATCTGACCCACTTCAAAATTTAGAAGATCATAAACAACATCAAGAGAATGAAAGGAACTACATCCAGGACCCAAAACAGTGCTGGCCAGGCAGCAAAAAAAAAAAGGCAGGTCATGATTGTTGGGGACTCAATATTGATAAACACAGCAAGTTCATTGCGCAGTCTGGACCCCTTACAACAGTGTGCTGCCTTCCAGGAGCCTTTGTCACGCACATCACTGAGAACGTGGATAGGCTCCTAGAACGAACAGGAGACGACCCGGTAGTAGTCGTCCTCATCGGTACAAACAACATTGGAAGAGACAGACCAAAATACCTGCAAAACAAATTCAGAGAGCTAGGAAGGAAATGAAAAGACAAGACCAAAACTGTGGTATTTTCAGGGATACTGCCATGACCTTGCAAAGGACCATACGGACAGCTGGAAATAAATAATCAAAATGCATTTCAACTTGAAAGGAAGGGGGGAGAAATCAACAAAAAAACAGAAGGGATACTACATCAAAACAAGGGTAACAACTCAGGTAAGATAAAGGTGAAAACCAACGCATTAGTGGACACCGGGTGTGGGCAGACCTTAATTAAGGCAGCTCTCTTGGGTGGTGTGTCATGGCAGCTACAAGGTCAGGTGGCAATCTCCTGTGTACATGGAGATACAGCGACATACGGTAGGACCGAATTCGGTAGGACCGAAAAAAGGCCACCTAGTAGTTGGGGTGGCGGAAAGGGTACTACACCTAATAATTCTGGGTCGAGACTGGCCATTATTATTATTATTATTATTATTATTATTATTATTATTAATAAAACAAAATAGATCATGGTGCCGCATTGACAAGTTATGATATTTACAGGAGGACACTCAATTCTCGTTAATACGAATTTCAAGGGACCAGCAACAAATGTTGCATAATACCACTGATTCGTATTATCATGAGTAGCTTGTAAGCCAAATGTATACTGTCCGCTTTTATTTAAGTTAGTCAGTGGCGCAGTGCTAAAAGATGCTCACAATGAGCTGAAGGGGTTAATGGCACATGTGTGCAGTCATTGCTTCCAACACGTTGGGTAAACCAGAAATGTTATAGAAATGCGTTTTCAAGGCTTGTAAGTACACCCTGCTTTTAGGGAAAATTAGGTATTTGGCTGTTCGCCTCAAAAATGCATTGAGCACAACTGGCAATGCATGAGAAAAGGCGGACAACAATTGCGACTGTTTGAAACATGGTTTCAAAAGTTAAATAACTGACAATTGTAAGTGTGACAATTGTCTGCAGCTTTCGTACATCTCATTATAATATTTGAGAGCCCTGATTTGCACTATCTCCACCCCCTATTTTATATTACGAATTTATGCAGGAACACCCATAATTACATATTCATCTACGCTTGAACCACAAACAGAAACTGCAGCTGCAAAGCATTCCTTAAAAAGTCGCAAATAGCATTGCACCTGCCTAGTACATTTCACCCAAGACTTCCGACTCGTTTACAATTGGTTTGCAACTATTGCGACAGGTGCAACACTTTAGTAAACATACCCCCCCTGCATCTGATTAATTAGTGTACCTTTGTGCCATGTCTGTAAAATAACGCATTTACTACAGATATTAGGATAAACATTATAGATTTAAATGTATAGAAATTATGCAAACAATTGTCGTCATTTTGCAAGATTTGATGCTACTTAAGATTGTAAGACATCTTTCTTTGTAACTCTCTTGATGCATGAGAGCTAATGTAGTTTCAATCTTTTTTTCATTTTTTTATTATTTTGGTTATGCAATGAACACAAATTAGCAGGGCTTAATTTTGCCAAGTGTGTTTGTACTGAATTGCTTTTACTTTTCATCTTTAATTTCATTAAGCAAAAATGGATATTAATCACTAATTGATTGATTGTGTTCATGTGGCAGTGTGCCCCACCCCTGTGCGTATTTGATGTGTTATCTGTTGAATGTAGTGTGTTATTGTTGGTGCATGTATAAGTGCACGGGATATAAATGGGTCTGTGTAGCATGAGTGATTTTAAAATATATAGTTGTATTTGGACACGAGGATGGCACAATCACTTCACGTGCAGATCAAATGTAATAGTATGTGAGCATGGGGATTGCACAAATTAGTTCACGTGCTGGGATTCAAGTGAATGATTAATTAGTAATTGAATCCCAGCACAGCTGTATAAATAGTCGTACGATTCACTCACTCGGGGTTGTGTGGAGAATGGGTGTGGAATTAGGCGGTAAAAATAGATGAAGAAAAATGACAATTGCTATTTGAGGGCCAGCACGACATTTCTTTGTGTAGTTTTCATCCAACGTTTGTTTGTCTGTTTGGCCATTGTGCCCTTTATTTTGAGTGTTTTGTCTGTTCAACCTTTTATTTTTGTTTAATAAACCGGCGCAAGCAAGCGCATTCACATTTCACCCTCAGTACTGTGTGTTCTTCTGGGTCTGACGTCACTGCTCAAGCCACCATGTGACAGTTCACTGTTAAATAAAAGCAAAATCCTACAAGTTATATTCTACTTTTGTGTGTGTGTTTTGTGCGATGGGAAGGGGGCAAGTAGATTTTTAAGGACAAGTAGATTGTTCTAGCATTTTGTACTAGTTTTTTTCAAAGATTCCACACCCCTATTAATAGTGTATTTTTGTTGAAATATCAATGTTCCATAATGAAATTCATTTCAGTTAAGTAATATACTTAAAATAATAGAACAGTAATATTTATGAAATATAACACTATGTGCATGTGTGCGCGGCCAAGTTTGACATTCAAGAAGATGGGCTCTGTCCAAAAATGGTTAGAACTGTTGGATAAGGCCAAATAACTGCCTTATAAATGAGTTGATGTCAGTGGTGTCACAAGCATGCTCGTTTGTGAAAATGTAACTAACTTGGTTTCCAGTTAAGGAAGTTCTTGTGTATGACAAAATAAAAAAAATAATAATGATGATGTTTATTATTAGTACTAGTAGCAGAGAGATACTCATTGGCTGTCTTCTTTCAATAATGTAGGCAACACATGGGCACCTATTTGAGCAATTATATGGTATAGAGACTTACCTGAGGACCAGGCAACCCTGGAGATCCTGTGGGTCCTACAGGACCAAGGGGTCCTCTGGCTCCCTGTCATTTTGAGAAACAATAATAAAGATAATAGTTGATCATTAAAAAGGGATTGTACCTCACAGTAGCTCCTACATGCATTGGGTATATCACAATTATGCAGAAACATTCAGCATCCATTTATTCCACTGGTATACAATGGCATAACATGCCAATCTATCAAGAAACTAAGTTAAGTAGACAAATATTCCAATTCCTTCATCAGTTCCATCAGTAAATTCAATATTTCTGGCATGAGCCTGAATGTTCTGAGCCTTTGAGTTTCTCTGCTCAATTCCCTTAAATAAAAGCACATGTTTTTAAACACTTGTGTTATTATCATTATTATCATAGATTTATCTGGTTAAGCATATTGATTTATCTTTATCCCGGAAAGACAAGATATAAATATGTAATGTCCAGACCATGTAATCCATTCAGCTCCAAAACAGCCTGTCAGCTCGTACGGTCATCAAGTGCATTATATAGTATTTAGTTAAAACTTTTGTTCCCCAGGATCTAACCCTTCAGATGTATCATCTAATTTAGTGGTGTAACCCTTTCAAAATATTTAACACAGGTAAATTGTAAAAATTGTATCTATTTTTTTTTATAGTGCAAAACAAATTTGCAGCTTTTTTATTGTGACTTGCCCTTTTGAAATACACTCGGTTTTATAATAATATGTACACATAATGTTAATCAAACCAAGCATTTATATATTTAAATAAATCCTAATTTTCAACCCTGGAGCCTTTATATTTATAACTGTGAGTCCAGCAAGTCCTTTACTTGTTTTTTTGTACCAAAAACAAAGTAATCCAGCAATTATTTAGGAACTATTTCTGCAATTCATTGAAGTGTTGTAAATCATCAGTCACACTTTGGAATACAAATGCTCACAGTTTAAAAGTCCTCTTTCTTTTTCTCCCATGCAGTAATGGTGGATAACTTCAGCAGGTTGTTCAATTTGGTTAAGGCAGAGTTAGCATGAGCACTTATATTGTTGCTATACAGTATGTATAGCACAACTTGTCATTAAAAAACAAGCAAGTGTTGAACCATACCTGTGGTCCACTGGTCCCGGCATCTCCAACAGATCCTGGTGCACCTGGATCTCCACTTTCACCCTGCAGAAAAAAATCATCTTAAAGTAAGTCATTTGTAACCACAATAATAATAATAATAATAATAATAATAATAATAATAATAATAATAATAATAATAATAATGTGGGCTCATTGTCTTAATTCAGTATGTCCCTTGGGTTTTTTTCTATACACTTATCTGTCAATCAAGATATACAGCACCATCTGTCATTACAAATATAAATATATGCCTATATAACATTGGGAATTATATAACATAACAGAGTTCAACTGTAAGAGCTCAATTATAATCTGGCAAACTGTGGTTCAGGAGACACTAAAACAAGGGACAAGGACTGGGCAGTGGTTTCAAACTGGAATCTGTATGGCTGCAAAACATACATTTTAACATACAACAAATGTTCTTTCACTTTTGTGGTGAAGATGTCCTGACAATATACTGTAGATAATATATAGATATATGAGATTTTATGTATGAAGCTGCAATACATTTTCTCTTTCTTGTTTGCGATTAGCTGTTTTCCTCATTTCCTCAGATTGGGGGGAGGGGGTCGTCTCTATTCATTGTTTCTAAAGGGATCCCCAAACAAAAATATATCATTTAAACTCTATATCATTTAAACAGGGAGAGAGCACAAACTCTATATCATTTAAACAGGGAGAGAGCACAAACTCTATATCATTTAAACAGGGAGAGAGCACAAACTATATATCATTTAAACAGGGAGAGAGCACAAACTCTATATCATTTAAACAGGGAGAGAGCACAAACTCTATATCATTTAAACAGGGAGAGAGCACAAACTCTATATCATTTAAACAGGGAGAGAGCACAAACTCTATATCATTTAAACAGGGAGAGAGCACAAACGCTATATCATTTAAACAGGGAGAGAGCACAAACTCTATATCATTTAAACAGGGAGAGAGCACAAACTCTATATCATTTAAACAGGGAGAGAGCACAAACTCTGTATCATAGAAACACCTTAAAACTACAGTCCTAAACAATTGAGTGTTTAAAGTTATGTGTACATAAGCATAGTTTGTTACACATGTGATCATTTGGTGTCCTGTAGCACTATGCGCAGACCCACAGCTATAGTTACAGCCACTAGTTGCCAGGTCCTCCCTAAACACTATCGTAATGTGTGATATACAGTATCACCCACACAATTACTGTACACTGAATTACCTTTGAACCAGGGAGCCCTCTTCGACCTTGTGGACCCTTAAACAAAACAGAAACACATTAGTACTGTATGTGATGTTTGATGTTTTTCATTTGTAAAAAAAATAGTCTCAACTGTTAAATAAAAGTGGATCCAATATAAATTTCCATTGCCTTGGTGCAATAATGATGAACAAAAGAAAATGAATAAATGCCAAATTCACAGTGAAACACTCTTCACTTTTATATTTGGAATGTTTATGACATTATTAAGGTTTGTCTTGGAGCCCATATAAATATAAAAAAAAAACCCTCAGTGGTTACTTTGATTGTCCAAACTGACTCAGGAGCTGAACAAGGCCATGAAATGCTGTACACTTGATCTTAAATAATTTGTCTAAATGGTAATCCTTGTCATATTTCTAGCTTTGGCTGTGTTTGGCTGTTCTTCCTGTTTACGGTCATATCTGACTCTGCACATAATTATATATGCTTGGTTTAACTAATCTGTTCTTGTAACGTGTTTTTTTAACCTCGTGACTTACTGAGCACTTGTAAAAAATTATGTGTTGGCAAAGAAGTATACCCAAACATTATTAAGAGTCAAAACCCCCAAAAAGCTATTTAATGCTTTTATCTATTTTAATATTGAGGGTTATCACACTTATTGTGCTGTGGTCAATTTTACTTTCTAACTTCACTGCATCTTTGCTTTGCTTGTTTTTTGCGATGAGTTTTAGAAAGTCATGAGAGATGTAGTATTGGTAACACATAGAGGAGGGACAGCACAATAACTGGCACAACAAGTGGCACACAAAGCACTGCATTGCGGTTTTGGACAGTCCAGAGAAAAACAACTAGATTAATCCCTGGTTTTAAGGGTACGAGTTATAGTGTTGAGAGAATTGAACTGAAAATGTTAAAAAAGTCAACCCCAGTCACTATTTTAAAATGAACACAGGAACCAGGAACACATTTGGAAGTTCAGAGGATTTGTGGCAGCATGTAGAAGGCACTTTTACACACAGAGATGGAATGGGTTTTCAAGCCATGATGTTGCTGGACTAAATGGGCCGAATCCTTTGAAAGTGTTCTTATGTTCTTATCTTCTTCCCCATCTTGCTCTCCGCTAATGTCTGCCCCGTATAGTCTTAAGAGTGGGCTGCTTACTGAAACCATACATAGTGGGGTCGAGATAGATGCAAATGAGGATCTGTGGCAAAGTGGTTGCAGTGCGCAGGTGTGGTGACATCACGGACCAGTGCAAAAACAAAAGGTACAGGGCTAAACTGCCGTAGCAGTACTTTTATTAAATAATAACAAATAAAAGGTTTACACAAAAACACAAAACAAAAGGGCACGTTGGCCAAACAAAACAAACATTAACTATATTTTTACAAAAACGAGTACCTTTGTATTTATTTGGTCAAGGTAGCATTCGCTATTGCGCTCGAAGTGGGTCCTTTTATATTCTGTGGCTGGAGCCTTAACCACTTCAACACCATGACGTACGCACGTACGTCAATTGAAAACCCACTTACAGTACCATGCCATACGTGTGTACGTCACGTTTCCCATTCTATTCTATGATCGGTTCCTCAGTCTAGCGTTTCAGGTTTCAATCTCTAAAGCAGTGCTAGAACTGTGGAATGTACAATGAAAGTTGGGGGAGGGTCAGGTGACATAGCTGTGGGCGTTTAGAGATGTATTGAGATATATTGCAGGAAGCCATTCAGCTTTTACACGTATATATATATATATATATATATATATATATATATATATATATATATATATATATATATATATATATATATATAGTGTTTTAAATTATTATTTTTTTATTTATTATTAGTTTTACTTGTTTAGTTATAGTTTACATAGTTTTTAGCGAAAGCTAAACATGGCAACGTACGTGGTATTTCTATAATGAGCAACGGGAGTGAAGTTGGTTCGGAGGATTTCGGTACCAGCGACAGTGATACTGACTTATCACTCAGCGATTATGATGAAGAGGATGTGGAGCCAAGAACAGTACAAACTGTACAAACAGAAGAGCATGCAGCTACTTTACAGGTAAGCCAGCTGCAAACGGGAAGCTGCTGTTTGTTTTGAAATGGCAGTGCTGTGACGAAATACTATCAAAACATAGCACTAATGCGGCAGCCAGATCCATCACAATGCCTGCGCAAAGTAGCTGTGTACACGCATTTGTGACTATCCCTCCAACACAAGGGAAACAGAGACTGTAATAAAGGTACAGAGTCTCCTACGAAAATGAAAACAATAGAAAAGACAAAAGAAAAATCTGCAGTGGTTGCGAAGGCAATCCCGGGTTCTGTTGTATTGAACATTTCAATAAATGGCACAGAGCAAGTCGATACTGGCACACGTTTTGATATTGTTTGATTTTTATTTGATAATTACTGTTTAATGAACTACATATATAAATAAATAATATCCACAAGGGGAGGGCACCCCATCATAGGAACTCTTCAACCTTTTGAAATACAAAATACAGCATGTATATAGATATATTTATTATACTGAATAATACATGTATAATAAAATCATACTTACTATTTTTCCTGGACTGCCACCATCGCCAGGTATTCCATCTGCTCCTGCATCCCCCTAAAGTGCCACATTGAGAAATAATTAAGACATTTAATGCAGTTCATTACTGTAGAGACATCAAAGAAAAATAACTTGGCAATATTGTTACTAACTAACACTGTGAACTAATGCCATTTGGAAAGAATTACAGTTTAACTTAATTTCACAAGGCAGGAGCCAGACCTGCGTAAAGGGACTACTAGAATAAAGACAAAGTGTTTGTGACTTTAGCAACAGAATAGGGGTTTCCCCTTGACTACTCAGAGAACTGCCCTCGCTGAGGTGAGGCCGAACCGATCGACCTCCGAGGCCGGGAAATGAGGAACTTCCCCCAAGGGGAAATTAAGGAAGGATAGAGGATGAACTAAGATCTCCCTGGCTTACTGAGACGTCTAATTGAAAGAGGTCAGGCCACATGGAGAGTCTCACAATCTATGCAGGGAGAACAAAAGAGCTGGAAAAGAGAATAAAGAAATAAACACAAAGAGGGCCAGGGGTCTCCCCCCCAGCTGTAAGAGTCACCTTCGATAAGTTGAGTCAATGACTAGCTCGAAAGTTGGGAGCAAGCTTAGGGGGGGAGCTTACTCCAATAGGTTTGATGCGGAATTGAGGGAAGGGAGGGGCTGAAAATGGGCCCTCCATGAATCCCTTTGAGATCTCGGAATTGATGAGAGAATCGATGACTTCTGGTTCTTTTATAGCAGTTTGGAGGTTTTTACAACAGTAGAGGAAGAAGGGATGGATTTTAAACCAGTAGAAAAGCCATTAGTAAGGCCAGAAATTAAATAATTAACAAAAGAACATCAGGGTGGTATTGAAGAGCATCTGATAGAGCCAGGATGTTGATGGGGGTAGAGCTGATTAGTAATGATGAATGTCATTTATATGAAAGAGGGCAGATGGAACGTGAATGAGCATAGCCACAGAAACTGCACACAAAAAATGCAGAATGAGGAATTGAAATTATTGCACAGCTGTCTGCTACCTGAATATTTGATGGGTCTTTGTGGCAAAGTGGTTAATAGTGTGCAGGTGCAGGTGATCAATGAACAGACAGACAATTATAATCCAGGTGCAAAGGTTGTTTAATTATATTTTTGTGTCCAGTGCCTGACAGCAAAACAAACAGTAAACAATAAATTATGTTAAGTATACAGCAGCGAGGGGTTCCCGAGTGGCGCATCTGGTAAAGGCACTCCACGTGGAGTGCAGGATGCGCTCTATAGCCTGGACGTCGCCGGTTCGAGTCCAGGCTATTCCACAGCTGACCGTGGACGGGAGCTCCCAGGGGGCAGCGCACAATTGGCCGAGCGTCACTCGGGGGGTGGGGGGAGGGTTTAGGTCGGCCAGGGTGTCCTTGGCTCACCGCGCACCAGCGACCCCTGTAGTCTGGTCGGGCGCCTGCGGGCTTGCCTGTAAGCTGCCCGAAAGCTGCATTGTCCTCTGACGCTGTAGCTCTTGGGTGGCTGCATGGTGAGTCTGCAGTGTGAAAAAAAGCGGTTGGCTGACGGCACACACTTCGGAGGACAGCGTGTGTTCGTCTTCGCCCTCCCGAGTCAGCGCAGGGGTGGTAGCGGTGAGCTGAGCCTAAAATAATTGGCCATTCCAAATTGGGAGAAAATAATAAAAATAATTGGCAACGACTAAAAAAAAAAGTATAGGTTTGTCCTGTTTTTATTATACACCCACACAAAACACAAAACACATACACAAGTCCGTTAGTGCGTGAATTAGTGCTAGTGGTGCAAATACAATTATTGGTGATACAAGTGCAGTGCTGTTCTGGGTTTATGCTGGCCTCTGATGGCAGCTCTGGAACATGTTAGCTGTCTAGAGATAGCAAACAACAAATAGACAGGACAAACAAACACTTATGATACGGATACACGAAACACAGGTCCTTCCAGGTCACTTTTCATAAACCAAAAACAAAGGAACAGATAACATTGCTTTGACCCCTATTTATACTGTCACTCATGACCCCTTGGTAAATGATTGTAGCTGCTTTTTATGATCTGCAGCTGCCACATCATTTCCCCTCCAGGTCAATGAGTTAGTGTACCGAAGATCTGTCTCTTTTCTACATGACCGACTTGCTTTTAACCCTCGGAACCAAGTGTCAAGCCAAGTAGTCCAGAATACTCTGTTCCCATTACTTAGCACCCTCACAGGTCGAGAGGGAGATTTACCACCAAGAATCATTGTCTTTCTGTCACAGTCTTCCATGAGAATCTTGCTTGTTGAAAAAGCAGGCAGAGCTGAAGAATGAATAGGAGAGACTGCAGATGCACGATTCCTAAAAAAAAGGAGTGTTGTCGAGAACAAGGAAAGAATAATTTGAGGCTGATGAGGGGGCTGAAGAGGAGGCTGCTTTTGGACACAGAGAGGTAGAATGGGCGGTGGAAGCACAAACTCCAAAAGCATTAGCACGGAGACCACCGAAGAATCTATTAAAGAGATAATGATCAGGTTGAGACCAGTCAATCAGTGTATTGTCCAAGAAGCTGCTTTGGCTGAAAAAGCTTTATGATACTTATAAAAAATGGTACCGCCATATCTGACCGAGAGGTCAACAATGTTAAATAAATAAGAGTCCAGTTCTTGTTGTCGTGAGCAGAAATTTCAGACAGGAGATCACGAAATACAGAAAATGCAAGCACAAATTCTCCAAGAGTAAGTTTTTTACACAGCCGAGGATCCCGACATTTTAGAGTAACAGACAGTTCTCCACAGTCCACTACCCTGTGATACAGAAATTCTGAGGTTGCAATAAGAATAGAGACCAAATGAATGTCTTTACCTTCAATAACATTGTGTCTTAGTTGAGGAGAGAGTGGCGATGAATAACTGAAGCAGAGGAGGTTCCTGAACTAGAAGCAGTCGCTAGAGTTGGCAACTTGAGAGTCGGTGTGAGCGTGGCTGATACAGCGGGAGAGACGATCGCTGCTGCTGTTGCCATTGATGAAGAAGTAATGGCTACCGGTTCCAAGCTAGTGATCCTGCTATCTAGCGCATCAGATACTGTAGAATTGAGGTGGAAAGAGGGTGAATGAGTTGCTTGATATTGCTAAAAATCTGATAATTCAAATTGAAGGACCAGATGAAATTGAAAACTGAGGGGTTGTAGTCGCTGGGTCAGAGGCGAGTGAAGCTGTGACTTCTGATGGAGAAAAACAGGCTCGGCCAATATAGAATTGCAATATGAAACAAATAAAGCAACCCAATCGCTCCCTGCTTCAATGGGCAATCCTTCTTTGAAAAGAGATTTCACGAGTTTGTTGATGGGCCAATCCTTGTAAAAAAGTTGCACTGGAGATACGTTTAGAGCAGCGAAGAGTAATGGCAGCGAAAACAGCTGAATAAGCAGAGGTTGTAGCAGCAGGATTGGTGGAGGCTTGATGGAAATCTTCAGCAGCATTGTCAGATGGAGCAGAAGCAGGACGGGCGGATTTATTTGAGAGTTTTTTCGTTGGATTATTTGTTGAAGGAAGAAGCCAGAAGGAGAGAAAAAATCTTCATCTGAGTCAGATGAAAACAAAAGCTACCTCGAGTGAGTAGTCATTTTAAACAGATTGAAAACAAAGTTTTTTGTTTTAAGATTGGGTCTGCAAGTCTGCGTGGTAACCGCAAACTGAAAAGTAAGACAATTAGGAAGCTGGCTACAGTTTAAATAGGGTGACTGACAGGTAATTAAAGGGTGACTGACAGGTATTTTAGCAGGATGACACATGAGAGGAGCCCCAGCTCCAGCCCCCCGAAATACACAAAGGTTCTACGTATTTAGTTAATTACCATACATTACTAATGTGCACCACCCAAGTGCAAGTGGCTATATTAAAATATAGTTACATTAAAATGGTGCTGACATATCAAATATATCTATGCTGATGAAGAACAGAATGTTATGCCAATTCATAGGGATCAGACGGGTTTTCATATGATGTGATCAGTGTGGAACAACTGATGATACTCAATTCAATAATTCATTTTTAAAATATAATTACATACACATTCCTGCCACTTATAGATTATAAGTATAACTATATTTGTTTGTTCACATATAGGGGCATATTTACTATAACAGTTCCTAAGTCTGTTTTTTTTTTTTATTAATCACATGCAGTAAACATTGCAATAATCTGTTGGTGCTCTAGAAAAGTTTAATGCATGCAAAATATTATTTAATCAATCAAAACTCCAATAAATAATTCAGGAGTTAAAAAATGGGCATAGATATAACAACGACAACAACAACAACAATAATAATAATTTAAATATAGCGGCATTCACACTGAAGTGTCGCAAGGCGCTGCACAATCAAAATGTCCAAGATACTAATTCATTTATAAACTTAAATACAAACACGATAAAAGCAGAAATTTCTAAATACATTGATAAACAGGGTAAGCATAAAAACAAGATATAACATCTCAGTTCATATTTCAAAACCTAGGAAGCCTAAGAAGAGAAGACAGCCGAAAAGAGTTTAGAGAGAAGTTTTAAACTGAGAAACTGAAGTAGAATTTTGAATGCAACTGGGCTATGCCAGCAAAAGTAATATGCTTAGGTGAAATGCATTTAAGAAGTCCAGAATTGGGAGACCTAAGCTCTCCTAGGGATGTATGGGCTCAGAAGGTCCATGATGTAAGAAGGACCCTGACCATGTTGGGCCTTGTATGTCAGAAGCAGAATCTTGAAAATGACGCGGGAACAGACAGGTAGCCAATGGAAACAGAGTTATCTTTCCGATACTACTAGAGGTCTTTCCTAGACCTGTATACAGGTCTGCAGTGTTCAAAGACAGTATGCTCCTTAAGTTATAAGTGCTAATATACATTGATAGTTTTGTAAGATGATCCTTTTTTTATTTCACAAAAATGACATTAAAATATTGATAAGCCTGGGCCTGAAGGCCTGTAAATCAATCTGTGGCTACATTTAGTAACCCTGTTATCCTCACCTGTATTATCAACACCTGACTCACCAACACTTTCAAATGTGTTGCATCTTACAACCATCCACAACTGCCTGAAATGTGTTACGTTGAGACAGTTCATTTTCTTAGATTTTTCTAAAACGAGTCAGCTAACCACAGTCTAAATTGTTTCAGAACTGCTTTAGCAGACATCTGAAATGAATCCACGCACCTGCATTCCAGGATTTCCTTTTACCCCCTTGGAGCCAACCACGCTGTTGTCAGTTCCAGGGATGCCCTAGAGAAAAAAAAAAAGACCAGCTTTTAAAATTCATTTCGCAATAAAGACTAGAAACTTTCCTTTAACTGTAAAGAAACCAATGCATGTATGAAGATATCTAATATGTTCAGCCAGTCTCCCCTTTCTTATTAGTTAATCTGAATTTTTTTAAAACATCTTTGAAAGAGTTGATACTGTTTAATACATTAACATATTTTGTATATTACGGTTAATCTAATTAGCAGCATTAACTCATCAAATCAATTATCATAATAACTTGGATTAACATAAAAATCTAAAAAACAAACAAGAAATACACAAATGTATTTGTGCATATGATGTGTATAGAGTGTAATATATAATATTATTATAATCAATACAAAAATATAAATATTAGCTAATAATGGTCATGCCTCCCTACATTGCTACTCCCAAAGCACCTCCTATTTTCTACTGCCGCCCTCTACAGTAACATCTTCACATAGCATAACTACACGTACAGTATCCACCACTTACACCATCCAGGGTTATTGAGGGCAGCCGTTTATAATGGACAAATAGTGCTTGCCTTTTGCCGATCCCATTGATTTCAATAACAAAGGCATTGTTTATTCTGTGTTAAACACGCCGTATATTTCAGGCAGACTCAGCTGTTTGGATCTTGTTATGTGCCGTTCACATAGATTTAAATAACAAACGCAATGGTTTATACTGTAGTAATCGCTCTTACTAATCCACCAATCAGCTGTTTTCACCTCGTTACCTTGCCATTCACATAGATTTCAATACAAGACAGCACTTTACTGTAGTAAAAGCTTGACAGTTCGATTAACCACCCAGCTGACATTTATTTTGGCAATTTCCATGTTAAAAATACTCTCTTTTTTTTGCAGTTTCATTCTTAGCCCTCAAATAAGCAATTTGGACAGTTTTCAAAACCGTTTTTGCTATATTTTTTTTTAAATACACACTTTATTGTGATTATAATAAGCGGAAATACAGTATTTCAATAGAACTTCAATAACAAAATAACAATGTGTTTACAATCGCCGCATTATAATATAGATCACAACATAACATCATTTTTTTTTTCCTATGGCAGCATTATATAGCGATTACCCCTGTACTGTACCTTGGCTATTTAATCCCTGTACTTAGTGTCTGGTTTACAGTACTGACTGCAACAGCAAGCATGACTGGAAAGAGAAAAGCGATGAGCATCAGCACGAACATTTAGTGTGTAAATCATATTTCTCTGTTAGATGCTGTGCGCTTGCTAAAGCATGCTTGGAACTCTGTCAGTCAGCAAATAATGAAACGTTGCTTCAAAGAAGCTGAGAGAGTGCTGACGAATATACAAATTGACTCTGACAACACCAAATGGGTAAGCATGTATGCTACGCTTTTAACACTGCGGTGTGCTATGGAGCAGCATCCGGATATAGAGCCGAATTAGGATTTTATAGAAAATGCTGGCAAAGTTTACTGTCCATACTTGTAAAAACAGACCGTCCAGATCCTTTTTTTCAGTGCTGTTAAAAGTGTTATATTTTGGAATATACAGTAAGTTAAATATTAAGACTCCATGTGACAGGCTGGCTCGCAGTGGTGAGGTTGATGACGTCATGGACCAGGAAGTAACTGAAACCAAACAGTGGATGGGCGGGTGAAGCTGAGTGCAGTGGCACTCAGCGTGTTTAATAAACAAAACAAAAGATTTAAACAATGAACAAAACACAAAACAAAAAGGCGCAATGGCCAAACAAATAGAAACAAGTATATTTGTTTTAATATAGCAATTGTTAATTTTATATGTTCTCGCGCTCTCTCTCTCTCTCCGCTTTCCCGTACTCTCCTCTCTACACTCAAACCCCGAGTGCAGAGAGCTGCAGGTTTATATACTCTGGCCGAGGGATTAACTAGTTGTTGATTATCTTATTACCCCTCGGCCAGAGTCTGCACACGTTTGGTAAGGATGCATGACTGTCAGCTAGTTAAATAATCAGTAGCTGATCAGCCATGCATCCTCACTGTGTTTTTAAATATAATAATAAAAGACGCGGTGCTTTTATCCGCGCCGCAAACAAAAATACAAATAATAATAAATAGGGGCGGGACACTCCGCCACACATGCCCCCCCTTGTGCGCAGCACACATGGCCTTTTCGGCCACCTCCCCCCTTATTCCCTAAAGTCCCGGCTAGCAGTCCTGGCCCAGGAACAGGGGAAGCAAGGTATCTCCGGGGGCGGCCACGGCGGGATGTCCTCCTCCCACCCCAACAACTGTAGCGTCCTAGTGGACCATGCACAGGCCGGTTCCTCTGGCCAGAAAAAGGCCGGTTCCTCTGGCCCCCCTTCTTCATGGCCGGCAGCTCCCCTCTGTGGGACTCCGGCCACCTTTTCTCCTGCAGCGAAATTGCTGCGGGGGGAGCTGGTCTCCTGACCCCCCCCCCCCCCCTTCTTCATGGCTGGCAGCTGCCCTTCATGGGGCTCCAGCCACAGTATTTCCTGCAGCGAAATTGCTGCAGGGGAAGCTGGTCTCCTGACCTCCCCCCCCTTCTTCATGGCTGGCAGCTGCCCTTCATGGGGCTCCAGCCACAGTATTTCCTGTCGTGAAAGTGCGGCTGGGGGAGCTGGTTTCCTGACCTCCCCCCCCTTTTCCGTGGCCAGCAGCTCCCCTTCATGGGGCTCCAGCCACAGTATTTCCTGCCGCATGGGGAGGGGAAAGCAGGGGAAAGCAGTCCTCCCACGGCGGCTGAGGCGGAACCAGCAGGCATTCACCCTCTGCTGGTGGAGCTGGGAGCGGCAAGCAGTCCTCCCACGGCGGTTGAGGCGGAACCAGCAGGCATTCACCCTCTGCTGGTGGAGGTGGGAGGGGCAAGCAATCCTCCCACGGCGGTTGAGGCGGAACCAGCAGGCATTCACCCTCTGCTGGTGGAGCTGGGAGCGGCAAGCCATCCTCCCACGGCGGCTGAGGCGGAACCAGCAGGCATTCACCCTCTGCTGGTGGAGCTGGGAGCGGCAAGCCATCCTCCCACGGCGGCTGAGGTGGAACCAGCAGGCATTCATCCTCTGCTGGTGGAGGTGGGAGGGGCAAGCAGTCCTCCCACGGCGGCTGAGGCAGAACCAGCAGGCATTCACCCTCTGCTGGTGGAGGTGGTGGAGGCAGAGGCAGCTCTTGCTGCTCTTCTCCTGGCGATGGTGGAGACAGAAGCAGCTCCTGCTGCTCTGCTCCTGGTGGTGGTGGAGACAGAGGCAGCTCCTGCTGCTCTGCTCCTGGTGGTGGTGGAGACAGAGGCAGCTCCTGCTGCTCTGCTCCTGGTGGTGGTGGAGACAGAGGCAGCTCCTGCTGCTCTGCTCCTAGTGCTGGAGACGGCAGCAATGGCTCCTCTCCCTCTGGCGTTGGAGACGGCAGCGATGGCTACTCTCCCTCTGGCGCTGGAGAAGGCAGCGATGGCTCCTCTCCCTCTGGCGCTGGAGAAGGCAGCGATGGCTCCTCTCCCTCTGGCGCTGGAGAAGGCAGCGATGGCTCCTCTCCCTCTGGCGCTGGAGAAGGCAGTGATGGCTCTTCTCCCTCTGGTGCTGGAGACGGCAGCAATGGCTCCTCTCCCTCTGGCGCTGGAGAAGGCAGCAATGGCACCTCTCCCTCGGGCGTTGGAGATGACAGCGATGACTCCTCTCCCTCTGGCGCTGGAGACAGCAGCACTGGCTCCTCTCCCTCTGGTGCTGGAAACAGCAGCGGGGCCCCTCCCATATCTGCAGCCAGGTAGTTGAGCACCATGGCTGCGATGTCTGGTGTGGTGTTTCTGTTCCCAGGCCTCCCAGCGCTCCCCATCTCTCGCCCACAGGAGGTTGATCACAGCAGGGAGGGCAACCATTATATCCCTCTCAGGCTCCGCCAGCCAGTCCCAGATCCCCTCAGAGGAGACAGGATTCTTCTGCCTAGGAGGATGCTGGTCCTCTCTCACCCTTGCTGGATGCTCAGGCTCCTTCCTCTCCTGCCATGGAGGGGGTTGGTCCGGTGCCACGTGCCTGACCTCACCAACCGTGAAGCACCACTCCTCACCCTTCAGGCAGGTGAGGCAGACGTCCAGCGTGGTAAGGACCCGCTGCGCCTCCTGCTGCTGTTGTTGTTGCTGCTGCTGCTGCTTTCTCCTCCGACTACTTTTCCCCATTTTTTTTTTTTTCAAAAAAAACACACAAAAAAACACTTTGAAAAAAACAAAAAAAACGTCCTTATCCTTCCTGGTACGGCTGTTGGAGGCGTTGTTTGTCCCACGCAGGACACCATATGTGACAGGCTGGCTCGCAGTGGTGAGGTTGATGACGTCACGGACCAGGAAGTAACTGAAACCAAACAGTGGATGGGCGGGTGAAGC
Organism: Acipenser ruthenus; assembly: GCF_902713425.1. NCBI lineage: Eukaryota > Metazoa > Chordata > Actinopteri > Acipenseriformes > Acipenseridae > Acipenser > Acipenser ruthenus. The sequence continues at coordinate 47,089,326 of NC_081191.1, read as the reverse complement.
TGAGTGCAGTGGCACTCAGCGTGTTTAATAAACAAAACAAAAGATTTAAACAATGAACAAAACACAAAACAAAAAGGCGCAATGGCCAAACAAATAGAAACAAGCATATTTGTTTAAATATAGCAATTGTTAATGTTATATGTTCTCGCGCTCTTTCTCTCCGCTCTCCCGAACTCTCCTCTCTACACTCAAACCCCGAGTGCAGAGAGCTGCAGGTTTATATACTCTGGCCGAGGGATTAACTAGTTGTTAATTATCTTATTACCCCTCGGCCAGAGTCTGCACGCGTTTGGTAAGGATGCATGACTGTCAGCTAGTTAAATAATCAGTAGCTGATCAGCCATGCATCCTCACGGGGTTTTTAAATATAATAATTAAATGACGCAGCGCTTTTATCCGCGCCGCAAACAAAAATACAAATAATAATACATAGGGGCGGGACACTCCGCCACACTCCATTATATCATTATTTCCTCCATTATATTACATTTGTGATATTGAGTTTTTCTGTCAGTGTTCTAGGGAAGCTACTTCTAGTTATATCTGCCTATGTGTTTTGTGTAAAGTAGTATATTTGAGTATAGGGTTGGGACGGTATACAATTTCCACAGTATGATAACCTTAAAAAAAAAAAAAAATACCACGGTAACCCTAATATCACAGTATAAATCATGCAAGTTATAAATTGAAGCAAATACATTTTTATTATTATTATTTTTATTTATTTTTAACATAGAACCCTAACTCCAAAACCAAGAAATTCTTAGTCTTAATTCTCTGTAGTACAGTATATTTTAGAGAATAGGAAAATGTGCTCAGCTTGCTTAATAATTACTATGGAGCTTATTTTTTGTCCTGTATGGAAAAAAAGTGAATCTGTTTATCAGAAAAAAAAAAAAAAAAAAATATATATATATATATATATTATGCCAGCAAGGTTGAGGATGTTCAGGTTCCATTCAGAAAGGAGCAAAAAAAATAAAGTGCTGTTTATTTGCTGGTAAAAATTCGGAAATGATCGGTCACATTGCTTAAAACACAAACATTAACTAATATTGGTTAATAGCAGAGAAGGCTATAACTACTGTATTTATAACTTACTTTTGAGATGTATGCATACATTTCAGGGTGATGGTCCCTGAGGTGTGTAAAAAGGTTCCATGTGTTTCCACCACGAGCAGAAACCGATGTTCTGCAACATCTACAATACAGCACTCCATCTTCAAACAATACGCCATCTTTTTTCTTATATCCAAAATACATCCATGCCTTAGATTTAATATGTTTTGCTGGCGGGAAAAGATCTTCCTCAGGAATTTCACAAAGGCCTGAATGGTCATTACTTCGTTTGGAAGCAGACATTGTTAATGACACTGTAATAATGTATAGCACTCGTTGCAACACAAAATGGCAGCAATGATGATTAATAGGAAGGTGAGAGCAGACAGAGTACTACTAATGCGGCAACAGTGAGCTTCCAAAATAAGGGAGACAGCTCGGTGAGTGTTAAACTTGTATTCTGCCCAATTCGTTGCAACTTTATTTTTTTACACTTTGTGGTGGACTATAACCATTGTATACAGTAATTACAATAATCGCGGTGCAGTGCAAAAGGAACAGTATCTATACCGTAATGTATCTAAACCGTGGTAAACCTCAAAACCAGTATACCGACCCATCCTTATTTGAATATATTGGCCTACATACAATTTCTATAGACATTCAGGTACTTAAATGGCCTTTGCTGTCAGATGAGATGGACATCCCTGGCCTAGAGCATGTAAAACCCCCAAAACCAATGAAAATATTTATACATAGGCATAGGCACATCCAGCAGCTTACTCAAACACTAGATGTAGGTATAATACATTTTACGAAAAATCTGAACTTTGCTTACAATAATAGCTGTATTTTGTGGTCACATCATCAAAAAAACACAAACACTTGGTACCAATGAAAACTTCAGAGTCTGACAAAAAATAAAAAAACAATATATAGTTTGCCTGGGGTATCTGAACGGAAATATATGATAATTTTGATTTAAAACAGCCGACTCCCAAAATCACAAAATTCCTTAAAGGAGAGAAGAAAGTCCAGGCCTTTTCTACCCTCCCTGATTCTGGAAGTGCCAAACTCAAACAGGTCAGTGTATATACACTATAGTACAGTATTAAACTGATTCACTCACAGGGTCTCCTCTTAGACCATTCTCCCCTCGGTCTCCAGGTTCTCCCCTCACACCTCTCCTGCCCTAAAACAAAGAAAAAGTGAACACAAAAATCAACAGTAAGTCTAAATTAAACATTTGATAATGTAATCCTTTGGGTGTTCTAATGTAACAGCGAACGTCTGTGTATGTGGGTAATATTGGCAGGAGTAGTGAACTTTACGAGCTGTGAGTGCCAATATAACACAGACACACAAGCTTGCCGTCCTATACATCTATTTATACTTCTTTATTATTAATATAAAAGTTACTGCATACTTAACATACTTAAAATACATCCTCTCAAGTCTATTATTGTGTTTACAACATGGATTTATAACAATAATCTAAATGTAATCCTTAAATCAAGGGGCATGCTTCTTTTTTCCGAAATATAAATGCTGCGGCTTTAATAGCTTTCATTTGGTTTTTGTTTGTCCCACATTGATTTTCAAAAAGATTTGATCGCTCCAGGCCAAGCTTACAATTGCTCAGCTTAGTAGTAATAATAACATTACTTTTAAACTATTCAGGGCCCTTGCCGTGACTGTATTTGAATCGCTGCATTTTCATAAGGTCTTAACAATCCCAAAAAAGAACTTGGGAAAGTTCTAACCTTGTCTAAATTCTATATACAGTATTCCGATATAGGAGTTGTGTCTGGATTTGGGACTTATGTATAATGCTAGAAACACATGCTGAATATCAATATTTCTACAGTATAACATAATACTACTTACTGTGTTTCCAGGGCTGCCTTTTTCACCAGCAGATCCAGAAAATCCAGGATGCCCCTGTTTGAAAAAACAAAATAAAAGTTCAATATTAGTACCTACATTTGTAACAGAGCAGAGGCACGCCACTTAACCTCTGCACGAAATATATACAGGCTTGTGTGCACAAGCAGTTACAGAGCTTTGAACCTCATCTCACATACATAAAAGCTGTGAACTGTACAAACATTAAGCATTTATTTATTTATTTATTTATTTATTTATTTATTTATTTATTTTAATTTAGTAGTCGCCAATTATTTATTTTTTTGTTGTTTTCTCCCCAATTTAACAGTGTCCAATTAATTTTGTTTAGCTCAGCCTATCGCTACCACCCCCGCGCTGACTTGGGAGCGGCGAAGACGAGCACACGCTGTCCTCCGAAGCGTGTGCCGTCAGCCGACCACTTATTTTCACACTGCAGACTCACCATGTAGCCACCCAGAGCTACAGTGTCGGAGGACAATGCAGCTCTGGGGAGCTTACAGGCAAGCCCGCAGGCGCCCGGCCAGACTACAGAGGTCACTGGTGTGCGGTGAGCCGAGAACACCCTGGCCGACCTAACCCTTCCCCCCCCCGGGCGGTGCTCGGCCAATTGTGCGCCGCCCCCTGGGAGCTCCCGTCCTCGGTCGGCAAAGGAATAGCCTGGACTCGAACCGACGACATCCAGACTATAGGGTGCATCCTGCACTCTACACGAGTGCTTTTACTGGATGCGCCACTCGGGAGCCCCCACATTAAGCATTTAAAGTTGTGCTTAATGGGAATAATCACCTTCTCACCATCCACACCATCTATTCCATCGTCCCCATCTTCACCCTGTTCAAATTGCAGACAGTGCAAAATGTTTATTAGACATAGGTATATGTGACAGAGGATAAAATCTAAAATAGAATAAATCCAGATCTTCTGAATTTTGGGTTGTGCCACTGATTCTGATAGAGGTGTAAACTTATTGGGTCAATTGCAGCGTACCTGTGATTTAGTCAACATCAAGTGTACTAAAATGTAGACTAGCAGATCCATCTGTATTAACTTAATTCTGATTGCAGTGTACCAAACAGATGATCCTAGTAATTGGTTTAAATGATCTGGAACAAGTGGAACAAGTTAGACCAATAATGGGGACTAACCTATAGCTATGGCCAAATGTTTTGCATCACCCTATAGAATGAACACATTTTGCTTTATAAAGTTGAATGAAACCTGCTGAACAATGTTACGTTACTATATTAAATTACATACCACTTTGTAGTTTTCCATATACTTAACAAAGAACTGACAAATTGAAAAATGTGACATTTCGAAACCTAATATGATACTACAGTTATAGGCTTCCAGTAGACTTCTGCAATATCATTTTGTAGTTTCTTTGACTACATGATGTTGAATAAAATATCTAAATTATGTTCATATAGTTTTTTTTTTTAATTATCTCAATCCTAAAATCATAGCATCAAATGGACTAAACCTGCTTAATCCACTAGTTAGACACATCAAGTGGACTACATTTGGAACGCTGCAATTGACCCATTAGGATCAGTGTTACGCTGCAATATCTATCAATAATTTTCTTTGGAAATATTTCTATACATTATTTTTGTATTACTGTGTTTCTTTTTGTAAGACTGACATTTTCTGGTTTGGATAAAACTGGTAAAATAGGTAAAAATGCTAAGGTCTGGTCTAGGTCTGATTTTTGCAGGTAAGGTTGTATTTTAGATTTGCACTGTATCAGTGTTGTGTTTATATTTAACGTAAATGCCATTATTATTTATTTCTTAGCAGGCACCCTTGTCCAAGGCGACTTACAATTGTTACAAGATATCACATTATTTTTACATACAATTACCCATTTATACAGTTGGGTTTTTACTGGAGCAATCTAGGCAAAGTACCTTGCTCAAGGTACAGCAGCAGTGTCCCCCACCTGGTATTGAACCCACGACCCTCCGGTCAAGAGTCCAGAGCCCTAACCACTACTCCACACTACTGCTGGTATTTAGAAAACAATTATGTTTGATAAATACCAGTACATGTATTTAGATAAATATATATATATATCAATCAGGGCTTCTGAAACTCGGTCCTGGGAACCCCCTGTATCTGCTGGTTTTCATTCCAATCGAGCTCTCAGTTACTTAACTAGACCCTTAATTGAACTAATAATTTGCTTAATTAGACCTTTTTACTTGTTTTCAGCTCTTAAACAGTTGCAGTTCAAGTTACTTATCAAATGTTACAGCTAACTTGAAATATGCAACTGTTCAAGAGCTGAAAACAAGTAAAAAGGTCTAATTAAGCAAATTATCAGTTCAATGAAGGGTATAGTCAAGTAATTGAGAGCTCGGTTGGAATGAAAACCAGCAGACACAGGGGGTCTCCAGGACCGAGTTTGAGAAGCCCTGATATATATATATATATATTGTAACACAGCAGGGAGTGGGTTAATATCCTCCCTGCATGAAAAACATGTGCAAATGCACATTGGTTTAATTTAATTGTTTTTGTTAATTGTTTAATTATATTTGTTAATTGTGTTATCCCCTGCACCTGGTGATTCATTGTAAATCAGAGCCAGGTGCAGGGTATTTAAAGAGAGCAGCCAGTCTGTTTTGGGCTGCTGCTATGTATAGGAGCCTGCTTGATAGTGTGCTTAAGCGTAAAAGAAAAGGTAGAGTAAAACCTGTGTGGTTTGTTTTGTTTATTTGGCAGGTAAACGGCTTAGCCGTCCTGCAAGACAGTTTGGGTTCCTGTGTTTTAGTTAATGCTCGAAAAGAGCTAGGTGTTTGTTTTTGTTCTGTTTGTTATTGTTTATTAAAAATAGCGTGCAAGCGCTTTTAAAAATTAAGTTTTGTGTGTGGTGGGGTCATTAAAGTGCTGAAAAAAAACCTGAAGGACTAAAATCCTTCACAATATATATATATATATATATATATATATATATATGTTTGAAATCCTGTTTGATTTCTATGGATTGATTCTGGGCTTGATTTTTGCAGTTACCTGATGTAAAAAAAAATTTTTAAAAAAAAAAGACAACATCGCATCCTCCTTATGAGTGACTGAAGAGGGCCTGGAGTTGGAGCTAACTTGGGGCTGGAAAACGTATTGAATACACAATCTTCTATTGCTAGCAGTGCCAAATTCATCCCACCATTTGTCTGCAGATTCGATTACCCTTAATAGGCACGTGTGGGGTGTTCTTTTGGCTCATCTGTTATAGCTCTGTTTTAGAAAGCGATTTTGTACACGAATGGATTCTTCATCAAATATAGCAGTATCAAATCCAATGTCAAGCTGGTTTTCATAAACCAGCATATTTTGAATGTGTGGTTTGCATTTTTTTTGGAAGTAATTTATCCTATTTTAATAGTATTACTGTTTAGTAAGTTTAAAGCAAATTGCACCATCTTGTGGAAACACAAGGAATTGCTGTCTGGTAATGACATTACAGTGTTATTACGCTGAATATAATCTTTGATATTTGGAATTTAACTAAAATTAAGGAAAGCAATTACACAAATATACTGACATATAAAAAGAAAGGACTACAGAAATACTCTCTCCACTACTGAAAAGGCATGTTATGTTTTCAGGTACTATATGCTTTTTAAAATTAGGTGGAATATACTGTACCAAACCACAGAAACTACAGTTTCCAGCAGGTATACTTACCCTTTCTCCCCTGTAGCCTCTTGAGCCCTACAACAAATATTACAGAAAGGAAAATGTGTAAATACATACAGGAAACCAGATAATACATGCCTAACTACAGATATAACAGACGTGTTTAAATATGTAAGTGGACTTGTTTGCAGTAGCACTATAATGTAATAGTAAATTAAATCTGGTTAAAACACTAGTGTAATGAAGTAATTGATTTTGCATATTCTGGTTGCATTATTAAACGGTTAAAGCATTAACCCTTATAAGCAAAGTCTGCAGCAGTGCATGCATAATGTCATGCATACATTTTAGTAAAATGTATCTGTTACTCCAATGCTGACCGGTCATTCAGTACATTTTCAATAATACAAACAAAAATGAAAACTACACTTGCTGCATTGAGACACCACTGAAAACAAGCTATGGTTTTGTTTTTGTGTGGTTTTTTTTTGTTTGTTTTTGTTTTTTTGTTTTTTCTGGTTACCAAATAATGCAATTAAGTAAATAATAAAAAAGTCAGTTATATTGAGGTCTGATTCTGACTTAAACCCAGTCAGTTATTCAGTGGCAGGCTGTGCTGTGCGAGAAAGTGATCGTTTGTGATTTTAGTTTTTTGTCAGGATAACAGGATTTGGAATACCACTGAAAGTGAATGACAGAGAGCTTCCACTTGTCATACAGTTCGAGACACGCTGTGCGTCAGTCTTCTTACCTTAGCACCTCTTTGACCAGGGCACCCTTGAATACCTTGAGTCCCATTCAGACCAGGAGGACCCCTTTCACCCTGAAAAAGAAAGAACTCCAGTAATCGCTCTACTTGTTCATTTTAGACCTAAAATGATTCCTGGGTTTCCACATCCTTCTGTGCACTGTAATCCATCTGAAATCTGAACTTTGTGTTCCATAAAGACAGATTGAGCAGCAGGCACACAAGCTGCCTGCCTCGCTCCTTAATGCATTTTTGAGACAAGGAACTAACTGAGTGTATAACTGGAACAAATGTGGGTGCAAGGCAATCGTCTGCATGTGAGGTAATAAAGCTGTAAGCAGGGTCAGAATCCATGACGACCGTGTATCACACAACACTGCCTGTTACATGTCTGCAATCAGACAACATTTTGGGTATCTCCTTTTCTCTTTTTTTTCTCCTAATGTTTTTGTTTATTTATTCTTTTAAGAAACACCAACAAGTTTTCAACATTCACATTTTTAAGAAAATAAACAATTGTGTAAATATTATAGGCATAGAACCTTCCTGAGATAGTGTCTATATTATAGCTAGAGCTCTATCTAGCACATGCCAGTAGACCTGTTAAAAACTGCCTTTCCCTTTGCAGCATTTTATTGATGCAGTATTCAACTTCATCAGCAGGTGACAGTATGTGTTTTTGTTATATAAAACTGCATTTTTAAACTCTCAACAACCCTTTGCATTGTTTAGTTATCTTTTCCATATTTTACATCTGGAATCCCAACACAGGCCTGTTGCTGAGTGGTGGTCCACATATATCTGCCATCTTAATAAAACAAAAATATTTCTTTTTTGACAAGACAATTTTTGACAAAAAAATATTTTCTTTAGATTCCAACTGCGACTTTAAACAGTGTCATGAGAAAGCATACCCTTAGCAAATTATATGATTTTGGTTTACTAAAGGACAAAACAAGTACAAAATATTAAAAAAAAATTATAATTCTCTAATAAAAACAATTCATATCACTAATGTTTCAATAATTATCTTTTTTTTAATATTAACTCTTATTTCTACGGTCATTCTTTTGTTTCAATAAGCCACCTAAGAGATTTGTATAACCCCAATTGACCACAGGCAAGCACCTAACAGAATGGGAATTCAAAGGAGTCCCAGGTTAATTACTGTTCAGGAATGCCACTTTGATTAGAAACCGGGAATGTATTCATATTTTAGACATTTGAATTGCAGATTTATTTATCTTTTCCATTGTGTTTACTTTATGGAACCTGATTGGGTTAGACTGTCAGGTTGTTTATAATACAGTTTAAAGCAAAATGGCATTCACCAAAAACTCTCCAGTCTTAGACTCTATATTATACATCGGAAAAAAGGTAAGATTGGTTCAACTGCACAATAGCTTTGTCTTAACAGGGCTTGGTAATTGAACATCACTTGCCTTAAATTCCTCTACATGATACTAGTCAAAATGTAATTTCTCTTAGCAATAAAACACTTACAACGCCTCCTTCTTCACCTGGGTGCCCAGGAGACCCCTCTAGACCTGTGGCTCCCTGAAAAATAAAAATAAAATAAAATACATTATTTTTTGTGTATGGGTGTGTGAACGCATTGGTGCCAATAAGTCTTGACCAGAATGCATTGAGAATGGAATTGGTTAAAGTGGGACTGAATAAGGCCATTTGGGTGAAATAGAATTAGAGTGTAACTAGTTGTGTGAGGCTTAACTGATTTGATATTCATTCTGAATGTTTGAAACAAGCTACAAAAATACATGAGAAGAAGCAAGACTAACAGCAAAGTGTCTCAGACGATATGAAAGTGAAAGGAGACTGAATGAGGCTAAAAACAACAGAAAACTCAAAGGCGTGAGATGGAGAGATTACTTGTGGGAGTAAAGTTATATTATAAATGTTTGAATGACTAATGGAATGATCCTTTCAAAGGAATGCAGTGCACTGCAGGTGTCAACTGCAGCATGATTTACTTATCTGAATAAGAAAACACTTCAATAAAGTCAACATGACTGTTTTGTAACATTTGGAAAACTCTCATGAGAACACATCCGCCAGCCAGAGTCCAGCAGACATCCGGACAGGGTGCAGTACAAATGTTAGCACCAGCAAAATATAAACTAAACCGGAAGGCTATATTATGGCAATATACAGCTTTATATATGATACAGTATATGCTTTTCTAACATTGCGATTACTCTGTACTCTGCGATTATAAAGCCCCTCAGTATGCATGCAGACAAGAACTGAACAGGTTTGACAAAAGCAGTGACTATATTAATGTGGTCTTACCTTGGATCCTGGGGATCCCCTGAGACCACGAATTCCTTCCTGACCAACACACTTGCAGATTACACTGCAGCACTCCCTTTCAGAAACCGTGTCCTGTAACACAATAAAAAGACATGCTAGTTCAGGGAAATTCAACTGCAAGTCAGGGCAAGCACCATTAGGGGAATGTGAAAAATAAGACAGTGTTGATAGCTTTGGGGAAAGTTTGTTTATCTTTTCTCAATCCTGCTAATGGGGAAAAGAATGGGGGCAGGGAAAGTGGATAACGCTGACCAGCTGCTTTGAACGCTTTCTCGCTTAGAAATGGAGGGATTCTCACAGTAATAGCAGTGTAAAAGAAAGCCCAACTTTCTTCTTTATTTTTTTTATGTCTACAAGAATGGAATAGGTTCTTTTAAGTTTTGTTTTTTTTTTCTTGTGTGTTGAAAAGGCAATGAAAGGATTTTTATTTACAGTAAAAATAATATATTGTTATATTGTCATAGGACTTATCAGGTGACACCGACCCTGTTTCTGGAGGATTTATGATCGGGCTGGCATGGATCTAACTCAAATCTTTTGTACTGTGAAAATGTGCCTCATACCAAGCCATCTTTTAAAAATAAACAGTTATACAGTCAGGACCCAAGATTTGCGCATTACAGGGGAGTAGAAATGAGTAAACTCTGTATCCGTTTACCTGTGTATACCCTTGACTACACCACTGATTTCAGCAACATTTGTAGTCGTTTGAGAGAGGCTCAGGAATTAATGGTGGGGGTGATTGTTCAGGTTTGTTCTGCTAGTGTAACTACAAGGCCGTAAAGCTGTAAACTCATGTCCCAGCAAATGCCTACAAGAATGCCATAGGTTCTTCAAAGTTTTAAATCTCCTGCATGCTGTCACCTTCTTCTGTGTTGCCTCAAGGATCAGACACCTGGACCTGGAGATACCCCAGGGATGTAGTTTCTCCAGTCCTGTCTAAGAAGGGTCTCCTTACTTAGATACCAGTGGTGTTTTAAGAGCTCCTAACTTATAAAAAAGAAATGATACCCAAAAACATTATTCCTAAATTATAGTACTAAATGTATACTTACAAGTTCTTTAAACATTGAACTGGCAACATTCTGCATTCCAATGGTGAGTGGCAATTTATAGCCAAATCCTCTTCCAAACTCAATACTTTGGAGTTCGTCTGCATTTATTGCACCTTCTAAAGCAACTGTAAGCAATGCGTGAATTCCTGTCACAAATCAGAAATTGAGAAAAGAGGTTTTCAGTGGTTAAAATAATAAAGAATTAAGTACATAGACAATAAAAAAAACACTAGAAATCATCCATTGTTAAGTAGGTACAAGTGGCTACATGGATTTGAAATGGCCTGTACCCAAGTAGTATAAGAAAGCTAAAACAAATGAATGGGTTTCATGTAACATATTTTTGCATACTACTCCTGGAATGCTGAGAGTTCAAATTACAGTACATTATTTTAAAAAAAAAACATAACAAAGTGTATCATGTTAAATGTCTACATAGTAAGTTTGCAGGTTGCCAGCATGCTTGTACTGCACACCTACAGCTATGGCCAAAAGGGCTGCATCACCTACAAAAAAAAAATAACTATTTGAACATCATTTAGATTTTTTATTTAACATCATGCAATCAAAGAAACTGCAGAATGATTTTGCAAAAGTCTACCGGAAGCCATACTAATAGTACAGCATTTCATTTCAGATTTTGAAATGTGACATTTTTCAATTGGTTACAATGCTTTGATACACTTTGCAATTCCTTTACCATAGTTTTATAATAAACCTGATCTGACATTTCTATGACTTATACTATAATAATATTCTATTTAGAATCAATTTATTAAAACACACACATACTTCTCCAAGTACTTTATTACTTGTGAAATGTGAACAAATAAACCAACATCCTAGCTGATACAGGGGAGCACAACACAAATAACAGCTCAACAGCTAACAGTTCCTGTCTAGCGGCATACATATCAAGATCTGCTGCTCCATATGTAGACACATTTGGAGCCAAATATATTTTGTTCTTATTTAAATACACATAAAATAGCAAAAAATTGTTAAACACTGGCTTAGATCTGGTACAGCTGTTATTTACAATATAAAGCACTACATCTGCTTGCACTTAAGAGAACATCTGGAAAATATTCTGAATTTTAAGTAACTGTGAGAGGTTATATAGAAAAGCTGTGTTCACATTGTCTTAAAAAGGAAATGTTAAATTAATGGAAGTCTGGGTGTTCCACACTGGCTTTTTAAACCATAGTTGTTGCTTGATTTCATACTTTTACAAAAAAACACTGAAAATGGGTATTTCAAAGCACACACATTTTGCTGTTATGGGCTTACACATCATTGCTTAGACAACTTAAATATCCTTTCTTATCTACATCAGGGCTACAAGGTACTTTCTGACCAAAAAAGGAATCATCTGAAATGTCACACAAAAACTAGCCATTTAAAATGGGTGCTTTCAGTGATTCACAGTCACACAGAGACTATTTATCCCATTATCTATATTTTGCCATTATTGTATTGGATACATTTATATTATTCATTCATTGAACATACAGTGGCTCTCAAAAGTATTCACCCTCCTTGGACTTTTCCACATTTTATTGTGTTACAACATGGAATCAAAATGGATTTAATTAGAAGTTTTTGCCACTGATCAACACAAAAAAGTCCATAATGTCAAAGTGAAAAATAAAATCTACAAATTGTTCTAAATTAATTACAAATACAAAACAGAAAATATTTGATTGCATAAGTATTCACCCCCTTGAGTCAATATTTGGTAGAGGCACCTTTGGCAGCAATTACAGCCATGAGTCTATTTGGATAAGTCTCTACCAGCTTTGCACATTTGGACACTGCAATTGTTGCCCATTCTTCTTTGCAAAATTGCTCAAGCTCCGTCAAGTTGGATGGGAACCTTTGGTGAACAGCAATTTTCAACTCTTTCCACATATTCTCAATTGGATTGAGGTCCGGGCATTGACTGGGCCACTCCAGGACATTGATCTTTTTGTTTTTAAGCCACTCCAGTGTGGCTTTGGCTGTATGTTTGGGGTCATTGTCCTGCTGGAAGATGAATCTTCTCCCAAGTCCCAGTTCTCTTGCAGACTTCAGCAGGTTTTCCTCCAGGATTTCTATGTACTTTGCTGCATCCATTTTGCCCTCTATCTTCAAAAGCTTTCCAGGCCCTGATGCAGAGAAGCATCCCCATAGCCTGATGCTGCCACCACCATGCTTCACGGTAGGGATGGTGTTCTCAGGATGATGTGCGGTGTTAGGCTTGCACCAAACATAGTGCTTAGCGTTGAGGGTAAAAAACTCTATTTTGGTCTCATCAGACCATAGAATCTTCTTCCACTTGGTCTCAGAGTCTCCCACATGCCTTATGGCAAACTCTAGCCGAGATTTGATGTGAGTTTTTTTCAACAATGGCTTTCTTTTTGCCACTCTCCCATAAAGGCCAGTTTTGTGAAGCACCCAGGCTATTGTTGCCGTATGCACAGTGTCTCCCAGCTCAGCTGTGGAAGACTCTAACTCCTTTTGAGTTGCAATAGGCCTCTTGTTGGCCTCCCTGACTAGTGTCCTTCTCGCCCGGATACTCCGTTTTTGAGGACGGCCTGTTCTAGACAGATTCACAGTTGTGCCATATTCTCTCCATTTCTTAATAATGGACTTTACTGTGCTCCAGGGGATATTCAATGCCTTGGAAGAACCTTATTCCGGGTTTGCTTTGAATGTTCCTTCGTCTTCATGATGTAGTTTTTGTTAGGAAATGTACTAACCAACTGTGGGACCTCCCAGAGACAGGTGTATTTAACCTGAAATCATGTGAAACACCTTAATTGCACACAGGTGGACTCCATTCAACTAATTATGTGACTTCTAAAGACAATTGGTTGCACCAGAGCTTATTTAGGTGTGTCATAGCAAATTTTTTTCACTTTGACATTATTGACTCTTTTTGTGTTGATCAGTGGCAAAAACTCCTAATTAAATCCATTTTGATTCCATGTTGTAACACAATAAAATGTGGAAAAGTCCAAGGGGGGTGAATACTTTTGAGAGCCACTGTAACTGATCACAGGCACCTCACCTTCACGTCTCAGCTTGTCAGATTCAATCTCAAGTCTCTCAACCACGTCGTCCAGTCCATCTGAGAATACTATCAGCACCTATAACAAGACTAGATGTGAGTGGGAGTCACTAACACCCAAGGGTAGGTTTAATAAAGTGTTGCACCTGTTAGTGTTGCAAACGAGTCGGAAGTCTTGGGTGAAATGTACTAGACAGGCGCAATGCTATTTGTGACTTTTTATGCTTTGCGGCTACAGTTTCTGTTTGTGGTTCAAGCGTAGACAAATATTTAATTATGGGCGTTCCTGCATAAATTCACAAATAGGGGGTGGAGATAGTGCAAATCAGGGTTCTCAAATATTATAATGAGATGTACAAAAGGAGCAGATAACTGCAACACTTACAATCACAATTGTTGCTGGCATTTCCCATTCCGTCTTTTCTTGTGCATTGCCAGTTGTGCTCAATGCATTTTTGAGGTGAACAACCAAATACCTATTCTTCCCTAAAAGCAGGGTGTACTTACAAGCCTTGAAAACAAGTTTCTATGACATTTCAGGTTTCCCCAACGTGTTGGAAGCAATAGACTGCAACTAAACCCTCCAGCTCATTCTCAGCATCTTTCAGCATGCACCACTGACTAACTTAAATAAAAGGGAACAGTATACATTTTGCTTATAGGCTACTTATGATAATACAAATTAGTGGTATTATGTAACATTTATTGCGGGTCCCTTGAAATTCGTATTAACGAGAATTGACTGTCCTCCTGTAAATATTTGATTTTACTACTGTATAGGCATACTTTACAGATTTATATATTTTTCATAATGTAATATGTAGCCTAGCCAAAACACATTGGTGTTATTTCCGTGCTATACATTTAAAATACACTATAAATGTATGTGTGTGTGCGATTTTATTGTATTTTTTTTTAAGCCTGACACCTCTTAATGTCGGACAAACATATCCGGTTTAGCGAGGGGCTACTGTATGGTTATGAAAAGCTTTTTGACAGAAACACATTTTTGATTTGGGGGTGAAGATGGGGGACCCACTATAGATTCAGATGGGATTAAAATGCCTTTCATTTTTATTTTCTCTTAGTACATATGACAAAATGTTTACTTTGTTAAGTGGCACAACGAAAATGCTAATTGCGGTATGTTTGCGCGCAACTGGTCCATCTTAGTAAACCTACCCCTCTGTGATGTCTGTAAAAATAAACCCAGAAATGGAATATTGGCTTCTATAAAGGGGAAGGGGAGGCATACTACAGTAGTTAAAAAGTTATGTGAGTACGTTATTCAAATATTATTATTATTATTATTATTATTATTATTATTATTATTATTATTATTATTTATTTATTTCTTAGCAGACGCCCTTACCCAGGGTGACTTACAGTTGTATATAAAATAAAATCATATCAAGAATTATAGAATATATATTGAGGTTAAGAATATTGGAGTCATGTTGTATGCATTGGTGCTGATAGTCTAAACAAAGAACAATACATGTGTTCACATGAGTTCATGATTGTTAAAACATGCCTTTTTACCTTGCTCTAGTTTGCTATTAAATAACATTTCCAGTAGCCCCAAGTACACATTTGCATTAGCAAAAATAGACCAAGGGAAATAACAATTGAGGTGAGCAATAATGTGTTGAGTTTTACCTTTGCTTTGGCTCTTGATTCCTTGTTGAATTTGGTCAAAAAAGACTGTAAAAATGCTGCATTCAGGTACGTAGCTTCTTTGGTCTGCAGTGCGATCAGCTTCTTAATGATATCCTTGTTGTATTTGTCAATTTTTGATTCGAAAATGATCTGTCCAGCGTCTGTGCTGATGAGGAATCCCAGTTTCATATCTATCTGGGAGCCAGTAGCACAGCTAATTGTTGCCATGGATGATATCTTCTGCATTATTTCAGGGAGGTACACTTGCAACTTCTGCTGTCCACTGAATATTCCTTGGAATCTGGCCCGCCTTGAAATATCAAACCCCACAGCAACATCGACGGTGCAGTCTAAAAAAAATAGCAAATAAAACAATCATTATTTTCTGACTATTTTTAGTTCTTAACTGTTTTGTATAATTCCCTATTGTTTTGTCTGTATTGATGATTATTTACCATTCTTACTTCTGACAAGACACTTAAAGCTGAATTTCAGAAGTAAAATATCACAACTGTGGAAGTGCTTTTTTAAAGACTATTTAACTTGATTGCTTAATCTCTACAGATATAAAGGGGATTACAATATCCTCCAACAGGAAATTTCATTCATTTAAAAAAATCTGAAACATATACAAAACATTCATGGTAAATGTCAAATTGTATAATAAAATGTTGAACAGGCATTATAAAACAATTATAAAACATAATATTTACATTACACTTCCTGGGACTAGGGAAGACATGTGTTTTAAAGAATATCATATCACATTTGCAGGCTGTTCAGGGAATTCAAAGATGAATAAATGTTATTTTACCCAAACAGACCAGACTTTTATTTATCACTATGCAGGTTATATTGGCCTGTGAAGTATCAAGAAAATGTTAAACAAATTGTAATAAAATAAGTCAGGCATCAAACCTTGAAAATGGTTAGTCAGAAGGAGATCACCAAAGATACTGCGTGATCATTCGTGGATGGATTGCAATTGCATGTTGCATTGATCACACATTATTTAGGTAGAGTAGATGGGGTATGTACCCCAACACCAAGCTTACTTAAACTAAATGATTTCCATTACACAACTTGAACTACCTAAACTTGGAGAAGTCACTTACCTTGGCTAGGTTTATCACTTTGGTCACATATCTTATGAACAATTCTTATCCTGATGATTTCTAGTTCCTTGAAGTTCTTAACTGTGAACATATGTTCAGGTTTCCCAGCAATCTGCAACAGCTCGAAGGAGTTGATGTGGCCCACGCCAATGGCAAAGATATTGATATTTTCATTCCTCAGAGCATACGCAGCTTCGTCCACAGAGTCCTGGGAGTGTCCATCAGTGATGACTATAAGATTCTGTGGGATGTTCTGGTTTTTTCTGCTTCCTGTCGATGGTTGAAAATAAGACCGGATGAAATTCAGCGCCTCCCCGGTTTGGGTTGTTTGCTTCAACTGCTTTATGCTATCAATCCTGTCCTTTATGGCAACGATGGAGTACAGTTCGTTTAGATAAAATTCTTTCTGTGGGTTAGTGCTAAATTGCGCAACGCCGATTCTGATATCTTCCTTTCCAATTTTAAAACTGCTCGCCACCTCCTTCATGAACTGCTGCATCACCTTGAAATCTTCTTCAGAGATGCTTTGTGATCCGTCAATCAGCATGACAATGTCTGCTTCTTGATTTTCACAAACTGGAAAAAAGAGAGAACTAATTGAGCTTCCCGTTTCTGTGACCCACCTATTGACTACAATGTACAGTTTTAGTGGCCATATATGTAGGCTGATTCCCGATTGGTTCCTGGTGCATACAATAAATACCAACACAATATTATCAAGCTATTAAAAGCATCCTCGAGTTAATCACAGCTGAATCAGGGTCTGATCTTGTACTACTTAATGTTACCTTAGGTAAATTACTGCTAATTAGGGTTTGTAAAAGCAGACATATGTAATATACACAAGTTAAGTCAAACAATATCTCAATTCATTAAATAAATGAAACAGGTACTCTTCTAAACAATAACTATAAATAAAAGGTGCTAAAAAGACATTTTCAAAATAGTAGCAAGTAACCCAAATGGACACAAACATTTTTTGAACAAGTATAAGTCAGCAGAAAATTACTTACTTTGTCTGGACTCATTGCAGAGAACATCTGAGATGTTTTTGTGAAGTTCTTCAAGAGCTTGATAATTGTCCACATAGAAGACCTTCTCCTTCCCTCCGACCATCTCCTCCAGTTCTTGTTTATTGGCGTTTGCCACTCCAACAGCATAAATGCTAATGCCTTCCTCCCTCACAGCACTGGATATGACAGGCAGTGCTGTTCTGTCTGTGGCTTCTCCATCAGTGATCACCATCAGTACCTGGGGAACCTGACTATTTTTGCGTCCACCGAAGACCTGAGTGAACCGGTCTTTGGCGAAAAGCAGGGCACTGGCCGTGTAAGTATCTCCTCCCTTTGTCTTTATTTCAGAAATTGCGTTCCTTACTTCTGCTTTAGTGTAGTACTGGTTTAATAGAAACTTTTCTTCAGGATAATTGGAGTACAAGACCGCTCCAAATCTCACTGTGTTCTCTCCGACTTCTGAATTGTTCACCACAGACATCATAAACTTCTGCATGCTTTTAAACTGCTCTGGATCGATGCTACTTGAGCCATCTACCACAAAGATCAGGTCAGCTACTTCAGTCCTCTTACACTCTGTAGAAAGCAGCACAGTAAATAGTTATTTCCATTTAAGAAGCATGAAATGTGAGAGGAGAATAAACTTACACTTAAGCATTCAGTCATATAAAACACATATGCACTCCAGGTATTTTGAGATGTAAATTTAAAAAAAAATCTTGATTTGTATTATATGAATTCAATTTATGCCACCAGATCTCCATCAGACACAAATCTCTTAGAAACATGAATCATGGCTTAATATAAGTTGCTAAAATGTATATTTAATTGCAGATATTAATTTTGTCTAATGGTAAAAAAACACATGTATTTACAGCTGATTTAACAACATGATGCTCTGTGCATGACAGATATCACTTACCATCTGCTGGACTGCAGATTTCAAACAGTATTGTTTTTTCTAAATACTTGAGATCGTCAAAGTTCGCTACAGAGTGTACTTTGTCCTGGGACCCTCCGATTTCCAAAAGCTGGGAGCTGTTGGCATTGAACACACCAATAGCATAGACTGTGATTCCCTTGTCTCTCAGGGCGAGTGCTGGTTTGGCAACTGCATCCTGAGCCTCTCCATCCGTAATGACAATCAAGTACTGCTTCACGTGAGAGCGTCCACCTCTTGAACTGTCGAAATACTGAGACGCAAATGTCAGTGCTTTCCCAGTTAAGGTTCCACCCCCAGTCTGTTGTAAATTACTGATTGATTGTCTCAGTCTTGCTTTATCAGAGTACCTATTGAGCTGAAACTCTTCTATCGGGGAGTCACTGAACTGGAGGACCCCAACCTGCACTTTACCAACACCAATCACAGATTTCTCAACCATAGAATCCATAAACATTTTCATCTTGTCATAGTCTTCTCTTTCAATGCTCCCTGAGCTGTCAATAAGGAACATGATATCTGCTTTCATTGTTTTGCATGCTGTAAAAAGAAAGTAGAGATTTATTTACCACTTTTTAAAATCAGTGACAACAATAACAAATTACATTGGAAAGAAGTTTGCAAAGAACTTGTTCATGGGCTTTGGTATTAAGAATTGCTGCTGTTTTGATCATTAAAAGGCTTGAAGGTGCAAACAAGTTTCCCTGTCTACTTTATGGGATCTAGAATATCCAGGAATCAATCTCCATTTTAAAGAGTCTGAATGGATATCTACCATCAGCCTATGGCTCCACAGAGTTTTCCCTGGAAAAGGGGTGACAGCAATTTGCATTTTTTCCCTTAAGGTGCACCATGTGTTCTTGTACAGTATGTACAGTACAACCACAAGGCACATTCAGCCTATTTTGCTATCTGTTATTCTGGCATATTAAATTTCACTCAATGGGATAAATGATTTAATGTACATAGCAGGTAACACCGTAAATATTATGGTAAAATTGCATATGTGCATCACATTATAAATTGTTAACCTTGTGTCCCAAAAAAGCTTTATTTTTTAATTTTAGGGTTTTTCATATATAGTTACTCAGTAATTCAAACTTACCTTCCGGTGAGCAAATATCTCGGACAACTTCATTCTTAATGATGTTCAAGGAGTCGAAGTTGTAAACGAAAAACTTCTTCTCTGGTGATCCTGATATTTCTAGCAGCTGAGTCTCATCTGCATCTCGTACTCCAATGGCATAGATTGTGACGCCTTCTTCTCTGAGGTCCCTAGCTGCTTCCATAACCTGGTCTTGTGACTTCCCATCTGTTATAGTGATGAGAAACTGAGGTACCTTGGTTTGGCGGCTGCTTGCTGCTGTCCTGAAGAGCTTGTTCATAGATGTCAGAGCGTGTCC
Source organism: Acipenser ruthenus (assembly GCF_902713425.1). Taxonomy (NCBI): domain Eukaryota; kingdom Metazoa; phylum Chordata; class Actinopteri; order Acipenseriformes; family Acipenseridae; genus Acipenser; species Acipenser ruthenus. The sequence continues at coordinate 47,069,401 of NC_081191.1, read as the reverse complement.
AGTATTGGTGCCTCCTCCTAGCTGCTGAATGTTTTTGACAGCCGTCTCCAAGTCTTTTTTGGTGGTGTACTGAGTGACTGTGAACTCCACCTTCTGACTGTCCGAGTACTGGACCACACCGATCCGAACACTGTCTGATCCAATTATGAACATACGGACCATATCATTTATGAATTTTTTCATGTCCAAGAAGTCTTGTGGATAAATGCTGCCAGACCCATCTATTAAGAAGTAGATATCTGCCTGTTCTGTCTCCACACATCCTGCAAGAACAGAGAACAACAAGCACTAATACGGTCATATTAATGCTATTTATTCATTCAAATTTCAAAACTGGCAATGGAATCTGAGTGTGTATAGCACAGTAGGTTCATGAAGCGGGACTCTTCTTTTAGTGGAAGTAGTGCTCAGCCGCTTGTAGGCCAGCTTTTTGTTTTATTAGTTGTGTTTTTACTGTTTTGTTTTGCATTTATTATTTTGCTTACACTTGTTTGTATGTCTTTCCACACTGGGTCTTACCATTGCTGGTACCCAAGTGGCAGCTATCAGTTACTGCAATAAGAATTATTGTAAAAATTGTAAATAAATCCTGCATAACGTGGCAAATACAATCTCCAGTTTATCTACTGTCAATCAGCGAATACCCCCACCCCTATCATAAACTCCTGTTACAAATACCTAATGAAGAATACAAGCAATTGTATCATGCCTTACCTTGTTTTAAAACATGCGTTTGTTTTGGAACTGCAAAGGCCACCGACATAATGTCATTGCAGATCCGCTTTTGAAGAGTTACTTCCAAGCTGGAAAGCTTCAAATAGCTGCCCACGGTGTAAACATATGTTCTGGAAGGATGTGAAGCGATCTGTTTCAGCTCAGTGGGATTTGCGTTCTGGATGCCCACAGCGAAGATCTTGACTCCAGCACGCCGTAGGCTGGCAGCCGGGCTGCTCACATTGTCCTGGGAGACTCCATCAGTGATCACAACTGCTATCTGCTGCACACCTTGAGTCATTCTGCTTCCGGCACTCTTAGTGAAGACATTGTTTTTCAGGAAGTTTATTGCAGCGCCAGTGTTTGTGCCCCCTCCTCTGTAGGGCAAAGTCTTAATGTACTGCAGGATGTCAGCCTTTTGATTGAAGGTGTTGAGGTAGAATTCGACTCTCGGGGTGTCACTGTACAGCACAACACCAACCCTCACTTTCTTGGGCTCCACATCCAAAGAATCAATGGTCCGGCGGATGAAACTTCGTATCTGCTGGAAGTTTTGGTTCCCTATGCTGCTGGACTCATCGACTAAAAATACGATATCAGCCAGTGTGGCACTCCTGCATGCTGCAAAATAAAAAGGAAAATACTGTTTAATGCCTTCTAACCATCAGAGTGTGAGACATTAACGTTAAAAAAGTACATTTAATGGTTCATGACTATGACAATTAGTGTAACATCTGCTTATAACAATTGCTCCTGGATCATCTAAGAGTGTTTAAGTGGTCCTTATACATTGTACAGATTTTTTTAATATGGGAAACATATGGGATTAAAAGTCGTTAATATAGTCAGAAAGCGTTCAGTTGAAGTTAAATGTACTGCTGTCCATGATTCATATATTACAATACTGGTCACGAACAAATCACACTAAATAAAAGTAATGTTTTGTAATGTAATGTAATGAATGTAACACTGAGCAGTAAAAAAAAACAGCTTATAAACTGTTTAGGTTGTCCCATGCTTTGCCTGCATAGCTTCCTGGTTGCAGGAATTAGAGGAGAACCTAGACTAAAGATACAGTGATTGGAAGACATTTAGGAGGTCACAGGGAATAAGTCTTTGGGAACTCTTATCTCCCAGCAAACTTTACAAGCTACAGCAACACTCTAGACTCCTCTTTACTTGTGGTGAAAGAGGGGAAGGACGGGGTTGCTGCTGTCTACCATGAAATATGGATTCATTTATGATATAATTAAGAAAGAATGCTGAAGAACAGGCAAAACAATTGTCTAGATTGAAACAAAACCAAAACTGAAAGAACCTTACCTGCTGGTGCTCTGGATAAACCCAGCAAGGCCTGTCTTGATTGAATGATTCCAGTCACCTCTTGAGAAACCTGGCCTAAACCTTGCAATGAATTCAGCTGATAAACATGTGGCATAGTGGCTATTATTTCCAGTTCAGATCTCACAGAATTCATAAGGCCAACAGAAATTACCTTCAAACCTTCTTCCTTGATTGTTTTAGAAGCTTTTCGGACACTGTCCTGTGACTTGGAAGAAGTAATTACAACAGCAATCTGGGTGTATCCCTGACTGATACGACTCCCTGCAGACTTGTTGAAAAAGTTGAGGCGCAGATATTCAAGGGCTTGTCCAGTTCTTTGTGCTCCCCCTCTAAACTTGAAGTGGTTTTGAATGTGATTTACCACTTGTGCCTTTGTTTCGTAAGTGTTCAGCAAGAATTCAGTCTTCGTATCCTCACTAAACTGAGCAAGGCCAATTCTATGCTGACTGATCCCGATCTTAAGTTGGTTTATAATCCTAAGGATAAAAAGCTTAATCTGTTGAAAGTTTGAAGCTCCCATATTTGTTGAACCATCGACCAGAAAAACAACATCAGCAAAGCGTGGAAAAATTCCTAAAAAGAAAAAAATAAATAATGTTTTCTCATCTCTTTAGAATACTATTCAATACCTTTAATGTTACTTACTTTTTTTTAAATAGTAGCAATACAATCTGCATGTAGATACCTTTTTCAATTTGATTATCTATAACATTTATAAAATGTGTTTTAAAGCAAGATTAATTAAGGAACATATGTGTGGCACAGGAAGTAAAATGGTACCAGGAAGGTCAGCTAAAGCTTATCAAACTTTGTGACAGAAATATAATGAGTTCTGGTTGTAACTCTCTCTCCCGACCTGTGAGGGCACTAAGTAGCGAAAGGGAAAGGCTTTGGACAGGTTGGCCTGACAGTTAATTTCCTGGGTCGGGAAGTCAGTCAGCCTGGAAGAAGGCAAGACTCCGTTGCAGGAACTATTGACCCGGAAGGTAAACAAGGTAACAGCTGCAGGCAATACAGTCAGCTGCAATAGTTTACCAAGGGGCCATGCATAATCTCATAAAGGGGCCAAAGATTTGTAAATTTTTTCCTTTGTTTTGGTTTTGAAATAGACCTGGAAGGAACCGTGCACTGTGTATTGAGAATCGTGAGTATTTTGTTTGTTTTGTCTTGTCTATAATTGTTACTTGTGTGTTTATAGACTGTTAACACGTTCTGGATGCTGTCGCTAAGAGCCAGCACTGAACCCGGAACAGCACTGCACTATTTGTCACTCTTTAAACTGTATCACCCACCACGAACACTACAGCACGCACCCAGGACTGGTGACCGTGGTTGTATATTGTGGGAGAGATACTGTGTTCATTGTTTAGGGCTGCAATCCCTGTTACTGTTCTCTGTGTTTTACGCATCGCTGTGTATAACCGGAGTTTATTATTATTTGGTCACCAGACCTGGATTATAAACAAACATAAAACGACCATTTTCCATACCGGATTACAAATCTCTGTCTGTTTATTCCTGCACTGCATCACCTCTGCACCTGTTCATAATCAGCAACCACTTTGCCACAAACCTATAAAGTGGTTCTTGAAAATCTGCATCTTAGCAGACCAGTGATAATTACGTTACTGCTAATAAAGTCAAACAAGCCAATGTTATTACACCTGTAATGCTGACCTTCCAGATACCAGTATCTGTAAATACAACACATACTTACCCAGCATCTGAGTTTGCACTGTGGAGCAGACAGTTTGCAGAAGTCTTGCAGATAGCTCATTGAGGGCATCAAAGTTCTCAATATTATACAGAAACTTTGCAGTGGGCTTGTTTGCGATATCCTTCAGCTCTTCATACCCTGCTGTGTTGATCCCAATTACGTAGACACTGATGTCTTTCTTCCTGAGCTCTCCTGCAGGCACACGGACCTGGTCTGTGGACTCCCCGTCGGTCAAGACAATGGCAATCTGTGGAACGCCTTCCTGGGCCCTGCTTCCCGCGTCTTCAGTGAAATACACATCTCTGATGAACTCAAGGGCCTTCCCAGTGTATGTGCCACCTTGTCTGTACCGCAGGTTTTGAATGTGCTCCAGGACAGGACTTTTGTTGGTGTACTCGTTCATTAAAAACTCTTGGTTTGCTGTGTCGCTGTACTGTGCCAATCCCACTCTGACTTTCTCTCTGCCGATATCCAGGCTCTCCACAAAGGTGTAAAGGAAGTTCTTCACCTTTTGGAAGTTGGTGTCGCCGATGCTCGTTGACCCATCCACAAGGAATACTATATCGGCAACAGAGGCCTTCCTGCATACTTTAAAGACATCATACAGCAGTCATTAATAACTTTTAAACATTGATTTAAATGCACATGAAAATTCATATAAATCATCTAAATTAAAATGCAAAATAATAGGAATAATAGGCATTCACAAAGCTGTTTTCAAATTCAAATTGGCAATGCATGAAAAGTTTCAGTGAAGGTTGAAAAAGGGTAGTTAATGAAAAAAACAATCCTTAGTTTTGTGAATGTTTTGTGTTTTTGTGTAAAACCCTTATTTACTAACCACCTTATTAAAATCACCAAATGTACAAAAAGAGGTTCAGTGATAGATAGTATGCTTATTTATTAAAGATCTGCCGTTGCTCAGATCATTAAAGAAATTCTACGTCCAAAGGTAGTTTTACATCGAAAATAAGGATTCATGGTTACCTTGAGGGACCTGAACAACCTGCCTGGTTGCCTCCTCCACTTTGGTACACAGAACTTGAAGGATATTCTGGGAGATACCTGTCAGTGCAGCAAAGTCAGCCACGTTATACACAAACTGGTTATCAGGGTCACTGGCTATCTCATTGAGCTCAGTCAGCAGAGCGTCCTTAATACCAATGGCGTAAAGAGTGATGCCACTGTCCTTGACCGCGTCAGCCGCCTCTTTGACATTATCCTGGGACTGTCCGTCTGTTATGATCACAGCCACTTGGGGAACCCCCTCCCTGGCTCTGCTCCCGGCAGCTTCGGTAAAGTGATTCTTCAGCATGAAGTCAAGCCCCAGGCCGATTCGCGTGCCACCTCCTTTGTAGGGCAGCGTCTTTATGTACTGCAGGATGTGTTCCTTCTTCTGGTAAGTGTTTAGGACGAATTCTGTGCGGGGAGTCCCACTATACTGGATGAGTCCAATCCGCACTTTGTCTTCTCCCACGTCAAGTGTGTTTATTAGTGTGTATAGGAATTCCTGGACCTGCTTAAAGTTTTCTGTTCCGATGCTCCAGGACCCATCCACCAGGAAAACAATGTCTGCTATAGCCTCCTGTGTGCACACTTGAAATGAGATGGGTTATCTTAATTCTTTTTACCTGTATATATTTTTATGACAAACATTGCTGTGTTTATGTTGATTTATATTACAAATATAGGAAACTAGCATTGTTGTTTTTGTCAAGGTTTAAATACACAGGCTGGCATAAAAATCGCTTGGTGTATCGCCACACTTTCTGTGTCTTACTTACCTAGCCAACATAGAGTTCTGAATTGGAATGAGTAATGAAATCTCCATGAGTGAATGAGTACCTAACTAATGTATTGTTCTTGTTCTTTAGATTCTCTTTATCATTTTAGAACCCCAGTGGTCTCAATATAGTTCTCAGAATGATGTCTAACCACAAAGTACTATCTACTACACCAGAGCGCAACCAGTAAGCTTTCTTACATTCACAAGGCAGAGTGTTGCAGCAGGGCAGGTTAATGGTATCAGATGTATTTGGAGGTTAAATATGATTTGCTATCAACATCTGATGGCTGGAACAAATAATGATACAAATTGAATCTAAATTAAAAATATATATATTTCATGCCAATGTTAAAGTTGCTCTTTAATACTTAATATGATACTGTTACCATGTGTCTGTAAATATTCTGAAGCCAACTTTAAGTATACAGTACTGTGCAAAAGTTTTAAGCAGGTGTGAAAAAATGCTGTAAAGTAAGAATGCTTTCAAAAATAGACATGTTAATAGATTATATTTATCAATTAACTAAATGCAAAGTGAGTGAACAGAAGAAAAATCTAAATCAAATCCATATTTGGTGTGACCACCCTTTGCCTTCAAAACAGCATCAATTCTTCTAGGTACACTTGCACAAAGTCAGGGATTTTGTAGGCATATAGTCAGGTGTATGATTAAACAATTATACCAAACAGGTGCTAATGATCATCAATTCAATATGTAGGTTGAAACACAATCATTAACTGAAACAGAAACAGCTGTGTAGGAGGAATAAAACTGGGTGAGGAACAGCCAAACTCAGCTAACAAGGTGAGGTTGCTGAAGACAGTTTACTGTCAAAAGTCATACACCATGACAAGACTGAGCACAGCAACAAGACACAAGGTAGTTATACTGCATCAGCAAGGTCTCTCCCAGGCAGAAATTTCAAGGCAGACAGGGATTTCCAAGCTCTTTTGAAGAAGCACAAAGAAACGGGCAACGTTGAGGACCGTAGACGCAGTGGTCGGCCAAGGAAACTTACTGCAGCAGATGAAAGACACATCATGCTTACTTCCCTTCGCAATCAGAAGATGTCCAGCAGTGCCATCAGCTCAGAACTGGCAGAAAACAGTGGGACCCTGGTACACCCATCTACTGTCCGGAGAAGTCTGGTCAGAAGTGGTCTTCATGGAAGACTTGCGGCCAAAAAGCCATACCTCCGACGTGGAAACAAGGCCAAGCGACTCAACTATGCACGAAAACACAGGAACTGGGGTGCAGAAAACTGGCAGCAGGTGCTCTGGACTGATGAGTCAATATTTGAAATATTTGGCTGTAGCAGAAGGCAGTTTGTTCGCCGAAGGGCTGGAGAGCGGTACACGAATGAGTGTCTGCAGGCAACAGTGAAGCATGGTGGAGGTTCCTTGCAAGTTTGGGGCTGCATTTCTGCAAATGGACTTGGGGATTTGGTCAGAATTAATGGTCTCCTCAATGCTGAGAAGTACAGGCAGATACTTATCCATCATGCAATACCATCAGGGAGGCATCTGATTGGCCCCAAATTTATTCTGCAGCATGACAACGACCCCAAACATACAGCGAAAGTCATTAAGAACTATCTTCAGCGTAAAGAAGAACAAGGAGTCCTGGAAGTGATGGTATGGCCCCCACAGAGCTCTGATCTCAACATCATCGAGTCTGTCTGGGATTACATGAAGAGAGAGAAGCAACTGAGGCTGCCTAAATCCACAGAAGAACTGTGGTTAGTTCTCCAAGATGTTTGGGCCAACCTACCTGCCGAGTTCCTTCAAAAACTGTGTGCAAGTGTACCTAGAAGAATTGATGCTGTTTTGAAGGCAAAGGGTGGTCACATCAAATATTGATTTGATGTAGATTTTTCTTCTGTTCACTCACTTTGCATTTTGTTAATTGATAAATATAAACTATTAACATGTCTATTTTTGAAAGCATTCTTACTTTACAGCATTTTTTCACACCTGCCTAAAACTTTTGCACAGTACTGTATGTCAGTTTTTATTGGAAAATAATACTGTACCAGTTTTCTGAGCACCACTCAAATAACGACATGATGTAAGAAAGATAACAGCCAGAAACCCTTTCACCAGCTCCATGTTGAAAACAGTTTGAAAAACAGTATTCCTAGAAACAAAACATATGAGAAACACAGCATTAGTCAATTACTTTAATCTGAATGAGATTTCCTTACTGTGGTGATTAAACGTTCTCCGTCAGTGGTGCACATCACTTCCGTTCCTTAGAATGCACAGGACTAGAAGTTTATTTGTGTAACTAGATGTCTGATGCTTAACATGTAATTATCCTGGGTGCTGCTTCCCAGGTGCTGACTCACACAATATCCTCATATCATATCACACCTGTACTACAGTTATTATACTGGTAACTGATCAGACTAAGTCTGATTTGTGGATTTTACAGACAACATACTGCAACTTGGGTTGGGGAACGGTCTGGGAAGGCAGAGGAGTATGCGAATCCTTCGCATGGATCTCGCCAGTCAGGCGAAAGGCTCTCTTTGGCACCCGGAACCGGGCAAGTTCCGGCTATGGGTCTGGCCCCTGAAAGGGACTGCAAATTAGCCCTATGGCTATCAGATGCGGTTCAGTGAGGGAAATGACTGTGGTCCTCCTGTTGTATTTATACAGCGCGTAAATTGGTGTCGGTGAAATACAACAGGTAATACGGCCAAGTAGTGTGAGTAACTTTAGAAACGCTACCTCTATCATATATTCTGCTTCCGGCGTCACACTAGTTTGATACAACATATATTGGTACATAGAAATGAGCTTTGTGGCACTCCAGTGCCTTGTATACTTTCTTGTGCACTGGAAAGGAAACATGTACATGACATTAGAAGGTCCTTTTTTCTCAACCAAAAAGTAAAATATCATGAACTGTGACAAAAACATAATTTCTGGTGGTTACAGTGCATATAAGCTACATAAAAATAGCATCATTTTTGTAATCAAAAATCGTACACTGCTCCTAATCTAACCTTTCACTCATGTCCAGCACCTGCATGTGCAATTTGTTTATTTTTTTCTTAAACCTGACACATTTCGGACAACCTGTCTGTCTCCAGACATGTCCCGTAGCCATAACATGACTTTGTAAACAGACGGTGTATGCCATTGATGTCTTAAATAGGGGACACAATTGGTTAGATAAAATGTCTTGGTAACAATCCGTGATCACATCTAAACCCATTACTGCCCGGTAAAATAACCACAGTAGTTTTATAAATCGTGTGTTAAATACTGCCCTGTCATTTTTTTTTAATGGCCGGAAATTACCACCATCTTTTATGCATATGGCCCTTCTATTATTCAAAATATTTGGGCATTTTAATAGTTCAACTTCCCAACATTTCAGTATGTTTAACATACCTTTGTCAAGGGAAAGTATGTTTAAAAACAAATCAGTGAAGGTTCAAACCGGCAGCAAAACTCATTTTTGTCATCATGTTACCGATTTTATTTTTTTCCAAATGACCAGTAAGTATACCAGATACTTTTATCGCTCACATTGGTTGGATCTAGGCCTGGACCAAATCAAAACTTTGACCCACCCACTAATCGCAAATTACAAAACTGGTACCGATGGCATCTTTTTTGTTTGTCAGAAGGTTATTCCTTCTACCCCAGTGTGAACCTGCCATTAATTCTAGGTTTGTAATTTGGGATTAGCGGGTGGGTCAAAGTTTTGATTTGGTCCAGGCCTTAGTCTCATTCGTGGATAAAGCTGGCAGATTCCTCGGACATTTCATTATATATTTCACTAGTGACTAGATAGGGCAGTTTGGATCATCTGGAAACTCATACATTCTCCCTCTGTAGTTGGATTTTAAAGCGTCCATGAAGTTGTCTTGATTTTTTTTTTAGCTTCATTGAAACAGAGACTTGCAAACCTTAATAGTCTATCATCTGAATTAAAAAAGAGCTTAAAATCTTGAAATTAATATTTTAAAAAGTTAGGTGTGGTGGTAAGACATATGGCAGTAACTAGTTTTACACATTGGATTAACACAAAAGTTGTATCATTGCATTGAACAAGACCTGTGCTTTTATTGAATATGTCAGTGTGGGGTAATATGATCATGTGACATTGTCAAAGGGCACACAGAGTCATGTTTTGTTTTTGGACTTTTTGAGTTCAAATGGTTGAAGAATGTGTTCCACCTGAGCTAGAAGTGTTTAAGAAGGTTAATCATATTCCTCAGTTTATGTGTCAGAAAAACATGATGTGTAATATAAAAGAGGAGGCAAAAAAGCTTTCCATAGATGTATAAGTTGCAAGGGTTTGAGACAATCAGAATTCTGCACCACAGTTGACATTGTCATGGAATGTTCGAAAAACCATACACATTTTTGTCAAAAGAGGACATTTTTGACACCCTGCCAAAACCGAACAGTAAGGTAGAGATCAAATCTTTTTGGTAAAAAGCGGACACATAATCTGAGGAATATGATGAACCTTCTTAAACACTTCTAGCTCAGGTGCACTGTGTGTACACTTGTTTGGTTTCTGGTAAACGACATAGCCGTCCAGTGTGTTAGCGAGGGCCGCTAAAAAAAAGTTTAGTTAGCATTCCATTCAGGAGTTAGGCTTTTGTTTTGGTTTTTGTTTATCATTTATTGTAAATAAAAGTGCACAAAGTGTTAAACCTGTAGTTCTTGTGTCTGGGTCAAATATTTAACAGGGCTCAAACAAACCTTGACCCGTAAGGCTTTGTCACATAATGTTGTATATATATATATATATATATATATATATATATATATATATATATATATATATATATATACAGTGCCTTGCGAAAGTATTCGGCCCCCTTGAACTTTGCGACCTTTTGCCACATTTCAGGCTTCAAACATAAAGATATGAAACTGTAATTTTTTGTGAAGAATCAACAACAAGTGGGACACAATCATGAAGTGGAACGAAATTTATTGGATATTTCAAACTTTTTTAACAAATAAAAAACTGAAAAATTGGGCGTGCAAAATTATTCAGCCCCCTTAAGTTAATACTTTGTAGCGCCACCTTTTGCTGCGATTACAGCTGTAAGTCGCTTGGGGTATGTCTCTATCAGTTTTGCACATCGAGAGACTGAAATTTTTGCCCATTCCTCCTTGCAAAACAGCTCGAGCTCAGTGAGGTTGGATGGAGAGCATTTGTGAACAGCAGTTTTCAGTTCTTTCCACAGATTCTCGATTGGATTCAGGTCTGGACTTTGACTTGGCCATTCTAACACCTGGATATGTTTATTTGTGAACCATTCCATTGTAGATTTTGCTTTATGTTTTGGATCACTGTCTTGTTGGAAGACAAATCTCCGTCCCAGTCTCAGGTCTTTTGCAGACTCCATCAGGTTTTCTTCCAGAATGGTCCTGTATTTGGCTCCATCCATCTTCCCATCAATTTTAACCATCTTCCCTGTCCCTGCTGAAGAAAAGCAGGCCCAAACCATGATGCTGCCACCACCATGTTTGACAGTGGGGATGGTGTGTTCAGGGTGATGAGCTGTGTTGCTTTTACGCCAAACATAATGTTTTGCATTGTTGCCAAAAAGTTCGATTTTGGTTTCATCTGACCAGAGCACCTTCTTCCACATGTTTGGTGTGTCTCCCAGGTGGCTTGTGGCAAACTGTAAACGACACTTTTTATGGATATCTTTAAGAAATGGCTTTCTTCTTGCCACTCTTCCATAAAGGCCAGATTTGTGCAGTATACGACTGATTGTTGTCCTATGGACAGAGTCTCCCACCTCAGCTGTAGATCTCTGCAGTTCATCCAGAGTGATCATGGGCCTCTTGGCTGCATCTCTGATCAGTCTTCTCCTTGTATGAGCTGAAAGTTTAGAGGGACGGCCAGGTCTTGGTAGATTTGCAGTGGTCTGATACTCCTTCCATTTCAATATTATCGCTTGCACAGTGCTCCTTGGGATGTTTAAAGCTTGGGAAATCTTTTTGTATCCAAATCCGGCTTTAAACTTCTCCACAACAGTATCTCGGACCTGCCTGGTGTGTTCCTTGTTCCTGGTGTGTGCTCTCTGCGCTTTAAACGGACCTCTGAGACTATCACAGTGCAGGTGCATTTATACAGAGACTTGATTACACACAGGTGGATTCTATTTATCATCATTAGTCATTTAGGTCAACATTGGATCATTCAGAGATCCTCACTGAACTTCTGGAGAGAGTTTGCTGCACTGAAAGTAAAGGGGCTGAATAATTTTGCACGCCCAATTTTTCAGTTTTTTATTGGTTAAAAAAGTTTGAAATATCCAATAAATTTCGTTCCACTTCATGATTGTGTCCCACTTGTTGTTGATTCTTCACAAAAAATTACAGTTTCATATCTTTATGTTTGAAGCCTGAAATGTGGCAAAAGGTCGCAAAGTTTAAGGGGGCCGAATACTTTCGCAAGGCACTGTATATATATACAGCTCTGGAAAAAATTAAGAGACCACTGCAAAATTATCAGTTTCTCTGGTTTTACTATTTATAGGTATGTGTTTGGGTAAAATGAACATTTTTGTTTTATTCTATAAACTACTGACAACATTTCTCCCAAATTCCAAATAAAAATATTGTCATTTAGAGCATTTATTTGCAGAAAATGACAACTGGTCAAAATAACAAAAAAGATGCAGTGTTGTCAGACCTTGAATAATGCAAAGAAAATAAGTTCATATTCATTTTTAAACAACACAGTACTAATGTTTTAACTTAGGAAGAGTTCAGAAATCAATATTTGGTGGAATAACCCTGATTTTCAAGCACAGCTTTCATGCGTCTTGGCATGCTCTCCACCAGTCTTTCACATTGATGTTGGGTGACTTTATGCCACTCCTGGCGCAAAAATTCAAGCAGCTCGGCTTTGTTTGATGGCTTGTGACCATCCATCTTCCTCTTGATCACATTCCAGAGGTTTTCAATGGGGTTCAGGTCTGGAGATTGGGCTGGCCATGACAGGGTCTTGATCTGGTTGTCCTCCATCCACACCTTGATTGACCTGGTTGTGTGGCATGGAGCATTGTCCTGCTGGAAAAACCAATCCTCAGAGTTGGGGAACATTGTCAGAGCAGAAGGAAGCAAGTTTTCTTCCAGGACAACCTTGTACTTGGCTTGATTCATGCGTCCTTCACAAAGACAAATCTGCCAGATTCCAGCCTTGCTGAAGAGTCAAATTTTCAGCTTTGCCCAACACCTGGTCGTCTAATGGTTAGACGGAGACCTGGAGAGGCCTTCAAGCCACAGTGTCTCGCACCCACTGTGAAATGTGGTGGAGGATCGGTGATGATCTGGGGGCGCTTCACCAAGGCTGGAATCGGGCAGCTTTGGCATGAATCAAGCCAAGCCTCTGCATACATCCTCCCTACTCTGTCACATATATACATACCGATGTGTGTGTAACCAGGGTCGGGTTTGTTTACTCATCAGGGATTAGTTCAGGGATTGTAGATCCCACACCAGTATAGCGAGGTGTATGAGCGGGACTAGTACACGCCGTAGCCACAGCAACTTTTTACTTGTAGTTTTTGAACAATGTTTTATTTGGGCTTTTTTTTTCTTTCTTTTTTTAACAATTATTTTTATTCATTTTCCAATTTTACTCCCAGTTTTGGAATGTCCAATTATTATTCAACCTGGCTCACCGCTGCAACCCCTGAACTAACTCGGGAGAGACGAAGACGAGCACTCACTTCCTCCGAAACGAGTGCCGTCAGCCGTCCGCTTTTTTTTACTCTGCAAGCCCGCCGTGCAGCCATATCCAGAACTTACAGCATCAGAGGACCACACAGTTCTGAATTGCATACAGGCCAGTGCTTGGCCAATTGTCACTTTCACACCCCTTAGGTGTAAAAGCGACAGCGTGGGAGAAGTACAGTCTTTAATCTTTAATTGCTTTAATCAGAAAACACCATCTTTAATTGCTTTAATAAGAAAACACCACAGCTTAAAGTCTAACACCTGCGTGTCTTTTTCTGATAACAAGCTGAAACTCAGAGCAGTTGATTCAAATTCGCCGCCGTTCTGAGACACGGGGGAGGGGCGGAGCCAGCAGCACAACAGAAAACAACAAAGCGAGGCAGTTCTTCCAGCGACAGCGTGGGAGAAGTACAGTCGTGGAAAAGTACAGGGCAGTTAGAAGCAGTTTGAAAGCACGTTGACAGCTGCAGAAGCTCAACTAAACCAAAAAAAATTTTTTAAAAAATAACAAGCCAGTAACCTGTGACACCTGCATGATGTGGGGAATCCGAGAAAACACACCAGAGCTAAACCAAGTGTGTGTAAAGTGCCGCACGATCTAGGACTTACTTATACTAGTAAGTACAGTGGCTCTCAAAAGTATTCACCCCCCTTAGACTTTTCCACATTTTATTGTGTTACAACATGGAATCAAAATTCATTTAATTAGGAGTTTTTGCCACTGATCAACACAAAAAAAGTCCATAATGTCAAGTGAAAAATAAAATCTACAAATTGTTCTAAATTAATTACAAATATAAAACAGAAAATAATTGATTGCATAAGTATTCACCCCCTTTGCTATGCCACACCTAAATAAACTCTGGTGCAACCAACTGTTTTTAGAAGTCACATAATTAGTTGAATGGAGTCCACCTGTGTGTAATTAAGGTGTTTCACATGATTTCAGGTTAAATACACCTGTCTCTGGGAGGTCCCACAGTTGGTTAGTACATTTCCTAACAAAAACTACATCATGAAGACGAAGGAACGTTCAAAGCAAATCCGGAATAAGGTTCTTCAAAAGCACCAATCAGGGGTAGGATATAAGAACATTTTCAAGACATTGAATATCCCCCGGAGCACAGTAAAGTCCATGTAGCAGGGTGGTAGAGAGCCCTGCTGTGTAAATGTGTGTATTTATTTTAGAACACCCCTGTGTTATTTTGTATTTGTTTGTTTGTTTATGTATTTATTATTTATGACGGCAAGGCGCCGTGGGTTTTGTTGTTGTTTATTTATATTTATTTATGACAGCATAGCCGTGTGTTTTTAGTTTGTTTAGTCGCGTAGAATGGGAAGCCCTATCCACAGCAGTTAAATTAATAAACTCGTGCAGATTGTGGCCGAGGGGTAATAGAATAATTACTAGCCAGTTAAACCCCTCGGCCACGATATAAAAGCCTGCAGCTCGCTGCACTCGGTGGTGGGTGTATGAGGAGCGAGAGTGGAGAGAGCGAGGAGAGAAAAATGAAACTAAAAAAAGATACAGGAACAGTGAAGGCTACAGCCCAGCCTGACCTGTATGGTTTATTTATACTTTGTGGTTGTGATTTGTTTTATTTAAAATATTTATTTTCGCTCTGTGAGCAAGTTTCTTTTTGTTAAAAACCTTTTATTTATTTTTGTATTTAAATAAAACGGCGACCAGCCGCGTCTTTCTTTTGCAACTGCAGTATTTGGTGTCAGTTTGTTTACGTTCCTGCTTCTGTCGTGGCGTCACCGCCCAGCCACCCTGTCACATGTGGTGTCCAGCGTGGGATCACCAGCGCATAAGCTAGTGCACTAACAAGTATCTATGATGTGATATGTGTTACAGAAACTTGGTTGTCTGAGAGTGATGGAGACGAATATAAGTGGGTACACACTGTATAGGAAAGACAGGCAGGACAGAAGAGGCGGAGGGGTAGCACTATACATAATAAATAGTCTTGAAGCCCAGGTGTTAAATCTGGACGAAGAAAACAACGCCAAATCAATATGGCTCAGAATAATGGACACAAATTAAAAGGGCATAATAATATGAGCATGCTATAGACCGCCAAATTCAGACGCCAAGCAAAATGATCTGTTATACAATGATATTAGAAATGTGTGTAGCAAAGGAGAAGCCATACTAATGAAGGATTTCAACTTCCCTCATATAAAATGGGAAAACCCGGTGGGGAGCACGACGGACAAAATTGAAATGATGGAAATGACAAATGACTGCTTCCTAACACAATTTGTCAAGGCACCCGACTAGAGGGGAGGCATGCCTTGATTTAGTCTTTTCAAATAATGAAGACAGAATAACTAAAACAGAGGTCAGAGAGCCATTGGCAAACTCAGACCACAAAATGGTCTCATTTGAAGTGATTTTTAAAACCCCAAAAGTAATGACTAAAGCTAAAGTTTACAATTTTAGAAAGGCAAACTATGAAGGCATGAAACAGAGACTAACAGAAATAGATTGGAGTAAAATAGAGAAAACATCCACAGAAAAAGTATGGCTCTTTTTTAAAAACGTAGTACTAGAGGTGCAAAACAATTACATCCCAGGGCAGCAGTGTGGAGTAGTGGTTAGGGCGCTGAACTCTTGACCGGAGGGTCGTGGGTTCAATCCAAGGTGGGGAACACTGCTGCTGTACCCTTGAGCAAGGTACTTTACCTAGATTGCTCCAGTAAAAACCCAACTGTATAATTGTATGTAAAAAATAATGTAATTGTATGTAAAAATAATGTGATATCTTGTAACAATTGTAAGTCACCCTAGATAAGGGTGTCTGCTAAGAAATAATAATTCCAAAAGTAGACAAATCTAAAACAAAATAGCCAACATAGTTTAATAGATCAATTAAAAAAACATACAGTGAAAAAAGACACTTTACAGAACATTTAAAAGGGACCAAAAAAACACAGAAAGAGTACTTGGAACTGCAAACACATGTCAAAAAGGAAGTTAGAAAGGCCAAGAGAGTGATAGAAATGAACATTGCTAAGGGGGCTAAAACCAATTCCAAAATGTTTTTCCAATATTATAACAGCAAGAGAACATTCAAAGAGGAGGTTAAATGCCGAAGAGACACAAATGGCAAAATCATAGACAAAGAAGAAAAAATAGCAAATATATTAAATGATTACTTTTCACGGGTTTTTACACATGTTGACCTATTCCTATCCAGTTTTAAATAACTTTAGCATAACAGAGGCAGAAGTGTTAAAGGGACTAGGAGTTCTTAAAATAAACAAATCCCCTGGGCCGGATGAGATCCTCCCAATAGTACTCAAGGAAATTGTTGGAAAACATGGATCGAGAATTGATTAGCAGTTTGCTACGCATGTGGACTGGCAGAGCTATACTGGTGTTCTTTTCTGAAAAGAGACTAATATTGCAGATAGCAGACTGTTTGGTTCAAATTGCATGTACTGCTAACAATTGATAAGAGACCTTGCGTCTACAAGCTTCTTGTCCAACATTGACTGCAAGCTAACAAGATAACAATGCTGTGGACCAGAAGGGGCCAGGCTCTAAGACTTTTGGGAATACAAAGCATAAAGGAGCTAAAAGGCTCCCAGGGACTGCCGTTGGACCCAAAGGTTCACAGGGAGAATAAGAGATAATGCCACTGGACTCAAAGGGTCTCGGGCAAAACGGAGAGATAGGAACAAGGAAGATGACAAAAACCAGATGTATGGACCTTTTTGGGGCACCACCAGGGGTCTGAAGAATGCACTGAGTTCAGAGGTCGTCACACTAGATTACAAACAGACACACACACACAAAATTAAATATATGGTAACAGAATAATGTGTTGTACCTTTTCTATTGGTTAAGTGTCAGAGAAAGAGGAGGAGAGAGACACCTATGCAGAAAGGTATTTAATGTCATGTAAAAGATGTAACAACTGGTAATCGGTTCTATACTTGGACTGGTTTCCCTGCATGTATGAAATAAACTTAACACTGATTAAGAAATGGCGTCTGTGCAGTTTCTTAAGAAACATCGATACTCACGTTTTAAGTTACATCAGAAATGAAAGAAATTATTTACAAACCGGTAACCAAGATCATGCAACAGTCTCTTGACACAGGGGTTGTACCGACAGACTGGAAAATTGCAAACGTAATTCCAAAAAAGGGAGACAAAACTAAACCAGGTAACTACAGACCAATAAGCCTGACTTCTATTATATGTAAACTTATGGAAAGTATAATAAGATCCAAAATGGAAAATTACCTATATGGAAACAGTATCCTGGGAGACAGTCAGCATGGTTTTAGGAAAGGGAGATCGTGTCTAACTAACCTGCTTGACTTTTTTGAGGATGCAGCATCGACAATGGATAATTGCAAAGCGTAAGACATGATTTATTTAGATTTGCCTCAGCAGAGTGGGACTTTATGGTAAAGGAATACTGCAGCTACCAGTCTCTGCTCTAACCGAGGAGTTTAAGTGCGCCAAGGTCAGACTGGAAATGACATTAGTAGAGTCACGCGATAAATGCGTAAGGGAGGCAGCACCTGTGTTGAAAACTGGAAGAAAGTGGGCGGCAAAGAAAGCTGTGGAAGATGCAAAGGCTGCCCTTCGAATTGGTGATATCATGGGGCAAGTTCAGCATGGAAGAGGGGGTCTTGGTTTCAGTTCAACTCCTCCTACATGGCACAAGGCGGCCCCAGC
Source organism: Acipenser ruthenus (assembly GCF_902713425.1). Taxonomy (NCBI): domain Eukaryota; kingdom Metazoa; phylum Chordata; class Actinopteri; order Acipenseriformes; family Acipenseridae; genus Acipenser; species Acipenser ruthenus. The sequence continues at coordinate 47,051,410 of NC_081191.1, read as the reverse complement.
TCAAAGGAGGAAGCTGGTAGTCAACGAGGTGCAAAAGCAGGAGGAGAGGATGAGGTGTATAAAGGCCATTTCCCAGGCCAAACAGGGAGAATGGATGAGATGGGAGAGTGTGGAACAACGCAAGATTGGCTGGCAAGACCTATGGTCAATGGAACAGAGCAGGATCAGTTTCCTCATCAGGTCAACATATGATGTTCTCCCATCACCACAGAACCTAAACCTCTGGGTAGGAGAGGATCCCTCATGTCCTTTGTGTTCAACACCTGCAACATTAAGGCACATTTTGACAGGATGTAAGGTGGCTCTTAGCCAAGGACGGTTTACTTGGCGCCATGACCAGGTGCTGCAATGTTTGGCCTTAGCATTGGAAGACAAGCGTAACATGACCAATAAGTTGCCACCTGTTCCATCAAAACATTACACACAAAAGACAACATTCCACCGCCCAGGAGAGCAACCACCAAGAAAAGGTGTTAAAACCAATCCTCGCCCAGGACAACTGGAAGCTGCTAGAGACTGGAATATGCTGGCAGATGTTGGTCAACGGCTTATTTTTCCACCTGAGATTGCCACCACTAACCTTCGACCAGATATTGTCTTGTGGTCTGGATCAGCACGCCTTGTTCACCTGGTAGAGTTAACAGTGCCATGGGAGGATGCTGTAGATGAGGCGTATGAGAGGAAGAAACTGTGGTATGCTCAACTAGCCACTGAAGCGGAACAGCGAGGATGGAGAGTTCGGGTTTACCCAGTGGAAGTGGGTTGTCGAGGATTTGTGGCACACTCTACAACCCGGTTTCTCAGAGACGTCGGATTCAGTGGCCAAGAGTTGCGTCGCACAGTGAAGAACTTATCTGAAGCAGCAGAGAGGAGCAGCAACTGGCTGTGGTTGAGACGGAAAGATTCTGGCTGGGGACAGGTAAGTAAGCTGGGCTGAGTTGAGTGGGGGACGGAGGGGGGTGATGCTGGGACGCCAGAATCACCGTCGAGCCCTCTTTAGGTGTCGTGGGCTAGTCGACGAAACACTGAGGATGGAAGGTGCCCACTTGAAAACCCCAGAGATGTACCCTACTTAGCTCAATCCAGACGGTTGTCATGCTGATGCGCTGGGGAGGCCGCACTTTGGTTGATCCCCGGAGCCAGCATCGCAGCCGTTGTGTGTGCTGATGCGCCAGGGAGGCAAAATAAGCTGATCCCTGGAGCCAGCATTACACTTCAGCCATTAACACCAGACAGAAGGATATCTACATCATCATATGGAAGGAAACGTAAATGGATGGAGACACATATGGATCACATTAGTTTACTGTAAAGCTACGTCTTAGTTGGTGCTTATCTTGGCGAGAGCCGAGTTCAAATCAGCATGAAGTTTTAACATCTACTCTCGTGTAATGGAAATCAGAAAGCTTTTGACAAAGTCCCGCATAAAAGATTAATTCTCAAACTAAACGCAGTAGGGATTCAAGGAAATGCATGCACATGGATTAGGGAGTGGTTAACATGTAGAAAACAGAAAGTACTGAGTAGAGGAAAAACCTCAAAATGGAGCGAAGTAACCAGTGGTGTACCACAGGGATCAGTATTAGGTCCTCTGCTATTCCTAATCTACATTAATGATTTAGATTCTGGTATAGTAAGCAAAGTTGTTAAATTTGCAGACGACACATAAATAGGAGGAGTGGCAACACTGTTGCAGCAGCAAAGGTCATTCAAAATGATCTAGACAGCATTCAGAACTGGGCAGACACATGGCAAATTACATTTAATAGAGAAAAGTGTAAGGTACTGTACGCAGGCAATAAAAATGTGCACTATAAATGTCATATGGGAGATACTGAAATTGAAGAAGGAATCTATGAAAAAGACCTTGGAGTTTATGTTGACTTAGAAATGTCTTCATCTAAACAATGTGGGGAAGCCACAAAAAAGGCCAATAAGATGCTCAGATATATTGTGAGAAGTGTTGAATTTACATCAAGAGAAGTAATGTTAAAACTTTATAATGCATTAGTAAGACCTCACCTAGAATATTGTTTTCAGTTCTGGTCACCTCGTTACAAAAGGGATATTGCTGTTCTAGAAAGAGTGCAAAGAAGAGCGACCAGAATTATCCCGGGTTTCCGCAGTGGTGGAATGACCTTCCTACAGATGTCAGGACTGCCCAGTCCCTGACCACCTTCCGGCGCCTCCTAAAGACTCACCTCTTCAGACAGCACCTGTAGAACTCCTTTTTTCCCTCTGGACACTTATCACTCTTCCTAAATGCGCTTTACTTGCTCTTATCTGCCCTCTATTTTACTGCATTTAATCCTGTACTTTAGAGTACTGTAATCTGTCACAAATGTTATTTAATCTGTAGTATTTTGTCTTTAATTATATCCTGATGTAACTATCACTGACACTGTTATCTGCTCCTTTATTGAATCGTATTTTGTCATATACTTGTACTTTCTAGAACCAAAGTCATTGTATTTTTATCTTGCTTTTAATTGTATTATTACTTGTACGGTGATTCTTGAAATGTATTTCTGTTTACGACTGTAAGTCGCCCTGGATAAGGGCGTCTGCTAAGAAATAAATAATAATAATAATAATAATAATAATAATAATAATAATAATAATAATAATAATATGTAGGGAATCTGACACTGATTTATTTGTTCCTTGTGCTTATTCAATGGAAAGACAGAATATAGATCGCTTCATTGATGCCCAGGCACCGAAATTAGACCAGTCTGGCACTATATAAGCATTTTCACAAAAAAAAAAAAAAAATTGGTAAATGTTCTTAGTTAATTCTTAAGTCAAAATTCTGCCTATAGAAAAAAGTACCGGAACGGTGTTCCAGCTCTTTCTGGCTCAAGTACACCACTGGTTATGGCAAAGATGCAGCTCTCCTTTCTTGTAAAGGTAAAGTAAACAGTTCTGTATTTTGATGTTTCTATTGTGGGGGGAGGGGGCTAGGGGTAAATTGTCAGTTGATTTTCAAACTGAAATCTTATTCAGGGATATATTTCCATTTGGTAATAAAAATACTATTAACTAAAAGGTTCAGAACTATGACTGTGTGCGTCCCTTGTTAGTGGCTGCCAGTCTGTTTTTCATTCAACAGTTTCCTTCAGTTTTCTTGACAGTTTTTGTAGATTAGGTACTCGGTTCGGTATTCGGCCAAATCTTTTGCGATGGATTCAGTATTTGGATGAATCCCAAACATTTGGATTTGGTGCATCCCTAATAAACGCACAGCATATGTGCGCTTTGTTATGTAGGCAGTATAAACCCATTAATTTGATACTTATTTACACCACTTCAGTTGTACAGTTTTGTATGTACATGATATACCTGTATATACACAAATTTATTTTCAAATATTTGTTTATCTCATTTTTTACCATGTATGTAATATATCTGTATATAAACACATTCCTGTTTAAATGTCTGTTTATTTACAATGTTTTGGTTGTGTAGGTGCTTTATATGACATTCCTGAGTAAAACCATGACTTATATTGAATTGTTTGTCCTTTTATTATAATATTTATGTTGTTTTTAATACGCCGGTCAAATTGAACGGTCATGGTTGTTCTAGGTAAGCCTATAAACGCGGTCATTCAAGTGTTAAAACTTTCCAGGTGTGTTCTAAGTATCAATACAACATTTTTGGCTTCCATACTGTATGCACTCTGTTGGCTTTCCATTCATTTTGAATTCAGATTTCTCGTTTTATTGACTTTAAGAGAGTAAATAATAGTAAAGCAGTATGGTCGACTGTCAAACCCAAACACAACACACAATTATTAATCCAAATGTTCTGCCTTCATGTATATATATGTTAATAAGAATGCAGTGAAGGCCACATGACAACTTGGAAGGAATTAATACCATTGAAGTAATGTGCAGTATAACATTTCCATATGAGTGCTAGCTCTACCACATTTCCCACCAATAAACTCACTAACCACATCCACTACAACACAATTTGGATTCCTAAAGAACCTTTGATGAATAGCCAGCTTAAATGATACATTATATACATTATTTTCTAATATTTCATGTATTTCTTGTTCAATTCCTATTATGTGTATCCTGTGTGACTTTAAAAAATTGCTTCTGAAAAAACTGTCAGAAATTGCAGTAAATTGAATAGCCTAGTAGTGTAGCATAGGCTTCAGTGCGCAATGCTCCTATAGGCTTTGGTGTACAGCACAACGCTAATATGCTTGCATACTTCAAGTCCTCACAATCAGCTTTGAGGAAGGTTAGCAAGCATGGCAAATAATGATGTAAGCAGAAACAACAATAGGAAATCACGCAAAAGTAGATGACATATAGTAAAACAAAACAAAATCTGTTATACAAAATGAACATCTCAAGGCTGTATATGTAAAAAATCTGGAAAGCAGTACTGAAACAGGGGGTGCTGGTGGTAGATGTGTCTTGTTGAGTTATTACTTGTGCTCATGTGTGGTCTCATTTTTAAACCTCTGTGCTTCAGCTGTATTTGGTTTGACTTTTTTGTTTATCAATTGTTATACCTGAGGTCATGCACTTAGCCTGTTAAAATGCTTGTTTGAAAACTAGAGTAAATGTTTAAAAAGCATCTGTTTCTGAAAACCACAATGGTGCAATTTGAAAGCTGTACACTCCCCTGTGTTGCAGACTTCAAGTTAGCTATTACATTTTATAAGTAACTTGAACACTGCAACTGTTTAAGAGCTGAAAACAAATAAAAAGGTTTAATTAAACAAATGACCAGTTCAATTAAGGGTCGAGTTAAGTAATTGAGAGCTCGGTTGGAATGAAAACCAGCAGACACAGGAGGGTCCCCAGGACCAGGTTTGGGAACCACTGCACTAGAGTGAGCCATGAAGCTTGATGCTGCCATCTAATGAGAGCCAGGGGAAGTGCATTTCACAATTTTGTGGAAAACCAACAACAAATGTGTTGCATTGTGGGGTTCCCCATAATAGAGGGTTGACTGAATTAAAGTAATTTTCTGATGCCCAGTTTAATCACTTGACACTCTCCTCTCGTCTACAGAAGAGAAATGACCAAGGAATTGCAACACTACCTGAAAGCAATAAAAATACATGTTTACAATAACATGTGTTTCTTTCAAAGCTGCACACTTCATACTGCACCTATATAATGACTATAATGTAAATGCACAATGGTTGTGCTTTAAGGAATTAATTTGTTCGCTACAATTACTTTTACATTTTCATGGATACTAAATCTGTTTTACAGGAAGTTGTGGCAAAGCAAGGAGTCCACAGAGTAATAAAAAACAGTCTATTTTAAATCATAAACACAAATTAATTTTAGAGGAAAAAAATGCATGCGATAGTAACAGGTATCATCTTTTGCGCTACTGTACCACTTTAATTATGCTCTTAACACTGCTTATTTCTGCGTGACTCAGAGAAGTTATCTGGTCCATTGTATAAACATGAAGGCAACCTACAGTCCATGTATTTACATCTGGTTATACAGTCCAAATATGGACACAAAGAAGTCAGACGCTCTTGATATCTTCTAATTCCAGAGCTCTGCATAATCTACAAGGAAGGGCTTATGCTACTTTATTGATGATCAAACAAGCTAACTCTCAATGCCATGAAAGTACACGTAGAAAACATTTTAAAGTTTAATAACAAAAAGTAGAGGGTCAACTGTATATATATATATATATATATATATATATATATATATATATATATATATATATATATATATATATATATATATATATATACAGTTTACAATAAAAAAAATAAAAAAATGAGATTGTAGTAAACGGTCTAAGGTTAAAAATCAACTTGTTTTTGTTAAAACTAGTAACGAACTACCTGTGCTTATTTTCTTAAAAGAAACGTTTGAGTTCTTGATTGTGACCTTTATGAAATGTAATTTTGTGTTTGTTTGTTTGTTTGTTTTTCTGGCACATTGTGTTGACATTTTTGCAAAATTAATATTTTCCATAAGTAAAACATTTAAACATTTTAAAAATAGTACACTGCATGTTTTTTTGTTTTGTTTTAGTGCAATAAGGACTCACACCTCTATAGTTCATCGAGCAAATATATCGCAATGTGAACCAAATCTTTAAGTCTCAGACGTAATACAATTATCTAAAAATTAACGCTGCTTACCTGTTGAATCTGCTGAATGTTCTTCGGGGTTTAATTTACTTGACACATTCTTTATGGGACTGCCTGAAAGAATGTATATTACCGACATTTAACTGTCTGATGCTCTGTGTTCTTTATTTACAGTGCTCAGCAGTTCGTCTAAATTCTCGACCGAACAAAATACTTACCGGTAATTATCTTAACTGTATCGTCATATAATTTGTCTTTTTTTCTAATAGCACTTGCTTATAATAATATATTACCAGATATCTGTAGCATCTCTAGCAAAATAGTATTCCGTTTGAGAGTGCATGCTACAGTAAACACAAACCTTAAATGTTCTTTAGATTTTAGTATTTATACATTCCAAGTTGGTTAGGTTTATTTAAAGCCCGTTTAGTGTCATATTATTGAGATACAATCAAAGAAAATAAGTAAAACCATTAAAAGTTGGTACCACAGACAACACTGGAATTTTACAAAGGAACTACTCCTAATAAGACTATAAGTCTTCCTCAATTAATAACTTATATATATATATATATATATATATATATATATATATATATATATATATATATATATATATACACACACACACACACACACACACACACACTTTATCAAGTTGTATTGCTTTGCATAATGTATATACAATGTCGTTTATGTATTACATTGTGTATTACCAAGACTACCTGTGTAGCGTGAAACAAATATAGCGACCAAATACTCACAGTCCTGGGTCTTAGAGTTTGGTGATCCTGCTGCTGAACAGGCTAGGCTTTCTTGCAAACTAATTTTTATCGTTCTAAATGTTCTTCCCTGAAGCCCCTCCCCATGTACCCACGCCCAAATCATTTTAAATTTATCTGCAATCTTAAACATTCTTAAGCAACTACAAACAGTACATTTGTGATACTATACTTAATATTGAATATTGCCCCGTCATTTTAAATTATTTTTCAAAAATAACTTGTCGGTGGATTACTTCTAACCCAATAAAAAAATGATCGTACATTAAGCTTTTACTTTATTTATGAATAAGAGGGGCTCTGGAACAGAACATTAGTAGTACTGGTAGTAATTGTTTTAAAATATGAGGTAGGCTAATATGATACTGATGTTGTACAATCAGACTAGATAGCCTACTACCTTCAATCGATTTTGTTTCTAGTAAACTAAAAGATAAACTATATATATATATATATATATATATATATATATATATATATATATATATGAAACAAAGCAAGCAAACAAAAAACGTTTTAATAAGATGTCAATTGAGGAATGGCTAAATCAAAACATCCCTGAAAATACCAGCACCTTTTGAGATGTCTACAGTCGCTGTAAGTAGAAGGGGAGACCGGGATTGGTTGTCACACGGGTTGGTTGTCACAGTATGACACTAGATGGTACAGGCAGGTGATACTAACACTGAAATGTGTGTTCTATTGTCTGGAACTCAACCATCTTGTAATTTGAGGTCAATTCCATCTAACATAAAGGTCGGCACATATTTCATTTTTTTCATACCCAAAGTAAAAAATGTCTATCTTGTTATTTATGTTATAATTCTTAGTAGTATTGGATTGGTTTGAACTGATGGCCATGTTAATACAAACTGTTAATACAATAAAACAAAACCAGTATGCTAGGTTCTCCCAGTAGTACTGAGAGAATTAAACTGTCATGTAAAGTCAGGTTGGGGCAGATTGTCGCATAGTTTTTGGGGTAGGTTGTCACAGGTGACCGGCACATTTTCAACCGTCTAAATATCATATTTGGAATAAAGTTACACTGAAATAAAAACAAAAACATTTAAAAAAAAAATGTCAATTTGTACGTGAAACGTTATAACAAGGAACAGAACCTCACAGAATGTCACCAGATTGAGGGAAATAATAAAGAGTAAAAAAGTGTGACAACCGAGGGGATGGGGAAAAAGCCGGGAACAAGACGGAACAGCCCAGAATGGTACTTTAATTAATCCAATTGCATTAAAAAAAAAAACATACAAAGTTACACACACGTGAGGAGAATATTTTACCAATCAGAACAGATTAATAATGCGCTGTCATTAACCCGTTCCGGCACAGAACCTTCATTTTATCACCAAAATGCTCCCAGAACACTGGGTTCCAAAGGTGCAAAGACGACGAAAATTATACACACAATACAACTAAGTGAAAACAACATAACACTATTGAAAAAAACCACCGAACCGACCTTTCATTTCCTATTCCGTGCAACAAACAGCTGTATAAACAAAACTGCTCAGAACACTTGGTTCCGAAGCTGTACAGAGTATGAAAATGATACATACAATACAACTTAGTGGGAACAACATAACACTGCTGAAAAAAAAACACCGAACCAACCTTTAACTGCCCATTCCGTGCAATAAACAGCTTGATTAATAAAGCTATATATATATATATATATATATATATATATATATATATATATATATATATATATATATATATACACACACACACACACACACACAGCTGTGACACATAATACAGTGAGTAACATACTTACAAAAACTGTCCTAAGTGTTAACCGACCTTTAATTGCCCATTCCCTGCATGCAATGGGTTAATATGAATTGAACTACTGCAAATTCAAGAATAGGTATTCAGCCGAGGGGGATGTTCGTTGATTTTTACTGTCTATACACACTACACTTTTCAGCCTTGATAGAAACACCTGCAAAGAGCCACAGATTAGTTCTTAATGTAGGCTACTGGATCGGAACACTACATTTGCCTACAAATTCAATGACGACAGAGAATATCATGTTATTGACCAGATTGTAGGATATGTGGGAGCGAGTCATAGAAGCAAAGGTATATTTCAAGGTTTTAAAACGACATATCCCACAATTCTCTTCAACGTCCCGTCCTGCCTATTGGCTGAGAGTCGCAGAGCAAGCTGGGGTGGTACATTCAAAATTCAAACTACACAGATAGACGCAGAGCATTTAACTTATTTGTTTTTAAACTACTGACTGTCTCTGTTGAACCGAATACTGTTTTTTTTTTAGCTGTATTTTTATTTACATCGGCAGACGCGCTCTGGATGCAAGTACAGTGCTGACATGTCATTTCCTAAAATTATATTAAGCGAGGTTTCCCGTAAATATATAAAGAAAAAAGGCAGTGTATATTTCAGCACTAGTACAACAAGACCATGTACGGAATTATAATGAATGGACTATAGAATAGTCGTTTTTTCTTGTAACAATTTAATTGGTTTAAAAGCACGAGGTTTCAGGTAAATAAAGAAAAAAGCAGTGTATATTTTAGCACTACTAAGACCATGTACGGAATTAAAACAAATTGACTAAATAATAGTAATTGTTTTGTAACAATTTAATTGGTTTAAAAGCAAACAAGATTATCCATAATCTAATGTTCACCAAAAATAAATATAAAAAAAGAATTTCGACAAAAGCTGCCGCGAAGCACTGTGGTTGAAAGTGAAAACGTTAGCCACTTAACGTTTTTTCCACCAGAAAGGAGAAATGCAGAAACGTCAATCTGTTAACGTTTCTCTCGTGAGACTGGGGGGCTATCATCAACTTTCAATGCGTTGGTGATCACCTAACGGACCCCATGTGTTACTCATGGGGGACCACACAGACCATTCCAATGGGTCTGATGTGTCTTGATAACGCCGATTCAATGCATTGATTACAGTCCGATCGGGTGAATAGATAGAGATAAGAATGGTGAGGTGCAACTCGTCCCCAACAATTTGCACCTGCAACAATTGTCCCACTTGGGAATTCGTCCCTATTACTAGATGTACATATTTTAAGAGTCATAATATAAGAAAAATGTGTGTGTATTTTAGAGTGAGATGCAAAAGCGGCAGTAGTAAATGTGTGATATTGAGATTGCAATGTAAAACGAGTGAGATGTAGGTCGTATTGTTAAACTGTATCGCATTTTAAAGTGGTATCTGTTAGGCATGATGAGAATGGGGTTTCATTAGCCTGTAATGTAACATACAACCCCTGTGGGTACAAATGAGGCGGAGCATGTCAGATTTTGTTTTACAAGACGTCTAAAGCCAGTGTTTATTAAATTAATAAGAAAAAGGGAACGGGAACTGGGATCAAATAAAAGACTAAGACAACTAATAAACAAATTTATTTGTAACCTCGGCGGCCACTACAAAGCCCAATAATAACCCCCCCAGAAAACCCCACAGTCACACTCCACACCCGTGCTCACATCCACCCATTCAGTAATTGTTCCCTCCCTCCCTCGCCCGAACAACCAACAATAGCCCCCAATGCCCAAACACCTCCCCCTCCCTCCTTCTGTTACATTAGTAAATGTGCTCCCTCTGTGCACAGAATATTATAGGCTACAGTGTAATAATTAGACGAATTGTCATGCACTCGGCTAAGAATGACATAAGAGCGAGTGTCGAGAAAATGTGAATTAGCAAGGTATTCGATGAACTCACACTGTGTGTGACCCAGAGCAAATCACTTATCCTTGTGCTCCGTCCTAGAGACGTAAAACCGAGGTCGTATTGTAAGTGACTGTGATGCATAGTTCACCCCTAGTCTCCCCTAGTCTCTATACGTCGCTTTGGATAGAAGCGTCTGCTAAAATGACAAATTAATAATAACGAATAATTAACAGAGAAAACTGCTTGACACAGAGACTCCAGACCGCACCTAACTTCCCATTGAGAACGGTTAAAACTCCCAAAGAACCCCCAGGGGTTCTAATCTATATAGCCTTCAGATACTAAACATCCATGCAAATTGACTAAAAATCACAGGTTTTGTGCATGGCTACATATTTGAAAGCCATGTATTCAATTAGACTTCAGCAGTAAATAACTCGTTGGTGACTAAACATCGCGCTACTTATTAGCAGTAAAGGTCATACTGTAGCGAGGACTAAACTGGGTTTAAAATATAATTGATGGTAGCCGTCTACGCCACTGAAGGCACTACCTTCAGATTAAGTTAAAGATTTTAGGTTGTTAGCACCAGGTTCTTTTATTTGGGCCAGAGGATAAGATCTTGACCGAGTACAACACAAACACACAATAACAATGCCAGGTGTAAAATAATCACATTTATTTAAAACACAGTTTTGTTTCAATTCTCATATTGCACAAACTAGTGCTGTCTGTTAATTACAGTGTTTCAGTCAAACACTTCAATCTGATACATAGTTTCAATTGTTCAGTTGTTTTTTCTCAGACATTACACTGTTACATAGTTTAATATAGCAACATCTCATTTAGAGCAAGAATACATTGTTTCATTTCTCTCTCGTATTCAGACATATACACACAGCAATAGACAAGACAGGAGGTTCCCAAATTAAACACAGACATAAAAACAAAACAAATAGTATTAAAATCTAAACTGTTTTGCTTGCTCATTTTTCGTTACATGTTGTAAACACATAATTTTAAGGTAGTGTGTTTGCTTGTCTTTGCATTGTATACAAATATACGTACATATATGAATATTATTATTATTTGTTTATCTAGCAGACGCCTTTATCCAAGGCGACTTACAGAGACTAGGGTGGGTGAACTGTGCATCAGCTGCAGAGTCACTTACTACATCTTACATACCCTTTTCTTTAACCACTGGACCACACAGCCTCCTATGTTAAATACATTTAAATACAAATATATATATATATATATATATATATATATATATATATATATATATATATATATATATATATATATAATCATACAGCTCTAAAATCTGAATTAAAAATAAATAGAAACACTAAACAGAAAAAATTGAAAGAAGACAATTGGTTTGACGAAGATTGTAAGAATTTAAGAAAACAACTTTTACAATTCTCAAATAGAAAACACAGACAACCAGACAACCAAGATCTACAGTGCCTTGCGAAAGTATTCGGCCCCCTTGAACTTTGCGACCTTTTGCCACATTTCAGGCTTCAAACATAAAGATATGAAACTGTAATTTTTTGTGAAGAATCAACAACAAGTGGGACACAATCATGAAGTGGAACGAAATTTATTGGATATTTCAAACTTTTTTAACAAATAAAAAACTGAAAAATTGGGCGTGCAAAATTATTCAGCCCCCTTAAGTTAATACTTTGTAGCGCCACCTTTTGCTGCGATTACAGCTGTAAGTCGCTTGGGGTATGTCTCTATAAGTTTTGCACATCGAGAGACTGAAATTTTTGCCCATTCCTCCTTGCAAAACAGCTCGAGCTCAGTGAGGTTGGATGGAGAGCATTTGTGAACAGCAGTTTTCAGTTCTTTCCACAGATTCTCGATTGGATTCAGGTCTGGACTTTGACTTGGCCATTCTAACACCTGGATATGTTTATTTGTGAACCATTCCATTGTAGATTTTGCTTTATGTTTTGGATCATTGTCTTGTTGGAAGACAAATCTCCGTCCCAGTCTCAGGTCTTTTGCAGACTCCATCAGGTTTTCTTCCAGAATGGTCCTGTAATTGGCTCCATCCATCTTCCCATCAATTTTAACCATCTTCCCTGTCCCTGCTGAAGAAAAGCAGGCCCAAACCATGATGCTGCCACCACCATGTTTGACAGTGGGGATGGTGTGTTCAGGGTGATGAGCTGTGTTGCTTTTACGCCAAACATAACGTTTTGCATTGTTGCCAAAAAGTTCGATTTTGGTTTCATCTGACCAGAGCACCTTCTTCCACATGTTTGGTGTGTCTCCCAGGTGGCTTGTGGCAAACTGTAAACGACACTTTTTATGGATATCTTTAAGAAATGGCTTTCTTCTTGCCACTCTTCCATAAAGGCCAGATTTGTGCAGTATACGACTGATTGTTGTCCTATGGACAGAGTCTCCCACCTCAGCTGTAGATCTCTGCAGTTCATCCAGAGTGATCATGGGCCTCTTGGCTGCATCTCTAATCAGTCTTCTCCTTGTATGAGCTGAAAGTTTAGAGGGACGGCCAGGTCTTGGTAGATTTGCAGTGGTCTGATACTCATTCCATTTCAATATTATCGCTTGCACAGTGCTCCTTGGAATGTTTAAAGCTTGGGAAATCTTTTTGTATCCAAATCCAGCTTTAAACTTCTCCACAACAGTATCTCGGACCTGCCTGGTGTGTTCCTTGTTCTTCATGATGCTCTCTGCGCTTTAAACGGACCTCTGAGACTATCACAGTGCAGGTGCATTTATACGGAGACTTGATTACACACAGGTGGATTCTATTTATCATCATTAGTCATTTAGGTCAACATTGGATCATTCAGAGATCCTCACTGATCTTCTGGAGAGAGTTTGCTGCACTGAAAGTAAAGGGGCTGAATAATTTTGCACGCCCAATTTTTCAGTTTTTTATTTGTTAAAAAAGTTTGAAATATCCAATAAATTTCGTTCCACTTCATGATTGTGTCCCACTTGTTGTTGATTCTTCACAAAAAATTACAGTTTCATATCTTTATGTTTGAAGCCTGAAATGTGGCAAAAGTGTCACAAATGTGGCACTGTATGCCTTAGTTACAGTGAGACATTAAATAATTACACACACTCAAAAAGAAAAAGAACAACCACACCAATAAACAACTGACAGAAATCGAGGAGTCCATTAACTCAAACCAATTCTGGGAAAATTGGAACAAAGTGAATAAATCAAAACCGGACAAATTGGCTATCCAAAATGGAAACCCATGGAAAGAACATTTTGAAAAACTATACAAAACAATACCACAAAATGGACAAATATTAGAACAAAAAAAATATTCATGAAAAACTAAAACAAATGGAATTGTCAATTAAAGACAATCAGAACCCCCTGGACTCCCCGATCACTGAGCAGGAGCTAAAGGAGCTAAAAATAGAAAAGCCGGCGGGGCAGACAGCATCTCCAATGAGATGCTGAAACACAGCCGCCCCAAGCTGCAGGAGGCCCTGCTCAAACTCCTCAATATAATTCTAAAGGTGGGTTATTTCCTTGACATCTGGAATCAAGGATTAATTACACCCATATATAAAAATGGAGACAAATTCGACCCCAATAACTACCGGGGCATCTGTGTGAGCAGTAATCTGGGGAAGGTGTTCTGCAGTATCATTAATGTCCGGATACTGGCCTTCCTTACCGAACAGCAAGAGTCAGATTGGCTTCCTTCCAAAACAACGGACATCTGACCACATTTACACCATACACACCCTAATAGACAAACATGTAAACCAAAATAAAAAGATAATATTTGCTTGTTTTATAGATTTTAAAAAAGCTTTTGACTCAATTTGGCATGAAGGATGATTTTACAAACTTATCCAAAGCGGTGTAGGGGATAAAGTATATGACATCATCAAATCTATGTATACAGAAAATAAATGCAGGGTTAAGATTGGCAATAAAAGAACATAATTTTTCTCACAAGGGCGGGGAGTGAGACAGGGTTGCAGTCTGAGCCCAACACTGTTCAACATCTATATCAATGAGCTGTCAACAGTGTTGGAGCAGTCTGCAGCTCCTGGCCTCACTCTACATGACACTGAAGTTAAATTCCTGCTCTACGCAGATGACCTGGTCCTGCTGTCACCCACAGAGCAGGGTCTTCAGCAGGGCCTGGCACTCCTAGAGCAGTTCTGTCAGACCTGGGCCCTGGCAGTAAACATGAACAAGACCAGAGTCATGGTATTCCAGAAGAAAGCCAGATCTCAGGGAAATAAGTACAATTTCACCCTGGGCAAAAACACTTTGAAACACTGCACACACTACACCTATCTAGGCCTAGAAATCAGCGCGTCAGGGAGTTTCAACCTGGCAGTGAATGCACTAAAAGAAAAAGCATGCAGGACATTTTATGCTATTAAGAGAAACATGTATATAAAGATCAGAATATATATATTGAATTTTTCATAGTATAATACAGGATCAGTGAAAGTGTTTGCCCAGCCTGACCTGTACTGTTTAGTTGTTTTGTGTTTGTGATTATTTTTGTTTAAATCTTTTGTTTTGCTCTGTGAGCAAAATGTTTTTGTTTAAACCTCTTATTTATTTTTGTATTATTTAAACGGCGCACGCTGTGTCTTTCACTGCAGCACTGCCTCAGTGTGTTTGCTCCTGCTTCTGGCCTGACGTCACCACTTAGCCACCCTGCCACAAATGGCTACACTTTTTTCTTGAAAATAATTACACAAAATAGCTTTAAGGAAAAAAATAAGAAATATATTATGTATCATTCCACTGAGAAAAAATAGTCCCTGAAGACTGTTTGATTGTAACATATATTTTGTACTTTTTTATTTGCCATAAACATTACATTGAACATTGCCATTGACAGTAACATTTTCGAGATGAAATGGCATTTGGGAATTGAAAGCAGACTGATTTCTGACATCTGAGGAATGATTCACACTGAGGGAGGGGCTTCCGAGTGGTTTTTTTTGTAGGAAATGATCCTACTCAGGGTTTGCGGTCTTCAAGAGAAGCTGACCAATTTCTGAGGCATTTCTTTGAGTTACATTTCTTTGAGAGCTGAACTATTCAAATCAATTACCAAGGAAAAGACCAATTATTATTATTATTATTATTATTATTATTATTATTATTATTATTATTATTATTATTGCACAATCTTTTTTCCTGAACTTTGTTCTATTCTCACAGACATCACACAAACCCTAGATGAAATTATTTTCCTGTAATTCACCGAAGCCCATCTATTATTTTTTCTCTCTCTCTCTCTCTCTTCTCTCTCTCTCTCTCTCTCTCTCTCTCTCTCTCTCTCTCTCTCTCTCTCTCTCTCACTCTCTCTTTTATTTCAGGACATTTTGGGCAAAAGCCCTTCTTCAGCTGTGTAGAAAGAAAAATAACTTGTTGATTTTCAAAAATTCTGAGGATGATGTTAAGATGATATCAGAATACAATGTTCATTCCAAGAGGCTCCAAAGTTCCAAGTTTGAAGATAAACTCACGTTCTCTTTGCTTCCGAGTATAATTTGTACCAAAACACTGACTGATTCCACAGATGGTGATGTCTTCAGCAGTGTGATTATTGCTGTTGAAGTGTCAGACTACTGGAAATGTCAAGGTGTTGATTTGAATGCTTCGTAAATGTTCCACAAAAAGATCCTGAAATAAATTATTTTTTTAATCATTTAAACTTTGTGTGTACAGTACATTATTTTTATTTTATTTTTTAAATATTTTTTGTTCTTATCAACCTTCATTTTTGTACACTGTAGTTCTACCTTCCCTGAAACATATATATATAGACACACACACACACACACACACACACACGGATGAAGGCTATATTTGCATCCTGAGCCATTCGAAAAAAAGGCATAATAGCACAGTAGTGATGTCAAAATCTCATAATTCCCCTAGAGGATAATATACTTGAACTTTGACCCATTTGACTCCTCAACACCACTTTCAATTCCAACACAAAATGTCTAGTTTTCAGTAACTTGATAACACCCACAGTAGAGAAATGTTCATTAATGATCAACAAAATGAGGCCAAAATGGCTGGAAATCCTATTGTTTTTGCTAGAATTATTGGGTTTAGAAGCCAGAATGGCTGGGAAGCCTATTGTTTTTGTTAGGATTTTTATTATTTTCTTTCTTCAGCTCTTTTTCAAACGGCTCTAAAATCAACACCGTTGCATGGAAACTCACGAAACTTGGTAGGGTGGTAGGCACCTAAGGGAAGTTGTGTCAGAACGAAAATGA
The DNA here is from genome assembly GCF_902713425.1 of Acipenser ruthenus. NCBI lineage: Eukaryota > Metazoa > Chordata > Actinopteri > Acipenseriformes > Acipenseridae > Acipenser > Acipenser ruthenus. The sequence continues at coordinate 47,034,567 of NC_081191.1, read as the reverse complement.
AGGTCATAGGTCACCTGGTGTGGTGGCGATAATGGATTTCTCGAGAATTTTGGACAATTAAAAAAAAGCTTCTTCTCCGAAACTGATTATTGCAGAGATGTGAAACTTGGTACAATAGATTACCCTCATGACCTAGATTTACAGTTTTTCAAGAAAAGTCGATTGATCACATGGTTGGTCTTCTTCTCTGAAACCATTATGCCGATTGAAGCGAAACTTTGCATACATAGCCTTGGCAAGCCATGGCCACCGCGAGCCAATCAAATTTCAGCTATGGCGAATTTGCACATATTTGCACATATTGCAGTATTAATTTAAGGTACAATGTTGTAGACTCATGAATCTTCACAGAGCAGTGGAGGCCTATGGGAATTAATGTATACTCTATTAAAAAAATACCTTGATCTTGACCTTTGACCTGTCATTAAGGTTATGATTACTATGGAACACATATATGAACCCATATATGCTCTATCAAAAAATGCCCTTACCTGTGACCTCTGACCTCTGCTAAAGGTCAAATGTAAAACTTACTTATAACTCCTTTGAGAGTGCAGACGGTGCCATAGTTACTATTGAACACATATATATAAATCTGAAAATCATCATTCCTGTGTCAGTACAATTAACTTAAAATTGTGTTTGTGCATGAACCAAGATGGCCACCCAATGCATTTTTTTGAAAAAAATGTTCAAAATCTTTTTCTGGAGAACTGGTTAAGTTACTGATTTCAAACTTGTCAAATATCAAGAACTAAACCCGGTTCTTCCAGTAATTGCTTAAGTGTTTGGTACTGGTACTGGGGCTTGGGAGCCATAAAACTGCCTGGCATTCTGGTTATTATTATTATTATTATTATTATTATTATTATTATTATTATTATTATTATTATTATTATTATTATTATTATTTCTTCCCAAAACTTTAAACTGCTCCTGTCCGACGTGATATTACCAATTAACATGAAACTTGGCAGGTAACATCCCGTGTAGATTACAGTTCAGATGCAAAAAAAATTGCACTCCTGGCGGCCTGATAGATTTTTTGGAAAAACCTTTCAAAATCTTCTTCTTGGGAACCGCTGAACCGATTGATCTGAAACTTCGCATATGTCATCAGCAACCAAACCCACTTCAAGTTAATAAATTTTACTATCAAAATGGCTGCCACCAAATTCGCCAAAATGCACCCAAACATCAAACTGCTTCTATTTGCAAACCGTTTAACCAACTAACTCTTAACTTGGTAGGTGTCATTCTGGGGACAATGGAATTCAAATATGGCAAAATGGTGTTCTTTTGTAAAATAAGATGGCTGTCAGACTTACATTTTCTTCTTAAATTTAAAACCACTTCAGTTGAAAAATGGTTTATTTGATTAACTCCAAAAATTGTGTTTGTGTGTAAACCAATATGTCAACCTGACGCATTTATTTAAAAACCTTACAGTGCACATAGGTTATGGTTACTATACAACATATTTAGGACCCCATATATGCTCTATTCAAAAATGACCCTGATCATGACCTTTGACCTCTCCTTAAGGTTAAATGTAAAATTAGCTTGAAAGCATCATGTCATAATGAACTAATGCAGTATTTTGAAACTTCTCCATAAAATCTGTTGCTGCCAAATTTTTCAACTGGTGCTGAGCTTGGAAGCCGTAAAACTGCCTGGCAGTTTTAGTTATTATTATTACATGTGCTTATATATGGGCAGACGAAGGCTGTCCGTCATTGTTATTTGTTATTTGGGACTGGCGAAAAAGCCGGTCTTGTAATATGTAGTTGTGTGGATGGGGTTAAATTCTGATCCTTATAAATCTCGAGGGAATGTGGCTGGAGCCTTAATAAGGTAATTATTTGATTAATGGGTAATTAAGGCTCCAGACACAGAATATAAAAGGACCCCCTCCAGGCTCATTAAAGGAAGAGCTTAGGAGACAGCCATAAATATAGAGAAAGAGAGAGTGAATGCTACCATGACTACAAGGTTGAAATGTACTCATTTTAAGTAACGTTCATTATTGTTTGTATTGGTTTTGTTTTGGCCAATGTGCCCTTTTCTTTTGTGTTTTGTACAAATGTTTTGTTTTATTATTTAATAAACAGACGGCTGCAGCCGTTTCAGCCCCCTATCTCTGTCTTTTATGTACTGCTTTCTGGACGCTGACATCACCACCCATGCCACTCAAAGTCATCCTAGCCACATACTGACAGTGGTATTATTGATCCGCCATATGTGCAGTGTAATGATTAATGTTGCAGTATTTAGTTATGTGTATTTTGTCTTTTTTATTTATTGTTTTTATGATGGACTTACTGAATTTAGAGTTTTTCTTCTTGTTATAAAGTAGGTGCCATAGCTCGTCATTTGATGACGAGGTCAATATGCAACACCAAACTCAGCCTTTAGATTTATTGTATGATGGAAGTAACAATGGAAACTGTGTATGCTTTGCTGTCGTGCAAAATTAACTACAGTGGACCTGTTCACAAAGTACTGGCTGCTGCCAAATCAGTCACCTACAACTACAGTACAATAAGAACCACAGGGGCCAAGAGAAAATTTGATTGTGAAACATGTCATGGTTGTTTTTCTGTTTGATATTTTGTTATTTTTAAAAGCAATTAGAAGGAACACCGTATCACATCATTCTACCACGTAATGAAGTGGAATAGTTGTATGGCCACTAAGATTTCAGTTTACAGGGGGCTCCCGAGTGGCGCATCCAGTAAAAGCACTTGCGTAGAGTGCAGGATGCGCCTTATAGTCTGGACGTCATCGGCTCGAGTCCAGGCTATTCCTTTGCCGACCGAGGATGGGAGCTCCCAGGGGACGGCGCAAAATTGGCCAAGCGCCGCCCGGGGGGAGGGAGGGTTAGGTCGGCCAGGGTGTTTTCGGCTCACCGCGCACCAGCGACCTCTATAGTCTGGCCGGGCGCCTGCAGGCTTGCCTGTAAGCTTCCCAGACCTGCATTGTCCGCCGACGCTGTAGATCCTCAGGAACGTTACCTTCGACCAAGCTCCATCCTCGGCAAAAGGAGAGCTCATAGGTCGGGATCTCTTTCTATCCTAATTTAAGCAGGGCCCCCTCTAGCCCATCTAAGCCGAGCTATGGGATCGAACCTATATCCTTGGCCGAGTATCACTCGCTCGGCCCGTCTTACTAACAGCTCATTTCTGCTTCCTCTGCTCAATCCTTACAGCCCCAGCGGACACCCCGTGAAATATAAAATAAAACTTGTAAGAAATGTAAAAATGCGATATGTTTATGTTATCTATAATAAATAGCTTTACAGGAAACACACATTCTTTCCGCAAAAAAAAGTCAGATACACTTCAAAATTCTTATAGCTTATCTTCCCTCACAAATGACAGACTTTCCTCGTATATATATAAAAAAAATCATTCACACCGGATTATGATAAGGAAACATTAAAAGGAGAGCAATACATTAAAACTGGTAAAACGAAAAAGAAAAAAACAGAGCTATATATTTATATGAAATAAAATGCTCTCTCACAAAAGGAGACAAATAAATACATAGCATTTGAATACAAAAACTAGTAACTTTAATAAAATTAGCCATAGCAGCGGGTTTTTAGACCCTGCTCGCTTCCTCATTCCTCTCTGTCCACAACAAACAAGGCAGACTGTCTCCGCCTCATCTACACTCCCATTGGCCAGAATCACAGCTCTCTCAACTCATATTGGCCAGGCAGTGTTTTAGAAGCCTGTTCTGAAGCCTTTAGTACAGTGTCAGTATTCCCTGCCTGCTAGCAATGGAATACAAAAAAAACGATAGGTTGCGGATGCAAACCCGGTTCCCTGAAAGAGAAAATAACCATCAAGGTATGGGATATTGCCGTCAGGCAGTAGTGATTGGCTGAGCTTTATAGCAAAGCTGCCGATAGGCCTCTGCGCGAGCTGCCATGTAAGCCCGCCCCCCTGGGAGCTTACTACACGCAGCGTGCAGAGACTCTCTTCCTCTTTTGCTCTTCAGGCCGTGAAGGCTTCCGGAGCGACCTCGCGGCTTGATGGTTATTTTCTCTTTCAGGGAACCGGGGTTGCATCCGTAACCTATCGTTCCCTTTCAAGTCGAAAATAACCATCAAGGTATGGGAACAGTGTACCCAAGCCGCCGTGAGGGAGGATTCTCGGCAGTAGGACATCTACGCATATGCAGAGCTGCGCCTCAGCGTCTATGCTCGCAATGACACCTGTCCTAAGGTGGAATAGTGAACACCATATTGTCAACCACTCCGCATCCTGAGGCGTCATAGAGTGTAGCACAGATGCTCCAAATAGTGGAGCAGAGGAATCCAGTACGTTCAACCGGTAAAACCTCGTGAAAGTATGCAGTGTAGCCCAACTGGCTGCCGCGCAAATGTCAGACACCGGCACCCCTCTAAAGAGGGCCCAGGTTGTCGCCATACCCTTAGTGGAATGCGCCTTCAACTGGTGGCGGAAGGCCTGCAGAATCATAAGCTAATTTAATAGCATCCACTGTCCAATGGGAAAGGCGTTGTTTAGACAACGGCTGACCCAAAGTCCTAGAACCATAGCATATGAACAATTGTTCTGTTTGCCTCACAGTCGTTGTACAGTCAATATAACACCTCAATGCCCGCAAGGGGCAGAGCATGTGTAACCGTTCTTCCTCTGGGGAAGAAAAAGGAGGAGGATGGAATGCCATCAACTCGACTGATTGGTTCATATGAAACGGGGATATGACCTTGGGTAAAAAGGCTGGATTTGGCCGCATGGAGACCTTAGAACCATCTCCTGCAAAACAAGTACATGATGAATGCACTGACAGTGCAGTAACTCACTCACGCGTTTGGCTGATACCACTGACAGCAAAAACTCAGTTTTTATAGACACAAGCTTCATATCCACGCTGTGGAGAGGCTCGAACGGTGCCTTGGTAAGGGCTTCTAACACCACGTCAAGGCTCCATGACGGTAAACTGGTCGTCCTTGGAGGCCGCAAACGTCTTGCGCCTTTCAGGAACTGCGATGCCAGAAAATGGCAACCTGGTGATAAACCGTCAATGCGTACATGGCAAACCGATATGGCGGCTAAATACACTTTAAGTGTAGAGGGAGATTTTCCTTCATCTAACAGTTTCTGTAAAAACTGTAATATCACTGCCATAGGGCAGGATATTGGGTCATGGCCCTCCGCCAGACACCAATCTTGAAACAACTGCCACTTGTACGTGTACTGCGACCTAGTAGAGGGCGCTCTAGCACTCTGAATGGTCGAAATCACCGCCGTCGAGAGCCCTAAGGCTGACAGGCGTTCCCGTTCAGGGGCCAAGCCCATAGCTGCATGAGCTTGGGGTTCGGGTGCCAAAGCCCTCCTTGGGCCTGGGACAATAGGTCAGCTCGCAGGGGAAGCTCCCTCGGGTGACCGTGCAGCAACTGCACCAGGCTTGGGAACCATATCCTCCGAGGCCACCGAGGAGCAATCAGGATCACTGTCGCTTGCTCTACCCTGACCTTCTCTAAGAAGGCGGGGAGCATCGGAATCAGCGGAAACGCATATAGGAGCCCTGGCGGCCATTCGTGAGCCAGTGCATTGACTCCTAGGGGGCTGTCGAGGTCTCTCACCGAGAACCATAGGGGGCAGTGCGTGGTCTCTCGCGAAGCGAAGAGATCTACTTGCGCTATGCCGAACCATTCCCAAATGCGCTCTACCACCTGAGGGTGGAGACGCCATTCCCCCGCAAGAGGACCTCCTCTGGATAGGAGATCCGCTGCATAATTGACTCTGCCCAGTAGGTGAACCGCACGCAGAGAGGTCAAATGCGGTTGTGCCCATAGCAACATCCGTGTTACCATCCGGTGAAGGCGAGGGGACCGTAGGCCGCCCTGGCGGTTGATATACGCCACAACCGTGGTGTTGTCTGACCGCACTAACACGTGCTTGCCTAGAAGCACTGGCAAGAAGAGCCGAAGGGCGAGGTCCACCGCCCTGAGTTCCAGAGCATTGATGTGGGCTGACCTCCAGGGCCCTGACCACACTCCGCGGGTCCCTGAGCCGTTCCAGACTGCTCCCCAACCTTGGTTGGAAGCGTCGGTTGTGATAACCTCCCTTCGGAAGATGGGACCCAAGCGTACGCCCTGGCGGATGTTCGACGGAACTTTCCACCAGCGCAGCGCTTCCCAGCAGGTTCGGGATACCGTCAACCTGCGGTGTTTGTCTCTCCACGGATGCAACGCGAAGGCATTGAACCAGGCCTGCAGAGGTCTCTGGTGTAATAAGCCCAAGGGAAGGGCTTGCAAGGCGGCAGCCATCAACCCCAGCATGCGCTGACACAGCCCCATGCTGACTGTTTCTCTCAACCTGAATAGGGAGAGACACCGCTCCATCGAGGCAACTCTTTGTGTCGACAGGGTCGCTTCCATGGACACTGAGTCCAGATGCAGACCCAAGAATTCGGTCTGTTGGCTCGGCATGAGGCGGCTCTTTTCTGAATTAACCTTCAGACCTAGCCGCTGAAGATGGTCTGTAACCATCACTGTGTGCTGTGCCAACTGCTCCTTTGACTGCGCGCAGACGAGCCAGTCATCCAGATAGTTCAGCAGTCGGACGCCTTGAGCCCGCAAGGGAGCTAGAATGGCATCCATACATTTTGAAAAGGTTCGAGGAGCTAGTGACAGGCCGAATGGAAGGACACAAAACTCGTATACCCTGCTCTGGAATGCGAAACGCAGATACTTCCTGTGACCCGGGCAGATGGGAACGTGAAAGTACGCATCTGTCAGGTCCACGGCGGTGAACCAGTCGCCGTGTCGGACTGACTGGATGATGTGCCTGTGCGTAAGCATCCTGAACGATAACACCCGCAGGTATTTGTTCAGTACTCGCAGATCTAAAATAGGGCGGAGCCCGCCGTCCTTTTTGGGCACCAGGAAGTATTTGGAATAGAACCCCTGGTCGATCAGAGCAGGGTCTACTTGTTGAATGGCACGCTTCCTGAGCAATGCCTGTATTTCCACATTCAGAGCTGAGGACTGAACCGAGTCCTTCACTGCAGTTACCACCACTCCCCAGAAGGGGGGAGGTTTTAACTGGAACTGAAGGGTGTACCCGGTGAATATAGTTTTGCGCACCCAGATGTCGTTGGTGCAATGTTGCCAGAACTGGAGATGTGGGACAGTGTAAGGGTGGGTTAACAGCTGCCTGAAGTTTTCAGGGCTGTTTCGGATGCGCTCGTTCGCGAGAGGCCAGGCCAGATCCACGAGGGCGTGGCCTGCCACCTCCTCTAGGGCGCCACCCTCTGTGCTGCAGTCTTACAAACGCGGGTTGGCCGCGCGCTGATGGACCTTAAGGGGAGGTCTTACTACCCCGTGGTTGCGCCTGCTGCTGTGGCGGTGTCCTGTGCCACTGATGTTCCTGAGGCCGCTTCGGCTGGAACGGCTTATTTGGCCACATTTTCGCCATTTGCTGCGACGCCTCCCCCGCCTTGACAGAGCGTTGCAGCATCTCCTCCACCGCCGGACCAAATGTGTGTCCCTGTGTAATTGGGGCATCCAGCAACGGGGCCTTGTCAGGTTCCTGCACTCTCGCTTGCGAGAGCCAGAGCTGCCTTCTGGCCACCACCAGAGACGCGATGCTCCTGCCCTGAGCCCGCGCATTGAGCTGGGCCAGCATCACCAGCAGCTGACTGACCGTCCCCAATTCACTTCTGAGGGCCGCAGAAGGGCACTCAGGCAGGTCCCTAATGAGTGCCGCTTGGAAGACTGTCAGCAAGCTGGCCACATTTGACAGTTTGACCGCCTCCGTGGCTGCAGCGTACCCCTTTTTTAGGTGTACCTCTGTGGTCCTGCACTGCTTATTGGGGCATGTAGGATCCTTTGTCAGCCCCGATAATGTTGGTGTCTTCACCAACGTGGCGAAGACACCAACCCCTTGCATGTTAAAGGCCGAGGCCTTGCGAGAAGTCGCAGGGGCAAAGGCCGGAGCCCCCCAGGTGGACTGCACCTCCTTAATAAAGTCTGGGAATGCCGGAAGCATCCTGGACTGATGGGGCTGGGCTGAAGGCGACTCAAACAAGGATCGCCGTGGTAGTTCCGCCATAGGCCATTCGATGCCCAAGTGGCGGGTTGCTCTCTCCACCACAGACCACGTCGGGTCAGTCGGTATCCAGCACCTGGAGCTCGATGTCCAGCTCAGAGTGCTGAGAGTCTACCTCAGCCTCTATACCTCAGCCTCTATACCTCAGCCTCTATACCCTATACCATCCCCTTCCAGGACGTCAGATGCGTCTCTGGAAACTGCATCGATATCCCACTCCCTTTGAGGTAGCACTGGAAGGGCGACAACCGGTGCAGGTTGTGGAGGGGCCACTGGCTGGCTAGCAATGGGCCCAGTCGGTTGTCCTGGGACTGGGGGCATCACATTTGCTAGGGACATGAGCTGCCCCATCATAACCTCCATAAACTGAGACATTTTGGAGGTTAGCGCCGCCACCCCCGACCTGTCTCTGTATCGCCTGTCCCGACGAGGGGAGCGAGAGCGTCCTCTCCGTCGAGGCGATCTGGAGTGTGACCTAGACTCCCGACAAGGGCGTACCCTACGAGGGGAGGGGCTGCGTTCCCAAGCGCGTCTGGTGGGGGACCTCTGACCAGCTGTTAGCTGGGAGGACGGGCTCCTGGAGAGCTGTAGCTGCCCTGGTGGCGTCGCCGTAGACGACGGCGGGGCAGAAATGGTGTGGGATGATCCCGAGGAAGGTGAGTACCCACCCACTGCTTTCTTCGCCCTTTGGCGGTGGGTGCGTGCCTGGAAGCCAGCACAGAGATGACAAAAAGCCCTATCCGCCAACGCGGATGCGGTGTGCTCTGGTCCCAGACACGTCACACAATCATCGTGCAGATCGCTGGCAGGCAGCTTTGCCTGACAGGTCACGCAGCGATGAAAGCCCGACATCTCCGTCAAGCGTGGCTCAACGAACGCCGAAAGTGCGTCGAGCACCAAGCGTCGAGCACCGAAGCGTCGAGCACCGAGCGTCAAGCGCCGAAGCGTCGAGCACCGAAGCGTCGAGCACCGAGCGTCAAGCGCCGAAGCGTCGAGCACCGAGCATCGAAGCACCGAGCACCAAGCGTTGAGCGCCGAGCACCGATGCATCGAGCGTCGGAGGTGCATGCGTCGAGTGCCGAAGCGTCGAGCGCCGAAGCGTCGAGCACCGAAGCGTCGAGCACCGAAGCGTCGAGCGTCGAGCGTAGAGCACCGAGTCCCAAGCGCGGAAGCGCTGCACCAAGCGCCGAGGCACTGACACCACGCGGAGTGCGAGTACCAAGCGTTGAGACGCTAGCACGAGACGCCTAAGCATCAGCTGACCCACAGAGTGGAGACGCTAGTGCTGGTACAGTGTCTGATGCTGATTAATACTTACCTAGGTGCTTAAGGGAATATGTGGTTGGTGGTCGTCTTCCTAATGGTGAAAAAAGGGATTTTTTTTTTTTTTTTTTGTGATGCTGCAGCAACACTATATAGTGCTTAGTGACTGTAAGGGCAGGCCGTACAGCTACCACGTGGTAGGGATGGAACACACCGAAGTGGATTAATATATAGAGGCTGCAGAGCCGGCTCCACACACACGCGGTCTAGCCAGAGGCAAGACCGAGGTTGCAATACACGCGTGGCCAAAGGCCAACGCAACACGAGTCCTAAACAAATATGTATATAACAAATATATAATATATTACAAAAACCCAAAAACACACAATAACAATTATTAAATAATTATAGTAATAAGGAAAGACGAAGACCACGAGAATAAACAAAAAAACGCGATGCCGAAGCAAAGCGTGAAGGAATATATAATGTAATATACATTATATACACAATTATATAAACCGAAAATACAAATAATAATGAGTACAACTGAAATAAACTCGGAGAAGAGGCAAAAACCAGCTTCTCAAGCCTAAGCTTAATGAGTACAGTCAGTCGACAAGATCTAATGACCTACCGCTATCAATGCTGAAGACAAAAGAGGAAGAGAGTCTCTGCGCGCTGCGTGTAGTAAGCTCCCAGGGGGGCGGGCTTACGTGGCAGCATGCGCAGAGGCCTATCGGCAGCTTTGCTATAAAGCTCAGCCAATCGCTACTGCCTGACGGCAATATCCCATACCTTGATGGTTATTTTCGACTTGAAAGGGAACATTCTTTCTCTACTCCTGCTTAAATTCCGGCTCATTACACAATGGGATATGTCTAGGATCAAATGGAGTTTACGTTCAGACAACCAAGACCTTTTCTTTCATGATTTACTGCTTAATAAATGTGGCATATTAGCTACTCATTTCAAGATTGTATCGCGATACAAAAAGGTGTATCGTATCGTGTTGTAAAGTATCGCGATGCATCGATGAATCGTCTCACCCCTAGTAGTTTGATAGTTGGGATACTATCAGAAAGTCTCCATTTAAATGTTAAAGTCTGGCACAACAATAAGTTGGCTAACATTTCCAAGGAGAATAAATATAACAGCAAGAAAGATGATTAACCACAGCTGTTTGTAACAGGTTTAGCAATACAAAAAAAAACAATAAGGAGGCTGTGTGGTCCAGTGGTTCAAGAAAATGGCTTGTAACCAGGAGGTCCCTGGTTCAAATCCCACCTCAGCCACTGACTCATTGTGTGACCCTGAGCAAGTCACTTAACCTCCTTGTGCTCTATCTTTCGGGTGAGACGTAGTTGTAAGTGACCCTGCAGCTGATGCATAGTTCACACACCCTAGTCTCTGTAAGTCGCCTTGGATAAAGGCATCTGCTAAATAAACAAATAATAAATATTTGTAACTAGATGCAGCCATTTAGTCTGTATTACCGTGAGTCTTGCTGAAGGGCCGCATCTGTTTATTTCTTGATGACTTATGCTCTATAATTGTGGTTTAACATGACAGTATTTTATCAGGTGATTCATAAATGTAATTTACTGTCATAAAAAGTGGGCAGGATAAAAACCTATGTTCCCTAAAAAAACTAAAATTAGTTATAAGATATGTACATGTTTATTACTTGGACTTGATAAAAAATAATTTCTATGTACAACATAATTGTACAACGGCTTGGTCATTTATAGTAAGTACTTTGGTATTTGTACTTTTTTTTTATTTAGTAGTCACCAATTTTATTTTTTTTGTAGTTATCTCCCCAATTTAATAGTGTCCAATTATTTTTGTTTAGCTCAGCTCAACGCTACCACCCCCGCGCTGACTCGGAAGCGTCAAAGATAAGCACACACTGTCCTCCGAAGCGTGTGCAGTCAGCTGACCGCTTTTTTTCACACTGCAGACTCATCATGCTGCCACCCAGAGCTACAGCGTCGGAGGACAACGCAGCTCTGGGAAGCTTACAGGCAAGCCCACAGGCGCCCGGCCAAACTACAGGGGTCGCTGGTGCGTGGTGAGCCAAGAACACCCTGGCCGACCTAGCCCTCCCTCCCCCTGGGCGGCACTTGGCCAATTGTGCGCCACCCAACCCTGGGAGCTCCCGTCCTCGGTCGGCAAAGGAATAGCCTGGACTCGAACCGACGACGTCCAGACTATAGGGTGCATCCTGCACTATGCAAGTGATTTTAGCCCCCTTTGTACTTGTTTTAACTTTGGATATTAATTACAGACCTGATGTGTGCTTTTTTTAATGGAGGAATTCATAATGCTATATAATAAATCATGCATTGTTGTCTAATGAAAGATAATTGCTTGATGTTTCCAAAGTTAATGGAACCCTTTGAGTGACTCCTCTGCCTTTTCCTGATGAGGTTCAATAAAGAGCTACAGTTTCGTTTTTTTTGTTTTTTTTTTACAGTAAGGTCTAGCATACCGAATGTATCCCATACTATAGTTCACCCCTTGTCATAAGTGGTTTTTTTTTATGTTTTCTTAAAGCGTATGTGATTCATGTAAGAGCAAGTTGGTAGGTGTACAAAAATACAATGTTATATTTATTAACATGTAGCTGTGTTTCTGTAAGTTTTTGTTTCAACGTTTACATCCTGAAACTTTGCTTTCACATTTGAGCTACTCCTAGGTCTTTATCACAAAAGACTATCCGTTACACTCTCCGCCCATTTAACTTTAGTGATTGGCTCTAACCAATCTATGAGATTCAGGTGAGAGCACCAATAAAACAGAATAGATATTTCTAACTTTCTAACAAATATTAGATCAATAAATGTATTATACTGTATTGCACTGAATATGCCCACTATGTTTTAAATGTCAAGCACACTGTATAAACTAATAGTAGTGCAGTAATCAGTGTGTGTGTAGAGCAGTTTCCTGGGGAGAAGACCACTCAGCTACAACTATTTCTCACCATTATTTTATATTTTACTGTCATGTTTATACTATGTCATGTTTACAGTGTAGGGATAAAGTGCACTACAACCTACTCCCCAACTCCTCAAAACCTTCCTGAAAAATCTAATTGTTTTAGGGTTCAAGGGGTTTTCAGAATAATGCAGTGCCTGCAAACATAATCTGGTATCATGATGATAAAATGAACACTTTTCAACATGGATAAGTGTGTATCTAGAGTTCACTCATAATCTATATCATAACCATTATTCGGAGAATTGAAAAGTTAATGACCCACCAAACACAGCAATATCTAAAGGCACTAACATTACAAATCAGTGCTATATAATTCAGTGTTATTTAATTTAATTGGCTTAATGTTCTTGGCTTTCTTCAAATATAACACTGACAACTGTCTTAAAAAACGAAAACTATGAAAAAAGACTTTCTTAACAAACTAGAGCCTGGTGTTTCAGAACATAAATCTGCTAGTATGTGTTGTAACAAGAAAAGTTTAGCCTTTTGGCTATGTGTGTATTCATAATTTGGCAGTGTAAAACAGCCTTGAGACAATGTTAAAGAACCAGAGCCATGAATACCTTATTGCATCAGAATTTTACAAGGTCCAGCTTTAATCTCACTGCACACCATCCAGTTTATTTTGTAGACACCCACATATTTACTGTAAATTTGTTTGAACACATAGACACTATGGTGTAGATGTAAGTATAGGCACAGTGCAAATAATTGCGGATGCAAAATTCAAATTGCATTGCAACCAAGCAAATATTTTGCACTGCGCCCTATGTAAACTTAAGAGCAATGGAAATTACTCAACAATAATGATCCGCAATTATGATAATGAGGGTCTCAATGAGCGCATCGGGCTATTTAGTGGCTGCACTTGTAGCCCAGAGGTGATGGAGTTAGGAGTACAGAGAGCAGTAGTCGCTGTGTGATATTTGTGGAGCACGAAAATACAAACCAAAAAAAAAATATGTCAAAGGAGGGGCAGCAAAGTCCTCTTGGTGCACAGAAAAGAAAAGAAAAGTTTTCTGAGAAGGAGCTGAGTCCTTATAGCTGAGGTCACTCAGCCCAAACCAGTTATGCTAGCATTCTTAGGAAATTATATGTATTGGCCTGCCCTTTTAATCATGACATCCAGAAATTTGCCTAGCACTCTCGAAAAGGTGGAATGGGCTATCCCTCCAGACATTCCAGCTGCGGTCTGAAAGGAAGCAGAGGTAGTGCAGAGAACACAGCACTTTCACAGAAATAGCAGTTCCTAGATTGACGTGGGGTCTACCGCATCCCTCAATTCAGCTATTAGGTCTAGGATGACCTGCGGAGTGAGATGATAACGCTTTAGCACTGCATCCTCAACAAAGTGACCCTGGGATTGAATAGGCAGTGTCTTCTTCATCTTGCCCTTCTCCTCCGAACGTGTTCCTGCCTCTCCTCAACAAGAGCCAAGTGTCGCCGTATCAGGAAGTGTACCACAGCAGCCATCCTGAAGCCAATGACAGGTCTCTGCTGGTGTGTGCTTTTATACAGCTCTTAGTTTCTTGCTTCTACAATGGTTTAAACCTTGTAAGAAAATGTCTAAAGTTTTTGGACGGTCAGCGATTGCCTAAGTGCAAGGCAAAATCCTTACATCACATTCTAATGTGTATTGAGTGCATTTGTACTATGGGCTAAGCTTTGAGATGTTGGCATTTTTCTTATAGAAATGTTTTCATACTTACTTTTGTACATGATAACATTATGTTAATTGAATCCAATTGAAGTGTATGATTAAAAAGTTTTTGTGACTAATTCAAAGCTATTAATATGTTTAAATATTAACTAAATCAAGTAATTAATCAAATTGATTAATCTTGTTACATAATTGATTCATTAAAATGTTTGGACATACTGTTACTTGATTGATTACTGTCTTGTTCACAGTCATCTTAATAGCATTAGAATATGTTTTGTTGGGAGGGGTGATGACATTTTTGACCGATTCAAATCTTGTTGCTGATGTATTTATTTTCAAAGGGTTTTCTTTTAGGTTGTGCTGAAGCTGTGCTACACATGTATTTATTTATTTATTTATTTATTTATTTATTTATTTTGGGGGGCCTACTTCATAGTCTTGCACCAGGGCCCAGTGAATCCTAGCGCCCCATTGCCTGAACTCCTTCATATCTGTAATACATTTACAAAACAGGAGGCGACAGGGGAAAGCACCAATGCAAGTGAAAACCTGACCACAAAGATCCATTAGACATTAATTCAACAACCTAAACTGATTTGTGAATGCTTGCTTAAAAAATGCAATGTTTTATCACCTGTCTGGCAACCTCAAGGTGTTCTTGTTATTTATTTGATATGTGCAAATGAACTCATGTTCTTATGTCTTACATGTGAAAAATCATAGGTTTTCAAATAAAATAAGCTCATAGGCAATCATCTGTGGTAGTTTTTGTCTTCTTTAAACAGACATCTCGGATAAATATCGTAGGCCTGACTCTCAAAGCGTTTTACTCTGTCACTAGTGAAGTTTTCTTCTGAAAGGAAAAACAACTATTTCTAAAAAACTTAAACAACTTTTTTAAAAGTTTGAGCTGATTATTTCTGGTTTAGTAATTTTATTTGGTGAATTTTTCATTTATGAAAAAATGGCACTAATGACTAATTGGAGTAAATAACTTGACACTTTGCTATTCTGCTGGTTTAGCGGTTAAAAGGCCTCTGAGGTAAACCTTGTTTTACACAGATTGTTAAACAGTCTTCCTTTGCTGTTTCCCTAGTTCAGGCTTCCTTTTTTAACACATACTGTTGTACTACTCCCATTTAATGTATGATTCAGTTTTGTCCAGCATTCCATGCTTTCAGAGTAAATGTCCTTTTTAAATATAAAAGTCTCAGATTCAATCCATTTGTGCTGGCATTTTTATATCACAATGTGCATCAAAGTCTTAAAAACTCCACCATAACACAAACACTAAACTTCAAGAACTGTTTTAATAAACGAATATCTGTCTCTAAAACAGTTTTTAAAAGAGTTCGTAAGCTGAAAGCTTAATTTAATAAGTTAAAATGACTACAATCCTTAAGAAATTGCCACCTAAGATTGTATGTTGTGTAAAAAAGTTACAGCTTATAACCTTGGTTTTACAGGTTTTTCCTCCAGAACTTGCAGATGACCAGATCAGCACGGTCATTGTCCAGTTTGGAAGGATTTCAATTCCCTTTTGCTTGATAAGTAATAGTCCTTTTTCTGGAAACACTGAACACTATAGGGAATGACAAATGGCTGCTTTAACATTTTACTTCAACTGTGGTTTGTTAAAAGAAGAGACTAAACATGCTTTGACATCAAAGCAAAACCCAGATCAGCAAGATGAGTTTCTTTTTTTGGTGGGATGCCAACCTACTATACTTCAGCTTTATTAGGACAACCTGTTACTTGACAAGTAGATAAAAACATCTAGACCTCACCACGCCATGTACCACTTTTGTCCAGTGGCGTGCTGTCAGGACCTTCAAGGTATTCTCTGCTGACCAGACAGTGCCAAGTAAACCGCCAGTCAAATAACATTACGTTGCCTCACTCACTTGCGTACAGTGTGCTTGCTTATACTAGGAAGCATACTACTCTAATTATTATTTGTTCATTTGTCTGACGCCTTTATCCAAGATGACTTACAGGGTTTACTAGAGGTAAACCTAGGGGTTTCCTGAAGGGGATGTGATCAGCCAATAAGAGAGCTGCATTTCCTCTGCATAAGTCTAAAACAACGACCAGACGCTAGAAAAAAAAAGTTGAGGGTATTCTCCGTTTCAGTTGAAGGGCTTGAGTGAGTTTAACCAATAGGCGAGTCGAAGAATGTCCTTTTTTTTAGACAGGCGACCAATCAGGAGTGAGCAGAGGCAGGCCATAAATCTCCCAGGGTATTCTCTGCCTCACTTGAAGGCCCTGCTTTAGCAACCAACGGGAAAGTCAAAGCTCATTAGTGAAGAACCCCAAAACATGAATATTCCTTGGTTAGCACTGCAGTTAGGATGATAGCTGGATTTTGCACGATATTGATTATAAATATACATTGATAAATACAAATACCTTTACAACATCTAATTATTTCAAATTTTATTTTACACTAAAATAAAATAAAATGTGAGAAAACGGAGACATCATAGTTGATTTGGTTACGAATCCTTATTCAAGTAGAACTTTCTCTGAAAAATTGTTAAAAAAGGGAGATATACACCCTACTGATCCCCGAGCTGACACGGGAAGGGAAAGGATATACTCGGCACTTTCAGAATTCAAATTATGAAAGGTATCTATGGCTTACAGGTAGCTGCCACTTAAAAAAAGGAGGGGGGGGGGGGTCGCGACAACACCGCTTTTGTCCATATGCAATGTATAACCATTTTTGACTTTACTATGTTTTCACTAAGCTTCTGTTATTAAATGTCACTACTCTTTGCTATTCTTTCATCATGCAGTACACATTAAAAGAGAAACTATATTTAAGCACTTGTTAACCTGTTAATTGTGTAACAAGCTGTGGGTAGTGGAAGAGGTTTTGCAGAGTTGTTTTGGACTAGAATGTCTTGAGTTTAGCAGGGGTGGGGACATCTAAGAGAGAAAGTTGCGTTATCACATTAAGTTGGAAAAACTTGACTATTACCATTTTTTCCGATTTTAGAATAGTGACCTGATTGGCTGAGATGATCTGTGAGATGTATTAGACAGTGACCTTGAAAAGACAGTGACCTTGTTTTGTTTTGCATTTAAATGTCCAGGAGGTGTTGGCTAGGTGTTCTGTAAAAGAAAAGAATGCAAGAAAAAAGCAGAGCAGGTGCTACTTTAATAGATTATTAGAATCATAAAAGAATGCAGCTGCTAAATGTAGATTATGGTTAATCTCATGTGAATAGCATTACACTTTTCAAAACTGCTGATATGAAATACACTCAAATTAAATCTCTACCAGATCCCCCTGTGTTGCTACAACTGTTTAAATGACATACCTGTAATTGTTCTTTTTATTGTTAACATCCTGACAACTTTTTACACTTTTAAGTTTAAAGCCTGTTTCAAAGCTCTTTTCAAAATGTCCGCTCTAGCTCACTGGGGTGATATGTCCTCTAAATCACTACAGGAAGAGCGATTAAAAAAAAAATAAAAATCATGGATCGTTATTGCTGTGTTCCCTGTTTGACAATGTGGGCAATAATCCTTACACTATCCATGTCCTAGAGACATTTTGAAAAGAGTTTAAAATTCTAAATGTAAAAAGTTGTCAAGATGTTAACAATGAAAAGAAAAATGACAGGCCTCATTTACAAAAGTAAATTTGGAGTTAGCACGCATGTAAAGTAGTGAGCATAACATGCGCAATAAATCTAAATTTACTGCCCCATTTACTAACAGAGAACACATTAAAATATGTGCACAGTATATGGCTAATTTACATACCATACCATACCATGCACACTACATGTATTGTGAGCGATAATTTACTGTGAACGATGTCATAGAGACTTACCCATAACCACCGTGATATCAAAAGCTCCAGCAGTCCAGGCGTATCTTTTGGACAGTAGCTTATTGTGAAAGGTGGAGGTGGTTTACATTGACACAATGAGCGATCAACAGACCCAGCACTCAGCAGGGGACAGGCAGAGGCAACGTAAAGTGAAACTGCACTGCTTACCTTTTAATTTTAACATGTATTTCTTGTGTGATGTTAAAAAAAAAAAAAAAAAAAGCCTTTTTCCTTTCTCCTTTAATGCATATGACCGGCAGGGCAATTTCTGGCAGTCCGCCCATTAGTTTCTAAAATTGCATTGATGTACTAGTGTATTCAACATATGCAGTCTGCATTGTATGAGTGACATTCCCATTAAGCCAATCACAGCTAACAGAGGTAGTGAAATAGCCAATTAAATGGCACACAGGATCAGTTTCCCCACGTATACGTGTAATAGCACAGCGCACAGAATTTGTATTAGGATAGGGAAGCGAAGGCTTGTTTAAACTATTTATTTTACTTTGTATAAAATTTAAAACCAGTAGCCAAAAAGTACTTAGAGGAGTAACGGAAGCAAATGGAGGCGGAACACAGAAGATTCCAAAATCAGCAGCAAGATTATTTTTTCACTGAAAATATGTCTGATTTGCAGTGCAACGGAGGTGTGCGGTGGATGCCAATGTTATTCTTAGCAAAAAGATTGCATATGTGCTGCAATACCTTTTTCAGATGGTGAATTTGTTAAAAGGTGCCCTTATAGACATTTTTTCTAACGTCAGTCTGTCTCGTAACTGGGTTGTTGAGCGTATTATCAAAATGGCCGGTAATGCTAATTTTAATGTTATTGAAGAGCTTTTAAGTTTAAGCATGAACAACACAACCACAGGAAAGGACTTTGTTTAAATATTAGCCTTAGGGCGGAATTCAGGGGCAAGTAGCTGGGCAGCAATTACTTAATAAATTAACCTCTATTTAAACCTCAATCTCACACTCCTTCTCTGTCTAGTGTTTCGCTTTCTTGCATACACTGCGACCTGTTCTCTACACAAAATTTAAAACTTTTAATTTTCAGCATGAACCAACTCCAACTCCAATTCAGATCAGGAAACCTCCCTGTCGGATTCTCCTCAACAATATATCATTACTTTCTCAGATGGAAACTCAGTACTGTCTACTTCTAATGCAGATTTCTCCCAGCAACCAGACCTGCTGCCCCGGCAGTATGGAGAGCAAAACGCCCCCGCCAGCAGGCTCAGCCTCCGGAGCAGCTATATTATAAGGATTGGCCACTCGCCTAACTCTTAAAAACCCTGCACGACAACAATATCAACATCCCCACAGCTGACGTTCCCACTTACAACCTGGTATCAGCCGCCCTCAATGGTCCATCACACTCGCCTGTAGTTAGAAATCAAGTCAAGCGACCACATATGGCTTCTACTTTCGATACTTTTGCAACATTAAAGGCTAGATTCTCAAAGCTATTTTCCAGCTCATTTTAATTTATTTTTCTGAAAGGGAACATTTTCGAGTACAGTTCTAATTTAAGACTGCTTGCAAGTACTAAAATAAATGGAAACAGGCTTCACACTGCTATTCGTACAGGATTTTCCCATCCTGTACACTTCTAGTTTCACTGCTACTGAACTAAAGATATTTTCATAATGTATATAACACATTTGCAATAACTTACACTCGGCAACCTCGGATCCCTAATTTCTATAAAAAAAAGGTCTCTTCACTCCCTTTCTACAGCATCACGTCAGGAAGCTCAGAAAAGCATATCCGCGCAATCCAGGAAGGGCATCAAAATGTGTGCATTATTAATTCAAAACTTCACCGTTCTATGAAGACAACATCTCAGTCCCCCATGACTCGACCCTTTTCACAGATGCTTCATATTTTAGGATTCAAGGGTTTCATGAATCACCAGATTCTGCAAGCTCATCGCAGCAGTAGCTCCAGTCCCATTGCAGGCGTTCCACCCACAAGGTTGTCTTGCACCACAGGCTGTAACTGCTATCAGTCTTCTGTGCTCAAAACTGGATTCTTCTTATCTGTTCAATCAAGACTGGATCCTTGCTTTCATCGCACATGCTCTCTCCATCTGGATCTAAGCACAATTAAATCATACATTAGTGGGATACAGTATCACTATTGTATTATTGCCAGTTTTATTGCTGTCTATCCCACCAGTCCATCTCACACTGCAAGGAATCATCAAGCATAGCCTGAGTACAATATAGCATCAGTAATTGCATCCGGTTCTCATTCAGCCTCTACCATGACCTGATCAGAAGTTCACCTAAAACAGGATGAAGATGAATTAATTGTAGAAACATGCCCCCCTGACAGGTAGGACATAGATGATTATGGTGTGACCCTCATTGTTGAGTGCAGTTCATCTCCATGCACTTGGAGAAGGTTGGTCTGAAAATAATCCAGCGAAGTCACTGATGTAGAAGGAAACAACTTGGAGGAGGAGAAAGGAAGTTATTTATACTGTGCCCGCCATAGTCTTCATTGAAACATGCACCATTATTTATTTATTTTGGAATTAAATGTACCAACGTCTCCAGCCACTAGAATGCACCCTGTCTACTGTTCTACACATTGTGAGGCTTTGGAAGGAGAATGGTTCCAGAAAATGAACATTGTGTTTAAAAAACTTTTTTTATCAATAGGGTTACTGGATGCTGAACCAGCATGTTCGGGTAATGAATAAAACACAATGGCAAACTATTATTACTGTACTGGAGTGAAAGGTAATTCTGCTTGTTTTCCTAAGCCCTGAACATAAAATTGTCAGGCAGTGACTGCTGTTAAGTGGGCCCCGCTAATGAAAAAAAAATGTGTGTGGAATGCAGTACTTGAGCAATAGAAGTGACAATAAGCAGAGTTCTCAGAAATGAAAGCAAATACCGATATGAATCACTGTTTTCTCTAGAAATAGATAACAAAACTGGAAATGAGAAGTAATTTTTAAGGATTTGTCCAAATGCCTGTGTATATGTGTCATCCCATACATAGAACACGCAATGTAGTTCCAAAGTAATTTTTTATATATACAGTACTGTGCAAAAGTTTTAGGCAGATGTGAAAAAATGCTGTAAAGTAAGAATGCTTTCAAAAATAGACATGTTAATAGATTATATTTATCAGTTAACTAAATGCAAAGTGAGTGAACAGAAGAAAAATCTAAATCAAATCCATATTTGGTGTGACCACCTTTTGCCTTCAAAACAGCATCAATTCTTCTAGGTACACTTGCACAAAGTCAGGGATTTTGTAGGCATATAGTCAGGTGTATGATTAAACAATCATACCAAACAGGTGCTAATGATCATCAATTCAATATGTAGGTTGAAACACAATCATTAACTGAAACATAAACAGCTGTGTAGGAGGAATAAAACTGGGTGAGGAACAGCTAACAAGGTGAGGTTGCTGAAGACAGTTTACTGTCAAAAGTCATACACCATGGCAAGACTGAGCACAGCAACAAGACACAAGGTAGTTATACTGCATCAGCAAGGTCTCTCCCAGGCAGAAATTTCAAGGCAGACAGGGGTTTCCAGATGTGCTGTCCAAGCTCTTTTGAAGAAGCACAAAGAAACGGGCAACGTTGAGGACCGTAAACGCAGTGGTCGGCCAAGGAAACATACTGCAGCAGATGAAAGACACATCATGCTTACTTCCCTTCGCAATCGGAAGATGTCCAGCAGTGCCATCAGCTCAGAATTGGCAGAAAACAGTGGGACCCTGGTACACCCATCTACTGTCCGGAGAAGTCTGGTCAGAAGTGGCCTTCATGGAAGACTTGCGGCCAAAAAGCCATACCTCCGACGTGGAAACAAGGCCAAGCGACTCAACTATGCACGAAAACACAGGAACTGGGGTGCAGAAAAATGGCAGCAGGTGCTCTGGACTGATGAGTCAAAATTTGAAATATTTGGCTGTAGCAGAAGGCAGTTTGTTCGTCGAAGGGCTGGAGAGCGGTACACGAATGAGTGTCTGCAGGCAACAGTGAAGCATGGTGAAGGTTCCTTGCAAGTTTGGGGGTGCATTTCTGCAAATGGAGTTGGGGATTTGGTCAGAATTAATGGTCTCCTCAATGCTGAGAAGTACAGGCAGATACTTATCCATCATGCAATACCATCAGGGAGGCATCTGATTGGCCCCAAATTTATTCTGCAGCATGACAATGACCCCAAACATACAGCGAAAGTCATTAAGAACTATCTTCAGTGTAAAAAAGAACAAGGAGTCCTGGAAGTGATGGTATGGCCCCCACAGAGCCCTGATCTCAACATCATCGAGTCTGTCTGGGATTACATGAAGAGAGAGAAGCAACTGAGGCTGCCTAAATCCACAGAAGAACTGTGGTTAGTTCTCCAAGATGTTTGGGCCAACCTACCTGCCGAGTTCCTTCAAAAACTGTGTGCAAGTGTACCTAGAAGAATTGATGCTGTTTTGAAGGCAAAGGGTGGTCACACCAAATATTGATTTGATGTAGATTTTTCTTCTGTTCACTCACTTTGCATTTTGTTAATTGATAAATATAATCTATTAACATGTCTATTTTTGAAAGCATTCTTACTTTACAGCATTTTTTCACACCTGCCTAAAACTTTTGCACAGTACTATAATTTAACATTAAGTAATACATAGGAGGCTGTGTGGTCCAATGGTTAAAGAAACGGGCTTGTAACCAGGAGGTCCCCGGTTCAAATCCCAGCTCAGCCACTGACTTATTGTGTGACCCTGAGCAAGTCACTTAACCTCCTTGTGCTCCGTCTTTTGGGTGAGACGTAGTTGTAAGTGACTCTGCAGCTAATGCATAGTTCACACACCCTAGTCTCTTTAAGTCGCCTTGGATAAAGGTGTCTGCTAAATAATAATAACTTGTCTCACTCCAGATATGTTAATATTCCAACTATTCTAATTAGCTTTTCCAATTCATATATCATTTTATGACAACATGAAAACAACCATGGTTGTTCTGGTTTTAGACCTCACCTCATCTGCCCAGTGGTGACTACACATGTTGTCTGAAGTGAACCCACCTACTGTACGAGTTAAGTAGTGTGTGCTGGAAAGCGTTGTCAGAACATGGGTCAGGTAAGGGCGCAGTGGCAGCCTTACCTGACAATTTCTTGTCTTTTTTGGAATTGTCAGCTCTTACTGTCAAGTAAAACATAGTTTTTTTGTGTTTAATATATAATGCCTTCAACGTTCTTGAAATTGACCACAGAGTCCCATGTAATGTATTGTACATTATATTACCGGTATATGGGGGCTCAACCTATTAATTAAATGCACATATTAAGTAGTTATCATTTCCCCTAACAGCAATGGATTAAGAACATTTCAGTTCTACATAATAGGGCAGTGGTGGCCAATACATGAAGAGATTTTTGATGGATCTCGGGACAAATTAGAACAATCAGTGACATATAAGCATACAACAGTTTTTGTTACAGCTGATAGGGAGAGCCTTCTGTGTTTCTGGGCTAGCCAGCTAGGGCCCTGCTTGATCAGGGAGGCCCAGGCAGCCTACCAGGCCATGATGGACTCTGAAGCCGCCCAGTATGACATGGTGAAGCAAGCCATTCTCCGCCACCTGAACATCACAGGGGAAACCCACCGGGTACAGTTCAGGGAATTTAAGCAGTCACCAGAGACACGTACCAGGGTAGTCGCCCAACGATTGTGTGACCACATGGTACACTGGCTCATCCCCGAGTATGCCACAGTGGTCAATCCGTTAGTTGACCTCACCAAAAAGAGCGCTCCAAATTTGATTAAGTGGTCAGGAGAATGTCAAGGGGCATTTGATACTATCAAGCAGAGACTTTGCCAGGCCCCCATTCTCATCACACCAGATTTCACCAAGAGATTCATTCTCCACACCGACGCTTCGGATGTTGGTCTGGATGCGGTTTTGTCCCAACGGTAGATGGAGTAGAACACCCCATCATGTACAGTAAAAAGATACTCCCCCAGGAGCGCAACTGCTCCGTAGTCGAAAAGGAGTGTTTGGCCATTACATTGGCTACTCACTCTTTACGATACTACCTGAAGGGACATTCATTCGATCTTGTCACAGACCACTCCCCACTCAAGTGGTTAAGCACAATGAAGGACAGCAACGCCCAGATAACTCGGTGGTATCTGGCATTGCAGCCCTTCAGGTATCATATGATTCACCGTGCAGGGAAAGACTACCAAAATGCAGATTATTTTTCCCGGGAGGGGGGAGTAATGGGAAAAGTAGATTCAGTCGAGTGTTCCTTCGGCTCTCCCTCTCGACCAGTGAGGACGCAGTGTAAAGGGAACAGACTGCCCTGGACTGGATGGCCTGACAATTCATTCCCAGAATTAGGTGTAAGTCGGCCATCTAGAAAGGGGGCACAGCTGCAGTACATTAAGTCATCGCTCCAGAGAGAAAGCGATGTGGCAACCGTGCTTTGGAGTACAAACGTTTGCACTCGCTAACCAAGGGGGCATGACTTAAGGTACAAAAGGGAAAGTGGCTAGGTGATCTGTTCCTTTGTTTATGGTTAAGAGAACGCCAAAAGACAAGCAAAATATTATCATGAGTGTCTAGTGTTTGATTCTTTTATCAAGTCTAATTGTACTGTTTGTTGTTATTAGACGGCTAACACGATCCAGAGTTGTCGCTACAGGCCAGCACTAAACCCGGACAACACTGCACCTTTAATCACGAATAAATTGTAAATCACCATGAGCACAATAACAATCACTCTGGACTTGTGAACGTGTGTCTTTGTGTGTGTTCTAACTGTGTTTATTATTTACAAACTGTGTCTTATTATTTCGGGACTGCAACCCGTTGTTTTGGAACAGTGCAGCACACACTGCTGTGTATTGCCTGGGATTATTCTTTGTAGTCACCAGACCAGGATTATAAAAATAAAACCTGTTTGGATTGTGAACTTTGTTGTCTGTTTTCTGTTTCACAATAACATCATCACTACACCTGCGCATTGCAAACCACTTTGCTGCACTCTCCAGTAAAGTTCTCAGGTCCCTAATCTGCAATGGTTAGTCTGAGCAATTCTTCCACATCTGCTACAGTAGACTCTGTCTCACCTTCTGGCTTGAGTTCTCGAACATGCAACACATTTCCTCGCTCTTCAAATGCTACCACATCTTTAGGAAGCACTTGTTGTGGCTTGTGTACTTCTGCTACTTGAGCCTAGGGATACAGCTTCACGGGCCTCTCACTTGTTAAGCAGTCTCACAGTAACTTTCCCTCTTGTGGCACTGGCAAAGACATTAGCAGCAAGTAGTCCATTTGGAAGACTCGTCCCAGTGTCGGCTCCACCAAAACCTGGTACTTCAACCCCACAGGAATTCTGCAACGCCCACCAACAACTCATTCATTTAAAGGGGGTATGACTACGACTTGCCTCCCAGCTATTTTGACATAGCCAATTCTTCCATTAGGGCCCAGGAAACACTCCTGCTGCCATCACCATCTTCAGGCTGGCATCCTCCATGGAGTGGCCATAATGACCCATCGTTTTTACACCTTCCCCCAGAAGAAGCAACTCTCGAAGCTCACCAAACACATTCATTCTTAAGATGACTGGTACTCATGTTAATTCTTCTGTAGTAGGCAGAGTAATGACAAGTCTGTTGATGCACTGCAGCTCCTTCAGAACTAGCTTTTTCTCCTGGCGATGGCAACTACTAGACTGCTGTAATCCCCCTGTGACTGGCACAACTCTTGAAAGGTGCAGCACCTCTCTCTCCCTGCAAAGACTAGCATTCTCTATCTGCACATGTCACAATGTCCCCAGCACGTATCAGGCTATACACATTATTAACCTCACCTAGAATTTAACTGTCAATTTCTTCTTTTAAAACACAGTTCAGGTTCTGGGTCCAATCAATCTTAACTAATTTTCCAGTTGGCACTTCACTTCATATACTTGCCTTTTCGAATTCCATATAATACATAAACAAATTACTTTCTTTTATATTGTGCCCTACACGTTAGTTCGTTTAACTACACTTTTCTTCCTGAAGCAGCTTTCACTGACACTTTACCCACTGTACTGCCGTGACTTGCGCTTTTTCTTCAGCTTTCCCAGTCCTGGTCAGAGAAACTCTGTCTTCTCTTAAAAGGTATATCTGCAGTCCTTTACTTCCAATCAGGCCCACACCATTGGCCTTGTGTTTACTTAGCTTTGGCTCACGTTTGCTCAATGACTTTTGACTCGCAACAACTTTTTCTTAAAAGCGAAATATACAAAAACAACAATACGCACGCCAGTTTAGCGTACAAAACACTTTAACCAAGTTTCTGAAATGGCAGCAGGTTTTCCTTTTTAAAAATAAACCAAACTTGTAATTTATTAAGTAGCACACGTTTTAATAGTGTTCACTCAATCCTCCATCTTGTCTCTTGCTCTCTGCTCCCTGCTAAACAGTTTCTTAGTTACATGACATTCTGATTGGCTAGAGGTTGCAGCTTTCAGTAAATTAATTGGCCAGTGTAACTATCAATCAGTCAGCGATTATGTAGCTGAAATAGACTTCCCCTTTTTGTCAAAGTTAGTTCTTAAAGCGAACACACTTTTTTAACAGATTGCACAGTATCCCTTAAACCCTTGTTACACGAGTCGATTTACTAGCAACTTTTATCGCCTGCGACCAAATCCCATGAGGATTGCCCCGTGTAACAGCCCTGACAACGTATTGGAGGCTGTGTGGTCCAGTGGTTAAAGAAACAGGCTTGTAACCAAGAGGTCATTGTGTGACCCTGAGCAAGTCACTTAACCTCCTTGTGCTCCGTCTTTGGGGTGAGACGCAGTTGTAAGTGACTCTGCAGCTGATGCACAGTTCACACAGCCTAGTCTCTGTAAGTCGCCTTGGATAAAGGCGTCTGCTAAATAAACAAATAATAATAATAATAATTGTCAACTGCGTGGCAACGCGATTGCTTGAGTGGACAGCAATCCTACTCCAAGCAACAGGTTCCAGGCAAAAATCCAATCAGAGCACTGGTGTGTGTCACGTGGTTCTGTCTGCTACAGTGAAAACAACAGTTGAAATGGAAACGAAAGCCGCAATTACCTGGATTCAGAAGAAAGAAATACTTCTCATAGAGTTTTATGAAGATTGGTCAACACATCGTTATTTTGGTAGTCGACTATTTTGATAAAAACCAATGCTGGGAGAGTTACTTTTAACAAGTTTTTAAAACTACTTAAAATCTTTGTCCAACTATCGTTAACTACGCCTGAACTGCACCTTTGTTCAGGTCTCCCCTTCTTAATATTTAAAATACCTTTGTATAAAAGACAGCAATAATAATAATAATAATAGGGGAATAAAAATGTAGCTACTTTAACTCTGCTAAACCGATGTCCATATTATGTTATTTTGTTACCTTTTTTTAAACCGTTACTCCGCAGCACTGTGATAATATAACCATTAAAGGCCGTTTTTTTTATTATGACTGATTATATATATATATATATATATATATATATATATATATATATATATATATATATATATATATATATATATTGTGAACGATTTCACCTCTCACGGGTTCGTTGCCCCTTTAATAACTGACCCAGCACAACAGAAATGGATTTTTACAGCGTGGTTGCGCTACTTTTAGTCAAACACAAAACAAAACAAAATACAAACAAACACCTAACTCCGATTTGGAGCGCTAACTATACAGGTAATTTCCCTGACTAACTTGCAGGACAGCTAAGCCGTTTACCTTGCATCACACTCTAACACAAACCACACAGGTTTAACACAGCACTTACTTCTTTTATGACTGCTGGGAAGCAGAACACCTCTTTCTGCCTCCCTCTACTCAGCAGCCTTGAGCAGACTGACTGCTCCTCTTAAATACCCTGCACCTGGCTCTTATTTACAATAATAGCCAGGTGCAGGGGATCAAAAACAATTAACAAAGACTAATTGACTAAAAAGCAAAACAGTCAAATACAAAAAGGTGCCATTTTTTCCTTCAGGGAGGTTTTAACCCCCTCCCTGCTGTCTCACACAACACACTGCCTCACAATATATATATATATATATATATATATATATATATATATATATATATATATATAGATATATAGA
Source organism: Acipenser ruthenus (assembly GCF_902713425.1). Lineage (NCBI taxonomy): Eukaryota > Metazoa > Chordata > Actinopteri > Acipenseriformes > Acipenseridae > Acipenser > Acipenser ruthenus. The sequence continues at coordinate 47,006,579 of NC_081191.1, read as the reverse complement.
TAGATAGATAGATATATGCTGTTTTTTGTAATGAAGGTGGATTTAATTATTCTGATTAAACTGTTTAGAGCACAAATTCCTCTGGGATCCGAGGGATGAACAATATTTTATATATTTTAGTTGTTCAATTATTTAAAGATGACAGTAATACTAAATAGTTGTACTGATGCTTGGTATTTGTAAGTATATGACCTGAAAACCAGAACCACGTGACATAGTTCTTAAATATGATTGGATATTGCTTGGATTAAAGGCAATTTGTATCGAATGCGAGTTAACTGTTAGTTGTATTGTGTAACAGGTCATATCCCTGTGGTGACGTCACAGGCAACACATTGCTACAATTTATGTTGCCAGCGCATTGACTCGTATAACAAGAGCCTTACACATAGCTGGGAATTCGTTGCCAGTGGCTTTATTATGGCTGCGGGCTACCGACAGCACCAGGCTTGAGCGTCCACCTACTGTTAAAGTAAAATCTTTTAAACCTAATTCATTGAGGAAGATTTGTTTTAGAAGAATGAAAACATGAAAAAGAATAAAAAAAAATGTTGGTTCCACGAATTTGTTAAAAAAGATACGGTTCTTAAGTTAACATCAGCTTGCTGCAAGACTTACAACGAAGTGACAGAAAGTCCAAGTACATATACTGGTAAAAAAAAATGCCTGCTTATTTATTTTTATTTTTTTTGCACGAACCAGCCACCAATAAGAGCAAACTTAACAAATCAATTACAGTTTACCAATTGTGACCAACGCTTACTACTTAGTAAGCTGATAAACAACATACAGTCCAACATACAGTCCTACTACAGCGGACTTCATCCAAAAATATGCAAGCTTAAAAGCCACCAGTCAGATGCACAGCGCCATCTACAAACATTGACATGCCTGGCGGTGCTAGCATAAAGATTTGTTTTAAGTTAATATATACCGTATAATGGGACTTTGACTGGTATTAAATTCAGCAGATTTATACGTTGGGGAATTTTTTTCACAACACGTTCACAAAAAAAGGCACAGTTTTGCATTTATACTTTTAATTCCAAAAACATTAAAATAAATGTTTACTTAATTACATATGTCTGCTAAAACAGTAGCTCATTTACATTAACTCATATAGCATTTACAATGTAACTGCAATAACTTAGAGAACAACAAAGAAGGTCTAATAATTTACAGTATTTATCGTTCTTATATGGCCCTTCATTTTAAGAACCAGTAAACTTTTATGATAAGCATTTGCTGTCTCTCAGTTTTAAAACTATGGTTCACAACATAACACAGTGGAATGATCACAGTACTACCATGCAGTAATCAGTTGTAGGGCAGTATTGCCACGTGTGAAATCTTTAACAATAAGGCCGAAACGAAAATGCTTTTATTTGCCCCAAAATCATTTCAAACTGGTTAATAGACTAGCAAGCACTGGCAAAATCAGCTCCGTTTTATATGGAAAACGTTTTAACGTTTTGTTTAGTTTCTGGACTTTGCGATACCTGCATGATGCCTGCATTAATAGTCTTATCGACAATAACAATCAACCATTTTGTTACAGACTTTCAACAAGTCTGACAAAAAAATTGGGCTGTTACTTAATTAAACCCTTCTAAAAAAAGAACAGAAAAATGCTTAATATAAAAAAGAACAGTCCTACTACAGTAGCAGGCAGTTTACACTGCCTCTGGGTTTCTGATCGCACCATCAATTCCACATTTTTTAAATCCATTGATGAAAATGTCTGGTCTACTTTTAATGTTTTCAAGCAAATTGGCTTCATCGCTGCCATTCTCATATCCACTTTGATATCTGACACATTATTTATCTTGTCCAGCGCTTCCCCCCAGGATACAGTCTGCGCCCCCCAGTTTGAGAACCGCTGCATTAGCATATACTGGATCCCGAATAACAACAACATATATAGAACCAAGAATCTATGAAAAAGACCTAGGAGTTTATGTTGACTCAGAAATGTCTTCATCTAGACAATGTGGGGAACCTATAAAAAAGGCCAACAAGATGCTCGGATATATTGTGAGAAGTGTTGAATTTAAATCAAGGGAAGTAATGTTAAAACTTTACAATGCATTAGTAAGACCTCACCTAGAATATTGTGTTTAGTTCTGGTCACCTCGTTACAAAAAGGATATTGCTGCTCTAGAAAGAGTGCAAAGAAGAGCAACCAGAATTATCCCAGGTTTAAAAGGCATGTCGTATGCAGACAGGCTAAAAGAATTGAATCTGTTCAGTCTTGAACAAAGAAGACTATGCAGTGATCTGATTCAAGCATTCAGAATCCTAAAAGGTATAGACAATGTCGACCCAGGGGACTTTTTTGACCTGAAAAAAGAAACAAAGACTAGGGGTCAAAAATGGAGATTAGAAAAAGGGGCATTCAGAACAGAAAATAGGAGGCACTTTTTTACACACAGAATTGTGAGGGTATGGAACCAACTCCCCAGTAATATTATTGAAGCTGACACCCTGGAATCCTTCAAGAAGCTGCTTGATGAGATTGTGGGATCAATAAGCTACTAACAACCAAACGAACAAGATGGGCTGAATGGCCTCCTGTCGTTTGTAAACTTTCTTATGTTCTTATGTTTGTATGTTCTAACCACATTCTCCTGGCAAGAGCCTTGCACTGTCCCTGGGGAATTCAGATTCAGGTATTTATCATTATTAGTAGTTGTTGTAGTAGGGTTGGAGAACAGAGCGTGTTCGGGTTCATCCCTTATGAGCAGGACAGTGTGTGCATGTCGTCAATTCAGCAGTTTTGAAATCAATATAAGATTATCCCAGTGATCATCAATCACAAAAACTTTATTAAAGTAATGTTAAGGTTTGGTTGCAAAAGTCCAAAAGGTTAGGAAATTGCAAGTTAAGGTAGCCACACAACCTTAACTCTGCACCCTTATGTGTGTGTTTCCCGTCACACTAGACATCACATATGACATCATCAATGACATTGGCAATGACATCACAAAGCACATGACAAATTCTCCCAGAAGACTGGCCATGCAGACATAACACTGGGAAATCATAGTCCTTGTGATTGGTATTGTGTTCAGTAACTGCATTAGCATTCCCACAATGTTTGCTGTCAAGCTAATTATTTCACCAGTGTTCTAAGTAAAACCAATAAACTTAGAATACAGTAGTGCTATAGAATTAATTAGGGACCTTCCATGTATTACTGGAACTAATGTTAAACAAGTCATATTTCTCCAAACGCTATCAGCAATATTCATACAAACAATCAAACAACCACATCCACATCTTATGGAAAATCAAACAACCACATCTGCCACATAATGAAGTGGTGAAAACACAACTTGAGACATAAAATAGCACAGAAGAAAGAAACACGCACCAAGTATGTAACGTTTTTTTGTTTTTTTTTAAAGACAGATTTAGTGAAGTCAAATCAAGTGTGAAAAATGTTAATCCCTGCCCCTGAGGCTGAAGAGGAGAGGACAGCAACAGTTGTCCCTGAGACTGAGAGGTGACCACGCAGCCATAATTTTAATATAACTTTGTGTCTGCTACACGTCTGTCCTAAAATATTTAAGTATGTTTGTGTGGTTATATGTTTAGCAGGGCTCTAAAGGCACTACACATCACAACAAAGTCATTATATAGTAGTACAGTAGTATTATTATTATAAGTATGTATGGGGAAATGTAACTGAGTAGGGTAGCCTGTTGTGGAAATATACTATACTAAACATTTTGACTAGATCATTTTTATATCATTAATCGAAGTGCTGGTATTTTAGCTCCATTCAGGCTATAGGAATGCTGAAGCTATTGTTCTGTAGGAAAACTTGTATATATAATATATGTATGTGTATAATAGATTTATAATAAATATCTATGCAGTCAAAAAATGTTTACCAAATAATAAATGATAGTACACACTGCTTTCTTTCTTTTTGTATGTTTGTGTAACGCTATCTCGGTTTTTGTTTACTTTCCCGTAGTGTTTTTTTATTAAATTTGTTTGGTGGTCAAATGAGGCAGGCTGCGCTTGTGGTGCTTCAACACAACCTAAAAACATTGTGGAAACTCAGCTGTATGATATAAAACTATACCCACACTTATTTTAATATTAATTAGGTTATTTGCATTTGGAAGGAGAATTTCCCTGGCTAAAAGAAAACGACATGGAAACACACAAAACCCAAATGCACTGCCAAAATAGAGTGAGAAAAAGGTGAGACTTATTTTCTTTTTCCATGGAAATGTCCTCATTGTTAAATGTAAACTGTTGTTCTTAATCAGAGATTTACTGCAACACAGTATCAAAAACATATTCTTAGTACACAAAGGGCCACATTTACTAAAGGCTCTTATGGGTTAAGGCTTATCCTAGGATAAGGTGCGTGCTATTGAAATCCTTATTCATGAACCTGAAAACATAAGACACACATTAACACACACACCCCTTAAAAATAATGTGCTGGGTTGATTGGCATCTGCTGAGTATGCATAGCAATGTTTTGAAATTATGTGGCACTAATAAGGGAAATGGTATGCACATGGTATTTACTAAACCACCTTAAATCTTGATCTTAGTAACACGGATGGAAAGCAGGTATTATGAGCTGAGACCCGTTTTATAAAAAGCTTGCTTCCAGCACGAGTTTTTTTTTTTTTTTTTTCTCATGATGGAGGCACTCCTTGCTAAGAGAGAAAGGTGGCGTTTCAAAGAAAGGAAAAAGAAAGGGGTCTGGTTAATTCCTATGCCACACAATTACTTCTTATCACTAGCCTCCATATAAAAATAATTATCATTATAGCAGTTTTGTAAATACATTTTCATGGTTCCAGTCCAAAACAATAATAGTTATCACTTTCCCAAGCTCCGTTTCTTGGTGCTGAAAGAACAGTTCCACATATCAAGAAAATCGAATAGACTGAGCGGCTGATACGAAATTGGAAACAATTGGAGTAATGTAAGATAATTAGGCTTTACTGTCTCAATTATGCAATCATTGTAATAATAATAATAATAATAACAATAATAATAATAATAAAGCAGACAGAATCAGATACTCTCCGGACGGGCCCAGGCGGAGGCAGTTAATTCAACTTAAATAACATACAGAGACGGTGCCGTTCTGGTTCAGAGATGGCACTGAACCGTCATAACTGCCTGTGTGAAAGGCTATAACACCACTGAAGCGCTACAGTGGGTGTGGTTTCAAAGTCAACATGCCACATCACTATATTGTAGGTAGGTAAGGTGCATGCATGCAGTGTTTAATTTGTGCCGGGGCTTGACGTGGCACAGCTCCGGAACCTCTGGGTGTGCAGAATCATAGCGCCGGTACCTCTAGATAAAAATCTCATTAAATGCTTTCTTTTTAAAATCTCAACACAATTGTATTAAGTCTGCAAGTTCTTGCGTGCGCGCTAAAGACAGTCCGCTGCCACGTTTGTAGCCTAGTTTAAATTATTATTATTATTATTATTATTATTATTATTATTATTATTATTATTATTATTATTATTATTTATTTCTTAGCAGACGCCCTTATCCAGGGCGACTTACAATCGTAAGCAAATACATTTCAAGTATCACAGTACAAGTAATAATACAATTAAGAGCAAGATAAATACAATGACTTTGGTTCAAGCAAGTACAAGTGTGACAAAATACAATTCAATAATACAGCAGATAACGGTGTCAGTGATAGTTACATCAGGATATGATTAAATACAAAATACTACAGATTAAACACTTTGCAGATTACAGTACTCTGAAGTACAGGATTAAATGCAGTAAAATAGGGGGCAGATAAGAGCAAGTAAAACGCATTTAAGGAAGGGTGATAAGTGTCCCAGGGGAAAAACAGAGGAGTTCTACAGGTGCTGTCTGAAGAGGTGAGTCTTAAGGGGGCGTCGGAATGTGGTCAGGGACTGGGCAGTCCTGACATCTGTAGGAAGGTCATTCCACCACTGCGGAGCAAGGGTGGAGAAGGAACTGGCTCTGGAGGCAAGGGAGCATAGAGGAGGTAGAGCCAGTCTTCTAGTGCAGGCGGAGCGGAGAGGTCGAGTGGGGGTGTAGGGATGAGGGTCTGGAGGTAGCTGGGTGCAGTCTGGTTAAGACATCTGTAGGCTAGTACAAGAGTCTTGAACTGGATGCGAACAGTGATTGGGAGCCAATGGAGTGAGCGGAGTAGTGGAGTTGCATGGGAGAAGCGAGGCAGAGAGAACACCAGGCGGGCAGCGGAGTTCTGGATGAGCTGGAGCGGACTTACTTAAAGGCTTGAGTGCCTTTAAGTAAGATGACACTGGCTGCAACTCTATTGTCGTTTTTTATACAGAAATAAGCTTCTTAGGGTCGGTATTATTGTCATTACCTGCGCCCCGGCACCTCTTTCTTTACAAATTAAGCACTGCTTGCATGTGTTGGGTCTTTGAGAACAATCTGTTGATTGACAGGTTTGAAAGTTGTACTCGCGCAATCTGTTTGGCTGTGTGAAAGGGTTATAACGGTATTACACCGGCATAGATTGTGCAATTTCATGCTGTGTGAAAGGGTATTTTACACACTTGTTAAAACGTTTCAGAGACAGCACAGTAGCTGCATTTCTGTGTGAAAATTGCAGCTATTGCAGATCACAATGGCTAAAAACCGACGAAGACGTAGGATTCTAAAGCTCTGTGCCAGACACCTTCCACGTATGCTCCCAACGCTGTCTGGATTGGGAGCAGTGGACATTTTCATGTGAAATGCGGCTTTCCAGTGTTTTACGTCATGCTCATGAGTAAATTAGATTGACCCTACCCCTCACTGTGGCCGTTATTTTCAGCCAGAAAACTGATCCTCTCGAACTGTTCTCCCAAACGTGCACGCGCATCGCCACTTCACGTGTAAATAACCACACATGGAAACTCCCCCATTTACTCAAGTAAAATAACACGTGCAAAATGCTTTCTCGGGTTTCCATTCGCTCAGTTTATTTTACTTGAGAAAACCCGGCTTTTCACCCGGCGTCATACAAATGAAGGGGAAAGGTGGGGGTTGAAGACGAAGACGTAGGATTCTAAAGCTCTGAGCCAGACACCTTCCACGTATGCTCCCAAGGCTGTCTGGATTGCAAACAGTGAATGTTTTCCAAACCTAAAAACGCTCTGACTTGTTTCTTGTTTTGCGGGGTTGGCTAGTTTTTAATGGCATCTATTTTGCTGATTTGTGGTCTAATTACTCCCCCTACTACCCCCTACTACCCCTAATCCTATAAAACATTTTTCAAGGTTAGCTGTAAGTCCTGCCTCCTTCAGACTACCGACTACAGCTTCTCCCCAAATGACCTTCTCAGGACTCTGAATAAACAACAATGTCGTCAATGTATGCAGATGCGTAATCTATATGTGGCCTTAAGATTTTATCCATTAACCGCCAAAATGATGTGGGTGCTCCGTGTAGCCCAAAAGGCATCACCGTGTATTGAATAGACCCCATGGAGTGGCAAACATTGTTTTTTCTCGTGAGTCTGGTGTTAAAGGAATCTTCCAATATCCCTTGGTAATGTCTAAGGTTGTTAAATACTTGGCTTTTCCTAGTTTTTCAATCGTCGACTCTTGGCATCGGGTAAGCATCAAATGTGGACACGTTGTTTAATTGATGGAAGTTATTACAAAAGCGCCAGGTGCCATTAGGTTTGGCCACCATAACAATCAGACTACTCCATGGGCTATGGGACTCTTCAATTACATCTAGTTTTTTCATAAAGTTAATCTCTTTTCGAATATCCTCCTTTTTGGCTTTGGCTTCCTGATCTTTCTGTGTTGGCGAAAAAGTGGTCAGTACAGATTGCAGATAATCTGACACCAACACAGAAATGTCAGGCTCGGGCGCTGGTGGCGGAGTTTCCTGATATGTTTTCTCCTGTCCTGGGGCAGACTCGAGTAGCCCACCGTCAAATTGAAGTTGAGCCAGGGGCGCCAGTTGGCCAGAGGCCGTACCGCATACCTGAGCGCAAAAGGCAGGTAATAAAGGCGGAGATTGACGAGATGCTCAGACTGGGTGTAATAGAGGAATTCCAAAGTGACTGGAACAGTCCGATTGTTTTAGTGGACAGGTCAACTCTATTTTGCATAGACTTCAGACGAGTTAATGAAAAATCAAAGTTTGACGCTTATCCTATGCCCCGGGTAGATGAGTTTTTGGAGCGTCTAGACACAGCTCATTTTATGACGACACTGGATTTAACGAAAGGGTACTAGCAGATACCCCTGACCCCGGAATCCAGAGAGAGGACATTGTTTTCTACTCCCTTTGAGTTGTACCAATTTAGGACCATGCCCTTTGGGTTGCACGGAGCACTAGCCACTTTCCAGCGGACGATAGATCACATTTTGTGGCCCCATCAGCAGTACACTGCTGCTTACATAGATGACTTGGTTATCCACAGTGAGGATTGGCCGAGTCATCTGTGCAAGGTAGTGGCGGTACTGCAATCCTTGCCAGAGGCTGGGGTCACTGCTAACCCAAAGAAATGTGCCATTGGGAAGAGTGAGTCGGAGTATTTGGGGTATCGAGTAGGGAGTGGTCAGATCAGATCGCTGATTGCTAAAGTCCCTACGACCAAAACCCAGGTGCACTCTTTCTTGGGACTAGCGGGTCCATCCCGAGCTTCGCCACGCTCGCTGCTCCCTTGACAGACCTCACCTGGAAGGCTGCCCCAAATACGGTTCAGTGGACGGAGCCATGCCAGAGAGCCTTTCTTGCTCTGAAGTGAAGGCTGTGTAGAAAGCCACTGCTATGCAGTCCTGATTTCAGTAGGAGGTTCACCCTGCAGATGGATGCGTCAGAGACAGGTCTCGGGGCACTGTTGTCTCAGGAGGTGCGGGGAAGCGAGCACACGATTCTGTATATCGGTAGGAAGCTCCTTCCCCACGAGAAAAACTATAGTACCATCGAGAAGGAGTGTCTCACAGTAAAATGGGCAATCGAGTCACTCCGGTACTACCTCCTGGAGCGACACTTCACCATGGTTACAGATCATGCCCCCTTAGCATGGCTTCACCGGATGAAGGATAACAATGGCAGAATCACGCAGTGGTACGTGGCCCTGCAGCCCTATGCTTTCAGGGTAGTCCACCGAGCAGGAAAACTGCATCAAAACGCATATTTTTTCTCTCGGGAAGGAATGGTGGTGTAGGATTTTCGAATGGACCGGTGGGGCCATTCTGAGGGGAAGGATATGTAACAGTGGAGATCTGTGCTGACTGTCTAGCACATGCGTGGTTCTGCAGGAAGAGGGCAGCAGCCTAGTAAGATCCGCTTGTCAGTCATGGCGATGACATGAAGGTGGGGAAGAGGGTGGGAGAAAATAAAACGTAAGCGAAAATAACAAATGCTACTCGTGCGTGAGGACTCGCATAATACTTGTTTAGTGTTCGTCCACTGTCTGTTTTGTTTGTCTATTTATTTTGGCCTCAAGTGCTGTGTTCTGTTTTGTTCAAACCTTTTATTTTCTGTGTGTGTAATAAAACACGCATAGACTATAATGGGAAGTGAAAAATATAACAATAATGCAGTTTCTTTATTTCTTACACATGTTTCAGTGTGAACGATCCTAACGCAGTGGCTAAGCCACTGCCTGGCAGAAATCCAGGGAGGCACGTGACCAGGCGTGCCCCCCCTACACGTCACCACTGCTGAGCGCCGCAGTGTCTCAGTTTCACTCACCAGTACTGCCTGTCTGTGTGTTTCTTTCTGGCCTGACATCACCCCTACAGCCAGCCTGTTTACAGATTGCAAAATAAGAACTGTCTTCAAAAGGCAGAGACTTGTCAATACGAACAAACAGCAATCAGTTTTTCAGAGATCTTCAGAGCATGGACCACACAACTTGACTTTTACCTTGGTTTTTTATAGGATTTTCCCTCCATTGAATACATCAGAAGTCCCAAGTAAATCTAGTCATCGCTCAGCCTGACATTTCTTTTTTTTTCAATTCAAATTTTTATTGGATTTTATTAATACAAAGGACATCAAAATAATAATAATAATAAATAAATAAATAGATAAATAAAAAATAAAAAACACACACACAATAAGATAATAGATAAATAATAATAATTATAATACTAATAAAGAAACAAGGAAAGAAAAACATAAACCACTGCAGTTCACTAACAGACCAAAGGAGCATAAACATTTTCCATGTGATAGCCTATACTGTAAGAAGGAAAATATAAATAAAAGAGAAGCACAATACACAGAAGTCAAGGTCATATCTAACTATCAGGGGCTGAAGTATGCCCCCACCCTCCCACTCTCAATATAATCCCAATTTTGTCACAGTGCCAAAAGATATGCATATAGGTGCCTAGTGCAGAATTGCATCTACGGCATACTGGGGAGTATTCGGCTGGCATTCAGACGGACTGGAGTGAGATAAGTTTTAAAAATGAATTTATAGTTAAGTTCTCTGACATTGTTGGATATTGATGGAGAGTGAATTTTCTCACAAATTCTGGACCAAAGGGTATCCTCAATAGGGTAGTTGAGATCAGCCTCCCAAAGTGGCTTAAGGGGCAAAAAAGAGGATGTAACCCTATGTGATAAAATCAGAAATTATAATTTAGAAATTATTTTGGGCATAAAAGTAGTAGTAAGTAAAAGTTTTTCAATGTCATCAATTTGGAAACGAAATGTATTGCTTTGAGTCAGTGACTGTATAAAATGTCGAATTTTAAGATACTTAAAGAAATCTTTATTGGGTATTCTGAATTCACTACTTATTTCAGCAAATGTTTTGAGAATATTTTTCTCAAACAAGGGAGACAGATTATGAATACCCCTATCAAACCAATTCTGTAAACAGATATTGCAAAGAGTGGGTGGAAAATCTGGGTTGTGAGTGAGGGGGGAGAGGACAGAAACACATTTTGGTAATTTTATAAATTTTCTACAATCATTCCAAGCAAGTAATATGTTATGCATCACAAATGATTTTGTTACAAGACCCAAAGATTTATAGTTATTAATAAAAGGAAGAGATCTCAGAGAGATAGGGTGACTTGTCAAGGACTCCATTTGTATCCAAAGAGAATCTTGGCGATCTAAAAGCCACCCCATCATCTGCCTAACCTGAGCTGACCAATAATATAGTTCGAGACTGGGCAGGGCAAGGCCACCCTCCTCTGAGGGCTTAGTCAAAGTTGCAGACTTAATTCTTGGTTTTTTATTGTTCCAAATAAATTTAGATATGCACTTATTGATCTCTTTAAAAAATGAGTGCAATAAATAACAAGGTAGGGATTGGAAAAAAATAACTAAATCTAGGTAGCATATTCAACCTGATCACATTAATTCGACCCAAAATAGAAATTGGAAGATGGGTCCAGGTTGTTAGATCTTCTTTAATTTGTTTAACTAAAGGGGAGTAGTTACTTTTAAACATATTGTTAAGTATTGGGGTAATAAAGATGCCAAGGTACCTAAAACCTGCTTGAGCCCACTGGAATGGAGAAATTATTTTTAGATTTTCAGAAGGGGGAGAGTTCAAGTGACAGGCATTGGATTTGGAGAAATTTATTTTATAACCAGAAAAAATGCTATACTGATCAATTGCACTAAGAACACCAGGGATCGATTTTTCGGGGTTTGTTAAATATAAGAGAATATCATCAGTGTAAAGAGATATTTTGTGTTCACTGTCACCTGCTAAAATACCATCAATTGTAGCCGAAGATCTAATGGATTCCGCAAGGGGTTCTATTGCCAAGGCAAAGAGAAGTGGGGACAGGGGGCACCCCTGCCGTGTGCCTCTACTAAGGGAAAAACTCTGTGATAAAATACCATTTGTAAGTACTTGAGCCTGCGGCGAAGAGTACATTGATTTAACCCATTTTATAAAATTAGGACCTAGATTAACTTTTTCAAGTACTAAGAAAAGGAAATCCCACTCAACCCTATCAAAGGCCTTTCAGCATCTAGCGACACAATCATTGCAGATTTATTATGTTTATTTATATTATCAATTATATTCAATAGTCTACGGATATTATCAGAGGCATACCTTCCTTTAATAAAACCGGTCTGATCTGGCTTAATCACCTTTGGGAGAAGTGACTCCAATCTACGGGCTAATAATTTTGCAACAATTTTATAGTCTACATTAAGCAATGATATGGGTCTAAAAGATGAGCTCTCTAGTGGGTCTGTCTTTTTTAGGAGACTAATGGCAGCAGACTTCATAGAGATAGGCAAAGAGCCATTTTCAACAAAATCGTTTAGCATAGGCATAAACACTGGCATGAGTTGTGGCCAAAAATATTTGTAATACTCAACTGGATAGCCATCCAGTCCAGGACATTTGTTAGAAGGCATAGCTTTAATGGCTTCTAGAACTTCCTCAGGTGTGAATGGAGCATTTAGATTTTCACGATCATCCTCTGAAATTTTTTGGAGATCCATACCATCTAGGTAGGTTTGCATGTCTTTTGTTGTGTGACTTTGTTGAGATTGATAGAGTTTGTTATAGAAATCATGAAAAGTGTTATTAATAACCGTTGGATTATATGTAATATCATTATCTGAGGTTCTAATTGATTTTATAAGGCGTTCGGTTTGTTCTTTCTTAAGCTGGTGAGAGAGTAATTTGCTAGGTTTATTACCAAATTCATAGAATTTCTGTTTAGTCAGAAATAGTAGTTTTTTTGTATGGTTAGTGTGATCCAAGTTAAGTTTAGCTCTGGCTGCTGCCAAAAGATTCCAGTTTGTGTCATTTGGGTTTTGCTTATGCAGCTGTTCCAGATGACTCACATGTGTTTCTAGTTCTTTTCTATGTTGTATTTGTGCTTTTTTTTAGATAAGGCATAGGATATTAGATGACCATGAATGGTTGCTTTAGCAGCATCCCACAGAGTAGCTGGGGAAACGGGAGTCTGCATTGTCCTGTATGTATTGAACAATCACCTCACGAATTCTATCACAGAATTTCTGATCCAACAGAAGTGATGAATTGAACCTCCAGTTTTTTGTCTTGGGGGTAAAACTATCTAAAGTTATTTCTATATAAACAGATGCGTGATCAGAGATAACTGATACTGAGTGAGCGTGTTTATGAGGAATAAAAAAGTAATCCAGACGGGAAAAGGATTTATGTGGGTTAGAGTAAAATGTGTAGTCCCTTACTCTAGGGTTTAGTTCTCTCCAGATATCTGTAAGACCGACCTCTTTACATAGAGAATTCAAGGTCCTAGAGGCTCTAGAATTAGAAAGAGGAGCTTCAGATTTATCAAGGTTAGGGTTCAGTACACAATTAAAGTCGCCTGCCATCAATCCCATACCCCTACAGTGCTGACTGAATAGAGTGACCATATCAGACATAAATTTAGGGTAGTCCTCATTTGGAGCATAAATATTGAGAACTGTAATATGTTGGCCCAGGAGAGATCCAGTAATTAGAATAAACCTGCCCTCTGAATCTACAACTTGATGTTCTAAAATAAAGGGAACATGTTTATTTATTAGGATAGTAGCACCCGTACTGTCGGATTTAAAGGAAGAGAAGAATACCTGCCCCACCCAGTCTCGTTTCAGTTTAATATGTTCATTGTCATTCAGATGTGATTCTTGTAATAGTGCTATAGACACCTTCTGTTTCTTAAGGAAAGTAAGAATTTTTTTTACGTTTTATCGGGTGTCCCAGGCCCTTAACATTCCATGTGACAACCCTCAGATTACTCATGGCACTGTGGTACAATATATATAGAAAAGCTCCATTGCATTAAATAAAACTTAAAATATAATAGTTTCAGTTGTGCAGCATGCACAGTTAAGTGAATAACATATCCAGCAGTGGTAGAAAAAGAAAAAATGCAAACAAAAAGCAAACCTACATACCGTCCCCAATCTCCAGCCAAGTCCCCAAACGACCTGTACAACTAATATTTTCTATATCAGTGAACCCTAGCATGGTAAGCGCAATCAAGATTACACTTAACAGCATCATTTTTCAGGTCAAGTTAACAACCATGCTCCGTTTAAACATACCCAACCAGCGTTGTAGTGAAGAGCACAGATAGTATAAGAAGTCGCCTCATTAAATGAAAAAATAAATAAATAAATTATATGCACACACACATATATATATACATACAGTACATACTGTAGAAAGGGCGGCGTCGCCTTTAAGAAATGGCGACGCCAGTTGAGAAACTATACAACCCAGGAACCCTAGCATTAATAGGGAAGGTGGGGTTTCTGGGTATAAAGGGAAGTGGAGCGAGACAACGGGGGTGATCGTGGGGAGCACCGCCGGTGTGTACTGCTGACAGGGCGCAGAGAACTGAAAGTGCAATACGTGTTTACTGGAAGGTAAAGTGAACGTTTGATTTCGTTTGAGCAACAGCTGTATTTTTGTTTTACCGTGAGCGTTTATCCTCTTGGTGAGGTAGTCTTTTGTTTTGTTAAGGTTGCATTTATTTCTAAGAAGTATTGGACAAGAGACGCTGTTAAACGGTAACAACTTTAAAATAATCCCGCAGTTTCCGTGACGATTGGGAACTGTCACAACTACCGCGGGTGTATGTGGATGTATGTTTATTTCGGGACTCGGAGGGAAGCGCGCATGAAGGCGCAGCACAATTAGCGAACTGTAACAGTAAGAACGGAGGCAACAGTCTGGAGTTTTGGACGTGGCTTTTATTGTACAGACAGGAACAACAGTTTCCACAGGTGGTGTAAACAAACAAGGATATTGTGTTGGAACTCTGAGACACCCCGTGTTTTTGTGAAGCACTGGGACATTGGTTGCAGGGGTTCACCCCCACAACCAGGATACAATTCCATTTCATTCTTGTGGATCCTTCCCAGTCTTGCAGCGATACTCCAGCAGTGGGTGTCCACGTTGTTCTTACAAATCACCTGTGTTCAGGGATACTCCAACAGGGGGAGGGGAATCTCTCTGTTCTTGTCTGTGTTACAGCCAGTTCCAGCAGAGGGAGTCTGCGTGATCCTGACCTGTGTTGCGGAGAGACTCCAGCAGAGGGGGTCTTTCTGACACTCACCGGTGTTACAGAGACATTCCGGCAGAGGGTGTCCTTGTGTTCTTACCTGTGTTACAACAAGATTCCAGCAGAGGGAGTCTGTGTTATCCTGACCTGTGTTGCAGAGGGATTCCAGCAGAGGGAGTCTTTGGTACGCTCATCTGTGTAACAGATATTCCAGCAGAGGGCGTGCTTTTCTTCTTACCTGTGTTGCAGCTAGATCCCAGCAGAGGGAGGCTGCGTGACTCTTACCTGTGTGGCCGAGAGATTCCAGCAGAGGGCGCCGGTTCCCTACTTACCTGAGTGGTGGGAGTACTCCAGAGGAAAAGGACGTGCAAAGGCCGCGGCCTGCTGGACTCGGCATTTCTGAAACAGTTAGTGAGGGGCGAAGAAGTGAGCCAGTTAGTGACCCGTACAGGGCTATACGCAACATAAAGGAAGTGATAACTTCTGTGTAAATATTGTAAATAAAAAGTACTTACCTGAACGTTCCTTGTGTCTGTGCCAGTCGGTGGAAGCAAAAGTAGAGTCTTACACGGGAGTACTCTACGGGTTTGTTACAATACATATACACATACATACATACACACATATACATCATACACATACATGCACGCACAGATACATGCATACAAACACATACACATGCATACATACACACACAGATACATACATACATACACACATACATACATAGCAGGCTATGTGAGCCTGCATCTGTACGCACGCAAGTAGAAAAAAAAGTAAAAAGTTAATCCTCCCCTTGTGTGGAATCCAAAGTTTAGCTGGATAGGCAAAGCCCCTAAATATTCCAAGATCAGTGAACTTTTTTCTCTCCACAGCCAAATCTCTCCTCTTGCGTAGCACCTCCATGAACAGATCTTGAAAAAACATCAGCCTTGACCCCTTGTGTAAAACCTCTCGTTTAATTCTGAAAGCACTCAGAATGGCCTCCTTGTCGAGATATTTTAGAAAGCGCACTACGATGCTCCTCGGCCTCTGGTTAGCTCTGGGTTTTTGCTCTACGGATCTGTGTGCTCTTTCTATTTCAAACAGCCGATCCGAGGGCAGATCAAGCCAGGCAAGCAGCATTTTTTGCAGATAATTAAACAAGGGGCACGAACCTTCCTGCCCTTCAGAAGTAGTTATACCGCGTTGGCGGCCGGAGTAGCTACGGATGCTGCTTCAATGGCGGCCGAGGCAGCAGTCTGAGACGAGCCCCCCGGGCCCTGAGAGGGATCTTTATTATTATTATTATTTATTAGCAGACGCCCTTATCCAGGGCGACTTACAATTGTTACAACATATCACATTATACATTATTTTACACATACAATTACCCATTTATACAGTTGGGTTTTTACTGGAGCAATCTAGGTAAAGTACCTTGCTCAAGGGTACAACAGCAGTGTCCCCCCACTGGGGATTGAACCCACGACCCTCCGGTCAAGAGTCCAGAGCCCTAACCACTACTCCACACTGTCTTCTTAGCATTGGCAGACTTATGAGAATGAGTGAAAAGCAGACAGTCTTTAATCCCCTGGTTGTTAGCCATGTTTTAAAGTAATTCAAAAATGCAAGCGAGTGAATAAAGTGGAGCTCTATTTGATTATATTTAGCGGAGTCAAAAATATATGTCCCTCCTAGCTGCATATTATGTTACCTTTTCAGTGTGTCATCAATGGGCCAGTTTATTATTATTATTATTATCATTTGTTTATTTAGCAGACGCCTTTATCCAAGGCGACTTACAGAGACTAGGGTGTGTGAACTATGCATCAGCTGCAGAGTCACTTACAATTACGTCTCACCTGAAAGACGGAGCACAAGTGACTTGCTCAGGGTCACACAATGTCAGTGGCTGAGGTGGGATTTAAACCGGGGAACTCCTGGTTACAAGCCCTTTTCTTTAACCACTGGACCACACAGCCTCCTTCCAGTTTAACTTCATATACAAATGTGTGTTAACAAAGTATGGGACAAAGACTGCCTTTGAATAAACATACAGTGGTCATTTCAGTTATTTTCATTTAAATTTTAAACTATAATGAACATGTTAAATATAATAGCCTTATATTAACTTGTACCATGGTTGGACCAAGCCTGACCTCTCTCTCTGTTTCTAAAAGTTGCCTACACAAGCAGGTTTTCACACACCTTGTTTACTTGCCAAGGCTAGTGTTTTAATTAATATGAAACTCCACTGTAAGCACTTTTCCAAATTTACTGCATGAAGTCATTTTTTGGCCGATCCATGAGAGACCTGGACCGGTATCTTTTCAGATAATACAAAAAAAAAGGCTTACATCCTAATTTTTATAACTCAGCTTTCATTATTATCTTATACTATAATGAGATACATACTCCTGTCTTTCTTAAAGCACCTTCCGTTGGTTATCACTAAAGCTTGGCAAATCCTACTTTCAAGAGCCAACACCGAATCCTGCTTTGAGGTGCCAAAGACTAAGTTTTATTTTTTGAAGGTCTAATGCCCTTCCAGAATTATACTGTGTGTCTGAGACAAAACCTTTATATAAGCTAAACATGTAAAGTATATTCTTTAGTTTAATTGATATTGTAATGTCTAGACTTTTTGTTTAGTTGGAGAAACTGAACTAATTCTTAAATTGATTAAATTAACATTATCGCAAATGTGTCTTAACAATATGTTTGCAATATTGTCAACACCATGCTTCTGTTATAATAAACTTTTACTATGTGCTTTCAACAGTTTAACTTTAAATGGCATTGTGGCAGGATGGCTTGCAGTGGTGAGGTGTGGTGACGTCACGGACCAGGAAGTAACAGAACCACAACAATGGATGGGTGGGTGAAACTGAACGCAATGGCGTTCAGCTGATTTTAATAAATAAATAAAACAAAACAAAAGATTTAAACAAAACAACAAAACAGAAACCAAAGGGCACGAGGGCCAAACCAGACAGACAAACAAGTAAGTGTCGTGCTGGCTACTCCAGCACGTTTTAGCAATTGTTATTGTCTCCTCTCTATCTCCCCGTACCTCCTCTCTGTACACCCAACCCTGCAGCACGGACAGCTGCAGGTTCTTATACTCTGGCCGAGGGGTTAACTAGCTGTTAATTATCTTATTACCCCTCGGCCACAGTCTGCACGCGTTTGGTAAGGATGCGTGACTGTCAGCTAGTTAAATAATCAGTAGCTGATCAGTCACGCATCCTCACAGGGTTTTTACATTATAAATAATAACAAAAGACGCGGCACTTTTAACTGCGCCGCAAACAAAAATACAAATAATGATAAATAGGGGCGGGACACTCCGCCACAGGCATTATAATATGTATTTCACATTGTTACTTCAGTATAACAGTTGCTCCTAGAAATTGCAATATTATTTTACTCCATTGATAAATCTTTCAAGATTTTAATGGAAGGTCCAGTTATTTATATCTAAATACAGACTACCATTAATATACCAGAATGCCATAGTGCTACAGTGACTGAACTAAGTCTGACCTTCTTCACTGTTTGTACAAAATCCAGTCAAAGCAGGTTTTAAAGACAACCTTTGCTTTTTGCCAGTTTTAGGGTTGATTAATATGAGATATGAAGAAATGAAAGTAAAATAACGAAAGAAGCTACTTTTACTCATAAAACTGGAATGTGCTAACAAGGCCTTTTGATAAGAGCCTGCCGAGTTTGACTCCTTCCAGCAGGTGCTTTCATAGACTGCACACAACAGCTACCCATTGTTTTCTGCTGAGTATGCAGATCTTTTTTAAAGGAACATATACAGTATTATTATAATTATTGAGAATGAGTATATCATATTATTTCAATCAATACAGGTTAGTTTAAATCATCCAATAACTCAGCACGTTCCCAACAGGATTCGAACTCTGCGCCAGGCTCAACTCGGACTGGATCTGTGAACACCATGACAGGCCTGTGCACATCTGCTAAAAATATTTTCTAAAACACATTACAGTCACATTACAGTTACAATATTTGTTGCAGTTTCACAAATGTTCAATTTGTTTCCCAAAGATCGGCCTGCTTCCAGCAGCTGTGACAGTCTTGGATCAGTTTCTGCTCACAGGTGTGGGTGACAGTCTTTAAAAGCCTGATACCTGCAAAAATTTAAATCTTGTTAGCTGGGTTCCCATCTCTACATTCCCATTCCCATCATTAGTGGGAAGACTTCAAATAAATTAAACTGTTTCTATCAAAGAGTCAGACATCTTGGCCGCATACACCTTTCACTCAAAAAAGGTGCTTGCACTTGTACAAGGGAAGGCAGGAAGTTTTAGGGTCACTCCGTGACAGTCTTCTTCGGTCATCTTAGTCAGTACATGGGTGGACCTGATGGTTGGTATGTTTGAAGCTGGGGTGGGGTTGGTCGCCAACTGTTCCATGCATTGCCTTAGGGCCGCTCTTTCCAACCATGCTTCCTCTAGCTACTCTTCATGCAGCCGATTGGTTTCCTGTTGGGCAGCCATGACACCCGCCAGGGTTGCTTGTTGTGCAGTCGCTACCACTGCAAGGGCTTCTTGTTGCGCAGACAGGTTCTGCATCAAACCTCTAAACATCTCCTCATGATGTTTGCGAATACTTAACTTGCACCTGCTGCTTTCTAGACCAGTGGGTACTGCAGTGGAAATCTGCAGTTTTAGCACATCCCACCCTGACACCAAACGTGACCCACCGTCCACCTTACTGTCGGATTTGCGTTGAATGGTGTTGGCAGAACATCTGAAGACCAGAATGAAAATAATAATTCTGTTTTAATTATTCTTTTCTTAACAAAGAAATGAAAACAAAACAAAACACACAGGTGTTCTTCTAACATACACTGATACTAACACAGTCCTGAGCGTATCCCAGGTTCGTGTCTCTTTTCCCGGGGACCCTCCACTGTACAATCCGCAGGTAAGTTGTTGTTGCTGTTCCACTTTGTTTGTACTCCTGGTGGCTGGCTCCTCGGTTGTGGTTTCATTCTTAATTTCCGACGGTTCCGAGATCATCCAACAGATGGTTCTGTGAGGTCAGGATGATTTTGACATGTCTTGTTACTTTATTTAAAAGCTTTAGAGACATCTTGTGTGGCATGCCAGGATCTGCGCATGATGCGTATATGCATCAACACGCTCTTCCGCAGGTTAGTATTTTTAAGGGATTAATGTATTGTTAATGAAAATAGGCTATTCAGTTATGTGTAGACTGAAAGTATAAAGATTTTACATTTTCCTCACATATTCCTAACTTAACAGCATTTGTGTTTAATGCTGTAGTTTCAAAGTAAGTGCTCGATATTTATTACTATAAAATGTTTGGGAGATGTCAGTATGGCTCAAAATACAATAGATTTAGACTTTTGCATACATTTCACATCCTTTTTATGATAGTAATCTTGATTTCCCTTTTATTCAGGCAATACAGCATATAGGGGATCAGGGTACCCTTATACCTAGTCGGTGATGCTGCATACCCACTACTTCCCTGGCTCATGTAACCCTACCCGTCTGGACTGTTGACAGATGCTGAAAAAGCATTCAACACCAATACGGGTAGAGGTTGGGCAAATACAGGTAGAGGTTGAACAGGAGTTTGGGCACTTGGAATGGAGGTGGCGGATACTGCTGAAATGGACTGGAGTGCAGCATGAGTTTGTTCCCAAAATTGCCATTGCCTGCTGTATCCTGCACAACCTGTGTCAAGAACAAAATGAGGTGTTCAGGAATCAGTGGCTGACGCCTGTGAGACAGACAGGGGGAAGGTTACCTTAGCCTCTAGTTTCAATTGGACACCAGCAATCAGGCAAGTCGGGGTTCCACCCTTGCACAGTCTGCAACGCCAATATCCCGCAAGAGGACAATCATACCCTCTGTGTGCCATGCTTGGGCGTTCAACATGCCACCTTGGCCCTCGAGAGGGAGGTGGCTTGTAACATCTGTGAGGCCTTCCAGCCCCAGGTGAAGGAAGCTCGTTTGGGGAGGGCCATGAGGGTGAGCTCAGCGTCACTATGGCCGGACCGTCGGTGGCTCTTGGATCCCCAGACCTGTGCAGTCCAGGACCGCCCGCAGTCACTCCCCATCGCCACGAGGGAGAAGGGAAAAGGGTTCCAAGCAGGCAAGGGATATTATGGACCTTAAAGCCCAGGTGGCCCAGGTCTTAGAGTTCTTGGCTAAACAGGCGCCAGCGGCCCAGGCCCATGCCCCGTTGCAGCCCCAATTGCCATACCCCCCCTTCCCTAGGGGAGTTCAGGGGGGATGGGAAGAGGCGTCTCAGCCAGCGCAAGAGGACACACTCTCCATAGCGGACTGTGGGGAGGAGGCCTCCTTCTCTTCTAACATGCAGGTGGACAAGACCCCTGCTGAGGAAGAACCTGGCTTTGAGGTGGCCTCGGAAGCCAGTGCACCCTAGTTGTCCAGCTCATTTTCGGCTCTTATGGGACGCGCTGCAGCTTTCTTGCAGGTCCCTTGGATGCCAGCAGCGGAACCACGCTGGTCCGTGTTCCGGATGCAGGCGATGGCTCCACGCCCTCAGAAGTTCCTGGCCTTCCCAGACTTCACGGAGGAGGTACGCTCCTCCTGGGACCGTCCGACCTCAGACCTCAGACTCCTGGGTGCTCGCCACTGTGCAAAACGGTTTCGCACTTCAGTTCCGCTTGGGAAGGCAGAGGAGTATGCGGATCCTGGCTGGACCACTGGACATCCCTGCACATAAACATGCTGGAGTTGCTAGCGGTATCCCTTGCTCTCCATCACTTTCTCCCAGTGCTGAGCAGCATGCATGTGTTGATCCGGACGGACAACATGACAGTGGTGGCCTATGTCAACCACCAGGGTGGCCTACGGTCCCCGGGGTTGCATCACATAGCCTTCAGGCTACTGAAATGGGCTCAGAGGAACTTGCTGTTCCTACGGGAGACGCACATTCCCGTTGCAGTGAACTGGGCAGCGGACTTCCTCTCCAGGAGCAGTCTGCATCTGTCAGACTTGCGACTCCACTCTTAGATAGTGGAGCGCATTTGGGAACGGTTCGGGAAGGCACAGGTCGATCTCTTTGCCTCGGCAGAGATGACCCATTGCCCCCTATGGTACTCCCTCCACCGCTTAGGCAGTCCACTCGGCATAGACGCCCTAGTGCACAAATGGCCCAAAGCGTTTTTGTACGCTTTCTCGCCTATACCGCTACTCCCGGCTTTTCTCAAAAAAGTCCGGTTAGAGAAAGCATCAGTTCTTCTAGTGGCCCCCAAGAGGCCCAGTAGAGTCTGGGTTTTGACCCTATGCCAGATGTTGCACAGCCAGCCCAGGGAGATTCCTCTTCGTTTGGATCTCCTCAGTCAGGCGAAAGGCTCTCTTTGGCACCCAGAACTGGGCAGGTTCCGGCTATGGGTCTGGCCCCTGAAAGGGACCGCTGGTTAGCCCTAGGGCTATCAGATGCAGTTGTGGGTACATTGCAGAGTGCTAGGACAGACTCCACTAGGTCTTTGTATACCTATAAGTGGAGGTATTTCCAGGCTTGGTGTATGGCTGGAAGCCATGACCCCCATATCTTGCCCTATGCCGGTCATCTTACAGTTTCTACAATAATTGCTTCATGCTGGTAGGTGACCTTCCTCCTTGAAGGTGTATTTAGTAATACAATGTATTAAATGAAGCTATTTTATTTATTTAAGCAGTGATTATAAAATATGTTATATGTACGTATTAGTATTAAACTGTGTCTTGATTTGATGGTGTTCGAGGGGAGTGTTTTCGGCGTACATTGCTATAGTGTTTTGGTCTTGAAAGGGAGTATTTTGAACATGAATTCAAAGTGCAGCAGAGTGTTTTGAACGTACACTCATTACACTGAATCTAGAGTGTTATCAACTTACATTCAAAACACCCTAGTGTGTTTTATACTGTGTAGTGTTTTGGGTGTCCTACACCGCTACTATTTTCTAGGAAATACACAATATTTTGATTAAAATGTTGTTTTATGGGGGCTCCCGAGTGGCGCATCCGGTAAAGACACTCCACGTGGAGTGCAGGATGTGCCCTATAGCCTGGACATCGCCGGTTCGAGTCCAGGCTATTCCACTGCCGACCATGGACGGACCATGGACATCCATAATCAGGGGCAACCAGCATAGGCTATATGTGTCAGTCCTGAGGGTTTAATAGTCGATCTTATTTTAAACATAATAGCATGCATTACAATGTCATAACAACTGGACTAGATTCTCAAAGATGTGTACTCCAAAACATTATTAGTATGATATTTTCACAAAATAATAACACACCCAATAAAGTTGTTACTTGAAGATGGGACTGTTGTAGTTTAGAGTTGTTTCTTATTTATTTTAGAATTGTAAATGGTGTTTTTTTCCCCAGCAGACAAAACTAATACTAATGACGATTTGGAGAAAATAGCTTTGAGAATCTAGCCCTGTGTCTGATTTGGCTTTGTTGATTTTGTAAAGATGTCTGAGTCCATGAACCGTTAACTGGTGACCATGCACACCGCAATCGAACCAAAGAGACAGGCAAATCTGCATTCACAGTTATAGAGCTTGTAACCTCATCTAACGACAGGGGGCAGAATCTGTAACATCAGTGCACCACACAGCATTGCAGTTTTGTGCAATCAACTTAAGCACTGTCATGAAAGTGTTGAGCATATTCTTTCATAGCCCAAAGGTAAATATGGCAGCACTGCTTTTGGCAAACCTGTGCAGGTAGTTTTAAAGGATACAAGGGAAAATCCATAAAAGCACAAACAGTTTCTTGCAGAAGTGGTTAACAGTGTGCTGTACAGAGGGCATTCCTCACTTAAAAGCTCTCATTCAATACAGACTAATAAATATGGAGTTTTATGGAGCAATACATTTCCCATTCAGTATATAAATGTCAAGCCCCTAGTTTAAAAATTACAGATTCACAAGACATTAAACTATCAGTTTTTTAAGTGTTTTATTGTTATGAGGTGTGTTTAAATACATTGTTGTCATTTACCAGGGGAACAGCAATTTCCCATCTAAATTAGAACACAGGTGCCTCTTCGTTTTAACTTTATAAACACATTTTCCTAACTTTCAGTTCCATATCACTGCAGCTCATATCTTTTGCCATAGCTAATCCTTACTTGTGGGTTGTCCAGATATGTCAAGTCTTTGGGTGTGAGACTCACGCATTAGCATGTTATGTCACGCTCACACTTGTTCCTAAGATTAACAACAAAGTTGATTAGGACTGTGAGAAAGCTACTTTGTATTTCCTCACCAGTCTCAAAAACCCAGTGCAACACAAACGATTTAATTAAGGAACTTGCTGTTGTTAACCAATGCCGTGAAGGAAACGTAAAAAAAGAAATGTGAATGTACTTACCAGCGGGGATGCTTGCCTGGGTCTGATCCGGGAGGGAGCGCGTACCTGCAAATAAATATCAAAAGAGAACAAATAAGTAAACCTTAACAGGGTTTAAAATGACAAATTATGGCTATTATATCTGAAAAAGAATCCATTGAGATATAATGCAATGTTAGTTTATTTTAGCACTTACCTGTGAGAGTTGATGTGTGTGGTTTTAGTTTGTGTTTTGGAGCTTTGAAAATGGCGCCACGTACCTGCGCTTGGGTATGTGTAACATCTATATGCAAGCTCATGCACACTATTTTTTAGGATAAGGGCAAACCTAATGTACTTTGATGCATGGGGGGAAAAGCATACATGTACTGCATTGAGAAAGAAACAGCAGGATTATAGTAAATTAAGCTGTGTTGCCTGTATGTGACTTACTGAAATATAGATAAATATTGATAACAGTATTTAACTATGTTTATGGTTATATTTTTAATACAGCTGTATTGTTTTTAAAGTGCAACACTGTATTGGTCTAATAGTTAACTTACCTAGGATAATGGTATAACCTAAAGGGGAGGAGCCTGGGACAGGTATAAAAAGGCAGCTTTGTGTCTTAGTGGGGAGTTGACGGTTGAGAGCTGTGAGAGGAAGGCGTCTTGGGCTGTGGCTGTAGTGAGCCAGTGTTATTTAAAACAGCAAAACCCTCTTTGCAAACTGACCTGGAAGTTGATGGTCCAGTTTGTGTTTGTTGTTTTTTTTTAATTATTATGTTTTTTTTGTTTGTTTTGTTTTTTTCCCTTCTGTAAATAAGTGTGAAATAAGTTTCACAAGTGTTAAGTGTTGGCTTCCTGTGTTCCTGGTGATTAGAGAAATAAAAGATTGCAATATTTTGGAATTCCTGCTGCTGATTTGCCTGCCACCACTCTTGCCTTAGCCTGCACAATCACAATACTACAAAGACGTTAATGTTTGTAACTCGGATCAATGTCAAATCCGGGTTGGCCTGTATAAGGTACCCGTTGCCCATTTTGAGTAAATATATAAAGATTTAAAATATTTCTTCTCAGGGGCTGCAAGAGACAACAGTCGGCTACATCCGGTGCCTCGGGCACGGGACTTAGAGCATGGAAAGCCTCTTTGTAAGTTTGTGTACTGTGGTAACCATGGAGACTACTGCCATTCTATACGCACGCAAGAGGAGAGAGGAGGCTACGCAGTGTGTGTGTGTGTGTGTGAACAATGGACTGTCAAAAAACAAGCAGGACTTGTTAGAGGGTAATATGAGCAATAATATACAAACCGAGTGTTTTTCAAAACAGTGATCACTATGACAAGGTGATATGAAAAATAAACATATTGTTGTATTGATAAAACAGTTTTCTTTTTTGTTAGGTTAGGTTATTAACTCTGGTCCTCGGGGATCTCCAATCATCCAGGTTTTTGTTCCAACCAGCAAATAATTGTTTTTATTAAAATCCACTGGTTTGCATTGCATATAGAATTCTCACATGCCCTAGACTTTATTATGAATTAGGACATTGAAGTGTTTCATATGCAATATTAAGCAGTGTACATTACAAACTATTAAGTGCTGGCTGGATTAAAAACCTGGACTACTGGACCAAAGATGAGAGTCCCTGTCTTAAGCAATAACCTAACACCACACCTGGAAAGTCTCTCTCTTTGACCTTGAATCTCACTCTTTGGGGCTGTAAATCTCACTCTTAAGGAAAGCCAAACCTTGGCATCTCTGGTTGTCTGACACATGTCCACCGCTCAATGGGCCAGTTTCCATGCAGGGCTATTTACACGTGAAGTGGCGATGCGCATGCACGTTTGGGAGAATCACTCGTGTGAATCAGGATTGTGGCCGAAAGAAAAATGGCCAAAGAGAGGGCTGGGGTAAATCTCATTTACTCGTGTAAATGATGAAAAACACGGGAAAACCACACCCATTTTCATATGAAAACTCGCATTTCATGTGAAACTTTAAATAAGCCTGTTTGTCCTTATGGGACACAGCTCTAAATATTGCAAGATAGCAAAAAGTGGGTGGTTTTATGGTTAGCAGTGATGTATTTCACCTTAATGATAATGTGAGCAGTTTTTTTTTTCATTGTTGTTTTTTGCTGTGTGTCTGTCCTGTCATGCTGTATATCTTAAGTGGGTTTACAGTTTTGTATAAAACCACTTACAAATATACCATGAACTGCAGTGTACACTTGTTATAGTATTAAAACAGCTGTTTGAGAACAGCTGTGTAAAAACTACGCTAAAGTTAAAAACGAAGAGCAAGTGAGCTGCTAAATGTCTGTAACTGAATTAATTCCTGTGCTTTTTTTGATCCCAGCTATGTACGAAGACAATGCGTGTCTGATTCCTGAACACCTCATTTTGTTCTTGAAAGAGGTTGCGCAGGATACAGCAGGCAGTGGCAATTTTGGGAACAAACTCATGCTGCACTTCAGCCCGTTTCATCAGTATCTGCCACCTCCCTTTCAAGTGCCCACTACCCGTATTTGCCCAAGAGTGGTGTTGAATGCTTCCTCAGCAGCTGTCAGTCGTCCAGATGGGTAGGGTTTCATAAGCCAGGGAAGTAGTATACACAGCATCACCTGATCTCCTATATGCTGTATTGCCTGAATGAAAGGGAAATATATACTGTATAACGTCTCCGCCGGTTTTTAGCCATGGTGATGTGTAATACTTATTGGTCAGTTTCATTAAACCTCCGAGTTAATTTTTTTTTAAATGGGTCATAAGATAAATAGGTTGAAACAGTATTCACTACTAATGTCATGACACCCCACTAATGACATTTCAAAAACAATTTGGCCAAGAGCAGTAAAACACATTATTAAACAACCAGGCACTAGGTATTTAGAAATCGCAGCTTAGATTATCTCATGTACCAGTTCTCTGTGTGTGCATGGAAACAACATTTTCACGAGCCATCTGCGAAAACAGCACGAGAACTTTACGCATAGCTAATTTACATATCAACCCCCACCTTTCCCCTTCATTTGCATGACGTTAGGTGAAAAGCTGTGTTTTCTCGAGTAAAATAAACGGAGCGAGTGGAAACCAAAAAAAAAGCATTATGCACGAGACATTTTTCACAAGCAAATGTCTTGAGCTAAAAAAACATGCATGGAAACTCCACCAATGATGAAGCAGATGCACTCCTCTATGGGAAATGAAGGACTTGATTTACCTTGTCTTTAGAAACACATTTTTGCTCTTAGTACCTGGCAAGCAACACTTGTCTTTAGTCATGACCTCATAGCATCCTCCAGTTCCTACTAAAATTTTGATAATCTACACGCAAACAGGTAGGGTGTCCATTGGAGTTACTGTGCTGTATTATTTTCATTGGAATTAGGTTGGTATTAAGTTCCCATTTTTTACTTAACATCATTATTATTATTATTTTGTTTATTTAGCAGACGCCTTTATCCAAGGCGACTTACAGAGACTAGGGTGTGTGAACTATGCATCAGCTGCAGAGTCACTTACAACTACATCTCACCCGAAGGATGGAGCACAAGGAGGTTAAGTGACTTGCTCAGGGTCACACAATGAGTCAGTGATTGAGGTGGGATTTGAACCGGGGACCTCCTGGTTACAAGCCCTTTTCTTTAGCCACTGGACCACACAGCATTATTAATTCTTTTAAACAAATGTATACAAGTATACTATATAACGTCTGTGTTACAGTTGAACTCCAAAGTTCTGAATACATAGGGAATGGAGGATATTCATATGACTGAAATGTCTGTAAGTTGTTTCAATGACTTAATGTATATGTACTGTATCAATAGAATGTTTACATCTTTAACTGAAGCCATGAGAGCTAAGCACTCATTTTTTGTATGTGGGGTTTGTAACTATGAGGTTTTAGTCTATACACTGAGTGTACAAAACATTAGGAACACCTGCTCTTTCCATGAAATAGACTGACAAGGTGAATCCAGGTGAAAGCTATGATCCCTTATTGATGTAACCTGTTAAATCCACTTCAATCAGTGTAGATGAAGGGGAGACAGGTTAAAGAAGGATTTTTAAGCCTTGACACAATTGATACATGGATTGTGTATGTGTGCCATTCAGAGGGTAAATGGGCAAGACAAAAGATTTACAGTAAGTGCCTTTGAACGGGGTATGGTAGTAGAAGCCAGGTGCGCCGGTTTGAGTGTGTCAAGAACTGCAACGCTGCTGGGTTTTCCATGCTCAACAGTTTCCCGTGTGTATCAAGGATGGTCCACCACCCAAAGGACATCCAGCCAACGGCAGGCCAGTGGTCGAAAACGGCTCATTGATGAAAGAGGCCAAAGGAGGCTGACACGAATTGTGCAGAGCAACAGACGGGCTACAGTTAGTCAACTGACAGTCCAGTATAACATTGGTGCCGAAAGACCCATAAAAGAATGCACAACTCGTCTACCTTGACACGAATGGCGTATGGTAGCCGACGACCTAACAGAGTTCCACTTCTTTCAGCAAAATACAAGAAACTATGGTTGCAGTGGGCTAAGGAACAAAAACACTGGACACTGGAGGATTGGAAAAACATTGCCTGGTCTGATGAATCCCGGTTCCTGATGTTTCACGCTGATGGGAGGACTAGGGTATGGAGAAAACCACACGAGTACATGCATTCATCATGCCACATGTCAACATTGCAGGCTGCTGGTGGTGGTGTGATGGTGTGCGGTGTGTTTTCATGGCACACATTGGGCCCCTTGATAAAAGTGGAGCAACGTTTGAATGCCACAGGATATCTGAACATCATTGCCAATCAGGTGCATCCCTTCATGGCAGCAGTGTATCCATCTGCTAATGGATTTTTTCAGCAGGATAATGCCCCATGCCACAAGGCTAGGATTGTCCAGGAATGGTTCCACGAACATGACAGTGAATTCAGCTTACTGCAGTGGCCTGCCCAGTCACCTGATCTCAATCCAATTGAGCATCTGTGGGATGAGATGGAACAAGCTATTCGGAGTAGAGATCCACTACCAGCCAACTTGACATAACTGTGGGAAGCATCCCTGTGGAACACTTTCGACACCTTGTAGAGTCCATGCCCCGATGAATTGAGGCTGTTCTGAGGGCAAAAGGGGGTGCAACTCAATATTAGGAAGGTGTTCCTAATGTTTTGTACACTCAGTGTATAAAGTAGAAAAATAAAATACACACACAGAGAAAGAACACAACATTTCAATTTGAATATATTTTTGTTTGTCCACATGTATTACCGCTTCGACCGTAACCTGACCTGGAAAGCAGATATTCTACACTCCAGTGATGAAGTGAAGGTTATGAGCAAACTCACCAGCATGCAGACTAATCAAACAGCTCTGAAGAAAGCTATTCGAGACGTCGGCTACATTGGAAAAGAAACCTATACCAACTGTGCTATCATAGCAGCCACGGAGCAGCTGATATCAGGGTAACAAAATTAATTTTGATTGTATGTTTTTATCTTTAAAAATATATGCGATTTGATAGCAATTGCAAAGTACAGTACTGAATCAGAAATAACCATTTAAAGCTTTTGAGTGTTTTATAAGTTTTTATAAAAAAATATTTACTTTGTTAAAATGTTCCTAGTTCATAAAAAGCCTTCCAGACACCTAGAGGTGTACATTTCTCCAAGTAATTGCTGTTATGAATTCAATACACTTAGAAAAATTTACAGTAATAATGCTGTAGATTAACACGCTTGTGGCATGTAGCTTTCTTTGCCACACTCTCCATAGTGTATAATATATATATTATGTCGTTGACAGGTTTTAAGGTGATTTTGTATGTTGCATTTTGGAATTTCATGGCTGCAGGGTAAATCAGACTCCTGCATGCCTCAACAGCATGCAACTCCATGATTTTTGACAGGAAAGGTCTTAAAATGTGCACGCAACGTATCTGTTCCTACAGTATATGACCTGAAAGTTGTCTGACTTTTTTTCAATTTTCTTCTGCAACTAAAATGTATTTTATATATTAGGAATCTAAAATAGAGTTGTTCTTTAAATATTTCAACAAAAGTTTAAAACCACTGCACTTCAGAGTTTCAGCCCATTCCACTCACGATCTTAAAAATCAAATTCAGCAAAGTCATGAAAACTGGTTAACATTTGTCTTTATGTTTCATTATGCCAGTAACTGTTAAGCAATATAACTGCTCCTTACTACAATTATGTTTTTTTTCTCTCTTAGCAATCCCATGATTCTAATTGAAAGTTATTTTAGCTGTTCTGTACTTAATTCAAGTAATGCCCTCACACAGTTAATATACTATTTAAAAGTCTCTTGTTCGGTGCGTGGACCATTATTATATAACTAAACAAAACAGCTAAAAGTCTGCACTCAAAATGTCTTTATTTTTATTTTATTTAAAACAAACATAATAAAAAAACACAAACATGTTTCGGTCCTACTGACCGTACTCAGCGTGTATCGAGTGTTTAATCCTACATTACATAAGTGATTTACATCACTACATAATTAGAAAAATCACTGACATTATGTATTTAACCAACTATAAAAAGTTAGATGTTACATCAGATATATTTAATACAAATTGAAAAAAATTGAAAAAAACAACAAAAAACAACAACAGAAGAATCCATCAATGCATTGTCAAGGAAAATTGAGTCCCAAAGGGGATAAAGTATCTAATTTATCTATCCAAAACATTTCTCTTTTCAAAAGTTTGTTATCCAAATCACCTCCTCTACATCCCAGTGACACATTTTCAATCCCTATACATCTGGAAATCGGGTGAAGGTGTGTTTGAAAGTGTCTTGAAACGGAAGATGTTTTGTCTTTGCGCCTAATTGCACTTTTGTGCTCACTAATTCTAGTTTTTAGTTGTCTACTTGTTTTACCTACATAGCTCCAACTACAAGAACATTTTAAAAGATCTATGACATGTGAAAAAATGGTTTCAGGGAAATGTATGAATCTGATCTGACCAATTTATCTTTTTAATTCTGGCACCTTTTGTACAAAAATAACGGCAGACTGTCGCATAATGGACCAATTTGGAATATTTTCACTATGTACTGTATAAGTGGAAACAAAATCTGTATAGAAATCTTTTTTATATAGTGTAGCACAGTTCAGGGGGCGTGTAGCTGGGGATCTCTAATTAGTCTCTAATTCCCTATTTAAGCCCTGTTCACCTGCACTCGCGCTGTCTAGTGTTTTCGTTGTAGCAAACGCTCAGACGCTGACATTTTGTGCTTCCACTTAAATGTCTTCACTAATATCTAAACTTTGTTTTCTTTCTCCTTTCACTGCAGGTCACTTCTCTGCATAGCACTGCCACGATATTATCAATTACTTTCCTACCTGCTCCGGTGATTCTACTTATCATTCAGCTTCTCTATTTGGCTGCAGGAGCTCCAACGTTAGTCTTTCCTGCTCCATCCACTCTCCAGCCCAGCAACTAGCTGGTTTGCATCGCTGCAAATCTTACACACTCCAACCTTTCTATCCATTCCTATCAACGTTTCAGTCAAAGCGTCCTCCTACCCCACAATGGACAATACACTCATAGACTGCTCCTGACCAAATCAATAGGTTTTGCAGCAGACTCAGAGCAATGCATTCTCATCCTCTCAGGTTCTACAGTGGCCTCAGATCTATACATTCTTCATCTCTGCCCAAAGGCAGCCCCATCTCTGACATCATCTAAAACTGTCTTAACTCTCAAAGACCATGTGGCAGGATGGCGAGGTGTGGTGACGTCACGGACCAGGAAGTAACTGAATCAAAACAATGGATGGGCGGGTGAAGCTGAATGCAACGGCGTTCAGCTGATTTATTAATAAACAAAACAAAATGAAAGATTTAAGCAAATAACAAAACAGAAACAAAAGGGCACGAAGGCCAAACGAATAAACAGACAAACAAGTAAGTGTTGTGCTGGCTAATCCAGCACGTTTTAGCAATTGTTTTCTGTCTCCTCTCTATCTCCCCCGTACCTCCTCTCTGTACACCCCAACCCTGCAGCACGGACAGCTGCAGGTTCTTATACTCTGGCCACAGAGTGCACGCGTTTGGTAAGGATGCATGACTGTCAGTAGCTGATCAGTCATGCATCCTCACGGGGTTTTTAAATTATAAATATAAAAAACAATAACAAAAGACGCGGCGCTTTTATCCGCGCCGCAAACAAAAATACAAATAATAATAAATAGGGGCGGGACACTCCGCCACAGACCACTATCCATCACATTCAGCAGATCGGTGCTTTCAACAGCAGGCAACCGCACACTACCGATGGCAGTCCACCGTTCACTATTACAGATCACCGCTTCAGCAGATCTCTGCTCTCTACAGCAGGCCACTGCACACTACTGACAGCATTCCATCATTTACTTCCTCAGATCTCTGCCTGTTCAGCAGATCCTGCCCTCCACTGTTAATCACTCCTCACTACGGTAAATCTCAGCTCCCTCTTCAGATCTGCTCACTATTGCAGCATGTTCTGCAACTGTCCTCCTCCAGAGCTTCCAATGCTCCAGCTTTCCTCCAAAACTCGGATCATGGCCGCCATTTCCGCAGTCAAGGGTAACGCTAATCTCCATCTAAAAAAAAATAAAATAAATATGGGGCGCTTGACTTTCTCAGCAATTTAGTCATATGTCTGCTCATCCTCTCAGATACTAAAAGCATTAATACATGGTGAGAGACGTGGTACAAGACTGGAAATCTGTCTTGATTATGAGATAAGACGTTCCACTATTAGGAGAATGACTGGAGTTGTGAAAATCTACGAATGTGAGTTCCCTTTTTCCATTCCAAGCAGACATGATGGTAGCAAACCGCTGATTGATCCTGTATTAACTAACACATAGGATAGTCGGCATCTCATCTCTCTGCCCTCGTTTCCAGAATGGGGCGCAAAGGGCGCTGAGCTTCCTCAGCAGTCGATTCTTATATTCATTCAGCTCCAGTTCCACCTCAGCCCTCAGTTCCAGCACTCCCCCTGCCTCTACTTTCAGTATCTAAGTTACGTCAACCTGTCCCACCTGCTTCTGCCCTGTCATTCAAATTGAGTCATTGACATGATGTGTTCTGCAATATATAAAGTCTCCCTCTTTTTCAACAGTTTGTCACAATGGGCAAGATAGTAGGTCTGACAAACTTTATAGTGACAGGAGCTCCTGTATACTGCAGAGAAACAGACCTTGATGGAATTAGAGCCAACAGTTAATCAGAACAATCTAAGCATCTTGCCATGTTGAGTGGGTGCCTTCTTGGATGCCCTTGTTGGTCATGTATCAGACTTTGAACAGTGCTGTGGTGCTTTTTGGAAGGAATTCCGCATTCTAAATCTGTCACTTAGCAACTGTTAGCTAAGAACAAAATTAAATTGAACAAGGAAAAAGCAGCACATGCGTATAAAAGTACAACATCAAATGGCAACATGAAAACTGGAGCAATGTCATTGCGGATGTATTTAAAAAAAAAAAAAAAAAAAACAAAGAAGGTCCCGTCTGCATTCCCCCCAGCTGCTATTCGACTGAGTCCTACTCTCAGTAACCTCCTTTAATCTCCTCAGCATTACATGTCTGCAGCCTTTGCCCCTTCTTCAAGAGCTTCCTATTCTACAGCCTGGTCAGTGTCTTCAACTTTCCGCGCCCAGTACTGGATTCATCCTATTCCTTCAATCAAAACCGGAACCTGGCTTTCGTCATCCACGCAAGGGATTCTCTCCATCTCGCCTCAGTATCTATTAAATCTTACATTTCCAGGATCCAATATCACTACTGTATCATGTCTGTTCCTTCTTCCTCCAATCTCTTTAATCCAAGACGGATTAATTTTGGCGTGGTCAGTTCATTCAGCCATCAAGTATCGAGTCCCCTATCCCCTTTCTTTTCAATGGCAAGGTATCTCCCCACCAGGAAAACCTCCCTCCCCAGACCCTCTGTTCATTGATTCCTCTCACTCTATCATCACTCGTCACTGGTTCTCAACCCACCTCTCCACCCTCATCTCCAGAGCAGCCCTCTCTCCTCGGCTCTACACCCCCATCCATTCCGTATAGGTGCAGCCTCCTCCGCCGCGAGGGCCTGAATCAATCACAGCCCGATCAGGAATATGGGGAGCTGGTCCTCTTATGCGGTGGATTCTTAGTCATTCATCCTCCTCTGATATAGTTGCAGCCCATTCTAAAATTGCTAGTATGCCCGGAGTGGTGGCTTCCTGTTTGCCGGGGCCACCAGAGGTTTTCCCCTAATCAGCCTTGTGGCAATGTGCCCCGCCCCTGTGTGCATTTCTGTGTTGTAGGTTGCGTGTGTTAATGTTGGTGTGTTGTAGTTGGTACACAGGATATAATGTGGGTAATGAGCACGAGTATTTAAAATGTTAATTGTATTTAGACACGGGGATTGCACTTCACGTGCATTTAAAGTATTTAATATGTGAGCACGAGGTTGCACATAATTAATTCACGTGCTGGGATTCAAGTGAATAATTAATTAGTAATTGAATCCCGGCAAAACAGTATATATAGATGCACGTTTTACTCCCTCTGGGTTTGTGTGTTCGAGAGTGGAGAATGGGAGAGAAAGAGGAGAAACAAAAATAACAAATGCTACTCGTGCGAGAGGGCTCGCACGATACTTGTTTGGTTTGTCTACGTTGTTTGTCTGTCTGTCTGTCTGCCTATTTACTTTGGCCAACACGCCATTTTTTGTTTGTGCAGTCAGTGTTCTCTGTTTTGTTCAACCTTTTTATTTGCAGTAAACCAGCGCAAGCAAGCGCCTTCATCATTTCACCGTCCTGTGTGTGTTTCCTTTCCGGGGTCTGACGTCATCACTCAGCCAGCCTTGTCACAAGCCTCAAGGGTTTTTTTTCCTCTCCACTGAGCAGCTGGTATTCACATAGTCATAACTACTAATAATTCCTAACCACCTCTGTTTGTCCTTCTAATCTTTTGTATATGTTATACGTCAGCATGTGTTCTTTGTTATTGTCTCACGATGCAGGTGTTTCGCGGAGAGCTGGGGGTCCATCATTTGGGGGGCAAGTGATCTAACTTCCCTGACCTCAGGTTCAGGCATCCGCCTACCTTCCTTCTAATAGGTGGGGTTCTCACCACTGTAAGTCAGCGCAGACCCCTAGCCACAATCTATCCTATTATAGCTCATGCGCTTATCTTATTTCACCTAGTGAGGCTCTATTATATCTGTTCCTCTCTTCGGGACGTGGCCGCTTTATGCTTCCAGTGCTCGAGTCCCATACTAACCTGCATGCTTTCTCTTTACT
This sequence comes from Acipenser ruthenus, assembly GCF_902713425.1. Taxonomy (NCBI): domain Eukaryota; kingdom Metazoa; phylum Chordata; class Actinopteri; order Acipenseriformes; family Acipenseridae; genus Acipenser; species Acipenser ruthenus. The sequence goes on along the minus strand of NC_081191.1, from coordinate 46,970,947 downwards.
TCAGGTCCCTGGCAGCAGAGTCTCGGCCAGTAAATCACAGGGTTTAACAAGCACCCCTTTACAGAAGCCTCAGATGCTGGGTACCCTACTCTCCTAAGGGGTGACTTCCTTGTACTTCCATTTCATGTCCTGGTGCCCAGGATCGATTTCCTCTCCTGAGGGTTGGCTCTTCAAGTATTAACCCTTGTATATGTTTTTCAGTAGCTGGGCTTCGCCCCTGGGATGCGTTGGCTACGCCACCCTCAGTTAGCAACCACCTTTTTATCCTAATTTACAGCCCGGGCCATCGGCCCACTACTAAGTCTGGGCTTTGCCTGCTCCTCTGTCCTAAGTCTGTTCCTTCAGTGGCACTCTGTCCTACTAACTGCTCTTCCTCTGCCCTATCCTTACATACCCTGCTCACGCCCCGTGAAATCTTTTTGTTTAAATTTTAATAACAATTTTCTATCTAAATGATCTGCTCTGACCCTAGCTTTTGAAAGCCAATTTTCTGGATAACCTCGGACCCTGAACTTTTATTTAAATTTTTCAAATTATAGATGCTCTTGCATTATTGCTCATTTAGTACATTAGTTAGAAATATTTGTAGCTTTATTAGCTTAATAGCTATTCACTCTGCAAATTCTTGTTCATCAATTACATTGTTGTGTATATCTTGGTATATACTGTAAACTAGAACAACATTTGTGTGTAATTACACCCACCTGAGACTTTTCTAACTCTGGTCTCTCTTGTAATTTTTTATGCAGGAGCTCACCCTTCCATGTTAATAAGTACATGACGGTTGTGATGGACAGACATCCATTTCATAGGTACAAAGAACTGTGGCAATGCGGAAGCACTGCCTATGTAAATAGTGTGTGTTTTGTTGTGTTTTCGCTGGTGAGGGTCAGGAAAGGGGTTAATTCCCCTTCCCTGAAAAACATGTGAATATGTGGTGGTGGGATAATTAGTTAACTGGTGCAAATAGATGCTCACACAGGTGTATAAAAGGGAGCTAGAGGTTCCATTTGGGGCAGCAGCCCTGGAGAGTGTTTGTTATCAGGTATGGCGATTTCCTTTTTGTTTTGTAAAGTAAGTGTTCAAGAATTGTTTTGTTTAACTGGTTTATTTCTGTTGCCCATTTGGGTTCCTTTTTTGTTTAATAAATACGTGCACCAAGTACCTACCTCTTTGTCAACTACCTGGTCTGGGAACATCACGACTCACCCGCCCTGCTACATATGGTGTCAGAAGAGGGATCGTAGTGCCTCCATGGACCCAGGCCAGAGCAGGTACTGTGGGTAATTTATTTATTTATTTATTTATTTTATTTTTTTGGAGAGAAAGGGACCAAGGGATGGAGTCTGTCTCACCTGCCTAAAAGGGGAGGAGTGGTGCTTTGCCATTGGTGATGTCGGGCATGTTGCACCCGCTACCACCCCCCACACCAGAAGCGGGATGACGAGGAGTGGAGCACCTGTTGTCTGTGCTATGGGCATGAGGAGGACCGTTGCTTGGAGGCCGACTGTGACCCAAACGCGGACCTGGAGTGGGAGGAGCCCAAGTGTCCAGCGCCCAAGAAGAGCAAGCCCTCGTCTCCCGCGCCCAAGAGGGGGGAGGCCGAGTGTCCAGAGCCAAAGAGGGGGGAGGCCGAGCCTCTAGCACCACTGGGAGAAGCCTCGCAGTCTCCAGCAATAGACTACCTGCTGCTCCCACCACCACCACCAGAGGACAACCTGCCTTGCAAAATTTATCCACCATTGCAGATGCTGCTGAGGGGAGCAGGGAGAAAGCCAGGTGTCCGGCGACCGGCATGAATCAAGCTGGAGCTGCCGTCACCTTCCGAGAGTCCGCTGCTGCCGTCACCTTCCGAGAGTCCGCTGCTGCCGTCACCTTCCGAGAGTCCGCTGCTGCCGACACCTTCCGAGAGTCCGCTGCTGCCGTCACCTTCTGAGAGTCCGCTGCTGCCGTTTCCTCCTGAGAGTCCGCTGCTGCCTTTTCCTCCCGAGGGACCACGCCTGCCTGGTTTGCCATCGCCCAAGGAGGCCTGCTCGTCACCGCCCAGGGATTTGTTATGTCCACCAGCAGTTTTGCTGCAGAATTTTCTGTTGTCGGAGCCCGGGAGTGGGGAGCCGCTGGCAACAGAAGAAGGGGGGGTGGGGAGGTGAGAAGACTACATCCACCATAGCCCCGACCACCACCCCAGTGCCACATGCAGGCACTTATGGATCAGGTACTTCAACCTGGACTCCCAGACACCCAGCCTTTGTGTCTGGGGGAATGTGTTGCAATGCGGGAGCACTGCCTATGTAAATAGTGTGTGTTTTGGTGTCTTTGTGCTAGTGATGGGCAGGGAAGGGGTTAATTCCCCTTCCCTGAAAATCATGAATGTGGTGGTGGGATAATTAGTTAACTGGTGCAAATAGATGTTCACACAGGTGTATAAAAGGGGCTAGAGTGTTTGTCTCCAGGTATTCGGGTGTGGTGATTTCCTTTTTTGGTTTGATAATTGTTTTATTTAAGTGGTTTATTTCTGTTGCCCGTTTTGGGTTCCTTATTTGTTCAATAAATACGTGCACCACCGCTTTCAACCCTGCAAGTACCTGGTCTGTGAAAGTCACCACTCAGCTGCCCTGCTACAGAAACATAACGTGGAATCAGCTATGCTGTCACAGAAGCTAAAGGAATGGATATTAAAGTCTTTGGTGTGGCAATCACACCAGATCAGCTGGTACGTGTTCAGGATGCCTTTTCAAATTTAAAATGTTGATTCCCACTGCAATAACTGCCTCAAATTTCCTAGAAACTGGTAAAGCAAACAGTAACCATTTCCAGGCAGATTTTTTTTTTTTTTGGCTGTAACTTCTTAAGCCTGTGCTCAAATTAATTAGTTAGAAGTATTGAAACCTCCCTTCCATTTTTCATGTGTGCTTTTGTTCTGCCTCTGTTTCAGTTTTCTAAAACGTGATAATACGATTTGCTCTATAAAATTCACTTTATTGTTCTTTAGTTTAAACGGATTGCATTACTTGATGTATTGGCCACCCCTGCTGCAGTCTTTAGCAGCTGCTACTGCTTTGGTTGTTGGAAAATGATTATGGGCAAAAGAGAATTTTTTTTTTTTTTTTACATACACATACTAGTGTTACGTGTCTCTTGTGTTTATAAATCAGCCTTTTATTATCGCAGTGTTTTTAGTCTGTACAGATGTTATTGCGGTTCATATTTATTTGCATGTCAGTGGGACAGCTCCTAGCTTGCCAAAATAAACAACACATGGGACAAGTTTGCACAGTTTAAGTGTCTTCCAGAAAGCTGTTTACTCCCTGTCGATTGACATTTCCCATATGTATTGCAATAAGTTATAAACATGATACAGAATTGTGGTTGTTTTTCATATTTTTATTTACCCGCCCATGGTCATTAATCAGCTGATCACAACCAATATCCAACCAAAATCTGGGCAAAATGTTAAAGATTACTTATGTCCTAAACAGCCATTGTATTGAGGGGCTTCTATTTGCACAAGAAACTCAGAAAAGTTTAGACCCAGGAAATCCAAAACAATTGTGATCATATTTAAAGATAATTTAAGCAAAACTAAATTATAGGGAAAGAACCAAAATAAACTCCTAAGTCATTTGATTTAGGGGCTTGTAAGTAGTCGTATGTTTTCTTATTCCTGTTTACTTCTTTGAAGTAAATCGCTTTGAGAATTTGTCCCATAATAAAAATGAATGTCATTTAACAATGACCACAGATTAAAAAGCAATAAAAAATGTAAACAGTTAAAACAAGCAGAATTAGCTTTTCAAGCTATAGCCTTGTGTTTTATATACAGCCACATGTTTACAACGACTTTTGGCACCCAGATTAGGACATTCTTTTTCTAGAATTTTAATGTCATCATACCATTATGCTAGATTTAAATGCATGTTCCATGCACGCAATGCCAGGAGAGAGTATGCTAGATTTAAATGCATGTTCCATGCACGCAATGCCAGGAGAGAGTATGCTAGATTTAAATGCATGTTCCATGCACGCAATGCCAGGAGGGAGTAGGCCAGTGCCAGTTTAGTGTGATTGACATTGTTCCATGAGTCAAAATGCATAAAATTCAAGGGACAAATTGAAGAACCATCATCTTACTGAGACAGAAATACACTCCTGTATCTCCCGTAATCCTGTTGCATAGCTCATGTTAAGTAATGCTTATCACACTTCAGAATAAATAAAGTAGAGCAAATGAAACGCAGTATAAAAAGGCAAACAGGCAAAGGGCACAGAGCTACATCAGTGCCTCCCAACAACTGTTAAATACATAATACATTTCACAACCGACTTCTCTGAATAATCTCAAAACAGGTTAATCTGTTTTTAGTGTACATTTTTATAAATATAAACTACAAATACAGTACAAAGTTAAGATATACACACCTCCAGACTGTCGCTGATAAAACCACTGAAATGTCAGCAGCAAGCAGAACTCTCTGTGTAGCTTAGTCTTAAAACTTAGCTTACAGTCCTTAAGATCACATCATCACTGTTGGAGTATTTTAATACAGTACAAAGGTACTTTTCTTACTACAATTATAGTAGTTATAACCTCTCTGTAAAAATGGAATTGATTTGGAGTTAAGAATCCTGTGCCTTTTATCAGACATATTTTGTAAAAATGTGACCAAGGTTTTATTCATATTACAGTTTAGTTTAGTGTACTTTAGTGAAAATACATTTTAACACTACATAGTTCAAATTAGTAGCAGCAGAAACATTTAACAATTACATTGAACTATCCTCGGAGAGTAGAACGATCCAGTTACACCTGTTAACCTGGATGGCCACATTTAGGAAAGTAAAATTAGAATGTTTCTGTAATATCATTCTAACATGTTACAAATATGCTGCAAGCACCATTTTTAATAATAATAATAACTAACTGACCAGGTATACTCTGGAGGTAACACATACCTTTGTTAGCAGCTGTACCTGTTTCAGTCTAGGAAAGATGTAATGGTTTTGGGGAAGCTGAGATGGATCTCAATGCAAACATACAGTCTATAGAAGCAAAGCTGGACTGGGCCTGGTTAGTACTTGGGTGGAAGACCTCTTGGAACAGCAGGTGGTATTGTGACGCTCCCTTCTCTACATTCAAATTGTATGTTTCCAATATTACTGCATACACTACTAACTAAAGTGTGCTTTACTTACGACTCCTACCCATTTCAGAATCCATTAACTCATCCGTTGAACTCAGGAATGAGCCTCACCTGCATTTCTATGCTCCTTTCTTACCTGTGGAAGCTCATGGCTCTCATCACCACAATTCGAATGCACTTGGGGAGGCAGCTCGTCAGGAAAGGAGGGGACAAAAATGCCCCTGTTTTTAATGATGATGGCCTTGTTACCAGACTGTGCCTTTTTAGAAAGTGCTACAATTGTAGCCTAATACACTACCCATAATGGAATGTATGTCATATTGATGCATGTTATTGTTATAATGTTTAGCAACAAGTGATGTAAACACTAGGTGTTGTGTATCATATACAGTGCCTTGCGAAAGTATTCGGCCCCCTTGAACTTTGCGACCTTTTGCCACATTTCAGGCTTCAAACATAAAGATATGAAACTGTAATTTTTTGTGAAGAATCAACAACAAGTGGGACACAATCATGAAGTGGAACGAAATTTATTGGATATTTCAAACTTTTTTAACAAATAAAAAACTGAAAAATTGGGCGTGCAAAATTATTCAGCCCCTTTACTTTCAGTGCAGCAAACTCTCTCCAGAAGTTCAGTGAGGATCTCTGAATGATCCAATGTTGACCTAAATGACTAATGATGATAAATAGAATCCACCTGTGTGTAATCAAGTCTCCGTATAAATGCACCTGCACTGTGATAGTCTCAGAGGTCCGTTTAAAGCGCAGAGAGCATCATGAAGAACAAGGAACACACCAGGCAGGTCCGAGATACTGTTGTGGAGAAGTTTAAAGCCGGATTTGGATACAAAAAGATTTCCCAAGCTTTAAACATCCCAAGGAGCACTGTGCAAGCGATAATATTGAAATGGAAGGAGTATCAGACCACTGCAAATCTACCAAGACCTGGCCGTCCCTCTAAACTTTCAGCTCATACAAGGAGAAGACTGATCAGAGATGCAGCCAAGAGGCCCATGATCACTCTGGATGAACTGCAGAGATCTACAGCTGAGGTGGGAGACTCTGTCCATAGGACAACAATCAGTCGTATACTGCACAAATCTGGCCTTTATGGAAGAGTGGCAAGAAGAAAGCCATTTCTTAAAGATATCCATAAAAAGTGTCGTTTACAGTTTGCCACAAGCCACCTGGGAGACACACCAAACATGTGGAAGAAGGTGCTCTGGTCAGATGAAACCAAAATCGAACTTTTTGGCAACAATGCAAAACGTTATGTTTGGCGTAAAAGCAACACAGCTCATCACCCTGAACACACCATCCCCACTGTCAAACATGGTGGTGGCAGCATCATGGTTTGGGCCTGCTTTTCTTCAGCAGGGACAGGGAAGATGGTTAAAATTGATGGGAAGATGGATGGAGCCAAATACAGGACCATTCTGGAAGAAAACCTGATGGAGTCTGCAAAAGACCTGAGACTGGGACGGAGATTTGTCTTCCAACAAGACAATGATCCAAAACATAAAGCAAAATCTACAATGGAATGGTTCACAAATAAACATATCCAGGTGTTAGAATGGCCAAGTCAAAGTCCAGACCTGAATCCAATCGAGAATCTGTGGAAAGAACTGAAAACTGCTGTTCACAAATGCTCTCCATCCAACCTCACTGAGCTCGAGCTGTTTTGCAAGGAGGAATGGGCAAAAATTTCAGTCTCTCGATGTGCAAAACTGATAGAGACATACCCCAAGCGACTTACAGCTGTAATCGCAGCAAAAGGTGGCGCTACAAAGTATTAACTTAAGGGGGCTGAATAATTTTGCACGCCCAATTTTTCAGTTTTTTATTTGTTAAAAAAGTTTGAAATATCCAATAAATTTCGTTCCACTTCATGATTGTGTCCCACTTGTTGTTGATTCTTCACAAAAAATTACAGTTTCATATCTTTATGTTTGAAGCCTGAAATGTGGCAAAAGGTCGCAAAGTTCAAGGGGGCCGAATACTTTCGCAAGGCACTGTAGATTAGTATTTTGTTGAAAAATATCATTAATACTTTAAAACTATTCAAAATACAGGCTAACTTCACTATAACAACCCCCCCCCACCCCCCACCCCCCAAGACCTGGAGAAATGTTTGTTATATCGGGGTATTCACTATAACAGGGTTTGGCATTTTGATAAAAGACAGAATAATGATAAAACGGCAAATTTGAATTGAACATCAATATATGGTAGTTTTATGATTCCTTCACTTTGATCAACATTTAAACGGTATTGTGACAAGGTACTCGTGTCACATGTGTGGGTAACCACATTGCAAGACAGAGGAGTTGGAGTTTAAACGGCAGCACAGGCGCACAGGATTTATTAAACACAAAACAGAAAGTAAACAAATGGGTCATGTGATGCTACCAACGATGGTAACGCACAGAGGACACATTCAGCCCAGAGAGAACTAGTGAAGAGAAAGTTGATTTAACTGAGTTAAACAGGGGGTGCCAAGACTTATGTCTGACACTCCATAGACATAAGTCTTGGCACCCCTTGTCTGAACTTATAATTTACCTGCAATCTTTATTTGATCTGGGTAAGATGAATGAGTGCTCAAAAAACATATCATTGCTAAATAAAAAAAAAAAAAACACACATCCAAAACCTCTTAAACACAGAATAAATTGCACAATTCCTGAAGTAAAACTTGACTTAAACGGAATGACAACTGAGGAAACCTTGTTTGTCAAAGAGCCTTCAAACACAGAGCAGCAAGCAACTCTTAATTTTAAAAAAAGACACCTGGGGCCAGTTTTTCAAAACTTTTATTCTGGATAACAGTGATCTGTATTTAGAATCCCATACTTTCTGATCGTGTTTACTTTTAACTGGATCATTTTGATCATCCAAATCTGAAATGTATGGTGACATTGGCTGGTTGAATCGACAGTGACCCAAAAGGAAAGAAATAAAAATCTGTTCTGGCTTGGACGCCTAATTATGGACAGCAGAATACGTCTGGAGCAACTTCAAGTCCTACACAGAAATAATGAATCCAGGATTTACATTTATCACAACAAATCCATAACATCTTTTCTCGTTTCCTGTTCTTTGGATGGCTGCAGCATGGCAAATCGCACACAGTCTCCCGGTTAATTCTGGAAGAACTCATCAGACGGTCTTGAATGTATTTTCTGAGGGCAGGTACATTTCGTTGCTCAGCCAGTAATTAAAAAAAAATAGCAGTATATCCAAACATTTTAATAAATCAATTACCGGTATGTAACAAGATTTGAGTTTGATAAATAACTTGATTTAGTTATCATTGAAACATATATCAAAGTTATCAAGTACAAAAGTATGAAAACGTTTCTACAAAAGAAAAAAAAAACATTCCAGCACCTCAAAACTGAGCCCATGGTACAAATGCAGTCAAACTCCTGTAGCTGCCTTTTTTGTTCTTTATACTTTGCAAAACATATTGTAACAAACTCTGTTGTTTTGTATGCACGCGTTCTTAGTTAGGTGACATCAGTCCACGCGAGTTATAATCAGTATATAATCTTTCAGGATATAATCTTTTTGCCAAACTGTCCTTCTAATAACTCTCTGAGGTTGACCAGTTAGTGACTGATTTTGAGAATTCTCTACATTAAGTGGTTCAGCCAAATCACCTTGGGCAGTTCCAGTGTCAAAAATATCAGGAGGGGCAATTTCGGTTTGTACTTCTACTTCACAGACACTTCGATTAACATTAATAATGTTTTCTGAGCATTCCTGAACGTCAGTCTCAACAGCACTCTCCCCAGAGGCAATTCCTGAATCATGCACAGTGGGTTGGGTGTTAACATTATCATGTGGCTGGCAACTCGCATTAGTTTCAGGACGATTCCCCACAAATGGAAATGTAGGCCACAAGCCATACCTCTCTTTTGAACACTGTTTACTGGGAGGGCATAACTGCAGGTAGCTTAACTCAGAAGTTTGTTTTCCCTATTGGTGAATCAGTGGATTCAGAACTGTTTTGAACCTCCTGTTCTGCATCCAGAGAGACGTCGTCAGGTACTCTGGATATAGCAACATAGGGTTTTAATCGATTGTAGTGCACAGTTGCATTACACTGCTCCACTTCATACAAGATGTCAGAAAGCTGTTTGACAATTTCAAAAGGACCCTTGAACCTTTTACACAGTTTTGGTGATAGACCCTTTTTCTTTCCAAAGTCACGTTACCAAACCAATCTTGCTCTGCATATCTCTGAGGGGTGACTTTTAAATCGTAGTAGTCTTTCTGTCTCCCAGAAGCTTTCGCATGATGCTCTTTTACAGCTTCTCATATAGTTCTCAGATACCCCTCCACCTGTTGTACATACTCAGTAACACTTTCTTGGCACACCGGTGTTCCCATGACTACATCAACTGGCAAAGTAATTTCATGCCTAAACATTATTCTGTATGGAGTAAATCCAGTAGAAGCCTGCACACTACTTCTATAGGCCATCATGACATATGGGAGCAGCTCATATCAATTACTCTGGTTGGCCTGTACAAACATGGACAACATGTCCACTACGGTCCTACTTAGCCTTTCGACCAATCCATCCGATTGTGGATGGTAAGCGATGGTCCTTGTTTTATTCATCTACAATAAAGAACATAGCTCTTTGAACAAGCCAGACTCAAAATTACAGCCCTGATCAGTGTGAATACTGCAAGGTACTCCAAACCTACAGATAGCTTCTACCAGGACCTTTGCTACTGTGACAGCCTCTTGGTTAGGTAAGGGATAAGCCTCTGCCCAGTGTGTGAAATAAACAGCTAACACCATTATATACTTGTTTTCCTTGGGTGTGACAGGTAACAGACCCACAATGTCAATAGATATCCTCTCTAAGAGATGTCCTGTAAAAGAAGTTGTCATAGGGGCCCTGGGGACCGGCCCTGTTGTTTTCCTTGCAGCATACACTTCACATGCCTTACACCACTGTTTTATTGCTTCTTGCCACCCAGGCCAATAGAACCGAGTTCTAATTTTTGCTGTAGTGTCATCATGTATGAATGTTAGTATCTGATGTACCGTATTAGTTCTAATTTTTGCTGTTGTGTCATCATGTATGAATGTTAGTATTTGATGTACTGTATTAGCTAGTACAAGGGCTCGCCAAACTACCTCATCAGTCTCAGAGTATTTACTCTCCAGGCTTAAAATACCTGCCTTTAACTGCAATGAATTCCACACTTGTCTATAAGGCTTGAAATCTATATCGCACTCATCTGGAAATCAGCCCTGCCCTCACATTTCCAAGCTTTAACCCTTTGTGGTCTATTTATTCAGCACGTCTCAGGCGCGTCCGGTCCAATTTATTTTCACACGCACAGTTTATTTTAGATGCGCTTGTAACAGGGCGAGGAGCCCCGCACATGGATTTGTTTATTTATTTTTAGAACGGGGTCTCCCCCTCCGCCCCTGTGTTATTTTGTATTTGTGTATTATGATTTATTTATTATTTTAAGTGTATTTATATGACGGCGAAGCGCCGCAGGTTTCGTTATTGTTTTATTTGTATTTATTTTAAAATGTATGGATGGCGTAGCCGTGCATTTTTGTTTCATTTTCATTTTAATCATGTTCTGGCAGAGGCGAGATTGGTGCTCGTCCTCTGCCAGGAGTAATTAAAGAAAACCTTGTGCAGAAGGTGGCCATCTCCTGAATTAAGTGATTAATTTGTTGCTAAATCGGGAGATGGTCACCTGTATATAAACCTGCAGCTATCTGCACTCAGGGTGGGTGTTCAGAGGAGGAACGGGAGAGCGAGCGAGCGAGCAAGCAGAAAACAAAACTAAAAAGACATACAGGATCAGTGAAGGCTACTGCCCAGCCTGACCAGTATCGTTTAATTTTGTGTTCGAGATTTGTTTTTGTTTAAATCTTTTATTTTTGCTCTGTGAGCAAGTCTTTTCTCTTTGAACTTTTTATTTTATTTTTGTATTTGAATAATCGGCGCACGCCGTGTCCTTTTTTTTGACTGCAGTATCTGTCAGTGTTTTTTTCTTTCCTGACACTGGCCTGATTCCTCAATAATGCGATCCAAGTCATTATTTTATTACTATAACATCTCAAAAAGCTCTGCAAATGTCTGTCTTTGAGTGCTGGATGCAGAAGGAGCTATCTTGTTTGTTTATGTCTGTGTTATTTCTGTGGTGCCGGGACTAAGTGTATTGCTCAGATCCACTCCTTTTTTTGTTCGGCTTCTCTTGGCTCCTATTGGTCTCACTCGGCCATTGAATGGTTTTCTCTGCTCTTTCCGGAGAAAAAAACAACTAGAGACCTGTTTTTTACATCTTTTTGATGATGTCAGACAGAGTCAAACATTGGACCGGAAAGGGAAAATTGTAATGTCGGACCTGGTCCGACATAGGACCGCAAGGGGTTAAGCTTCTTCAGCACAGGATCCTTGTCTTGTTCTACAGCGAGCAATTATGTCAATTATGAGACAGTAGTCACATGACTAGAATTAACCAGTTTATCTGTATCCATTTCACTAGGAGCAACCTGTGGTACTGAAAGGACTGCTCCAATACCAGAATCACAAGCATCAGTATCTAACACAAAAGCTTTGCTAGGGTCGGGGTACGCTAACACAGGTGAAGTTGTAAGCCTTAGCTTCAGCTCATCAAAGACATCTTGACAAGCATTGTCCCACTCAAATTTAGCCCCTTTATTTGTTAGTCTATACAATGGCTCTGCCGCTGGAGCAAAATTTGAAATAAACCTCCTATAATATGATGCAAGACCCAGAAAACTCCTGACCTCGGTTACAGTCCGGAGTGGGCAACGAATGAATGGTCTCGGTTTTGGCCTGGTCAGTAGACACACTTTCAGACGAAATAACATGTCCAAAATAACTCACCTGAGACCTGAATAAATGGCATTTAGATGGCTTTACTTTGAGCCCAGCCTTTTGCAATCTACCAAATACCTCATCAAGGCGATTCAAATGTTCCTGGAACATTCTCTCAAAGACAACAATATTGTCTAGGTAAACTAAGCAAGTGGACCACTGAAGATCTGCCAATACTAAATCCATTCATCTTTGAAAACTACATTATCATCATTGCACAGCCCAAATGGCATTACATTAAACTCAAAGAGCCCTTTCTTGGTTAGAAATGCCATTTTGGGACGATCCTCTGGGTGTATCTCAACCTGCCAGTAGCCACTAGCTAAATCTAGTGTTGAGAACCACTGGACATTGGCGAGTGCATCCAGTCTCGTCTATGCACGGTAGGGGGTACGCGTCCTTTACTGTATGCTCATTAAGCCTCCGGTAGTCAATGCAAAAACAAAGGGAACCGTCTTTTTTTTTCCATGGCAGCACAACTCCTTTTTAGAGTATATCGTGTAAATGCTTATCAAAATCCCCCTGCTGGTGTATTGGTACTTGTCTTAACCCCTGCTTGATTGGTCTGTTGTCACCAGTATCAATTTTATGTTGGATTAATTTGTTAAGACCCAAATCCACATTTCTCTACTTGTTCTAAGCTGAACTGCAGTTACATTTATCTCAGTGATACCTAGGGCTTGCATGAGTTCGTCAACCTCGGAGCCAGATTTCTCTTGTCAAAGGAGTGACCCTAAAACCCTTCCCTTGTACAAGTGGGAGCACCTTTTTTAAATGGAAGGTATATGCAGCCGAGATGTCTGACTCTTTGATAGAAACAGTTTAATTTATTTGAAGTCTTCCCACTAATGATGGGAATGAGAATGTAGAGATGGGAGCCCAGCTAACAAGATTTAAGTTTTTGCAGGTATCATGCTTTTAAAGACTGTCACCCACACCTGTGAGCAGAAACTGACCCAAGACTGTCACAGCTACTGGAAGCAGGCAGATCTTTGGGAAACAAATTGAACATTTGTGAAACTGCAACAAATATTGTAATGACTGTAATGAGTTCTAGAAAATATTTTTAGCAGATGTGCACAGGCCTGTCGTGGTGTTCACAGATCCAGTCCAAGTTGAGCCTGGCGCAGAGTTCGAATCCTGTTGGGAACGTGCGGAGTTATTGGATGATTTAAACTAACCTGTATTGATTGAAATAATGAGATATACTCTTCGTCAATAATTATAAAAATACTGTATATGTTCCTATAAAAAAAGATCAGTATACTCAGTAGAAAACAATGGGTAGCTGTTGTGTGCAGTCTATGAAAGCACCTGCTGGAAGGAGTCAAACTCGGCAGGCTCTTATCATAAGGCCTTGTTAGCACATTCCAGTTTTATGAGAAAAAGTAGCTTCTTTCGATACTTTACTTTCTTTGCTTCATGTCTCATATTAATCAACACCAAAAAATTGGCAAAAAGCAAAGGTTGTCTTTAAAACCTGCTTTGACAGGATTTTGTATGAACAGAGAAAGGGGTCAGACTTAATTCAGTAAATTAATATTAGCAATTGTTATACTGAAGTAACTGAATTAGAAATACATGTTATAAAATCATTTAAAGTTAAACTGTTATACAAATAACATTATTATTGTTGAAAGAACATATTACAGTTAAAAACAAAAGAAGTTCAGTACTAACTGACAGTCAGAATATTGTAATAATTGTACTGTGTTTTAAAGAATATAAAACAAGCATAAATAATATTGCAGCAAATTATGAACAGGTTACAATGATTTAAGCTAAGAAAACTGAAGTGTTAATGTTAGAAAAAAGCTCGTCTGTGTGCCTTTGTCATTAGTGCACATACACTCGTGGAAGCCTGTAACCTTAAAAGCAGGCTAGGTATTGCAAATTAGTAAAAACAAAAGGTTAACCCTTTAGACAGAGCGATATTTGAAACTAAAAAGATCTATTTGATTTTATTTGATTATGTTGTTACTAAGCATAGAGGTTTTAAAAAATGTATTCTGATCTACTAACAGAGTGACAAAACACTATGATGAGAAATAATATGTTAAGTATTTTGATCCAATAAGAAATATAAGTGTTTTTGTTTGTTTAAGGCTCTACTGTAATACAAAGAGACTGTAAAAGCAGGATCAAGCATTTAATTTAATCAATTTAAGAATTAGTTCATTTTCTTTCTCCAACTAAACAAAAAATCTTTGACATTACAACATCCATTAAATTAAAGAATATAAATGTTTAGTTTATACAAAGGTTTTACTGCAATAAAAAACAGGAACGGTTGGAATAGACAAATAAAGTGTAAACTATATTCAATAATTTTAGTACACAAAAAAAAACCTACTGAAAAATAGCCTTGCCCTTATCTGCTTGCAAGCAGAGCGGTGCTAGATATGGAAGGTTCTTTTTGGCAGTCAAAGTGAGATTTACTTGTAGTCCACAGTTTTGAATCCAAGGTCTTTCTATGATAAGAAAACCTTGTAGTAGAAGGGAGCATTCCACAAATTAGGGGAGTTGTGTCCAGTCACAGTTCTTATCAAATAAGTAGCAATTTTCGTTGGGAGAAAACTGATTTCATGATTTGGAGAAGTGCTTACAATGGTGTTTCATATTAATCAAAACAATAGTCTTGGCAAGAAAACAGGGTGTCTGAATCCTGCTTGTGCAGGCAACTTTTAGAAACAAACAAACAGAGAGAGGTCAGGCATAGTCCAAGAATGGCACAGTTAAATAAGGCTATTATACTTAACATGTTTATTATAGCTTAAATTTAAATGAAACTAATTGAACTGACCACTGTATGCTTATTCAAAGGCAGTCTTTGTCAAATACTTTAACAGACATTTGTATATGAAGTTAAACTGGCCCATTGACAACACACTGAAAAGGTAACATAATATGCGGCTAGGAGGGATATATATATATATATATATATTTTGACCCACTGTAACAAAACTTGCACCACTGACGGTTCATTGCCCCTTTAAAAGCAGACCCAGGACACAGAAAATGGAGGTTTAAAGCGCTTTTGCGCTATTTTTTAATAATAACAAAAAACAAAATAAAATGAAACAAACACCTAGCTCCCATTCGGAGCACTAACTAAACACAGGTAAGTTCCCTGACTAACACGGGACAGCTAAGCCATTTCCCCGTCCACAAACCACACAGATTGTTTTACACAATACCTTTTTTTTCGGTCGCACACACTCACAACCTGGCTCTTCACACCGCAGCCACCTGGAGCAAACTGACTGCTTCCTTTTTAAACCCTGCACCTGGTTCTAATTTACAATCATGGCCAGGTGCGGGTGATAATTACTAATAGAACAATTAACAAAATAATTAAACAATAATGCAAACAATTAAATTAAACCAATGTGCATTTATTAACCCCCTCCCTGCTATCTTACACCACCTTAGTATAATCAAATAGAGCTGGTGTTACATATTAAAAACAACTCTCATATATACACATATACTTGTATTATATTATAGCAAGGATTCTGTGAACTTTGGTCCATCTGACTTGTCAGAAAAAGGAGGAGTTGGAAAAAGAGAGCAATGCAATCATGTTTCAATGTTTCTTGGCAAGAAGTTATATTTAATCAGTTTTGAAAAAGGAGTTGAACAGATCCTTCTAGAATGTATCATTAACTTATAGATAATAAATGTCAGGGCCAAGTGATGATTAGATTTACTTGAGACCTGATGTATTCAGTGGAGGGAAAATCCTATAAAAACCTAGTTAAAACCCCAGTCAAGTACCGCTCAATTTGCTAACTACAAGGTGTGTGGTCCATGCTCTGAAGATCTCTGAAAAACAGATTTCTGCCTTTTGAAGACATTTCTTATTTTTCAATATATCCTACACTACACTATACTGGAAGGTAAGCATATATTTGAATTGAATATCTCTTATATTGATGCATTGCTATAAGGTATAGAAATTATGATTTAGTCTTAATAGAGTGATATATATTGAATGTTCTAGAATTTAGCGGTGGGCATTTTTAGCTTTTTGCATATTATAGCCTAAGAGCTAAATATATGATAACCATATTTGTATTACTATATTGAAGTATTTATGCTGTTAAACCTGTAAAGGCACCAGATCACCTGGACTGCTTATTACTTGGGATTTGTGGTGGTCTGTGCAACCAACCAATCCAATTTTCAACATAAGCATTTAATAAACTGAAAAGAGCACTACTACTGCTCTGATTCATTAAAACTTCAAATTAAATAAGTCTGTGATTTTCTTTATTATTAAAAAGTCAGCTGGGTACGTTGCGAGCCCAGTGCACGACCAAAACCACTACAGGAGTATGAAACATCTTTATGTCCTCCTGAATGTCTCCCCTGAGTTTAAGAGTGTGCTCCGAGCATATACATAAATAAAAAGAGTGCGTTGCGAGAATTCTTGACACTAACATTTTCTGCTCCCTCCCCAGTTGAATTTGAATCCCTCAAGCTAGTAATCATGGCCTCTTCTGCACCCTTTCCCCAGACTGAGAAAACTCCAAGCGTGGTCCCTTCCCTTAAAGTTTGTGATTCGGGAGTCAAGTTCACTAAACAAACAGGCAATTTGCCTCAAACTGACCTCCCTACGCTGCAAGCCACAAGCACACTGTACTTATTAGTAACATTATTACAAGGTTCTAACAAGCCTTCAGTTTCTTCAATATTTACAGCACCTTCCACTTTACCAGTAACAAATATTTCCATTCTGGAAGGAATGACTGTGTCATGCATTACTACAACTTTACATACTTCCCCAACCCCACCCCTGAAGATAAGAGGAATCTGTTTACAGATTAAGTACAGGTATTGTTTGGCATGTCAATCACAGGTCCATACTAAACAAGAAAATCAGTTCCTACTATTGCACATTGATCAGCATCGCTAGCAAACTACAAAGTCCCAGGTTAAGTGCAGGCTGTCGATTTGCATCACTGTAGACCACAGGCCCAGTATGGTAAGGTACCGTCCATTCGCTAACTTGATAGTGCCATAGAATGGTTTCAAAGTTACTTGCTTACCTTGGGTAGCATCCCTCCATACCTTTTCATATACCACGGAAATCTAGGTACCTGAATCCAGCATAACTTCACAAAGTAAACCAGAAATCGTGCAAGCCAAATAAATCCCACTTCCAGAGGTACTGGAAGCTATTCTGGCCTGCTGCACTGGGACTTTTTCCGACTGGCTGTGCTGCTGTACATGCTGAGTGTTGTCGTCCGCCGACGAGTATGGGCAATCCCTCTTCAAATGCTTTTGGCATCCACAATTCCAGCAGGCCTTGGCGTTGTTTGGTCGTGGTCTCGCCACTCCGTAATTGTTGTATCTCCGATTTTGTGTAGAATCTTGGGAATAGGGCTCCCCAGCTGCCCTCGGTCTAGCTGTCTGTCCTGATGCAGCTGATGACTACTTCTCAGCAAGTTGTTTCATTTCAGTTTGCAACTGAGAAACACTTTCACACAGTGTCTCGACCACCCCTTTTAAAACTGCAACAGTGTCCTGTTCAGGGGGCTTTGAAGCTTCTCTTGCTCCGCAAATGTTTGCTTTTTTTGCAAATTTAGTTCTCTGATCTGTTCCAGTTCTAATGCCAATTAATGGCATCTTCCAGTGTTTTTGGCTTTCCGCTGCGCAATTGCACCTGAATTTCGCCACTGCCCACGTAAGTAATAAAGTGGTCCCAGGCTTGCGAATCTCAAGTGTTCAAATCATACTCTGGATATGCTTTTACAACTAGCTGGCGCACATCATATCCAAAATCTTTGATGCACTCACCTGGCTTGCGTTTATGACCCAGGAAAGCTGCACGGCTCCAATCTGCATGTGCTGTAGGCTCAAACTGCTGTTTCAGTGCGTCTCAGTTTTTTGTAATCTTTTTTCACCTTCGGTGGTAAACCGCTGTAAAAGTCCCTCGCATGCCCCTTCATGAGTAACAAAAGAAAACTTAAGCTGTCCACTTCATTCCACCTTTTCACCTTGGCAGCCAGTTCGAACTGTTCGACCCAAATGATCCAGTCTCCGTCTGCTCCTGCAAACAATTCAGGTAAAAACACAGGCCAATTCATCTTTCTCTCCCGGGGAGCTGCTGCCGCTAGAGCCGCTGGTGCAGGGGCCTGTGCCGCCACTGGTGCTGGTTTCCATCCATTTCACTTTTGTCCAAGGTTGCTGCTGGTGTCAATTATGAACACACCAGCCACTGTGTTGTAAAGATCCTGCTTCTCTGGTGTTGTAAATCCCGCTTCTCTTTTGTTGTAAATGCCATTTCAACTTTTGATGGCTTGAGGCATTCATTAGATAGGATTTCAAAGCACATCACACATTTTGGGTAATCAAGGCCGTCTTTCTTCGTAATGCAAGAAAACCCAAACTGAATGTACTCAGCATCATATTTTTGAGATTTAGATTTTGATGCCTTCACTGAGGATGGCTGCTCGTTTGTACAGGTGGTACTTGTGGCACTGGTACTCATGGAAGCATCATTGCATTTGTTTTCTTCCTCAGGCTCATTTCGTTGGCATTTCAGAAACCGCTCCATTTTGACTGTTATACTCTGTCGAGTTCTCACTGTACAAGTGCAGAAGTGGAAGCGTGGGGAGAAAATATATCTACAAGTTGAATGAAAAAATATATAATTTTTTTATTTTTTTGTATTGTATTGCAATAAATTCTGCTTTATATTTAATTGTCTCATTATGTAAATTGCATTAATATAGCTGTTTATCCATCCATCCATCCATTATCGATCCGCTTCTCCTGGTGAGGGTCGCGGCTATAGTTGTTTTTAAATTGTAATTGCAATTCACCCCGCTTTTGTGATAATGGTACATACTCTAAGCATGAAACAAGCAACCAGGGACATCAAAGTACAGCAGTGTGGAGTAGTGGTTAGGGGTCTGGACTCTGGACCGAAGGGTCGTGGGTTCAATCCCAGGTGGGGGACACTGCTACTATACCCTTGAGCAAGGTACTTTACCTCGATTGCTCCAGTAAAAACCCAACTGTATAAATGGGTAATTGTATGTAAAAATAACGTGTAAAAAATAATGTAATTGTATGTAAAAATTATGTGATATCTTGTAACAATTGTAAGTCGCCCTGGATAAATAATAATGTGCGGGGGCAAGAGTTTTAATTTTTCTTTATTTAACTTTTAAGATTTGCTTTTAAATATTTCACACAATTTTCTTTTGTTCAGTAATTTTACATATTTGCTGCAGACCCCCTGAAGCTTCGCCACAGACCCCAGTTTAGGAACCCCTGGTTTAGACAACACACAACTAGGTAGCAATATATAAATCTCCTCTGATTACACCTACCAAGCATTTCAACCCGTGTCCTCTTGTATCTGAAAGTACGTCCCATTTTCGGCCTTCCACGTCTGCATTTATCTGGAGTTATCTTCAGTGCACTTCTGATGTCAACTTGATCTTGTTTTTGGCAACAGTGGTAGGCTCTTCTGAAATTGGCCTTTATGTGGAAGTGGTTTGTATTGAGAGTTCACTTTGAGGAGTCTTCAGTGTTGCCATTTGACTTTCAGTGGCAGCCCTTGTAAGTGACGTAGCACTGCTTGATTTCTCAGAAACATATTGTCTATTGCTGATCGGTGGAGGCAAAAATGTTGAACTTTTCACTATCTTGAATGTCCTCTACCACCATTTCCTTGTTAAGTTTCCAATAGTTTAAGATGGTTTTCAAGAACTTATACTTCTTCTGATATTCGTCACCAGCACAAGCAGAGACAAGTGTTGCTAGTTCCATTGCAGTTGGATACACTCATTTGAATTGGTCATTGGAGTTCAGACTTTTGCCATCAGTGTGTGTAGAAATGGGGGAGACATTTACTTTTTCTGTGTAGATTTCATGGTTTCCTGTTTGAAAATCCACATTACATTTTAACCATCTTGGATGCATCAGAGATGTATCACAAATAGGAGCACATTTGTACTTCCTACAGTACAAAATATGGGCACAAGGGAGACCGTAATTTACAGTAAAAGTGCAAGTGCAGGTGTTCATCTGTTTACCAAAAGAATAATTTACAATTACAGTAAATGCTGAAATTATACCCATCATCAACAATACTCAAATCAGAAGTAACAGACTTGTCAAGCTGATGCATTACCAGCTGACATGATCTGTCAGACAGCATTTTTGATAGTTCCATAGCTGTATCAGAGGGCCTTTGTGTGTCCACAAAGAGTGATCTGGTCTGTTCTGCATGACGGAAATCATTTTCACTTTCCTGCACTTTAACAAATGCAATCAACTCACTGAAGGCTTCAGATATTCCCATGCTGGAATTGACACATTTCTTTAGCTTCTGATTATGGCTTTCCAATTTATTGTTTGTATTATTACCCATTGTAGCCAGTCCCTTTCTGTACAAGTGAGCCTACTTCTCAGATTGGGCAGCCCAGTTTGTCAGAAAATACTGCACAAACTCTTGTGAAGGACACTCACCTTTTAGTTTTTGTAGCAGAACACTGTAATCCTGCAAAGTTGGGCTGTAGAGTATTGACTTCAATAGTGCAAGGAGATGTTGTTTTTGTTCTTTGCTCACAGTAAGCTCTGCAATTTTTGTTTTCCAGTGCTTGATAACGTGAAATGTACACAACAGTAACTTTGCATCAGGAAACTCCGTTTTTTAACAATTTAATTTCCACAAAATCTTTGTCCAGTACAAAAAACATAATATCCTTCCAGCTGTCATTGTGCTTTTAAAACAAAGCAATTAGCTAGCTCAAGTTTCTGTCTGTCTGTGACACGGATGGTGAGTGTGGTGTGGTGAAATTAACATTGACAACAAGGGTTTACTCCCAAAAATGTTATTTATATATGAAAACTAAAGTAATTACAAAATAAAGCAGGTTGCACAACACAGTGGGTTGCAGTCCCAAACAATAACAAAACAATAACACTCCTGTACCTCAATCCTCCGTGCACAAAACTGTGCTCTGTGGTCATGCTGGATGTGGTCCAAGTGTCTGTGCTCCGCTGTTCAATGCAGTGCTGTGCAGTGATGTGGTGAAGTGCGGTTGTGAGCTGGCTCCGTGGCTGCAGCTCCCGTTTTCCGTCTCACTCCTCTGCAACAACAAACAAATAAAAAACAACCAATACAGGCTCCGGCTGTATAGCTCGTTTCAGCGTAAGGGGGCCGTACTCATGCAACTGCATCCCCTTTGTACCACCAAACTCCTCCCTGCAACCAGCCCATTGCCATGGTCGCTGCCAGACCTGTATCTGATTGCAATGGAGTTGTTTAGAGTACTTGCAGATACGCACTTTCCCAAGATGGCCGACTTCCAGTTTCCGCCCACCGCCGAGTCAACCTGTCTATGAGGAAGTGTACTACCAACCTTACCCGGTGCTCTTTCCGATCGGGAGGGAGATTTACAGCATCGATTCTTTCTCTCTATCACATATTTCACCCATCAGAGTGATGCCGAAGTGATGCCAACTCTACATTTCCCAATGGCCCCCCCTCCCTTGAAAAAAAAAATCAGCGTTTTGGTGCTCCTTAGCCGCACGATGTTTCACTGTGTAGTGGAAGGGTTGCAACGCCAAATGGAGGTTCGTTATAATCTGCACTAACTCTCGAGCAATTGCTACGGCACTAGTGGATCTCAATGATACTGCCTCTGGATATCTGGTCGCATAGTCCACCACTACCAAAATGTGAGTATAACCAGAGTCAGACTGGTTCAATGGATCCACTATATCCATAGCAATGCGTTCAAAGGGAACTGAGATCAGGGGCAGTGGGACCAGCGGGGCCGGGCGAACCCGCCCCGGCGCTACTTGCTGGCATTCTGGACATTCCGCTACATATCTCGACACCTCTCCAAAAACTCCCATCCAATAAAAATGAGCCAATATTCATTCCCGAGTCTTGTCGCTACGTAAATGGCCTGAACATGGGACATCGTGAGCCAACCGCATGATCTCACGTCAAAAAGACTGAGGAACGAGTAATTGTGTTACAATCTGGCTTGTGCTCGTGGCTTGAAATACTCTATACAGTAAGTGCCCAGAAATAATGTGATGAGGATATGCAAGCGTCCGACTGCTCTCTACTTCCTTCCCCTCGATAGACCAAATCTGCCCTCAGATGTGTGCCAGGGAAGGATCATTTTTTTGTTCCAATGCTAGGTCCAAATCTCGGTCCCAGAATTTCGGGATATCGAGCAGAGCTAATGTAGCTTCAGCACTGGGGGCCTCAGTAACCGGGCCCCGCAGGTCACATTGGGTCCCTATCCCCTTTCCCTTACACTTGACAGACTGATAAGTTTCCCCCACCAAACCCCAGCCATGTTTTTCGGCCCTTCGCTCTCTTTTTGTTTTTCTCGGGCAAAATCGGGAAAGGAACAAATCAGTATGCAGCGGGAAAATGTTTCCAATAGTTTCTCCCACTGCTCCCATGGTCTCGACCCAAAATATCAGGATAGGGCAGCTTTGCAGATACCGCCACAATTACGTGACAGGTATGATATCCAACAGTTGAATCTAATTTAGTGAGGGGGTAGTCCTTGTTATCCCCATGAATACAAGAAATGACCACGACCCCAGGTGACCACCAAGGTACCCCCGTCAACAGAGCTTCTTCAATCAGTCTGCCCACATCCTGAGTCCACTAATGCGTGGGTGCTCACTTCACCAACCCTTATATCAACAATACAAGGCCCCTCCCAATACCCCTGGACTTACCTGGTGCCGGTGAATAGAAGTGGGAGGTTGCACCACACTCCACAGCCATTGGGCAGTCCCGAGCGACATGGCCAACCTCCTGGCACCGGTGTCCCAGGAAATAAGTTGATTGGGAAATAAGTTGATCAAGCTCTAGAATTTAAAGGGGAGGTTCCATTGTTTCTAATGTAAACGAGCATAGGCTAGGAAATAAGCAGATCAAGCCCAGGAAATAAGTTGATCGGATATATTAATTATTATTATTATTATTATTTATTTCTTATCCAGGGCGACTTACAATTGTTACAAGATATCACATTATACATTATTTCACATTATTTTTACATACAATTACCCATTTAAACAGTTGGGTTTTTACTGGAGCAATCTAGGTAAAGTACCTTGCTCAAGGGTACAGCAGCATTGTCTCTCACCGGGGATTGAACACACGACCCTCTGGTCAGGAGTCCAGAGCCCTAACCACTACTCCACACTGCTGCACAATATTCAATAAATAATTTAAAATTAATTTTGTAAGTATAATTTATATCAATTAGTAGATCTGATTTATTCGGCAGTATGCTGCTAGACAAGATGATGTGAATATCGCTTTAGATCCGATATATTAGCCTAACAAAAATGCATAATTTAAAATGACTTTTGTACGTATAATTTACATTAACATGTAGATCAGATATATTTGACAGTATTACGCATGAGTTTCAATCATGGAAAAAATTAAGCTCCATGCTGTGATTACTAACTAGGCCATGGTGCACATCAATCACATGATGTACTTGAAAAACAGTACTATTATTTTATATTTGTTCTTTCATTTATTTTTACATACAGTACTTTGTATATTAAATAAATAATTTAAAATGAATAGATCGGATATATTCGACAGTGTGACGCTACATAAGGGAATGTGAATATTGCTGTAATATATATTAGCAACAAATCATACTTGCCAACATTTGGATACTGTTCAGTGCGACGCTCATCTGTCCTAATTATACAAAGTACTGTACAGTACTTTGTATAATTAGGACAGAAAACGAGCAGGAGACTGGTTATCATCATACATGTATTTCAATTACAAGTTTGGGAAGAAACAGTACATTAATTAGTTAAAAACTAAAGAGTTAATGTCTTTGCTAAACCGTGGTAAATACGTGTAGTTCAATACCAACCAAGATAGCTATTGTAAGAAACAGAGATCATACAGTATATGTAGGCTACTGTAGATCAGCATGATCTTAAAAATGGTAAATTCCTGTAGTGCAACAACCATGTAAGACATAACGAGCAATCATATCTACCATGGCATACGTTTTTCATTTCTGTATTTGTCCTATCAAGAGGATTTGACAGGGTCCTTTTTTTAACATAGTACAAATCTTATCCCTTAGTAATACTATATATTACTGCAAGGAATACAATTGTCACGTTTACGAAGAATATTGCATTTATGTTAATGTATTGTGTGCAAACAACATGAGAGATTTTTTTTAATTCCCAACCTGAGTACACAACACAATTCCTTACTAAAAAAAACTTTCGTCTGCCTATTTGGGGTTAATTTTCTTCACCCTATCCCAATTTAAAAACCACAACCCTAAACCTAGAACCTTTTTTAAAATAAACATAATTGTATGTGTAACAATAAATGTTAATGCTTAAGGCATGCAGACAAATCAAGGTACTGTATATACTATTCATTTTTTTTTTAACTCAGTGTAGGCCTACGTTTTGCCACGTCTAAACTGTAGTAAAGTTACAGCTATACTAATCTTAAAATGTTAAAATACGAACTTGTCATACTAATATGATGGATGCAGCATGTCATCAGATTATATTACTGAAACATTTTAATTTTGATTAAAGATTGAGAACATTTTGATATGTAAAATCATTTAATATATAAATAAATCTCAGTGATCACACATAAACTACATCAGATTGACATTGATGTTATAGAAACATAAAAAGACAGAGGTTTAAAACGGTTTACCATAGAAACAGTCGTCGATCACACATTTTAAAGTTCATACGAAAAAGACAGTGGCACGAACACGCACCAACATACACAGTCTAGTAAATAAAACAGCCAGATAAAAATAAAAAGCCATGCAGTGAACCTCCCCTTTAATCAAACTGTAGCCCCGCCTTAATTTTGTCTACTTTTGCCTTACTGTGCTTGCGCGATCAACTTATTTCCCGGTCAACTTATTTCCTACAACATCTGTAACATGTCGGAGTAAAGGGCAGCCATGGAGAATGCATGAGGGGGCCCCTGATCTTACCCAGCTGGGGGTCGACCTCGGCCTCCATTGTTGTGGAGCGAGGCCGCCCGTTGGGTGACGAGGGGGTGTTGGTCCAGGGGTGAAGGGTGCGGGTGTGAGCAGGGGCCCCGGCCTTGGGCCTGGCATCTTGGGTCTGGTGGAGGGAGGCGCTGTTGCTGCAGACTGCGGAGACAGCAATGGAGTGGGCTGCGAGTCCTCATAGCCCTCAGCCAAGCAGACTGTGGCATCCAGTGTGGTGGGACGCTGACAACTGAACCAGTTCTGAGTGGTTGGCCCCAGCGCCTGCACGAACTGCTTGATTGCGATGAGCTCGGTGACTTCTTCTGCCGTGCAAGTGCTGGGTCAGAGCCATTGGGTCAGCTGGTCCACCAGCTGTTGCGCCACCACGCAACACAAAATAAGACACAAAATAAACAGGCACGAGGGCCAAACAAAAGATTCTTAAACACAAACAATAAATACAAACTAAAACTTACAAAAATAAGGCTTTCAGGCTGAGCTTTGCCTTCACTGGACTGCAAAATTTAAAAAAAAACCCAGCACACAAAGAAAAACCACCCTTGCTTCCTCAACTACCTCTCTCTAATGAGGAGCTGAGGCCTCCTTTTATGTCAGGTGGCTGGGTGCTAATTGATTGTTAAATACTCCCACCTGACACAATAAACCTGGGCAGGGAGGATAATTTAACCCCATCCCTTCCAATATTTACAAGGGCAGAGCCCTGCTCTGCCACAGTTTCATATTCCAATTGTGTTATTATATTTTTCTGTGTTTTGGAAGACTTCGATATTATCGAAATACATGCACGATATCAAAATACAATTTTCATATCGATGCCCACCCCTACTTTTTACACAGCAGCCGTGGAGAGTGTAGCCCTGTCTATTTACTGAAAGAGCTTGGATCGCATAAGCGATCATAATAAGCGTTAGGTATGCCTTCGCATCTGCTTAGCAACCCAGTAATCCTGTAGTTGGATTGAAACAAATTCAAGATACATTTCTAAATGAGATCTGGAAAAAAAACAAAAGAACAAAAAGAAGGTATTGTGTGCTCAAAAAAGAAATCTAAAATTCAGTATTGGAGCAACAGAAGCACTCAGAATGGTAAAGATTGTAAAATGTAAAGGGAAGGTGAAAGAATAGAGAGAATGACATTTGAAAGTACTTGCCCTTTAATATTGGCGGCTACTTTTAGTTTCCCAAAATATTTTAAGTCAAACATGTCATGAGACATCTGTTTTGGATAGAAAGCCTTTCTTGTGGTTTATATACAGTTCTGTATATGTTTACAATAAATAGGTTAGCATTTTTTACTATCGATGTTATTTTTTTTTAAAAATAGTCTTTATTTCAAGATTGTCCGGTTATATGTTGTAACTATTTTTTTCAGATTTGGTGTTATAATATTATGAGAGCTGCCAGTAAAGTATATTCTGCTCAGCCGGAGATCATTTATGAGATCATACAGTATATGAGAACAATATTAAAATCAGCTGAGGAATGCTACAGCATTGACTGTGCACATCTGAATAAGCACTGTCTAGACTAGAGCAGTGGTTCTCAACTCCAGACCCTCAATTGAATTACCAATTTGCCTAATAAGACCTTTTTAATTATTGAGAGTTGGAGATTTCAAATTACATATAGAATTGTTTGAAGAACTTGAAATCTCCAACTTTTTATAAGCTAAACAAATTAAAAAGTCAAATTAAGCACATTGTTAGTTCAATTCAGTGTTCAATTAAGTAATTGCAAGCTCATTTGGAACAAAATCCAGCAGACACAGGGGGTCCCCAGAACCAGGATTGAGAATCACTGGTCTAGATCACACAGCAAAAAATGAGAGAAAGATTAGTGAAAAAAACATGATCAGTGTTGTTATTTTCCAGGGTGTTTCTACATGGTTGGTTACTGTACTTCCACCTTTCCAGCTATACGAAGCAGACTGTTTTTATATTTTTTCTTCATTAAAAATTGTGCTCCAGAATGCGAGAAAGCAAATAAATGCAACAGGATCTTAATACTAACAAGGACATGGAGTGGTTAGCATTGATATTTCATTTTTGGGAGAACCCGTTCAGAATCCCTTAAAAGAGCAACTAGTGGGGTCCTGAAAAATGCAGCACTAAAGAAGTGAAAATGCATCATTCATAATTTTCTAAAAACCTTATAGTGATCACAAATACTTGTTATTTTAATCATATTCACTGTCCTCTGCTGTATTTGTAGAATGGGATGTGGCCACTCTGGATGCAGCCTCTCTCTGCAGTTTAATAATTTCCCTGGCTTTGCGTCCTCCACCTCTGTCTGATGAAAGATTGAACCATCTTAATATAAATCGTTCGATTTCTTTGTCAGTGGCTTTTGCTGCCAAGGGATTTCTTCTCATTGCGCCTGTAGTATATTTAAAACTGTCTTATGCTTCAAATAGTCACCCACAATGCTCTTTTTTATTGTCTGCCAATAAATGTGTGATTATTGTTTTATACTAGTCCTATTTCCTGGTGATTCTTTTATTGTATAGGACTCCCAGCAATCCATTATTTCCGGACCTCCCCGGGTAATCAAAGGTGGTGGCAGCCATACGCTACTCTCTGCAAATCCAGTTAATACACTACCCTACCTTCTAGTAACAGGAACTTGCTTCCTCATAGGCCAGTATTTATGCCAGAGATATTTAGAGAACAATTTGAAATGGCAGCTGAAGTTAATCAATGGAATGATGATTTGAAATTGAAATTCATGTCCTTATTGCTTTCTGGACGAGCTTGTGATATTTATGGAGAACTTACTCCTGAAGCTCGGGGTAGTTGTGAGAATTTAAAGCAGGCTATGGAGAAGTATTTGGTTCCTTTGGCAAGTGAAGATTGGAGCAGAGTGAGCATTTCTGCAAGAAAACATTTGACTGAAGCACGGCTGTGCGGTTTAATAAACAAACAGAAAATAAAAATACAAAACACTACTGCTCACAGAGCAAAAATAAAACAGTTAAACAAAAACAAAACTTTCACAATAAACAAGAACAAAATAACTATCTCAAGGGCCAAAACAAAAGTTTAAACAAAAACAAAACTGTTCAGGCTTGTCAGAGCCTTCACTGAACTTGAACTTTTTCAAACAAAAATACAGAAACACAGTAACAAACTGTTCACTCACCAACTCCCACCACCAAACAAAGGATTTTCTCTTTTTATACCATGTGGCTGGAGCTTAATTATCAATTATTCAATTAGCTCCAGCCACATTCTGACATGTATTTTGGCTTATCTGAAGCAGCAGAGAGGAGCAGCACCTGTTGTTGAGATGGAAAGCTGGGCTGAGTTGAGTGGGGGATGGAGGGGGGTGATTCTGGGACGCCAGAATCACCGTCGAGCCCTCTTGAGGTGTCGTGGGCTAGTCGACGAAACACCGAGGATGGAAGGTGCCCACTTGAAGACCCCAGAGATGTACCCTACTTAGCTCAATCCAGACGGTTTGCATGCTGATGCGCTGGGGAGACCGCACTGTGGTTGATCCCCGGAGCCAGCATCGCAGCCGTTGTGTGCGCTGATGCGCTAGGGAGACAAAATAAGCTGATCCCTGAAACCAGCATTATACTTCAGTCATCAACACCTGACAGAAGGATATCTACATCATCATATGGAAGGAAGCGCAAATGGATGGAGACACCTATGGATCACATTAGTTTACTGTAAAGCTACGTCTTAGTTGGTGCTTATCTTGACGAGAGCCAAGTTCAAATCAGCATGAAGTTTTAACATCTACTCTCGTGTAATGGAAATCGGCAGGGATAGGAAATTAACCCCATCCCTGCCAACCACCACCAAATCACCACACAACAATATTATTATTTACAGACAGGGCCCTGCCCTGCCTCACCTTCCCCTCCTTCTTCATAGCCAGCAGCTCCCCTTTGTGGGGCTCCAGCCACAGTATTCCCTGCTGCCATGAAGGGCTGGAGAGAGTAGTAGAGTATGCTAGCCGGGTCCTGACAAAACAAGAGCGTCGGTATGCTACTACTAAGAAGGTCATCTTCATGCAGTACTTCAGAAAGAGTTTGTACTGCGGACAGACCACAACTCCCTGAGATGGTCGAACAATTTCCAGGAACTTGAAGGTCAGCTCGCTCGGTGGATGGAACGTCTTGCAAGTTCTCAGTATAAAATTGTGCACCGTCCAGGAAAACTGCATGTTAATGCAGATGCTCTTTCAAGGCTCCCAGTTCAGACAGAGATGGAACAAGACCTCGCCCAGAGTGCGAGATATGCATCAGAGGCTATATTGAGTATACCTCCTGAAGAACCATTAGCGGCTGCTGTTCAAGTAATTGAATGGGATGGGAATTTGGAGAAGGCCCAACAGGAGGATTCGGCAATTAAACAATTACTACAATGCAAGGGGACAGCAGAAGATATGCTCGGAAGTACAAGCTCACCCTACATTGAGGAGATTTACAGGAGTATGGATCCAACTTCAAGTGCAGGGCCAGCGGTTGGTTCGGGTTCTCCCCACCTACCCAAATTTGGTTTCTGGGGTTCAGGTGGCTCTCCCTAGATCATTAGTACCTGCAGTATTGAAAATGTTGCATAACAATGTTACAGGGGGTCACGTGGGGATACAGAAATTACAGGAGGTAAGAGCTCACTTCTTTTGGCCAGGTTGGTCTGGGGATGTAAAGAGGTGGTGTAGGGAGTGTTCAGATTGTGCATCTCGTAATCCATGTTCCCCATTGTGTCCTTCTAAAACTTCAAGATGTATGGAAAGGATAGCACTTCATATTTTAGGACCTCTTCCTGAATCTGTCTTAGGAAACAAATGTATCCTTGTTGTTGGAAATTATTTTTCTAAATGGACAGAGGCTCTCCCTTTGCCTAATCAGAAGGCTATTACTGTGGTAAAGGTATTGGTAGAACAGTTCATCTGTCGTTTTGGGACCCCACGTTCAATCCACACAGATCAGGGCAGGAATTTTGAATCTGTTCTTTTTAGTGAGCTATGTAGACTCATGGAGATCAATAAGTCTAGAACTTCCCCCTATCATCCTCAATCAGATGAACTTGTTGAATGATTCAATTATACACTCAACTCTATGCTTTCTCTGTTTGTAGATAAAAATCAATCTAATTGGGATGAGCTCTTGTCATATGTGATGATGGTCTATAGAAGCAGTGTTCAAGCAAGCACTGGATTCACTCCCTGAATCCAGTGCTTGCTTGAAAACATAGCCTGCTGTATGTGTCCTCTGTGCGCTACCATCATTGGTAGCGTGACATGACCCATTTGCTTACTTTCTGTTCTTTTGTGTTTATAAATCCTGCGTGCTTGAGCGGTGTTTCAACTCCAACTCCCATGTCTCTATGTCTTGCATATCAGCGGTTACCCGCACATGTGACAGGAGCACCCTGTCACAGTCTAGTTAAAACAGGCTAGGAAAAAAGGAGTGTGCCCACAATTATAGCGACAATACAAAGGACCATTTAAAATTGTGAAAAGAATTTCAGATGTTTTGTATAGGGTTAAACAAGAAGGGGATGGTCAAGAATGTGTAGTACATTTCAACAGATTAAAGCCTATGGGCCCTATTCATAAAAGTACTTGCCGACTGCCGTAATAAAATTAATTTCATTTAAAGCTAATGAAAGTCGACCATATTGCTATTCATAAAATAATATGAGCAAATGGGCAACAGTCGCAAAGCACTTTATGAATGGCTATACAGTCGTTCAAGAATGAAAATCCACCTCTTTTTGATGACATCATCAACATAATTAATGTTCCCTAGGTGGCGTTGGTAGCTGTTGCAAAAGAAAAACAGAATCCACCGACAGTAGCCTACTACAGAAACCCAAGTCTGCAGCTGTCAGTCACGGGCAGTTTGCAAAACCTGATTCCGATGCCCCTTCACGTCTGCCAAAAATTCAGGACATGTCATAATTTAGAAAAAATGTATTTTTTAAATAAATACTTTGTATTTTCATTTTGTCTGGCAACACTGGTAAACACATTTCCATTCAAAAAATAAAAAATAAATAAAATAAACGAAAAGCACTGTGAGGACGTTTGAATAATACTGTAATTCTAGTAATAATAATAATAATAATAATTTTGAAAACTTGTTAATCTTACAAATTCAACTATTATTATTATTATTATTATTATTATTATTATTATTATTATTATTATTATTATTATTATTATTATTTTCTTTTCTTCCACCACCAAAATGGACCAAAATCAAAAGTTATTGTCACATATATGTTGATGACGGTATGTGATTACACATATCACTTTTTGGGGGTGACTGCACGTGACGCGTAGCTGCCATTTTGGATTCTACTTTTTCGCCTAAGTCCTAAGTCCTGTGCATCACATGCCCCCACCTAGCAACCGGACGTCCCGTCAGCTCCAAAGTCCAGTCTCTAGTCCCTGAGCCTCCGGGTACACCCGCTGCGGCATGGCAAGCAGTCCTGTGTCATCCGTCTGCTTTGGCCTGCATCCTGCCCCCTGGTGGTCCGACGGGCGTGCCAGTCTGGTTTCCCCCTCTTGCTGTCAGCCTCCAGCAGGACCCAGGTCCTGCCCAACAATAGCTCTGGGTGCCACAGGTCCAAGGCTGCCCCCACCTGAGGAAGTCCAAGCCCAGTATGCAGGGGTCCCAGACGTCAGCCAGCCAGAATTCGTGTTGGAAACACCGGCCTGCTATGTATGATGCTGGATCGTCTTCTTCTGCAGCCTCTGTGATCCGGGCTACTCACTCCCAGATCTTCGGGCATGGTGCATGGAGCTTACACTGCCAAGCGTGAAATGTGGAGATGTCTCTGCTGACCTCCA
The DNA here is from genome assembly GCF_902713425.1 of Acipenser ruthenus. Lineage (NCBI taxonomy): Eukaryota > Metazoa > Chordata > Actinopteri > Acipenseriformes > Acipenseridae > Acipenser > Acipenser ruthenus. The sequence goes on along the minus strand of NC_081191.1, from coordinate 46,939,068 downwards.
GCCCTGGTCCCTGGATAGCTCACCGTCAGCCGCTCCGTCCTTCGTCAGGTTTGCCTCCCAGACATGGGTAACCCGCCTTTGCTACCACTGCTGGAAAGGTATCGGGGGTAGCGTCCTCTAACTGCGCTCGGCTGTTGCCTTCTCCTGTAGCCATGCTAGCTCTTTGGCGAGGCGCTGGATCTGGAGCTGTTCCTCCGACACCATCTGCTTCTTGGTGCTGTCGTCTTCTCCCCAGCAAATGCCTTCCATGCTTCTCGCTTCTGACACCACTGTAGCACCCCGATTTACAGTACAATTCTTTACAGTCTGTCCCACAAGGGCTCTTGGGATAGCGCAAACGTGCAGTCCCTAGATTAGATCGCCCGATATAATCTATTTAGTCCCTAGATTAGATATTTAATCTATTTAGTCCCTAGATTAGATATTGTGATGTATCACATTATCACAATATACATATATATATGTAATAAAATACTTAATGCTTTATAGATTTTACTTAAAATAAATTGAACGTATAGCTACAGTATTAGATAAATTTGCTTACCACTGCATGGAATGGATTCATTTCCGTACAGTCCTCCATTCCTAAACTGGATGATGGTGTGAACAAATGCGGTCAGGAAGATTGTTGCCCAACTCTTTGTCCTTGTTAGACTGGTGATGGCATGGTAATGGTGGCCGGATTATACAAGCAGGGATAGATGCAGGAGTACTTGATTCCACAAATACTGGTGGTGCTGAGATGGCTGGTGCTGCAGACAGCAATGAGGACTCTCTTCAGGTTCCTCACGCTGTTTGTGTCAACATAATCGCTGTCACTATCACCAAAATGTGTCCTCAAAAAATCTAAATGTGCCATTTTTATATGAATAGAGATAAAAACAATAACAGGATGAGTTTCAAAGTTTTTTTAAGTGCAGTTTTTTCTTCACTTTTCTACATCAAAATAAAGTCCAGCTACAATTGGCAAAATATGTTTAAGTAAACATTTCCCACATTTAGATAGTCTCTATCTGGATTTACACCTCAAATAATAACTAGAAAATTATGATGTAAAAAACATTAAACATTAAATCGGACATAAATCAGAAATTATAAACCTGGTATTTGATGGCGTTTTTTTTTTTTTGTAATTCAGCATGATTTTTGAAAGAATTACCTAAGTGCACAATTACAGTACTAACCTGTTTTTACCAGAATTCTTACATCATGGCGAGGCATATTTTCTGACAAATACGAATGAATACATTATTTATATTATGGTCACTCATAAGATAAAAATTGCCAAGCAATTCTTCTCCTTAAGACAACTGACAACTGTGAACAATAAATTCAGAACTTCATAAAATTCTTAACTATCAATAATAAACAAACCATGGCTTTCAAAACAATTTCATTCATGAAATACCAACATACTACTGTCCAAACAAGAAAAATATCTTAAACAGTGTGGATGAGAGGAATTGCCACAGACTTATCTTTACATGGTAAAAGATGACCTCTCCGCCATTATTAATGTAACGGTTATAGGTAAAGAAATTGCTTGTTTGTAAAGTTTATTAATATTTTAACATTGGACTGCCCCACCACCAACACAACGACTAATGTAATATTTATAGCCTATTTTTTTCAAAGTGTCTTCAGGTATGGTGTGCTGGCAAAATGCACAGTATTCTATTTTTCCCGTAGGTGGTCACGTGGGACGTGGGACACAGTCCATCGTTTCGGTAGTTATCCACTTACAGTAGAGTGGGCAAACATAATTTCAGATTTTAACTATCAAAAAAAAAAAAATCGACTTTTGTAAACAGTTTTCATCAAACATATCTGAAATTAAAAAAACACAAAAAAATAAACATGTAAGAAATAATTTTTTTACGCACCAACCTCTCTTTTAACTTTACTCCTGGATTTTATTTTTAAGTCTCTGCTGACTTTGTGCTTTCATAATTAATATTGAAAACATATTTATTGATAAATTATTAATGGGACCAACAGGACTACTGCCTACTCCTGGCATGCCAAATAATCCACAACTGCCTGGCATTGGGTTATTAAAATAAGTACTAGTTAAAGAATATGTTTGTTTGAATGACTTAAGTCTTTATTAGAATTTGTTATTACCACATGCCTTTGAGTGATAAATAATAAACAGCATTTACACGCCATGTGTAGACATTGGTATCATCATCAGGTGGCGCTTCAATGTAAGATCTGTAGCTATAGTGTGGCACATCAGCATTCTTTTAATATGTACAGCAGCTGTACGCATGTTTCTGTTCCAGCTGCTGTAGCCATATTAAAATATGCCCTATCCTTCCAGGAGAATAATGACGTAATTTCGAGTCATGTTACACATAGACAGAAAAATAGAATTTTTCTACTATGTACAGCAACTGCCTATTTTTTTCTCTCCTAAAACACTGCATATTGAAATATAGCGATCGATATTCTGAAGCTAAAATTTAAATGAAATGTAAATACTTAGTATATTTACAACATATTTCACAAAATAAAGTATTAATAAAGTATTAATAACTATGTTAATATTAATCATTGTGCATAAAAACATGTTAAACGTCAATAGAAAAAATGTAAAACCTTATAAATACATTTAACATGTATTATTATATACTTACTGCAAAGGCTTAAGTGTAACCACAATACGAAAAATAGTAAATATGATTAAATGCCGAAAACAAAAGCCTAAAAATTAAGCCTCAACTAATAATAATAGCTAAAATAGTCAATTTAACAAGTGACTGATATATTTGTAATTTTACTAACTGTGTACCTACCTATACTATTAAAAACGTGACTCAAGGGGGCTAATTTGGAATAATACCTGCACATCAGCAATACAGACCAATCTAATGGTTAACTCAAAGGCAATCGTCTTGGAATGTTAAGTACTTGAAATAAACATTAGTTTCACAGCTAGAATGTTTAGTCTCTGAGGTAAATTTATATGGAAGGCCATCCTGGGTCAAGGATCCTGGTTGTGTAGTACATGTTTCAAATATTCGCTACATGTACTCATTTGGACCAATCAGAGCACAGAAATGACCAGGTGTACAAATTTTAATTGGTACATGTTATTATTTGTTTATTTAGCAGACGCCTTTATCCAAGGTGACTTACAGAGACTAGGGTGTTTGAACTATGCATCAGCTGCAGAGTCACTTACAATTACGTCTCACCCGAAAGACGGAGCACAAGGAGGTTAAGTGACTTGCTCAGGGTCACACAATGAGTCAGTGGCTGAGGTGGGATTTGAACCGGGGACCTTCTGGTAACAAGCCCTTTTCTTTAACCACTGGACCACACAGCCTGTTCTTAAATGACAAGAGCTATGTATTTCCTACGTAATTGGCACAGTAGTCAATAAACTGGTATCATTTAGACAAGAAGACATCAATTTAAAATAAGGAATATTGCAAATATGGCAGCAGGAGATTTTCTTCTGCGCTGCAAGCAAACATTTGCTGTGTGCACCCGTCTCAGTGAGGTTTTGCATTTGTTATTTTACTTGCCGTGGTCCTGGGACCTTGTTTATTATCAAGTATAATACATTTGTTAATAATTGTTATCTCTGTCTCCTGCTTTACTGTAAAAAATAGTAGGGGTCATCACAATCTATAATAATAATAATAATAATAATAATAATAATAATAATGTATTTTGTATAGTGCCGGGGGTGTTTCTTTACAATATTTGCCAGAAGCCCCGTCGACTATTGAGACCCAGCGTTTAATATGTAACATCACTAACATCTTCAAATACTTCAGATGCAATCATGGAGAAGCCACTAACATACAACCTTATATCATTAACATAACTAAATTGCAACATTCTAGCAATCATTAAAAGGTTGTGTCTGTGGGTATTAAGTAACAGTTTTATTTTATAACAAAATGCCACTGTATTGTTTGTACACCCCCAAAGTATAAAGCAAAAGTAAACAAGGATATGCAAAAGTTAGAAAATGAACAAGCAGAAGAATGAATCTGCATTGAAAAACGGAATTGCATCGACCACTGTTAATAATAATACAAACAATAAAATCCACTAAAATGACCACATCCAGTGTAACGCGCATGGTATTTGTAACTCACCATTTACAATTTACGGTGACAGAAATAAAAAAAAATACTACAGGAAAAGGCATATAAAAAAACATTGTACAAACATACGTTAAACAATAGGAAAGGCAAGTTTAAAAAAGTGTGTTTTGAGACGGCTTTTAAAAATATTCAAAGGCTCAGATTCCCTGATCACTTTTGGAAGAGCATGGAAATGTGAGGCGACTTTTCATTGGATCATTTAGTACACATACTATTTACTTTAAATTAATTGGCGCTTATTTCATTTCTAAAGAACTGATTGGCCCAAATTTGTATGTGTAGTAAAAATAGTATGTGTAGTTAACAAGTAGTAATTTATTTGAAACGTGTACTAACAGCACACGTTTTTGACCCAGATGGCCTTCCGTAAATTTAAAATGTGAGCGTCTTGGAGTGTTAAGTACCTTAAGTAAACAAGCAGACACCCTGTCTCATTCTACACAAACTAACTTGTTTTTGCCGAGAGGAGGCCATTCAGCCCATCTTGCTCGTTTGGTTGATAGTAGCTTATTGATCACAGAATCTCATCAAGCAGCTTCTTGAAGGATCCCAGGGTGTCAGCTTCAACAACATTACTGGGGAGTTGGTTCCAGACCCTCACAATTCTCTGTGTAAAAAAGTGCCACCTATTTTCTGTTCTGAATGCCCCTTTATTTAATCTCCATTTGTGACCCCTGGTCCTTGTTTCTTTTTTCAGGTCGAAAAAGTCTCCTGGGTCGACATTGTCAATACCTTTTAGAATTTTGAATGTTTGAATCAGATCACCATGTAGTCTTTTTTGTTCAAAACTGAATAGATTAATTTCTTTTAGCCTGTCTGCATACGACATGCCTTTTAAACCCAGGATAATTCTGGTCTCTCTTCTTTGCACTCTTTCTAGAGCAGCAATATCCTTTTTGTAGTGAGGTGACCAGAACTGAACACAATATTCTAGATGAGAACTTACTAATGCATTGTAAAGTTTTAACATTACTTCCCTGGAATTAAATTCAGCACTTTTCACTATATATCCAAGCATCTTGTTGACCTTTTTACAGTTTCCCCACATTGTCTAGATGAAGACATTACTGAGTCAACATAAACTCCTAGGTCTTTTTCATAGATTCCTTCTTCAATTTCATTATCTCCCATATGATATTTATAATGCACATTTTTATTGCCTGCGTGCAAAACTTTACACTTTTCTCTCTTAAATGTCATTTGCCATGTGTCTGCCCAGTTCTGAATGCTGTCTAGATCATTTTGAATGACCTTTGCTGCTGCAACAGTGTTTGCCACTCCTCTATTTTTGTGTCGTCTGCAAATTTAACAAGTTTGCTTACTATACCAGAATCTAAATCATTAATGTAGATTAGGAATAGCAGAGGACCTAATACTGATCCTTGTGGTACACCACTGGTTACCTCGCTCCATTTTGAGGTTTCTCCTCTAATCAGTACTTTCTGTTTTCTACATGTTAACCACTCTCTAATCCATGTGCATGCATTTCCTTGAATCCCTACTGTGTTCAGTTTGAGAATTAATCTTTTATGCGGGACTTTGTCAAAAGCTTTCTGTAAATCTAAATAAACCATGTCATATGCTTTGCAGTTATCCATTGTCGATGTTGTAGCCTCAATAAAATCAAGCAGGTTAGTTAGACACGATCTCCCTTTCCTAAACCAATGCTGGCTGTCTCCCAGGATACTGTTACCATGAAGGTAATTTTCCATTTTGGATCTTATTATAGTTTCCATAAGTTTACATATAATAGAAGTCAAGCTTATTGGTCTGTAGTTTCCTGGTTCGGTTTTGTCTCCCTTTTTGTGCATCGGTATTACGTTTGCAATTCTCCAGTCTGTCGGTACAACACCTATGTCAAGAGATTGTTGCATGATCTTGGTTAGCAGTTTGTAAATAACTTCTTTCATTTCTTTGAGTACTATTGGGAGGGTCTCATCTAGCCCAGGGGATTTGTTTATTGTAAGAGCTCCTAGTCCCTTTAACACTTCTGCCTCTGTTATGCTAAAGTTATTTAAAACTGGATAGGAACAGGTCGACATGTGATTTTGACATTTGTATCTCTTAGACCTTTTACCTTCTCTTTGAATGTTCTCTTGCTGTTAATATTGGAAAATATTTTTGGAATTGAATTTAGCCCCCTTAGCAATGCTCATTTCTATCTCTCAGCCTTTCTAACTTCCTTTTTGACTTGTGTTTGCAGTTCCAAGTACTCTTTCTGTGTACTTTGTCCTCGGTCCCTTTTAAATGCTCTGTAAAGTGCCTTTTTTCTCTGAATATTTTTTTTAATTGATCTATTAAACCATTTTGGCCATTTTGTTTTAGATTTTGATTTATCTACTTTTGGGATGTAATTGTTTTGTGCCTCTAGTATTACATTTTTAACCCTTTGCGGTCAGCGCGTCTCAGGCGCGTCAGGTCCAATTTATTCTCACATGCACAGTTTATTTTAGACGCAATGTTTAAAAGTATTTTTTTTTTTACAGTAAAATAGGTTTAAAAGGCACTGCATATCAACAGGTCACTCAGCACTGCATCTCCAGCCCCGCCCCACCCCTTGTTCACTGTATTTTTCACATACCTCTTCATAGTAGTACCATACCGATAAATCATCTCCTGATCACTCATTTTATCACCAAACTCCTCAATAATGCGATCCAAGTCATTATTTTATTACTGTAACATCTCAAAAGGCTCTGCAAATGTCAGTGATATTCTTTGAGCACTGGATGCAGAAGCAGCTATCTTGTTTGTTTGTCCGTGTTATCTCTGTGGTGCCAGGCTATGTGTATTGCTCAGATCCACCCCTTTTTTTCGGCTTCTATCGACTCTTATCGGTCTCACTCGGCCATTGAATGGTTTTCTTGGCTTTTTCCGGAAAAAAACACTAGAGACCTGTTTTTTCCGTCTTTTTGATGATGTCGGACAGGGTCCGACATTGGACCGCAAAGGTTTAAAAAACAGCCATCCTCTTTCCGTGGATGTTTTCTCTATTTTACTCCAATCTACTTCTGTTAGTCTCTGTTTCATACCTTTATAGTTTGCCTTTCTAAAATTGTAAACCTTAGCTTTAGTCATTACTTTTGGGGTTTTAAAAAGCACTTCAAATGAGACCATGTTGTGGTCTGAGTTTCCCAATGGTTCTCTGACCTCTGTTTTAGTTATTCTGTCATCATTATTCGAGAAGACTAAATCAAGGCATGCCTCCCCTCTAGTCGGTGCCTTGACAAACTGCATTAGGAAGCAGTCATTTGTCATTTCCACCATTTCAATTTCGTCTGTCATGCTCCCCACCAGGTTTTCCCATTTTATATGGGGGAAGTTGAAATCCCCCATTAATATGGCTTCTCCTTTGCTGGATACATTTTAATGTCATTGTATAACAGATTATTTTGCTCAGTGCCTAAATTTGGAGGTCTATAGCATGTCCCTATTATTATGCCCTTTGAATTTTTGTCCATTATTCTGACCCATATTGATTCTTCATTCCAGATTTAACACCTGGGCTTCAAGACTATTTTGATGTATAGTGCTACCCTGTCACAGATGGTTCTAGCATGTCCCTTTTGTGCTATAAGTCATTAGATCATTTTGCATGGAAGGCCTTGGTTGCAAGGGTGTGCGGTTCTTTGATGGACCCAGATTCAGTTAAAATGTGTTTGCCCACTGACGATGGGAAGGAGAATGTAGAGATGGGAGTCCAGCTAACAAGATTTAAGTTTTGCAGGTATCAGGCTTTTAAAGACTGTCACCCACACCTGTGAGCAGAAACAGACTCGCTGATAGCAGAAACTTTGGGATACAAATTGAACATTTGTGAAACTGCAATAAATATTGTAATGACTGTGATGTGTTTTAAAGAATATACAACAATTAGAAAATATTATTAGCAGATCTGTGTAAGGCCTGTGAGAAGGAGTTCATTGCACTGAAGGTCAGACTGACCTGCTGAAAGTTCCAAAACTCCCTTATCAGGCAAAAGCATATTTTTTAATTAGACTCAGAGTCTCAAAACATTCTGATCCAGCGAGAGCAGAATGGTAGAATCTATGGAGCACAGTTAATATGCTACAAGCAATCGAACTAGGTTTGATTATAGTAAGAAAAAACAAAAGTATTTTAATAAATAAGAAACCTAATATAATAACATTAAGTAAATGTATGAGCAGTCGTAAGTTTAAATATTCAATTAATATTAATATTAATAATAAAAAATTAACCTCTTGCCTTCTGTGTATATCAATGAAGTAAAACAGAATTGTAGTTTATAAGAGATTGCTATATTGACATATGTGAATTAGAACAACATGTTATAAAATCATTTAAAGTATAAACTGTAACTCTAACAGTAAACTTGCTGAAGGAATAAAACTAATGTTGTAACCTCATTCTCACCTGCTTGTAGTAAAAGCAGTGTTGAAGATGACTCATTGGTTTTGGCCGATGAAGCAGGGATTTTTGATGGTCAGCGATTTAAAAGCCAAGATCATTTCTATAATGAGCGATCTCGTTAATATTAACGAACGGAAATACCTTTCGGATAACAGAAGATAGGAGTTTATCTTACAATAATCATTTTCTATCTATAACAGAAATGAATTAGAACCTGGCAGGAAGAGATGGGAATGGAAAGCATAGGACGTGTTAATACGTTCAGTTAGATATTGGTTTGAAATAATGAGTATTGAAAAATGCTTACGATAGTGTTTCATTAGGGTTACCATATGGCTCCAGATTAACCGGACGCTGTGAGACAGAACAGGATTTCAAACTTGCCCCTAAATTGAAATAAATGAAGGTGTAAATGAACCATCCTTAGCTACAATTAAGAATGGTGCTTAAATACCCGCATGCGCGTCAAATAATTGTATTATACTAAGAATGAATTGCAGCCAGTCACTATTTTTTTCTGTTTGTTAAAATTCAATCGCCCATATTATTTTGCAAATACAATCGCATCATCATCTCGTTGCTCTATCGATAAATTAGCTATTCGTTCATTAAGATCTGATCAGAAGCAGCTGATCAGTGTGAATTGTTTGCTGCGCCCAAGCAATTCCACCACAGCAGGATTAATCTCAGCAAAGGTGGAGCTCATTTATACGTGAATTACTTTCAATTTAGGGGGAATTTTGAAATTCCGGTCTGTCTCAAAGCGTCCGGTTAATCTGGAGCCATATGGTAACCCTAGTTTCATATTAATCAACCCTAAAATTGGCAAAAAGCAAAGGTTGTCTTAAAACCTGCTTTGACTGGATTTTGTATGAACAGTGAAGAAGGTCAGACACAGTTCAGTCACTATAACACTATTACATTTTAATATGTTAATTCTAGCCTGTATTTAGATATAAATAACTGGACCTTCCCTTAAAATCTTGAAAGATTTATCAATAGAGTAAAATAATATTACAATTTCTAAGTGTTATACTGAAGTAACTTAATTAGAAATACATCTTATAATGCCATTTAAAGATAAACTGTTCAAAGAACATAGTAAAGGTTTATTATAACAGAAGCATGGCACTGACAACATTGCAACCATATTGTTGACACGTTTCTGATAATGTTAATTTCATTTAATCGATTTAAGAATTAGTTCAGTTTCTCCAACTAAATAAAAAGTATTTAGACATTACTCTATAAATTAAACCAAAGAATATACCTTTTTATATAACTTATATAAAGATTTTACTGCAGTAAGAAACAAAGGTATTTATTTACAGGGAAACTGTAAAGTGAAAGAATTAAATGTTTGTCTCAGACACACAGTAGAATTCTGGAAGAGCATTAGACCTTCAAAAAATAAAGCTTAGTCTTTGGCATCTCAAAGAAGGATTCGGTGTTGGCTCTTGAAAGTGGGATTTGCCAACCTTGAATGATAACAACGGAAGGTGCTTTAAGAAAGACAGGAGTATGTATCTCACTATATTATAAGAAAATAATGAGAGCTGAGTTATAAAAATTAGTAAGCGTTTTTTGGTATTATCTGAAAAGATACTGGTCCAGTCGTCTCTTGAATCGGCCAGAAAATTACTTCACGCGGTGAATTTGGAAAAGTGCTTACAGTGGAGTTTCATAATAATTGAAACAATAGTCTTGGCAAGTTAAAAGGGTGCCTGAATCCTGCTTGTGCAGGCAACTTTTGGAAACAGCGAGAGGTCAGGCATAGTCTGAGAATACAAGGCTGTTATATTTAACATGATTATTATAGATTAACTTTAAATGAAACTAACTGAACTGACCACTGTATGCTTATTCAAAGGCAGTCTTTGTCAAAAACTTTGTTAACACACATTTGTATATGAAGTTAAACTGGCCCATTGATAACACACTGAAAAGGTAATTTAATATGCGGCTAAGAGGGACATGTAGTTTGGACTCAGCTTAATATAATCAAATAGAGCTGGTTTTACATATTAAAAACATCTCTCATATATACACATATACTTGTATTATATTATAGCAAGGATTCTGTGAACTTTGGTCCATCTGACTTCAGAAAAAGGAGGAGTTGGAAAAAGAGAGCAATGAAATCATGTTTCAATGTTTTTTGGCAAGAAGTTATATTCAATCAGTTTTGAAAAAGGAGTTGAACAGATCCTTCTAGAATGTATCATTAACTTAAAGATAAGAAATGTCAAGGCCGAGTGATGATTAGATTTACTTGGGACCTGATGTATTCAATGGAGGGAAAATCCTATAAAAACCAAGTTAAAACCCCAGTCAAGTATCGCACGACTTGCTAACTACAAGCTGATGTGATCCATGCTCTGAAGATCTCTGAAAAACTGATTGCTGTTTAGTCATATTCACAAGTCTCTGCCTTTTGAAGACAGTTCTTATTTTTCAATATATCCTACACTACACTTCCACATACTGGAAGGTAAGCATATATTTGAATTGAATATCTCTTATATTGATGCATTGCTATAAGGTATAGAAATTATGTTTTAGACATAAGAGAGTGATATATATATATATTGAATGTTCTAGAATTTAGCAGTGGGCGTTTTTAGCTTTATGCATGTATGGACTAAGCATATAATTAACCATATCTGTATTACTATATTGAAGTATTAATGCTGTTAAACCTGTAAAGCACTGGATCGCCAGACTGCTTTTGACTTGGGATTTACAGTGGTCTGCGCAACCAACCAATCCAATTTTTAACATATGCATTTAATAAACTGAAAAGAGCATTACTACTGCTCTGATTCATTAAAATTTCAAATTAAATGAGTCTGTGTGATTTTCTTTATTATTAAAAAGTCATCTGGATACGTTGCAAGCCCAGTGCACGAACAATCCACTACAGGAGTTTTAAACATCTTAATGTCCTCCTGAACGTCTCCCCTGAGTTTAGGAGTGTGCTCAGAGCATATACATAAATAAAAAGAGTATGTTGCAAAAAATTCTGACAACCCCTCTGCCTCTTCTGTCCTGCCTGTCTTCCCTATACAGTGTATACCCACTAATATTATATTCGTCTCCATCACTCTCAGATAACCATGTGTCACAAAGACGGCCGGAGTGGGTGGCGTCAGACCAGATGCAGGAAATAAACAGACAGAGATTTGGGGTTTGGTGAAGCTGAGCGAATGCTTTCGCTCAGCATTTAATAACAGAACAGAAAATAAAAGGTTTTAAACACAAAAACAGGACACGGCGCTTTAGGCCAAAATAAACAGTCAAACAAAACGAACTAACACTTAACAAACGGTGCACGGAGACAAACAAACACGGTGAGAACAAACACTTTACGTTTTATTTTGCTTTTCTTTCTCCTTCTCTCTCTCCCGTTCTCCACACTCGAACACCCAACCCTGAGTGAAAGAAACGTGCATCTATATATACTGTTGTGCTGGGATTCAATTACTAATTAATTATTCACTTGAATCCCAGCACGTGAATTAATTCTGTGCAACCCCGTGCTCACATATTACATTTAACCAGCATGTGAAGTGATTTGTGCTCTCCTCGTGCCTAAATACAAATCTACACTTTTTAAATACACGTGAAACACAGACCCGTTTATATCCTGTGTACCAATCTATACACCAACATTAACACACGCAACATACAACACATAACACACAAATGCACACAGGGGCAGGGCACATTGCCACACCATGTTTCTGAAACACCTATCACATTGTAGTTACTTATTAGTGCAGTAGCTTCAAGTTCTAACATTTTGTTTCTGAGACTTCTAGCATTTAGATAAATACGTTTAATGGCTATTACCTGAGTTGTTCCCCTTGTTTTGATGTGGTCTCCCTTCTGTTTTTTTGTTTTCTCCCCCCTTCCTTTCTAGTTTAAATGCTTCTGAACCTCCTCAAGGATCCTTTCTCCAAGATTGGTTCCTTTTTTATTTAAGTGCAGTCCGTCCCACCTATATAGATAGTCCTTGTTGTAGAATGTGGTCCAATGTTCAAGGAAGGTGAAGCCTCCCTGTGTGCGCCACATTTTCAGCCATGCATTTAGATTATTTATTTCCAGCTGTCTGTATGCTCCTTTGCAAGGTGCCAGCAGTATCCCAGAAAATACCAGTTTTCTTGTCTTTTAATTTCCTTCCTAGATCTCTGAATTTGTTTTGCAGGGATTTTGGTCAGTCTCTTCCAATGTTGTTTGTACCGATGTGGATGACTACTACCGGGTCGTCTCCTGTTCATTCTAGGAGCCAGTCCACATTCTCAGTGATGTGTGACAAAGGCTCCTGGAAGGCACACTGTTGTAGTAAGGAGGTCCAGACTGCGCACTGAACTTGCTGTGTTTCTCAATATGGAGTCCCGAACAATCATGACCTCCCTTCTTTTTGCTGTCTGGCCATCACTGTTAATAGGATCCTGGATGTTGTTCCTTTTGTTTTTTGTTTTTTTGTTTTTGGTCATCTAAATTTTGAAGTGGCTCAAATTTGTTGGATGTTCTGATTTCTGGTGGTTGTGTTTGACGAAGTTTCTATTTTTCCCTGCCTCTCCCTACTTGAACCCAACTGTTTTGACCCTCTTCTATCTCCCTGGTGGCTTTCTGTCTGCTAGGGGTGCAGACGTCCATGAATTGTGGGTGTGCCAGCTCCTCAAGCTCCTGTTGCTGTCTCATGTCCTGCAGCTCCATTTCTAGCATACTTACTAGTTTAAACAAGTCCTGGATTGTGCGGCACTTTACACACACTTGGTTTAGCTCTGCTGGGTTTTCTCGAATTTCTCACATCATGCAGGTGTCACAGATTACTGGCTTGAAGGCCATGTCATTATTATTATTATTATTATTATTATTATTATTATTATTATTATTATTATTATTATTATTATTATTATTTATAAGTTTAATTTTAGTTTCTGCAGCTGTCGATCTGCTTTCAAACTGCTTCTAACTGCTCTGCACTTTTAATGCACTTCTCCCACGCTGTCGCTGGAAGAACTAGTCGTATCTGGGATTTTTTATTTTTTGTAAAACTGAGAAATTAATAATTCTAAAATAAAAATAATAAATAAAAAAAACATCACTTAAAGAGAAACCAAAAACTGTAACAAAATTATATTAGTAAATAAAAAAATATATGCTGAAGTTTTAAGAACACCACTAGTAAAGTTTAATACATTGCGTTCACCACTGTTTATACCTGAATATAAAATTATTTCATTTGAATATAAATACCCTTACCTTGGAAAATGAGCTGTCTCGATTGACAGGCATTGCCAAATTAAGTAAAAAAAAAAAATCTATATATAATTCTCTCTCTCTCTCTCTCTCTCTCTCTCTCTCTCTCTCTCTCTCTCTATATATATATATATATATATATATATATATCTGTAAATTATCTATTTATATCTATCTATCTATCTATATACTGTCTATCTATCTATATACTGTCTATCTATTTGTCTAAGTATCTTCTCTGTCTAACTGTCTCCAACTTCTGCGATTTTGCTTGAGCAGTTTCTTGATTTAAGCTCAAGGCAAGTGCGTGTGCCTTTTTTATTTTTTAAATAGAATACTGGTTACATTTGAATATATATTGAATACATATGAAATACATTTCATACAACTGTAGGGTTGATATTTTTTTATTATAGATAAGCTATAATAATAATAATAATAATAATTATTATTATTATTATTATTATTATTATTATTATTAATAATAATAATAATAATAATAATAATAATAATAATAATAATAAATAATTGTTGTTAATTATAACAGCACATATTATTACTACTGAATATACTTAATTTCACATACTGAACACAAAACATATGGTTAACTTTGAATTTATTAATAAATCTATGGAAAAAAAACGAATTCTAGTAAATGTAATCTGCTAGTGCAAAAATAAACATAATTTAAAATGTGTCTTTTGTTCGACATTGGGCCAGTGTTGTAGTTTTATCTCTCAAAATAAGCCGATGGTAACGGCATCGCGCCAGAACTGGCCCATCTGCTACTTGCCGCTGCAACTGCTAGCCAACTGCCGCTTTGCAACCGGAATCGGCCAGGCATCGTATGGCTAGCTGGGGAGTGTTTAACCTTTGCAATCCATCAAACTGAAAAGCTCAACTTGTGTGGAAACTTACTATAGTGAATTGGCTTCAGCTGGAGTCAATAATGTATCCTGTCAGTTGTAAAACAAATAGCTGTATCACATCAGCCATAATAAATGCATATCCGCAAGGACATAGTTAACATTAATAATACTTTTACCTGTCATACATTATGATTTCAATCATTTTGAAAGATTAATAGTTCTATTGATCTAATATTGAGATTATTAAGGACAGTTTTAAGAATTGAAGAGTTTATAAATACCATTCTATTAGATAAAACAGTGCTTTCAAAAGGGAAACAATTCTAACCCTAAAACAGTTTTAAAACTCTAACAAAACATTCCTTAGTCCTTCAAGTTTTGTGAATAAGGCTGATCATAGAAAGGTAAGGGTGGGGTGGGGTGGGGGGGCATTTGCAGCTCTGGTTCGACACGCTTTTAATCTTTATTACTTTATCCACATAAACTTGATACAAAAAAGCAGAATACATAAATATATTTTCTATATTTTTATTTGTTTATTTAGGAGACACCTTTATCCAAGGCGACTTGCAGAGACTAGGGTGTGTGAACTATGCATGAGCTGCAGAGTTACTTACAACAACGTCTCACCCGAAAGACAGAGCACAAGGGAGTTAAGCGACTTGCTCAGGGTCACACAGTGAATCAGTGAGTGAGCTGGGATTTGAACAGGGGACTTCCTGGTTACAAGCTCTTGTCTTTAACCACTGGACCACCTATGAGGACTAAAAAATACCTCCTATAAGGACTAAAAAACTTAACTTTACTGTTATCTTTGAATCATTGATATCCCTGCGGATATTCGCAGCAATCAATGAACTTCCCAACAATATTGAACTTGAACCACATACTGTAAGGGGTTTAAGCTACGCAGACTTTCATGTTTCCACATTTTGGTCTTGTTAAGCAGGGCAGCAGATGGAAATATAAATTAATACATAATATACTGGCCAAGAATAGCTGTAGAACCCTGTGACAGAGATCGAATGGTGCTTGGTGTTAGCTCTCCCTCTAGACCTGTGAGGGCACTGTGTAACGGGAACAGTGTACCCTTAACTAAATGGTACGACAATTTATTCCGTAGGGTAGGTGGAAGTTGGTCATTTAGGAAAGGGGCGCAGCTACGGTATCCAAACTCAATGACCCAGACGGTAAACGGTGTGGCATCCGAGGATTGGAGGAGCGGATGCGCCGTTAACCTAGGGGTCATGAGGGGTCATGAGCTTGTGTTTGTTAGTGTTTTGTTAACTTTTTAATAGACTACCAGTTGCACAATCCAGAGCTGTAGCGAAAGCCAGCATAAACCCAGACATCACTTTCACCCCTGCATTTCACGGAGAACTGTATTACACCACTTGTACGTATTCACTATCACTAAGAACTGTGTTTGTGTTTTGTGTTTAGTGTTGGTGTGTAAAATTTGACTTTTGGTTACGGGTCAAACCCGGGGAATTACAAATACCGAGTGATACACGCCGCTGTATCACTCCAACATTATTATTTACAGGTGTTTGCCATAAGGCTCTGGGCATTATTAATCAAATCAATAAACACCCTTGCACCTGGAAATCATTGTATGTCTGTTTTTTATTCGCTCTACACTGCACTCACGTGTATTCACTCACCACTTTGCCACAAACCCTCAAACTCTATACGTTAAATAACAAATGGCCTTTTCTGGCAATATTACTCCAAATGGTTTTGCTGAGGTTACGTTTAGGAGGGCAGACATCTAAGTTCAAAAGTGTGCCAGCAATTTGCCAAAAGCTCATCTCTGACTTTGTTGCCATTCCCATGCATTGTCTTACAAAGTGGATTTGTTTCAGGGAACTCAAGGAAAGCGAGGCGTGTCTGGAAACCTTGTGGTGTTGGCCCAATGGTAAGTTAAGACATTTCTTTTTAGTCAAGAAGACTTTTATGCATGGATATCAAATTGTAATGTGCCCTTTAGGATAATGGTCTGTGTTGATAGAGGATTTAGCACCCACAAGACAGTCCAAACTTTTATTACTAACCATATAAAAGCATTGGCAAGCTGGCCCTTCTGAGAGAATTATTATTATTATTATTTAAAGTGGAAGGCTGGTTTGTTACATGTCATTTTTTGTTATGTGCACAACCTCCCCCCCCCATCAATCAGTACAGTACATTCTACCTAATATACAACTATCACAAATAACTATCTTTATTCAGTAATTAAATGTGTAATGTAAAGTCCTGCTTACAGTTTTAGGGGAAGTACTTTTCATGAGAAATGCTCCATATGAAAATGCTGAGAAGTGTCAAAACAAAGACCAATTGGTAAACTGTGCACACACACTTTGATAATGGTAGTTACATTACGTGAGCCATTCAAACTCTTTTTCAGGGCACTGCTGGGGACCGGGGTCACCGGGTCACAGAGGAGAAAAGGTAAGAGATTATTAAGCTTCAGTGAGATGCATCTTGTTGCCAGTGGAGTGATCTTTCCATGTTTACAATGGGAGGATTGAGGAATGCCAAAGTCAAGTCACTTTTTTGTTTATTTTGCACCCCAATATGTGGCATTAAAGGAACTTTTACAGTTGTAAATCATTTTGCTTGTACAGTGTAAAAGTCTCCATAACTTCCCCAGTCCAATTTAGGTGTTTAAATATTAGAATTCAGTTATTGTTCAAAATTTTACTCATTTTACTCCAGAAACGAAGGTATGTATTCATTTTATTACACTTTGTACATGTACTAGTTTAGTTAAAGCAATGTACTTTACATGTTCAATGCACACATACAAAAGTACAGGACGTCAATGAAAAGTAGTGGAAATGTTTTCAATCCTTCCCGTGAATCTGTTATAATGATTTTTAGATTCATTCTTAGGACATGTGTGTTACACAATAATAGCATTAATCCCCTTTCCCAGTATGGCATTCCTTTTCTATCACTGTGCATTATTTTGTTCAAATGGATTATGAAAAATGCCATATGATGAGTCTATACCATACAAAAAGTACTGGTAGGTTAAAATACATTTTAAAATCTCTTCTGACAGATTTAGGTTTGTAGAAACTCTTATGTTGGCTACAGAACAGAGCAGTCAAATATGCAAAATACAATTTTCTTCCATTATTTTATTTATTTACATTTTTAAGGGGTGTAGCAGGGCGGTAAGAAAGCCCTGCACATGAAAAGTGGGCCGGGCAAAACAAAAACAAAACGTTAAATAAAAACAAATCACAACCACAAAAAAACAGCCAATGCCTTCACTGGTCCTGTATATTTTAAATTTTACTTTTACACTCCTTTCTCGCCCCCATTCCTCCTCTCGAACACCCACTTCGAGCAGGAAAAACTGCAGGGTTTTATACAGCTGACCATCTCCTGATTTAGCAACAAATTTATCACCTAATTAATTCGGGAGATGGCCACCTTCTGCACAGGTTTTATTAATTACTCCTGGCAGAGGTCGAGCTGCCTACCTCCCCTCTGCCAGAACACGTTTAAAATAAAAACAAAATAATAACACGGTGCTTCGCCGTCATATTTATAAAACAACAACAATAATAATAATACAACAATAATCACAATAATAATAACAACAACTACAACAAAACAAACAGCTTTGCCCTGTGCAGTATCTAAAAGTTTGTATGTGTGTATCTAAAAGTTTGCTTTGTTTTTTGATCAGGGTCCCAGAGGAGCTTTTGGAAAAAATGTTAGTTCAACATGTTTATAATACATGTCATTTTTTCCTGTTTATTTAAAGGCTGCAGCCAAAGTAACAAAAATACAGACTTGATGGTCTTCTACTGCTCAATATTAATATAGAGAGATACAGCTATGGCCAAATGTTTTGCATCACTTTATTGGTCCTTGAGTTGTTTGGTCTGAAGTTGTACGATAAACATTTCTTAACACACGATTTCCAACAGGGTTACAGAAGGTAGAAAGTGTATTTTCTGTCTCTGTAAGATGACGATTCTTCAATTTGTCCCTTGAATTTGATGCATTTTGACCCACAGAACAATGTTAATCATACCAAACTGGTAGTATGATGACATCACAAATCTAGAAGAAAAAACATTCCATTCTGGGTGCCAAAAGTTGTAGATGTAGCCATAGTTGCCTACCACTGATCTGCATAGTACGCCATTAAAGATTAAGTAGCATTAGATTACATTTTTTATGATGTTGCAATCATTCATAGTGGTTTAAAGTTCAGTTACTCTGTTATTATTATTATTATTTGAGTGTGTGTTAATGTACTTTAACTTAGTTCAGCTGCTCTTCAGTTACAGTTGGCTGCCAGAGATGTACTATATGTACATGTATGGTCCAGTGGTTAAAGAAAAGGCCTCGTAACCAGGAGGTCCCCGGTTGAAATCCCACCTCCGCCACTGACTCATTGTGTGATCCTGAGCAAGTCACTTAACCTCCTTGTGCTCCGTCTTTCGGGTGAGACGTAGTTGTAAGCGACTCTGCAGCTGATGCATAGTTCACACACCCTAGTCTCTGTAAGTCGCCTTGGATAAAGGCGTCTGCTAAATAAACAAATAATAATAATATGTAATGTAGGCTAGATTAGCCAAAATGGCTTTTAATTAGTAAGTGCCAGCACCATCTAGTGCACAGCAGTGTATTGCCAGCAAAGCTAAAGGAAACTTTGCAAAGTGGCAGGTCACTAGATGGCCCAGGTTCTTACTTCATTTAAGACACCAGTCTGAAGCTACACATGTATAATAGGCAGTTCCTGAACTAAGCTGAAAGCACCTTGAAACAGACAAATGGTGAAAAGAACCACTCTGAATGATTGCAAGCATCATACAAAGTTAAGAGGACAACACAATCAATATGAAAATGAGATCTGAAGCTGCATGCTTTTTATTGATGTTCACAATTGTGTTACTGATGTTCATGAATAGTTCAAACTAGTCCTTTTTGTTATAAATAGTAAATAAGGTTGTGGATGAATACATTGTTTTTTATGGTGATTCTGGATCCAATGGCTTGCCTGGATGCAAAGGAGATGATGGATCAGATGTAAGTAGAGTCATTATGAAGTTAAATGACCCATTACATATTATGAGCTAGTGCAGGAAGAGGCCAATTAAAAATGTTTTTATCATACTGATAGGGGATGTATGGCAGTAACATACATCCTCTATCGGTATGATAAAGATGATGACCATGACCTATCAACAGTATATACAGAACAGTAAAGAATACGAATTAGCAGTTGCTTTTAAATCACAGTTTGATAAACAATTTTCCAGATATATGCAAAAATGTGTGACACACAGACAGATGGATGAACAAACATATCTCCAGATATTCTCAATAAGTTATGCTAAATAGTGTTAATACCAAGTTCCACAACAATTGGATAAGCAATTCTCCATATATGTGAAAAGTGACATATCCTACAGCAGTTAGATTAAGTATTATCATTGACAGTTGCCATCTGGAAACATCCAAAATTTGAACTGGTTGTAAAGAGTTTATTGATGGTTCACGGGGCAGGAGCAAGGTCACCTGAGGTGATGTTTAACAACATGGAGTTAGTAACAGATGAAACGTATAAAGAGAGGGGCTCCACCTCTTCGAAGGCCCAACACGTAGAAGGGGGGTTCTGTCAAGAGGAGACACGACAAACAGGAGGGGGGTCACCATCTCTGAGGAGACCCGACATATGAAGAGGGGTCACCGTCTCTGAGATGACCTGACAGACGAAGAGGCTTATGAACCAGAAAGGAAGAAACATGGAATTTGTACATATTAAAACATATAAAAGAGAGAGGTGCTCCGCCTCTCCCAAGGCCCAACATATAGCAGGGGAGTTCCATCGCTGAGGAGACCCGACAGACAGGAGAGGGGTCACCGTCCCTGAGGAGACCCGATAAACAGGAGGAGTCACCGTCTCTGAAGAGACCCGATATATGAAGAGGGGTCACCGTCGCTGAGGAGACCCGACAAACAGGAGAGGGGTCATCGTTGCTGAAGAGACCCGACAAACAGGAGAGGGGTCATCGTCGCTGAGGAGACCCGACAAACAGGAGGAGTCACCGTCTCTGAAGAGACCCGATATACGAAGAGGGGTCACCGTCGCTGAGGAGACCCGACAAACAGGAGAGGGGTCATCGTCGCTGAGGAGACCCGATAAACAGGAGAGGGGTCATCGTCTCTGAAGAGACCCAATATACGAAGAGGGGTCACCGTCGCTGAGGAGACCCGACAAACAGGAGAGGGTTCAAAGTCCCTGAGGAGACCCAATAAACAGGAGAGGGGTCACCGTCTCTGAAGAGACTCGATATACGAAGAGGGGTCACCGTCTCTGAAGAGACCTGATATACGAAGAGGGGTCACCGTCGCTGAGGAGACCCGACAAACAGGAGAGGGGTCACCGTCTCTGAAGAGACCCGATATACGAAGAGGGGTCACTGTCGCTGAGGAGACCCGACAAACAGGAGAGGGGTCACCGTCTCTGAGAAGACCCGACACACAGGAGAGGGGTCACCATCACTGAGGAGACCCGACAAACAGGAGAGGGGTCACCGTCACTGAGGAGACCCGACAAACAGGAGAGGGGTCACCGTCTCTGAAGAGACCCGACATAAAGGAGAGGGGTCACCGTCTCTGAGGAGACCTGACAAACAAGAGAGGGGTCACCGTCGCTGAGGAGACCCGACAAACAGGAGAGGGGTCACCGTCTCTGAAGAGACCCGATATACAAAGAGGGGTCACCGTCTCTGAGAAGACCTGACAGACAGGAGAGGGCACCGTCTCTGAAGACATACAAAGAGGGGTCCCGCCGCTTGGGAGCCTACACATAAAATAGAGGCTTCAGAACCTGAAAGAGAGGAAGAACAGATCATGCGATGCTAACAGGTGGGGTTTGGCCGGGGGTCCTCTCTGACTCGTGGAGAACCCTCCTCTTAGAGGTAAATGAAGCGCAACTTAACAAAGGGTTGGAGAAAGTGGAATCACTAACCCCCACAAAGATGGACCCCTGGCTCCCCACTAAAGACTCCTACATGTGTAGACAGACAAAGAACCACCAATGCATATAGAAAACAAAGAAAAAGAGAAAACATTTAACACAAGAAGAAAAAGAAAACATTTAACACAGCAAAGGGGTTAGTAAGTTTGGTCCCTACTAAAAGGAAAACCTTTGGTGACCATGGCGGAAAGGTCGTCCCCACTCCGGACATACTAGCAATGGACTGGTGAGCAGAGGATATTTCGAATGGGGAAGAACGAATGTAAACTTCAACTGCTGATGAGGTCCAGCGCCCCATATTGTTGATTAGATGCTGGTTACTTTTTTACTCTTGCTGCTGATGTGGATGCCCCGATTCTGAATGAATGAGGATTATAGAATTACGGGGGAAGTCCTGCTCTGGAAACCAAAGTGGAGAGATGAGAAGTGAATCAATGCCTTGATGCAACAGACCTGCTTGCATTGATGAACAGGGGGTCAGAAAATGAAATGGGTTTCCATTCTGCGATATATCTCTGCATGGAAGCATATGGGCTTAGTGGAGAGTACATTTTTGAAAGCTGAATACATTGTCCTTGCCGAAGCTGATCCATTTTTTAAATGCGTTGGAAGAGAATAAAATGGGAATCTAGAATGCGAGATCACTGCAGCGAATACCCAGAGAAGGAAAACTGGCAATAGAAGAAACTGTATATTCTGAGCATCTCAAAAATCCAAAATAATGCAGATAGATATATGGTTTCCATTTGTGACAAACACAACCCTCACACAACGTCAAATAACCAGTATTTAGTGACGGAAATATAAACAAACTACTCTTGGCTTGGCTTGGCAAGTCAGGATTGTTTACAACATAAACTGTAATAGACAGGACATTAAATCAAACGGGGGCAACAGGATTCAAATAGTAGATGATATGTGGTAAGCCATAAATGTTACAATTATAAACACTGTATCAAGCATTGATTTAAGAAACATTTTACACCAAACAGTATTTGCAAAGATCAAAACTTTTAACAATGCATAACTTCATATAGACATTACAGCACAGACCACAGTAATTGCCAATACATGTGTTTAAATCAGACAATGTTACCGATTTAAAGTGTTCAACAATCCAAAAGGATGGCAAACTTCCTCCTTAAAGAAAAAAAGAATGTCCAGAAAACAAAACAAATAACTCAAAAGTGTCCAAACTGTTGTCTGAGGTCCGTTTTGGTAACAGGCAAATCGGCACCAAAACTGGTTAAGCACCAAAAATACACTAAATCAAAATGAGGCTTCTGTAGGAGGAGCTCGTTCAACCCTGATCCAATATAAAAATGAATAAATAAGCAACCAATTAAATTAATAATGGTAATAATCCCAAACAGTTGGAAATAGCACAGCTAATCTAGCAGCAATATCCCTCCCCAATAGGGGATCTCCCCCTGCTCTTCCTCTGTCCTGTCACGCTTGGAGCTCCAGTCAGGAAATGAAGAGGTTTTGGGAAAATAATTGGATTAGAAGCTGCTGCTGCTCTCAGGGCACAAAAAAAGTTGTAATCCATTAATAATTGAATTTAATCAGGTTTTTAGATAACTGGGTACTTTCAGACTGGAAAAATGGTAGATTAGAATAACAGCTCTGTTTCTAACAACCCAAATGAGTAAGACTTCTCTGTCTCTTCTTAGCTGACCAGCAACCTTTCCCCTCAAAAAACACTGCTCCCCTCCAAACACTGCTTTAAAAAAACTCACACCAAAAAACCCACACCCTCTAAGGAAGCAATCGTCCTATTTAAAGAGCTCACAATTAAGGTACTTACAGCAGTAACGAAAACGATTAAGCCCTTTGCAAGATAAATTAGACAACACCCGGAACTAATCAGGATGTCAATGAGGAAGTTAAGGAAAGGTTTACTCTGATAACCAGAGAGAGAAACCAGTGCAGAGATGACCCATTAAACAAATAGAACGATATATTGACACTAAATTGATACAGCTTCACCTAATTTTACCTTATGACTCTAAAAAGCCCACATCATCAACTAGGACAAAATTGCTTATTTAGCAATTGAATAGCAAAATACTTTAACCTGGCCATGTATTCTGATACTCAATTAAGAGCAGCAGACAGCAAATTACTTATGCTGCATTAATGTAGCTGATGCTACATATTGTTAAGTCATCAGATGTAGAGAAGCAGCCTTGATGGAGGACTGAAATCAAATTGCCAAGAATATCAATAGAGATAGGAAGATGAGAAGGAGAAGCGGCCGGAGAGTTCTTGGAGATTCCGCGCAGGAGGAGACAGACAGCTGGAACTGATAGTAGAGTTGGAGAAGCAACAGACATCAAGCAAAATTGATATTGTATTCCTGCCAGATAGGATTTGATTGTAGCTGGAGCCAGATGTAGAGAATCCTTTGTGTGTACTATGAAAGCCATGATCCAGTCCTGGTTGAATGGAGTCGGATTAATCCTGCTTTGGGAACAGAAAGTTAGATAAGTAACCCAGCCTGTAGAGTACAAGGATCTGGTAGAGGGAGTGAGTGCTGAAACCATGTAAGCTTGTGCTGGTCTGTTGATAGTTGGGTTCAGTTGAATTTTAGCTGGTTGAACTGGGGTGTCACTGCTGGAGATGGCATAGCTGTGACCAGACTGTGAAATCTGTAAACGCGAAAGCACTTCAGCTGCATTATTATAAATGCCCGGTAGATGGATTGGCATTACTTTAAATGCATCTGATATATCTGCTTTTGCTAGCCAGGAGCCACAACCTGCTAGTTTAATTGAATGAATTGTGTCCGATATGGTGATGTACTGTAGAGAAAATGGATCATGAGGAATTAGCGAGTTGATGCTACTGGTGCTTAATCCCCTTTTGACCGAGTCCGGTTGAAAAACCGTTCTCTAATCAATCAGTTAAATAATTAACTAATATCTTAGTCTGGGTGATTCAGAGGTTTTGGGCTACTGGGCAGATGCTTTAGAATGAGCGTCCCCGCAGAAACTGCACGTGTGGATGTTTGTGTGCTGTCTGAAAGAGCATATACCGGAATTGAAATTATTATTTACCTTCCTCCTGCAAATTTTATTATTCATCCAAATTTGTCTTTCCTTGTAGATTGCTCAGGTGGGGCTATTGGAGACTGGACCGTAGGAACCTGGGTTGGTATCAAACCGGAAGTGACTGCAGCTACAGTATAAGTGGATGAGTTTACTGCAGGAATGGAGGAAAACACTGTAACTGTGGAACCTTGCTTCTCTTGCTCAATGTTGGACACCCGTTTATCCAAGTTGCTGAGTTTAGAATTTACTGAAGATAAGGTATCCGCGAATGGTTGCATGAATGTTTTTATTTAATTAAATCAGAGAATGTTCCTGCTGAGTTTTGCTGACTGAAGTGGCTGCCTGCTGGCCTGATGTGCTGGCTACGGGGTTAGCTTGTTCTGGGACAGACTGCTTGCTGTCTGAGCTGGGCCGATAAACAGCCCAGCGCAGCTGGGGAGTTTCTTAGGTGGAAAAATTGGTTCTGCCGAGATGGAATTACAATAGAAAATGAAAAAAGATTCCCGATTGCTCCCTGCTGGAATCTCGCTGCTGTTTTTGAGGAGGATCTTTATGAGCTTGTGAAAGTCCAGTCCTTAAAGTACAGTCGCTCTGGAGGTGTATCCTTGGCCCGGAGCCGTTGTGATCGATGGGGTTTAACTCCTTGGACGGCGGGTAGTGGTATGCTGTCCTGCTCGGGAGGCACCTGTTCGGATGTTATTGAGATGCCTGATAGAGAGAAGAGTGGTGGGCTGACCAGATATTGGGTTGAAGCTGTCAAAGATTGTTCTCTTCAGAGACCTCCGAATCCGAGGAAGAGCTGTGCGGTAAGTACTCCATACTTAATTTGTTCTTTTTTAAATTTTTTACACAGAAAGAAATTGGTTGGGGTCTTTCAATCCGCTTAGGTTCACAACCAAACGAAATAACACAAGACAACTAGACTAATGGTTTAAACAGAGTAGATTTGATTGATGAAAGCAGATGATAGGATAGAGGGGGCCTAGCTTCCGCCCCTCCGAACCACACTAAATAGGTTATCATGTTTCTATGAATCTTTAAACATTTCCTAATTGGTCATGTAAAAATGTGTAAACAACTTGGTGCAGGTCTGAACTAATGTATTTTTTATTTTTGTTTAGAATTGCTTTGTATATCCATTTCTGTTACGTCATCACATCCTAGGAACTTTTCAAAAACCAAAGTCCAAAGCACCCCTGATGCCTCAAACAAGCTCAGCTGTTACTACAACCAGTAACAATACAGTGCTTGCAGGTCCATGGTAAATACGAATGGCAGGGGAAGTTCATGGATAACAGGCAGGATTGTACAGTATAGAACTAAGGGCAGTGGGAGTTGGATTCGGGTTAGCTGAGATATTAATGGTCTGTTATGAACTTTAATTGCTATTTACAGGGGGAACTTGGCTCCAGTTTCCTAGGTGTGCTTTGATTCAAAAGTTCTCAAAGCTATTTACTCTTTATTAGGAAAAATATCAATTACATTCAGCAGTGTGGAGTAGTGGTTAGGGCTCTGGACTCTTGATCGGAGGGTTGTGGGTTCAATCCCCAGTGGGGGACACTGCTGTTGTACCCTTGAGCAAGGTACTTTACCTAGATTGCTCCAGTAAAAACCCAACTGTATAAATGGGTAATTGTATGTAAAAATAATGTGAAATAATGTATAATGTGATATCTTGTAACAATTGAAAGTCGCCCTGGATAAGGGCGTCTCCTAAGAAATAAATAATAATAATAACAAATATAACAACTACAGACTACTTACAAAACCCTTAATAAATATCAGAGTTGTTTAATTCTGGTTTTCTAACATTATTGGGAGAATTTTTACTTTCTTAAATTTTTTGAGCAAATAGTTTTGAGAATCTAGCCCAATACCTTTAGGAGGTGACAATGGTACATCCCTCTGATTAGATGTTAAAATCTTCTGTTTTTTTTTCTTTTTCTTTAGGGTGAAAGAGGTACATCTGTGATGGCTGGATTATCTGGGATATCTGGACCCACTGGCACCATGGTAATATACAATAATGTTTCACTTTCTGAGACATTCCCAATTTAAAAACAGATAAGCAGGCAAGTTAGCAGACTGCTGCTTCACTATTTAAAAGGACACTGAAAACCCTCTATTCAGGCCAGTCAAGGGGCTGTTAAAATGTTCAAATTTTCAGGTTTATTACTAAGGTTTTTTTTTCTATCAAATGAGAGAAAATGAGAAACGTAATGATGCATCAAAGTTTACAGTTAAAAAAAATGTTAAAGGTGGTTGGTAGTTTGTAGTGGGTTGGTTTTAATAGAGAAGTAATTTAACAGAGACTCGATATGTTTGGGACTGCAAGTGGTGGCCTTAATACTAAACACAGCGGTGGCCTTAATATTCAGGGTGATGTTAGATTGCCGTCAATAGGAGCAAAATTATAAAAAAAAATGGCCTTATTTATGAAGTGGCCTTTATAGTTATGTGACCTCAAAGCAAGGTCTTACTGCACAGTTGACTTGATTTATTCTTAGCGTTTGTTCATGGTTTATTGCCTCCAAGATGCTCTTGTAGGTTAATAACCCAACATATCTTATTTAAGTAACATTTTATCTTCAGTGAAGAATTAACCATACATACTGGCATCTATAGAATGACTGAAACCCATGCAGCCTAAATGGTTTTCTTTTAATTACAGGACCAAGAGGTATGAAAGGAAACAAAGGGGACCAAGGAGATGATGTGAGCAAACATGTACAGAATGCAGGATGAGTGGGTGAGAAGATAAGGAGCTTAAAAAATAAGCCAAACATACATTGGTTATCTGCACACTGGGATCATAATATATCATCATGAATCATACACAGACATATTCCACAACATTCCAAACTTGGAGGCTGTGTGGTCCAGAGGTTAAAGAAAAGGGCTTGTAACCAGGTACCTGGTTCAAATCCCCTCTCAGCCACTGACTCATTGTGTGACCCTGAGCAAGTCACTTAACCTCCTTGTGCTCCATCTTTAGAGTGAGACGTAGTTGTGACACTGCAGCTGATGCATAGTTCACACACCCAAGTCTCTGTAAGTCGCCTTGGGATAAAGGCGTCTTCTAAATAAACAAATAATAATATAGAAAATATATTGATGTATTCTGCTTTTTTGTATAAATAATAATAATAATAACTTGCTTGACAATAATAGCAAGGTTCAATCAAAGTTTGTTCTTGATCTGGCAGATTGTTTGTAAGGACTAAACACCAAGTGCCCATTGACCAGAGGGGCAAATAGAGCATGAAATATACAGTAGGGTGTGAGACAGAAACCTTAAAGGTGTAATAATAATCAAGGAAATAAAAATATCCTGCCTTTAATCTCCTGTCTATAATTCCCTGCCTAAAATGTCCTGCATTTCGCACTGTAAACATTACAACTTTGTAAGTCCCTTGTCATTTTTCTGATGATGGTTTAGTTTTACACAACAGGAGTGAATCTACAGTGTGGTGGCAGGAGAAACAAGCTTCCCCAGATTCAGTTTGGAAGAAAAAGTTTTTTTGAAGCCTAGGTTAGAAATCCATTAAAACACAAGGCTTAAGTCTCGGTTTATGCAGCTTGTAGGTGGTTTTATTAGTTATACAGTAAGTTTAATGCAGGATATTAGGAAAGACTATCTAGATGGACTTGCAGTAAGAGCAGAGAGGTTATTTTGAAGATGCTGTCAAATTAACAGGTTATTGCAAGTACAGTAGCCTACCATAAATACTTAACAATTTGACACATGAAAAACATTGCCCCCATGTCAAATGTATGATTGCTTTTTATGCACTTCCAGATGCTATATAGACCTAATTTGTGTAGTTGTGAAATTAGTACATGCTTCACAAAAAGCTCAGTTTGCATGCTTTACTTACAGGTAGTCTGTTACACTTGCACGTCCTACTGTAGGTCATTTCATTGAAGTGTCTTCGGGGTCGAAATATGCCGCTGGCTGCAAAGTTAGTGAGTCAATAGGGGAAGCAGCTGGTTAGTTAATAACAGGAAAGAAGATGTACAAACAGGGTGAATGGAAGTGCACAGAATGATTTACTTACTGTAGTTTGAACCCTTGAAGTCACAAACTTTTATAAAACTGTTAACACAAGATGAAATGTGTTTGAAACAACTGCTTCACTTCAGTGTTTCTTTCATGGCTGAAGGGATTTTTAATAGACTGCTTCATCATTTTTTTTTTAATTTACAGGGTAATTTTGGAAATCCTGCAGTCCAAGGTACAAAGGTAAATCTGAGTGGATAGTCTATTATAGACTGATGCTACTGTGTTTGTCATCATTATTAATATAATACTGTTCATATCCTGAAATATCATCCATAACTATTAGACACTCAATACTGCTGTATTTAGAAAAACTAAAATTTTATGACAAACAACTAGATTAGAAGTCTTTTGATCAAGATGCATACCTAAATATGCATGCTTACAAGCAGTTTTTGGCAGGCAGTTGCTTGCTAAGCTTTTAGGTTTTATTTGGTTTCATAGATGCTTCCAACTGCTAATAAATAAAGAAGCGGCACAGAACACACAGTTCACGCAACAGTCAGTGAATTATCTGTGATAGAAGACATGTGCATTTGCCAAATGTAACTACACTTTAAAGGAATGATTACACTTTCCTATGTTTTTACTACAAATGTTTACCATAGTAAAAGCATATTAAAGTGTGATAAAGCACAGAAAGCATGGTAAAACATAGGTCAGCATTGCAAAGATCATATTACTGTGGTAAACTTTTATAAGCATAGAATCAGTTTTCTTACCAGGTTTCATTTTACTTTTAATTTGGGATATATACACACTTTTCAAGTAGAATATTACAAAAAATGTACACTGTAACATCCTGATATATTCAATTTTCTGTGCTGAAAAAAAAGACTGATAGCACAGGACTTCACCCAGCACAGGAAGGTACCCAGAAGAAAAAGCTACAATTTAATTCAATATGTTGTCTTTGAAATATCTTCATATCCTGAAATAAAGAAAATCAAGAAGGCCAGAGGTTTTCTATGAAACTGTTTTTCTAAGAAACTGTTTTTTCAAACAGTTTCGTAGAAGACTCCTCTTGTTTTAATACATCAAGTCCAAGTTCTCATAGGATATGTCTGTGGCAAGTAGAAAATGAACCATTGATGTCTATCAGACTCTGGACAGTAGGAAGCAAAGTTTTATATCCCATGAACTGTTTGATTGTATCTTCTTTAAAGGTGAGAAAGGAATGAGAGGACCAGCAGGTGTCCAAGGGGTACAAGGTAAAAAAAAGCTGCATTACAGTAAAGATTTAAAAACCTTGTTAGAATATATCATTCCATGGCATTTCTTAAGCAGCACCACGTACAGGTGATTTAAAGTGTACTGTCAAACTGCTTCAAAGTTAATATGAAGAAACTGCCTGGAGCCTGGAGAGGCCTTGAAATACACTAAGAAAGTGCATCATGTTATCTTGAAGGAGACACTGTACTCATGTATATTGCGTTCAACAGGAAGTCTGTGATTTCATCTGAATGTGCCTCCTTAAGTTTCAAGGGAACACTGGACCTGCTGGTGCTCACAGACATAAAGGCACTGCCAGTGATAATGGAGCTCCGGTAAACAAACTGATTATTAAAATCTTCATTCAGACCTCCAAACACAGTTAGTGTATACACATACAACTGTGACCAAACAAATAAAAAAACAACAGGGCTTAAGTTCATATTCTTTTTAGATTCTCAATTTGGGTTTTTCCTTTCATATGCTTGACAATTTGGAGTAAATAGCTTTAAGAGTCTAGCCCATGGTGCCTCATTCTAAGTCTGAAAACAATTGTTTGTTTTTCAGATGATAAAGTGAACTTTTATTAATTTCCAAACGCACCACTGGTTGTACTGTATAATATAGTTAATGATAGCCATGTTCTTTTTTTCTTCAGGGTCCTCGGGGTGTCGCTGGTCTGAAGGGCCTGCAGGCACCTGGCCAGTCTACAAAGGTTGCTGGTGCGCGGTGAGTCGAGGACACCCTGGCTGACCTAAGCCCTCCCCACTCCGAGCGGTACGTGGCCAATTGTGCGCCGCCCCCTGGGAACTCCCATCCACGGCTGGCAGTGGAATAGCCTTGACTCGAACCGACGACCTCCAGGCTATAGGGCGCATCCTGCAGTGCCTTTACTGGGTGCACCACTCGGGAGCCCCCATGTCTGCAAAATTCTTAAGGAAGAACATGTATACAATCATGTTGTACTGTACTGTACTGGTACATACATATATATATATATATATATAATCTGCATCAAACACTATTCTAGGTACCTATATGTGAAGCAGAAAATAAGTGACACACACACATTTGTGTGTGGTTCCTATTGCAATTACTTAAATACTGTCTTTTGTACAACAATTGTTGAGTTCTAGTGTTGAATACCTTATTCTCATCAATGCTACACAGTGCTACACATTTATTTATTTATTTATTGAGTGGATACTTTTTTTGGAATCCTATCTGTCTATCCAAAGACTGTTCCAAATGACGCTGTGTTGCTAAGCAGGTGCAGAGCTAGATTTACGGAAAGTAATTCTTGGAATTTGGCTGTTTAATATAGGTTTAAACATGCTTTATGTTCTGTAAATTGTACTTGTTTTATAAACAGGATACTCCATGACTTCATGGAGCACATTGTTTATGTCACTCATGAGGGCAGCTGTAAGCAACCCACTCAACCCCTTTGGTGGCTTGTTAATTATTCTGCTATCCTCATTTGTGCATTAACTACAGCTGTCCATCAAGGTTCATTATGTATCTTCTATTAGTTACATTCTTGATATTCTGCTATTTCAGCAGCAAAATTTGATACAGTATGTAGTTTTCAAGTTCACCACAGACATGTGCAACACAGGCTAGATCAGAAAAGGTATCTGTTTAGATTTAAGAGCGAGCACCATCTGGTGAATCAAGTTTCCTTTTGTACTACCTTTTTCGCACAGAATTTTAAAGCAATTGAAACAGAATATTTGAGGAAATTCAATAAGTACCATTCAGAACGATTGGAAACATCACAAAGAGGCAGGAAGATAGTAAACATATTTGAGTGACATTTTAAGCTTTCAATGTGAAAACTTCTATTCATTCTTCCATACCACCACTAGATGGCACTGTTGGTTCCACAATGAATAACACTTTTCTCAATACTTTCATAATTTCAGTGAACTAAATGTTCAACAGGCCTCATTGGACCTCGAGGAGAAGCCGGCCCTGCCGGGACAGGGTGAGTACCAATATGTCACAGTAAAGGGATTATTGTGCTTGTGGAACCCCCCTCCATATTAAACACAATATTAAGGGAGACTTTATATTCCATATATATTTTCATAATATTTAGATACTTTAGATTGTCTAAAGTATTTTGGCATTACATAACTAAATGCAATCTCTAGGAATAGAATTTACAAATATTGTTTAAATAATTAAAAGTTTATTTGTGTAACATTTAATGTGGGGTTCCACATATTATTGCAGGGTCTATTGGCCCCCTTAACCTCACTCTAAGAAGGCTCCGAGGTAGTGGTCGTAGCAGTAGTAAACACATAATTGATGTATTAACACTCCTTGTAGTTGTCCCATTCTGACCTTTTTGTTAGGAAGAAGATGGTGCTCCAGGACAAGGCACACAGGGGTACCCAGGCTTCCAGGTAAGAGGCAGGCATTTCCACCCACACATTATCGCTTTCATTTTAATTTCGGATGTCTTTCAACTGCAATAGTGTTTATACTATAGGTCCTTTCTTTATAAAAGTTGATATTTCAGCTTCATCAATTTGCCCATGTTCCCTTTAAATATGTATATACAGTAAGTATTTGTGGTATAACCAACTTTTCATGACATTTATTCATGGTATAAACAAGATGTCATGAAAAACCATGAATTACAGTATTTATGTCATAGGCAGTAAACAGTGGAAGGGTAAGAAACTCGACCACAGGCTTGTTTGTTATCGCAGCATCTGCCCTTGACATACAGTGCCTATAGAAAGTCTTCACCCCCGTTCAAAATGTTCACCTTTTGTTGCCTTATAGCCTGGAATTAAAATACATTAAAATCGTTTTTTTTTTCATTTATCTACACATCCTACCCCACAACTTCCAAGTGAAAAAAATATTCTAGAAATTTGTAGAAAATTAATTACAAATAAAAACTGAAATAGCTTGGTTGGATAAGTGTCCACCCCCCTTGTAATAGCAATCCTAAATTAGCTCAGGTGTAACCAATCGCCTTCAAAATCACACACCAAGTGGCCTTCACTTGTGTTAAATTGTAGTGATTCACATGATTTCAGGATAAATTCAGCAGTTCCTGTAGGTTCCCTCTGCTGGGTAGTGCATTTCAAAGCAACGACTCAACCATGAGCACCAAGGCGCTTTCAAAAGAACTCCGGGACAAAGTTGTTGAAAGGCACAGATCAGGGAATGGGTATAAAAAAATATCAAAGGCCTTGAATATCCCTTGGAGTATGGTCAAGACGATTATTAAGAAGTGGAAGGTGTATGGCACCACCAAGACCCTGTCTAGATCAGGCTGTCCCTCCAAACTGGATGACCGAGCAAGAAGGAGACTGATCAGAGAGACTACCAAGAGGCCAATGGCAACTTTGCAAGACCTACAGGCTTTTATGGCCAAGACTAGTCAAAGTGTGCATGTGACAACAATATCTCAAGCACTCCACAAATCTGGCCTGTCTATCCAATCGAAAATTTGTGGCATGACTTGAAGATTGCTGTCCATCAACGCTCCCCAAGGAACTTGACTTAGCTTGAACAGTTTTGTAAAGAAGAATGGTCAAATATTGCCAAATCTAGGTGTGCAAAGTTGGTAGAGACCTATCCCAACAGACTCACAGCTGTAATTGCTGCCAAAGGTGCTTCCACCAAGTATTAACTCAGGGGGGTGGAGACTTATCCAATTATGATCTTTCAGTTTTGTCTTTTTAATATATCATTTTTTTCTCAATAAAAACTTTTTTCCCCTTAACAGTGTGGAGTATGGTGTGTAGATAAGTGGAAAAAAATCCTCATTTAAATGCATGAAACTCTGAGGCACTGACACAGCAAAATGTGAAACAAGTTCAAGGGAGTGTAGACTTTCTATAGGCACTGTACATACCATAATTCATGGTTTTTCATGTCATATCCTCTATTTATCTATTTTGTCCATGTTCCCTTTGCCTCAGGTACTAATAGCAGCTGTTTTCTAGTGGCACAGGACCATATTTCTTTTAAATGTGTAATACAAATGTTGTTGTTGTTGTTATTATTATTATTATTATTATTATTATTATTATTATTATTATTATTATTATTATTTGTGCTTGCCAGGAAGCCCCTTGTCTATGTGTCTTCATGTGATTTTCTCAAGCAGCAAGAGCTGTTGAGTAAAATTCAAACCGGTAGTACGAGAAATTTGCCTGAGAAGGTGTATCGTATATTATTATTTATTTATTTATTTATTTATTTATTTATTTCTTAGCAGACGCCCTTACCCAGGGCGACTTACAGTTGTATTGAAAAAATACATATCAAGAATTTCAGTACAATTAAGAGCAAGATAAAAAAAATACAATGACTTAAGTCCTAATAAGAGCAAATACAAAACACAATACTATTTGAGATCGAGCAGTTCAAGAGCAGATAAGTGTTGATAGTTACATCAGGGTTAAATACTACAGATTGGGTTGAGTGCAGGATTAAATACAGTAAAATAGGGAGCAGATAAGTGCAAGTTAAAGTGCATTAAAGGCAGAGTGCTATATTGTCCAGAAGGGAAGAGTTGAGTTTTACAGGTGTCTGAAAAGGTGCGTCTTGAGGAGGCGCCGGAAGGTGGTCAGGGACTGGGCAGTCCTGACATCCATAGGAAGGTCGTTCCACCACTGTGGTACGAGAGTGGAGAAGGAGCGGTCTCTGGAGGCAGGGGAGCGAAAATGAGGTACAGCCAGTATTCTAGTGCAGGCGGAACGGAGAGGTCGGGTGGGGGTGTAGGGAGAGGGGGGTCTGGAGGTAGCTGGGTGCAGTCTGGTCAAGGCATCGGTAGGCGAGTACAAGAGTCTTGAACTGAATGCGAGCGGTGATCGGGAGCCAGTGGAGTGAACGGAGTAGTGGGAGAAGTGAGGCAGAGAGAACACCAGGCGAGCAGCGGAGTTCTGGATGAGCTGGAGCGGACAGGTGGCAGACACAGGGATGCCGGTCAGGAGGTAGTTGCAGTTGTCTAGACTAGAGATTATCAGGGCCTGGACAAGGAGTTGCGTGGAGTAGTTGGCGAGTAATGGTCGGATTCTTCGTATGTTGCTCAGGAAGAAATAGCAGGTGCATGCTAGAGTGGAGATGTGTTGGGAGTAGGAGAGGCAGGGGTCCAAGGTTACTCCAAGGTTCTTGGCTGAGGAGGAGGGAGAGAGCGTGGTAGATTCCAGAGGAATGGAGATAGACAGATCAGAGGAGGGGAAAGATGAAGAGGGGAAGAAAAAGTCAGATTTAGAGAGGTTG
This sequence comes from Acipenser ruthenus, assembly GCF_902713425.1. Lineage (NCBI taxonomy): Eukaryota > Metazoa > Chordata > Actinopteri > Acipenseriformes > Acipenseridae > Acipenser > Acipenser ruthenus. The sequence continues at coordinate 46,903,825 of NC_081191.1, read as the reverse complement.
AGTTTGAGGTTATGTGAGTGCATCCAGGAGGAGATAGCAAACAGGTAGAGATACGGAAGGGAGAATACGGAAGGGAGAAACCATAGAATGAGATGAGGGGGCCCAGGGAGCTGGTGTAGCGAGAGAACAGGAGAGGACCCAAAACTGATCCTTGGGGGACTCCTGTTGAGATAGGGTGAGGTGTGGAGGTTGAGCCACACCAGGTTACCTGGTAAGTGCGGTTGGAGAGGTAGGAGGAGAACCAGCCCAGAGCAGTGCCAGAGATCCCCAGGTCAGCAAGAGATGATAGTAGAATAGAGTGATCAACAGTGTCAAAGGCAGCAGAGAGGTCGAGGAGAATTAGGACAGAGAAGAGAGAGGCAGCTCAGGCAGACTTTAGTGAGTTGGTGACAGACAGGAGGGTGGTTTCAGTGGAGTGAGCAGAGCGGAAGCCAGATTGGAGAGGGTCGAGCAGAGAGTGGTTGGACAGGAAAGCAGAGAGCTGGCAGTGTACAGTCCGCTCAAGGGTTTTGGAGAGGAAGGGTAGGAGGGAGACAGGACAGTAGCTCTGGAGGGAGGTGGGGTCAAGGGTAGGTTTTTTGAGGAGGGGAGTGATAGAGGTTTTTTGAAGGCAGAGGGAAAGAGACCAGAAAGGAGAGAGGTGTTGAGGAGGGAGGAGATGAAGGGGAGTAGAGCAGGAGCAGCAGCTTGAAAGAGGTGAGTGGGGAGGGGGTCCAAGGCACACGTGGTGGGTTTGTGGCCCTGGAGGAAGGAGGAGAGGTCAGAGTCTGAGAGGGGAGAGAAGGAGGAGAAAGAGAGTGCATTAGTAGGGGAGACAGAGGGTGTTGGAGTTGGAGTGGGAGGGGGTGGGGGGAGGGAGAGGTTTTAAAGAGTTTGTGGATAGCACAGATTTTAGAGGAGAAGAAAGAGGCAAAGTCATCAGAGGAGATAGAGGGAAGAGGAGGGGGGAGGGTTGAAGAGGGAGGAGAAGGTAGAGAATAGTTTCCGGGGGTTGGTAGTGGAGGATTGGATAATAGATTGGAAATGGGAGCATTTAGCAGAGGAGAGAGTAGAGGAGAAGGAGGAGAGGAGGGAGCGGTAGAGGTCAAGGGCAGCAGGGAGTTTGGTTCTCTTCCATTTCTTTTCAGCAGAGCGCAGTTTGGTTCTTGCTGAGCGGAGCACAGAGGAGAGCCAGGGTTAGGGAGGGGAGGGGCCAGAGGGAGTCGAGGGAAGAGATGAGGGAGAAGAGGGTGGAGGTAGCAGAGTCTAGGGAGAGTTGGGAGAAGGAGTCGATAGGAGGGAGGTGAGAGAGCGGTGGAGGCAAGGACAGAGGGGCAGAGAGAGCGGAGGTTACGGTGGGAGGTGACAGTGGGGGTAGGTGGAGTATGGAGAGAGGGGAGACAGAGAAAAAGAGATGAAATAGTGATCAGAGAGATCCAGAGGGGTAACAGAGAGGGAGGAGGGGCAGCAGGCCTTGGAGAAGGTGAGGTCCAGTTGACGGCCAGCTTTGTGGATAGGAGGGGATGGAGAGAGAGAGAAGTTGAAGGAGAGGAAGGAATCCAGCAGAGGGTAGGGAGGAGATAGTCGAGTTCATCGATAAACTGAGTGAGAGGTCCAGGGGGGCGGTACAGTGCAATTAGCAGGAGTTGACAGGGAAAGGTTAGTTGGACAGTATGAAATTCAAAGGTGTTAACAGAGAGAGAGGAGAGGTCAGAGCAGACAGAAAAGAGTAAGGAGGGAGAGGAGAAGACCAGTTCCACCTCCCCGTCCAGTGAGAAATGGAGTATGGGATAGGACGTAGAGAGAGGACAGGGCAGCAGGAGTTAGTGTTATCAGGAGAGAGCCAGGTTTCAGTGAGAGCAAGGAAATCAAGAGAGAGGTGGAAGGCAAAGGCAGAGATGAAATTAGCTTTGTTAGCAAAAGAGTGACAGTTGCAGAGGGCACCAGTGAGAGTGAGGGAGGGGAGAGAGTGGGAGGGGGGGAGGGGCAGAGGGATGAGGTTAGAGGGGTTAGGGGAACAGCGGCGGAGAGAGGACAGAGGACGGGAGCGAGAGGACAGAATAACAGGGATGTGAGAGACAGTCATAACAGGTGAGACAGATAGGTACAGTAGTAGTGGGAGCAGGAGCGGTGGGGGGAGGGTACAGACCTGTCTAGTAGTTGGCATCTTCCAGAGCACTGGTAGGTAGAGATTTTCTCCAACAGTCTCTCCTCGCAGGACTCCCACAGCTAGACTCCCGGCTGTTTATTAGAGAGGCTGTTTGGTTGGCTGGCGCTTCGTGCTGGCGCACAAGTAGTCTAACTGTCTCTAATACTAACTAGATGGATAAAAACCCATCAAATTGCAAATCAACCTCTATTCAATTTAACCACACTCACCTGGTACTAATCACAAACAGTAGATCACCTAATTAAAAAAACACCACCTTTATAATGTTACTTAAGTACAGCTAATGTTAATTACCTGAAGCAGGATCACTTACCTATCTGCCTCTGACTCTGGTTACCTGTTATACCATTAGCTGTATAGCCTTTATCATGACCATGGTCACAAGTGTAATTTTCTGCTGAGATAAAGAAAGAGAGAAGGATCATCATTCATAAGAAGCAAGCATGGTTCAGTGGGTATGTCTGATTCTAGGATTGTGGATAACACTGCAGCTACATAGCTCCAAAAAGTGGCAATGATGGGGCAGTGCCAAAACATATGCATAGTGGTGCCAGGTGGGCCGAGTCCACATGCATTACATGCAGGGCTGGAAACCATTTTCATTTGGAAGCATCTGCACGGAGTTGCAAAAGCTCTATGAATAAGTTTAACATGTATTAGTTGATGGGCAGGGTTTTTAGAAGCCATAAATGTGTTTAGCCATAGTCTCCAAATTAAAAAATTACCTTGACCCCCCAGATTTGTGACAGCTAGGGGCTTATAAAATTTAATTAGCAAATTACCATAAATAGTGGATACCATCCCCCTGGAAGAACTGGTAGGATTAATCCAACTTGCCAAAGGATGGGGCGGCAGAGCTGTATCCCACAGCACACCATAGGCCCACGTAGCTGCCTGAGACTCATGTACATAAAATAAGAGAAGCTGGGAAGGGAGTTGGTCTCATCAAAAATAAAACTGCCTCTGGGTGACCAGACTGGATTAACAAAGGGCTGGCCTCCTGTTAACAAATGGCAGTTGTTCCAAATTGAAAATGATAAATAAAACTTATAAGGGCCACCAGATTAATTTTCCAATGCTATTCCACATCATCAATGAGTTAGCTGTAATAGGACCAAATTGTAATTCAATATTTTTGGACTAATGCCAGTGAAAGGGAGGTATTGTAGCTTATGAGGCATCAATGAAGCCTCCACATGCCGGCAAGCAACCTGAGAATCATGATCCAGCCTCCAAGTTCTCAATGCTCTAAGTTGGAACGCCCAGTAGTAGAATTTCAAATTGGGAAAAGACAGTCCATACAATAATTTACCTTGTTGAAGAGTTGTAAGCTGTACTCGTGGGCGTCTGCCTCCCCATATAAATTTGGAAATTTATAGAACGGGGTGCTAGGGAAAACATGAACAGCAAAAAAAAAAAAATGGTTATGTGGTAATACATTCATTTTAATCATTGCTATACTACCTTGCAAAGAGAATCAGCTTTAAGAGATCAGCCTTGACCATTTGCATACAAGTAATAAAGTTACCTCTACAAATCTGGTGTAAAGAGCAATACATCTGTATGCCTAAATAAGTTAACCCTCTATAAAGGGCATCAAAATAATTTAGTCCAGTTAACTTTGTATCAAACAGGGTCAAGACATTCTGATATGTTGGGGATATATAAAATAATACCATTGACATAGAGAGAAATTACATGTTTTGATCATTTAATTTAATTGGAGAGATAACTGTACTTTGTCTAATAGTCTCAAAGACAGAGGAAATAATAAGGGTGACATCCTTGCCGCATCCTCGTTTCTAGAGTGAAGGGAGGAGATTGACTGCTGCCAGTTAGCACTGAAGCAAGCGTGGTATTATACAGAGTCCGCACCATAATAATGAAACCATGGCCAAAACCTAACCACAGGTAGTACCATTCCAGAAGATCAAAGGCCTTTTCGACATCAAGAGAAGCAGCTGCACACGCTGCAGGGTGAGTGTCAGCGGAGTGGATTATATGAAGCAAACAATGAATATTGTCCAATACCTTTCATAAAACCAGTGTGATCAAAATAGATTCGATTTCCTATATAATTTTACATCACTATAAATGAGAGATAAAGGCAGATAGCTTGCACATTCAAGAGGGTCTTTGCCCTTTTTTAACTGCAGTGATATCAATGCAGTTTTTTATCTCTGTGAAAAGAACCGGTTTTAATGGCATAATTTATAGAGCCCAGTATCAATGGGCCAACTATGTCCCAAATTCCTAGCAATAATTCTGGGGAAGGCCATCTCCAGTGTTATCAGGGCATCAATCTGTTCAGGGTCCAGTTTGGACAAATTCAAACCATCTAAGAAATTGTTGCAGGAGTCCTGGTCGATTTGTAGTTCAGATTTAAAATGCTTAGAATAAAATACCTCGAAGGCCCTATTTACCACCTCTGGTTTTGTAAGCACAACACCTTCCCCTGTTTTGATCGCATTAATAGAGGCCAGGGAATATTTGTGCTGTAATTTCAAGGCTAATCGTCTACTTGGTCCCCTTTGAAAATTATACTTTTGTTGAGTGTGGTTCATACTAAATCCAGCTCTAATTTAAGACAAAGCATTACATTAAATGTAAGCAATTCGAGAATAAGAATGTAAAATCACTTACATTGTTGTTTGTCAGGCGCCACATATCTACTATATTTATATCATTGACGGTTGCATAGGGCCTGGGATGAACAAGTGTTGCAGATTCTGAAATAGACATATCCAAATTAGGTCTGATTACTGCATTGAAATCGCCACCTAATATACGTGAGTATTCTGAAAAACCAAACATAGTATCAGCAATCTCTGATAAAAAAGTGTGTCACATTCAGGGGAATAAACAGACCCAAAACTATTTTAACATTATATAACATGGTGTGACGGGGAGAGAAGGAATCTGAGCTGCAAATCCACCTCCCGACCAGGAAGGGCACTAAGTAAGGTTGGCGGTACGCCTTCGCAGGGATGGGCCGACTCGATGGTAGGACGGAACTGGAAGTTGGCCATCTTGGGGAAAGGGCGTTGCTGTATCACTACGGAACAACTCTATTGTGATCAGCTGTGGGGGCGTGCAGCGATTGGAGAGAGCGTGGCGCTGCACTGATCACAGGGAGGAGTCTGGCAGTACAAAGGGGAAGCTGATATGCGAGTACAACCCCTTACTTTTGTGTGTTGTATGAACTGTTTATTTTGTGGGACTGCAAACCCTTGTGGGTGTACCCATCATAACATTGCAGGTAGAGGGGGAGAAATATTATTAAAAGACACTGTTTGGAACTGTATATCCCTGCTTGGACAATCACTCCTTCCACACACCACACAACACTCACCTCCTGATACATGGTCAATAAATATACAAATTGACCTGTCCTCACCCCCAGACCCTTCAATAGATAATTGTGATTTCTATCTATATGGATAAGGATAAGTACACCCTTGGTTTTGTTTGTAACACAGGAATGGGCTGCAATTATTTAAAAAAAAAATGTTATTTAGAACACCATGGACATAAAGATGTGTTTTATGCAATATAAAAAGTCAAGGAATTTTATAAGTTTGATGGGAGAATTACATTCCCACACATTCCAGGACACAACATTAATATCTGTCATTTAAAATGGCTGAAATGAGACAGGAAGAGAACCCCTCCCCCAAGAACATACCCTGAAAAGGGAATTGTAGTCTGATCTGGGGCCATTCTGATTATCACAAAAGGTGCAAGCCCTGCAACACAAAATGTTAAAATAACAATAAATACAAATACACACACACAAACCGCAGAATGATTTCAACATTGAACTCCGCCCTTGTTTGGACAAACTAAAAAACTCATAACTCTTTAGAGTTTACCAACTGTAGCCTTATTGTTACATTAATACATGTTTTCTTTCAAAGTTGATGCTGTTTAAAAGTAGAACATAGTAATAATTGTCTAATAATAAACTGTTGTGGTAAGGATTACATTTTACATTACAGTAACAATAACAGTAATAAGGTAGGAACCAGTGTTGCTTTTCTGTCCTGTTACCTAATAAAACAGATTACAGACTTTGGTACCGGATACCTCACAGGGCCAGAGCAGCACAGTTATAGACATGGAGCTTTATGTACTAATACATAATATTACTTACGTGTTCGTAAAAATACTGCAAATTGGTAGCCTCTGTCCTTCGTAGAATTTTTACATGCAATGTACTAAGCAGCTCTTTTTCGTGAACAACTACCGTAATACAGTATCCCTGGTGCCCCTCCAGACAACAGATAGTTGCCATGATACCTGGCCTTCTGAATTCAAAAAATTACAAAAGGCATCCCTCACTATCCTCAGGTGGCTCTTCATCTTGGAGCATGTGTCTTTGTGGATGTTCCTCTCCTGACTTCTGGAGAAAGTTGTGCAAGACACAAGTTGCTCTCACAACCTTTTTTGCTTTGTATTCTTCTATTAAATATTAAAAAACGCTGCCACCAAAGAATGTCAAAGAAAATTTCTGAACAGCGCCTTGCACGTAACGAGCCTGTAATTGAGGATTTTCTGGTCTTCGATCAGTCTTCTCCCTACTACTCTTTCATTGATATTGATATTGGAAGTTATGGGTCCAACAGCGATGGGGGGATTTTCTCTAATTCAGCAATGGGAAGGCCTCATCTCCCACCAGAACATAGGGCATTGGGTCTAACCTAGGTGCCGACGGCAGTTCTGTGGCAGGGGGAACATGGAGGGTGTTGGAGTTTAATGGCTTCCCCATTGCTGAATTAGAGAAAATACCCACATCGCTGTTGGACCCATAACTGACAATATCAATATCAATGAAAGAATAATCAGCATTCACAAGCTCCTTGAAGACTAGGGGAAAAGTACCTGAAAAATAATAAAAACATATTTTAATATATGAAATGTTATATTAAAAAAATAAAACTGAAATTAGTAACACATATTACATTACATGTTCTTCATATTGTGTAAAAATCACAAATAGGGATATTCAATTTGAATACATTAAATTGTCTTTTTACTAACATTATACCTCTGTAAGTTAAAGTACTGCGAGTCAGAATTTGAAGGGGCATGAATAACTATGTGCTTGCCATTTATTGCACCCAAACAATGTGGGAAATTCCAGTCTTCTTCATACCTCCTATTCTTTAGTTACTTGCACTCGTACTTGAGTTCATCAAACGCCTCTTGGCAGGCATCAGTCCAGACAAACTGAGTATATTTCCTAGTCTGTGCATATAACAGCTGAGGAATAGTTGCAAAACCCCTCACAAATAATTGGTAATACGATGCAAGACATATTTTGGGGTAGGCCATTCTTGGACTTTTTGGGGGTCAGTAGCAATTCCCATCTTGAAGACAACATGCTCCAAGTATGTGACCTGTGGGTCAAACATACAGCATTTGGCAGGCTTGAGTTTAAGATTAGTGCTGCACAGTCAATCAAACAATCGCAAGCACAATGACATTGTCTAAGTATACAAAACACGTCTCCCATTGCAGGCCTGCCAAGACCCACTGCATTAGATGTTGAAATATCACCGGCGCATTGCAGAGCCCAAAAGGCATTTGAAGATACCTTTCTGGCTCTGGGATCAGATCCACCTGCAAGTACCCCAATGCCAAATCCAATGTGGAGAATCACCTGGCATTGGATGATATATCCAAGGTGTCCTGGATGGGGGTACACATCCTTAACTGTGTGCTCATTTAAGGCACAACAGTCCATGCACAGTCACAGTTTGATCCTTTCAATGTACCACTATTACTGGTGAGACACAATCGCTATTGCTTTTACCTGCCAGACCAGCTTCTAACTCTGTTCAATTTGGAAATCTGTGACATGGTTGCTACTTCACAGGTGGCCCCTTCACTGTCTGAATATTGTGTTGTACTAGGCTGGTGCGGCTCTCGGTCCAGTGGAGAAAACACCAGCATATGCTTGGAGCAACAGAGCTAATTCTAGTCGTTCAGAGTCTTTTAGCCCTTCAGAACTGTCGGAAAATAGTGCATGCAAATGGTCAACTACAGCATAAGGCTTGTTCTTGCATTGCTGCTGAGCATTACCAATGCTTGACATCTATGTGGACATAACAGTGGACATAAGTTGCAAAAAGTCTGCTGAAGCACCCTTCTTCACAGTTACTGGCACAGTTCCTGGGTTGTATACCCTCACAGGGACTTTTCCTTGGGCATACTGTGTGTCAACCAAATGGCTACCAGTACTTGGTGCCTCTCAACAACCCCTCTGGTAGGACTCAAAATAGCTTGACCCACTAATGGGCTGAGACAATGGACATTACCAGGCACAATGTATTCTCGCCCTGATTCAAGAACTGCTGTTCATGCAATGTGAACTACATGCACCCTAGGTTTATAGCCAGGAGCAAAATAAGACACCATTTCACCAAACAAAATAGTTTTCTGGTCCCCAAAATCCAAGCGTGCCCTAGACTGTTCCAAAAACAGATATTGCTTCAGTACTCTCAGCAACATCCACTAACATGAAATTGACACTTACTGAATCTAACCTGAATAGGGAGGTTTACTTCCCCCACCACTACAAACTTGTAATTACTGATGCCCTGCAGGACTCTCACCTTTGGCTGTTCAAAGGGAGGCTGAAGATCAGTGGGTTTGCTGTAGTAGTATTGAAGAGGCAGAATGTTTCTTCTTGCACCACTGTGTAAGAGAACACAAACTTCTAAGTCATAAATAAGAATGTGAATATACATTTACCAGTTCTCCTTGGTGAAGGGTATTCACGATATTTATGCCCCATCCCAGAGCAGTTGTGGCATATTAACTGTCCCTTTATCTTTACAGTGATATTTTTATCGGTTTCAGATTTCAAAGGCAAATATTGTTGTGTTTTACAATCCGGCAATGCCCTTAAATCAGTTATATTTTGTTCACTGTCTGTTGTTTCTGTATCAGAAAAGACTCTAACAGCCACGGTCTTTATTCAGATTTGCCCTTTTCACTTAACTGCATGAGCTGAGTAACACTTCTGGCATCTCTTAGAGTTGCTTCAAATCTGTGCACTATTTCATAAGCCTTAGTCAAATTATGTGGTTGCTTTTCCAACATGTTTTTGTTTTTAATGCAAGTTCGATCCGTTTTTATTGTGCCTGAAAAACACAAGCCAAGTTAGTAGAAACAATTGGGGCAACCTTGACCCTCATCGGTTTTACAGATGTGCCTATTTGCTTTGTGCTGGGCAAGGTTGCCCCAATGGTTGGCTTGTGTTATTGATATCTCCACTTTAAATGGCTGGGCACTTTTGATAACTTGCCATTTTTTTCACATTGTTTTTGTTTTTGTTTCACATATCACCACTTTTTTCACTTAATGGATATGTATATATAGTGTGTGTGTGGGGGGGGGGGATATGTTTGTATGTATAATGACAAAAACATTATACTATTTTCATAGCATTCAAAGGTTTTTTTGTGGTTTGTTTGTTTGTTTTTTTGATAGGTTTCAAACTTGTGTAGTAAAAAAAGAATTGAAATGTCCAAGTCTTTATTGCTAGTTACTGATTGTTTGGTACAAAAGTATAAAAGCATAGCAATGGTAAAACATAATGTACATTTCCAAAATTGTTCCACATTCATCTAATTTGTACTTGGTTACAAACCTACATATGCATATGTGGCAGAGTGTCCCGCCCCTATATATATATATTATTTGTATTTCTGTTTGCGGTGCAGATCAAAGCGCTGCGTATTTGTTGTTGTTTTTATAATTTAAAAATCTCGTGAGGATGCGTGGCTGATCAGCTACTGATTATTTAACTAGCTGACAGTCACGCATCCTCACTAAACTCATGCAGACTGTGGCCGAGGGGTAATAAGATAATTAACAGCTAGTTAACCCCTCGGCCAGAATATAAGAACCTGCAGCTGTCCGTGCTCAGAGGAGAGTGTCTGAGGCGAGACATGTTTTGAGAGAGCGAGAGAGAGAGCGAGCGAGAGAGAGAGAGAGAGAGAGAGAGAGAGAAAGAAAGAAAGACAACTGCTAAACCTTATTTGTTTATTTGTTTGTTTGTTTATTTGTTTGGCCAACGTGCCCTTTTGTTTTGTAGTGTTTCGTTTTGTTTAAATCTTTTGTTTTTGTTTATTATTAAATAAAAGAAGCTGAACGCCGTAGCGTTTCAGCCCTCATCCATACTTCGTGAGTCTGTGTTTCTGGTCTGTGACGTCACCACACCTCACCACTGCAAGCCATCCTTCACAGTTGGTGTCCAGAAGCGGGAGGACAGCGCCGCCAAGCGTCAGGCCAGAAATACTGCAGGTTTTTTGTTTCGTTTTGGGGAAAAAAAAAAAGCGGCAGGAGAAAGCAGCAACAGCAGCAGGAGGCGCATCAACAGCAGCGTGGGGCCAATCACAGGTCTCGTCGCGTCTCTACTATGCCGGATGTTTGCCTTGCCTGTCTGGATGAGGAAGGGTGGTGCTTCCTGTGTGGCGAGGTCAGGTATCTTCCACTCCACCAGAGCTACGCATGGCAGGAGATGGAGGAGCCTGAGCGTCCGGCGTCAGAGGGAGAGGTCTCGCTGGCTAAGAGGCCGACGAATTCACTCTCCTTTGAGGAAATCTAGGGCTGGCTGGTGGAGCCTGGGAGGAATGCTGAAGAGGCTCTCCCCAATGTGATCAACCTCCTGTGGGCCAGAGATGGAGAGCGATGGGAAGCCTGGGAAAAGCAACACTGCCCAGAGTCCCTCCTGGACGTTGCGGACATGGTAATCCACTACCTGGCTGCAGATATGGCAGGGCTCCCTGTATCTCCAGCTCCATCGGGAAAAGCCCCACTGCTGCCATCTCCAGCGTCAGAGGGAGAGGATCCATTGCTGCCGTCTCCAGCGCCAGAGGGAGAGGAGCCCTTGCCATTGTTCCCAGCGCCAGAGGGAGAGCAGCCATTGCTGCCATCTCCAGTGCCAGAGGGGGAGGAGCCCTCACCATTGTTCCCAGTGCCAGAGGGAGAGGAGCCATTGCTGTCATCTCCAGTGCTAGAGGGAGAGGTCCCAGCGCTCACATCTCCAACACCAGAGGGAAAGGAGCCGTCGCCACTGCCTCCACCGCCAGGAGCAGAGCAGCAGGAGCTGCCTCTGTCTCCACCACCAGAAGCAGACCAGCAGAGGGCGAATGCCTGCTGGTTCCGTCACAAGCGCCGTGGGAGGACAGCTACCACCTACACCTGGAGAGGGTGAATACCTGCTGGTTCCATCTCCTCCTCCACCAGCAGAGGGTGAATACCTGCTGGTTCCACCTCCACCGTCATGGGAAGGACTGCTCCTGCCCTGCTTCACACCGCCCAAGGATGCCTGCCTCGCACCGCCCAAGGATGCATGCCTCGCAAAGCCCAAGGATGCATGCCTCACACCTACCAAGGATGCCTGCCTCGCACTGCCCAAGGATGCCTGCCATGCATCGCCCGGGGCTGCCTGTGGCTCCGCATCGCCTGGAGAGCCACCAGTTACAGGGTACGAGGGAGAAGTGGAGCTCCCGCTGCCGCCTCCATGGCCAGGGGCTCCCCTCCTAAGTTCGCCTCCCAAGGGTCCACTGCTGCTGCCGTCGCCTCCCGAGGGTCCGCTGCTGCTGCCGTCGCCTCCCGAGGGTCCGCTGCTGCTGCCGTCGCCTCCCGAGGGTCCGCTGCTGCTGCTTCCGTCGCCTCCCGAGGGTCCGCTGCTGCTGCTTCCGTCGCCTCCCGAGGGTCCACTGCTGCTGCTGCCATTGCCTCCTGAGGGTTTGCTGCTGCTGCCATTGCCTCCCGAGGGTCCGCTGCTGCTGCCGTTGCCTCCCGAGGGTCCGCTGCTGCTGCCGTCGCTTCCTGAGGGTCCGCAGCTGCTGCCGTCGCCTCCCAAGGGTCCTGCTTCGCCTGGGGTCGCTACCAGTCCTGCCATGCGGCAGGAAATACTGTGGCTGGAGCCCCATGAAGGGGAGCTGCCGGCCATGAAGAAGAGGGGGAAGTCAGGAGACTAGCTCCCCCAGCCGCACTTACGCAGCAGGAGAAATTGTGGTCGGAGCCCCTGGGAGGGGAGCTGCCGGCCATGAAGAAGTGGGGGGGAGGTCAGGAGAATGGGTGGCTGGAGCCCCACGGAGGGGAGCTGCCGGCCATGAAGAAGGGGGTCAAAATTTTCTTGGCCGGAGGAGCTGGCCTGTGCGCGGCCCAACGGGACGCTACGGCTGTTTGGGTGGGAGGAGGACATCCCACCGTGGCCGCCACCTTTGGCCCTTTGCTGCCCTGTTCCTGGGCCGGGACTGCTAGCCGGGACTTTGGGGACCAAGGGGGGAGGTGGCCGAAAAGGCCATGTGTGCTGCGCACAAGGGGGGGCATGTGTGGCGGAGTGTCCCGCCCCTATATATATATTTATTATTATTTGTATTTTTGTTTGCGGCGCAGATCAAAGTGCTGCGTATTTGTTGTTGTTTATATAATTTAAAAACCTCGTGAGGATGCATGGCTGATCAGCTACTGATTATTTAACTAGCTGACAGTCATGCATCCTTACTAAACTCATGCAGACTGTGGCCGAGGGGTAATAAGATAATTAACAGCTAGTTAACCCGTCGGCCAGAATATAAGAACCTGCAGCTGTCCATGCTCGGAGGAGAGTGTCTGAGGCGAGACAGGTTTTGAGAGAGAGAGAAAGACAACTGCTAAACCTTATTTGTTTATTTGTTTATTTGTTTGGCCAACGTGCCCTTTTGTTTTGTAGTGTTTCGTTTTGTTTAAATCTTTTGTTTTTGTTTATTATTAACTAAAAGAAGCTGAACGCCATAGCGTTTCAGCCCTCACCCGTACTTCCTGAGTCTGTGTTTCTGGTCTGTGACGTCACCACACCTCACCACTGCAAGCCATCCTTCACAGCATATGAATGCTAAAGTGAATTATATGAACATATTAATTGTAGAAATTATTCTGTTTTTTGCCTCCTAATCTTGTGATTTGATCAACTTAGTCCAATGTAGTCCAATCTTAAAGCATTACATCTGTTCATAAAAGTCCATGTACATGACTTTTGCATTTCTTGGCCATGGTTTGACTTCAATAAGTGTGTCATTTTCATGCACCCACTTTGTAGTGCCAGGAACTGAGAGGACACACACACATAGTGTCCTGAAGAGACATCTCCTCCTTTGTGTATAATAATGGAAGATAATTTGTAATTGCAGTTGTCCACATTAATTTTACTCTTGTGCACACCAGTAAACTTCACATCTTGTCGCTGTGTAATATTCCCGTTTGGTTTGGTTTGCCAAAGCATTAGCCAGACTATAAGCATTCTTCCTGCTGACTGAAGGACTTTGCGTTTAAGTAGTGTAGATTTTTGGCAGTGGTCACATCTGGCACCATCAATGGGTGCCCACTTATGCTCCATATTAATTAGTTGTTCCAAACACATGGAATGTGTACCATCAGGTACATGCAGAGAGTAAACATGCCCCACCTCTTGATCTGATGTGCGGTACCAACATTGTGTACATAGCATGTCGTGCCTTGTGGTAACTGAAACCAGATCACATATTTCTGGGCAAGTTTGACACAATTTGGTGAGAAACTCAACAACATCTTGCTGCTGAACTCTACTGACGGGTTCTCCTAAGAAGTGACAAATGTCCACAGTACTGAGAGATGTAGTGGATGGCAACTGATCATAGTTGGTAACAAAAGTCCTGAGGGCTTGTTGTTCACTCTTTCAGAAGGTGACAGTGAAGAAGACATTGTAACATTGTGTTTGCATAGCAGGAGGTGAGATGAGTGTTGCTCAAGCCTCTTATTGAATGTGTGACTGCAACTGTTCCCTCAGAATGTGGTAGCTTTTGTTGTTCCTCAACATTGGTGATGGCTTGACGTACAAAATACATGCAATACTTCACCATGGATCCCAATGGTGATTGCGTGAGCATCGATGACTGGAACCTGCTCTCGAACAATGTAGGCCCTGTCCATGACTTCAAACTTTGACCTTGAGCATTCAAAGGTATGTGTGTGTCCGTTGTTAAAATGAATGGGTATGGTTTTGACCATCATGGGGTTTTCTAGACCAGTGGCAATGTGGATATTTTTCCAAAGCATCAGCTTACAGCCTATGTTCACTCATATGCTGTTTGCAGTCCAGCTGTATGATAGCAGTCATCCTTGTAAGCTTTCAATTTTTTCAGCACATTTTCCTGGAGGGAAGGAAGGCAGTCTACAGTATCCATTGCCACAAGATGAAAGTCCTCCCCAGGCATACTACCAAGCATAGCGGTCTGTATCTGGTTACAGGTGTCTACTGTAGGCATGAGACAGGTTGAACTTTCATCTTTGTTATCTAAATGTTTAATGTGTTGGATAATTTATTTTATGCAGCTGTAAATATCTCCTCCCTTGATTTGTATCAGTCGTTTGTGATCAGTTTTGTTGGTGGCTCCGAGTCTGGCACGGTTAAGCAGATTGGCATAAACCCGGTCCTGCTTCTGGCGCATATTAACTGAGAGTTCATCATATGTGACCACAGATCCACAGATCTCATCAAGCCAGTCAATTTGTGCAATTCCTCTTGAGTAAGTGGCACAAAAGGTGGTTTCTCATGCACTGGTAGAAGCTGCAGCAAATCCCCCAGAAGTAAGATGTTGATTTTTCCATACCAACCATTGTCTTTGTTGGAAGTGTGGAAAATCTCACATAGGCAAAGATGGATGTATAACAAGGTGACTTTGGAAATCATAGACACCTCAGTAATGATGGATAAGGGTGTCTGCTAAGCAAACTAGTAATAATAATAACAATAATAACAATAACAATAACACAAAGAAGAAGAAATAATATATAATTGAAAAAAGGAGCTTAGGTTTGTTTCAATAGAATAATAATGAATCATTGACAAGACACTTTCATCCAAAGCGAGGACAGAGTACAAGGAGGTTAAGAGACTTGCTCCTCAGGAACACACACAGTGAGTTAATGTCTGAGCCGGGATTTGAATTGGGCTCCTGATATAAAGCCCCTTTAAGCACTTGTCACTGTAAGGTGACCTGAGATAACCCAGCTACTATACCTATGTAGCTGACGACTACGTCACCTTGTTTTGATAAGGCAAGGACCTTAATAACCAACAAGTGTCCAAAAATAAATTGCTATTTGTTGTAGATCCAAAAAAACGTGTTTGTAAAATCCTTGAATGGAGGAATTATGGTCACCCAACGCACAGAGAAAATAAAACACAACAAAAACAAGTTAAAAATACAACCAACCACCTTGTATTGTCCCGACACAACAAAAGAAAAAAAAAAACATTCCTGAATGTTGTCCCAGTGCTAGTCCATCCCCACAATGAAGTTCTTGTTGCCAAATATTCGTTTCCCAAAATATTAAAAAACCAGTAATTCTTCCACAGTATCTTTTCCCCAAGGCTGTGCGCTCTCCGTGTCCCTCCTCTGCTCTCAAATCCAGCCCCTTATATAGTCCTGCCTGGACCACCATTGGCTGTGGCACTAAACAGGTGGGACTTCCAGTTGCTGGGGGGAAAATGCTCTACCCCCAGTCAGCCACAACCACATAAAACCAACTGGGGGTTGAGATAAGCAGATTCCAGTAAAAAATAAAAATAAAAAAAAACAGTACACAAAAACCCATTTAAAATTTGTCACTTGTGACACACTGTCCCTCAATTTTACAATATGTCTAACAAAATGTTATATATTATTATTATTATTATTATTATTTGTTTATTTAGCAGACGCCTTTATCCAAGGCGACTTACAGAGACTCAGGTGTGTGAACTGTGCATCAGCTGCAGAGTCACTTACAATTACGTCTCACCCGAAAGACGGAGCACAAGGAGGTTAAGTGACTTACACAGGGTCACACAATGAGTCAGTGGCTGAGCCGGGATTTGAACCGGGGACCTTCTGGTTACAAGCCCTTTTCTTTAACCACTGGACCACACAGCCTCATGACATTGCAATATCAGATTGGAATGCAGCAAAGTAAAAATGTACAATTATTTGTACTTGCTGTATAATGTATTCCATTGGACAGATGGTGATAGACTGAATGAAGCAAGTACATTCTAAAAACAACAGTTGGTGTTTACATAAAATCCAGCAAAACAAAACATAACAACAGTACAAAGAACTTTCATGTTGTGTCTGGTAAAATGGCATTCTCAAGCACAGCTGGAGAAGTGACTTGATAAACGATGTGAAATGCAGAAGCAATTAGCTGTTCTAACACGTTACTGATAATAGCACACACATTATTGGAATAGCAAAATTGTTCAACCTATATTGAGGCAATGTATTTCCGTTTGGATGGGGTTAAATAGTAGCCTAGTCTGTTGAAAGGGTTAAAATGTGAATCTGTGTAGCGTAGCGGTTATTTAGTTGGAGTGAAAGTATGACTAGTTAGGGTTCAAATCCTGCCTTTTATATATATAATCGAACCCAAGACATGCTTCCAGTGCAGCATGCAATGCAGACGCCTTCGCTTTCACGCCACAAAGTTTGCCCTTCCATTTTACAACATTTGCAAGTAGTATAGCAGTAAAGCTAAAGTTTTTAACAAGTAACGAGACAAACAAGATTTTGTAAATAATGATTATGTATTATCCCGATTGTATTGAAAGCTTCCATCTGATTTTGCAAACTATCATAATCAGTTTGATCTGTTCATTTAGTATATTGTAGGGCCTACAGTGCTCGAGTTCTGGAGGAACACACTGGAACGGCATTCCTGCACTTTTTTTGGTAGCCGGAATGGAGTTCCGCCACTTTTTTTGGAACCTTTTTGAAAATAAATAGAAATCTTTTCCAGCAAACCATGTTTGAATTTGACCACACATATGTGAAAATGTATCAAAGAATATCGGTGTTGCCTCGTTCTGGACGTTAGACCACTGATAGAAATGTCTGATAAAAAGCATAATGGGATACTGTCGTCTCCCGAGGGTCTGCTGATGCCATCGCCTCATGAGGGCCTGGCACCTGGGGGTTGGTTCCCTCAATCTGGGCTCCCAGACACTCAGGCTGCATGTCTGGACCGCTGGTCGCTGGGCCTAACTCCCAGGCCGCGGGACCACCAGACACAGGTGGTCGCCTGGTCTCCTGCTCCGCTCCCCCTGGTTGCCCAGATGTTGCTCCACAGTCGCCTGGGCTCGCACCTTTGCCTGGGGCTGCATCCGAATG
This sequence comes from Acipenser ruthenus, assembly GCF_902713425.1. Classification (NCBI taxonomy): domain Eukaryota; kingdom Metazoa; phylum Chordata; class Actinopteri; order Acipenseriformes; family Acipenseridae; genus Acipenser; species Acipenser ruthenus. Next base: position 46,886,488 of record NC_081191.1, on the reverse strand, counting down.
GTTGCCTGCCTGCACTCCCTACGCTCCATCCTGCGCCTGGGACCCCTGTCGTCGTGTCTCGATCCCGCCAGGAAGGCATCGGACAATGGATTAACCCTTCCTCAAGAAGGGGAGAAGGACAATAGGGCGTGGGGGCCAATGTGTGCTGCGCACATGGGGGGGGGGGGGGGGGGAGAGATATGTAATTAGAGCTATAAAACGTATTTGTTTTGTTTTATTATTATTATTATTATTATTATTATTATTATTATTATTATTATTATTATTATGATTTATGTATTATAAATATGACTGTGAAAAGCTGTGTGTTTTGTTTATTGTTTGGTAGCAGGCAGTGGTGTAGTCCTAAATCTTAAAGTACCAGAAAAGCAATTGAAATATATATTTTTCTAAAACAAATTATAGTAACTCACGTTTTATTTGTACATTGAACTTGAGGGAACATTAATTTTAATAGGTAATGCGTCTCGCATGCAACGTTTAGGCTACTGCCCCAGTGTTGAGCCATTTTTCCAGCCAAATTTGGCCTGTTTTGAAAGCATCTAGCAGGTTAATGTTGTCCTTGGTGGTTTGGTTATTTTTTTGTCTATTTATATAACACATTTTTTTTTTAAATTCTTTTCTATTATGTCATCACGTTTCCTCCAATTCATGACTGAAACTTCGCTCACCATACTAGGGCAATGAATCCTGGTACCGTGACGCCGCTGCCTACCTGAATTGCTAGCTTCCAAATGCCCCTGGAATGAACTGCCCAACCATTGGGTACGAGGCACACAGTTCCTGTTGTATGGTGCTCTCACAGGTCGAGAGGGAGATTGTTGATTTGGATTAATTCGCTTTCTGTCACAGTGTAACTTAACTAATAGGAGAGACTTGATGGTAAAACTGACAGCGTGGTTTTCCTCATGCTCAGCCTTCGTCCTGTTATACTAGTGAATAAGCTCTCAAACCTAAACTTCATCATCTTGTTGTCTTGTCTTCAAATGTGCAAAATTATTCCTTTTCTAATAATGACATTTCATGCCACTTCATAACAGACATACATTTTGGAGTTCAGTGTTCACTACAGTCAGCTTCCTGTTACTGCTTCATTTATATCATCATCCTGTTGTCAACATAATGTGATCTTTGAACAATACATATACATGTTGTTATTTCACCTACTCTATATGGAAAAGATAAACACAAATAAGTCACCTATAACATGCTGTGTTACTGTTTTTATGCTACCATTACCATTATAGGAAAGGGAACACTGGGATACCATTATAATACCAGTATTACTCCAATTAAACTTTAGCAGACACATTAACTGAATGTAGCATCACTAGCAATAGAAACATAATGAATGACTGTCTGTGTGAAAAGGTACCATCTTTTCATACAAAACCACTGCATTGCAACTGAAGAAAATTGTATTAAGTATGCAGATAATAGGTACATTAAAAAAAAAATCATCATTCAAATACAGTGCCTTGCGAAAGTATTCGGCCCCCTTGAACTTTGCGACCTTTTGCCACATTTCAGGCTTCAAACATAAAGATATGAAACTGTAATTTTTTGTGAAGAATCAACAACAAGTGGGACACAATCATGAAGTGGAACGAAATTTATTGGATATTTCAAACTTTTTTAACAAATAAAAAACTGAAAAATTGGGCGTGCAAAATTATTCAGCCCCCTTAAGTTAATACTTTGTAGCGCCACCTTTTGCTGCGATTACAGCTGTAAGTCGCTTGGGGTATGTCTCTATCAGTTTTGCACATCGAGAGACTGAAATTTTTGCCCATTCCTCCTTGCAAAACAGCTCGAGCTCAGTGAGGTTGGATGGAGAGCATTTGTGAACAGCAGTTTTCAGTTCTTTCCACAGATTCTCGATTGGATTCAGGTCTGGACTTTGACTTGGCCATTCTAACACCTGGATATGTTTATTTGTGAACCATTCCATTGTAGATTTTGCTTTATGTTTTGGATCATTGTCTTGTTGGAAGACAAATCTCCGTCCCAGTCTCAGGTCTTTTGCAGACTCCATCAGGTTTTCTTCCAGAATGGTCCTGTATTTGGCTCCATCCATCTTCCCATCAATTTTAACCATCTTCCCTGTCCCTGCTGAAGAAAAGCAGGCCCAAACCATGATGCTGCCACCACCATGTTTGACAGTGGGGATGGTGTGTTCAGGGTGATGAGCTGTGTTGCTTTTACGCCAAACATAACGTTTTGCATTGTTGCCAAAAAGTTCGATTTTGGTTTCATCTGACCAGAGCACCTTCTTCCACATGTTTGGTGTGTCTCCCAGGTGGCTTGTGGCAAACTGTAAACGACACTTTTTATGGATATCTTTAAGAAATGGCTTTCTTCTTGCCACTCTTCCATAAAGGCCAGATTTGTGCAGTATACGACTGATTGTTGTCCTATGGACAGAGTCTCCCACCTCAGCTGTAGATCTCTGCAGTTCATCCAGAGTGATCATGGGCCTCTTGGCTGCATCTCTGATCAGTCTTCTCCTTGTATGAGCTGAAAGTTTAGAGGGACGGCCAGGTCTTGGTAGATTTGCAGTGGTCTGATACTCCTTCCATTTCAATATTATCGCTTGCACAGTGCTCCTTGGGATGTTTAAAGCTTGGGAAATCTTTTTGTATCCAAATCCGGCTTTAAACTTCTCCACAACAGTATCTCGGACCTGCCTGGTGTGTTCCTTGTTCTTCATGATGCTCTCTGCACTTTAAACGGACCTCTGAGACTATCACAGTGCAGGTGCATTTATACGGAGACTTGATTACACACAGGTGGATTCTATTTATCATCATTAGTCATTTAGGTCAACATTGGATCATTCAGAGATCCTCACTGAACTTCTGGAGAGAGTTTGCTGCACTGAAAGTAAAGGGGCTGAATAATTTTGCCCGCCCAATTTTTCAGTTTTTTATTTGTTAAAAAAGTTTGAAATATCCAATAAATTTCGTTCCACTTCATGATTGTGTCCCACTTCTTGTTGATTCTTCACAAAAAATTACAGTTTCATATCTTTATGTTTGAAGCCTGAAATGTGACAAAAGGTCGCAAAGTTCAAGGGGGCCGAATACTTTTGCAAGGCACTGTATGAAATGTTAGACTAGTACATTTACCACATGGAACAAAGAACTCTGTAGCTATAGCACTATATTACAGAACTCTTTAATATAGTGGTACAGCTAGACCACAGACTCATCCAGCTGTACTGATAAAAGGATGACATTATTAAAAGCTGCGCATGCATGGCTTACGATGAGTTAGGTATGCTCGATGAGCCTGTGGTCTGGGCTATACCCTTCTCAAAGGCCCAGGTAAAATCCATGGTTGTTTCACTTCAGCGTAATAGCCCCTCAAAACTCGAAGCTGTCCATCTCCCACATATCCTGGTACCAAGTCCTTGTAGCTGGTCCCACAGTGTCTGCACTCAGTAATCTAAAACTCAGTGTGGTGCTCCTGAATGTATTCTTGAGTAAACATATTCCAGTTTACAACACCTGTTCAAAATAAAATAATATTTTATGAGAACCTTAATGTAGTTCCAATTGTTGCAAGGTACTTTGTTAAATAATAATAACCAACAGAGAGTTACTTAGCAGATTTCACAACCCCTTAACAATAGCTTAGCAGAGCAATCCATAATACATGTTATGTATTGAGTACACCAAAAGCAACACCATAAGGCATATACAGTTTTAGGATTCGCTTTCTATAATTGCATTAATACAAGTATATAATCTTATCATAGGCTTGTCTGGTTTTCATCTCTTGTTTCAAACAAAGAACAAGGTCCATCAAGGAGCTGTAAGAAAACAAGGCATACTGTTCCTTAATATTTCCCCTAGACACTGAGAGAGTTAGCACCAAACACAACAAACAATTTCAAGTCACAGTAATCATGTTTTATTAACATACAAGTAAAGTTATACACAGGGGTTCTCATTCCTTTTCTCATTAGGTTCTCACATGAGTACCAGCAGAAATGGTTTGGTACTCTCCAAAATGAGGTGTCATCATCCAAGCCGCTGTCTAGCTCCACCTCTTCCTCGGACAGTTCAAACAATTGGGATGTCAAGGATCAGGGGATTCTAGTGCCAGGGTGCCTCATATAGCGCAAGCGACATTAAATTCTGGCACCAGTAGACATGTTTCATTTATTGTTATTATTATTATTTATTTATTGTATTCGTTAGCAACCATAGATGATGATAGTTTCTCATTAGGTCTGGAGTACTTAAGGAGGCTGTGTGGTCCAGTGGTTAAAGAAAAGGGCTTGTAACCAGGAGGTCCCAGGTTCAAATCCCACCTCAGCCACTGACTCATTGTGTGACCCTGAGTAAGTCCCTTCACCTCCTTGTGCTACGTCTTTCGGGTGAGACGTAATTGTAAGTGACTCTGCAGCTGATGCATAGTTCACACACCCTAGTCTCTGTAAGTTGCCTTGGATAAAGGCGTCTGCTAAATAGTAATAATAATAATAATAATACTTAATGACCCAACTACACTAATCCACATACACTTGAGAGATTTGTGTTGTGTGAGAAGTTGTAATGGGGACTTGATTAGGGTGGGGTTTGATAATTTAGCACCAGTAGGCTGTCTGGTGCTAAACTTTCAAAACAGTTTAGCACCCATTTTCAAAACGATTTGCATCCCTGTCAAGGATGCTGGGTTCAGGATAAAGGTTTCAGTGGTCATCTTACACATACGAATATGCATCATGGCAGAAAGGCGTGAGGCTGACAGGCGGGATCAATATTTGTTTTTTAAAATACTGACATGTGAAAATCCATGTTCACAAGCAGCATTGTGTAACCCTTTAGGACCAAGCTTTTTTCAGCGGTTTGCTCCCCCAGGAACCAGGCGTTTTTGGGCTGTAGTTAACTCTCTACCTATAAGAATTCACAATATATATATATATATATATACAGTAGCATATTTAAATTGGTGTCCTTTTTTCAGAACACTTTGGGGAACATTATAAAGTACTAGTACTTCAGAAACCATGTAGAACTCTGCAAGGTCAGGTCAGAGGTTCGACCACAGTGGCTACTTTTAAATCAAGGCTTCAGACTTGATTTAACCTTCTGATTTTATTCTGACATGACATGGTTATTTGAACTGTTTTGTATATTTTTATGTTTTTTTGTCATTTTGAGTGTATTTTTTGTCCATTTTAGTTAGTGTTTTTATAATATTTGTCTTTGTAATTGTTGTAACCTGTGTGAAGTGCCTTGAACCTTGCGGCATGAAAGGCGCTATATAAATAAAGATTATTTATTATTATTATTATTATTATTATTATTATTATTATTATTATTATTATTATTATTATTATGATCGAGTTGTATAATAGAAGGATAAGGTAATTAAAAGCTGAGCATGCATGGGGTACAACGAGTTAGGTACCCTCGATGAAGCACGGGTATGAGCCAAAATGAAAAATAAATAAATAAATGAAATAAATTAATAAATTTAGAAATAAATAAACACATGTGTAAATAAATAAATTCATAATTAATTACATGAATAAATAAATATTAAAATAAATACATGCATGTCTATATATGTATGTATTTATTTTGACATTTATGTATTAATTAATTTATGTATATTTATTTTTCATTTTGGCATAAAATATCCTTCATACCTGTTGGTGTATTTCATTTGTTGGGTAGCTGGTCTAGCCCAGCATACACTACAAGGATTATGCAAATACACCCCACCTGCTGACAGCGCGTGTTTACAGTAACACTCCGCCCCCTCAGACCCGGAAGATAATTAGTTCTGTTTGGTTTGATCAAAGTTTTCAATAAGGACGACGAAGGAAAGGGAGCTTGGAGTGTGGCAGCGCTACAATCTGTTAAATTACACATAGTTGAGAAATTACCGCGACTGTCAATACAGCTGCCGGAAGACCCATTTTTTGTATCACTGTGGTTATATTTATTTGAGGGAGGGGGAGGCTAATATCAGTAAAGGGAACGGTGACAGCAACAACAAGGATAGACAGCTGTTGTTTCATGAGATGGGCACAGATGAGTGAATCGCGTTCCTGGATGGTGTAATCGACTTCACTGGTGATACAATAAATTCACGTGTTATTTGTTTATCTGTCATTAAAATCAGAACTATGGATTCCTCGGCATTGGAGTTGGATGCTGTAAAATTTGCAAAATCTGCCGTTTTCAATGACCAAAACGGAAAGTACAATGAAGCTGTTTTTTATTATAAGGTATGATGTATGTAATTATGTAACGATAACGCTAGTGTTTGCTTTAAATGTCGCATTATGAGTTTGAAACTCCATTCCAGAGTATTAGGTTTGTATTAGACACATATAGTACACCATGAAAACTATAAAACGTGTAATAATATTGAAGTTGTGTATTATTAATGATTTTGTTATTTCTCAGTAATCTCTGTAATTTCAAACTGTTTTGTATTAATCGGAATTTATTGTAGGCTACATGATATAAATGACCGTCCCATGAAAGGGGACGAGTTTCTTTCATAAATTCATGTCCACAAATGAAATTGATAAAGACTTTTGTACTATTTCTCTTGAAATGAGTCGATGTAGTGAGATTTTTTTTTTAAATGTACGTTACTTACCTTTTTTTCAAAGGCATGGAAAATCCCGGGGGAAATTCACAAAGTCGCCAAGATGAGTAGTTTCTTCTGCACGAAATACCACTACCATCATTTTAAATAGACAGTATTTGAATAGAGCTGTTGTTACACGTATCACTGTTATTAGGTGCTTTTAAGGCTAGGATATATGGAAACGTAGTACATACAACTTGGCAGCACGTTTGTTTTTAATCAACTTTCAGCACCAAAATAAATATTTTAAATGAATAACTTTGTTGAGTTGGTTTCCTCAACTTTTGACAGATTGAGGAGACATGGATCTTTGATACCAGAATTACTAGCTCCAGTGGTCCACAATTCTGTTCATTTTTACACTAATACAATACATAACAATATATTATTGTATTTCTCCTTTCTCAGGAAGCTGCTCAGGCCTTGATTTATGCCAGAATGGCAGGATCAAAATTGGAGAATATTCAGGACAAAATTAGCGAATACTTAGACAGGGTGGATGCCCTTCACACTGCAGGTATGTTAAGGATGTATTTGTTGAAAATACAGGTATTACAAGAAATTTAGAAGAGAAAAACTTATTAAGAATAAAGTAGTGTTGAATTACAACTGCTATCACATTCAGCGAAAGAAGTTTTGTCATTACCCATTTTTATGGTCTAAGGTTTACAGTGTTCCATTCAGTGCCATTTATGAAACATCCAAAGGGCTCTTTTGTCATTTATGAATACACGATTTGTGTATGGCTTATGGGAGTGGTTACACGATTCTTTAAAAGTATATTTCAAGATATAAATAAGTACTTATACAGTACAACTTGTTGTTTTCTGCAGTTTTGCTTGCTCTGAAATTTACTTTCCATTACATAGCAGGTTACACTGGAAGCTATGGTCACGTGTTCTCAGAGTGTGAGGAAGATCGCGCATATGTGCATTGTTGTTATCTTGCTCGTTAGGTTGTTAGTAGCTTATTGATCCCAGAATCTCATCAAGCAGCTTCTTGAAGGATCCCAGGGTGTCAGCTTCAACAACATTACTTGGGAATTGGTTCCAGACTCCCACAATTCTCTTTACAGTAGTTTCAAAGTGGATTGTGGGTAAATAAAATAAAGTGGGAGTACAAAACTAGAGTAAAAAAGAGGCAATTTCAAGACAAATGGAGTGAGGGTTATTTTTTCACAGAAGTTAAAGACAGAGCTGTTTGTCTAATATGCCAAGAAGCTGTTGCTGTAATGGAGTACAATGTGAAACAACATTATGAAACAAAACATGCATCATCATACTATATATAAATATACAGGCATCGCACGAAAAGAGAAAGCCAATTAACTAAACTAAAGAAGTTATGTGCCCACAAGATGTTCTTACAAGAGGTTCTCAAATTCAGGAAAATGTCAGCTGTGTCAGCTAAGGCATTGTAGAGTTAATTTGCAAGAGTGGTAAACCATTCGCCACTGGTGAATTTGTAAAACAATGTCTAACTTTGGTTGCTGAAAATGTATGCCTAGAAAAGAAAGATCTGTTCTCTAACATCAGCCTTTCAATAAACACAATAACATCGCATTGAAGACATGCCCCGGGGCATTTCTCAACAGGTCTGTAAAAAAGCTAAAGATTTTTCTGTGTATGCTGCATTCATCAGAGACCTGTTGCAGGAGTTCAAACATCATTTTTCAGATTTTCGTGACAGTGAAAATTATTTTTCATTATTTTCACACCCATTCTCTAGCAAAGCGGACAATGCGCCAAATGCAGCTAAATTGGTTTTAAATGAAAAATACAGCACCGTTCCTCTCCAAGACCTACAAATATGTAGATTTGGACAAGTACCCAGGAATAAGAAAGCACACTCAGAGGATGCTCTCTATTTTTGGAAGTACATACAGTGCTCCCTCGCTATAAGGCTCTCGATTATAACGCTTCTCGGATATAACGCTCCTACAGCATGTCCCCCAATTCCCAATACTAGTGATTCATGCAGTATTTCTACAGTAAATACAGTACTGGTGTTGTTCAAACTATAAACAACTTCTCAGTCTAACTTCCGTTTCTGTCTCTCCCTTTTGATACAATATCTGAACTGAATAAAAGCTGCTCTGGCACTTTATAACACAGACATCTTATTCAGCATTCGTTTTATAACTAAATAAATATTAGGCCTATTACGTGGTTATCTTTCCTAATGTATTTACTTTTTTGCTGCGAGAGGAGCTGCAGCTTTCTCTGGGAGACGAGACGCTTCCGCTTCGCTTCAGCCCGCTCAACCGAACCATTCCCATTCCCTCTTCCCCTCGCCTGACCCTCGCACTTGGTTTCTCACACTTGGTTTGCTTGTCTGTCGCTTCAAACTGAACTCCCGACTGCCATTTAGCCAGGCTATTTATAGTTTCAAAACTGCTAATTAAAATGATCCACGAGTGGGAATGTTACCTGTTTTTTTGTAAAAAATATAGTGTTGGTTACATGGTGCTTTATGCATGGTTAATTCACGGAAAGCTAAATTTTTGCTTCACTATATGTGCATTATAGAGAGGGAGTTATTTTATTTTGTATTTTACTTAGTCAGATGTGTGTTATGTGTCCCCTGGCGCCCCCACCCCCTCCCCCGTTAACGCTCTTCTGTTATGGTGCTCATATTGTGTGTCCCACAAGACCCGCGTTATAGCGAGGGAGCACTGTATATCTGTGAACAAACTTTTAGCTTGATGAAACTCAACAAGTTCTGACCCAGAGGAAACCTTAGCGATCCCCACTTGCAGGATGTGTTGTGGTTGTCAGTTAGCTGTGTCCAGATGTGGAGAAAATCATGAGATCTAATGAACTGTTTCATACGTCTCACTTATGGAGGATAATTTGTGTCAAAATTAAAAAATAAATAAATAAATAAAATTCGAAATAAATAATTAAATAAATAAATAAATAACGAAATAAATACATACAAATATAAATAAATAAATAAAAAACGAAATAAATACATAAATAAGTAAAAAATGAAATATATTTAATAATGTATTTATTTATTTACGTATTTATTTCGTTTTTTATTTATTTATTTCGTTTTTTATTGTGTTTTTTATTTCATTATTTATTTCGTCTTTTCATTTTGGCACAATCTTTTTGAGCTACCGTCAATCATGCTCGATGGGCGGGACAATAGTGAATCGGTGATCTACTAACTTTTCCTGGTAGTAGTGCGGAGCAGTGATGGGCAGTCCTCGACTCATTTGATTCAGTTCAGTTTGGTGAATCGATTCATTTCGTTCAATTGATTCACTGATTCAATGACACAAAACCAATCAATGTAGACCGCATTAAGTATTTACGTAAGTTTATTTGAACCGGAAAGAACGAGTCGTTCACGAACTGCACATCACAAAAGCTAGGGATAATCTATAATTGGTTGACTGGGTTCATAAACATTAAATATAGTTTGACAAAATAATAATAATATATATTTACAATCCTAGAGATAACATAACAGTTTGAACCATTAGCATTGTTTAGCCATCAGTATCAATCTAATTTAATTTCATCTTTAAAAAAAAAAAAAAAAGTCAATTTCATTTCTTACGTGTTTTTTTTTTATATACATTTGGAGTCACTCATTGTTTTTTTTACAACAACAAAAAAGAGAGGCTCGAACGAGTGGTATTTGTGGAACTAATCTGTGGTATTTATTCAGCACATAGCAAAACGCTGTTTGCCCAATTCCTCTTCTATCCAGTAAACCTTTAGGGATTAGTCATGTGATCAATCGCCCGTTGAAGCACACCCATAACCGCAACATGTACATTTTATATAAACAAAGTTTAAATGTGTATATGTTTAGTATTTACCACAGTAAAATAACATTTAGAAAATGTATATTTAATAATGTAAAATATAATTGACGTTTAAGAACGTCATCCGTTAGAATGTGCAATATCCTCCTAAAAGGTCGTTGTATCGTAGCTGATACTACGTTTCACCTTGTGGTCTAAGGTGAATCGCCGTCATTATTAAATTATAAAATATTTAACTGTAGTTGTAAATCGTCATGTAATCTTTGTAATCACAATATGTAATCACAAGTTATATAATTAAGCCTTGGGTACAATAACGTTACAATACCAGTAGATGTTTGTATGTATTTATTTTGGAAATTAGGTGTATATCTCTATTATTATTATTATTATTATTATTATTATTATTAAGTAATTTGGCTGACTTTACTCAAGATGACTTAGAAGTATTAATCATAATTTGTGCAAAATAGTTAACTATAGATAGGATTAATTTTGTATGTGTATAAAAAAATAACAAACACACATAGGCTACAACTAGTAGTGGTTCATTTTATTATTTATTTGTTTGGCAGACTTACACAAGGTTACGTACATAGTAAACTAAGAAGAACTGTAAGAAATTATGGTTTCTGACAGCGTGAAGCAGCACTCTAGAAAGTGCACACCGTCTGGATCATAGATATATAGCTATGGTCTGGAGGATGTAACTGACGCCATTTTGGCTTACACAGAGTTCTTATCATGCACTAAGTAAGCGGGAATTTGGATCCAACATGGCACATACGTCTTCAGTTTCATAACACTCAACGAGTTGAGAGACAACCCGGTTTCCTTGTTACAACGAACAAATCAGCCAGACTCGAGAGGTAAAGAATCACTTCATGAGGTTTGATAGGCTGGTAACTCGACTCCTGTGCGCCACGCAGCTTGTTCATAGGGTGAATCAAAAGAACCAATTCAATGGGGACTCTGATCCGATTCCCATCGTTCACCTAGTGAGTCATTCAAAAAGAACGATTTGTTCGCGAAGTGCGAAGTGCGGAGAGGGCTCCCTGGGTAAAAATATATTGGGACGTCCAGATTTTCCCGTCCCAGTTTGGCCTACCGCTGCGGACTCTTCTGCTATACCGTCGTCACTGGTACTGCGTAGAATTTGATGGGCGAATTATCTGCAAGTTGGTTCTGGCACCTTCATCAATATGTTCATCAGTACATGCCAATATCTGCCCTATTCTTTCCAACAGCCAATCTACTCGACACAAAATAAAGTCGTCATTTACCGACCCACATTCAACTTGAATTAAAAGCTCCCTAATCTTTTCTAGGATAAGACTCCTATAAGTCATATTGTACACATTTGTAACGTATGGAATATTCACAGCATTGAAACTGTACAACAACGACGTTGTAGCCCTGACTGCACACCTCTCCGCACTACTACCAGGCAAAGTTAGTAGATCACCGATTCACTTATTGTCCCGCCCATCGAGCATGATTGACGGTAGCTCGAAAAGATTGTGCCAAAATTAAGAGATGAAATAAATAGAGAAAAAAAACGAAATAAAAAAGCGAAAATAAAAAACGAAATAAAAAACGAAATAAATAAATAAATAAATATATAAGTAAGTAAATAAATAAATAAAAAACAAAATAAATACGTAAATAAATAACAAAATAAATAAATAGATAAATTATTAAATATATTTCAGTTTCTACTTATTTATGTATTTATTTCGTTTTATATTTATTTATGTATTTATATTTGTATGTATTTATTTCGTTTTTTATTTATTTATTTATTTAGTTATTTATTTAATTATTTATTTCGAATTTTATTTTTTTTTTTTTTAATTTTGGCACAAATTATCCTCCATACTCACTTACCGGTATCTATCACTATTAAAATGAAAAAAAATATTTACAATGCTGATAAACTGTTTATGCTTCAGTGCTTTTAAAAATATATTAAAAAACTATGAAACTATAGTTTTCATGATAAAATAAAAACCTCATAAGAAATTATATAATTGCATATAAGATGCCTTAAGTTGTTATCTTTATTATTTAAATATCTTGCAGAATTTATACTGAAGCAAAAGCTTAATAGAGTAAATATATAGTGTTTCACCTGCAAATGATAGTAGTAGTAATTAAATTTTAAACCTAGTGCATTAAAATTGGTATGATAAGTTGGTGAAGTGCTCTAGCATATAGAAGATGCAGGACAGGTTAACTAAATGGCATGTTGTATTGACTTCAGTTTTACCGTGTAGAATACTGCGCCATACTTCTCCATTTTTATAGCTAGCCATGGCTACCACTGTACCAAATAAAAATACAAAGTATCTTCACAGTCAACTCTTGTTAAATATATGTGAATCCTTAACCAGTCATTGTTGGATCAATGGTTTTGGTTCTTGGTTCTTGGTTAGTGGTATTCAGTTTGAGAAGACTGATTTTCTTCAAACACAGTAGGAACAAAGTTCCTGTTTAATTCTGTAAAATGTTATCTAAATCTGATCATCGGTTCTATTCCTGTTGTGAGAACGTTGAACACAGAGAATTAGCTTGGTATTCTGAAACCTTGAACTGGAGGTCAAAAGTCAAAGGTGTCCCACAATCCTATACTTTAGTCTACCTGTGTGACAGTGACCTCCATATTACTTAATTTGTGAGTTATGGAGTGTGAAAGCATCATTTTAGTATCTGCTCCCCGCTTTCTGACAAGGAAGTTCTTATCATTAAAATGGACTTTTATGCCATTTACCGGTTCCACCCCACAGTTATAGTAAAGCTGATTGAGTGTTTAGTTATGGTTGATATTTTATTTTGAGCAACAAAATAAAATATTTTGAGCAACAAGAAAAGAAACCTGTGTTAATTTTTTTTTTGTTCATTTAGTTCAGGCACAGAGCATTGATCCCCTTAAGTCGAAGCATCAGCTTGATCTAGAGCGGGCTCACTTTCTGGTCACACAAGCCTTTGACGATGATGAGAAAGGCAACGTGGAAGAAGCTGTAGAACTGTACACGCAGGCTGTGGAACTGTGTATAGAAACGGTAGGTGAATACTCCACACAATATCAGCTGTTTGCACTGGCACAAAGGCATTTGGGGCTGGTGTAATGTGCTGAAATTGCTGTCCATTGTTGCATTTCTATACATTTCTTGCTGTGCCAGTTTTACTTGATTTTCTTCTTCCTTGTGTGACGTTGGCCTTCGTTGGAATCCATTGTTGTTGTGCTATAAATAAAATCTCGAAACTGATATACCTGTGCATTGAGTTTATAGACTATGTAATGATTGCTTTTGTACTGATTAAGATTTGAATACCTCAAAGACCGGTAAGGTGGTAGGTTGCCCCCCATTTTGACAGACGATTACAGATCAAGCTTTGTGATTTGTTTGTTACATATTATTTTGAAACTACAAATATTTGAATTGCAAAGACATCAACGGCTACCATACAGTACGTCAATCCTCTGCTACAGATAGACATAGGGTGTAGATTTTAATTTAACATTGAGTTTTGTACTTTATTTAGTTGTTTATTATCTGCAGCATCATGAAGAGCTGAGCAGTATCCTAAATCATGCCCTCAGTCTGCCTTTTGTATTTGTATCCCAAAAACGAAGTACTGTCGGTCATGGAGTTCATTGAGAAATAGTTGACCTTTGAATACCAGACAGGTAGTTTGATTCCTATTGCTTTTGGCGTAAACCTGGGAAAAGAAACAAGGTGTCTTTCAGCTGTCATCTTTGACGCAGCACAGTGCAGATGTGGTGATGATATTGTGTGTGTGTAAGGTAAAGCGTCAGATTCCAGAATACATGATTTTTACTTTAACTCGTGGTTAGTGTTCCACGTTTTCGGTTTTTATCTTTTAAAAAAAAAAATTGGTACAAAATAGTTTTTAATTGAAACAGTGGAATATGATGAGTAGCAGTTCTGTTTTTTGATTAATAATGTCCCTGGCATGTATGAAGCAGAATCTGTGCAAGTCGATGCCACATTTTCCCAAGTTAGCTGGTACTTTGCAAACGTTTGGGCAATTGCTGTGCTGACGGAAATAGTATCTACAGAAGGTATGAACATGACATCAGCACAAAACAAGCCAGGTTTATTCGCCCTGAAATCATAAAAAAAAATAAAAAATTGACAACTAAAGCATCACCATTTTCTGTCAAATATTTACGATTAAGTTTGTCGGTGTTAGGCAGTGTTTTACTACAGATGGTACTGTCGCACGAAGTCACCAATGCATACCTCTCTGCAATAAACAGTGGCTGTCCAGCAAAGCACAGCACTCTGACAAACTCATTAACACAGTCATTCTGCACTTTCTTTTTATTAAAGTGTGTGTAAAAGCAGGATAAACGGATTGCTTGTCTCTCAGTTCACTTTCTTGTTTTAGTTTAATGTGTCGCTTATTTTTCAGTATGTTCTTTTATTGTCAGCACGAAATGTACCTCAATCCAGCAGTATTTGCAACGCGGTGCATCCTCTGCCCCAAATGACCCACTTCTGCTATTTTTGCTTTTTGCATTCTTCGAAACATTTGTTTTCTTTTGAGTATTTATAAACTGATTTATGTTTTCTCTCCATTCCTCATCCATTCCTCATATATTTTTGTGTAAGTATTTCAGTTTAGTTTTTGATCAAGCTAGTAGTTCGCCCAGCAATTGCCACAATAATCAGACTTTGATTGGCCAACATAATCAGGTGATAATGTGTTTGTGAAGTGACAGAGAAGCACGTTTGAATGGTATTTGATCATCTGATGTCTAAACGTCTGCTGTATCCTACGATATAGAGTGTAGAGCTGCTTATTACAATGTTGGAGTCAAAATAAAACAGCATTTTAATCAAAATATTGTATATTTCCTAGAAAATACTACCGTGAAAATATTGAATAATAGACACAAATCATGTATAACTAAGCAAAAACTGGCGTTCAGTAAAAAAAAACAAAAAAACACTCCTCATGATGTACAATTCTTGCATTTCAATACAGTGCATGTACAAAGTAAATACATGAAGGAATGCATTACATTCTCCTTCCCTTTTAAGATTAAAGAGCAATTGTCATCCCATCTTGTTTTCTTTCAGGCTAATGAGACTTCTGACCAAACCCTCCAACTCAAACTGAAACAACTAGCTCGGCAGGCCCTTGACAGGTGTGTTACACTAAGAGCTTGGATGTCAGCTGTGCACCGGTTTTATAATGTTCAAGGAGGAGTGACATGAATTTTGTCATGTTTGTGGGTATTTGCACTTATAAAAGATTACTGCAATGTGTAGTAAAGCCCAGTTAATGCATAGTAGAAACACAAATTACTGTCCATTTTAACGTAGTAAAAAAAGTCTGGGGTCTACAAAAGTTGCCCATTGGGTCCTCAAGAAATTCTGGAACTACTCTTTTGTAAAACAACATCCATATTTAACAGGCCTTGTAATATGATGCATAGACATATGCTGGATATAAAACATCTACTTAGTTGTAATTTGGGGGATATTCTTTGACTTTATTGTACACAAAGTGGTTGTTGGGTGTTATGGTGAGAAACAGGCCTTATGACCATATTATACTTACATATTTACATTGTTCTGACTCTAGAATCCAAACTAATAACTGATGCTCCATTTATTATCTTTTTTCACAGAGCAGAGGGTCTTAAAGACACCCTGTCTAAGCCAGCTCCCAAGGACAGACCTGCATCGGCCAAGCCCGGTAACCCAGTGAGAAGCTTCAAGCCCCTGGGACCTGACTTCAGCCTGCAAGATAAACCCCAGCCAGTCCGACCGGTGCAGTCCTGCGAGCCACAAGGGCAGAAGTACACAAACGAGGAGATTGAAGTCTTGAGGTGACACTGGATAGCATTCTGAACAGTGCTTTTACTAAAAAAACTGAAAGAAAATAAACTCTCTTCTTAGTTCAGCAGCTTGCATTATTTCTCTATAACACACCCCTGCATTAGAAAAATAATATTGGCTAGAGATAGTTGATCATCACGTAAACTTACACTGGTTAACCCCATTTGCCCCAGTAACAGTTTAACACAATATACGCGCAGCTAATGTGGTACTGTAGCTTTAATTAGAAGACCGACCATGGGTTACTTACTCTCCTGAGCTTTTTACTCGTCAGTCTAGTCTGACTTTTGAAACGCTGTGAATGTAGAAGTCTTTTGGCTACTTTCATGCGATTTGATTGGCTGTTGTAATGGTGAAATTTGCATATCCCTATTACCTATATACAGCTCTGGAAAAAATTAAGAGACCACTGCAAAATTATCAGTTTCTCTGGTTTTACTATTTATAGGTATGCGTTTGGGTAAAATGAACATTTTTGTTTTATTCTATAAACTACTGACAACATTTCTCCCAAATTCCAAATAAAAATATTGTCATTTAGAGCATTTATTTGCAGAAAATGACAACTGGTCAAAATAACAAAAAAGATGCAGTGTTGTCAGACCTCGAATAATGCAAAGAAAATAAGTTCATATTCATTTTTAAACAACACAATACTAATGTTTTAACTTAGGAAGAGTTCAGAAATCAATATTTGGTGGAATAACCCTGATTTTCAAGCACAGCTTTCATGCGTCTTGGCATGCTCTCCACCAGTCTTTCACATTGATGTTGGGTGACTTTATGCCACTCCTGGCGCAAAAATTCAAGCAGCTCGGCTTTGTTTGATGGCTTGTGACCATCCATCTTCCTCTTGATCACATTCCAGAGGTTTTCAATGGGGTTCAGGTCTGGAGATTGGGCTGGCCATGACAGGGTCTTGATCTGGTGGTCCTCCATCCACACCTTGGTTGACCTGGCTGTGTGGCATGGAGCATTGTCCTGCTGGAAAAACCAATCCTCAGAGTTGGGGAACATTGTCAGAGCAGAAGGAAGCAAGTTTTCTTCCAGGACAACCTTGTACTTGGCTTGATTCATGCGTCCTTCACAAAGACAAAGCTGCCCGATTCCAGCCTTGCTGAAGCACCCCCAGATGAGTCCAATTTTTAGCTTTGCCCAACACCTGGTCGTCTAATGGTTAGACGGAGACCTGGAGAGGCCTACAAGCCACAGTGTCTCGCACCCACTGTGAAATGTGGTGAAGGATCGGTGATGATCTGGGGGTGCTTCAACAAGGCTGGAATCGGGCAGCTTTGGCATGAATGATTGCAGCATTTTCTACAGCAGTACGCCGCATTTTACACAAACAAAATGAAACTAGAAGGTAAGAAACATAGACTATATAAAATAATAATATAGGTCAGAATACATTACCACACAAAAATGTCTCTCGTTAGTTTTGAGCTAGCAATGGACTCTTGGCTATGCCACTCATGTATTACGGCTCAAAACCAACTTGAGATATTATTGTGTGGAAATATATTATGACCCATGTACCTTGTCTATTGTACTACGCATAAGAGGGAGAGATTTTCTGTGAAGGCACTAAAACACTTCTATATTTAGATCTGATAGGTATGTAACACTGGCATTGTGAACTATTGTCTTCATTCTATCATTACAGTTGAATTAAATGCATTTCTGCTTTTTCTGTTTGTTCCACAGGAAGACCTCTAGGATTAATGGTATAGAATATGTCCCATTCATGAGTGTTGACCTAAAGGAACGGTTTGCCTTCCCAATGCCGTTTTCGTAAGTTCAGAGGACTTTATTTATTAGAGCTGTACTCCTCTATAAGATAATGTTTCTGCTGAAAAATATTAGGCTAGAACTAGAAAAATAGCCTGTTTGTATTAGTGACTGCAAGTTGATATAAATTCAAGTGAAATATCCTACAATATGTAAAGTTTAAGTAACATATATGATGTGTACGCATGTCTTTTGTTTTAAAGAGACAAATTTGGAAAGCTCGCCCTGTCACCCAAACAGAAAGCCATATTCTCCAGATGGGTTCGACCAGATGAGATTTCCAACAACCCCACCATGATCTACACTGTGTCCAGCTTTAGCATCAAACAGGTGAGCTCCAAATCTGTCTCAAGATGACAGGATTTTAAAAATGTTATTATGAACAGGAAACCTTTTCAACATACGTATTTTCAACCTTCATATTCTACTTAAGGTGATATGTTTAGGAATCTGGTGCTTTGATTGACTTAGAGGGACTTCATGATTTATATGACCCTACCCAGTTTTCAGACTGGGTGCAAACAGTTTCAGGGAGATGATTCATGGACTATACAGTTCAGTAATTGTTTTTTCCAGTCCTTTTTGGTAATGCAGTAACTGAGCTGACTAACATTAGGGTGTAGCTTTTTAGAAAGAAAACATGAATCAATTGAATTCCAGAGATATCAAGGCAAAGGCAGAGCTGCAGCATTTCTTGTCTAACAAGTTTTCTGTTTGGTGCATTTTAAGTAAAATAATTCATTGTTTCCAGCTTATGTATCACATCCAAACAGCACATATTCCTCTGTGTGTGTGTGTCATATATATATATATATGTGTGTGTGTATTTACTGTACTTAATGTATTTACTTTTTTTAATAGACTGTGGTATCAGACTGTTCTTTTGTAGCATCTCTGGCAATAAGTGCAGCGTACGAGAGGCGCTACAACAAGAAGTTAATCACAAGGTACATTTCTTAATCATTATCCGCCATGCAAATGTCTTTCAGGCATGTTTTATGGGGAACTGGTACAAATCCAAGAAACATGCCGCCATAGTCACAAAATACAACAACATATTAAAACAGCCCATAGTGCCGTATTTATTGTGATGTTAACTGGTTTTGCAGCACTGCTTTCTCACAACCAACCTTAACAGTATGGTTAAAACAATTAGGGTTTTGGCTCTTTAAGGCACTTGCCTGCGCTGTCTTCATTAGAATAAAATAACCATTATTCAGAAATATTTTGTGGCATGGTACTTTTTACAAAGTGGTTAATTGTCTGACTACGTTAATCCTTTCTAACATAAGCAAAAAGTTATGAAGGGCAGTTCATATTATATTCATATAGCAAATGTAACAAACTCCTGCCCCAGTCATACCAAGCAAAGTTTACATACTGTACATTGCTTTTTTTCTTTAAATGTAGTCAGGGGTGAACAAGTTCAGTGTTTCATTCCCTTTTTTAAAGATAAAATCTTTGGCGCAAAATTTATCAAGGAACACGAGTGGTATAAATCCGGATATGTTATCCTGGTACATATATGCAATCTTAAATTACAATGCTACGGTCAGTAAAATCACATTTTGATCCAATTGCACTACTATTATCATTGGTTGTAGTAGTAATTGCTCATGTTTCCTGAAGCACTGTGTTGTGTATTAAACACATTTGCACAAAAAAAATGATACTAGTCTTGATGTTATATTGAGCTGCAATGGTAGTCATAATGGCACACTATGCAGACCTACATAATAGTGATACATGGAGAGGAGACTGTTTTCCTCTTTTACAAGGCAGAATTGATCACAGTTTACATTCAGAATTTTCAAATCTCTTTAAAACCCTCTGAAATTCATAATGAATAATTAAAGTTTATTGGATTAATCTCTAGTCCTAATACCTGTATAATTTAATAAACAAATAATCAATGTGGCCCTGTTCCATTTTAAAACAGGTTATTTTTTTTTCCATTCTGGCAAACCGGTATTAATACCAGCTGTTCATTGGGACAACTCTAAATAATACCTAGAAAACCTTTGTGTTTATAAACCAAATTGGTTCAGTTAGACTGAATATTTGGATCCCTGGGTGCAATATGCATAATTTAATCAACAGAGTTCTTTTCCTCCAGTTGCTTATGGTTTTGTTTTGTTTTTGTGCTTTGTAGCATTATCTACCCTCAGAACAAAAATGGACAGCCTGAGTATAACCCATGTGGGAAGTACATGGTCAAGCTTCATATAAACGGGGTTCCCAGAAAGGTACTTGTAAAGAGATTTTAGAGGTTTTAGCAATAATGGACATCATATTTGTCAAGTCTTATCCCTGATAGATATTTTGGTCCTAAAGGTTTCTAAAGGGTTATACTTAAATTTACATTATTAGAAATCTACACTACTAGTAGTCTGGTTGTGCGCAGAGTCAAATTTTTCAGAGGTGCGGTCAAATTCAGATTTTATCAGACCCTTAAGCCATTATACAGGTCATAAAGCAGCACTATCTTTTTGGAGTTAAAAGTAAGATGATTGTTAACTTATAAACTCAAAATATCTGTGCAGGGCTCAAAATAACGCCGGCCAATGCATCAATTGTCGTAATGCCCATCAAAATCTATGTCTGTTCACGGCCATTATGGCTGCAGTGCCCTTTCAGCTACAGCAACTAGAGACGCCTGGACTGGATCGAAACAATAACATGATTATGTGATTTCCGTGGCTGACGCATCAGCAGGGGAAAAAAACAACAACAAACAAACAACGAACACGACCCTTTCAAACACATGGATTTCTACTGAGCGTAATAGCACCATCTCAGAGTCAAGAAAAAAAAAAAAAGTAGAAAGCCTTGCTCAATCTGCCAAAATTTATTGCAAAACTTGATTATTTTTGCAGGTCAGTAGTTCAGAAATGTTTATGATACTTACAAGGGGTTTTATTTTCAGGTAATTTTTTTTTTTTTACAGTAAATAACTTGAATGTGTTTAAACTGCTGTTATCCCTTTATTTCCTTATTTGTACCACAACAAAACCAAACAGGTTTTTAAGAAGCTGTTAGCCTTTGCTAAATTGATATTGCTCCTTAATTACCATGAGGCAACATGACAATACAATAGTCTTTTACAAAATTCCAACAGTAAAATTCATCTTAAATATTTTTATTTTCATTATGTGTGTTATATCGGAGGTCAGATAGAGAGCAAATATTAATTGACTTCTGCACACAGCGGTGCTCCACTTGTTACAACTTTCCAAAAAAAAGAAAAATGAAAACTTCTGCCTACCCACATTCTGTTTCCTGGCAGCCAGCTGGAAGTGTAGAAAAGCTCCTTGCACAAAAATATTATTAAACTGAGGTACGGAAGAATTTTCATTGAAAGAACACTGGGTACCTATATTTGCTAATTATTTGCAGATTTAGGCTTCGGAAAGTTGGTAGCTTTATCCATAAATGCAACAAAGCGACTCGGATTGTATATGTTACACGCGGGAACGAAGTTTCTGAGTTTGTTAAACTGAGAAGAATATATGCTATTACAATTGAACAAAAACAGTTCCATGAATGCCTGGCATCAGCGCAGGGAGCTATGTCCTTGCAGGCTGGACTGTACAGCACTGGCCAAAGTTTGTCATCACCCTATTTACTAATTTTGCTTCTTAAAGTCAGATGAAACCTACTGACTAATGTTATGTTAACCTATTGAATTACATCATACCACTTTGTAGTTTTCCATAGCACAATGAAAAACTGCCAAAAATTGAACATAAACATTGAAATACTGTACTACTAATAGCTACCAGTAGACTTTTCCAATATCATTTTGTAGTTTATTTGATTACATGATGTTAAATAATAGATCTAAATTATGTTCATATACTTTATTTTTTTATTTTTTTATTATGTCTCAACTGTGTTGTTTCTTTCTGTGGTCAATAATTAGCTTCATATATGAATCCTACACTTTTGTCTTGACTTAAGTTTAGTGGTCTCGGTGCCCTATACAAATGTATTGAACTGAACGCCATTTTGGCCTTGCCCTTTTTATTGCCATTTTAGAGCCCTGTCTGTGTAATATTTAGTTTGCTACAGGAGCTACTGAATACCAGAAGTTATTCAGTATAACTTTTGCTGAAAGTAGTAGCTAAAGCTTGCTTACTCTGTGCAAACAGGTTGCAAGGAGGCAGGAAGTTTGTGTCCTAAAGATGAAACTGCATTTGGGAATTAATAAATTAATACTTTCTACTAAAGTTTAGAAAGAATGAATCTATATTTTCGTAAAAAAAAATCATATTGTTTGGAACCTGCATTTTTCATTTTAGTTTGCCTAAACAATCCAGAACCTCTCAGATTAGATGACAGACGACACTGAGAAGGACTTCTAGTGCATTTGTCATTTGAAAAAAATAATAATATATATAATATATACCTTTTTTTTTAATCCTACTCGAAATGTACCATTATTCAGTGTTTTATAGTTATAGAAGAAGGATTAGATGGCTTGCTTTATAGACTGTATGTTACCCACGAAAAGGCAGTTACAATGGATTGCTATTTAATTAGTAAGGATGAACTGTACTCTTTAACCTGCTGATTGTATTCACTTTGATGCCAGGTTATAATTGATGACTATTTGCCAGTGGATCACAATGGGGAGCTGCTCTGTTCCTACTCCAGCAACAAGAATGAGCTGTGGGTGTCCCTGATTGAGAAAGCCTACATGAAGGTCATGGGGGGGTATGATTTCCCAGGTTCCAATTCGGTAAGTGACAAAAAGGAAAACATTGTTTATCACCAATCACCAAGGGTAAAAGGTTTCTTAGCAACTAACCTTAGTGCAAACCAGTTTAGATTCCATGAGCTGAAAGAAAGAAATTCTACAAATAATAACTGAATCTTTCAGTGAAAGTACATAATAAGCCCCACTTGAAGTTTCTGACAGGCTGTGATTGGAATAACAAGCTTTGGCTCAGCTAGGTTACTGTACATTATGCTCAGAGAGGTTTCATCTATAAAACTTCAGTTGCACATTATGCCCAACATTTAGGCTACTTCCATAATTTTAACTCAAGATTTAAACTCAGATGTACTTTTTTCTTTAGTATAATTTGAGAGGTATAAAAAAATTATTAGGTTGTTCCAAAGTTAGACTGATCACAGGCATCTTTGGGTGGGGGGGGGGGGGGGGGGGGGCAGATGTATTGTGAATCACTATTAAAATAAATAGCTAGGGAAACAGTTTTCCAATTCAGATGTCTTTTTACAGAATATTGATCTTCATGCTCTAACTGGTTGGATCCCTGAACGAATTGCCATGCATTCAGACAATCAAGCTTTCAGCAAAGATGACACTTTCCGAATGCTGTATCAAAGGTATGAGCGTAGACCTCTGGAAACTCAGATAGGTTTGAAAAAGAGACGTGTACTGCAAGAGGTCCTGGTGGTTGAGGAGTGCAGTAAGACCTGTATAAATTCACAGATTTGCGTTTAAAACAAGATGTACTCTTTAAATGTCTTTACAAATAAGCTACTCCAAGTAAGCAAAACACTAGAAAAAATTGCCATCGGGCAGGCTATCAAAGAAGACACATTTTGATTAATTATAGAATATGTGGAGGCTGTAGTTAGCAGCAGAGTACAGACTTGCCAACTACAGTACCCCCAGTAGCACCAATAAAGGGTACATTGACAGGAAGCAATTGACAAATGTCTTCAATTGGCATATAACGTAGACCTACAACAGATGCAGTTTCAGGGGAAACAAAGCACCTATTTATTTCCAGAATTAATTTGTAATGTAACTACAAAACAAAACAAACACATGGCAGTACAATATTAATAACCCAGGAAACCGAACAGTGTACGAAATGTATAGTGCGTCATTACTCTTACTGAGCAGTATTCTATACACCCTGTCACAGAAGCATACAGTCTCAGAACATGCAACTGCTTCTTACACACACACATAAACATTGCATACATTTGTACATATAGTACAGTACATATGTAAACACAAAAACATAAAAAAAACCTGTGATGTTACTCCCTATCTTTGACATACAAAAAGCAACCTCTATATTTACAATTATCAAATGAAGTATTCATTCCTCTTAGGTTTCATAAGGGACACGTCCTCATCACAACAGCGACGGGGGTGATGACAGAGGAGGAAGGCGAGCGGTGGGGCCTGGTGCCCACACATGCTTACGCTGTCCTGGACATTCGAGAATACAAGGTACTCTTCACATCTCCAAGAGGAATAATCTGACTGTATATCCTTTTGTGAAATATTGTACTTGCCGCATCTGGGCTTACACTGTTCAGTACTTAATATTGGTTTTGCTGCTGTAGAAAATTAAATATAGTTGCAGAGCAAAAAGAACTAGAAGGTGGAGTCACATTCTGTACTGCTAATAGTACAGTATCTACAGGGTCGCCGTAGCCAGTAAGTGTTATTGTCTCGAGGTTGGCTATGATACATTTTCATAGGGGCTACTTAGCTTGACAGGTATTTCACTTCATACACCAAAAATTAAGTAAAAGTAAATACTTGTACTGTGCAATCCTGTTCTGCTAAATCATGTTTTGTTTTTTTAACTCCAGGGGTTACGGTTTCTTCAGCTCAAAAATCCTTGGAGCCACTTGCGCTGGAAAGGACGCTTCAGTGAGCGCGACGAGAAGAGCTGGACGACAGAACTGCTCAAATACCTCAACTTTGACCCCAAAACCGCACAGAAATTTGACAACGGTAGGAAAGACACAAAATAACTATATATATGAATTGCTCCCTTGAGAAAGATATGTACAACATATCGAAACGTTGGCCAGCTGGCTCTTTGAGCTAAAATATATATACAGTGGCTCTCAAAAGTATTCACCCTCCTTGGACTTTTCCACATTTTATTGTGTTACAACATGGAATCAAAATGGATTTAATTAGGAGTTTTTGCCACTGATTAACACAAAAAAGTCCATAATGTCAAAGTGAAAAATAAAATCTACAAATTGTTCTAAATTAGTTACAAATACAAAACAGAAAATAATTGATTGCATAAGTATTCACCGCCAATATTTGATAGAGGCACCTTTGGCAGCAATTACAGCCATGAGTCTATTAGGATAAGTCTCTACCAGCTTTGCACATCTGGACCCTGCAATTTTTGCCTATTCTTCTTTGCAAAATTGCTCAAGCTCCGTCAAGTAGGATGGGGACCTTTGGTAAACAGCAATTTTCAACTCTTTCCACATATTCTCAATTGGATTGAGGTCCGGGCTTTGACTGGGCCACTCCAGGACATTGACCTTTTTGTTTTTAAGCCACTCCAGTGTGGCTTTGGCTGTATGTTTGGGGTCATTGTCCTGCTGGAAGATGAATCTTCTCCCAAGTCCCAGTTCTCTTGCACACTTCAGCAGGTTTTCCTCCAGGATTTCTCAGTATTTTGCTGCATCCATTTTGCCCTCTATCTTCACAAGCTTTCCAGGCCCTGACGCAGAGAAGCATCTTCATAGCATGATGCTGCCACCACCATGATTCACGGTAGGGATGGTGTTCTCAGTATGATGTGCGGTGTTAGGCTTGCGCCAAACATAGCGCTTAGCGTTGAGACCAAAAAGCTCTATTTTGGTCTTATCAGACCATAGATTCTTCTTCCACTTGGTCTCAGAGTCTCCCACATGCCTTCTGGCAAACTGAGATTTGCCACTTTTTCTTTTTGCCACTCTCCGATAAAGGCCAGTTTTGTGAAGCACCCGGGCTATTGTTGCCATATGCACAGTGTCTCCCAGCTCAGCCGTGGAAGACTGTAACTCCTTTAGAGTTGCCATAGGCCTCTTGGTGGCCTCCCTCACTAGTGCCCTTCTCGCCCGGATACTCAGTTTTAGACAGATTCACAGTTGTGCCATATTCTCTCCATTTCATAATAATGGACTTTACTGTGCTCCGGGGGATATTCATTGCCTTGGAAATGTTCTTATATCCTACCCCTGATCGGTGCTTTTGAAGAACCTTATTCCGGATTTGCTTTGAATGTTCCTTCGTCTTCATGATGTAGTTTTTGTTAGGAAATGTACTAACCAACTGTGGGACCTCCCAGAGATAGGTGTATTTAACCTGAAATCATGTGAAACACCTTAATTGCACACTGATGGACTCCATTCAACTAATTCTATGACTTCTAAAGACAATTGGTTGCACCAGAGCTTATTTAGGTGTGTCATAGCAAGGGGGTGAATACTTATGCAATCAATTATTTTCTGTTTTATATTTGTAATTAGTTTAGAACAATCTGTAGGTTTTATTTTTCACTTTGACATTATGGACTTTTTTTGTGTTGATCAGTGGCAAAAACTCCTAATTAAATCCATTTTGATTCCATGTTGTAACATATATATATATACTGGATTTTGCTGAGTCAATGCCCATGTTTGAACTATCGCCCCACCCCCACTTTTAACTGTCAATTTTTCACCGTTTTCTAATAACAAAAAAATAACCATGTGCAAATAATGCCTGAGATTTCAATCTTGCGCTTCAAGCGAGTAGAACAAGCTGTGCAGTACAGTAGTTGCTCTGTGCATTGATTGAATAAATTGTAAGCACTTTTCGTTTTGGAACCGACAATACAGACGGAGTCCGATTGATTACGCTTTCCTGTTTATCTTTTTTTTTCATTACAATAGACTTCGGCTTTAAAGGTTAATGTGTATTTTATGAACATTTAAAATGACATTACAGTGGACTTACGCAGCACCCTTTTTTCAGACAAACCCTTTACTTTGTATTTCACCATTTGACACTGGAACCACTGTGGTTATACCCATACTTAGAAACGCCATCTACAGTCATTATGATGGTTACATTTTAAACAACATCAATATGAAAATGAAAGACAAACTATCGGATACAACTTTATTCAAGCACATCATATCAAACATCTGCACAGCCGAAACGCCATATTTAAATGAACAATTAAACAACTTACCAGATATAAACCACTACTTCAAAAAATGAAAAACTAGTGTGTAAACAGATATATGTACATACAGAACTGTAAAAATGAAAGTTGTTTTTAATTTAAAATGAAAGTAACATGTTATATAATTAGACTTTATGGCAGTAACTTACATGCTCTTTATTTAGATTTTAAACTGCCTGCTTACTTTATGTTGATCTTTAAAATACATAAACTATAATAATACTATATTTGTGTATTGGTCACACTGGCATTATGAGTAATAATTGTGAAAAATACTACTGCATGCCAGGAGTAAAAATAAAATAAAGTAGTAATTGAGATTTGTGGTTATGAATAATAGAATGAGTAAAAACAGTGGGTATTATTTACGTTTAGTCCCTTTACAAGAGTGAAAGTGCAGCTTCTCTTATAGTTTCTCATGTTTCTTGTGTATTTTAATCTGAATAGCAGCTTTTAATGTAAAAGGTATATTCTCAAGATTGCTGAACAAAGACTTATGCCACTCACCTGCTGTAATCACCTTGTTTGTATACTAGGGGTGTTCTGGATTACCTGGGAAGACCTGTGTCAGTACTATGATGTTATATATCTCAGCTGGAGTCCTGCACTTTTTAAAGAATCATCGTGCATTCACAGGTTAGTATAGCTTTTACCTTATCGATGCAAATGAATTCACAAATTCAGTCATATCTCACCTCACATTCTTTACACACTAATAAAGAAAAAAAAAACACTTTAAATTTAACCCATGTTTGGGACAGTTATGGGTTCTGAACAAAGAAACAACAATGAAAAGTCAGCAGTCTCCGGTGTCTGTAGAGCACCAAGTTTGCATTAGGTTGTGCTCTTTCAGAGGAAAGGCCAGGGGCACAGGAACCAGTGGTGCTGGGGAATTGGTGCACCTGCCGCTGGTGCTGTCAGAAGCTGGTGCAATGGTAAACCCTGCTAGTTTTGTGAATCACATGAGCTGTGTGTACAGTGCACTGCACCTTTTTACATTGCTCTTGAACACACATGCTAATTGACCAATCAACACGGACTGTCACAACAGGAGCAGGATATTTTAAAATACATTTAGTTTAGTAGGTGGAACGCATTAGACTTGAGTGTATACAGTAGAACGGTTATTAAAAATGTCAAATTTTGTTGTAAATTCTTCAGTGGCACCACCTTTTAAAATCAGCTTGTCCCAAATGGTGCTAATTAAGGGTGCTGCTCCATGGAGCAATACTAAAAGTTCCTGTAAAGGAAATTCATGAAAAAATTCATCAACATGACACCGGAGCACAAGTTAAGTCAACCTTTGGAGCTTCTGACTGTCCTTGTCTACAGCGACTACTGTAAATAAAATACAACTGATCAACCTGTAAAGAAGACATTTCTAAATTGCAGTATTTAAGTGGATCATAACATTATACGCTACTTTTCGATTTGTTTTTTCCCTTTCAAGTATGAAATGTAACCATTACCGAATGGGATATATCTCTTATAGCTCTTAATTACCTGAGCATTTCTATCAAAGCTGCTCCCAAAGTTTAAGAGCCCCGTCTGCGTCAGGTGTTGTTTCCGCCCCCAGGAGATACAACAATCGCATAGAGATCAGCGCTATTTTTCTTTCAGCCTACCTGAGAAAGGAGTGATCAGAGATTTCGCAATAATTTCACTTCAATATTAAGCGTATAATTGTGTTTTAGCCTAGGTTCTGATTAAGTCTTACCACGGCCTTGTGTGCTGTGTGAAGCTGACAGCTCTCCCGCCCCTTCCCCGAGATTCAGTCATTTACTGTGGCTAGGTTTCACGTGCTCCCTTGCTGCTCAGTCCTTTGAGAGTTGATATTATTTCTTGCTACCACCTTATGTATATAGTCATTTGTGCACTACAATGCTCAATGTTGAAGAAGTGATGACCAATATAAGGTAATTGTATATAGTGAAGGTAGAGTCTCTACGGCAATACAAAAGTACAAAAATGTTTGAGGCAAACATTCAGTATTAATGGCGAAGCAAAAAAGTTTCTGTAGGGACATTCATAGTCGCACTGTCAACATTTTTCTTCTTCAAAAGGATTCAATGCGTCTCCTGCTGATTTTATAGTCATCAAAAATTATTTATTTGTTAAAAACATGGTGGTAAAACAAACACCACCTAACGTGTCTTCATCAGGTTCACATTAATTGTGAATCAGAGGGCGGCTTTACATTTATACCAATCAGTTTAACAGTTGGTTAGATATCTCATATGTGTCTCAATTAGGTCATTTGCTTCGGTCAATAAAACATTGAATAATATATGAAAGGTCTAAACATCATCAATCGGTAATTTTAATATTGACAAGTTAATTACACTGAACAATCAAATGCCAAGTCGTCTTTAATAATTTATGCAATATACACAGATTTTACAAGTATACCAATCAGTTAAGCAGACAATCAGTTCACTAATGTGTACTAGTTCATTTAGTTATTTCATAAATAATTAAATAACCCCTATATGAAGAGTATACTATTATTTTATTAGGTAGACTTGATATCAGCAAGTTCATTACCCCAAGCTTCAAAAGTTAACTGTCATTTGTATAGTTCATCAGTCATGTGTAGCCTACAACCATCAAAGCAAAAACAGAACACAGGCATTATCAACAGGCCACCAAATAAATGAACAATTCACATCATCAGTTATCATGCATATCAAAACTTAATTGCATAAAAAGTTAATTTTATGCATTGGTCAACTTCAATTAAGTAGCAGTTATACAGTACACTCCTATAAATAAATAAACATATCATCAACCATAACTACTTATTCTTTAATCCAGTTCAAGATCTTCAAAATGTTACATATTCATAATCCTCAATTAGTGATGACAGGGTATATCAATTATAGATAAGAACTGAGATCCAGGGTTTCATTTAATCCATGTGGTTCCATTGTTTTTAAGGTAAAAATCCAAAAAGACTCTTCTCAAAAGATGTTTTTCAATCGCTATATATTTTAAGCTTGATGCAGAGCCATGATTCAGTTTTTTATAATGTCGAGCTATGGCGTAATCTATGTTACGAATTGCAGCTTTATGTTCATCGATGCGTATTTTCAAATTCCTTTTTGTTTGTCCTATATGCGGAGTGTCCCGCCCCTATTTATTATTATTTGTATTTTTGTTTGCGGCGCGGATAAAAGCGCTGTGTCTTTTGTTATTGTTATTTATAATTTAAAACCCGTGAGGATGCGTGGCTGATCAGCTACTGATTATTTAACTAGCTGACAGTCACACATCCTTACCAAACGCGTGCAGACTGTGGCCGAGGGGTAATAAGATAATTAACAGCTAGTTAACCCCTCGGCCAGAGTATAAGAACCTGCAGCTGTCAGTGCTGTGGGGTTGGGTGTACAGAGAGGAGGTACGGGGAGATAGAGAGGAGACAGAATTTAAAATAACAATTGCTAAAACGTGCTGGATTAGCCAGCACGACACTTACTTGTCTGTCTGTCTGGTTTGTTTGGCCCTTGTGCCTTTTTGTTTAGTGTTTTGATATTGTTTAAATCTTTTGTTTTGTTTATTTGATTTATTGAATACGCTGACCGCCGTTGCGTTCAGCTTCACCCGCCCATCCATTGATTTGGTTCAGTTACTTCCTGGTCTGTGACGTCACCACACCTCACCACTGCAAGCCATCCTGCCACATATGGTGTCCTGCGTGGGACAAACAACGCCTCTAACAGCCGGACCAAGAAGGAAAAGGACGGTTTTTTTTGTTTTTTTCAAAAAGTATTTTTTTTTTTGTGTGCGAGTTTTGGGGGAAAAAAAATGGGGAAAAGTAGCCGGAGGAGAAAGCAGCAGCAGCAGCAACAACAGCAGCAGGAGGCGCAGCAACAGCAGCGCGGGGCTGGTCGCAAGTCCCGCTGGGTCCTTACCACGCTGGACGTCTGCCTCACCTGCCTGAAGGGTGAGGAGTGGTGCTTCGCGGTTGGTGAGGTCGGGCACGTGGCACCCGACCAACCCCCTCCATGGCAGGAGAGGAAGGAGCCTGAGCGTCCAGCAAGGGTGAGAGAGGACCCGCATCCTCCGAGGCAGAAGAATCCTGTCTCCTCTGAGGGGATCTGGGACTGGCTGGCGGAGCCTGAGAGGGATATCATGGTCGCCCTCCCTGCTGTGATCATCCTCCTGTGGGCGAGAGATGGGGAGCGCTGGGTGGCCTGGGAACAGAAACACCACCCAGCATCCCTCCCAGACATCGCAGCCATGGTGCTCAACTATCTGGCTGCAGATATGGGAGGGGCCCTGCTGCTGTTTCCAGCGCCAGAAGGAGAGGAGCCATCGCTGCCATCTCCAGTGCCAGAGGGCGAGGAGCCCTCACCACTGTTTCCAACGCCAGAGGGAGAGGAGCCATTGCTGCCGTCTCCAACGCCAGAGGGAGAGGAGCCATTGCTGCCGTCTCCAGCGCCAGAGGGAGAGGAGCCATTGCTGCCGTCTCCCAACGCCCGAGGGAGAGGAGCCATTGCTGCCATCTCCAGCGCCAGAGGGAGAGGAGCCATTGCTGCCGTCTCCAGCACCAGAAGGAGAGGAGCCATTGCTGCCGTCTCCAGCGCCAGAGGGAGAGGAGCCATTGCTGCCGTCTCCAACGCCAGAGGATGAGGAGCCCTCGCCACTGTCTCCAGCACCAGGAGCAGAGCAGCAGGAGCTGCCTCTGTCTCCACCACCACCAGGAGCAGAGCAGCAGGAGCTGCCTCTGTCTCCACCACCGCTAGGGGCAGAGCAGCAGGAGCTGCCTCTGCCTCCGCCACCTCCACCGCCAGGAGCAGAGCAGCAGGAGCTGCCTCTGCCTCTGCCACCTCCACCAGCAGAGGGTGAATACCTGCTGGTTCTGCCTCAACCGCTGTGGGAGGACAGCTTACCGCTCCCAGCTCCACCAGCAGAGGGTGAATGCCTGCTGGTTCTGCCTCAACTGCCGTCAGAGGACTGCTTGCCCCTCCCACCTCCACCAGCAGAGGGTGAATTCCTGCTGGTTCCGCCTCAACTGCCGTGGGAGGATTGCTTGCCCCTCCCACCTCCACCAATAGAGGGTGAATGCCTGCTGGTTCCGCCTCAGCCGCCGTGGGAGGACTGCTTGCCCCTCCCACCTCCACCAGCAGAGGGTGAATACCTGCTGGTTCCACATCCACCGTCATGGGAAGGACTGCTCCTGCCCTGCCTCGCACCGCCCAAGGATGCCTGCTTCATACCGCCTTAGGATGCCTGCTTCGCACCGCCCAAGGATGCCTGCTACGCACCGACCCAAGGATGCCTGCTTCGCATCGCCTGGGGCTGCCTGTTGCTCCGCATCGCCTGGGGCTGCCTGTTGCTCCGCATCACCTGGGGCTGCCTTTTGCTCCGCATCGCCTGGGGCTGCCTGTTGCTCCGCATCGCCTGGAGAGCCACCAGTTACAGGGTACGAGGGAGAAGTGGAGCTCCCGCTGTCGCCTCCATGGCCAGGGGCTCCCCTCCCGAGTTCGCCTCCCGAGGGTCCGCTGCTGCTGCCGTCGCCTCCCGAGGGTCCGCTGCTGCTGCTGTCGCCTCCCTAGGGTCCGCTGCTGCTGCGGTCGCCTCCCGAAGGTCCTGTTTTGCCTGGGGTCGCTACCAGTCCTGCCATGCGACAGGAAATACTGTGGCTGGAACCCCATGAAGGGGAGCTGCCGGCCACGAAGAATGGGGGGGAGGTCAGAAGACCAGCTCCCCCCGCAGCAATTTCGCTGCAGGAGAACGGGTGGCCGGAGCCCCACGGAGGGGAGCTGCCAGCCATGAAGAAGGGGGGGGGGGTGGAGGTCAGGAGACCAGCTCCCCCCGCAGCAATTTCGCTGCAGGAGAAAGGGTGGCTGGAGCCCCACGGAGGGGAGCTGCCGGCCATAAAGAAGGGGGGGCAGTTCTGGAGACCACCCCCAAAGTTTTTTTGGCCAGAGGAGCCGGCCTGTGCGCGGGCCATCAGAACGCTATGGCTGTTTGGGTGGGAGGAGGACATCCCACCGTGGCCGCCACCTTTGGCCTGTTGCTGCCCCTGTTCCTGGGCCGGGACTGCTAGCCGGGACTTTGTGGACTAAGGGGGGAGGTGGCCGAAAAGGCCATGGGGGGGGCATGTGTGGCGGAGTGTCCCGCCCCTATTTATTATTATTTTTATTTTTGTTTGCGGTGCGGATAAAAGCGCCGCGTCTTTTGTTATTGTTATTTATAATTTAAAACCCGTGAGGATGCGTGGCTGATCAGCTACTGATTATTTAACTAGCTGACAGTCACGCATCCTTACCCAAATGCGTGCAGACTGTGGCCGAGGGGTAATAAGATAATTAACAGCTAGTTAACCCCTTGGCCAGAGTATAAGAACCTGCAGCTGTCAGTGCTGCGGGGTTGGGTGTACAGAGAGGAGGTACAGGGAGATAGAGAGGAGACAGAATTTAAAATAACAATTGCTAAAACGTGCTGGATTAGCCAGCACGACACTTACTTGTTTGTCTGTCTGGTTTGTTTGGCCCTTGTGCCTTTTTGTTTAGTGTTTTGTTATTGTTTAAATCTTTTGTTTATTTGATTTATTAAATACGCTGACGTCGTTGCGTTCAGCTTCACCCGCCCATCCATTGTTTTGGTTCAGTTACTTCCTGGTCCGTGACGTCACCACACCTCACCACTGCAAGCCATCCTGCCACACCCGTCTAAAACAAAATCTCGGAGGGGAACCTGTTGAAGATCGAAGTTGAGGGTCACGTTTCAACACTTCCCAATGTTTCATTTGTAGCCTCTTTCTTTTCCCAATATTACAATGGGATATTGGGAAAATAAATATATTAATGACACTGCCTCTAGTCCATTTTTACAGAATGTTTTATTTTGGAAAACTTACGTAGATTATGTCCTTTTAATATGTATTGGTTCTGAAATTGATTTATTCAAGTTTAAAGATTACGTAAACCGTACGTATCCAACTTTTAAAGTTCGCTGTGGAGTACAGTCAAACTGAGATACATTTTCTCAATATGTTAATTACATAAAATACCGATGGCAAACTTACTACATCAGTGTTTCGTAAGCTCACTGACAGAAGTACCATTCTGCATGCAGAAAGTGACCACCCAAAACATATGATTAAATACATTCCATATGGCCAATTTATACGCATAAAAAGAATATGTAGTAATACATCAGATTATAATATTCAAGTAAAAGACATGCAGAGTCGTTTTCTGTCTAGAGGCTATAAAAGAAACACAGTCCAAATGTTATATAAAAAACAGAAACAACAGAATGTAATGAACTCATAGATAAAGCCCTGCGCGTATACAAAAAAGGCAAATTTGGATAGCTTAGCTGTAATTTTATAAATTTTTATTGCAGTTATTTCACTATATTAGTAACTATTAACTTCCATTTATATCAGGAAGACATCTGAGATCCCTTTTTTTTATTCATTCTTCACTGTGAAAACTGTCTATTTTGTGTACTTTTACCCTGCACTTAAATCCAATTAAGTTATGTATATCGGTCTAGGTCCCTGATGTGATTATAAGCGCATTTCAATTTCAAAAAGAAAACTGGATTTATTGATAGACACTTAACAGCAGCCAATAACCACTCTGGGCTGCCCTCACTGATTGGCAGATATGGGCATCTGGGGCGGGTTTAGTATCCTAGGAGATCTCAACTGATATTGTTGAAGTGTCCTCCCAGCGATTTGTACAACTAATAAAAAATAACTATTTTACATACCCCAAAACAAACTCCAATGTTATGTTTTACTCAATTTCCTGGAAAGCAGCCTAATTTAAAGTTTTAAGTCGGTGTTTTGGTAAACAGGAAGCCTGCTTCAGTGGTTGCTATGGAACTCCTCCCGTTGCTATATGACGTGCGCAGGGGAAACTATACTTATTAACAGTGATAGGTATTTATTGGTACACTTTCTAATTTGAAGGACGTTACAAGCTAACCAGAGTGCCATCAATCAGTAATATAAACAAATGTACCATTTTACTTTAAACATTACAAGTACGCCTGTGTACTAATAATAAAAATCAAAAAATAGTATTTATATTACTGCAGCTCCGTTTCAGCATGACTGTGACGTGAGTGTGCTCGCTCACCAGAAGAAGTTTCATTGAACAAGTATGTTTACTAAATTTAAAGCAAAATTGTCTGCGTTGATGATTATATATGATAAGTGTATTGATTTGGTTATAAACAACTAAAATTTCTCTGCATATTCCGCAGCAAATGGATTCCTAGGATCCCTGCTGATTGTTCAAAACAATCATCGGTAAAGTGCGCTGAGCACAGTGTAGAGAACTCAGTTATTGTACCATGCCAATTTGCTCTTTTAAGTTTCATACATTTTTCCCATACATTTTTTTTGTTTTGTTTCAGTTGGGAATTGAAACAAAGAGACCCTCTGTTTGGTGGTGTTTCCAAATCTGGTAGCAATACACCTTTTTGGCATTTTCCAAATCTGCCTTCCATACACTTAGTGTTACGAGGCAGCTGCGTTTCCGTTCGCGCGTCACTTCCGCCAGCGTCGGCTGAACAGAGCTCAATAAAAAAATAACCAATAAAAATGTTCAATTACCACTGATTGTGGATAGTGCATTGCTTCAAAACGAAAAGGTAAAAAAAAAAAGTACTTTTTTTTTTTAATTTTGAAACAGCGACACTGGCATGTGACAACATAGTAATGTTAAATATTATTAGTTTTATATATATATATATATATATATATATATATATATATATATATATATATATATATATATATATAAATACATATTTGTAACACGTCATGGAAAAATAACAACCTCTGATTGGTTAAACAGCATGTCACAAAGACGGCCAGAGTGGGTGGCGTCAGACCAGACAGGAATTCAAAACAAAGACAGTGGTTGATGATGCGCTGAGTGCAATGGCTGCACTCAGCGTTTATTAACAAATAAAAGGGTTGAAAACAGCACAAAACACGGGACACGGCACATCACGCCAAAATAAACAGGTAGACAAAACGGACTAAACACTTAACAAACGGTGCACGGAGACAAACAAACACGGTGAGAACAAACACTATTATATTTACTATCTTCACTTTACGTTTACTCCTCTCTCTCTCACCCGTTCTCCTCTTCCGAACACCCAACCACGACTGAGTGAAAATGTGCATCTATATATACTGTTGTGCTGGGATTCAATTACTAATTAATTATTCACTTGAATCCCAGCACGTGAATTAATTCTGTGCAACCCCGTGCTCACATATTACATTTAACCAGCACGTGAAGTGATTTGTGCTCTCCTCGTGCCTAAATACAAATATACACTTTTTAAATACACGTGAAACACAGACCCGTTTATATCCCGTGTACCAATCTATACACCAACATTAACACACACACGCATATACAACACAGAACACTAATGCACACAGGGGCGGGGCGCTTTGCCACATATACCCCCCCTTGTGCGCAGCACACATGGCCTCAACGGCCACCTCCCCCCTTAAATACCCAGCAGTCCAGGCCAAAGTCTCGGGCTGGGAAGGGAGGCTTCAGTGGGCCCATGGCTGGAAATGCTGTCAGCTCCCCTGCCGGTAGTGGCACGGCTGACAGCATGCTGGTCCCGTCCTGCAGCGAAAAAGCTGCGGGGGCAGGTGGTCCCCCGACCTCCCCCTTCTTCGTAGCCGGCAGCTCCCTCCTGTGGGGCTCCGGCCACAAGAACTCCTGCAGCGAAACTGCTGCTGGGGAAAGTGGTCTCCAGACCTCGTCCCCCTTCTTCGTGGCCGGCAGCTCCCCTTTCTGGGGCTCCGGCCACCGTACTCCCTGTGGAGGTACGGGCAGCAGAGGCAGCTCCTGCTCCTCTGCTCCGGGCGGTGGCGGAAGCAGAGGCAGCTCCAGCTCCTCTGCTCCTGGTGGTGGTGGAGGCAGAGGCAGCTCCAGCTCCTCTGCTCCTGGCGGTGGTGGAGGCAGAGGCAGCTCCAGCTCCTCTGCTCCTTGCGGTGGTGGTGGCGGAGGCAGAGGCAGCTCCTGCTCCTCTGCTCCTTGCGGTGGTGGTGGCGGAGGCAGAGGCAGCTCCTGCTCCTCTGCTCCTTGCGGTGGTGGTGGCGGAGGCAGAGGCAGCTCCTGCTCCTCTGCTCCTTGCGGTGGTGGTGGCGGAGGCAGAGGCAGCTCCTGCTCCTCTGCTCCTTGCGGTGGTGGTGGCGGAGGCAGAGGCAGCTCCTGCTCCTCTGCTCCTGGCGGTGCTGGCTCCCTCTGCTGTGGCGGCTGGGCATGTGCGCGCCGTGCTGCCTTCAGCAGCATAGCGAGAGGCTGCTGGGGGACACCAGCATCCTGCCCTTCTCCCCCCCAAAAATTTTCAGGGGGTTGAGCCTGTAACTCCTCCCCTTCTGGCTCTTGGGACTGAACCAGCAGGCATTTTCCCTCTGCTGGTGGCTTGGGTCCCAGGGCTGTGGACGCACCGACTTCCCTCTCTTCGGGCTGTGGACGCACCGACTCCTCCCTTTTGGGCTGTGGACGCCCCGACTCCTCCCTGTTGGGCTGTGGACGCCCCGACTCCTCCCTGTTGGGCTGTGGACGCCCCGACTCCTCCCTGTTGGGCTGTGGACGCCCCGACTCCTCCCTGTTGGGCTGTGGACGCCCCGACTCCTCCCTTTTGGGCTGTGGACGTTCGGGCTCCCCCCACTCAGGCGTAGGACGTTCGGGCTCCTCCCACTCAGGCGTAGGACGTTCGGGCTCCTCCCACTCAGGCGTAGGACGTTCGGGCTCCTCCCACTCAGGCGTAGGACGTTCGGGCTCCGCCCACTCAGGCGTAGGACGTTCGGGCTCCGCCCACTCAGGCTGTGGACGCTCAGGCTCCTCCCATTTGGGCTGTGGACGCTCAGGCTCCTCCCATTTGGGTTGTGGACGCTCAGGCTCCTCCCATTTGGGCTGTGGACGCTCAGGCTCCTCCCGCTTGGGCTGTGGAGGCAAAACCAGCAGGCATTCACCCTCTGCTGGTGGAGATGGGGACAGCAGGTACTCACCCTCTGCTGGTGGAGATGGGGACAGCAGGTACTCCTCTGCTGGTGGTCCTGCTACCTGGGCTGCTGTTCCATTTATGGTTGCCTCCAGGTAGCTGAGGACAAACTCCACACCTTCCTCCAAGGTGTTTGGGGTGTGTTCCTCCTGATATGCCTCCCATCTCTCACAGTCCATCATCCACAGAGCCCGGACGACCATGGGCAGAGACTGGGCCTCCAGCCCAGCATTCTCCAGGAACCAGCCCCGCAGTTTGATGGCGTCTTCTGCCATTGCCTCTTTTTTTTTTTTTTTTTTTTTTCTAAACAAAACCCCTCCTGGTCTGACGCTTGGAGGCGCGGTTATCCCACGATGACACCACGTGTCACAAAGACGGCCAGAGTGGGTGGCGTCAGACCAGACAGGAATTCAAAACAAAGACAGTGGTTGATGATGCGCTGAGTGCAATGGCTGCACTCAGCGTTTATTAACAAATAAAAGGGTTGAAAACAGCACAAAACACGGGACACGGCACATCACGCCAAAATAAACAGGTAGACAAAACGGACTAAACACTTAACAAACGGTGCACGGAGACAAACAAACACGGTGAGAACAAACACTATTATATTTACTATCTTCACTTTACGTTTACTCCTCTCTCTCTCACCCGTTCTCCTCTTCCGAACACCCAACCACGACTGAGTGAAAATGTGCATCTATATATACTGTTGTGCTGGGATTCAATTACTAATTAATTATTCACTTGAATCCCAGCACGTGAATTAATTCTGTGCAACCCCGTGCTCACATATTACATTTAACCAGCACGTGAAGTGATTTGTGCTCTCCTCGTGCCTAAATACAAATATACACTTTTTAAATACACGTGAAACACAGACCCGTTTATATCCCGTGTACCAATCTATACACCAACATTAACACACACACGCATATACAACACAGAACACTAATGCACACAGGGGCGGGGCGCTTTGCCACACAGCATCACATGACCGTGCATATATATAGCGTATACCATGGCTTGCATACTAATGAGCCGCTTCACACTGAATAAATCACTACGCACCACTACATTCTAAATTCCATGACAAACTGACATTTTATTTGTTATTAGTTACAACTACTTCCACCTTTTTCCTTTAATATATTTGGAGATGAAACTCCAGGTAACTGGTACAACACCAACTTTCTGAGTGAAGACAGCAGACGACCTGAAAAAAAAAAAAAAAATAAGTGCACCAGCAACTGTCAAGAGCAGACACATATCAGTAGATGAGGAACAGCGAAATGAAATAGAAGAAAACAATGATTGAAAAAACACTAAAAAAAACTACAGCATGGGCTGTTAATGTACTTAAAGACTGGCTTAAAGAAAAAAATATGGATATTAATTTAAAAGAAATAAGTCAAAAAATCTCAACAACATTAAAGTAAATATATATATACACTGAACAAAAATATAAACGCAACATGTAAAGTGTTGGTCCCATGTTTCATGAGCTGAAAGATCCCAGAAATTTTCCATACTCAAATTTTCAAATTTCAACTCTCAAATTTTGTGCACAAATTTGTTTACATCCCTGTTAGTGAGCATTTCTCATTTGCCAAGATAATCCATCCACCTGACAGGTGTGGCATATCAAGAAGCTGATTAAACAGCATGATCATTACACAGGTGCGCCTTGTGCTGGGGACAATAAAAGGCCACTAAAAAATGTGCAGTTTTGTCACACAACACAATGCCACAGATGTCTCAAGTTTTGAGGGAGCGTGCAATTGGCTTGCTGACTGCAGGAATGTCCACCAGAGCTGTTGCCAGATAATTGAATGTTCATTTCTCTACCATAAGCCGCCTCCAACGTCGTTTTAGAGAATTTGGCAGTACGTCAAACCGGCCTCACAACCGCAGACCACGTGTAACCACGCCAGCCCAGGACCTCCACATCCGGCTTCTTCACCTGCGGGATCGTCTGAGACCAGCCACTCGGACAGCTGATGAAACTGTGGGTTTGCACAACCGAAGAATTTCTGCACAAACTGTCAGAAACCGTCTCAGGGAAGCTCATCTGCCTGCTCGTCGTCCTCACCGGGGTCTTGACCTGACTGCAGTTCGGCGTCGTAACCGACTTCAGTGGGCAAATGCTCACCTTCGATGGCCACTGGCACGCTGGAGAAGTGTGCTCTTAACGGATGAATCCCGGTTTCAACTGTACCGGGCAGATGGCAGACAGCGTGTATGGTGTCGTGTGGGCGAGCGGTTTGCTGATGTCAACGTTGTTAACAAAGTGCTCCATGGTGGCGGTGGGGTTATGGTATGGGTAGGCATAAGCTACGGACAACAAACACAATTGCATTTTATCGATGGCAATTTGAATGCACACAGATACCGTGATGAGATCCTGAGGCCCGTTGTCGTGCCATTCATACGCCGCCATCACCTCATGTTTCAGCATGATAATGCACGACCCCATGTCGCAAAGATCTGTACACAATTCCTGGAAGCTGAAAATGTCCCAGTTCTTCCATGGCCTGCATACTCACCAGACATGTCACCCATTGAGCATGTTTGGGATGCTCTGGATCGACATGTACAACAGCGTGTTCCAGTTCCTGCCAATATCCAGCAACTTCGCACAGCCATTGAAGAGGAGTGGGACAACATCCCACAGGCCACAATCAAAAGCCTGAGCAACTCTATGCGAAGGAGATGTGTCGTGCTGCATGAGGCAAATGGTGGTCACACCAGATACTGACTGGTTTTCTGATCCTTTTTTTTAAGGTATCTGTGACCAACAGATGCATATCTGTATTCCCAGTCATGTGAAATCCATAGATTAGGCCTAATGAATTTATTTCAATTGATTTCCTTATATGAACTGTAACTCAGTAAAATCTTTGAAATTGTTGCATGTTGCGTTTATATTTTTGTTCAGTGTATATATAGCTCTGGAATTTCTGGAATGGAGTCTTCAGCTTCATCTTCATCCGCATTCGAATCATTCAGTGTTTCTTCGCCGCAACGTTTGCTATTACAGATGTGACAATGTTCTTGTCGGTCGTCTCTTCTGAAATTGTCAGCAAACTGTCAACTGCAATGTAGTCATTAGCTGTACAATCCAAAGGATTCACAAAGCCACTCGATGGCATCGCTGAATGCAGCTGCTTCACTTTCATTATAGATTGTGACGTCAGCTTCAGGACCATCTATGCAACAAAGCCACAGTGCTTAAAGCAGTTTGCAATCATATGTGCTGACACCAGACTCAAAGCTTGCATTATAAGATTAAGTGCCATAAGCATATCTTGATTGAATACAATGTTGTTATCAAGTGCATTCAGCAAATGGCTTACAATCAGCTGACGATTCTTGATGATGCTAGCATCCATGGGCTTGTGTGTGAGCTGTTGTGTTCGGCGGTAACATCTGGAGACAAACTGATTGCAGTCCTGGACGTTCTGCAGGGTGGGCTGGACAATTGTCCAGGACTAGGATGGCTTTTCACTTTTGATAAGTCATGTCACGATCAAAGTCTCGAACAAATTCTTCAAAGCGTGAACTCACCATCTAAGCCTTTTTGTTTGCAGTGTACTTAACAGGAAGTGCTTCACCCCTTTGAAGCATCGTGGATTAAGAGACTTGCCAATCAGTAAGTCAGTCCTTGCTTTGTTTCCCGTTTGTTCATTTTTCATCAAGGAGAATATTCCTGCAAAAGAGTAACCAACGTTGTTGCTTTCCACTGCTTTATTGCATCTAATGGAGCAGCATTGGCTTCGCCACACATCCATTTTGTTGAGATGTAATGCTGTGATTTAAAGTGGTCAGTCCATGCTTCGCAGCACTTGCCATCTTCAATCCCCAGATCACGAGCAAACTAATGTGCTGTTGCTAATAAAACTGGTCCACTAATTTGCACATTCTTAGCACGAGCATTTCACATCCATTTCAAAAGACATTCTTCAAATTCATAGTGTGACGAAGTCCTCATTCTTTTTCGGCTGACCCTGAATCTCACTTCTGAGACCGCACCAATAATTTTTTCCTTCTGATTAAGCCACGGAATCACTGTGGTTCTTGGCACCCTGAATTTGCAGCACTAACTGTAATCGTGTTTTCTATATATCCCGAATAACCTGAGCTTTAAAGCTAATTGAACAAGAACATATCTTTTGCTTCTCACTCATTGTGAACTGATACTGTAACCAGCTGCACTTGGTAGTTGCGAATGAATGAATGAACGATCTGTTTCCAGTCAGAGGTCAGTTACGTGAAACAAGAGTGTCAAGTAGAGTTCAGTCACATGAAACAAGTGTCGAGATATCCACTAGTCTTTTTAATAGTTTTTATCCTTTCGGTACTGGGTAATAAGTGTCGACTTATGAGTAAAGTGTGGTGTCGATTTCAAAAATGAAAAGAGGCAGAATGCATATATTTTATGTGGAGAAAATCCGGGACCGAGACTGTCTGTCAAATTAAGCGAAGGTGTCGAGTTATCCACTAGTCGAGTTAACCGAGGTTGACTGTGTGTGTGTGTGTGTGTATATCATTTATATACCATATTACTTCTAATTTAAGACGCACCTTTTTAAAACAATATTTTTCTCAAAAATGGCCTGCGTCATGGTGTTGCAGTAGCCACGAACTGGCGCTGCTGCATTCTTAAACAAGAAGGCTCTCTGGGCACACCCCCCAGCCAATCAGGACCTCCTGATCAGCTCAGCTCCTGGCAAGCCTTCCTGCTTACCACAGCAGCAGCACAGCTGAACAAGCGACAGGTCCTCCCTGTCACAAAGTGTCATTAGCTTCCTGTGGAATTCGAAGAGAAGCTTTTACAATTTCAGCATTTCGTTATTAGGCTCAGTTCTAATCAGACCCATGTGTGACAGCAGACGGCTGCAAACTGCCTCCATACGTCGTATTTTTTATATGAGTAAATGCATATTTGTAAATGCATCTTTTTATTTTTTTATTTTTTTTGTTGATGGTGGGAAATTTGGGATGCGTCTTAAATTCGAAGGAAGTTTTTCTTTCATAAATCCAGCGTGTGTATGCCTGTACTAGGCTCGCCTCTGTACACAGACAGTATCCTGCATTAGTTGTCTGGTTTTTCCAGCCAGCTTGTTCTCGCCACAGAGACACTGCCAGTGTTAAGGGCAGGAGCCTTTTGACTAGAATTGTATTCCAAATGTATTTTGCCATTGCTGTGTCTGCTTTAGTGTCACTGCCTTTGAAGGCTGCTAGATTTTTCAAGTTAGCAGACGATGCATGCATACAGTTACCAGTGGCTGTTTGAGGTCTTCACTTGCACGCCACTTCTCGTGGTACCAGAGTCAGTGCCAGTGACCTGGTTTGGTACCAGTCGGTACCAAGCACCTTG
The DNA here is from genome assembly GCF_902713425.1 of Acipenser ruthenus. Lineage (NCBI taxonomy): Eukaryota > Metazoa > Chordata > Actinopteri > Acipenseriformes > Acipenseridae > Acipenser > Acipenser ruthenus. The sequence goes on along the minus strand of NC_081191.1, from coordinate 46,843,084 downwards.
CTCGGCACCGAGGCCAGTACCAGTGACCCGTTCGGTACCAGTGACTCCACTTGGTACCAGAGTAGGTATCATTCACCTTGTACGGTACCGAGGTTGGTACCAGTCATCTGCTTGATACCAGAATCCATACCAGTGATCCCGTTTAATACCAGAACCGGTGTCACAGGAAATAAGTTAGTTGGGAAATAAGTTAGCGTTTGCCTTTATGAGCCTTTCTACGCATGCACAAATCTTAGAACTTAAAGGCAAGGTTAAGCCGTCGCCATTTTCTGTCTGTGAACTTTAATTCAGAACAGACTGTTATTGCAATCTTTCCAATGTGTCTAGTAAATTGTTTTACTCTTTAAAATGTTGTCAGGATCTTTATTAAAAGCTACAGGTTCTAGAGGCACCACAAACAAAAGAAATTCCTGAAGACCTCTGGAAAAAAAGTTGTTGATGCCTATCAGTCTGGAAAGGGTTACAAAGCCATTTCTAAGGCTCTAGGTCTCCACCGAACCCATCAGAGCCATATTGTCCAAATGGAGAAAGTTTGGGACAGTAGTGAATCTTCCCAGGAGTGGCCGTCCTCCCAAAATCTCTCCAAGAGCATGGTGTAAAATCATCCAGGAAGTCACAAAGAACCCTAGAACAACATCCAGGGATCTGCAGGCCTCTCTCGCCTCGGCTAAGGTCAGTATTCATGACTCCACCATCAGAAAGACACTGGGCAAAAATGGGATTCATGGCAGAGTAGCAAGGCGGAAACCATTGCTCACTAAGAAGAACATGAATGCTCGTCTCAAGTTTGCCAAAAAGCACCTGGATGATCTTCAAGAGTTCTGGAACAATGTTCTATGGACAGATGAGTCAAAAGTGGAACTTTTTGGTCGACATGGGCCCCGTTATGTCTGGTGAAAAACAAACACTGCATTCCACAGTAAGAGCCTCATACCAACGGTCAAGCATGGTGGTGGTAGTGTCATGGTTTGGGGATGCTTTGCTGCATCGGGACCTGGACGCCTTGCCATCATTGAAGGAACCATGAATTCTGCTCTGTGTCAGAGAATTCTACAGGAGAATGTCAGGCCATCCGTCCGTGAGCTGAAGCTGAAGCGCAGCTGGGTCATGCAGCAAGACAGTGATCCAAAACACACAAGCAAGTCTACATCAGAATGGTTGAAGAACAAGAAATTTAAAGTTTTGGAATGGCCTAGTCAAAGTCCAGACCTAAACCCCATTTAGATGTTGTGGCAGGACCTGAAATGAGCAGTTCATGCTCGAAAACCCACAAATGTCACTGAGTTGAAGCAGTTGAAGAAAATCAGACAGGTGGCAAATACTTTTTCACGGCACTGTATGTGGTAGAAATCGAGAACTCGTCGTCATAATATTAACATGTTTTTCATATTATTATTTAATAATAGGTTAACTTTAGGCTACGTAGTTTACAAAGATTACATTTAATCGCTGGCTGCTTTATATTATAGGTTTTCTTCATACATGTACTTGCAATATATTTGCAAATATTAGTGAAAGAGAAATAAATACAACACATGCATTATTTTGTATATGGGTTATGATATAAGCAGAAATAATTTATCATTTGTTGTCCGATTTATTTTTATGTACAATTATATTTGTGTTTAAAATGTAATAATAATAAAAAGTTTCTAATATGACTTATTATCTATTATTTAGTAACAGGTGTAATGTTTAATTCCCAGTTTACAAAGACGTGGCAAACTCTCACCAGAGTTGTCATTTTAAATTTGTAATCGCCGCGGATATTTATATTAGGTTATATAAATTAATATAAATTAATATTTATATTAATTTTCTTGTGCATCACCCAGCAAGGTCTTTGGAAAGATCTAAAGGCATCTCCAAAAATAAACAAAGCACGTAACTGGGTGAACAATGTAATTTCGGATTTTGTAAGGGGTTTAGGGGGGATTCAATACGGCATCCTGAAATTAAATATGATCAGGTTGGGCTTTTTAGGGGGGATGGTGTCCATATGAATGACACTGGTAATGATATATTCCTAAAAAACCTCCAGCATGGAATTAACCACACCTTCTGTAAATATATCCTTCCCTTCCCATACCCACCCTTACACCTTTGTTTTTATTGTATATATTGTATATTTTGTATTGTGTATATTGTTTTGTTTTTAATAAAAGTGTATTTTTTAAATATCTTTGTTATTGAGAAATGTATATAGACATAAGTATTACTGTATGGTATGCAATAAATGCACAAAGTATTTATAATCAAAATTAAACCTAAATGTACATTATGATAAATGTCACCTTTTTAAACAAAAAAAAATACTGTGTGCAATACACTTCGATAAATAAGATGACAACATATTTAAACAAAAATTACTGTCTGCAATGCAATACCTGTTTTCGTTTCTCAAAACAATACAAATGGCGTCCTGTAATTTTCAATGAATCTCCACAGAGAACCTTGCCTTTAAGTTCTAAGATTCGCGCAAACACAGAAAGGCTCAAAAAGGCAAATACTAACTTATTTCCTGTGACACCGGTACTCAAATTAAGTCAAAGAAATGAAGTGTGTTTTCTATCGTGTTTACACGATCACAGGCCCAGAATGTGGTCCATAAAGGGTTAAAGACTGCTAACCTGCTTGCTATTATCAATTGTCTGTTTTTTGCAGAGGCCAGAACTTACTAAGGTTACTTTCCACACTAATCCTGTTTTTGTCCCTAAAAGCATTTCTGCTTTCCATATTAACCAGTCTGCAGAATTGGAGGCTACACTCTGTCCAGTTAGGGCACTGGTGTATTATGTTGACTGCACCCAGGATTGGCAGCAATCCAAGCAATTGTTTGTTTGCTTCGGGTATAAGTTTCACAGACAAGCCCTGTCTAAACCGCAGCTGTCGAGGTGGATTGTAGACACGGTCAGGATTGTATACGATCTAGCTAACCTACCCCCACCAGAGAAGGTATTTGTCACTCCACAACTGGCCTTGCAACCTCTTGGGTGTTATTCCAGGGTCCATCTGTCTCAGACATTTGCAATGCTGTAGTATGGGCCACGCCTCATACTTTACCAGATTCTACCGAACGTAGATCAGCAGAACACTGGTTTTGGTACCAGAGTGTTAAGGGCAGCCACTCACTTTAACACACTTTTTATTGTGTTTCACTTTAAGTCCTGGGGTAGTTAGCCACACACCTTATTTGGACTTCTGGTGTTAAATGCTGAGGTTACTCGGTGTAACCTTGCAGCATATACATTGTATGAAGGCCCTCCCTCACTGTACTGTGGACCATATGCCATGGACCCTCAATCTTCTGGCCAAATGCCGAAGCACAGCTGCCGGTACTGCAAGTCCTTCACTTGCGATGACTTGGGCATTGTATCCCATTTGATAATGGTTACATTTCGTACTTGAAAGGAAATGTTCAGTTATTATCATAACCCTGGTTCCCTGAAATAGAAAGGTAACCATTACCCTTCAAGGTCGCTGCATTCCCTCAAACGCAACAGGCCTGAAGAGAAAATGGCGCTGATCTCTGTGCGACAGTTGTTAATATCGCCTGGGGGCAGAGACAACGCCTGACGCAGACGGGGCTCTTAAAGGAGCAGCTTTGATAGAACAGCCCTGGTTAATTTGGGCTATAAGAGATATATCCCATTTGGTAATGGTTACATTTCAGGGAACCAGGGTTTTGATAATAACCTAACATTTTAAACATTTTATGGTAAGTATTTTGTAAACATTGTAGCAAAGACTGTGGTTAAAGCATTTTACTTAAATAGATAACAGGTTTTGGTGCTGCTTCGTTTTGTTAACACATTTCAACATAATAGCAACCAAATGCATGGCTTCCATCATATACAGGGGTTATAGTTTTGTTCAATAACTTTTAGCTCCCCTGCTATAAAAATGTACAGCTTGCCTCATATACCGACTGACAGTTACCACAGGAAAAAAAAATTAACCACACTTGTATTTTTTTTTTTTTTTTTGGTTTTTCTTAGCACTTGGGAAGCGAAGCAGGGTCCAGTGAAAGATGCCTACAGCCTGGCTAACAACCCACAGTTCAAGCTGGAGGCGCAGTGTCCACAAGGGGGAGCTGCAGTCTGGGTTCTGCTCACCAGACACATCACAGATAAGGTGCGAGATCAACAGGGATCAGAAAGAGCAGGCTTCCAGGCCAATTCAGTTAGCATTTTAGGAAAATCATCACATTCATGAAATAAACAGTTCATGTGGTGTTTTCTTCTTTTATTACAGCCTTATCAATCACATGTTAAACGAGTAAAAAAAATATATACAGTGCCTTGCAAAAGTATTCAGACCCCTGACCAATTCTCTCATATTAATGAATTACAAATGGTACATTGAAATTTTGTTCTGTTTGATATTTTATTTTAAAACACTGAAACTCAAAATCAATTACTGTAAGGTGACATTGGTTTTATGTTGGGAAATATTTTTAAGAAAAATAAAAAACTGAAATATCTTGCTTGCATAAGTATTCAACCCCCACACATTAATATTTGGTAGAGCCACCTTTCGCTGCAATAACAGCTTTAAGTCTTTTGGGGTAAGTATGTACCAGCTTTGCACACAGTGTCGGAGTGATTTTGGCCCATTCTTCTTGGCAGATTTGCTCCAGGTTGTTCAGGTTGGTTGGACAATGCTTGTGGACCACAATTTTCAAATAGTGCCACAGATTCTCAATGGGATTGAGATCAGGACTTTGACTGGGCCACTGTAGGACATTCACCTTTTTGTTCTTGAGCCACTCCAATGTTGCTTTGGTCTTGTGCCTGGGATCATTGTTCTGCTGAAAGGTGAATTTCCTCCCAAGCTTCAGTTTTTTAGCGGACTGAAGCAGGTTCTCTTGCAGTATTTCCCTGTATTTTGCTCCATCCATTCTTCCTTCAATTTTAACAAGATGCCCAGTCCCTGATGATGAGAAGCATCCCCACAGCATGATGTTGCCACCACCATACTTCACTGTAGGGATGGTGTGTCTTGAGGCATGGGCAGTGTTAGGTTTGCGCCACACATAGCGCTTTGAGTTTTGGCCAAAAAGCTCTATCTTGGTCTCATCTGACCACAAAACCTTTTCCCACATCGCAGCTGGGTCACTCTCATGCTTTCTGGCAAACTCCAGACGTGCTTTCAGATGGTACTTTTTGAGTAATGGCTTCTTTCTTGCCACCCTCCCATACAGGCCAGTGTTATGCAGAGCTCTTGATATGGTTGACTGGTGCACCATTACTCCACTCCTAGCCACTGAACTCTGTAGCTCCTTCAAAGTGATTGTTGGCCTCTCTGTGGCTTCTCTCACAAGTCTCCTTCTTGTTAGAGGGACGGCCTTTTCTTGGCAGTGCCTGGGTGATGTGATGCAGCTTCCACTTCCTGATTATTGATCCAACTGTGCTCACTGGGATATCCAAACACTTGGATATTATTTTGTACCCTTTCCCTAATGTCACCTTACAATAATTGATTTTGAGTTTCAGTGTTTTAAAATAAAATATCTAACAGAACGAAATTTCAATGTACCGTTTGTAATTCATTAATATGAGAGAATTGGTCAGGGGTCTGAATACTTTTGTAAGGCACTGTATATAGTGTGTGTGTGTGTGTGTGTGTGTATATATATATATATATATATATATATATATATATATATATATATATATATATATATATATATACAGTCATCTCCAAAATTATTGGCACCCATGATAAAGATGAGCAAAAAAGGCTGTATAAAATAAACAACACAGGTAATATTTTATGCTCAAATATATGGGAAAACCATATTCTTTTATTCTAATACAATTGCTCAGAGAAAAAGTTTTTTATTAACAAGTAATAAAATGTTTTCTCAAAAAGATAGGTGTCAGAATTATTGGCACCCCTAAAGATTATTATTATTTATTTCTTAGCAGACGCCCTTAGGCAGAGCAACTTACAATTGTTACAAGATATCACATTATTTTTTTTTCATACAATTACCCATTTATACAGTTGGGTTTTTACTGGAGCAATCTAGGTAAAGTACCTTGCTCAAGGGTACAGCAGCAGTGTCCCCTACCAGGGATTGAACCCACGACCCTCCGGTCAAGAGTCCAAAGCCCTAACCACTACTCCACACTGCTGCCCTGTTTCAAACAAAATTAAATCGGCATTAACGTTCTACTCAGTCATCTCAGTCTTAAGGAACTGTATTGTGGCCTTCCATGGCTTCCTGTTTCACTGGGGTATAAAAATGAGGTAACACGCATATGAAATCCATTTGTCATCCATCACTATGGGGAAAGGCAAAGAACTCAGAAATGAAAAGAGACAAATGGTTGTTGACCTTCATAAGTCAGGCAATGGGTACAAAACAATAGCTAAAAACTAAATATACCACTTACCACTATTAGGGCAATAATTAAGAAGTTCAAAACCACTGGAATCTTGCTCCCACGCACAGTGAGGCAGATGGTTTGGGAGGCAAAGGGAAATCCAGAGGCCACAGTTGGAGAATTACAGAACTTAGTTGCATCTTGGGGTCACCAAGTCTCCAAATCTACAATTAGATGCCACCTCCATGTCAATAGACTATTTGGAAGGGTTGCAAGAAAAAAGCCTTTATTGAGAGCAACCAACAAACATAAGCGCCAGGAGTTTGCTAAATGGCATTGGCACTTTGATTGGAACCTGGTGCTATGGTCAGATGAGACGAAATAGAGCTCTTTTGCCACGCACACCAGCGGTGGGTTTGGCGTCGAAAGAAGGATGCGTGTCCAGAAAAGAACCTCATACCTATTGTAAAATATGATGGAGGATCTTTGATGTTATGGGGCTGTTTTGCTTCCACTGGTCCTGGGGCCCTTGTTAAGGTCAACGGCATCATGAACTCTATCTAGGACCAGGACATTTTAGCCAAAAACCTGGTTGCCTCTGCCAGGAGGCTGAAACTTGGCCGCAAGTGGATCTTCCAGCAAGACATTGACCCCAAGCACACATCAAAATCTACAAAGAAATGTTTAATTGACCACAAAATCAACATTTTGCAATGGCCATCTCAGTCTCCGGACTTGAACCCCACCTGTGGTTTCAATTGAAGAGGGCAGTCCATAAGCGCAGACCGAAGGATATCGATCTGGAAAGATTCTGTATGGAGGAATGGTCTAAGATCCCTCCCAATGTGTTCTCCAATCTCATTAAACATTATCGAAAAATACTCAGTGCCGTTATCCTTGCAAGGGGAGGGTGCACAAAGTACTGAAAACAAGGGTGCCAATAATTGTGACACTTCATTTTTTTTGGAAATAAATTTATAATTTGAGAAATGTGTAATTTTGGTTCCCTTTCAAGTCGAAAATAACCATCAAGGTATGGGACATTGCCGTCAGGCAGTAGGGATTGGCTGAGCTTTATGTCAAAGCTGCCGATAGGCCTCCGCGCAAGCTGCCGTGTAAGCCCGCCCCCTTGGGAGCTTACTATACGCAGCGCGCGGAGAGTCACTTCCTCTTTTGCCTTCAGCATCGGTAGCGGTAGGACTTAGAGCTATTTAACTGACTGTACTCACTAAGCTTAGGCTTGAGAAGCTGGTTTTTCCCCTTCTCCGAGTTTATTTCAGTTATTATTGTTATTATTGTGTATTGTATTATTTAGAATATATTTTGTGTTTACATTATATATTCCTTTTCGCTTTGCTTCGGCATTGCGTTCTTCGTGGTCTCCCCGTCTTTCCTCTGTTCTTTTATTATACTGTGTGGGTTTTTTATATATATATTCTATATATATTGTATTATTGTGTAATTATATATTTTTTATATATTACATTGTGTGTCGGACGCGTGTTGCGTTGGCCTTGGCCACGCGCAATTGCATCCTCGGTCTAGCTTAGGCTATACCGTGTGTGTGTGTGCGGGTAGCTTAGGCTATACCGTGTGTGTGTGCGGGTAGTCTGCTCTGCAGTCCCCCCCCCCCCCGCGGCGCGTTCCCGCCACGTGGTATTGCACTACACTCCCTTCCCTTTGCAGCGTCCACAAAAAAAAAAAAAAAAAAAAAAAAAAAAAAGTTTTTCCCTTCACTATACAGAGGAAGACAACCACCAACGTGCAAAATCCCCAGCACCTTCAGGTAGGTATTGCACAGCACCAGACACTGTACCAGCACTTTGCGTCTCCGCTTGGCGGGTCAGCTGACGCTTAGGCGTCTGTGCTTGCGTTCCACGCTTGGTACTCGCGCTTCGGCGCTCGCGCTCCGGCGCTTTGGTGTCAGCGCTTGTGCGCTTGGTGCAGCGCTTCGGCGCTTTGTGCAGCGCTTCTGCGCTTGGTGCTTAGTGCTTCTGCACTTGGGGCTCAGTGCTCGACGCTCGACGCTTCGGCGCTCGGTGCTCGACGCTCGGTGCACGTTTCCATCTACGTCGGTGCTCGACGCTCGGTGCTCGACGCTCGACGCTCGGTGCACGCACCCTCGACGCACCTCGGTGCTCGACGCTCGGTGCTCGACGCTCGACGCTTCGGCGCTCGACGCTCGGTGCTCGGCGCTTGGCGCCTCGACGCACGCACCCTCGACGCTCGACGCACGCGCCTCGACGCTCGGCGCTCGACGCTCGACGCTCGGTGCACGCACCCTCGACGCACCTCGGTGCTCGACGCTCGGTGCTCGGCGCTTGGCGCCTCGGCGCTCGACGCTCGACGCTCGGTGCTCGACGCTTCGGCGTTCGACGCCTCAACGCGCGCACCCTTGACGTCGACGCACGCACCTCGGTGCTTGACGCTTCGGCGCTTGGTGCTCGACGCACGCACCCTCGACGCCTCGGCGCTCGACACGGCGGCGTTCGGCGCACGCACATCAGGTGCTTGACGCTTGGTGCCCAGCGCTTCGGCGCTCGACGACGCGCACCTCGCTCTCGTCTTTGACGTCATTATGTCTGGGTTCCACCGTTGTGTGACCTGTCAGGCCAAGTTGCCTGCCAGCGACCCTCATGAGGACTGTGTCGCATGTTTAGGGCCGGACCATGCAGCATCTGCCCTGGCAGACAGGGCATACTGCCAGCTATGTGCGGGGTTTCAAACACGCACCCTACGCCAGAGAGCTAGGAAGGCGGTGGGAGGTCGTTCCCCATCTTCGGGCTCGTCCCACACCGTCTCGGCCCCACCATCGTCTATCGTGTCGCTGCCGGCGACGTCTCAGCCTATGAGCCCATCTTCCCAGCTTACAGCTGGTCAGAGGTCTCCAATTAGGCGTGCTCGGGAACGTTCCCGCAGCCCCTCCTCTCGCGGGGCTCGCCCCCGTCGAGAGTCGCGATCCAGATCTCGATCGCCTCGCCGGAGAAGACACTCCCGCTCCCCTCGAAGGGGTAGACGGCATCAAGACACATCTGGGGTGGCTGAGCTCACCTCCAAGATGTCGCAGTTCATGGAGCTCATGATGGGACAACAATCCCTCCTCATGACTCTAGCGAACGTGGCGCCTCGGGCCCCAGAAATGGTTACCGGACCCAGCGCTAGTCAGCCGATGGCTCCTCCACCAGCTCCCCAGGAAGTAGAGTGGGACGCCGATGCTGTCTCAAGGGACGCATCTGATGCAGACCCGCTCTTTGAAGATACAGAGCCTGAGGTGGCATCCCAGCACTCTGGGCAGGACGACCCTGAAGTGCTGGATACTAATGACCCTATCTGGTCAGTGGTGGAGAGGGCAGCCCGCCATCTAGGCGTGGACTGGCCCGCATCAGAGCCAACACGTCGCTCTCTGTTTGAATTGCCATCGGCTCCGCCCATTCAGTCCAGGATGCTCCCGGCATTCCCGGATTTTATTAAGGAGGTGCAGTCCACCTGGGGAGCACCGGCCTCCGCCCCTGCGACTTCTCGCAAGGCTTCGGCCTTCACCATGCACGGGGCGAGCGAAGCTGGGCTGGCGTTGTTTCCGCCAGTGGGCGCCGCGTTCGCCGCGCTAGTAAAGACGCCGACACTTTCGGGGCTGGCTAAGGACCCTTCCTGCCCTAACAGGCAGTGTAGGATTACGGAGGCCCACCTAAAAAAGGGTTATGCCGCGGCTACAGAGGCAGTTAGACTGTCCAACGTGGCCAGCCTCTTGACAGTCTACCAGGCGGCGCTGATTCGCGACCTGCCTGAGTCCCCACCCGTCGGGCTCAGGACCGAGCTGGGTGCAGTTGCACAGCTGTTGGTCAGGTTGGCTCAGCTAAATGCGCGAGCACAGGGCAGGAGCATTGCTTCTTTAGTAGTAGCAAGAAGGCAGCTATGGCTCTCACAGGCCAGGGTACAGGAGCCTGATAAGGCCCCGTTGTTAGATGCTCCTATATCCCCGGGGCACACGTTTGGCCCAGCGGTGGAGGAGATGCTGCAACGCTCCGTCAAGGCGCGTGAGGCGTCGCAGCAGTTGGCTAAGATGTGGCCAAGCAAGCCTTTCCAGCCAAGGCGGCCGCAGGAGCGCCAATGGCGCAGGGCGCCGCCGCAGCAGCAGGCGCACCCACAGGGCAGTAAAACCGCCCCCTCGGGGGTTGCAGCACGCAGCCAACCAGCATTTGCGAGACCGCAGCGCGGAGGGTGGCGCCCCAGAGGAGGTAGCAGACCACGTCCTCGTGGCTCTGGTCAGGCCCCTCGTGAGCGAGCGCAGCCTAAGCAGCCCTGAGAAACCCCGGCAGCCGTTAACCCACCCCTACACTGTTCCACAGCTCCTGTTCTGGCAACAATGCACCAACGACATCTGGGTGCGCAAAACTATAATCACCGGGTACACCCTTCAATTCCGGTTAAAACCCCCCCCTTCAGGGGAGTGGTGGTAACTGCAGTGAAGGACTCGGTTCAGTCCTCAGCTCTAAATGCAGAAATACAGGCATTGCTCAAGAAGCGTGCCATTCAACTAGTAGACCCTGCTCTGACCGACCAGGGGTTCTACTCCAAATACTTCCTTGTGCCAAAGAAGGACGGCGGGCTCCGCCCTATTCTAGACCTGCGTGTACTGAACAAATACCTACGGATGTTGTCGTTCAAGATGCTTACGCACAGGCACATTGTCCAGTCTGTCCGGCAGGGCGACTGGTTTACCACCGTAGACCTCACAGATGCGTACTTTCACGTTCCCATCTGTCCGGGTCACAGGAAGTACCTACGTTTCGCATTTCAGAGCAGGGTCTACGAGTTTTGTGTCCTGCCATTCGGCCTGTCTCTAGCTCCTCGAACCTTTTCGAAGTGTATGGACGCCATTCTAGCCCCCTTGCGGGTTCAAGGCGTTCGACTGCTGAACTATCTGGACGACTGGCTCGTCTGCGCGCAGTCAAAGGAGCAGTTGGCACAGCACACAGTGATGGTTACAGACCATCTTCAGCGGCTAGGTCTGAAGGTCAATCCAGACAAGAGCCGCCTCGTGCCCAGCCAACAGACCGAGTTTTTGGGTCTGCACCTGGACTCAGTGTCCATGGAAGCGACCCTATCGACACAAAGAGTTGCCTCATTAGAGCGGTGTCTCTCCCTATTCAGGTTGAGAGAAACAGTCAGCATGGAGCTCTGTCAGCGCATGCTGGGGTTGATGGCTGCCGCCTCGCAAGCCCTTCCTTTGGGCTTACTACACCAGAGACCTCTGCAGGCCTGGTTCAATGCCTTCGCGTTGCACCCGCGGAGAGACAAGCACCGCAGGTTGAGGGTATCCCGAACCTGCTGGGAAGCATTACGCTGGTGGAGAGTTCAGTCGAACATCCGCCAGGGCGTGCGCTTGGGTCCCATCTTCCGAAGGGAAGTTATCACAACCGACGCTTCCAACCAAGGTTGGGGAGCAGTCTGGAACGGGACAGGGACCCGTGGAGTGTGGTCAGGACCCTGGAGGTCAGCCCACATCAACGCTCTGGAACTCAGAGCAGTGGACCTCGCCCTTCGGCACTTCTTGCCAGTGCTTCTAGACAAGCACGTGTTAGTGCGGTCGGACAACACCACAGTAGTGGCGTATATCAATCGCCAGGGCGGATTGCGGTCCCCAGGTCTTCACCGGATGGTAACGCGGCTGTTGCTCTGGGCTCAACCGCGGTTAGCCTCTCTGCGTGCAGTTCATCTGCCGGGTAGGGTCAATTACGCAGCGGATCTCCTGTCCAGAGGAGGTCCTCTTGCGGGCGAATGGCGTCTTCACCCTCGGGTGGTAGAGCGCATTTGGGACTGGTTCGGCACAGCGCAAGTCGATCTCTTCGCTTCGCGAGAGACCACGCACTGCCCCCTATGGTTCTCGGTGAAGGACCTCGACAGCCCCCTAGGAGTCGATGCACTGGCTCACGAATGGCCGCCAGGGCTCCTGTACGCATTTCTACCGATTTCGATGCTCCCCGCCTTCTTGGAGAAGGTCAGGGTAGAGCAAGCGACAGTGATTCTGATCGCTCCTCGGTGGCCTCGGAGGATTTGGTTCCCGAGTCTGGTGCAGTTGTTGCACGGTCGCCCGAGGGAGCTCCCTCTGCGAGCGGACCTGTTGTCCCAAGCCCAAGGAGGGCTATGGCATCCGAACCCCAAGCTCATGCAGCTATGGGCTTGGCCCCTGAGCGGGAGCGCCTGTCAGCCTTAGGGCTTTCGACGGCGGTTATATCGACCATTCAAAGTGCGAGGGCGCCCTCCACTCGGTCGCAATATACGTATAAGTGGCAATTATTTCAGAGTTGGTGTCTGGCTGAGGGCCATGACCCGGTCTCCTGCCCTATGGCAGTGATATTACAGTTTCTGCAGAAGCTGTTAGACGAGGGTAAGTCTCCCTCTACACTTAAAGTGTATTTGGCCGCTATTTCGGCTTGCCACGTACGCATTGACGGGTTATCACCTGGTTGCCATTTTTTGGCATCTCAGTTTCTGAAAGGCGCAAGACGCTTACGGCCTCCAAGAACGACCAGTTTACCGTCGTGGAGCCTTGATGTGGTGCTGGAAGCCCTTGCCAAGGCGCCGTTTGAGCCTCTCCACAGCGTGGATATGAAGCTCATATCTATTAAGACTGCGTTTTTGCTGGCTGTGGTATCAGCAAAACGCGTGAGCGAGTTACATGCACTGTCAGTGCATCCTTCTTGTACTCGTTTTGCAGGAGACGGTTCTAAGGTCTCCATGCGCCCTAATCCGGCCTTTTTACCAAAGGTTATATCCCCGTTCCACATGAACCAGTCAGTCGAGTTGATGGCGTTCCATCCTCCTCCTTTTTCTTCCCCAGAGGAAGAGCGGTTACACATGCTCTGCCCTGTGAGGGCATTGAGGTGTTATATTGACCGCACAAGGACTGTGAGGCAGACAGAACAGTTGTTCATATGCCATGGTTCTAGATCTTTGGGTCAGCCGCTGTCTAAACAGCGCCTTTCCCACTGGATAGTGGATGCTATTAAATTAGCGTATGAATCTGCAGGCCTTCCTCCACCAGGGCAGTTGAAGGCGCATTCTACCAGGGGTATGGCGACATCCTGGGCCCTCTTTCGAGGGGTGCCGGTGTCTGATATTTGCGCGGCAGCCAGTTGGGCTACGCCGCATACTTTCATGAGGTTTTACAGGCTAAATGTGCTGGAATCCTCTGCTCCGTCATTTGGAGCATCTGTGTTGCACTCTATGACGCCTCAGGTTGCGGACGTCTAGAGTAGGTACAATATGGTGTGACTATTCCACCTTGGGACAGGTGTCATTGCGAGCATAGACGCTGAGGCGCAGCTCCGCATATGCCTAGATGTACTGCCTACGCAGTTGCGTTATGACGTAAGTCTGTCCTACTGCCGAGAATCCTCCCTCGCGACGGCTTGGGTACACTGTTCCCATACCTTGATGGTTATTTTCGACTTGAAAGGGAACGATAGGTTGCGGATGCAACCCCGGTTCCCTGAAAGAGAAAATAACCATCAAGCCGCGAGGTCGCTCTGGAGGCCTTCACGGCCTGAAGGGCAAAAGAGGAAGTGACTCTCCGCGCGCTGCGTATAGTAAGCTCCCAAGGGGGCGGGCTTACACGGCAGCTTGCGCGGAGGCCTATCGGCAGCTTTGACATAAAGCTCAGCCAATCCCTACTGCCTGACGGCAATGTCCCATACCTTGATGGTTATTTTCTCTTTCAGGGAACCGGGGTTGCATCCGCAACCTATCGTTGATTCCATTGAATCATTAATAAAGTCAAATATATTCCACATGTTGGAAAATTACAATATACCTCAGTACTGGTATTATTTGTTACTTTTTTGCTCATCTTCATCAAGGGTGCCAATAATTTTGGAGATGACTATATATATACACAAAAAAAAAAATTCATTAACTTGTAGGTGTTGGCTTAATTTTCCAGCTACAGAATGCACATTTTGCAAATTATGTGATGGTCCTATCATCTGGGAATCACACAGGCTGGGACCAAATCAAAACTTTGACAATCCGCTAATCACACTTAACAAAACTGTATTTAATAGCGTTTTCTTTTTATGAGTAGAAGAAATAAGATACTTACAAAAAAAAGTAAAAGCTATTAAATACAGTTTTGTTAAGTGCGATTAGCGGGTTGTCAAAGTTTTGATTTGGTCCGGGCCATGTGTACATCATTGTTTTTTTTCCACGACTCCCTTTAGGATACCAGATACAGTACCAAAATAGTTTGCTTACATTTCAGGATGACTTTGCTTCTAACCGAGAGTTCATCACCTTGGTTGTGTACAAGACAGATGGAAAGAAGGTCTACTACCCAAGTGAGTATACTACTTAAGGTAATAGTATTCTAAATAGTATACAGTTATAGACAGAAGTATTGGCACCCTACACTTATTATTGTGTGGCAGCAGTGTGGAGTAGTGGTTAGGGCTCTGGACTCTTGACTGGAGGGTCGTGGGTTCAATCCCCAGTGGGGACACTGCTGTTGTACCCTTGAGCAAGGTACTTTACCTAGATTGCTCCAGTAAAAACCCAACTGTATAAATGGGTAATTGTATGTAAAAATAATGTGATATCTTGTAACAATTGTAAGTCGCCCTGGATAAGGGCGTCAGCTAAGAAATAAATAATAATAATAATAATAATAATTATACCATAAGTAAAAGATTAAAGACAATCATTTAATAAACTTTAACCACTTTTTAATAAAACAAAATGCAAAATACACAGTTTCTGTAATTTAACAAATACTTTATCAAAAAACAAATGAACTTATTTTGTACTTCGTGTGTCCTCCTTTTGCTTTTATTACAGCTTTCAGATCATTCTTAACCAGTATGTTACATCTTTTTGGTGAAATCTAGGCCCATTCTGTCTTGCATATTTCCTTCAGCTCAGACAGATTGGAAACACTGTGCTTGGTTACAGCATTTTTCAGATCAGTCCAAAGCATTTCTATTGGATTAAGATCTTGTGATTGCGAGGCCATTCCAGAACTATCTTCGTTTTCTTCAAGAATTCCAGAGTTGTCTTCGCGGCATGCTTTGGGTCGGTGTCATGTTGGTAATCTGCAGATGGTATCATTGTACCTTGTAGAATGTTTTGATACATGGCTGCATCCATACGATCTTCAATCACATGAATGTCTCCAGTCCCTGAACTGCTAAAACACCCCCACATCATGATCAAACCAAATCCAGTTTAACTGTAGGTACAAGGTTTTCTTCTTTGAAGGCTTTCCCTTTTTTTCTCCAAACATACAGTGGTCCATTTTTGGGGAAACATTCTATTTAATCTTAATGGACCAGAGAATTTTGTTGAAGAATGCTTCAGATTCCTGTTCATATTCCTTGGCAAATTTTAGACAGTTTGTTAGATGAATTTTCTTTAAAAGTGGTTTGCATTGAGGTCAAGTGTATACAACTCTTTTGTTTGTACAGTTCGTTCATGAACTGTTATGCTTAATGCTTCTAAATCTTTCTTTCAGCCCTTGGCAGTTGATCTTGGATTTTTTTTAGCTGCTAGGATGATTCTCCTACCTGCTGTACCCATAATTTTCTTTGAATGTCCACTTCTTTCAAGCATTTCAGTTGAATTTGTTCTGTTGTACTTCTTGATTATTGCTGTGATTGTGGATTTTGGTATCCCATATTTGTTTGATGCTATTTTGTAGCCATTTCATTTGTTGTAGTTCTGGCTGTTGACTTTATAATGGCAATATATTTTTAAATTAGTTCTATTACATTTTTACAGACTTTGTAATGTAAAGGTGCCATATACTTCTGTCATGCACAAATATTTGAAAATACTTAAGTGCTTTTTTATATATATATATATATATATATATATATATATATATATATATATATATGAAGATTGTTTGTTAAACTATAGGAAATTATCATGGGTGAAAGTGCTCTGTCTGTAGATGGAATTCCGTCAAAATGGCCTCTCCAAGGTCCATTCCTATGATTCGTGTAGAAATGCCAAAAAAATCTGGGGGGTGTAAACTGTAATGTTTTCACACATACTTGAGGATTTGTGACCTTTTAGTATATTTTTCTCCTGTTGAACTGTAACTTCATTGAGACCACAGGCACCTAACCCATAGAGCACAGGGAAGGCAAACTATATATTTTGCCACTCTACTTTTTTTGCTCTGTGTAAACACACTATTCTATGTTTTGTTATGGTTTTGCCTATAAATGGTTTAAAATGTAAAAAAAACCCCAAAAAAACAAAGGTTCTTCAAAACAAGCCCAAACAAACACAACCCATGTTAGAGTATGGCCGTTTATGCAAATTCCAAACCGCATTGTAAATAGTGAAGAGCGGACTATAGTGGGTCAAACCAATATTCGTTTAAGGGCCGTTTTATTGTGGTAATATAATTTTAAAAATGCTTAATCCTGTCTTTGTGATAACTCCAAGCCAAGTTTATTCATTTAACACAAGTGGCAGTATTGATGAAAATGAACTGTACTCACCACTGCTGCTGCAAAGGAATAGAACAGCTAACAGAAAAATAATTGGTTATGAAATTAAGTAATGTAGGATGAAACTGCAGATCCATATATCTGCCAGTAGAAGTTTCCATAGTAGTCCCAGACAGTTGACCTTTATTGTGCAGTTCTGTAAGAGAAGTTACAATGGTTTCTTACCTTTATCGTGCAGTTCTGTAAGCAGTTTCTTAACTTGTATGATGAACTCCATACACAACTCCCGGTCTCCATTATTATTATTATTATTATTATTATTATTATTTATTTCTTAGCTGACGCCCTTATCCAGGGCGACTTACAATTGTTACAAGATATCACATTATTTTTACATACAATTACCCATTTATACAGTTGGGTTATTACTGGAGCAATCTAGGTAAAGTACCTTGCTCAAGGGTACAGCAGCAGTGTCCCCACTGGGGATTGAACCCACAACCCTCCAGTCAAGAGTCCAGAGCCCTAACCACTACTCCACACTGCTGCCCTGTCCATGTTGCTTGGTCAGGAGAAACAAATCGATCTCTTACCCAGAGGGCAAGGACACAGTGTTTGATGTTACCACGCCGCACAGACATGCAGATTTATTGATAATCACGTGCTTTGGTATATTGATTGTATACCAGTAGGTACCAACAATGGTAGCCTTAGTGCGGGAAGAAAACACTCAGTGTTGACACAGTGTAAAAATGTCCCAAAGCAAAACACATTAAAAACACAGCTAATAAATGAAAGGTGGCCAAGCTCGGGCCGTGCGCAATCTCCAGGAGAGCGAGTGTTCAGTGCAACCTCCCTTTATGGTCGGGAGCGCCTCAGGATACGCCCCTCCAGCCAATCAGGGAATCAATTGGCTGTCAGTGCGTCCTCACTGGTTTTGAAGTGGTCTGGGACTGCTACAATGGCTGCTCCCGGGTAATTTTCTAACGTAGTTACGGGGGGAGCTTCTGCCTTGAAAAGAAGAAATGTTGATTGTAGTAGATTAACAGGGGATGTTGATTGTATCCCATCAACAGAATTTGTAGAGTTGCTGGGTTTATCACCCGGAGAATTGCTTGCCATCATTTACCTGTCTGGAACAAGAGAATTCGATGTCAGCCTGAAAATCCCACAATACCTTGATAGATTTTGGAAGAAGTAGTAAAGACAACCCAAGAATGGAACAATTTCCAAGTTATCCCAGTATCCCAGCTGAGAGGTTGTGGACAGCCGGCTCGAATCCTTAAGACCAGTGCCGAACAATTCAGGACATCTGCAATGCTGCTACCTGGGCCTCTTTCAAGACCTTTATTAAACATTTATAACTTAAATATTTCTAGCTCTCTGCCTACCTTTGCTCACCCTGTGTTATTTGTGACTTCTTTCACTTCTGACCTACCACTCTTTTGTCTACATCCTAGACTTCACTTTGTGTGTGTCTGCACCAGTAAAACTGCATAGTGTCTGATTTTGCAGCTCTCCAAGTTTCTCATTTAGTTGATTAATATCCTGCGAGAAGCTCTTCCTAATCTCCAAGGAAATACTAATCATGATTTTCTGATTGGGCCGCTGCACATCTGACATTCATTCTTGGGATAAAAAAGGTTTAAATAGCAATCTGATTTGTTTTTTTCAGGTGACCCTCCACCTTATATTGATGGCATTCGAATAAACAGCCCCCACTACCTTACTAAAATCAAGCTGACGACCGCAGGGACCCATACCTTTTCACTGGTGGTATCTCAGTATGAGAAGCAGAATACTATTCACTATACATTGAGGGTGAGTAAACAGAGCAATGGCTACAGCATATGTAACACCAGCATGCTTAAATGGAGCATGTAGTGAATAAATACAGAGCTGCTCTATGACATACCGTAAAGAAACAGTTCTAGAACTACTTTGACTGTGGGCCGATTCATCTACGTTTTTGGGATTTTATGTCTCTGAAAGGGGAGTATGGGTTGTTCCATGTTGTATGTGCAGGTTTTATTGGTTGCACAGTTCTTTCAGTGGTTGTTACTAGGACCTAGTGTGGGGTGAGAAAAAGCAGGGAACCACATGACCGTACCAGCAATGGTAAGGCCACAGGCACATATACACAAACAGGAGTGTAAACAAGTTACAGGGGAAACGGCGACAAAACAGTGCAAAAATAAAACACAGTGAAAACACAGCTAGAAAAATAGTTTGCCAACAGGTGGTTGAGCGCTGCCTCCACTAAAATGAGGGTCCCGCTATCAGAGTACTCTGCGCTACACATCCTCGCTATACTGGTTGTGGATCATTCCCTGATCCCGTAAACTAGCCCTAATCCACAAGCAATAACAAGTCCTGGTTACGAACACTATGACTCTTTGTTTGCACAGTAACGGTAAGAAACGCTTGCTGGTTTGTTGTTTTGTGGTTGCTTTCAGCGGGTTCCATCTTTCTCTCGAGCAGACGTTCACCTTTCGGCTGAACACGGAAGAACCAGGGTGTGTAGCTTAGCCTTTTTTTAAATGGTAGGGTGCTCCCCGGGACACGCCCCCCAGCCAATCAGGATTACCTGTCAGCCAAACACTGGCCGAGCCTCCCTGTTCAATTAGTTGACTGACAGCACTTCTCCCGTCGAGCGTTCAAGCTGTTCCTGCAGTGGCACACATGTGCTGAGAAACCAGAGACAGAGCCTGCCTCTGTCACAATCTCATACTTTAATTTGATAGAAACATGCAAAAACAATCCTTTTACATTGGGAAGCCTTCTTAAAAGGTAAGAACAGACAAAATGATTAGTAAAATTGCCAAATAATGTAGAACAAAAATATAAGAACATATATATAAAGCAGAACTATATTTGTATTGTTAAATAAAGTCCTTAGAAAGCAATGCAAAACTGTAGCATTAAAGTCAAGTAATGCAAAAACATTTGATGTATATCTTAATGTAAATTTACTATTAACATTTAAACTGATTACTGTCTTATAACAGGTGTACTCTGGATGTAAATGTAATTTCACAAAGATCCCTACTCCCTACACTCAGTACAAGAGGGTAAGTGTTGCAACACCGACAATAATGTGTGTGTCATGTATATGAGAAAATGTGAGATCTGTGAAGCAATGGCAATACATATTAGGCAAGATTTAAAGGAATTCATGTCTGTATGCACTTTAAGGGGTTGTCTCAATAACAATATAAAGCACAGAAAGGAACATTACGCAGGCTTTTTGATTTGTTTTCAGAGCAATGGTCAGTGGAAAGGTCAGAGTGCTGGTGGCTGTGGGAACTACAAAGAGACCTACAAGCACAACCCGATCTATCAGTTCCAGCTGGAGAAGCCAGGGCCACTGCTGATTGAACTGCGAGGGTCACGGTGAGTGTGTGAAGTACCAGCCCTCAAATAGACATAGTCTCTCTGTCTCAGTAGCACTCGCGCTCCCAGGCTTTCATCTGAGCCTATATATAGAGCGTCTCTTTATATATATATATATATATATATATATATATATATATATATATATATATATATATATATATACACACACATGATAGACCAAGGGTACTAGCAGGTCATGTTAGAAGGGGAAACCTTGTTTTGTTCAAGACATAGTCACGCTTTCCAGTACTGCATGTCCAGTTTAATAGCATCAAAAGGTCACCTGTAAAAAGAGGCATTGATCCTGTTATCTTTTAATAACTTGCCGTATATCATTCTTTTTTCATTTGGAATGGGCTGGTTAAGGATTCGTTCTGGATCTGCTGCTGTTTGGTTTGCTACTTACAGCACATGGATTGAATCCCCAGTACCCTGTCCGTACCCACAGGCAATTATTGTCTTGGGATGAAAGTGGACATTTTGTTTTTATTTTTACCATAATAATACTTTTTTTCTGATTAATACAAACAGATGGACAAAACTATAGCTACACTAAGACATCCCTATTTGTTAGTATACATATACCACCACTGAGTGTTTTATAGTTATCAGTGGCATCCCTGTATATCCCAACTTGATTTCGCTGACATCATGGCTGCATTTACAACAAATTTTATCTCACGTCATATGTTCTCTTTCTGGAATGCAAACTGTTGTCACACATTTTTATTTTTGTATGTGATAAAAAGAGGAATTATTTACATTTTGGCATTAAAGAATATACACTACATCCAAGGTTGTTATGCCACATTACAGCCTACCTGTAAAGACAAGGGTAAAAAGAAAATGTGAAAGTGTGACAGCAGCCATCCTATTTTTTTCTATTGTAAACATGCCTCATGAACAAGAGCTTGTATTGAAGGCATGTCCCCTGCTTAATGCCTTTAGGTGGTGCTGTTGTTCTCCTCTAATATTGCTTACTCCTGTACTTTTCCAGTATATAATATCTACTATTAATCTGGTTTGAATTCCCCTTCGCAGGCAGTACAGCGTTGGGTTTGAAGTCATTACTGTCTCCACAGTGGGGGAACCTGGACCCTCTGGCTTTCAAAAGAAAAGCAGCGGAAATTACAGGTACATACATTTAATCAATCAATCAATCTTTATTTTATATAGCGCCTTTCATAGTGGTCCACCATCACAAAGCACTTTACAAGATGCACTAACAACAAGAAAATCCATAATACTTTAGATATAGAGAAATGCATAATACATGCTATACAGTTAAAAAAAAAAAAGCATAATACATTAAATACAGTGGAAAGTGCATAATACATGACAGTAACATAATTATTGAAATAGTAGCAGCAACACAGCAGCTAATAACAGATATCAGGCTTAAAGAGCATGGAAAGCAAGAGAGAACAGGTGGGTCTTGAGAGTTGATTTAAAGCGAGCGACGGTGGGAGCATCACGCATAAAGCTAAATGAGCGTTCTCCAAATGTGGTGTACTTTTGCTTGGGGATAACAAGCAGGCCAGAGTCGGAGGACCTCAGCTTACGGGCAGGGACATAGCGGGTCAGCAGGTTGAGGAGGTACTCAGGACCTGTGTGATGAAGGGCATTGTAGGTGAGCAGGAGAGTTTTGTAAATAATCCTGAACTTTAAAGGTAGCCAGTGCAGCTGGGCAAGACGTAGGGTGATGTGGTCACGTTTTTTAGATCTGGTAAGGATCCTGGCAGAGACATTCTTAAATAGCTGCAGTGCAAATGCATGACAAAGTATCTCTGCATCCGGGAGGGAAAGGTAGGGACGGACTTTGGAGATGTTTCGAAGATGGTAGAAGGAAGATTTGACCACGGAGGAGATGTGGGCATCAAAGGAGAGGTTGCTGTCAAGAAGTACACCAAGGCTTCGTACTATGGGGGAAGGCAGCAGCAGACAGTTTCCGAGTTTCAGGGCAGCTATAGTTAGATTCTTAAGTTGAGTTTTAGATCCTACTAGAAGGAATTCAGATTTACTAGTGTTCAGCTGAAGAAAATTAGCAGACATCCAGGCCTCGATGTCTTAAATGCAAGCCGAGAGCCAGACCATGGCAGAGGGGCTTTCAAGGTCGAGTTTTAAATAGACCTGGTTGTCGTCAGCATAGGAATGAAACATGAGGCTGTGCTGGTGGATGAGGTAACCCAAGGGAAGCATGTAGATATTGAAGAGAAGGGGCCCAAGAACAGATCCTTGGGGGACACCACACCACAGCGCCACTGCGTCCAGCATAGAAAACAGACTGCATGTGTCCGGATAGGTAAGAGGACATCCAGGAGAGACAGGTTCCAAAGATTCCAGCATACTTCTGAAGGCAGTCAAGAAAAATGCCGTGATCTATGGTATCAAAAGCGGCTGTTAGGTCAAGGAGGACAATCACAGAGGGAGCACCAACATCAGCATTGAGCAGATCATTCACAATCCGGAGCAGAGCAGTTTCAGTACTGTGATGTGGCCGGAAACCAGACTGTAGAGATTCAAGCAGATTGTTATCCGTGAGATGTTTCATCAGCTGACTGGCTACAGCCCTTTCGAGAGTTTTTGAGAGAAAAGGGAGATTGGAGATGGGACGGAAATTAAATAAGATAGCTGGGTCGAGGGAGAGTTTTTTGAGTACTGGCGTAACTTGGGCAAGCTTAAGGGCAGCAGGAACCGAGCCAGAGTCCAGGGACAGGTTGAGAGTGTGCATAATGGAGGGAGCAAGATCAGAAGCACAGAGATGGACAAGGTTAGTCGGCCAGGGGTCCAGGGGGCATGTGGCAGTAGTTGATTTCAACAGTAAGCCGGAAACATCAGCAATGGAGAGAGGAGAGAAGGAGGAGAGGTCAGGAGGGGCAACCGGAGGAGCGTCAAGGTGGTCAAGTAGTAAACTGGGTTTGTGGTGGGAGAGCGTAGAATAGATGCTGTCGATTTTGTTCCAAAGAGGAGAAATCATGACAGGTAAGAGAGGAGGATGAATGGTCTTAAAGAGAACATTGGGTTTCCCGTGTCCCATAGTTATGATTTCAGAGAAGTATTTCACCCTGGCTGCAGCAAGTGCACGCCTGGAGCTCGCGAGAGGGTCGGTCCAGATCTCTCTGTAAACCGTAAGTCCAGGTGACCTCCACTTGCGCTCAAGCTTGCGGCAGACAGACGTAAGCAATCAAAGTTCAAGGGTGTACCATGGGCAGTTTCAATCTTTCTTGATGGTTCTGGTTGTAAGCGGGGCAACAGTGTCAATGATATGAGTAAGGGTGGCGTTGTAGAGGGTCACCGCATCATCAACTGAGGACGGGAGAGTACCAGTTAGAGGGGATGCAGAGACACATTCCGAGAGTTTTAGAGGATTCAGCAGATTCTTGGGATGGAAGGAGATAAAAGTATCAGTAGCGGAGGAAGGAGCAGGGAGATTAATATTAGCAGCGATTAAGAAATGGTTAGAGAGAGAGATATCTGAGACGGAGAGATTGGAGATATCAAGGCCCCTGGTGATGAGCAGATCCAGGGGTGTCCTCGGGTGTGAGTGGGGATGGTGACAGATTGAGAGAGTCCAAGACAGTCCAGAAGCGTGTTGAAGTCGGTCACTAGGGGGGAAGAAGGCAAGTCAACATGAATGTTGAAGTCACCTGGGAGTAGGATTTTGTCAGTAGAAGTGCAGACGAGGGAGAGGAATTCTGAAAACTCAGCAATAAAAGCAGAGTTGCTCTTAGGTGGACGGTAGATAACAACAAGGGTGAGGGACATGGGAGAGGGGACCTTGATGAAGAAAAGGCAGGCAAAGAAAGAACTGAGGATGCAAGCTCAGAATTTGCAATAACAGCAGTGCCCCTGCCTCGGCCAGTGAAGCAAGGTTGTCAAAGAGGGAATAGCCCTTTGGGGTGGCTAGATGCAGTGAGTGCATGTTGTTTACAGAGTGCCAGGTTTCAGCTAGACAGAGAAGATCAAGATTGGTATCGGTTATAAGTTCGCTGAGAAGCAGAGATTTGTTAGTCAGAGAGCGACAATTGAAAAAGGAGATTTTCAAGTTTGTAGCAGGCAGCATAGGGGGACAAGGAGTTAGTAAGGGTATGTGCAGCAGGTACTTACCAGTGTTTATTCTGGGAGTAGAGAACGAGTGAGCCCGCTTTGTCCAGGGTATCCAAACGTTAGGTGTCAAGGTAGGAATGAGGCCTCTAGTAGTCATTGGGAGGGATTTGGGAGAGGTCCTCGCTTGGACTGCCACAACTCAGACTGCCCTTGGATATGTGGCCCTTAGACGACTGGCGCTTAGAACGGCTGGCGTTCTAAGACACTGTTTGCCAATTTATACTACCCTGTAGGCCTGTAGCCGTATACTTAACATAATATTCTAATCAATCTCACGATTCAACACAGCCCAGCAAGGTTTACAAAACTTAAATTACAATTGTTAAAGGCGGATAGTTACCCTGCAACAAAGATTTAACTATCAAATACAATCCATGTACCTGGTTATATGTTGACGCCCAGAAGCAGCAGAGACACACAGCACGTGTAGCCTCAGTTGCAACCTTAACTAATCTCTGACTCCCTGTCAGATTTGGTAACTGTTCCACCTATTAATTTAAATGTATAGGTTTGTCTTTTAACACCCTGTGACGGGGTACTGCCCCGTCTTTATGATCATGGTTGGGACTGGCAGGGAGGGGGTTAAAATTCCTCCCTGCCAGAAAAACATGTGAGAATGTGGCTGATGGACTAATTAGCAATTATTGAATAATTGGGCTCCAGCCACAGGGGATAAAAGCCAGGGGAGAGGCCCTGGCTAGGAGAGAGTGGAAGGAGAGTTCTAGAAGCAAGAGTGTGTTTGTGTGTTTTCTGTTTTCTGTTCCAGTGAAGGCAACGCCCAGCCTGGAAACTTTATTTTGTAAGTTTTTGTTTTGTGTTTGTATTTTATGTTTAAAACCTTTTTGTTTGGCCCTTGTGCTGGTTTATTTTGTATTTTTGTTCATTAAAAACTTTATTTTTTGAACTTTATACTGTCTCTGAGTCTCAAACCTCGGTCCATCCTGTCACAGTTGGTGTCAGAAGCGGGAGAGCGCCACCTGGAGGCTCAGAGCTGTAATTTTTTTTTCTTTCTTGAATTTTGGGAGTTATTTTTTTTTTGATAAATGGGGAAGAAGAGCAGACAGCGGCAAAGGCAGGAGAAGCAGCAGCCGAAGAAATGTAGGCTGCTGCAACAACAGCCACCCCAGCTGGAGGACCCAGCCAGTCTTTTCCCCTGGTGCTCCTGGTGCGGGAAGGAGGATCATCAGTGGAGGTCCTGTCCAGATGGGCTACCAGCTGACTGGTGTGATTACTGTGAGGTGGATGGCCACAACTGGGCAGGATGCCCCCACAATCGGGACCAGGAGCAGCTGCAAACCCCGTCCTCGGCAGCCACCCCACCACTTCCTACATCACCGCCTTCACCACCATCCCAGGAAATATGGGACTGGTTGATGCACCCTGAGGCAGACCTCTCCCACGACCTCCCCATAGTTGTCAACACGCTGTGGCGTCGAGATGGGGGGAGGTGGGAAAAGTGGGAGGAACAGCATCACCCGGCGTCCTTCGCAGAGCTGGCCCTGATGGTCATTAATTACCTGGCGGTAGATATGGGAGACGCCCCAATCATTCCAATAAAGAAGGTGGAGCTGTCGTCCCGAGAGCCAGAGAGGGGTGAGCCATCGTCCCGAGAGCCAGAGAGGGGTGAGCCATCGTCCCGAGAGCCAGAGAGGGGTGAGCCATCGTCCCGAGAGCCAGAGAGGGGTGAGCCTTTGTCCCGAGAGCCAGAGAGGGGTGAGCCGCTGTCCCGAGAGCCAGAAGGGGAGGAGCCGCTGTCCCGAGAGCCAGAAGGGGAGGAGCCGCTGTCCCGAGAGCCAGAAGGGGAGGAGCCGCTGTCCCGAGAGCCAGAAGGGATGGAGCCGCTGTCCCGAGAGCCAGAAGGGATGGAGCCGTCGTCCCGAGAGCCAGAGAGGGGTGAGCCGCCGTCCCGAGAGCCAGAAGGGGAGGAGCTGCCGTCCCAAGAGCCAGAAGGGGAGGAGCTGCCGTCCCGAGAGCCAGAAGGGGAGGAGCTGCCGTCCCGAGAGCCAGAAGGGGAGGAGCTGCCGTCCCGAGAGCCAGAAGGGGAGGAGCTGCCGTCCCGAGAGCCAGAGAGGGGAGGAGCTGCCGTCCCGAGAGCCAGAGAGGGGTGGAGCCGTCGTCCCGAGAGCCAGAAGGGGAGGAGCTGCCGTCCCGAGAGCCAGAATGGGGGCCGCTGCCGTCGCCCAGAGAGGGGGAGCCGCTGCCTTCGCCCAGAGAGGGGGAGCCCGAATGTCCACAGCCCGAGAGGGAGGAGCCCGAATGTCCACAGCCCGAGAGGGAGGAGCCCGAACGTCCACAGCCCGAGAGGGAGGAGCCCGAACGTCCACAGCCCGAGAGGGAGGAGCCCGAACGTCCACAGCCCGAGGGGGAGGAGCCCGAGCGGGAGGAGTCGGTGCGTCCACGGCCCGAGAGGGAGGAGTCGGTGCGTCCACGGCCCGAGAGGGAGGAGTCGGTGCGTCCACGGCCCGAGCGGGAGGAGTCGGTGCGTCCACGGCCCGAGAAGGGGAAGCCCACAGGCCTAGGGCTGAAGGGACCTGTAGAGGGAGACGAGCCGCCGTTCCCGCCTCCGCCAGCAGAGGGAGACGAGCTGCTGTTCCCGCCTCCGCCAGCAGAGGGAGACGAGCTGCTGTTCCCGCCTCCGCCAGCAGAGGGAGACGAGCTGCCGTTCCCGCCTCCGCCAGCAGAGGGAGACGAGTTGCCGTTCCCGCCTCCGCCACCAGAGGGAGCCGGGCCGCCGTTCCCGCCTCCGCCACCAGAGGGAGCCGGGCCGCCGTTCCCGCCTCCGCCACCAGAGGGAGCCGGGCCGCCGTTCCCGCCTCCGCCACCAGAGGGAGCCGGGCCGCCGATCCCGCCTCCGCCACCAGAGGGAGCCGGGCCGCCGTTCCCGCCTCCGCCACCAGAGGGAGCCGGGCCGCCGTTCCCGTCTCCGCCTCCCGAGGGTCCGCTGCTGCTGCCGTCGCCTCCCGAGGGTCCGCTGCTGCTGCCGTCGCCTCCCGAGGGTCCGCTGCTGCTGCCGTCGCCTCCCGAGGGTCCGCTGCTGCTGCCGTCGCCTCCCGAGGGTCCGCTGCTGCTGCCGTCGCCTCCCGAGGGTCCGCTGCTGCTGCCGTCGCCTGGGGTTGCCAGGGATCCTGCATCGCCTGGGGTCGCTACACTATGGCCGGAGCCCCACGGAGGGGTTGCTGGCCATGAAGAGGGGGAGGGAGGTCAGGAGACCAGCTCCCCCAGCT
Source organism: Acipenser ruthenus (assembly GCF_902713425.1). Lineage (NCBI taxonomy): Eukaryota > Metazoa > Chordata > Actinopteri > Acipenseriformes > Acipenseridae > Acipenser > Acipenser ruthenus. The sequence continues at coordinate 46,815,571 of NC_081191.1, read as the reverse complement.
GCACTTTCGCGGCAAGATGGTGTGTGGCCGGAGCCCCGGAAGAGGGAGCTGCTGGCCACGAAGAATTGGGTGGTGCCGGACGTCCCACCATGGCCACCCCCATGGACACTGTGCTTCCCCCTCTTCTGGGACTGTGACTGAGGGGGGAGGTGGCCATTTAGGCCATGTTGTGCTTGGCACAAGGGGGGGGGATATGTGACGGGGTACTGCCCCGTCTTTATGATCATGGTTGGGACTGGCAGGGAGGGGGTTAAAATTCCTCCCTGCCAGAAAAACATGTGAGATTGTGGCTGATGGACTAATTAGCAATTATTGAATAATTGGGCTCCAGCCACAGGGGATAAAAGCCAGGGGAGAGGCCCTGGCTAGGAGAGAGTGGAAGGAGAGTTCTAGAAGCAAGAGTGTGTTTGTGTGTTTTCTGTTTTCTGTTCCAGTGAAGGCAACGCCCAGCCTGGAAACTTTATTTTGTAAGTTTTTGTTTTGTGTTTGTATTTTATGTTTAAAACCTTTTTGTTTGGCCCTTGTGCTGGTTTATTTTGTATTTTTGTTCATTAAAAACTTTATTTTTTGAACTTTATACTGTCTCTGAGTCTCAAACCTCGGTCCATCCTGTCACAGTTGGTGTCAGAAGCGGGAGAGCGCCACCTGGAGGCTCAGAGCTGTAATTTTTTTTTCTTTCTTGAATTTTGGGAGTTATTTTTTTTTTGATAAATGGGGAAGAAGAGCAGACAGCGGCAAAGGCAGGAGAAGCAGCAGCCGAAGAAATGTAGGCTGCTGCAACAACAGCCACCCCAGCTGGAGGACCCAGCCAGTCTTTTCCCCTGGTGCTCCTGGTGCGGGAAGGAGGATCATCAGTGGAGGTCCTGTCCAGATGGGCTACCAGCTGACTGGTGTGATTACTGTGAGGTGGATGGCCACAACTGGGCAGGATGCCCCCACAATCGGGACCAGGAGCAGCTGCAAACCCCGTCCTCGGCAGCCACCCCACCACTTCCTACATCACCGCCTTCACCACCATCCCAGGAAATATGGGACTGGTTGATGCACCCTGAGGCAGACCTCTCCCACGACCTCCCCATAGTTGTCAACACGCTGTGGCGTCGAGATGGGGGGAGGTGGGAAAAGTGGGAGGAACAGCATCACCCGGCGTCCTTCGCAGAGCTGGCCCTGATGGTCATTAATTACCTGGCGGTAGATATGGGAGACGCCCCAATCATTCCAATAAAGAAGGTGGAGCTGTCGTCCCGAGAGCCAGAGAGGGGTGAGCCATCGTCCCGAGAGCCAGAGAGGGGTGAGCCATCGTCCCGAGAGCCAGAGAGGGGTGAGCCATCGTCCCGAGAGCCAGAGAGGGGTGAGCCTTTGTCCCGAGAGCCAGAAGGGGAGGAGCCGCTGTCCCGAGAGCCAGAAGGGGAGGAGCCGCTGTCCCGAGAGCCAGAAGGGGAGGAGCCGCTGTCCCGAGAGCCAGAAGGGATGGAGCCGCTGTCCCGAGAGCCAGAAGGGATGGAGCCGTCGTCCCGAGAGCCAGAGAGGGGTGAGCCGCCGTCCCGAGAGCCAGAAGGGGAGGAGCTGCCGTCCCAAGAGCCAGAAGGGGAGGAGCTGCCGTCCCGAGAGCCAGAAGGGGAGGAGCTGCCGTCCCGAGAGCCAGAAGGGGAGGAGCTGCCGTCCCGAGAGCCAGAAGGGGAGGAGCTGCCGTCCCAAGAGCCAGAGAGGGGTGAGCCGTCGTCCCGAGAGCCAGAAGGGGAGGAGCTGCCGTCCCGAGAGCCAGAATGGGGGCCGCTGCCGTCGCCCAGAGAGGGGGAGCCGCTGCCTTCGCCCAGAGAGGGGGAGCCCGAATGTCCACAGCCCGAGAGGGAGGAGCCCGAATGTCCACAGCCCGAGAGGGAGGAGCCCGAACGTCCACAGCCCGAGAGGGAGGAGCCCGAACGTCCACAGCCCGAGAGGGAGGAGCCCGAACGTCCACAGCCCGAGGGGAGGAGCCCGAGCGGGAGGAGTCGGTGCGTCCACGGCCCGAGAGGGAGGAGTCGGTGCGTCCACGGCCCGAGAGGGAGGAGTCGGTGCGTCCACGGCCCGAGCGGGAGGAGTCGGTGCGTCCACGGCCCGAGAAGGGGAAGCCCACAGGCCTAGGGCTGAAGGGACCTGTAGAGGGAGACGAGCTTGCTGTTCCCGCCTCCGCCAGCAGAGGGAGACGAGCTGCTGTTCCCGCCTCCGCCAGCAGAGGGAGACGAGCTGCTGTTCCCGCCTCCGCCAGCAGAGGGAGACGAGTTGCCGTTCCCGCCTCCGCCAGCAGAGGGAGACGAGCTGCTGTTCCCGCCTCCGCCAGCAGAGGGAGACGAGCTGCTGTTCCCGCCTCCGCCAGCAGAGGGAGACGAGCTGCTGTTTCCGCCTCCGCCACTAGAGGGAGAGGGGCCGCCGTTCCCGCCTCCGCCAGCAGAGGGAGACGAGCCGCCGTTCCCGCCTCCGCCAGCAGAGGGAGACGAGCCGCCGTTCCCGCCTCCGCCAGCAGAGGGAGACGAGCCGCCGTTCCCGCCTCCGCCAGCAGAGGGAGACGAGTTGCCGTTCTCGTCTCCGCCAGCAGAGGGAGCCGGGCCGCAGTTCCCGTCTCCGCCAGCAGAGGGAGCCGGGCCGCCGTTCCCGCCTCCGCCACCAGAGGGAGCCGGGCCGCCGTTCCCGCCTCCGCCACCAGAGGGAGCCGGGCCGCCGTTCCCGCCTCCGCCACCAGAGGGAGCCGGGCCGCCGTTCCCGCCTCCGCCACCAGAGGGAGCCGGGCCGCCGATCCCGCCTCCGCCACCAGAGGGAGCCGGGCCGCCGTTCCCGCCTCCGCCACCAGAGGGAGCCGGGCCGCCGTTCCCGTCTCCGCCTCCCGAGGGTCCGCTGCTGCTGCCGTCGCCTCCCGAGGGTCCGCTGCTGCTGCCGTCGCCTCCCGAGGGTCCGCTGCTGCTGCCGTCGCCTCCCGAGGGTCCGCTGCTGCTGCCGTCGCCTCCCGAGGGTCCGCTGCTGCTGCCGTCGCCTGGGGTTGCCAGGGATCCTGCATCGCCTGGGGTCGCTACACTATGGCCGGAGCCCCACGGAGGGGTTGCTGGCCATGAAGAGGGGGAGGGAGGTCAGGAGACCAGCTCCCCCAGCTGCACTTTCGCGGCAAGATGGTGTGTGGCCGGAGCCCCGGAAGAGGGAGCTGCTGGCCACGAAGAATTGGGTGGTGCCGGACGTCCCACCATGGCCACCCCCATGGACACTGTGCTTCCCCCTCTTCTGGGACTGTGACTGAGGGGGGAGGTGGCCATTTAGGCCATGTTGTGCTTGGCACAAGGGGGGGGGGATATGTGACGGGGTACTGCCCCGTCTTTATGATCATGGTTGGGACTGGCAGGGAGGGGGTTAAAATTCCTCCCTGCCAGAAAAACATGTGAGATTGTGGCTGATGGACTAATTAGCAATTATTGAATAATTGGGCTCCAGCCACAGGGGATAAAAGCCAGGGGAGAGGCCCTGGCTAGGAGAGAGTGGAAGGAGAGTTCTAGAAGCAAGAGTGTGTTTGTGTGTTTTCTGTTTTCTGTTCCAGTGAAGGCAACGCCCAGCCTGGAAACTTTATTTTGTAAGTTTTTGTTTTGTGTTTGTATTTTATGTTTAAAACCTTTTTGTTTGGCCCTTGTGCTGGTTTATTTTGTATTTTTGTTCATTAAAAACTTTATTTTTTGAACTTTATACTGTCTCTGAGTCTCAAACCTCGGTCCATCCTGTCACACACCCATTAACAGGAAAGTTCCTGACTCGCATAGAAAGCTAAGTCATGAGAAGTTCTCCTTTTAACCTTTAACCAGACGTACCTCTTCTGGTAAATAAATGACCAAGCACTCCTTGAACAAAACTCACAAGATAATACGAAAGACTGAATTAATATGCTTTGGAGTTGGAGTAAACTGCCCATAACTTTTTCTTAAACTTGTACCTACCGTACAAGAAATGTTTTATATTGGTTAGACAATAAAAATAGGAAATACTTGCCACAACACTGCCAATTGAGTGTGGACTCAATGCTTATATATTCAAACCTGAATTAAAGACAACCTGTATAGAAGGACCATGACTGTCTTGTAAGTTATTGTAGGGAGATTTGACTGTATGTGTAGGAACCACAATATTTCAGGTGGTAGAAGTGTGGGTTTTATTTGCTTTTTAAATATGTTTAAATATTGTCATTGGCATCCTTGTACTTTACCTGGTTGACCCCTAATTGCCTTCCTCTTACTTTCAGGTGTGGATTTTGCTACATGGAGGTTGATTTTGTACCTGCTGGTGTTTACAACATCATTCCCACCACCTTTCTCCCCAATCAGGAGGGTCCCTTCTTCCTGGACTTTAACAGCACAACACCACTCCAGGTTTCCCAGCTCCAGTGATGTGGGGTGCATCAATGGTTGAAGGGCTTTTATTAGTTAGCAGTAAAGAGAATGCAGGTGTTTTTAGAAAACAATTAAAAACTTAAACAGTCTCAGGAATATTACAGCAGTGTTTATTTCTGACATGCTTGCTTTGTGTAAGCCTCTGCAGCCAAAGGAAGATACCTCTCTATCTTTTTTTTAGATTTTCAGGACTCTGATGTGTGAAAGCCATTAAGTTAAACTGGGATTGGCTGCTAGAGGTTTTACAGTTCTCCACAGTTAGGTTCTGGGAAAACAAATATTTATGCAGTAAAATATACATGTATCATCGTTGCTTACAAATACAGTTAGATTCTGACCATGTTAGTGGTGTAGCTAGGAATGGAAATTTGGGTAGGCCCCAACTTCTTCCGGCCAGTCAACGACCAAAGATCTGATGTCGCAGCAAATCATGTAGAATTTTAAACATAAACCCCTGAAATATATTAAATACCACCCAGTACATCCATTTAACATGTTTTAAGTAGACAAATAGATTCTGCATAAATCTGCAGTAATTGAACTTTAACACTAGAAGCCCTTGTGGCAGTCATTTTGGTGGTTTTTGGTTTTAAAATGTAATTTTCTCCAGTCGTGTAACACATATGGGGCTGTGCGTTCGTGTACCTTTCTGTCCGTATGTATTAAATATTCTCACAAAGCATGAAACGCGGGAGTGCAGAAATAAAGGAGATATATTACATTATACCTAAAAGCCCCGGGAGCAGTCACATTGACGGCCACACAGAAACAATTGTATTTTCATTATACAGAACGATATTCTACTTTATTATTTTTATTTACCAGTCCGCAATGTGTTTAGCTGTAATTAGATTTGTCTCCACTCTCTGCCTGAGTGAATGACTGACAGTCTTATTGTTTTTCAATCAGCCTTTTGAAAGGCTGGCGCCTGCTTGCCAGCTGTGCTGCTTTGGTCAATCAATTAGCATCGGGACTAGTGAAAATAAATACCAGAGACCGTGGAGTTTTACAACGCAACAAAATATGAAATTGATGTTTGGATCAGATGGCACGGAAGTATTCTGTGAAAGCTGGCTCCCGACGGTGGTCTGTTCAGGTATTTTACAATGTATTGGACCTAGCAGCTATCAACTCCTGAGTACTTTACAAAGAATGCACGGAGCAAAATTTACCAAGGAGAATATATTTCACAGTTAGCACAGGAACTTCGCAAGAAGCATTTGGAGCCGAGAGAAACTGCCAAGCGTGTACCCACAGCTGAAGCTGGCAACCTCGCTGAGAGCTAAAAGAGACGCCAATGCCAGGTTGGCAAGTGCAATAAAAATAAAACTTCAAACAGCTGTGCGATGTGTAGAAAGGCGGCTTGGAGAAGCACATTATCTGTGTTGATTGTGAACAGCCTTAGACTCAAGGTAAAGGAATATCATTTTGTCGAAAAAAAAGAAGAAAAAGAAATTAGACTTTTTTTATAACTTGTGCTGTGTGCTTCTGTAAAACATTTTCTTCTAAGTTTATTTATCTACGTTGTTCAGTTGCTTTTGCGCATCTGATAATAAACCGATTGCTGTTGAAAAGTTAAAAATGTATTGCTATCGTTTCAGTTTTATAAATATGTATGTTGTAAACCGATGTCTGTTCAGATGTTTATTTACTTACATTTTCGTGTTTTGATTTGTAAAATAAATGTTCATATGTACTGTATGTCTATATATATATATATATATATATATATATATATATATATATATATATATATATATAATATGCTTCGGTTTTTCAGATGTTTATGTAACGTACTCAATAAAAAAAAAATTAAAAAGAAACTGTTACATCCAACTGTTTCTCTGTTATACTATTTACAGTGTTTTGAAATGGAGCCATCAGAAAGACGGCTGCGGGGCTTCTAGGTATGAGTATATCTCTAGTGTTAAAAAGCCAAGTAAGCAGCATCACCAAGCCAGCAAGAACAAAGTCATTTTAAATTTTAACCAATTAGTAAATTGAATGAAAGTCAGTAAATTACGTACATTGCCTAGGTAGTGTCCTCTTGTCTCCACACCACCTGTTTGCAGGAGAAAGCGTCTGGACGTACTGTTAAATCTGGCAATTGCAGTCATAATCCAGAGAATTGCACAGGTCCTTTTCAAAAGACAGGAGCATATTCAGGCATCAGCATTGACACTTGCACAGTTGTTTTAATCCTGTTCAACTCTTAAAGGTGCTTGCATAATAGGAAAGATATCCACGTGGCAATCATCTAAAACTTCTATTGGTGTTGGATCATCAGTTGATTTGTGCGTCGTTTGTAGAAGAAACACTGAAACAGATTAAGGTGGTGAAAGTTACAATGCACATAAATCGCTTGCCAAAATTGACGGTTCAAAATCACACATACTTTATTTCCAGACAACAGATGCTCCATCAAAACTGAAGCCGACGCACAATTCAGGATCCAGTTGAAGAATTTCCAAACTTGAAGAATTTTCTCAAAAATTCCATTCTTTGTCACATCACCTGTATCAACAAATCCCACCGCTCTTTCTTTAACTACTATGTTGTGCATGTATCTAACCATTTTGAAACATCTTTGCATTCATAGCCAAGAATTGCATAATATGTGTTGGGAGTTTGGTGTAATTCTTGTTTAATCTTGTGCAGAAGTAATGAGGGTGCAGCTTCTAGAAAGTCATTCTGTATATCTGGGCTCAGCATTGTAGTATTTTTAGGAAGCTTTTTAAGTCGACTTTAAATTCCTTCATCATATTTTCTGATAGTTTGAAAAGCTCAAGAAAGTTCCGTTTTGCACAGAACAAGCACGACTTTAATATGCTCCTGATTTTAATCTACTAAGCAGATGTTAACTGCATCCTTGTTCAACGGGTTCATAATATTTCCACAGCCTAATAACTGACACTGTTCATGGTTGTCATATTTAGAGAGTGCAATTGGATGTGCTTTGCTCGACTCCTGTTTTGAGCAGGTCTGATGCGTATGCTTCCAATCACTAAAACCACTCTGATGAATGTGTCATCCGAGCAAGTCACCAAAATGCAAACACATTTAGCAAAACTCAGGTGGGGGAGAGGTTTTTCGCTGTCGATGTTCATAGATATTAAATAAATCACAAAGCCAGCTGGAGTTTCCTTACCTTTTAGAAGCAGTGGTAGTTGCAGCTGGACTGGTCCCACATTTATTTTTATACATTGTCATTTGCATTGCTGAAGAAGATATGTCAGTTGGTTTTGTGGATTCTGTTTGTTGTCTATGTTGACTGCAGCACACCTGTTAGATAGTATGTGTGCTTAAACTATTCACATTTAAAATAAAGTTGGAATATAGATATGGTCGGGACTTCAAACACATTTGCGTCATGTGCCTTGCAACCTGTCAGTCAAACTCTGCTTGCATATAGTTCATTGTTGGAGAGGAAGATCCCATCCAAACATTGCGTCACAATAACTTTCTTTGATTGGCCAAAATCTGCTACATATTTTAAAAACAGCCTTTGTCTGATAACTGAGGTCCCGCCTGTGGCTACGCCCCTAGACTATGTACAGGAAGAGTCTTTTGTAACTGCTTCTTCAGTGTAGGAATCAGTCATTTAAGCTAGTCCTGTAAACAAAGTCTAATGAGTCTTAAAGATCATCTATTGGGGGGAATAAAATTGACAGACACCTGTTTGTTATCCCCAGTGACTGATCTATCTATTGATTCTCCCCAAGTCCTTCACTTAGTTGACAGAATCTAATCAGAGTCATGAGATACCAAAGCAGGAAAAACATATGCAGGGATGTACAAAGATTTAATTCTACTGAATGCCATAAATACATTTTCTTTTTTAAATCAGTCCAAATAAAAGCCTGTGCAGTCAGGGATCTTTGCAAAATCCTTGCCTCCTTCATCTGTAGCCTTTTATGCCTGAAATGTAAGGTTACAGGTTGACTGGTTAAGATGTACATGACCCAGACAGAATTGGCCTGCTTTCAAGTACAAGCTGAAAGGTTGATTAAATATGTATGTCCAAGGTGATAGAATGTCAATGGCACTTTTGTGGTGTACAGTTTTCGAAAAGGGGTGCATGTCTGTTGAAATGATGGTGTGATGGAGTCACTGAGTTCCCACTATTACTGTTTTTGACTGGTTTGTATTTAACTTGTGTTAAGTTGTCCGAATGACCTGAGCATTTTAGGATTTAAAATGATAGGAAAACACAGTGTAACATTTACAACAAGCTTAATACATACACAGTTACTTACATGAGACCTAATTGCGATAAAACATGCTAGAACCTACTTGGGCATTACTTCCAGTCTGGCTGGAGTAAGGAAGGAAATAACTTTTTTTTTTCCAGTTTTTTTCCCACTCCATAGTTAATATATGGTGTTTGGTGTGTGTAATTTACCCGCAATGTTACATCAATACACTTGTGCTATATTCCTTAAATAATAAATGGAGCCTTATGCTGGGAGTGGAAGGGGGTACAGTCCTGCTGTGTTCAGTTACACAGAAAGTACAATAAGTACATAAAAAAAAGAAAATGTCACTTCAGCAAAATGTTTGTAACCCAATTCCACTTTGAATTTTTTTTCAGCTTACAGCCTTTTGACTGAGGTGGCGAGGTAGTGTATATGAATATGAAGTAATACAAAATCGAAAATATTATTTAGAGTAAATGTTTTCAAAACTATGGTTGTGAATATAAACGTCTGCAGACGGGCTCCCGAGTGGCGCATCTGGTAAAAGCGCTCTGCATGGAGTGCAGGATGCGCCCTATAGCCTAGAGGTCGCCGGTTCGAGTCCAGGCTATTTTATTGCCAACCATAGTCAGGAGCTCCCAGGGGGCAGCGCACAATTGGCCGAGCGCTGCCTGCGGGAGGGGGAGGGGGTGGGGGTGGGGGTGGGGGTGGGGGTGGGGGTGGGGGGGCTTTGGTCGAACAGGGTGTCCTCGGCTCACCACGCACCAGCGACCCATGTAGACTGGCAGGGCGCCTGTAAGCTGCCCAGAGTTGCGTTGTCCTCCAACGCTGTAGCTCTGAGGTGGCTGTGTGAAAAAAAGCGGTCGGCTGACAGGACACGCTTCGGAGCACAGCGTGTGTTCGTCTTCGCCGTTCCCGAGTCAGCGCAGGGGTGGTAGCGGTGAGCTGAGCCTAATAATAATTGGATATGCCAAATTGGGAGAAAATAATAAAATAATTGCCGATTACTACATTTAAATAATTTCATTAATTAATTAATGGATGAATGAATGAATGCATACATACATACATGTCTACAGACAGCAATTGAGTTGCCCAAACTTATTGGTTATCAAATATCCATGTCTAGCTTATTAATAACATCATCTTGATTTGGACTGGAGTTGTTGTTTGTTTATTTGAGTTGTTTATAATACTAGTGAATCTCTGCGTCAAAATGAATGTCCCAATTCAGCCCCTAGCTTGATGGCAGGATTTTCATTAAAATTGTTGAAAGATCAGATAAAAACACAATCATCTTTTTCCTGTGAAATACAAAAGTTTTGCATGGAGAAGAAAAAACAGGATGAGTGTTCTGCAGTGAAGAGCTGTTTATTATACTCTGGAAATGGATGAACAAGCTGCGGTGTGATAACTAAGTAGAACAATTACCCCAATGGAAATTTATAATCTCGAAAACAAATTATTTTAGAAAAAATCTTTTGTAGCAAAAGTTCTGCTTTGTGGATGAGGGAAAAAAGTTACAAGAATTAGATATGTATAACCTAATTCTAGAAAAGTAAAGATTGTAGGTGAACATTCTTATAGAGTATAAAAGGGTTAGGCATAGGATGATTGCTGTCATTACCAGTAAGTCAATATGGGGAAAAAGTAAAGAGCTATCTGAAGACCTTAGGCAGAAAATTATTTATTGTCATAAAGCTGGAGAAGGATACAAGAAGATTTCCAAGCATATAAGTATCCCCATTTCAGCTATTCAAGTACAAGACTCGTGGTACTGTCACATGATAATCAAAGTGAATTGGCTGCAAGTGGGACTGGGGTTTCCATTTCAACCATAGGTCGAGTATTGCATTGTGAATGTCTCAACGGTCGCAGGCTAAGGAAAAAAACACTTATGAAAATGTAACAAGGACAATCGCTTAAAGTTTGTAAAATGTCATTTGAATGATGGATATGAGTTCTGGTCAAAGGTTTGTGGAGTGATGAAACAAATATTGAGTTATTTGGTCATACCGATAGTCGTTATGTTTGGAGGTGGTCTGGTGAGGCGTACAAGGAAAAAAACACCATACCTACTGTCAAGCAAGGAGGTGGTAATATCCTTCTATGGGGCTGTTTTTCCTCTAATGGCACACGAAATTTAGTTCCAATACATGGTAAAATGGATTCCATAGCATACCAAAAGATATTGGCCAATCACCTAAAACTGGATGTTCCAACACAATAACGATTCAAAGCACACATCAAAATCTACTTCAGAATGGTTAAAGAAGAATAAAATCAAGGTTCTGGAATGGCCTAGTCAAAGTCCTGATCTAAATCCGATTGAGGATCTTTGGTATGAGTTGAAGAAGGCTGTGCACAAAAGAAGTCCTCGGAATTTGAATGAACTGGAACAATTTTGCGAAGAATGGTAAAAAATCATTAAGGAATTGTGCCAAAAGCTCATTGTTGCTAAAGGTGCCTCAACAAGCTATTAATTTCATTTTCCTTGTCAGGGTATGAATACTTTTGAATTAGCATTTTTGGATAATTGTAGACATCTTTTTTTTGTAACTTTTCTCCCTCATCCACAAAACCAAAACTTTTGCTACAAAAGATTTTTTCCTATAATTATTTGTTTTAGAGAAATCGCTAGAAATTATAAATTTCTATTGGGGTATGTAAACTTTTAACTACAACTGTGTGTATATACGTATGTGTGTGTGTGTATATATATATATATATATATATATATATATATATATATAAAATTTTCAAAGAGAGACAACCTTCCATACTGCTATGACAATATGAACAATAGAAGTAACACAATGGAAATATAGCTTTACAGTATATACATTACAATACAATAATACATACACAGATCAACTAAAAAATAAAAGAAAAAAACAAGCAAAGCATGCAAAAGTTTTGCAAATAATTCAGTCCTTAGTGGTAGCCAAAAAAGGTAAATCTGTCTGCTGGGTCACTGCACATCATTGCATTCAAAAGTTACCAATGATGTAAGCAAATGCTGTCTACCATCACTTTTTTTGTATTTTCCATTCATTCTCAAGGTTTTACTAGGTACTGTTGAACACAGCTCAGTCCCCTGGGAGATTTGGCACGCTAGCAGCAGGCTCCTTAAATTGGAAAAGGCAGAGGAATCCCTGTTCTGAAGTGACAAAATGTTGCAAATCAAGTGGAGCTCTCATGTATGGAATGGGTCACAAAGAGATTTATAAACTAGTCAATAAACGGACTGGCCTCCCATAGCACAATATCTACCTTCCAGGCACTTTTCCTTGTTGGTTTCCTACTTATTGGTTAATATCTCTTGGTCTGGCAACAAAGAAAAATGGAATTGGCTGATCTTTCAGTTGAAACTGTGTTTCAGTGTTTTCCTTTCTTTTCAGACATTTAAGATAAATAACAAACAGTCTCATTTGGTGTGCATTTCTGGTGGTGCTTGGACAAAATTTTGAAAACATAAGAGAGACATTGGCCCACTATAGCATAAGATAATGCATCTAGTACATCAGCAAAACAGGCCCATGTTTTTCACTGAACGCCTTGGCCATGTGAGTCTTCAGCTCCAATGCTGGGTATGCTGTGTACATCTGGGCACCACGAAGACGAAAGGCTTCTATTCACAATACCAATTCAGTGTACCACTATGTGGTTAAAAAGTACTTGATTCAGTCATGCTGTCTGTGAAGGATGTGTCGTGATCAGTAGTTCTCTACTGTAGGTGGCAATACATAGCAACACAACAGAGGACTTGCTTTCTCTAGAGCTCGCTGTAAATGTCAGTGCAGGTCATCAGAAGGACAAACAAACAGGCTGGAGTAGGAGACAGAGCTGATAAGGCTTAATATTATCATTATATAAGAGAATACCATGTTGCAAAAAAGTGTTTTATCTGGATCCTACGCAAGTCCTACTTACAATGTATGTAAGCAATACGGTAGTAAAACCGACAAATGACCTTGCTAGCTTAAGTGTGTGTGTGTGTGTGTGAGAAAGAAAACCTTTTAGTGCAGTTCTTAATAACCAGAAAGCTTAAAGATGAGAGATCATCAAGAATAAAGATTGTTAGCACAATGTTCCTTGGCACATTTGGGGCTTTGTGAAGTGGAGAATTCCAGGTCAGATTCCGTTCACTAATACCGCAGAGGCAGAGGGGTGCTGGGCCAGGCTGAAGTGATCCCTTTTCTGGTTGTCCGTCTTGGTGCGTTTCAGAGCGAGACGGCTCATTCGGCTCATCAAGCTGCTGGTTTTCTTGTTATTAAGCACGTTCTGAAGCTCATCTTCAGCACCCTCTGCTCGGTCCCCTAAACAAGAGTCATAGGTTTACTCTCAGCACTTATTCTCATTCTGTACGTGTAGCAACAAATACTAACAAGACATTGGATCGTTCCACATCAAATAGCCCCACCTCATCACCTCAGATTCTTTTGATATCACATTTGAATCTACCAGGATGTGTTTTAGGAAGAATAACAAAATACTGTAGTAGCAGTTTTATGTGTGCAGCAAGTATCAAGAAGATATCTTAAATACTAAAGAGCAGGGGCCTGTTTAACAAAGCACTTCTAAGCATTTAGCAGGATTCTAACGCTGCTGCTAAAAATCTAATGGTTTCCAGAGAATCTCACAAAGCACTGTTAAATGTTCTGTTAAATGTTAAGTGGCTACCTTTACCTTAAACAGGAGAGATGACGAATCTGAATAAATACATATTACATTGACCGCTGACAGCAAACCTTTAATCACGGGACAGAATAAATCCGCTTGATAAATATAGCGAACATGAATTCAAACATTACAGACTGACTCAAAATTGAATGCTAGAATTGAGCAATATTTTGAGACCAGATCTTGAATCCTATTTCAGGGAACCAGTGTTATGATAATAACCTAATATTCCCTTTAAAGTAGGGAATATTAACCATTCCAAATGGGTGAGTATACCCAAGCTATCGCAAGGACATGGTAGTATATCACTAAGCTACAAAGCTAAGCCAAAATCACCTTGTGCTTGTAATCAGTATCCAGCAAAGATGGAAGACATATGATGAAAACTCACCTAATGTTCTCGTTCTGAAACCAGGGTTATGCGGATCTATGACATTCAGTCGGTAGAACCTAGTAAAAAGTATGGGGGGGGAGCCCACACGGCTGCATTGCATATGTCCTGGACAGATTCACCCTGGAACAAAGCCTAGAGTACTGCCCAGAGTGAGAGGACGTTCTTTTGTGCCCACACGGTAGAGACTGGGTGGCCACAAACCATCCTTGGTGGTTGGTGCAGGACACCACAGATGTGTTGTCCGTACGAACAAGCAGTTGTCCCCCCCCATCTATTTCAAACCTCCCTACTAGTGATGCTGCCCAGAGCCATGCCTAAGCGTGCATGGGCCGGCTGTCTCCACCAAGAGAGTGCCTGTAGACAGTGCGTCTGCAGCAGGTTGCGATTCAACACGGGCTGACAAGCCGTGTGGTTGAACCAAGCCTGCAGGGGGCGCATATGCAGGAGACCCAGTGGAGGATGCTGCTGCCATCAGGCCCATAAGCCTCTGGAAAGCCACTACTGGCAGTGCCCTGCCGAGCTGAAACAGCTGTAGGCAGGAGGTTATTCTCTTCACTCTCATCTGACAGGGTGGCCAACGTGAGCCCCGAGTCAAGGCGCACCCCGAGAAACGTAACTATCTGGGTGGGCATTAACTGGCTCTTTGCCTAATTCACCTTCAGGCCCAACCGAAGTAGGTGGTTGGTGACGAGCTCTGTGTGTTCGTGTGCTTGTGCTGGAGACTCGATGCAAATGAGGCAATCGTCAAGGTAGTAGAGGACCCTGATGCCTCTGAGTCTCAGTGGGGCCAGTATAGCCACCATGCAGTTTGCAAGTACGCATGGAGCTAGAGAGAGGCTGAATGGCGGAACACAAAACTGGTATACTGTTCCCTGAAAGGCAAACCTCAGGTACTTCCTGTGCGCTGATTTTATGGGGATGTGAAAATAGGCGACCTTTAGGTCCACCATGGTGAACCAGTCATCTGGCCTAATGGACTGAACAGTCGTTGTGAAGTCAGTATCTTGAACAATCTCCAACCCAGTTACAGGTGAACCTGCCTGAGATCGAGGATCGGTCTGAGGCCACCATCCCGTTTTGGCACCAGAATATACTTGGAATAGAACCCCCCATTTTTGTTGGAGGGGTCTACTAAGCAAATGGCCAGCTTTTGCACAATAGCTGCTACCTCCTGAGCCTTGTGAGGCACCTGAGCGGTGGCTTGTAGGTCCGTGACAGTAGTTAATGTCACTGCCCGAAAGAAAGGAGGGCCATGTTGGAATTGAAGAGAATAACCAGTTTGAACAGTAGTGAGCACCCAGGGGTCTGTGGTGCACTGGCTCCAGTATTCTAGGTCAGTGGTTCTCAACCTTTTTTTAGGGAAGGCACACCCAGGCACTTGAAATTATTCTGAGGCACACCACATTATATAATCTGGCACTTGAAATTATTCTGAGGCACACCACATTACATAATCTTAAAACAGTAGTTTAATCACAGATAGTATTGCTTTTTATATACTAATTGTACATAGGCAATCAGTGCACTATGGGCACTGCATTCCCAACGGGCAAATCATTACTGACAAAAATAATAAAAAATACCATTATAAACTTATTGGTGCAATTGCAACGGACCACCTGAATCAGACTGGTGATTGAGGTTTAAACTGGATTTAAACCTCAGGTTTAAACTTCAGATTGTCTGTTGCAATTGCACCATCATTTTTCAGGATAAACAATGTATCCATGTTTTTGACTAAAGACATGGACTAAAATGTAACAAATGATAATCTTAAACATTGCAATGAGCACTCCTATTCAAATCGAGAACAAAACACTTAGTATAAGACAAACAACTGATTTAAGCTAATATAGCATTGTGTTCATTTTAAATTATTAATCAAACTATTAATTCAAATAAAAACTAGTTTAACCTATTCAATTTATGTTGCTAATTAGGCATTATAAAAGCCAAGAAAAACCATGTCAGAATGCTCAAAACTGAAAGCATTGTCCTTAACACGGTAAACATCCATATCTATATATATATATATATATATATATATATATATATATATATATATATATATATATAGTGGAACACCGGTTGAGAAACACTGTTCTAGGTGGCTCTTGGAAAAGGAGACCTGGACCTGTGGCAACAAAATCCTAGGGCTGCTGCTTTGCCTGAGGTGCAGCCCGCGCTTGTTGCCTAGGCACAGGGCGCTTGAAAGCACGCCTGCCTCCGCGGAAAGTGGGTTCAGGCTGCCTCTGGGCAGGTCCACCAGAAGTGGAAGCCACTTGCTGCGTCGGTTTCTGGTGAAACTGGAGCTTATTGTGCCGCTGCAGGCTTACAAGGTGGAGGCGGGCGCTTAGGGAGAAGGAGCACCAGTTCTTTGGTGGATTCCCATACGTGATGGGACCGGAGCGTCCAACAGTGCTGTTTTGTCTCCATCAAGCACGCATGCTTGGGAGAGCCAAAGCTGCCTTCGAGCAGTCACCAATGCTGCCAGATTCCTGCCTATTGCCTGTCCACTGAGCTTGGACAGTCGGAGCAGGTTCCTGGACACCAAGCACAGCTCATCCAGCTGTTGAGATGAGGGCTTGTGGGACTCGGCAATGGACCCAAGAAGGTGTGCCTGTTAAGCCACAAGGATGCTGTTGTAGCTTCCCAGGCGTGCGTTAAACGCACTAGCAGCATACACCTTCTTAAGTATGACCTCTGTCACCCTGCACTGCTTGTTTGGGCACACCACATCCTTGGATAGCAAGAACAGGTTGGTAGGCTGAACAAGAGCCACAATGGGTGCCCCTACTGGCAGAAAATGGGTCAGACCCAGTTTGTCTGCTTCGAACACCTTGTAAAGAGAGTCCACTGAACGGGAAACAGCCGCAGCTGTAGCCGGGTGTTCCCATGTGGACTATAGCTCAAATAGAAAATCCAGGTGGACCGGAGGGGCAGCAGAGGCATCAATATGCTGCTCATCATAAATAAAGCGCCTCTCTTCTTTCACCGCAGCTAAGCGAAATAAAAAAAAAGATGTTCAATGGCAGTCTGAAGCATTTTGTTTAGCAATGTTTAGTTTTAGAGAAAGTGAATATTTATTTTCAACAGACTATTTGGTACACTACATTGTATGAAAAAAAATGTCAAGAAATAAAATCTAAGTATTAATTAATATTTTTGGATGATGCAAGCCCACTTTTTCGTTTAAAAAAATAAAATTAAACAAGCGCTGTATGTATTTGAAGATCACAACCGAGAGTTTACAGTACGGTAACATACAATCTGTGTTCATTTACATGCTCGCTCAGATACAAAATACAAATCTAATTCGCTGACCTATATAGCTACACGTGAATGCTGTGTGCATACACAACCAAACAATCTACAGATACTTGCATATCTGCATTTTCAGTGCATGACATGCATTTTTATAGAAAATAAATGTGTTTTTACATCCATTTCCAAGATTTCACTAACTTTTGTTCAAATTCATGATTGTCATGATTTCAATGACCTCTGTAACAAAATCGTATCCTTATATATTATTAATTCAACATTTAGAAGCAAAGCTAAAAAATGTAAAAGAAAGGTAATTAGAAAGGCTATAATTTTATATCAGCACTCTCTCAAGTATTCAAGCTCAGCTGAAAAGGAAAATGGCATCGTTGTCAGGGTGCATAGCTCCTTTATGCTCTCGGGGGGCGGAGCCAAAGCCACATCACACTGCTCTGACGAGAAGTCTTTTAAAGTATAAAGTTTTCAGGTTTGGGTGTTTTAAAGGGAAACACCCATTTGTAATGGTTAATATTCCCTACTTGAAAGTGAACAATTCTTAGTCCTGGCTGTGACACCAGAGGACAGAAATTATAACAGAAAGCACAAGGTGGTTCTTGAAATGTATTTGTTTACGACTGTAAGTCGCCTTGGATAAGGGCGTCTGCTAAGAAATAAATAATAACAATAAATGTGGCACAATGCGCAATTGAAACATGTTTTGGACTAATGAAGCAAAGATTTCTAGAGCTTCTTGACTCCTGCTGAATCTTGATTTAGCAGCCTTCTAGCTCTGACTTTAGAAGCACTTTGTGAAACAGGCCCCTGGTCTCTCAAACATGGCCTCTTTCGGGTGCTCTTTTTCATCCATCACGGACACCCTTTCTATTATAGAGCTAATATACAGGTACTTCCATATGCTATATCAAAAGAATCTGACACAATGAGGTTGGAGAAGATCCATAAATATTGCCCCCATGTGGAGCCAAAGTACTGGACAGTTACCTATTGAAAAGGTACTGCAGCAGACACACACTCAGTCAAGTTACTGCAGCAGACACACACTCAGTCAAGTTACTGCAGCAGACACACACTCACCTCGTTCAAGGTCACACTCCGGAGACGAAGCTCCACTGCACTCACTACGAGGCCCCAGCACCGGGGAGAGCAACCCGAAATCAGAAAGTGACACCGGGCTGGCCAGGTCCAGGCTGCTGGGCCGGGAGGAATCGGGGTAAGAGCAAGGCATCTCCACGGGGCTGGTCAGGCCTGAACTCAGGCTGCATATGGACTGGGTCTCAGAATCCTCTTCTGATACAACACTGCTGCAGTTATCATCCTCAAACACCTCCGAGGTCACTGCGAAAGGGGAAGGAACACGACTGAGTGTGCTTCGTTATCAACATATTGCTAACAAAGCAACACTCCACTGGCGCTGGGTAACCACGGACATAAAACAGCTTTTAGTATGATACAGACTGTATGGTAGTTAAATGAGGGCAATGGAAAAATAACCTTAAATATATTGAAGGTCTGTGATGTTGGAATAAATCTCTTCATTCATTAACACAAAGTTTCGAAGGTGCAGGAATTGAGTAATCTATTTGTCTTAGGGCTGGTCTAAGGAATTTCAGAATTTCACTGTCAGCCCCCAAGGTTAGGCTGAAGGTCTTGCAAGGTTAGGCTGAAGAGCAAAACAAAATGTGTTACCCTAGTGTAGCTCATCCAAGCACTCATTAGTCTGAACTCTGCTTGGAGTCTAAGATCTTGTCATAGCTGCTGAAGGAAAAGGTTAAGTGTTCATTTCCCTTATTCCTTTAGAGGATTTATCATCCCCCAGCGTAATCCCACAGCAGACGATATTATACTTCATTCAGCCTGTGCTCTGCACCGTAATGCACAATTAAAAAGCAATGTGTAGAAGGAAATGGATAGCAGTCAGATACTATATCTGGTAGGGGCCGTGCAGATAACTCTATAGCTAGTTTAGCTGGCCAACAAGTTTCAAAAGCATTACATGCTTCCAACTATGTACAGAGGGCAGTGTTACAAAATGGAGGACTCGGGAGGGAAATAAGATCCTTGTTTTAAAAAAAGACCAGTACAGTCTGAATAATTGAGCAGTTCTGCCTTCATTTGATTTCTATAACAAACCAATTAGACTGAATACAATATAAACATGATTCAGCACAGAGCTGGGAACAAGCATGATGTGTATTGGTCTCAACTATTGTTTTTTCAGGCTTATTCCAGGACTTTAATGTGGCAATGTAGCCATTCCTCTATACAGCAGAGTGCATTCAGGGAGTTTGATTAGTAGCTGTTTTTGTATTAAAGTTGTCACAAGGGTGTTATAATGCTTCTTACACACTATGTGTTGTTCTGAGAGAACCAAGTGACCAAAAACCTTGGAAACTCCTAAACAAATAACATTAGTATAAGTTTTTAATTTAGTGTGACGACCAATGAATTTAATAACGGGGCAGCCTTGGTTAAGATTTTAGGCAGTTTGTACTCACTGGAGATACCATCAGACTCTAGCTTGAAGTTGGAGATGTCTTCCCCAGAGTTACTGTCTCCCTCAGCCCCCACCCCTCTGCCCCGTGGGCCCATGGCTGAGGACCGCCTCCTCTCATGGATCTCGTCTGAGATCATTTCCAGGTTCTTCAGGGCTGTCTTGTATGCGCCTTTTGCGAGGGACAGCTTGGCCTGCAGCTCGTCTACATTCTTCTTCAGTTGCTGATGCACAGAGAGGAAAAGACTGGTCAGTGCATCTACCTTACATCACATACTGTACAGTGTTTCTAAATGAGTAGGTATCGATCATACTATGCTCTTATGCTCTCGTATTTAAAATGTTTCCCGTTAACAAAATGTCTCAGGTCTGGATTAGGCTGCATTATGTTCACACTTGTAGAAAATGGAATGGAACTGTGAAGCAGCCATTGTTCTAGTGCATTCCATCACTGGGCCTGTCTTTTCACAAACATAGTATTTAACTATTAAGTACCTTTAAAAAATACAACCTGTGCCTCCTCTTTGAGACTAAAATGAATGCAAATGCTCGAAATAGCACCCAGTCTTGACTGTCTGCCCTTATCCATTATCCATATTAGCACCCAGTTTTATTGGCAAAACTTTAATAAGCGCCCATGTTCTCCAAAGCTTGACCCCCCCCCCCCCCCCCCCCATTCATCTTGGATTATGTTACTTACAAGTCAAATCTGATTTTATTTGTAATAAAATAACATTTTAAATAGTGTTTTTCAGTGCTGTACAGACGTTCTATGTTGTTATCCGTTTAGTTTCTCTGAGATAAGAATGTACCAGCTTTACATCTTTTTTTTGTTTGTTTTAATGTATTCTCATTTTGTTGATCATTAATGAACATTGCTGTACTGTGTCGAGTGATTGAAAACGAGACATTTTGTGTTTGAATTGAAAGTGATGGTCTCGAGGAGTCAAATGGGTCAAAGTTCAAGTATATTTTCCTCTTTAATTATCACTTTTGACGTCACTACTGTGGTATTATGCCTTTTTTTTCCAAATGGCTCAGGATTCAAATATAGCCTTCATCCATATATTATATATATATATATATATATATATATATATATATATATATATATATATATATTTTAGCTCAAAGAGCCAAAAAATAAAAAATGTTATGGACCGTTGCCGACATTGGGCAGTTGCCGTAATGCCCGGGCAGTTGGCGAAGTGCCCAGCTGCAGCGGGCAGATGCAGAATTAGCATTGAATTTTAAGTCATTTTGGCATCTGCCCTAGCTGGTCAACTGCCCACAGACACCCGGACGAAGAAAGATTTTTAACAGATACAGTATAATACAAATAGAGAGTGGATTACCTTTGTTGCCTTTAAGCACAAAAGCGCACCACCACCAAGCCACCCGTTGCAATGTTTATTTAAATAACTTAAATACTTTCTGAAAACGCTATACAGAACTAAACAAAATATCAATGCACTGTTTATTTTCATCATGGGTTAGATATAGAGGTTTGAGTAAGTTTTGGGGGGGGGGGGGGGGGGGGGGGGAGTCCTGAATAAAATGCATAAAATGCAACAATGTTTTATTTTATTCTTATTACAGTAATACAATACAAATTTCTGAGCTGTGTTGTTTGAATGAGAGATCATTCAATATCAGCAAAAGACTAATAAACATTTAAAATCCACCCAGTTAAATATAGTAGGAAGAACGCAGTGTTGAAACTAATTTATCATAGTAATATTAATGAATCATTAAATCAACAGCATAAAGTTTGTATTTTTCTTATTTAGAAATACAGTGGCTCTCAAAAGTATTCACCCCCCTTGGACTTTTCCACATTTTATTGTGCTACAACATGGAATCAAAATGGATTTAATTTAAATGGAGTTTTTGCCACTGATCAACACAAAAAATGTCAAAGTGAAAAATAAAATCTACAAATTGTTCTAAATTAATTACAAATATAAAACAGAAAATAATTGATTGCATAAGTATTCACCCCCTTTGAGTCAATATTTGGTAGAGGCACCTTTTGGCAGCAATTACAGCCATGAGTCTATTAGGATAAGTCTCTACCACCTTTGCACATCTGGACACTGCAATTTTTGCCCATTCTTCTTTGCAAAATTGCTCAAGCTCTGTCAAGTTGGATGGGGACCTTTGGTGAACAGCAATTTTCAACTCTTTCCACATATTCTCAATTGAATTGAGGTCCGGGCATTGACCTTTTTGTTTTTAAGCCACTCCAGTGTGGCTTTGGCTGTATGTTTGGGGTCATTGTCCTGCTGGAAGATGAATCTTCTCCCAAGTCCCATGTCTCTTGGAGATAAATTTATAAAAATATAAATAAACGATTCAGTCAGTCTAATGATTAAATAAAGTTATTCGACTGACGAACTGTTATTGAGAACTGCAGTAGATACCCAGAGGATGAACACTGCTGTGTTACTTTCCATTAGCCTTTCATTTGTTACAACAGGGTGCACTAAAGTCTTTCTTTACCATCAGCCCGGGTGGCTGTGGGCAGTTGCCGAAATGACATAAAATTCAAAGCTAATTCTGCATCTGCCCACTGCAGCTGGGCACTTCGCCAACTGCCCGGGCATTACGGCAACTGCCCGATTTCAGCAACAGTCCATAACATTTTATATTATATATCAGTGGTTGGAAATTCCGGCCTGTGATTGGTTAAAACCTCATTTTAGAAGCAAAAATAGATTGAACGATTGCCCTAACATCCTTACACCACCGGGCAATAGTCTCCCTCAGTCATGTGACTGGTTCACATCACTGTCACTGTCACAGTTGTGGTCTGTGTTAAAAGTTACGGCTTCCGCAACAAATTCAATATATATATATTACACACATTTCAATGGAAAGATTCCCTAGTATATACCCCTAGAAGACCATTTGTAACAACATCACAAAAACAGATCAAACAATATCACCCTACCAGTTTTATTTGAAACAAAATGTAATTCAAAATAAATTCCAACCTTTTTAATACCATGTTAATTGAAGAATGAGCAAGTCAGGACTTCCTGGAAAAAAATACAAGCACCTTGGAGATGTCTACCGATGCTGTTAAAGTAGTAGAGAGGAGTACTGTTGAACAAACTGAAAAACCTACTACTACTAGCAGGGTGCTCAAACTGATTGATCAGTTTTAACCTAAAAGATATCTGAAGCAAAAACGCTTTTAAGAAGTAGACACTCTTATCCAAATAACGGCTCAGGTAAAGAGAAGAATATAAGCGCAGTAAGCGCTTTTTCGAACAAATATGGTATGTTATCACTCTGAACAGCAAAAGACATTATGAGTAATATAACCGGAATTTAAATCTGATTAAATATTATTATTACTGTTGTGGGATGTTGCTGTGGAAATTAAGCTATAAAACATGAAGAAAGACAAGAAAAATCCACAAACCTCAAGCTGCAGGTAGTACTTTGCCTTCAGTTCAAAATATGGTCTGTAAAGGAAACATTGGAGAAAATTGTAAACCAGTAACTTGGCACAGCATGATATTATAATTGTTATAGTACTGTAACTGAATTTTCAGCAAGCACAAAATAGCTTGCTTAATAATATTTTGATGAGTCGTCACATTCTTTTAGTTTTACAAGGGAAGCAAAAGTCTGGGCTGCCATTTAACACTGTAAAATAAACCATAAACTACAGTACAGGCCACAGCTGGTAGGAATTAGTCCAAGACTAGATGACCTGCCAAAAAATAAAAGCCGTTACTGAATTTCAATACCCTCAACCTTGGCCTCACTGTCGGTTCTGTGGGTGAGGTACTGGAAGGCATTTAGTGTGTCTCCTCATTTATGGAGGGGTGGCGAGGGCTTTTTTTTTTTTTTTTTAAATCAAAAAATGTTTTGCAGCAGTTAGTCTGAGTATTTAAAGAATGTAGTTGTACAAGGAGATTCAGTTTTAACATTATTTATTTGTTTTATTTTACTCACTCTTCAACTGCTTATTTATATAATTCCTCCAGAATAGTGTGTCCCCCCTACCAGGAATGGTTTGGTTCCGTATCATACACTGATGTCTTTAAAAAACATTGTAAGTAAGTGGAAAACATCCTTAGGATGGGTTTACTCTATCTGCGGTTGGCAATCACAGATTTCATATAGCCATGTCATATGCAGTTCTCTGTGAAAATTCCCATTTCTGAAAGAATAGTGTAAATATACCTATTATTATCACTTTAAAATAAATACAGCATTTGCCTGATTGACGCACTACCTCTTACACTTCATTTAGGAACCTGGCACACAGTTTAGTTTGCTTCCGGTAAACAATTGAACAGATTCCATACATCTGCACAATTTCTTTAAAATTGTTTTTTTTTAACAAAAAAGGCACCAGCTACATCAAAGATTGTAAAAATTTCTGCTAAAGATCGCTCTGCCCAGTACAAAACAGGGACATTTCACATGTCTGTTGTTATTTTACATTTATTTATGTTTTTATTTTGTTTGAGAAGTCAATAATGTCTTCAAAAGATGGACTGTGGCAGGGCTGAAGCCTGTCCTATCAATAGTGTATTTGTGGTTGTGGTTTAAATATAACATTTTGTTAAATGTTATAAAAAGCAAATGTGTGTACTAGATATGGCAGGGCTGGGAGGTTAGACTTCCCTCCCTGCCTTATTGAAGCATAATGTGCAGCAGGTGGCCAGGTGTTAATTGACTAATTGATCATCAATTAACCCTGGTCACCTGCCTTTAAAAATGGGCTGAAGCCAGTCTTTTGTTCTGTGCTGTGTTTACAGGTTGATAGCCTTACGATTGTGTGTTTAACCAGGGTGAGTGAACCAAGACTGAGGACCACCGCATGCTTAACCGGGATCCTTGGTATACTTTAGAAAGGGATTCTTTTACTGGATTTTAATCCCACAAAAGTATATTTAGTTTGTGTTAGGGAGAAGGTTCCTGGAGCAGGAACTCCCTTTTAGTGGGAGCAGCGCTCAACCCCTGTTGTGTCAACTTTTGTTTCTTAGTTGTTTTTGTACTGTTTTGTATTGCCTTTTCGTATTCTGTATTTATGTATACCCATATCCTTCCACACTGGGGCTACCATCTACTATTGCAATTGCCTGTGTGATTCCCAATAAAACCTGGACGTCTGAGCGGTGTTTCAACGTCAAAACCCTCTGTGTCTCTCGTCTTTCAGAGGATATCCACACAGACTTAAACTAAATAAAATTCTACTATTTAGCATTTACTGTTTTTCAGGTAAGCATTTAAATAATTAGGAACATTTGTCTGTAGAGAAAATGATCAATTTTGAATGTGACAATGCTATTTTTTCTCCTTTTAATAAATGTTTATTCACAAAATATCTTGAAATACATATTTTTTGACTGTGAAATGCCATGAAAATTACTGTGGAATAAATGCAGCCTTATACATAACCCCTGTGATGGAGAGAAGAGCTCCATTCAGGTGGTGTGTGCATACAAACAAAGCGCTCTGAGAATGTGACCGAAAGTGGTAAAAATGCCAATTTTTGTAATAATAATAATAATAATAATAATAATAATAATAATAATAATAATAATATTCATTGACATAAGGGGTCAAGCAACCCGCTCTAAGGTCTGCTTGAGTGACCATGAAAACAAAACCGTCATTAACCTTAATGCAGTAGACGCAAGAAATTTTGCATGTTGATAAAAATAAACAAGCAATATACCATTTTTTCTTTCTTTTTGAGAGGCCTGGTTTTTTAAGAAATTATTTTTAACTCCAAATGTGTTAAATTATTTTTCCATTATGTGTGTATATGTCTGTATATATACATTCATTCTTTATTTTTTAAATCTCCCAGTTTCAGCATTTTTTTGTGTTTTCTTTTTCTACCCACTAAAAGATTCCTAACAAACACAAAAAAGTACACACATCAAATGGGCCAATACATTTTCACCCAGAATTCTTTGACACAACACTTTGCCCCGTACCACAGAAGTCAGCACCCATGCGGTTTTTGTCTTACCCAGTCCTTTAAAAACACAATGGGGCTACTATCTGTAGTAGAGCTACTAAGTAGCAGTACTGACAACTCCACTAAGGTTAGCAGCTTATACAGCATAGGTTATAATTATTTTAGTTTATTTTGTTATTTGTTAACTGGGCGGAATCAAAACCTGCATTGGCGCTTGCAGGATTGCCCATTTCATGCCTCACAGTTTCTTCTCTCTGTACTTACTTTGACTTATTGATGGCTCTCTTGAGCTTCTTCTCCAGCTGCTTCATGCGGCTCATGGCAGCGTTGTACTTGGCCGCAGTCTCCTTGTGCACCAGCTCACTCCGGGTCTTGGTCTGCTCAGCTTCCATTACCTGGAAGACAGAGAGAGAGGATGAGCACAGACTGTATCCACACACACAGAGAGACCTTGCACAGATGTGGGCTGCAGTGTTTTTACAGAACTGACTGTATATTGTAAGGTTATTTATTTAATACTCAGTTACCCGCTGGGTGGCGTGGTTGAGCATTTCTTGCCAGGCAGAGTCAAACTGCCTCTGGTCATCCTCCAGCAGTCTCTGCTCTGCCAGTGCAATGGTCTCCTTGGCGGCTCGCAGCACCTCAGTGGCCCTCTGGAAATCCTGAGTGGCTTTCTGAGCCTCCAGCTGAGCCTAACCAGGAAGATAGAAAAAGAACCGCAGTCAGCCAAGCACTCCGCTATCAAATATTCACAGACAGCCTGCCCTCGACTCCCAGCATTGACGAAGAAGGGAACACATGGAGGCAGCCGATGAAGTGTGTGCCAAGCCTGCCAGCAGTGCCTGAGCTTCAGCACGGCTGGAACTGCTTCTGGCATGGCTTTCAAAAGAAAGAAAGAAAAATAAAGTTAAATCATCTATTCAAACCATTTACTTATGCAAACAAGATGACACCATGTAATTCATTGAAGTCACTCCAGAAACTATTTTAAAGCAAGCACCCAAGTGTTTTTATTCAAGATGTGATAGTTCACTAAATATATTTATTTGCTGGCTCATATTCACAACAAAGTATTAAGAATACAGGGATGGAAATAAGATTAATGTTGCCTTCATGGCTTTCCTGCAGGCATAAATTAGAAAACCCTGAGCTGCAATCCAGAAAGGGCAAACCTAAAGTTTGTTATTTCCTGTACTGAAGTTTTACTGCTTACATTTTATAGTACCTCTAACAAAGGTCCCATGCATCACAGTGAAACGTAGGAACCCCTAAAAAGTTTACAATTACATTATCTGTGCTGTGACCTGTCTGTGCTGTTAAATATATCATGGCAATATATTTTGAAACATATCATTGACTCTTTAAAAATGTGTAATCACACATCATGCGTCTAAATCAAATATAGTAAAAAATACATTAAAATACACGTTTTAGGATGTACTAAGGATCGTAGTGTATCCAGATCACGCTCCCTCTCGCAACAGTGTTCATTTTAAATCAGAGCTCTAGCATTGCTGCAAAAGAGAGCACACACTGCAATGTTTAGAAGAAAATGTACCTCTTTCTCTTGGTGTGCTTTCCCCAAGTAAAAGTTAAAAATAATAATAATAATCCCAATCA
Organism: Acipenser ruthenus; assembly: GCF_902713425.1. Classification (NCBI taxonomy): domain Eukaryota; kingdom Metazoa; phylum Chordata; class Actinopteri; order Acipenseriformes; family Acipenseridae; genus Acipenser; species Acipenser ruthenus. The sequence goes on along the minus strand of NC_081191.1, from coordinate 46,788,549 downwards.
GCAATATGGGAAACAAAATGTTTTAATAAAAGCTAAGTAATGTGTTTCTTGCATACACTGCAGGGGTTTTGTAACACTAAGAAGAACCAAAACATAATAAAAACATGGGTTTTACAATTGTGCCTCAACTATGCTACTGACATGAAGTGTTTGGTTTACTGTGTGGTCCAGTGGTTAAAGAAAAGGGCTTGTAACCAGAAGGTCCCCGGTTCAAATCCCGGCTCAGCCACTGACTCATTGTGTGACCCTGAGCAAGTCACTTAACCTCCTTGTGCTCTGTCTTTCGGGTGAGACGTAATTGTAAGTGACTTTGCAGCTGATGCATAGTTCACACACCCGAGTCTCTGTAAGTCGCCTTGGATAAAGGCGTCTGCTAAATAAACAAATAATAATAATAATACTACAGTACATGGCAATAAGCAACACTTGACACACATATGGATTAATTGAGTTTTGCATCATAATGACTGTAAAGTTTTACAAATCTTTGTTACTTTCTTGTAATTTGGTAATTAATAATAGATCATGAAAACATAGTATTAGGTTGAAGGTTATAAGGTATAACTTGTACAAAAGTCAAGTACACAAATGTTTCGGCCAATGCCAAAGGGCAATGTGTTAAGGGTTAACATATTTTACACACATTGTCAATAACAACATAATTTGATAGAGATGTCCATGTAAACATACAAACAGTACCAGCTGTTCTAACCAAATAACGCAGAAACACACAGTGCACAACACAACATTACATAAACAGTCAAATCTGCCAACTGTCCATTTGGCCATTTTAACAAAACAGACACAAGCTGCACAATGGATTGCAAAGCGAGGCTGTTATTGCATGAATAAACCACACTTGTGATTTACCTTGCATAAAGTAGGTGCAATTAATGATTGCATCATTTTAAAAACCAGATTATTGTTTGATAGTATAGTATTTGATAGTATAGTAATAGTATTAGAAGAAAAACAGCATGCTGACATCAACACAAGTTCCCCTGTCTGCAATTTAAAAATAAATACATCTGGAAGCATTTACTTTAAGTGGCTATGTTGCAAAAGCTGAAATAGATCTCCAGTCACTATATGTAACATTAACTACAGTATGATTTAGCAGATCAGTACACCTTACATACAACTGTTCAGAACCATTGATACATTTAAATGTTTTAGAGTTACTGTTACATTAGGTTGTACAAAACTGAAAAAAAAAAAAAAACCTAAAATTGTCTTCATTTCATCTGACATTGCCAACAGTTATTTCAGGAAATACACCATTGAACTGCAGCCATTCTGATCATTCTGCACCAAACAAATAAGTAAAAATGACTCTCCTGTTGCACGGCTATAAAACACCATTAATGAAAAGCCATTGTATCTCCCTGCATGTCTTATCGTTTCTTATCGTTAGCATTAACACTTTATCTACACTTTTTAAACACAGCTGCTTGAATTCTATACCAACCAGAAAAGAGCACTGTTTGAAATAGTTATCTGTGTCTGTAGACTGAACTGGTATACTTCATTAGAGATAACAAAGGGGAGCTTGCAAATATGAAGCATGTGGGCCCTACTCACAAAGTTTTTACTCTTGAGATGTTTAGCGACCCAGACTGAAAGGCTGTTAAAAGCTTTTGCGAATAGTATATCAAATGTATTCTGATACATCAAATGAGGTGTTGTAACGTAAGGATTTTTAAGGCCTGGAGCAGCCAAAATGTCCAATTTGTAAACCAAAACAACATTTAGTAAATTCCAAGTTGTTAAGGAAAATGAAAGCTTCTGAAAATCTATTAATCTGAAAGACAATCTCCATAAAAGGGGTTTGCAGAGATCTTTAAATTTGCATGTTTATTAGTAACAGAGGAGCAGCTAACAACAGCCGTACTGGCTGCGGCGTAGTGCCTGGGAGCCCTCATTATAAAGGCACAGTACAACGTCAGTGACACAGACTGAATGTTAAGACTCCCTAATGGCTGTAATTTCATCATCGCCCTCCGCTGCTTGATATTTGAAGCTGGGATTGTTATCCCTGAGAGCTGGAGGGGAAAATAACAATTCCTCATTATTTTCAAATAAACTGAAGAACCCCAATTTTATAGTCAGACCCATCCATCAAGATATGGCCCTAGGAGCTGCAACCAAATCCATATCACAGCCTTTGGAGCTCTCGATCTTGGCACGACAACCCTTTGTACCTAAAGAAAGACCCGGCTGGAATCCTGTCTTTCTAGTTAACTACCTAATGCCCCTTCTGTTACTGAATGTGTTTTTCTCTCCCAGACTGAATATTACCAAGGATTTAAAATGGGAAAAGCACCTACAGACGTGCTCAAATTTGTTGGTACCCCTCCACAAAAAACAAAGAATGCACAATTTTCTCTGAAATAACTTGAAACTGACAAAAGTATTTGGCATCCACCATTGTTTATTCCATATTTAATAGAAATCAGACTTTGCTTTTGATTTTTTATTCAACATAATATTGTAAATAATAAAACAAATGAAAATGGCATGGACAAAAATGATGGGACCCTTAACCTAATATTTTGTTGCACAACCTTTAGAGGCAATCACTGCAATCAAACGTTTTCTGTAGCTCTCAATGAGACTTCTGCACCTGTTAACAGGTAGTTTGGCCCACTCTTCCTGAGCAAACTGCTCCAGCTGTCTCAGGTTTGATGGGTGCCTTCTCCAGACTGCAAGTTTCAGCTCTTTCCATAGATGTTCGATAGGATTCAGATCAGGACTCATAGAAGGCCACTTCAGAATAGTCCAATGTTTTGTTCTTATCCATTCTTGGGTGCTTTTAGCTGTGTGTTTTGGGTCATTATCCTGTTGGAGGACCCATGACCTGCGACTGAGACACAGCTTTCTGACACTGGGCAGTACGTTTCGCTCCAGAATGCCTTGATAGTCTTGAGATTTCATTGTGCCCTGCACAGATTCAAGGCACCCTGTGCCAGGCGCAGCAAAGCAGCCCCAAAACATAACCGAGCCTCCTCCATGTTTCACTGTAGGTATGGTGTTCTTTTCTTTGAAAGCTTCATTTTTTCGTCTGTGAACATAGAGCTGATGTGACTTGCCAAAAAGCTCCAGTTTTGACTCATCTGTCCAAAGGACATTCTCCCAGAAGGATTGTGGCTTGTCAGTATGCATTTGAGCAAATTCCAGTCTGGCTTTTTTATGTTTTTCTTTCAAAAGTGGAGTCATCCTGGGTCTTCTTCCATGGAGCCCACTTTCGCTCAAAAAGCAACGGATGGTGCGATCAGAAACTGACGTACCTTCACCTTGGAGTTCAGCTTGTATCTCTTTGGCAGTTATCCTTGGTTCTTTTTCTACCATTCGCACTATCCTTCTGTTCAATCTGGGGTCGATTTTCCTCTTGCGGCCGCGCCCAGGGAGGTTGGCTACAGTTCCATGGACCTTAAACTTCTTAATAATATTTGCAACTGTTGTCACAGGAACATCAAGCTGCTTGGAGATGGTCTTGTGGCCTTTACCTTTACCATGCTTGTCTATTATTTTTCTTTCTGATCTCCTCAGACAACTCTCTCCTTTGCTTTCTCTGGTCCATGTTCAGTGTGGTGCACACAATGATACCAAACAGCACAGTGACTACTTTTCTCCATTTAAATAGGCTGCAAGTATACATGATAAAATAGCTTTTAATTTCATCACTTTTCAGGAGGAATGAAGCATTATTTCAATGAGCTGTAAGGGTACAAACAAATTTGAGCACGTCTATATATTTAACACATTATGTGCATTTATGGAAGAAACTACACAGAATCTATATTTTGCTGATGTTATGAATACAAAAATTGTTCTGCAACTCTGAAAGTTTATTTAATGTTACCAAGATAGAGTCTGATAACCAAGATACACTGGGGACAATTCCTTAAGATACTAGAAGAACGCTAAATAATATAAAATATGAAAAGCAATATATAATTGTATTGCCCTAAAGTGATAACCAATACAAAGTCAATACATATGCACAATAGGCAGCATGTATTCACCAAGAAAACAAAATTAGTAAAAATTAAAAAGATATGATTGTAGAGATACTGTATTGTACAGTGTATTTGTTTCTCTGGAGGTTATGTCTAATTTTCAGGAGCCTGAAAACGGCACCACTATGCAAATATTTCAACTATGAATCCATCAAAAGAAAAAGTTCCATAATGACCACAACCCTGGTGTATTCTCTCAGAGATGCAAACCGGCATTAACCTTCTTGAGAGGTACTGCAACTAGTGAGCTACAAACAACTATTATACACAGACTGTGAGTGCTGGGGGCCCGGGAAAAACGGCTGCTTTGACAAACCAGACGAGCCAAGGACTTGACAAGGACTGCAATCCTTAGTGCTTGAATCAAAATTGGTAGAACAAAACGCTTTTATATTCTTTAATTAAATCAAAGGTTATGGAATCACCAAAGCTATAGTAAGTGTTTTATAGTAATTTAGATTTATTTCAGACCAATTCCACCAATTGATTTGGTAGCGATTTCAACGGGACTGGAAAATAGAACAGTAAAGTTGACACAGATCAGTAACACATGTTCAAACTTGTATTACGTATGAGTCTCAACTAAACTAGATTTGAACCTCTAGAGATGTGGAACCATTAAAGGAAAATTACATTTTCATACAATTGCTACTGTGGTCACAAACCGAATTAGACAAGGTCAGAGAAGTTGAATCAAGTGCATAATGCAGTGTGTACAGAGCTGTAGACCAAAAGATAACTTATCTTTTTCAGTTCTGGTTCTAAAAGAATAACATGGTACTAGCAGGAGGCAATATCTGAAAAACTGGCATGACTGAAGGACATTGGAAAGGAGGTTTTATGCTGCTGCTAATGCCTTACACATCTGTTTGGAGATCTAATAGGGGATTATCATTTCCAGTGTTGTTAATCCATACCATGGCAAGTCCAATAAATGCAAAATTAATCCCTACAGCTAAAAGTAATAACCGTGATAAAACAAGTTTACATTCATATTGCAATAATCTAGAATGGAGTGACTTTCTCTTAATGGTGCCAATATAATTTAAAATGTTAAGATTCTGAACATTTTACAATATTGACTATATTTACAGTATTGCAAGTGTCCGCTAATAAGGTGAAGCAGTCGCCGATGACTTTACCTCCACAACCACAGGTGCCCCGTGGGTGGTGGAACCAACAAACAAAAGGGTTTTCTGTGGTATTTATGGGAAAAAAAAGAAAATTAAGGGGAGGGGACGATGACAATGGCAATCTGGAACTACAAGACAACAAACTTAATGGAGGCTTTGACAAAAGCACATCAAGAACACTTAAAGCAACATTCCTATTCAAACAAATTACAAAATGTGCCTGTGCCTGACTCAGGCATGTAAACAAATACAGAAATATATATATATATATATATGTATAAAAGTAGCCTTTGGGAAGTAGTGTTCATCTTTTTTTATAGCAATTGAGGGCTAAACTACTTTAACCCTGATTGCTCAGCATGGGGACAACCAAGGAAGACCGCTTTACCTAGAAGTGGATGCTAAAAACTTTATGAACCACTTAGCTTGAAGATGGACAAAGGGGTTTAATGCATTGGTGTGTTTTCTTGCTGAACAGTGTTCAGTGCACTTTTCAACAAACATGCAGTAATTACACAGTCTGGGCATCAGGAGATCCTAGATTCAAATCCCAGCTGCTGATATGTGCTTTGATCAGGACACTTTTCACTGTACAGTAATGCAGACCAAGCATCTCAGCTTGGCCTCCTGAGGGGAAATTAAATATATATACGAGACAAGTGCTAGACCTCAAATCGCTGTAAGACACTACTTGCATAAATGTACTGTAGATTTCTTAAATAAAAGACTATTTTCACTTGTGTGTGTGTCATGTCCTTTTCAAATAAACAAGATTATCAAAACTGGTTAGAGATTTAAGGGCCAATGTAAGCTGCACTCCAGATAAGGTTTTGGGTCTGTGGGTAACTTATCCTCTAATTGTAACAGTGAGAGAGTAAAATATATTTTTAGGGGGTAAAACGCAACATTACCTTGAAGTCATGAGTAATCTTGATAAATACTGTACAATCTGTAATGGTAATGGGGTAGGCATTAAAAAAAAGCCTCCCATTTTAACTGAATCATTACTTTAAATTACTGTGCAACCACTCGTGTGTTCTACAAGGTTCTTTGTCGGCTCAGCGCATTTTTTCCGAGATGTCATGCCGACTCTGCAAATTAATTGCATTACTTATTTTAACATTATATTCTTAAAATCAATGAACATGTTAAAACTTCAATAAAAAAGCCATATAGATAAATAAACTAAGGAAATGCATTAATAAGTTATAAAACAGTTTGTTTAACAGTATAGGCACCTTTTTTTAGCGGTTCACTCTGATGATGGTTCCAGCTGGATTTGTAGCTGGACTGGGGTGTTTACACTTCAACCTGTGTAGCTTCAGATTTTTCTTATTCTTACTGTGATTGGCCGTAAAGACAACAGGGCTAGCCATAGATTGGGTAATGTTTGTTGCGTTGGTTTTTCTTGTGTACAGTTTCCTAGAAACTGAAGACATTGAATTCTGGGAGATGTATTTTAGGAGAGGCAGGAGGGGAGGCAGACAAGCTGTGCAGCAAAATTGCTATGCACATTTTTATGCATCAAATTTAAATTTAGTGTGTATTTCAAATTATTTAATGCGTAAAAACGGCAGGTACACAGCTTATCTGGACCACTGGATGTAAGGATACATGCAAAGTGATTTGCAGCTGCAAAACACCCATATTGCTGCCAAAAACGTGTTTAGCAGGCGTAAAATGTGAGACTTGACCGGTCACTAAAAATGCAGCCTATGTAAAGAATGGTTTTCACCTGCCGTTCTGCACCTGCTATTAAATTAGCACTTTGCCATCATTAATCCATTTAAATTATAATGAAAATGTATTTAAATGAAGAAAAGAGCATGGAATTGGGTGGGGATCTGGAATACTAAGCAGCCGCAAACATTATAATGACATGTAAGGATTTTGCCTTGCCCTTGGGCAATTGCTGACCTTGCCTCTTGTAGAGGACAGGCAAGAAAACCTTTGGAGGAGAAGGGCAAGACGAAGAAGACCTTGCATATTCAAAACCAGGGTCACTTTGTTTGGGATGGCTTGTCCTCTCCAGCAGTGTCAGCTGTGATGTGAATGGCAGACCTACTGTTGTTCCTGCTGCATGCCTGTGTTGCTGCCACAGGTCCTGCCACCTTTTCATCACCTGGTTGGCAGCACTGAATTTCTGCACTATAGACTATGACCATATGGCCTTTTTGGTAGCATAACTGATGTTGGCTGACGCTTGTCCAAATAACTCAATTTCATGATGCAAGCCGGAAAACCTCTTTTCTTTTCCGTGTGCCAAGCTGCCCTTTCCCATCTCTATTTTGTATGAATTTCATACAGCTTCTACTGCTCTCTGTATTCCTTACTCACCTCACCTACCTCCCTTCTGGGCTGTAAGTGTGGCCACTAAATAGCCAGATGGGTGCACAGATGGCACCCATTACGACCCTCAATATCATGATTGCGGCTCATTGTTTGTGTGTCTTTAGACATTTGCTTTGCTCTTACGCTTACATAGGCTGCAGTGCAAAATAATTACCCGGCCACTAGATAATTTGGATTTTGCAACCGCAATTGTTTGCACTGTGCCTATACATACATCAGCCCCTTAATGTTCTCCTGGGTTGTGACAATGGATGTCTAATTAATAGCAGACCTGTCAGGTTTAGTACAGGACTTTGGCACAGATGCTTTAACTGGGAGGTCCGCCAAATATGCAGTTATATAATGTCATTGACCAACAGTAATCATATATATTGTCATTCTGTGCACTTCAGCACGAACCACACAGTAATTGTGGGTTACAACAATCACAAAATGACCAAAAGTGAAACTGTAGATTTTATTGGAGGAGGGGTCTTGCGATCAGTGTGGAGCTCCTAGAGCTTTCCAAATCAAGCATTTGCCAAAAGGACTAGGTTTGTCACTCCAATGATATTAAGATTGTGCTGCTGACATTTCAGCCCCTGTATAAATTTAAATTGTTGATTGTTTTACACAATGTAAAATTAGGATCCCATGACACTATAAAAAGATCACACAAAAATACTTTGAAGGCGGCCATCTTGTCCAAGTTCTCCTTGACATATTTTTTATTTCCAAAAAAGACCTCACTTTCTTGTCCTCTAAAATGTAGGACATGAATCAAGATCTCACAAGATCTACAGGGCACTGTGATCCAGATTGTAATAAAGGATGAAAAGGCCTGCTACAGGTTGATGGTCTCTCCGCTTGCTAAAGGTATGACAGTTATCTTAAATAATGGATTTGTTAGATTCAATTTGTATATCATTTTAATGTTCCAAAGCACCCTTGTTGCTTCAGAAGAGTTCTCAAACATGTCTTCTCTCTGTTCAGCCAGCAAACCAGTGTGCAACCATTAACCTGCTCCCCTGTAACTCTGCTCAAGGGGATGTGAGAAATAGCATGTTTCCTTAATGTGGTACTCCTTCCTGATGTATTGTGCACTGTGATATTTCAGAGCTGTAGCAAGTTGCATGTCAAGCACACTCATGTGGTTTGTATAAAATGGAACAGGATTTATTCAACTTTCAAAATGACTTGAGTAAAAACACATCATACAGAATACTGTGGGTTCTACTGTATTTCCAAATAGCCTCAAAATAAATAAGGCAGGCTGGTCTTGTCTTGTCAGAGAAAAGGTTCAAATAAAGAAATACAGAACAAAGATAGAAATCAAGAAACCAAATATGTCTAAGCATCCATCTTTAACACCAGACAGCAGCAACAACCTAAAACTGTTACAACAAACATGTAAACCAGACCTAGACTACAATTACTTGAACAAATAACAAACTTAAGTAAACATGTTTAAATAAATAAATAAATAAATAAATAAATAAATAATATATATATATATATATATATATATATATATATATATATATATATATATATATATATATATATATATATATATATATATATATATTCTTAAAGCTGCAAACTTTAACTATGTTGCAACAGCTAATAACTGTTGTTTTTCCCCACTATCTTCGCTCTCTCTGGCATCGTCTATGACATCAGCCACCACAGCGTTTCACCAAGAGGCTTTAAATACAGCTCCTGCTGAATAAGTAGTGTATTAATTAGTGTAAACCTGAGTGAGAGCCTAATGGGAGCAAATACTTTATGAAGAGTTGTAGTTTCACCTAGCCAGGCTACTGCCCCTAGTTAGAGACAGGTGGGTGATTAATTTTCAGCTTTTTGTTATAGTACAATATAAAATATCCAGTTTAAAGCATTCAGTGAAAGTGTGATTTTGTTCTTGTTATTTTTGTGAAATATAGTAGTTTAAGCAATTTGCAATAGTATTTCTCCATTTTTTTAAGCCTTCGTTGTATAACTTGCCTGATGTTTTGTATGTTGTGATATTAAGTTTATCATACAGACTATTGTATACCGGCCCATCCCTAATGGAGTGATACGGCAGAGTTAATACTGTCAAACTTGCTTAAAACGACCACCCAGGGGACTGCCTCAGCAGTAACTACTGACAGGTGGTTTAAATACAAGTGGTTTTAAAAACAGATTTGAAAGTACGGTTACCCATTTTGGTTCTAGAGATTAAAAATATAGGATCAGAACAAGATAGCTAGGCATTAAACATTAACATTCAAGTTGGACTTGTGTGCACAGGATAAAACCTCATCATTCAGAAGCATCACTTGTATACTGCAGTTTGATTCATGGATTTGAATCATTTAGGGCACATTATCATAGACTGTAATGCATCTAGTCTGATTGCCTTTTTAGCGGATTCGATTTGATTCAATTATGATGTAATTTGGTGTGTAAACATATAGTGGTTTGTAACTTTTGTTTAGGCTACCTGCAATTGTTCTGGCTACACAGTAGAGCATTCAAAAATAAAGTTTCTCATTTCATTTTTTAAAAGGACTCAAAATTGAGCTGGCATTATGTCACCCTCATTGTTTAAAAGTCTTACACATGACTTCCCCTTTTGATTTTTGTGTGAACAGCCTCGCACAGAGAAACACAGAATACAGCTGTTTATCAAAAAGGATAGAAAATGACCTTGTAGACCCCATCAGCCATGAAGCTGATCATAAAGCGAAGAGACTCAAGAGTGTATAACTATCAGAACAGCACAGAGGAACATACCCCTGACTGGTCTGAAACTCTGAAAGGGCTGGTGCTGTTTGCAGGACATTACAGCTGTACAATACATCTGTCTGCTCGTCAGTCAGTCTGAAAAAGCTGCTTGAAAGAAAAATCCATGGTGAACACACAGGAGAGACAGTTGTGCTGCTGTAATGTGATTTTACTGACAAATTGTTTTGAAGGGAGACCTTGCATCACTAATCAGATGTTTAAAATGAGCTAATATGATTGCAATGCTGGTAAATTATATAACAGTACAGTACACCAAGCTGCGTGGTGTACATGATACAGCTTTTAATAGAGATACAAATAAGTGAGACATTTTCAATAAAAACAAAACGAGTCCTGATCAAGTTACACAATCTCATGATGCATTGTATCCCACTATTGAGCATAATAATAATAATAATAATAATAATAATAATAATAATAATAATAATAATAATAATAATAATAATAATAATAACATCAAAAACTGACAAAGCCAGCAGCACACGTTTCCCATTAGTATAGTAATAACATTATAGATGTACCATGAAAAAAGCAGATTTACCATGAAATGCATCATACATAGAAACTGCCCATGCACAGGTTCAGTATCTTCCTAGACTTCAACAACTCAGCTATACAAGAGTTAGTCTGTGAAAAGGTCTACGGTATGTGGCCTAAATCCACATGGTGTGGAATAACACTTTGTAACAGAGATAACCATTAAAATCATTTACAGACCAATAAGTTCTTAATCTTTATCAGCCTAACCATTCTGAGATCAGAATTCATGTAAAAACAATAACCACCAACATGACCTAGGAATTATCTGTGCCAAGCTGCATCACTATTAAATGAGCAAATGAAGAACTAGTCATGAGTGGCACATGCTGTACATACATACATACATACATACATACATACATACATACAAAGAGTCATCTCCATTATTCCTTCTTTCAGGAGATGTTCATTCTCAGTCAGGAATAACATTAGCCTCTTGACATGCTTTCATAAATCATAAGAAACTGTGCCACTATCAAATCCCAGTACAGCACAGATATAAACTGACCAGCCGGCAAACAGTGTCTTGTCCAGTGTTGATTTGGTCCATCTGTGGGTTACATCCGTCATGATCCACTTGCAACCAAGAGCTGTGTATACTGTTGGGCTTTATGGACACGTTGGTCAATGCATTGAGGGACAAGCCGGTTTCACAGACACCCACTATGATGACTCGAACTAACTGAGATTTTTCTGTATTTCCACAAAGCTTGAATAGGTCTAGTGGGTCACACGACACGTTACAGGGGATTTTCAAATTTTACTTACATTATACATTGTGCCTCATTCCATCAATGAATTGTGGTGGAAGACATCAAATGAAGTTCAAACTCAGTTTGGTTATCGCATTACAATGGAAGTCCTGTTTTTCAAAAGTTTTCAAACCCACCACTTTTTAAATTATCAAAAATTTGATGTCTTCGGCTGCCAACTATGAATTAGTTTCAGATCTCTGAAGAGCACAAAATAATGCAGCAATACATTTAGCAAAATACACCAAATTGAAATTCAATCGGTGGTATGTTAGATCTATGTTAAATGGGTGCATACAGAGGCTATTTAGAGAATTCTGCATATGTCATCAACAAAGAATGCAGTATTGGAATGATGTGTGTCAAAGAAACAAAGTCTTTTTGTCTTGTTTTCTGCTGACACATTGGCTGGTGCTTAGTGGCATTAGGTGACTTCCAAAACTACAGCATAGTCACCCACATTGAAATAGACAATGTCTACAACTAAATGGGCTTTTAAATGCTCCAAACAAACACTGTATTAATTTTCTTTACTGCATCAGATTATTTACATTCCCACAATGTGTGTGAAAGTTGCTTTAAATATTTTTTTCTTTATCTTTTCTATTGTGGAGGAAGAGAAAGATTATATTATTTTGTTATAAAGAAGAGTGAAAACTAAAGTGAATCAAACTTAGAATGCAGTGCATAAACTAACCACCTCAGGTAGTGTTGAGAGCTTGCTGTAGATTACCTTATTAACCTTGTTCTTGTTGGCTCAGCACTAATAATTGGCAGCTTGCAATCAATTCAAACTAAAGCTGCAATTAGCTTTCTTAAGCAGGAAAGTCTTAGTGTGGTCGTGGTGTTAAGAAGCAAGAAAAGAAAGCGAAATTTAACTGAAGTAGTCACAGGATTTTAGATACACCGGTTCAGTTAATTGTTTCAGTTCATATTTTAAAACACCCAGGGGAACTTCCTTACTCTCAGGGGGCTTGCCAGTTAACTGTTCCTGTTTTTAAAGACACTGCCGAGATGTCAGATGTTCTGAACACTGTTGATATCATATAAGAGGAAGGGTTCATATTTAAAGTGATGTATCTATTGTACCACATGATAAATGTCGTTCATGTGGTTAAAGAGTAATTAATATAGCGTTATACGTCCCCACGTGTTGCTACAACTGTTTAGATAAGTTACCTGTAATTTTTCTTTTTATTGTTAACACATTTTGAAAAGAGCTTTGAAACAGACTTTAAAGTTATAAGTGTAAAAAGTTGTCAGGAAGTTAAAAATGAAAATAAATATTAGAGGTACGTTATTTAATCAGTTGTAGCAATACATGGGGACGTGTAACACTATTTTTTAGAACCCCACTACTTATTGTTCAAGATACTAGCAAATATACAGAATGCCATTATTATTGAACAAACTGGGAGCAAACCTGAACCCTTAACCACCACCAGCTGCAATTCAGCTGTGAGCCTCTCTCAAGCAGAAACTGCAATACTGGGTCAAATAGCGTGGTGGGTTTCTTATAAGGATTAATATCCTAAGCTAGGTTGAGAACATCAATATCATTTAACTTGTGACTTTGACACAGATTCTAACACAGGGACCCTAAATATACAAACAAACAAAAAAATTAATACATAAAGTTATTGTGTAAATGGTATGCAGTGGAGAGGAACGAGGTGGATTCTAAGAGTTGATCATTAGTGCTCCTGTGTTAAAAGTAATGATGTCTGAAATATTACTATTAAATTATACAAAGAGAAGTGTTTTAAAATAATGCAATTGGAAAGTAGGTAATTTTGCAGTGTTTTATTGTACTTAATGCGAGTCAGAGCAGTAATTAGCAACAACTGTGGCTCTAAATATAAACCTGTGGAATGCATGATAATTAAAACTCATGCTTGTGATCAAAACACTGTCTGCATTCGTCTTCTGACAGATGTGTGACGCAAACTCAAAACAGCTTCACATTTTGGAAAGGCAGCCAAAACAACTGAAAGCTGATTTATGGTTCTGAAATAATAAATTTCATACACCATATAAAATAGTCAAGTGGACAATTGTTTCACTGTTACACAACACCAATGAGGGCACTGGCTAAAAAGTTCTTTCACTAACACTCACACACGCAAACACAAGCAGCTTTCTTAACCAGAACACAGGCGAGGGCATCACCAGTAGCTTGACCATTTGAATCTTGAATCAAGTTGCCATACGACATGGTTATAAAAACGTACCCATAAATACTTTAAATTGATTTACTACTAGAAAGAACCAGGCTCATTGAAATACATCTAATCCCTTCCTAAGGACCTCCAAACTGTGGCCGATATTCCTTTTTATGATAGTTCATGTTCCCAGAGCTGAATGAGTAATAAACAGCTTTACCAACAGACGATCTAGCCCTGGGGACGAGCTGTTCCTTATGACTTGCGTCAACATTAACATACAGAGGATACAGTACGTTTCATTTATTGTTATGGTCGGCAATGCTGTAACACAAAATAATAATAAAAGTTAAATCTTGTCATCAAGTTTCTGAAATATTACAGTGTCTCTGGATTCTCAAAGCACAACTCTAAATATCTTCAAGTTACTGTAAAAGTATGCACAAAACTTCTGAACTAAATAAACAGTTAAGATGGAGGACTGGAAGTCTGTGGTTTTGATTGCTAGCCACAGTTGACCAAGTCTAGACACAAGTGTACTCTAAAGCAGACTGGTAAAGGGCCTGGAGAGCAGGTAACCTACATTATGAAAGAGGAATGCAAGGGCAATGCATTGAATGCCCACAAGGTGAGGAGATCCTTATTGATTTGTCCAACCCCACAAGAGCACAAACACTCTCTCTTACTGGCCTAGACGACATCACTGGGCCAGACAGATCAGAGTATTCCAGTTGCTCCTGCTAATGACAGGCTGGGCATCGCCACAGAGAAAGACACATAATGTGCGAGAGGAAGATGACTGTACAATATTGAAAGTATTGGGGACATTCAAGTCTTACTTCATCACAGGAGGGGAGAGATGGTGAATTCACCATTTCTTGCCATCACTTATTATTCTATTTTTTTTTTTTTAAATGGCCATATATTTGCTCAGAGAAAAGAGAAAAAAAAATGTCCTTGTGGGTGATAACCATCAACCACACGGACGCCATTATGGTTTAATTTATTTGTTGTTCCCCGGGATTGGACTGATGATGTAACAGAAGGAGGTGGGGGGGTCAACTTATGATGATGGTTGCTTAAACGTGGGGGGGGTGGGGGGGTTAATACTGGCCAAAACTATTATTTGACAAACATTTCAAATAAGTCTTTCTAAAGTTAGTATTCAAGTGACACTCACCTGCCGGGCTACTCTGCGGGCCTCCCAGTAAGGTTTGGACTCTTCTACAGCTTTTCCAATCTTCTTCACCAGCTCATCAAGCTTGACTGTAGCTTCTACCAACACAGAGCGGAACTTCTGACGGGCTTCCTGCAGAGAATAAGAACAATCAGAAGCCGAAACCAAAACCTGCCAGTGATATATATTTCAATACTTTATAATTTAAGGAAAACTACTATAACAAACTACAACATGAGCCGGACGGATACTAAGGTATTATGCACAGTATTCCAACAAAGATTAGAAGGTGGTTTAAAATTAAATAGCCCACAGCTTTAAGGTTTAAACATGAGGATCTACCCAATTGTCATACCAGACCACAGGCCTTTCTGGAAAACACAACAGGCATTGATTTTTTTGAGAAACAGAGAGAAAACTCCTTGTAACATAAGCAAACAATTTTACTTCCAAGAAAAATAAACAAAACAACAAGACTTGCCAAGTGGATAACTCACTCAGAACAGCAGACCAGCAAAGTAATGTTATAGTTATATACTAGGGGTTATGTATTGCACTAGAGATTTTGTAGGTCTCCATAAACTTTCAGCAAATATACAGGTAACTTACACACGCAAACTCAGAATAAAAATAAACAAATATTAATTTTGGAAATAAAACTGCTTTCGATTTATCAAAAAATCAGCTTATTATGTATCCAAGGTTGTTTATTGTGACGGATAAATGATACAGTTTATTAAGGTTTCAATGTATTATATTGGTTATAAGGATTTTACCAAACCTAAATGTGACCGTCTCTTCCTAAACAAAAAGGCCCCCACTGTGGTCTTAGCTTCAAAGACTTCAAGGTGTAAGCCCAAGCGAGTTTTATTGTTCTGAATAAACAAAAATGGTCTGCTTACAACAATTAGTCTGGAGGATACTTCAAATATCTATTGACATTAACATCAATTTCTAACCTTCGAAAAGCTGTCTGTTTGAGTCAGACACATGTGTGCTCTCAATTCTCTTCAACTTTCTCCATACGCTGGCCCGCTCTTGCCTTTAACATCAGCTTGTACAAACTCAGCTCTGCTGGCTATTCTGCACCTCAACCAGCCACAAGGATGACAGACCATTGAAAGGCCTGACCTTTGAAAGGCCTACCATCTGTAACTAACATTGCAAGCTTCCAGTCTGACATCTGACCTGCTGAAAAAAACCTTCAAGCTTGTGTCCAACTTCCTACAAAAAGAAAGCTTTATGCTTGTATCCTGCTGGACATTTTTACCAACAATCTAACAAGGCCATCACCAAGAATTAATTTATTTGGGGAAATCACATGAAAAATAGGAAACCATCTTTTAAAACCATTGGAAACTAAATCATTCTTTGAACTTTGCAAAATCCTTGGAACCACAAACAACTTTATTATGAGACTCTTAAACCTATTTCTAAATGAAAGTTTGGTAACTATATGACAATTTATTGAATTTTTTGGTGCATAGGACTTTTGTAACATTGAAATAAACAAAAGTAATTTTACTTTAAAACTGAGTTAACTTGTTTTATTTTTGGTTGTTAAAAGCACTGTTAATGGGGAATAGTGTTTAAAATATTAAATTAGCTATATAATACGAACAGAAAAAGGATATATTGAAGATATATATTAATCTTGGTATTTACATTGACTGATAAGAGTTAGATAATATTTCTTTTGAGATGCTATAATCAATTTATATACTAACCTATGTAGTAAATATCCGCTACATCAAATATCGTCATATGAACGACTCTTAATTAAATGTTGCATACCTTGTTCCTATACCATCTCCTGTTCCACATAGATGGGGTAATAATTCAAATGATTTTAAAATGTTGACACTGCTTCATGACAAACATGCAAGGCAATTTGCACGCCAACCTCGGAATACTCCTTTGTCAAGACGTTGAGGTGGTTAGGTGCATTGTGGACTCTGTAGTTTCCTAACAAGCACTTGTATATCAGCGCTGGCACACAAATATGTAAGACAAATATATCTACAGCCAGTCTTTGTGCAACAAAAAGCTAGGTTGTTTAATAATGAACCGAAATGCCATTCAATCAGTATGTGATTGCAACGTAATAGAAAACTACATCAGGAATACAATTATACAAAAACGTGTCTGCTGCTTAATGTTAGTTTATTACTAGTAAATTAAACACAGGTGTTTACAAGTTTAAAGGTGGCAGCCTTAATTATAACCAGGCTTTTAACTCAATCTATATGGCTATGATGGATGTATATTATAAATTATGGGTGTTAGATGCAGTATATTTTCCTTAGTGCTTAAACACTTTTTGTATCATGAAGTTTTTTTTTTTGTTTGTTTGTTTTTTAGAAACACAGGTGTTAACCTAGCAAATGTGATGGTTTTGTGAATATGGCCCCATATGTTGTGTATACATATGTAACAGACTTTTAGTTAGCAAAGACATGGAACTCCAGGTTTGTGTCTGCGGCTGGAGCAAGGCGACAATGGTCAGGGGTTTGAAGATTCATCAAGGGAGAATGCAATGCTTGAGGGAGAAGGGACAAGGGCCTCGCATTGATCACTACTTCTTACAAAGTCAGTCAAGTCAGTCGAATGAAATCCAGCGACAGGAAGCAAACCACAGTTCACAGGATATCAGCACCCCTGTCATAGACGTGAGGAGGACTTGCATGGACACACTTAGTGATGAACCTAATGATCCTTGTGAACCCGGTCAGACAAACCAGCATAAGAGAGAAAAGAACCTCAACGGGCACAAGCCTGGAGTTAAATGGCCAAGAGCTTGTGAGAAAACTGCATGGGACACAGTAAACACAGATCTCTGCTTTGCATTGGAAAGGTTAAGTGGAACAGTTGAAAAGAAGCTGGATAAATTTGGGGACATCATCTACGCATATGGAAGCGAGAGGTTTGGAGTTGAAAAAAGGAAGGAAAAAGTACAAACTATTCCTGGAAAGTCTAGACGGAAGCAGGAGATTGAACGCTTAGTTAGAGAAAGGAGACAGCTGAGGAAGCAATGGAGAAGAGCAGAACAAAGTCAGAAGGAGGGACTCAATCTCTTACAAAGGGTCATAAAAGATAAGCTTGCAACATTGCGCAGAGCTGAGCGCCTACGGAAACGCTACAAAAAGAAGGAGCGTGCGAGAACTCACTTTTATAAAGACCCATTCAAATTTGTAAAGAAGTTATTCACCAATGAGAAGAATGGCACACTAAAAGCATCTAAGTTTGAGCTGGAGAGATATTTGGAGGAAACACATACAGATTCAAAAAGGCAGGAGCCTGGGGGCTCCCGAGTGGCGCATCCAGTAAAAGCACTCGCTAGAGTGCAGGATGCGCTCTATAGCCTGGATGTCGCCGGTTCGAGTCCAGGCTATTCCACAGCCGACCGTGGACGGGAGATCCCAGGGGGCGGCGCTCAATTGGCCGAGTGTCGTCCGGGGGGAGGAAGGGTTAGGTCGGCCAGGGTGTCCTCGGCTCACCATGCACCAGCGACCCTTGTAGTCTGGCCGGGCGCCTGCGGGCTTGCCTGTAAGCTGCCCAGAGCTGCGTTGTCCTCCAACGCTGTAGCTCTGAGGTGGCCGCACGGTGAGTCTGCAGAGTGTAAAGAAGCGGGCGGCTGATGATACACGCTTCGGAGGACAGCGTGTGTTCATCTTCGCCCCTCCCAAGTCAGTTCAGGGGTGGTAGCAGTGAGCTAAGCCTAAAAATAATTGGGCATTTCAAATTGGGGAGAAAATAATAAAAACTAATTGGCAATGACTAAATTTAGAAAAAAAGCAGATGGAGTCTTCATACCTAAAGAAAAAGATTCTACAAGCATCAGTCAGTTTTGCCCTATTTCCCTATTAAAACGTAGAAGGCAAGATTTTCTTCCACATTATTGCTTAGAGATTGTCAACTTACCTATTAAAGAACTGCTTCATTGACACTTCAATACAAAAAGCGGGCATTCCAGGTTTCCCAGGATGCTTAGAACAAATCAATGTGATCTGGCAACAAATTAAATCAGCTAAAAAGAGAGGAAGGAGCTCCATGTGACATTCCTGGATTTTGGCTAATGCATATGGTTCAGTGCCACATGAACTTCTTTGGGCAGCATTTGATTTTTTCAGTGTACCGATGACATAACAAATTTAGTGAAAGCCTACTTTGGAGATTTGAAATTTAGTTTTTCAACTTCAGAATTCAGCACTACATGGCAATGCCTAGAAGTTGGAATAATGGCGGGATGCACCATTTCTCCACTGGCTTTTACCATGGAAATGGAAGTAATCATTAGGGCATCAAAATGGGTAGTAGGAGGAGAGCGCTTGGCTTCTGGAATGCGACTACCACCAATTCGAGCATACATGGATGACATGACAACCATGACTACAACAGTAGCCTGCACTAATCGGTTATTGGGCAAATTAACCAATAACATTGAATGGGCACGAATGCAATTCAAGCCCACTAAATAAAGGAGCATCTCTATAATTAAAAGGTAAAGTAGTAGATAAAACGTTCTTCATTAATGGTGAGGCAATACCGAAAGTGTCTGAGAAGCCAGTGAAAATTCTTGGGAGATGGTACGGACATAGTTTGTGTGGGAGAAGTTAGACAACAAGCAGTGGAAGGGTTGAAGAGCATAGGCAGCAGCGCTTTACCAGGCAAACTAAAACTCTGGTGCTTTCAGTTTGGTCTACTGCCGAGGTTGCTGTGGCCACTGACTGTGTACGAGGTTTCTTTGACAACAGTAGAGAAGCTGGAAGCTTTAATCAGTTCATACATCAGGAAATGGTTGGGAGTTCCACGCTGCCTCAGCAGAGTGGGCCTCTATGGTAAAGGAATACTGCAGCTACCAGTCTCCGCTCTAACCGAGGAGTTTAAGTGCGCCAAGGTCAGACTGGAAAATGACATTAGTAGAGTCACGGGACAAATGCTTAAGGGAGGCAGCACCTGTGTTGAAAAAAAGTGGGCGTCAAAGAAAGCTGTGGAGGATGCAAAGGCTGCCCTTCGAATTGGTGATATCATGGGGCAAGTTCAGCATAGAAGAGGGGGTCGTGGTCTCAATTCAGCTCCTCCTACGTGGCACAAGGCAGCCCCAGCTCAACGGAGGAAGCTGGAAGTCAACGTGGTGCAAAAGCAGGAGGAGAGGATGAGGTGCGTAAAGGCCATTTCCCAGGCCAAGCAGGGAGAATGGATGAGAAGGGAGAGTGTGGAACAACGCAAGATTAGCTGGCAAGACCTATGGTCAATGGAACAGAGCAGGATCAGTTTCCTCATCAGGTCAACATATGATGTTCTCCCATCACCACAGAACCTAAACCTCTGGGTAGGAGAGGATCCCTCATGTCCTTTGAGTTCATCACCTGCAACATTACGGCACATTTTGAAAGGATGTAAGGTGGCTCTTAGCCAAGGATGGTTTACTTGGCGCCATGACCAGGTGCTGCGGTGTTTGGCCTTAGCATTGGAAGACAAGCGTAACATGATCAGTAAGTTGCCTCCAGTTCCATCAAAACATTACACACAAAAGACAACATTCCTCCGCCCAGGAGATCAACCACCAAGAAAAGGTGTTAAAACCAATCCTCGCCCAGGACAACTGGAAGCTGCTAGAGACTGGAAAATGCTGGCAGATGTTGGTCAACGGCTTATTTTTCCACCTGAGATTGCCACCACTAACCTTCGACCAGATATTGTCTTGTGGTCTGGATCAGCATGCCTTGTTCACCTGGTAGAGTTAACAGTGCCATGGGAGGATGCTGTAGATGAGGCGTATGAGAGGAAGAAACTCCTGTATGCTCAACTAGCCGCTAAAGCGGAACAGCGAGGATGGAGAGTCCGGGTTTACCCAGTGGAGGTGGGTTGTCGAGGATTTGTGGCACACTCTACAACCCGGTTTCTCAGAGACGTCGGATTCAGTGGCCAAGAGTTGCGTCTCTCAGTTTAGATCTGAAGCAGCAGTGAGGAGCAGCAACTGGCTGTGGTTGAGGCGGAAAGATTCTGGCTGGGGATCTCAAGCATAATAGAAAGAAAGAAACGCTGATGTACGGGTAAGTAAGCTGGGCTGAGTTGAGTGGGGGACGGAGGGGGGTGATGCTGGGACACCAGAATCACCGTCGAGCCCTCTTGAGGTGTTGTGGGCTAGTCGACGAAACACCGAGGATGGAAGGTGCCCACTTGGAAGACCCCAGAGATGTACCCTACTTCGCTCAATCCAGACGGTTGTCATGCTGATGCGCTGGGGAGACCGCACTGTGGTTGATCCCCAAAGCCAGCATCACAGCCGTTGTGTGTGCTGATGCGCTAGGGAGGCAATAAGCTGATCCCTGGAGCAAGCATTACACTTCAGCCATCAACACCAGACAGAAGGATATCTACATCATTATATGGAAGGAAACGTAAATGGATGGAGACACAGATGGATCACATTAGTTCACTGTAAAGCTACGTCTTAGTTGGTGCTTATCTTGGCGAGAGCCAAGTTCAAATCAGCATGAAGTTTACTCTCGTGTAATTGAAATCAAAATATGCAATATCAACTTGTATTTCACGTGCATGTAGTTGTTAAAAAAAGGCCCGTCCACCAGAAAATCTATAAGAAAATCAACAGTATTTCTGTGGAGATGTTAATGTAATGTTGTTGAAGCTGACACCCTGGGATTCTTCAAGAAGGTGCTTGACGAGATTCTGGGATCAATAAGCTACTAACAACCAAACGAGCAAGAAGGGCCGAATGGTCTCCTCTCGCTTGTAAACATTCTTATGTTCTTATGTACAATTAGGGTATAAAAGACATCTTAACAATCTGCCACCCTGTCTCCTCTTAAAAGTCAACAACAACAGCAACAACAACAAATACAAATTAGTCAATTTAATAAAGTGCATTTCACAGAACAAAGTTAAGGAAACACACATCTTCAGATTAAAAAATTCTTAGAATTACAACAGTATACAGTTCTGAAAGTTGAAGTCTGAAAGGGTGAAGTAAAGTTACTTTTTTTGTTATTATTTAGCATCACCTTTTCATAACTTGATACCATAATTATAGAAATTAAGCAAATTCCTTGGCCAGAACTTAACCACTTCATCAGAATGAACTGTACAGGGGCACTTTGGCTTTTTTTGTTTTACTTTAAAATTGAAGGTGTACATTTATGGAGAAAAAAAAAGTTTTTACACCTCCCAATACAATCCTATCTTTTTGCAGCAGCACACAGGAATATCCCCTAGAAAGTGTCCTAAGGGCATCAGATGATTCTTAATGGTTAGGTTTAGGGTTAGGTTTGGGTTTTAGGGCAGGGGTTGCTTAAGGTTAGGGTTGGGGTTAGGTTAGGGTCAGGGTGTGTTGATTTCGTAGAGTTGCCGAGCTCTGGAAGTGAAAGGTGGGAGTATATGCCATTGAAATCATCTGATGCCCTCAGGACACTTTCTAGGGGATATTCCTTTACACTGCGCTTTTTGCATATGCACTTAGTATAACAACTAGCGTGAAGCAAGTAAATTGCTATTGTTTTGACAAGAGCTTACCAGCTGGACCTCAACTACATAGTTTTCAGAATGCTGCAGAGGCCTAGGATTTCTCTCTGTTACTGTTATTGGGCAGCGCTGTGGTGCAGCCTTTAACGGCTGTAAAAATAGCAGATAGAGGTGAAAGGAGGCAGTTTAAGCACTTGTGTATATTTACAAACAAAAAAACAACAAAAACTGTTCATCAAATAAAGGGTACTGCATCTTTAAATATCTCACAGCTATTTTACAATAAAGCAAGTTCATAAACAAGTGATGCTTGTTAACAGGCATAGCTGTAGAGGCTGGGCTGACAGGTAATTGTCTCTGGGTGTTCTGGAGGTAGTTACCGGCTTTCAGTCAGGGAAATTATAAAGGAGAATTGTAGTCCTTACAATTGGTTTGGTTTGGTCCAACTCACAAGTGGAGAGACTGCTCCTTTTATACACCTGTGGCACAGCTTAATTGATTGTTAATCAATCAATCAAATCGAGTCCCAGCCACAGTCTGCACATGCATTTAGCAGGGATAGTATTAACCCTATCTTTGCCAAACTGGAACAATACATTTTATTCAGGGGCTTGCACCCTATCACAGGTACAAATCAGAACATTTCCTTTGCTAAATTGTAATCTGATTATGCAAACAATTAACACTTACAGCAACCACGCA
The DNA here is from genome assembly GCF_902713425.1 of Acipenser ruthenus. Classification (NCBI taxonomy): domain Eukaryota; kingdom Metazoa; phylum Chordata; class Actinopteri; order Acipenseriformes; family Acipenseridae; genus Acipenser; species Acipenser ruthenus. The sequence goes on along the minus strand of NC_081191.1, from coordinate 46,765,458 downwards.
ATTCTGCCATCATTTGTTTAATATTGCCCTGGATTGGGAAACAGTGGAAAATAACTGCCAACAAACCTTGTGAATGAACTCCAGAGTTAAGGATTTCCTGTTAAAATCCAGCAAACGGAAAACACAGCAACTGGTGTGCACACAGAGGATGTACTTGACACACACATCCTCGAGCATGTTAAAAAAATAAAAAACACACCCCAGCCAGGCACTGCTCATTAATGTCTTATTAAATTAATATATTGAAATTGTACAATAAAATAAACTGGTTCCATAGCAACAAAATTTAACTTAACCTCCAAGGAAAAATCTAATATATGAATCATATTTAATCTTCCAAGGACCTAATTTTGAGTAACAAGCTTGGCAACAATAATTCTTTTGATCATGCTAGCCTCACACTTACACAGTAGTGCCTTTACAAAGGAAGCCCCTCCTCCATGTCCATAGTTTTACTGTATAACTAACCAAGTACCGACACAACAGAAAATCCATGAGTCTGCGAAGTCAGTTTTCCTAAACCATTAGGATGGTCATCTTGACAAGCTGACAGGCAGGCCCTCCAGATACTCATAAAAGTCAACCTTATTAAATCAACAACCACCTAGTTATAAGGTTCCCGTCACAGGTCCAAGTTAAAGATAACAAGTAAACATTGTAATCAAAATATTGTTTCACACATATGAAAATTAAACAAAAGCTAAAACATTAGAATATCAAGGCTGTTTACATTAGATTACTTAGCAGCACATGATCCACAGCTTTCAAAATGATCTTTCACAACTCTACAACACCATGATGGGGTATATTTCACCACCTGCTTCTCCCAAAGCTGTATGCCAAGAATGTATAAAAAAGAATTATTGATTTATGCGCCTGATAAATAGTTATTGATTAGAAGTACTCACTGTTTTGTGTGATTTTACTGTTGTTGTTGTTGCAATTGAAATAGGTCAGGCCCCTGCTATTTTTCAAGGTAAAGGTCAAACTACAAAAACTTCACAAAAGGTCAAAAGTTTATTTTAACTGTGACCTTGGCTCAACATTAGCACATTTCAAAAGACCTAGAATCCTTAGAGAACTGAAAAACAAGAATCACAGTGGGCTAGTTTTCTTTTTGACCTAATTAATAGACGACCTCATTGGAAAGGATACTCAATGCTTCAAACAGCTTGACTGGCAGCACAAGTGAGGCACAAGTGAGGCACAAGCCTAAATGTTTTTCTGCTTGACTTAGTTTCCTAGAAGTCAAGTATAAAAACCTTTTGGCTATGAGTGAAGGCATGAAATCTATAAGGAAACTACAGTCTACTTCGATTCTAACCGCCTAACCTCACATTAAACACATCTCAAATTCCTACATTCATATTTTATATAAATCCTGAACATTACTAAACAAGAAGGCAACCAGATCAGTCCATGAAGAATCACAGTTATTCCAATCCGAGAATACAACATACATAATAAAAAGCAGACACATGCTGTCTATTCGATTTATATTTTAAAATCAGTCAATTGCCACCAGTCACTAATATACAAAGCAGCGAGGCAGTGTTAAATTCTATTATACTTACAATCACAAATTATTTTTAATTATCAATTTGATCACTGGTTTAAGATTCACAAAATCATATTAGGCATCAAAAATTGAAAGCCATTAGACAGGTATGAACCTGTTCTGATTTTGAAATCTATTCCATCTGCCTTTCAAATTTAGCATGTGCCCTTCTTATTGATTGAGTGGTGTTGCATATTAAAAATCTTTTTTTTTATTAACCATTCCCTTGCTTTCAGTTGTTCTGGATCACAGATGCAATTAAAAGGGAAGTGTTTCCTCAGCAAAATAAATTCCCACATGCATTCCTCCTTAGATGGCCATACTCTTCATTGATGTGTACTGTACAAACAGGCACACAAACATGTGCCTAGGACTGATATTTACAAAAAGCAACAGAGAAATACAATTACTCCAGTAAATGACTCTACTGTTGTGTTTATCTAGAAATCAGTGGAACTCTTCCAATCCATTCCAGTCCAGGACCTTGTTCCCATCATGCTCTTAATTGCTGAATTGAGCAGACTCTAGAGCTTTGTTCCAAACAGCTCTTCAGTTGTTTAATTTGAACCTTAGGAGTTCGATTATGTAATTAAGGACCTGTTTGGAATAGACTGCATGAGTCCCAAGTGCACTTGTTTTGAACTTGGCATTCAATTGGAATATAGGTTTCAGCATTTGCTATGATGATTTTTTTATGTCCCATAATGTTCAGCTTCAACAGGATTCTGGACTCTTGATCGGAGAGTCGTGGGTTCAATCCCAGGTGGGAGACACTGCTGTTGTACCCTTGAGCAAGGTACTTTACCTAAATTGCTCCAGTAAAAACCCTACTGTATAAATGAGTAATTGTATGTAAAAATAATGTGATATCTTGTAACAATTGCAAGTCACCCTGGATAAGCGTGTCTGCTAAGAAATAAATAATATTAATAAACAAAAAACACACAAATCCAACAGTAATCATTATATATTTTCTAAACATTAAAAAAATAAATATACGCACATATACGCTGCCTTGATCATTTCTGCAAATAACTAGCAGGAAATTAGTTTGCAACACTAGACAATGAGTTCCTCCCCCGCCTCCCCCCCCCCCCCCCCAAAAAAAAATAGGTCAGTCTAGACCATATCTATTGTACCATATTAACTGTAGTGAATATGGTATAATTGCATAGTGTACCTGTGGTAGCCTTCATTTACACTTCTATTAATCTCAGTCCATGTACCTAGACTGTTTAAGGTAAAAAGCTGTGCAAATTAGCCAGCACAAGCTGAAGAGGTGTAATTGCGCTCTCTCTCTCTCTCTCTCTCTCTCTCTCTCTCTCTCTCTCTCTCTCTCTCTCTCTCTCTCTCTCTCTCTCTCTCTCTCTCTCTCTCTCTCTCTCTCTCTCTCTCTCTCTCTCTCTCTCTCTCTCTCTCTCTCTCTCTCTCTCTCTCTCTCTCTCTCTCTCTCTCGTCATGCTGCAGAAGCATACATAAGGAGGCTGTGTGGTCCAGTGCTTAAAGAAAAGGGCTTAGAACCAGGAGGTTCCCGGTTCAAATCCCACCTCAGCCACTGACTCATTGTGTGACCCTGAGCAAGTCACTTAACCTCCTTGTGCTCCGTCTTTCGGGTGAGACGTAATTGTAAGTGATTCTGCAGCTGATGCATAGTTCACACACCCTAGTTTCTGTAAGTCGTGTTGGATAAAGGCGTCTGCTAAATAAACAAATAATGCTGTTTCTGTCAAACGCTTGAATACTCTAGCCACTACCTAAACCATGTAGTATTATACTACACACAGTGAACTATTGGGCTGAGAAGCATACAGTGGTGGTCATTTTCCTAAACGATTAGGGTATCTAGGACATCTTGGAAATCAGTTAGCCAAGCCCCAGGACTCTCTTCAAAGTCAACAACAAGCTATTTGATTTAATAAAGCTCATGTCACAGAACAAAGTTAAAGACAAGAAGTAATTTAAGGATAACCAGTAATAATGAATCCAGGCTGAGAAATCCAACCTACGTCTTCAAAATAAAGAATTCTTAGAATAAACAATGGCTGGTCACTGGGGGAGGGAGACCTATTTAAATGTGTATTTGCTTTTCTGTACACACTTCTGAATTCCTAAGATTGTAAAAAGTCTAAACTGTAAGTGAAGATTTAAATACACATTGCACATTGTGTTCTTTAAGTGTTATCAGTATACTTCAAGACAAACTGACACACTCAGAGATACTGGTGGAGTTAAACCAACAGCGTTTTAGGAAGGAGTAGTTTCATGCTACCATGTGCCTCTAGGATTCTTCAAACATAGACTATGAAGGGGTTAATTAATATTGCGAGAAATATGTTTCAAAAGAAAGAAGTTGGGATGAACCCTTACTTCTTCTGCTTCATATACAGGGATTTCAAATTAAAGATAGGGAAGACGAAGCCATTTCCTACATTGTTGAGAACAGCTATGTTCCACTGTCTATCAGTATCCCCCAGGGCGTGGGACCAATTTGTTTACATGACCTCTGCTGTGTGGTGCTCTGAATTACTTAGGACCCCAGAGTCAGATCTACCATACATTTATAATCATAATGTCCAATGCTTTTACTAATAGAGTGTGCCATTCTAGAGTAAAAGAGTGTGATTGTAAGGTAACTAAAATGTCACATTTCCATGGATTCACTGGGTGGGGACTTTGAAAACCCATGACCTAGCATGTTAAATCTCAATAGTTACATAATTACTGTTGAAAGGAGAATAACTTGCAGGTAATTTGCCTTACAAACTGAAACAAGGCCAAACACCAGCCCTACAATACTCATTCACACAGTCCTAATTTGCTGCACGTACCTCCAGTTCTGTTTCCCATCTGTTGATGTCATCTGTCGATTGATTCAGTTTTTCAAGTTCCCCCTGAATTAAAGAGAAAGAGAAAAATAAAATAATAAAACTGAAGGAATCTGTATTTGGTTAAACAAGCAAAATCATCTGGTATCTTGTTGAGAAAAAATATATATTAGAGGCCTAAAAAAAAGTTTTTCAAAAAACAAAAATATAATACTGAGATGTCAAGAAAAGGAAACTTGACTACACAATTTGTATATTAAGTGTATAACATGTATTGACATCTATTGTAATAGTTAGATATGTTTTATATATTGTATTATTTGGAAGTTGTGGGTGTGAGTTATAACTGGAATTCACTTATTTATCACTGAAAGCTGGCTATAATTTAACAATTAAAAAGGCAAGAAAAACTGAATTAGGCTATTTTTTTTCTTTAAGGTGGCAATATACTGTATGTGATAAATATCTGATGCAATTAAACAAGTAGCTCCTACCAACTCAAACCAATCAAACCAACCTCCTAGGCTGGAGGGTACAGAAAAACAAAATGAGCTCTGCTGAGTACACGTTAAGATTCAAGACAAATCAGTTAACCTTGAAACCTAATTCTAAGGGAGCATGAAATGTTCTAAAAAGGAGTTGTAAACATCACAAAAGATGCATTTCAAATATCAGACAGAGGCAAGAGAAATATGCACAAACACCAGAATGTATTACCTTTGTTTTAAATGTACTTGGTGTCTTCAATTTTTTAAATACTTTTTTTAGCAACATCTAGTGATCGTCTATTGTTCTTTAGATCAAGTTTCATTTAGTACTTCTGGCAACACACTTTATGGTGGTATTCAACACTAGGATAACCACTGCTAGATGTCTTGAGCATTTTACAGCACCCAGGAGCCCGTTTCACAAAAGCGATTTGCCACAATTTGCAATCGCAAGCACCTCGCAAATAAAAAAATTGGGTTTCATAAAACTTTCGCTGGGCTGTGACATCGCAGAATTTCACCAGAAACTTGCGACTGCCAGACAGCAGCCACAAGTGGCAATTTTCATCGCAGATCCTGTTTCAGGACATACCATGGTGCTCATACTACTAGCTCGCTGTGGAACTGTACGCTTTATTGAACGGATTTCTCAGGTAAAACATTCTGATGACAATATTAAGTTGTCTATATCTTATAACCCCCACCCCACCAAAACCCACCAAGTAACAAAGCTTTGTTGCAGCAGCCACCTCCATGTTATTACCTGCCCAACATTTAAATAACAAGGCTAAACACAGCCTGATTATCAGACATGCCCCTAAAGACTAATAAAAGTGTCAAGGTAGCCAGTGTGCATAGCTGGCTACATACATTTCGTCCAAAAGCACATTTTCAGCTGTGTAGAAAGAAAGGTAAACACATTGATTTGTTTTCTACACAGCTGAAGGGCTTTCCTTGTGTATGTATAGAACTTCAAAGTACAGCCTGTCACTTTTACACAGCTCCAAATTGATAGTGAGGTATTTTGGTTTTCCTCAATCAACTTTAAAGCTTTTTCATCTCCCTTCTTTTTCCTTCTTTTAATTTTGTTCTGTTCGCTAGATCTATCAATTTCTTTCTTATTTCGGCTACTGTTCTTTGCCCCTCCCCAACAGTGTTTACTGCATTAGTGACCATCTGCAACTTTTTTTTTTCTTCGTGACTAAAACTTCCAGAAAACTTGCCAAATAGAACGGATGTGTGTCAACCAGCCATTTCAATAATTGTATCATTTTTTCTTTAAAAAAATTAGCTTTCCTTTGCAACCCTGCCATTGTGTATTTACCTAATCGGTCACTGTGCCTTAAAATTGATTACTGAGTTAGTGATGTCACTCATCGCAGATCGCAAAAGAGTGAGCACAAGCGACGGCAAGAAGTGTTTTATGAAACGCACGCAGCACCAACCTCTGTGTCCTTGCAAACTCATCGCAATCGCAGGACTTTTGTGAAACGGGCCCCTGGAATCCCCCCTAGATTGCTTCAATTAACTATGTTTAGAGGTAATCCCAGGATAACACCAGGTAGTCCTGTGTGCATGTATGTGTGTCTATATATGTCAAGCGATTAAAATTAATCTTAGTTAATCTTGGTTTTAATTGCATATTTAATTGATACAATTACTGCATCCATCTCATTTGTTTGTTTTATTACTGATGCTATTATTATTATTTATATTATTTTAAAGATCTTCTTATTCCCTATAAGGCCGTACATGATCTTGGACCTTATCTTCAAGATCTGCTGACCCCTGATCGTTCCCTGAGATCGGAAAATGCTAATCTTCCGACAGTTCCTAAATTTGTTTGAACTCTTTCGGAGCCAGGGCATTTAGTTATAATGCCCCTCGTCTTTGGAACTTGCTCCCAATTCATATCAGCACAATGCCAGCACAATTGAATCTTTTAAAATCTGTTTGAAAACATGCACAGGAGTTACACTTTAGTATGTTAATAAGTACTGTGGTATTTGTTACAATATTAATAAAACTTTGTTCATTACAAAAAGATTTATTAAACAAGATAACATACTCAAAACATGTTGTATAGAAAAAAAAACATTTGTAATCACTTGACAAGGATTGTTGTTTTTGGAGCAAAATAACTTAAACCAGTCTGCTTGAAAACAGGTCATCCGTTAGCTACAGATTCTAATTTACTGTATTCGTTCGTGTGTGTGCATGTGTTTCTGGATCTAGTGCTGTGTTTTTTTTTCGTTAATGTGTATATAGTTAATATTGGCAATTTTATTTTTGTTTGTACAGTTTATTTTGAGGCAAGACGTTACAGTATGCAACAGGTTAAAGTAGAAAAAGATCCCGGGGGTAAAGAATACTTTGTGTAGGACTTACTTTACTACAAAACAAAAGGATGCCAAATAACAGTTCAAGTTAAATGTTTTGTTTATTCCCAAAATAAAACAATACATAAAGTTGACACCACATTATTTATTTTCTACTTTTTTTCATTCCTTGCCATTACCGTTTCTTCACAGTAAATAGCGGTCATAGACATGTTTTCATAAAATAATAACATGAGGTTTACTTGTGCCTTTTTGTAGTTGAACAAGCAAATGAAAAAGTGAAATTTAACTTGAAACACTTCAAATAAAACAAATGTGGAAATGGCATTATAAAATGAAGGGGAAAAAAACTCAGTTTTCGTTCTCGTTTATTACATTCCACAAAGCAGAAAGTCGCAACAAAAAATATATAACATATAAAATCTATATAATAATTACTGCACAACATATCCAGCAAGTTGGGCACTGTTTAAGCGAGGCATTTCAGAATGACGTGCTTGCCTTTCTGTCCCATGAGATTCTGACTCACTCTAAAGCAGCACAATGCGTTTTTGACCCAGATGACCTTCCATAGAGATCACTATTCATGCACGTGCATAATCTGGATTGTTTACTTTTTGCTATCTAAAACTTTTAAATCAGAGGCTCAAGAGCTGCAGTGCTGATCCTGTGGTTTTTTTTTATTATTATATTTTTTATATATATTTATATCACAACACATGGAGCTCTTTTTCATCTGCTATTTTTGAAACTGTCACTCAACTCAACTCAACTTCTGGTGAGGTGATAAATAAGATATATGATATGAACATCTGATTTTTGTATCCGAATACATGTCAAAAAAAATTTGTTTGAATATTCAGGTATTTGTCCCAGCACTAACTAATTATATATAATTAGGGCTGCTCCGATTAATCGACTATAGAGTTGATTGCAGATTAATTTTTAAAAATGGAATCATGCAATTTTATTTTTGTATATAAATCAACCAATGGAAGATCTGCACTTTTTCCGCGGCAGTCCAATCATAAGTGAGCAGAGGCGGCTCATAATTGGGAGTTTAACCAATGGGAAGTCAAAGATCTGCCCTGGTTTTACAGCTCTTCAATCATTAGTGAGCAGAGGCGGGACATAAATATGCTAGGGGAGGGTATAAGCATAGTTGAATTTCGCACATTATTGCTTATTATAGAGACAGTTATTGACAATTATATTGAGAACTATGAAGTAACATTTCGAATTACTTTTTACAAATTAAAAAAAAAAGTCCTAAGACAACAGACATTGTAGTCGATTTGGTGAAGAATCAATTTTCAACAAACTTTCTCAGAAAAAATGGAGATATACACCAGAAATACCTGAGGTGATGAAGGCACCAATTCTTCAAACAGAGGTAATTATGTGGAATTACTTTCTCTGATTTCTGACTATGACAGCATGTTAAGCAATCACTTAATCAATAGCCACAGTACTCTCAGGTACCTGTATCAAGATTCCGAACAGCTTAAACTCTTCGGTGCCTCGGGTTCTGCTAGATGCAGAAGTACAAGGAGGAAGCCAAGTACGTAGCTATGTAAACAACCAATGTTCTGTGAAAATGTGTTACTAAAATAAAAATAATAATGCTTTTAAAAAGACCAGATTCCCATTGGGCTTTTTTTTTTTCTTTACATTCTATTGAGTTTTTAGTATTACAATGCTGGACAGGTTGTTCAGGTTGGTTGGACGCATGTGGACCACAATTTTCAAATAGTGCCACAGATTCTCAATGGGATTGAGATCAGGACTTTGACTGGGCCACTGTAGGACATTCACCTTTTTGTTCTTGAGACACTCCAATGTTGCTTTGGCCTTGTGCTTGGGATCATTGTCCTGCTGAAAGGTCAATTTCCTCCCAAGCTTCAGTTTTTTAGCGGACTGAAGCAGGTTCTCTTGCAGTATTTCCCTGTATTTTGCTCCATCCATTCTTCCTTCAATTTTAACATGATGCCCAGTCCCTACTGATGAGAAGCATCCCCACAGCATGATGCTGCCACCACCATACTTCACTGTAGGGATGGTGTGTCTTGAGGCATGGGCAGTGTTAGGTTTGCACCACACATAGCGCTTTGAGTTTTGACCAAAAAGCTCTATCTTGGTCTCATCTGACCACAAAACCTTTTCCCACATCGCAGCAGGGTCATTCTCATGCTTTCTGGCAAACTCCAGACATGCTTTCAGATGGTACTTTTTGAGTAACGGCTTCTTTCTTGCCACCCTCCCATACAGGCCAGTGTTATGCAGAGCTCTTGATATGGTTGACTGGTGCACCATTACTCCACTCCTAGCCACTGAACTCTGTAGCTCCTTCAAAGTGATTGTTGGCCTCTCTGTGGCTTCTCTCACAAGTCTCCTTCTTGTTAGAGGGACGGCCTTTTCTTGGCAGTGCCTGGGTGATGTGATGCAGCTTCCACTTCCTGATTATTGATCCAACTGTGCTCACTGGGATATCCAAACACTTGGATATTATTTTGTACCCTTTCCCTAATCTATGCATTTGTATTACTTTATCTCTAACTTCTGTAGAATGCTCTTTGGTCTTCATTTTTCTTCAGATTCACAGCCTGACCAATGATCCTTCAACAGTGGGGTTTTTATCCAGAAAATGTGACAGCAACTTTAATGGTTCACAGGTGGAGGCCAATAGTAAGGTAATTGTGTCCTCGTTAGGGCAATTTCTTTCATCGGTGTAAACTGGGAGCTTCCACAGCACAGGGGTTGAATACTTATGCAAGCAAGATATTTCAGTTTTTTATTTTTCTTAAAAATATTTCCCAACATAAAACCTTACAATAATTGATTTTGAGTTTCAGTGTTTTAAAATAAAATATCAAACGAAATTTCAGTGTACCATTTGTAATTCAGTAATATGAGAGAATTGGTCAGGGGTCTGAATACTTTTGCAAGGCACTGTGTGTATATATATATATATATATATATATATATATATATATATATATATATATATATTATAGCAAAGGGATAATGTACCTGTTGTAGCTGCCTTACCCAGACAATATACAGCCCCAAGTACCTAGGTACGCTTATTATATAGGAACCATAAGTTATGAGTTATGGGTTTCCCAGGTTCTGTATAATGACCCGGATTTCCCTGCAGCTAGACCACACCCTATCATCCCAAAGGGAATGTGATGACCAAGAGGTTGAACCAGACTTGGGTGACCAGATTTCCAAACCTCTGAATTGGGACCCATAGATTAAAAACAGTTTGAAACTATACTATGTTTTTCTTTTAAGCATGCTTATTATTTGAACAGAGCTTTTACCACTGTTACTGTTTTTCACATTAAACTAACAAAAAACAACAACCTCTGACTACTTGTGGCAAAGTGGTTTGCTGTGCGCAGGTATAGTGGTGATGCGATGATGACACAGAAGACAGACAACAAAGTTCACGATCCAAACGGGTTTTATTTTTATAATCCTGGTCTGGCGACAACAAAGAATAATCCCAGGCAATACACAGCAATGAATATTGCACTGTTTCAAACAATGGGTTTACGGTCCCAAACACAGTTCGAAAGAACAAAAAACACAGTAGAACACACATAAAGACACACACACAATCACAAGTCCAGAGTGAGTGTTAAAAGTACTCATGGTGAAATACATTTTATTCATGCACAGTTCTGAAGTGTTGTCTGGGTTTTGTGCTGGCCTGTAGCGACAGTTCCGGATCTTGTTAGCCGTCTAATAACAATAAACATTGTAATTAGACACGACAAACAAACAAATCATTTATTTTACAGTTCTCCTTTCTTGGTTCACTCTTAACCATAACAAAAGGCACAGATCATCTAGCCAGGTCCCCTTTTGCACCGTCAGTCACACCCCCTTGCTTAGCAAGTGCAACTGTTTCTCCTCCAATCCATGCTTGCCATATTTCTTGTTTGAAACAACCCTAAGAATCAAATTTTGTTATAAATCGGAGATTGTAGGGTTTTGGGTCTCTCTCGGTCTCGGTCTCTCGGTCTCTCTCTCTCTCTCTCTCACACACACACACACACACACACACAAGTAGCTTTCGGGTTAAGGTGGGAGAAAGCAGCAACTATAGAATTATGGATAATCGGGACATGCAAATCAAACAGATCAAGAGTGAAAGTCTGCAAAAGGCTTCTACATCACAGCATTTTAAAAGTCAGCGTACAGCAACTGCATACATGTTTCTCCCTGTTTGGGGCTCATCAGTGTAACTGTAGGCCACTCTGCCTAGTGAAAAGCTCAGGAGAGCAAGTTACCCTTATGGAAGGGAAATATATTTTGTAAAAAAATATTCGTGAGTTGTTTTTTATTTTATTTTATTATATATAATATATTTTTATTATATATAAATTTACCATCTTTGAGTTATTTGGCTAAATGCCAACACAGTGAGTCCAACACAGCATTGTGTAATATATTAACGTCAAACGAGAGTTGGAGTCCGTATCTACTCTTAACGTAACAATCCCTATTAAGTGCATGCACTCATGCATGATGTACTGCCACACCAGCAAAATACAACCAACAATACGTAACCTTTACAAAGTCTCTGCACTTTACGGTATCATTTTAGCTGTGAATTCGTTACTGTACAGAAAAGGCACATATTCAACAAAATACGGAAATCCACCAAACACATTACAAATGCAGACTGAGACTGCAGTGAATGTTTAAAAAATAACAGGTAATAAGTGTTACCTGTATTCTCGGATCTACTTCCTCCTCTTCTGGCGATTCAAGCTCTTCTTCTGGTGTAGGTCTCTTTTCTAAATTGTCCATTTTGGTTAAGTTTTTGTTGGTTTATTTTTTGTTAAAATCGGAACAAAGCAATGCCCTTAGTTGTTATCTGTGTTGCTGCTCCTCTCTTAAACCGCCGTCCCAGCTCGTTATTGCGTGAAAACTAAACAAAAACAAACACACACAAAAATAATCAATTAATTGGTCTTCATTTGAAGAATAAAGCGAGAACCCGGGTCTGTGACAACTGGAGAATTTATCAGAATTACAAAAAGGCGTCCCTTTGCATTTCGCTGACAGAAACGAAATGAAGACAAGCCCTCCGTCTTGCCCGCCCCCTTCTGCTTTCATTGAGCATTTTTTTATCTTGGTTATTTATTTTTTTCTTTTTCTCCTAAGTTTATATTTAAACACTGCCTAACAAATGTTCCATGTATAGCATTTAATTAAACCTACCTTGGCCTTCTGAAATGGTAAGGACAATAGGTTAATACTGTACTGATGTACATGATTCTGGGTGCTGTTTTGTGTTCGTTTTTTTTTTTTTTTTTGTAAGCCAAAGGGAAGAGGGAAGGGACAGAGATTTTTTAATTGTAACCCTTTGTAAGACTGCGGCACACGACCCAGTGCTTCACTATCGAGTCTTCTACTGTTTTACAGATATGAAGCCGCGTAGCCGTTTTTGAACCGATGTGTAGGTTCAAAGCTACAGTATAAGGAAATATGTACACTTTATTTAACAAAATCACGCTGAACCTATCACTGAAGAGGTTGAACTATAAATGTACAGTACATTAACCTCCTCCCACCCGCAGGTAAAGTTCACAAAGGAACCAGAACGCTGTAGGGGGGCTTGTGTCCGTGCAGCCACAATTACTGTAACATAGGTCTTACCAACAAACTAGTAAATTGACCGTTTCTGATTTCTGGTAAAGCAAAGTGCACTGAAGGCTAAACTATTGATGCATGATTTTAATTGATGATATAGCACACACACAATGATTCCTGCTTCTTTCACAAAGTTGTGCAACTTCAGTCTGCTTTACACAATATATAGTATATGTAGTTTGCAGTCTTTCTTTATTTCCAAGCTTAAATAACCTTCCTTGTGCTGGTCTGTTTGTGTCAATAGGATTTGGCATATAGAGCTCCCTCTGCAGGGCCGTCACATACTTTCTGTATGAATTACTGTAAATTACAGATGATATCATGCTGGGTGTAATCCAGAAAAGGATTACATGTAATAAAATCCAGTAGGCCCTATTCATAAAGCATTTACCCCAGTGGGGAAGTTTGCACCCTTGTTTTAAAAAAAGGAAAAAACAAACTGCTAATGTTACTGAGCTTGCAGGAAACAACTAAGGTGCACATAGGGGTTATTTAACATTTGCTTTTGTTCAAGTCGTCACACATATCATTTTGTAACTGTAAAATTGGAGGACAAACCACTGATTTGACAACTGTTAATATCAATTGAGAGAATGTATCACTTCTGTGATGTATGTTCTTTTTGGCATTTCTGCTTTGATTATAGGAGGCTATTGTTCTGACTAGGGACCAGGAATACTGCTTAGAGGAGATACTGTGATAAATTCAACTTCAGTTCTCTGTCTACCATTTAAGCCACTTACATGTAATATAAGATAACTCAAGATACTACAGTCGCAGACTAAATTGTTGGCACCCTACACTTATTATACCATAATTCAAGATAACAGTTTAAAGACAAGCATTTAGTAAACTTTAACCACTTGATAATAAAATAAAAAGCTAAATACACAATTTCTAGTAATTTAACACATAACCTTTATAGAAAAGAAACGTAGTTAATTTAAAGCATTAGTTTAGGACATACCTATTGGCAAACCTGCCTTAGTATTTAGTGTGTCCTCCTTTTGCTTTTATGAGAATTCTTATCAAGTAAGTTTACATTTTGTTGGGGAAATCTGAGCCCATTCTGCCTTTCATATTTTCTTCAGCTCAGACAGATTACATACACAATGCTTGGCTACAGCTTTTTTCAGATCAGTCCAAAGCATTTCTATTGGAATGAGATCTGGTGATTGCGAAGGCCTTTTTTTTGTCTTCATTTTCTTCAAGAACTCCAGAGTTTACTTAGCCTTATGCTTTGGGTTGTTGGGATGATATCATTGTACTTTGTAGGATGTTTTGATACATGGCTGCATTCATTCAATCTTCAATCACATGAACGTCTCCAGTCCCTGAACTGCTAAAACACCTCCATATCATGATGGAACCACTATGTTTAACTGTAGGCACAAGGTTTTCTTTATTGAAGGCTTTCCCATTTTTTCTCCAAAAATACTGTTCTGATTTCTTGGCAAATTTTAGATGGTTTGTTTTATGAATTTTCTTTAAAAGTGAGGTCTACTTGCATACCTCTTCTGTGTTCAGGTGCCTTTGTACAGTTCCTTCGTGCACTATTAAGAATGATGCTTCTAAATCTTGGCTGTTAATCTTGGATTTTTTTTAGCTGCTCGGTTCTCCTACCTGTCATACCCATAACTTTCTTAGGACTACAACTTCTATAGAAATGCGAATTGTATTGTATTGTGCACTAGTGGGAGTAGTGGGCAGCAATGTGGAGTAGTGGTCAGGGCTCTGGACTCTTGACCGGAGTGTCGTGGGTTCAATCCCCAGTGGGGGACACTGTTGCTGTACCCTTGAGCAAGGTACTTTACCTAGATTGCTCCAGTAAAAACCCAACTGTATAAATGGGTAATTGTATGTAAAAATAATGTGATTTCTTGTAACAATTGTAAGTCGCCCTGGATAAGGGCGTCTGCTAAGAAATAAGTAATAATAATAATTGTATCTTCTCCCTTCCTCGTCCTTCTGCAAGACATGTCTTCCATCACATTCTCCTCAGACTGAGCTCTAGCTTGGGCCCTAGTGACTACTACATTCACTGGCTTACTGTTTTGAACTAGAATGGGTAAAATAAAAAATGCCATTCCCTCTGCACAAGACCAGACTGCACAAGGGCCTGAGTACTGCCGGTATCTCTTAAAGCAATTACCGGTTTCTCATTTAAAATCACCATGGTAGTCTGCTCTTTACCCTGTCTTCCTACAACCCCATCACTGGGTCTTTGCACATAGCACATATAGCAGTTTCTGTTTTTCTTAAAGGACATCCTATTTTTATTTGGCCTTCCTGTCCACAATAAAAACACACTATCTTCCCTTTCTCTGGTTTCCCTTTAAAACCCCGAACTATATTCCGACCACTTCCGTCACCAACTCCATCAGACGTACCCTTGGTGGATGCTCTAGACCAGGGATTTTCAACTGGTGGCCTGCAGGCCACATCCAGCCCACAAGGGACAACCAATTGGCCAGCCGACAGTCAGCAGAAATATATATATATATTTAAAATTTTAGTTTTTTTTTACTGGTGTTGCTATTAAAAGTTTTTCAGTCTTTTTTTTTTAAAGTGATATAAACATGGCTTTATATCAGAAATTCCTTTTTATACTTCGTAGAATACTTAGGGTCATTTTCCTGCTGCAAAATGTATAGATACTTTGCAGCATTCATTGATCTCTACAATACAAAAGTCACCAGTGCCTGAAGAAGAAAAACAATCCCATACCATCACACAAACTCCACCATGTTTAACACTGGGCATGATGAACTTTTTTTTAAATTCTTCTCCTCTCTTCCTCCAAACATATTGTTGTTTTCTTTATGTTCTATCTTTAAAAGTTATATTTTGGATTCATCTGACCATAAAATTTGGTTGAAGAAATCATCAGGCTTTTTCAAGTATTCAATAGAAAACTCCAGTTGCTTCCTTTTGTGTATTGTTTTTAACAAAGGTTTGCTTCTTGGTTTTTGCCCATGGACATTCATCTTGTTAAGGTATTGTTGAATTTGCTTGTGAATTTCTCGCCAATCCTTTCTGAATTCTTGTGTCTAATCTTTTGCAGTAATCCGAGGAGTTTACAGGGCTGCTTGAATGATTCTTCTTCCAGATTTTGCAGAAATCTTTCTTGGTCTTTGTGGCAAAGTGGTACATGTGCAGGAGTGATGCAGTGCGCATTGAACAAACAGATAATTGTAATCCAGTTGGAAACAGCTTTTATTAATTAATCCCGGTTTGGTGACCAAACAATAACTCAAGGCAATACACAACAATGTGTAATGCACTGGAAGTAAATAAATGGGTTACAGTCCCAAATAATAAATAAATCTATCTTTCCAACAATGTACAAAACACGGTCACCAGTCCTGGGAGTGTGCTGTAGTGCTCGTGGTGGGTGATACAAGTTTATTTCTGACAAAAGTGTTGTTCCGGGTTTTGTACTGGTCCTTGGCAACAGCTCCGGAACATGAAAGCCATCTAATAATTACAAAAAACAATCCAGACTGGCTGATTTCCCGACCCTGGAAAAGAACTGTCACACCAGCCCGTCCAAATAACTCTGTTCTCGCTGCTTAGCGCCCTCACAGGTTGGGAGGGAGATTTACCACAAATAATTCATTGTATTTCTGTTACAGTCTTCCACACCTGGAGCTAGTTGCAGTCGTTCCTGTTCTCCTGTGTTTGTCAGCAATAGCGCACAAAGTGCTTTTCGGTAAGTCTTTCTGCTATTTTTTCTGGTAGTTTCTCCTTTTTCGTTTAGTTGTATCACTGCCATTTTCAGATTGTTGCTGTACTCTTTAGTTTAAACCAATTTGTTATTTTATTATAAAGCTGCATCGCTACTTTAATTTATATCTTTCAATAGAACAATTAGAAATGTCTTTGTGGTTTTTCTCATTTTTTTTTTTTTTTTAACTGCCCAAATACTTTTGTCTGCGACTGTATATATGTGTTACATATGGGATTCAATGCTAAAAATAAACACACAAAGGTGAATATTAATCATACATAAAAACACATGAAATCTTCCCCCATTACTAGTATGGTGCACGCTCCTGCTGATCTTTGAAGGAGGACTGACACGCGCTCACTCATAGCTGTGCACACTTCTGAAGTGAGCCACTAGAACTAGAACTATATGATGTGTGCGAGTTGCGAACAACTAAGAATCATGGGAAAACAGAAGTATATCCCTGACTTTACAAGGGGTTTGATAGTGTGTGCCAATGCAATAAGGTCATCCCTGGACGCAGGGGTTGTATTATCCTATGTGTCCACAAGACAGTTCCTGGGTAATTCAGGAATAGCAGTAAATTGAAGAAACACTCCACCAGAAACCATAACTCGGGTCACAAAAGATTGAGTGCTACTTATTGACACAAGAAACAGACATGTTAAAGTGGCACAGATCATTTCTCTTCGTGGCTGGACAACACAAACTTGTTTCCACTTGCACAGCATGTCAGGAAATTCACATTGTGTGCTTCAGTAGCAGCAAGTTACCTTTTGGCCAGTCAGTGAAAAAACTCTAAATAAAAACTATGGAAAAATCGAAAGCCTCTTTGCTCTACTCAGCTGTCATAAATGACAAGGGACTCCATGTTTACAATGTCTTGTCATTACAACCAATCCATATCATTCATTGATCCCCCGTTTTTTGATGTAATGAACCAAACAAGATTGATTAATGACATTTATCAGGAACTGCGTGATCAAACAACTTGTGTTTAAAAAGGACTGGAAAAGGTTACTGTGCAGACTTTATGAATGGAGTTGCTTTGTAATGTATTCTCATGAGGAGCTCACCGAAACATTAACACGGTTGTCAATACTGAAACAAAGTCATGGTGGATCCTACAACCCTACAGCATATAACCTGCATGTATGCTTATACTGTAATTACTGCAAAGTTACTACTTCAAGCACATATAGTATTGTCTAACAATAGTACTGTAGCAAATTATTTATTACATTATTTGTATTGATCATTATTCCATAGTTTTGGTGAATCACCCACATTTTATTATTTTATTTTTATTAAAGTACCAGTAACTGGTATCAGAACATTCCATAATTGTTGTTATGGGCCTGGTGTTTCAGTTATCAATATTCCAGTGTTCACTTCATTGATCAGCAGCAATCAGACCTACAGCAAAGGTTCCAGGATGCAGCAGCTTATCTATAGCAATGTATTTCAAATATGTGCATATCCTAAAAAATGAAGTCAAGAGCCAAAAGATTATTAGCACAAAAAAAGGGGACAAGTAATAATATTAAACAAAGCTAATAATATGCAAGACCATTTTTTACCTATTAAAAAGGTTGTGATTTGCATTGCTGGAAATATCCGTCTCTAACCAAGTGTGAAATATAAAAAGTATGAAAATGAGTTAGGTACAAAGACATTAAACACTTTTTACAGGAAAAACAAACAGTGTAAAGTAGGGACTACAGCTCAGCATGCAGTCTCAAAGAACTCTCTCAGGGATGAAGATAAAAAGCTAGAAACAGTGAAGAATCTATGCCTGTACAAGAGACAGGGAAACTAACCTATTGTGTTATTAATAAAGTTTCAGTCAGAATTAGAAGTGTCTGCTCCCACCTTGTGGCCAAAACATAATTGCAACATCTGAGTTATTTCAAACATTTTTAAAGAAAGCACTTTATTTTTCAAATCCACAGGCAATAAATCAAACCACCAACTGCTTCTTTTAAAATGTATTTTTATTCAGATGTTCCCAGTTTTATAAATTAATTAAAAACAATAAAAGGGTTTGTACATACTGTACATCAAAACATTTGGACAAACAAATTAATACAATGATTCCAACATGCATTCTATACAAAAAGGTCTGAATGCATATTAGGCACAGTCTCTGTTAATGACTAAAAAGCAAGTAGCTTCAAATGTTATTTGAATAGATGTTTACATTTATGTTCCTGTTTTGCAATCATTATTGGTTCTGTTGCTATAATACTGGATTATTATATATTTCTGCTCTTGACTTACCAGGTTTGGCGCTTGCTTTGAGCTGGGATGGAGAAAGTGGTTTAACAAAATGTTTACCAAATTCAAAACACACAGGACACAAATGTGCACATTTGTTTTTATGTGTGACATATCCTCTTGCACCTGGATACCAAATTGTTATACAGAAAAAGTGAAGATGATCTCCACCTTGCCAGCATGCAGTTGTACAAAGCATTCATTGGAACCACTTATGAAGCTCACTAATGTGTTCGGTTTTCTAATCTGCAGGAGGAGTACTCTAGAGAGTACTGTTTAGTAGCTGGCTGCGAGTATAAAGAATGATGCAACCTGAAAATGTGCTGATAAATCAATGTAGGTTATACCATCACAGAGTTTGTTGATCTTCCATGTTTTATCGCCTATGCACAATTTTTCGGTTTCTTGAATTTGCTTTGAAGAAACACCCTTGGGACACACAGTCCTTCCTTCTTATTAATAGTTTCTCTCCTTACATATTCGTTCACCAATGTTTCATACCCAGCTGAAGTAAAAAGTTGTGCCAAACGTTCTGGAAAATGACAAAAAAAATTATATAGTCTTTGCAGAGTTAAAAAAAAATAGTTAACTACTCTAACATTCAGGTTTCAGGGTCTTTAGGAGGTAAACACCCATTAGGTAATGGTGTTTGTTGGTAATGGTGGGGATATGTAACCATTAATTCATCTTGTGATTGTAAGCAAATTTACATTAAAGTGTAAACAGGTATTTCTATTTCTCTTGTACAGAGCTTGCTGTCAGCACCATAATAAATATTTAATACCACTACCATTTGCATTTGACAAGGACAGTCCACTGGAAGAGAGATGCTCAAACAACAAAAGTATGTCCTGTAATTTAACATGCTGGCCTAAGCATTCTCAAGAAAATGTATACTTGGCGTGATCAATGCATTAATGCTGGGCAACTTACCTTCAGAGAAGAAGAACGACCTTGTGCCGTCTTGTCTTACATAAAAATTATCTCCAAGCTTGTTACCAGATTTAAACCTGAGCATTGCATGATCATACAGACCATAGTCCCTGAACAAGACACATCCACCTGGCTTTAATACCTGGGCAAAAAAAAAAAATACAAAATGCAGACAGAAATTAGTTCAGGAACACTGGTGAGTGACCTGTGACTTTTGCAACAGTCTCACCACCAAATGTTGCAAATGTTGTTTTTACAGCAACATCTCTTTCAGTATATAAAACAAACTCTGCGCAATCCCCAGTTGCATAGAATACAAATATCAAATCAAATACAATTGAATTGCATTTAAAATGCAATTTAAAAAATAGATTTGAATAGAAGAGACAACTTTACATAATGCCCAGGACCCCCGAGTGGTCTAAAGAAGTTGTCTTCCCCATGGAATCTCCATTATGATTTTTGCTGCTGTTTTAGTGTTGCTAGGTACCAAATGTTAAATTATTTCTATTATATACTTATTTTTTTAAAACAATGTACAACATTTTACAGCTATGTTTCCTCATCTAACATCTTGTCCCATGATGGCTAACTGGAACACTGGTTTCATATCCTGATGTTTTTGTTTTTTGTTTTTTTGGGGGGAGGGCAACATTCTTTCCCTGCACTACTCTCACTGAAATATAAATACATAAATAAACACATTGCCATGAGATTTACACTCTGTATTTTATTTCAAAGTAATACAATATTGTAGAGATAATCTCATTATATATATATATATATATATATATATATATATATATATATACACACACACACACACACACATATATATATATATATATATATATATATATATATATATATATATATATATATATATATATACATATATATATACACACACACGTTTTTTTTTTGCTGTGCAAAAGTCTTAGACATGTTGCATTTTTCTACTCTGATGCATTATGAGCATCAACAATTTACTCAAAGCCTCCACTAGTGTTTTCTACTATAATAACAACTTTGACTTGCATAAAGAAGGAAAAACATTGAGTGAAATGGCTCTCATCACTTGATTTTCAAGGTGTGGTATCCGAAGCATAATCAACAATTACAAAGAAACATCATCTGTATTTGACAAACCCAGGCTAGAAGACTCAAAAAGCTGTCTAACAAGGATGAGCAATACTTGAAGATAATATCCTTAAGGAATAGAAAGAAGACAAGCGTTGAATTGGCAACAGAACTGGCAGAAGGCACAAGTGTTGTTGTCCATCAAATCAACAGTACGAAGGTCACTCTTGAAATCAGGATTTAAAGGATGTGTTGCAGTAAGAATACCTCTGTTAAGAAAGAGGAACAAGACTAAAAGGCTAACATATGCACAAGAACACATAAATTGGACTATGGAACAATTGCCAAAGGTGCTTTGGACTGTTGATGGATGGGGATGTGCTTTTGATGGATGGGGATGTGCTTTTGGTACATTTTTATGAACGTTTAAATGCTATGCAGGTGAACGTTTAAACCATATCTACATACACACACAGAGTCTTTTTATATTACATTCTGATATATACCGACAGACCTGGTTAGTATTTTCCATGCAAATAACCCCTAATTAAACAAATAACGTTTTAACATCGCAAAGACTGAACTACAGTAAAAAAAAACATTAGTGCTGTCACTCAATTCAAATTTTTGATCAGTTAATTTATGGGCATTAGTTAATTAACCTGTAGAGTAAATGGGTAGATCCATCCATGCACATTTAAGGTAACAATCTTATAGCAGCTGTCCTGCATGCAATACTAAAAAATCAAAAGAATCTAAAAAAAAATACCAATGGGAATTTGGTGTTTTTAAAAGCATTTGTTTTATTATTTCTTAGTAAATACCTCTTTGTATTTGTTCTGCGCTACTCAGATGTACCTGTGCTGGCCCTGTGGGCACAAAGTGAATAAACTAAACCTTTTTTCGTTTTGTTTTTTACATTATATTCAAAGAATAAAACGAAACCAATAATATTAATTAAAAAAACACAGCTTACATATGTTACAGAATCTATCAAATGCACAGATTCCCATACATTGTTATATTAACTCTACAGTTCAGGGATCGGTGCCACAAATGGGAAATCCATTTATTGTTATATTTTTAATATCCCCTTCTGTTGACAGATTATACATAAAGGACATTTTTTTATTAATTTTTTTAACAATTTATTTGCATAAAAGTGTACTGGTAAATTAAAGCCAGTACATAATTTATTTACACTTATGCGTTCTCTCAATTAATATTGAAAAAAAAAAAAACTCTTTTAAAATCGTGTTACATGTATTCACAGTCACCATCTAGACTCTAGCATATTATTCAATGTTTAACCACTTCTTTAGAGTTTACACGTTTAAAATTCCCATCCCTAAAATATATCCTGAATGTTTTTCTAGCAACAGAACATAATTGTCCAACGGGCAAACAGCAAAACTTCTTGTCCTGGGCATCAAGCTATATGAATTGCACACCTGTGCCATATTTACTACTGCACTTGATCTCATGAGACTTATTTTTTACAACTTACCATGTGAAAATATATGGCCATACTGAAGTGTTTTTTGACAGAAATATTACGATTTGCAACTTGGTTCTAGCTTGGTTTTTGTGAAAAATTATGAAGTTATTGCGGCAACATTGTCGGTGGTAACAGATTCGACCACATACAAAGCTGCAATCCGATTGCTTTCTCAATATGGACCTGGGCCAAGGTTTCGTCTGACTCCTGTTTCATGTTGTAGTCAGTTATTGCAGCAACATTGTCGGTGGTGATGGTTGACAGACAGATGACATGGTTATGACTACATGGTGGCACTGGTACTTTACTATTCAAAACGTGTTAAGGTGATAAGAAATGTGGAAGACATAGACACAAAACAAACAAAAAATGAATTGCTACTATAGTGCTCCCTTCACTATCTGACTTACAATTTGAATAAATCTTGAAATATTGAAAACAGTCCATTAGTGAAGTGTCAGTAAATGGTTAAATTAGGATTGCAAAATATCGAGGGAGCATTGCACTTACTTTATAAATGTTTTCCACTGCCAGGTGCATTTTGTCTGGGTGTATGGCAGAAAGCACAAATATGAGAGTGGCAACATCAACAGAGTCAGGTGGGATACTCTGCAACAGGTCATCTTTGGTCAGGTCACACTGGAAAGTTTTGCATCTCTCAGCACTATACAGAGGATTTTCCTACAACAGAAAAAATAAAACACTGTAGTCAAAAATGACATTTTGTCTTCAGGAAAATTGTAGAACAATAAGAAAAAAAATGTAAGTAGATAAACATGAGAACTGTTTATTTAGGTTACTCTTTAGGCCAAAGTGGTTTCAAAATAGACTTGCCAGCCCCTTTAAATACATTTTAAATGACAATGACAGTGAAGCTGGTGAAAACAGTATCAAATAAAACAGCTTTACATATTATAATAATTGCATATAATACAGAAATGAAAAAAGAAAACATTACGTTTATTACAAAAAGATGCTGGTTATGTTGTGGGTTTAACCTTTTTGCCATCTGTGCAGTCTCAGCAAAACTAGTTGCAGTGCATCTTTGTTGCATGGCTCACTGTGAAACTGTGAGGTAAAACAAATTCTCAGACATTACAAGTCATACTATATCACATCTACAGCTAGTGCAAAATGCTGCTGCTAGAATGCTAACTAGAACAAAAAAGGGCTCACATTACGCCTGTGTTGGCATCATTGCATTGGCATACTGTGCATTACAGAATTAATTTTAAAATTATATTACTAGTTTTTAAAGCACTGAATGGACTATCTCCACAATATCTAAATGATATGCTAATTCCTTATCAGCCTGAACACACTCTGAGATCTGCAAATGCTGGCCTTTTATGTATTCCGAGGGTGAATGGTAAAAGGATGGGAGAGGCTGCTTTCTGTTTTAATGCCCCCACACTCTGGAACTCCTTACCCCCTTCTATCAGAGATTCACCTTCAAGTGCAATCTTCAAATCTCGATTAAAAACATACCTTTTTAATATAGCTTTTCCATAAAATTTTTATTTTTTATTCTGAGTTTTATTATTACTTCTGTTTTTAATAACTGTACTCTTCTTACTGTTTATTATTGTATTTTTTTCTGTATGTAAAGCGCTTTGAATAGTATTGTACATGAATTGTGCTATATAAATAAAGGTTTATTATTATTATTATTACTGTAACAGGGTCAGTCCTCTGCATTTCTGACCTCCCAACCCCACAGCTATTACAGTGTGTGTTGTACGGTTTAAAATAAAAGTCTATGTAAAGCCAGAGGAGTCTTATAATACGTCTCAGGCTTTTGCACTTTCCATTTTAAATATTACTGTGTACACTCCTAGTTCCAGGTAAGAATGGCTAGAGTATGAGTGTTTGCATAGGAACAGAATGTGAGTGAAGTACAACCGCTGACCGTCTGAATTCAATTCTACAAGAAATATTTTTATAATGCAGAATGTCCAGAACAGGACATATTGTAGTTACAGTAATACTATAGCACAAGAAACAAAGTTAAGACTGACAAATGTTTAGACAAAGTGTCTTTAAAAGAATTGGTTAACTGCACTGCAACACAAGTTAAATTGAATATAAAAACATGGTTGGACAACGACCTGCTTTGTGTGTATGTTAATTACCTTCACATACTCCACTGCCCTAGGTGAGAAGTCACAGGCGTAAACAAATATATTTAAGTCTTCTTCCAATAGAGGGAACACACAGTTCCCCACCCCACACCCTGCTTCCAGCAGAACCAGCTTCTGAGCCTCAATCTGCAAAAAGAGGATGAAACACAAAATACAGGGAAAATTGGTTGCTATAGCATAATTAATGTTGCACCATTTAATTTTTATTGTGTTAGATTTTCATTCATATATCAAACATTTTATTTCTATAAATTAGTTATTTCGAAAAAAATCAAATTATTTATACATAGCTACTTTATATATGTACCATTTTGTATCAATGTATATGGTTGATCTGTAGGCTAGTTGGTCATTTATGAACAACATATCTTTTTTTTACCAAGTACTGCAGTTATGAGTTTGATCCAGTACCACCTGTGGTTCACTGGGTTAGCCTTACTGAAATTGTCCCACAATGCTCTCTGAGCTTGTTGTTATTCACTTCTTGTGGAAGCCATCAAAAGCCCATTCACTGAGCAGTCCCATTTTAATACTCAAAACTGTACTTAACCCCATAATATATGTCCTATCAAGTCTGGTTATGTATATAAATGGAAGAATTTCTGTCCAGTGTTTTTTGAGAGACCTCTACAGCAGTGGTTCCAACCCTAGTCCTGGAGACCACCTGTGTCTACTGGTTTTCATTCCAGCTGAGTTATCAATTACTTAATTGAACTATCCAGCTGAATAAGACCTTTGTAATTGTTTGCAATTGTAAACAGTTGGAGATTTCAAGTCAACTGTACAATTGTAACTTGAAATCTGCAAATTTTTAGGAGCCGAGAACAATTAAAAGGGTCTAATTAAGTACATTTTTAGTTCAATTAAGGGTTTAATTAAGTAATTGAGAACTCAGTTGGAATGAAAAGCAGAAGACACAGTGGATCCCCAGAACCAGGATTGGGAAACCCTGCTCTACAGTATACCATATATTCCCCCCATTTTCATTAAAGCCTAGGTCCAGGGTGGGCAATTCCGGTCCTGGAGGGCCGATGTCTGGCTTTTGTTTCAACTTTGCCCTAAATTACTTATTTGGCCCAAATATTACCAATTATTGGTCTAATTAAGGAATTTAGAGCACAGTTGGAACAAAAGCCAGGAGGGACACCAGCCCTCCAGGACCGGAATTGCCCACCCCTGGAGGTGCTGTGCAACTCATTGAAAGATTTTACACAGCATGACCCCAAACTTGTTTCTGTGATTTACTGTACCTGTCTGCACCCTCTGAGTTCCTCAAATTCCCTTGTCGTCCAGTGCCGGTCTTTAAAAAAGTTTGTGCTGTTCCTTTTATAAAACAAGTCCCAGTTCTTCTGTGCATCATTCTCCAGCTTCTGTTGCTTGAAATCCGATAGAAAAGTGGTATCCTTTTCAAGTTTTGCCCCTTCCTCAGGCGTGAGAGTCCTGACATGGTGTCCCTTCTTTTGGAATGGGGCTTCAAAGAATGATGGAGTCACTGTATGCATGACGCTGGCAGAGCAGCATGCGACTGTCCCATTGGATAAAAGGGTGTCACCTTCAGAATTTGAACTGTTTAAATCCCCAACATCAGCCGCCTCTTTTGTATCTCCCATTATTCTTCAATGTAAAGTCTAGAAAATCAAAAATTGTGGATAAAGGAGAATTAAGTAAAACTACAGTGAGATCAATATAGATATATATATATATATATATAGATATATATATATATAGATATATATATATATATATATATATATATATAGATATATATATAGATATATATATAGATATATATATATATATATATATATATATATATATATATATATTATTACCACCCTAGTACTATATACCAATGAACGCGGAGCCGGGGCAGGGGTGACCCGGGCCATGGTACAACCACTTTAAAGCAGTAAATGAAAACAATTAAAAAAAAAAAAAAAAAAGTTCTAAAAAAATATAAGGTCCCTGGCCATGACGTCTCCGTTCAGCCCCCTTCACAGAAACCCCCTCCCCCACAACACCACGCAAGATACATTTTAAAACAATTCTTACACTGGGAAACTGAATTGAGAAACCGTAACGATAGAAAATGACACAGAACAGATTAAATGACTTGATGTGTGGGTATAGCCATAAGGAACCCCTCGCCTGACATAAAACAACAGCGATAAATCAGGCTGTTGGTGTTAAAAAAGTTTATCACTCAGCCAGCTCGACAAACTTTTTCATTCTCCATATGCTAATTCTGTCTGTTTTGGAACGTATTCATTAAAATGCGTATCCAGAATTTGTACCAGTACGATTGTGCATAATAATAAACACATTTAATAATACTTTAACGCTATATTACTGACGATGAGTTTACGTACCATGGACATTTATCATGCTGTCTCAAACCGGAAACTCGCTGCTTACTCTCTTCCGCGGTAAACATAGGATATGGTTGCTATGGGTCATGCGTGCTATCCCATGATTCAATAGGTCTAGCACTACAGGCGCCATTATTGGAGCCCACAGGGGCGGCGGGAAATACAAAGCATTGGACAGGCAGCAGAAGAAACGGACTAATAAATTAGTTATGGGCGAAAAAGTGGGGATTTAAAATTTCATTCGAGAAAACTGAAAACATGCTTTTTTTCTAAACAAATCAAAGTAAAGAAATAAAACATAAAATATGGACAACATATCATCAGAAAAGTGTATGAGGCCAGATATTTGGGGGGTTATTTAGATTAAAAATATGATGCGGCATAAACACATCAAAAGTATAACAGATAAGTGTAGGAAGATTACATTTGTTGAGAGTAATAGCAGGTACCAAATGAAGAGCAGATCAAAATAGTATTTTAATGATATATAAAGGTTCAATAAGAAGTGTATTATATTATGGAAGCCAAGTTCTAGAGGCAGGAAGTAAGAGTCAGTTAAAGAGTTTAGAAGCAATTCAGGCACAGGCATTAAGAATGTATCTTAGGAAATAAAAGTGTGGATTTTGAAGCAAAGAAAAGCAACTCTAAATAAAGAAGTTGACATAATAATACTATATGGAGAAATAAATGTATATTCAAATTTATAAAAAGCAGGGAAATTGGAGAAATTATAGGGATGAACTACAATTATATATGCACATCTGATACACACTAAACGGGCAATCCCAAAGGGGCTAGGAATAAGAATACGAAGAATATGCTCAAAAGAATGTGACTCTGTAAAACAAAGAAATGTATTAAAAACAAATCTTAAAAAAAGAGGATACAAAGAAAGAATTATAGAGACAGAGTTAATAAAAGTGGATAAACTAAAAATAGATGATCTACTAGATTATAAAAATAGAGATAAAAAGGTCAAAAGAGTCCCATTAGTAATGACTTACTCTAGACTTTTGCCCAATATTTCTAAGATAGTTTGGAAACACTTGCGGATTCTACATAATTCAGAAACATTGAAAAAGGTATTTTTTAAGGCCCCAGTTGTAACATTCAAAAGATAAGCTAATTTAGGTGATATTTTAGTTCACAGTAAACATAAAAGAATAATTGACAAAATAGGTTATACAAATACGTGCACTAGTACATGTAAAGTGTGTAAATACATGGACAAAAATAAAAATATAATTAAACATAAGAACACCACATATCCACTAAAAATGAATACCTACTGTCAAAATAGCAATGTTGTTTATGGAATAGCCTGTGAAAAATGTGATGAAATAAAATGTTGGAGAGACTGGAACAACTTTATATAAAATAATTCAGAACCACCTTTCATTAATTAGAAATATAAAAATGAATGAACCAATAGTACAGCACTTCACCAGTCAAGGACATGACATAAATGATGTAAAGTTTGTTGATTTAGAACAGCTAAAATTAGACAATGCAACATATAAAAGAATAAAATAAACTAAATGGATAAATAGACTGAACACGATTATGCCAGCGGGACTCAACAGAAAAGAATGAACTAATTAACTTCAATAAATATATAACATTTAAATAAATAAATAAACAAAATTCATTCAGAAGTATTGTGCATACTGATGCGCTGGGGAGGCCAAATCAAGACTGATCCTCAGAGCCAGCATTGCATGATCAAATAAATATAAATTTATATAAAGTAATGTTAATTAGAATTAATACAGATTCAAAGATAGAAGTAAAAATGATGTCACAATATATAGAACACCATTTCATCATGTAAGAATAAGTCATTTGAATATAAACAATAACAAGTAGTTGTCAAGCCGTCAAACACCTATAAATAGCTCCAATGTTTTGATTCAAACACAGGCTCCCTTGAGAAAGATATGTACAACATATCGAAACATTGGGCAGCTGGCTCTTTGAGCTAATATATATATATATATTGTAGCGATCTAGGTTATGTATAGGCGCATCACACACAGGCGGAGGGCGGGCGCGAACCCGGGACCTCTCACACTGAAGCATAGCGCCGAAACGTTTTGAAACGTTTAAAAAGCTTTTTAAAAAAGAAAAAAAAACAAACAAAAAAACACCCTAGTTGTCATGTGTTTGTTTGTTCATGCTCGTCTACAGTCAGTATTTCAAGTCTGATTTCATTAATGAGCATAAAGGCGGTGGGAATCAATACACTAATAAAAATACTGAAATAAAAGTACCACTTCTTGTCTGTATATTCCATTTAATCACTTAGAATATTTTCTTGAAAATGTTTAATTAAACAAACAGCAAGGGTGAGATTTGAACACATAGTGTCACAATAACTTTTAACCTACATACATTATTAACCCAGTAAATGCACTGTTTGGCTGTAGCAATTGTATGCATTACAAAATTATCAAAAAAATAAAAAAATACAATCCAGTTGTATATAACGATTCTGCATATGGACAGCTGGAAATACAAAATCAAAATGCATGACTGAAATCGTGGTGCACACAGGAAGGCTTCATCTTTCTTGAACATTGGAGCACATTCTACAACAAGGACTATCTATATAGGCGGGACGGACTGCACTTAAACAAAAAGGGAACCAATCTACTCGGAGAAAGGATCCTTGAGGAGGTCCAGAAGCATTTAAACTAAAAAGGAAGGGGGGAGAAAACAAAAAAACAGAAGGGAGACCACATCAAAACAAGGGCAACAACTCAGGTAAGACAGCTATTAAATGTATTTATCTAAATGCTAGAAGTCTCAGGAACAAAATGTTAGAACTTGAAGCTACTGCACTAACAAGTAACTACGATGTGATAGGTGTTACAGAAACTAGGTTGTCTGAGAGTGATGGAGACGAATATAATATTAGTGGGTACACACTGTATAGGAAAGACAGGCAGGACAGAAGAGGCGGAGGGGTAGCGCTATACATAAGAAATAGTCTTGAAGCCCAGGTGTTAAATCTGGACAAAGAAAACAACGCCGAATCAATATGGGTCAGAATAATGGACACAAATTCAAAGGGCATAATAATAGGAGCATGCTATAGACCGCCAAATTCAGACGCCGAGCAAAATAATCTGTTATACAATGACATTAGAAATGCATGTAGAAAAGGAGAAGCCATACTAATGGGGGATTTCAACTTCCCCCATATACAATGGTAAAACCCGGTGGGGAGCACGACGGACAAAATTGAAATGGTGGAAATGACAAATGACTGCTTCCTAACGCAATTTGTCAAGGCACCGACTAGAGGGGAGGCATGCCTTGATTTAGTCTTTTCAAATAACGAAGACAGAATAACTAAAACAGAGGTCAGAGAGCCATTGGCAAACTCAGACCACGACATGGTCTCATTTTAAGTGATTTTTAAAACCCCAAAAGTAATGACTAAAGCGAAGGTTTACAATTTTAGAAAAGAAAAACAAACGATGAAGGAATGAAACAGAGACTAACAGAAGTAGATTGGAGTAAAATAGAGAAAACATCCACAGAAAAAGGATGGCTGTTTTTTAAAAAATGTAGTACTAGAGGCACAAAACAATTACATCCCAAAAGTAGACAAATCTAAATCTAAAACAAAAGTCAAAAAGGAAGTTAGAAAGGCCAAGAGAGAGAAATAAACATTGCTAAGGGGGTTAAAACCAATTCCAAAATATTTTTCCAATATTATAACAGCAAGAGAACATTCAAAGAGGAGGTTAAATGTCTAAGAGATACAAATGGCAAAATCATAGACGAAGAGAAAAAAATAGCAAATATATTAAATGATTACTTTTCACAGGTTTTTACAAAGGAGGATACGGACAACATGCCCCACATGTCGACCTGTTCCTATCCAGTTTTAAATAACTTTAGCATAACAGAGGCAGAAGTGTTAAAGGGACTAGGAGTTCTTAAAATAAACAAATCCCCTGAGCCAGATGAGATCCTCCCAATAGTACTCAAAGAAATGAAAGAAGTTATTTACAAACTGCTAACCAAGATTGTGCAACAGTCTCTTGACACAGGGGTTGTACCGACAGACTGGAAAATAGCAAACGTAATACCGATCCACAAAAAGGGAGACAAAACTGAACCAGGTAACTACAGACCAATTAGCCTGACTTCTATTATATGTAAACTTATGGAAACTATAATAAGATCCAAAATGGAAAATTACCTGTATGGTAACAATATCCTGGGAGACAGCATGGTTTTAGGAAAGGGAGATCGTGTCTAACTAACCTGCTTGATTTTTTTGAGGATGCAACATCGACAATGGATAATTGCAAAGCATACAACATGGTTTATTTAGATTTCCAGAAAGCTTTTGACAAAGTCACGCATAAAAGATTAATTCTCAAACTGAACGCAGTAGGGATTCAAGGAAATGCATGCACATGGATTAGGGAGTGGTTAACATGTAGAAAACAGAAAGTAGTGATTAGAGGAGAAACCTCAAAATGGAGCGAGGTAACCAATGGTGTACCACAGGGATCAGTATTAGATCCTCTGCTATTCCTAATCTACATTATGATTTAGATTCTGGTATATTAAGCAAACTTGTTAAATTTGCAGATGACACAAAAATAGGCGGAGTAGCAAACACTGTTGCAGCAGCAAAGGTCATTCAAAATTATCTAGACAGCATTCAGAACTGGGCAGACACATGGCAAATTACATTTAATAGAGAAAAGTGTAAGGTACTGCACGCAGGCAATAAAAATGTGAATTATAAATGTCATATGGGAGATACGGAAATTGAAGAAGGAATCTATGAAAAAGACCTAGGAGTTTATGTTGACTCGGAAATGTCTTCATCTAGACAATGTGGGGAAGCTATAAAAAAGCCAACAAGATGCTCGGATATATTGTGAAAAGTGTTGAATTTAAATCAAGGGAAGTAATGCTAAAACTTTACAATGCATTAGTAAGACCTCATCTAGAATATTGTGTTTAGTTCTGGTCACCTCGTTACAAAAAGGATATTGCTGCTCTAGAAAGAGTGCAAAGAAGAGCAACCAGAATTATCCCGGGTTTAAAAGGCATGTCGTGTGCAGACAGGCTAAAAGAATTGAATCTGTTCAGTCTTGAACAAAGAAGAATACGCGGCGATCTGATTCAAGCATTCAAAATTCTAAAAGTTATTGACAATGGGGACTTTTTTGACCTGAAAAAAGAAACAAGGACCAGGGGTCACAAATGGAGATTAGATAAAGGGGCATTCAGAACAGAAAACAGGAGGCACTTTTTTACAGAGAATTGTGAGGGTCTGGAACCAACTAACCAGTAACATTGTTGAAGCTGACACCCTGGGATGCTTCAAGAAGCTGCTTGATGAGATTCTGGGATCAATAAGCTACTAACAACCAAACGAGCAAGATGGGCCGAATGGCCTCCTCTCGTTTGCAAATGTTCTTATGTTCTTATATAACTAACAACCCCTTTATGATAGCTCTTTTTAAAACAGATTGTTAAAGAACGTATAAGAATTGATTTTGCATTGACTATCGACAGTCACAGCAGTGTTAACCCAGCCTTCTAATTTGTCTGGACTCTAGCAGTCATTGCAAAATACCTGCGAAATATATTCCTTGCCACTCTATTACCATATGTAATCTGAACAAGAATATCCTTTCTGGGCTCCAGGCACTCGCCCCTGTTGTAGCTCCGCCCATCTATGACATAATTGTCCTATCCTTCTTTTGACTTCCTTGGGCAAACTCCGTCAGTAAATGACAATTTAGTAATGTCGTTCCTACAACTGAATTTGACTGATAATAATAGAAAAAAAATAATAATAAATGATTATCTTGAGACTGAATCTGGAATAATTCACAACATTTGGTAGCGTCGGAATTTTAGTTTTTTTGTTTTATTGTATTTATTTCATGGCTAGCGCGTTTTCCAGTGTATGTGTTGCCCTGTACACAGTCGGTGCTATTTCCAAATAGTACATAAACATAGAAAGAGTATTCGGAAGGAACTGGGTCAAATTAAAACAAATAATAAAAGCCATGCTTATGTTTGTTTATTGCTGGCCATGACAATTTAGCAAATTTTATTTCTTTCATAATCGTTTTTAAATACATGTAAATTGCTGTACATTAAAACCCAGAGCAATGAACGGGAGTTGCAACACGTTGTTGGATAAAGAGGAACATGTTTTGAAGCTGGGAGAGAGTTTTGAAAAGCGTCCCAAATCGTCTTTTCACACCATCCGATGTAAGTTTAAAAAAAAAAAAATGGTAGCACCATGTACTAAGTGTTATGTGTTGTATGATTTTGTGTAGCTGTTCCGTGTTTTGTCTATGTCCTGAGCGCCTGTGCATGTGAGCGAGTGCACCTGTGAGAGAGCGTGATCTAATCGTGACCCCAGTGTGCTTGTTAATGTTGTCAGTTGTGTTTGTCCAATAACGTGTGTTGTTATGTCTAAAGGCTACGTGTTTGTGCTGGGTATTGCTGTATAAAGGGGCAGCTTGCACACAGCTGTGGGATGTGTTGTTGTGTGTTGACCCTTGCTGAATAAAGTCTGCTTAGCGAACGAGATCGTGCTGAGGTCGACTGGCTCCTTATTTTCACTCAAAGTTACTATATATATATATATATATATATATATATACACACACATATATATTGTGTCTCGCAGTACCGCTAAGTGGGACTTTTTGTGTGCTGCATTGAACTTGCGGGGGGACAGGGACTATTACTTCTCTTGTAAATAGTGTATTTCTGTGTGTGGTTATCCTGTCTACGCCGTGTATGTGTGTCACCCTGGGGCCCTTTAAGAGTGTTGACGAATGGGAAAGAGCACAGCTGTGGGTGTGGCACCAGGAAAAGATGCTGCGCTCAGAGAGGGAGTGGGAGGAGTTTACCCTGGCAGTCGTCGAGTTGCTGCATATAGAGTCCACAGCCGCCGCCAGGGAGAGAGTATCCCGATCCACCAGAAAAAGGCTGCCCCGTGCCTCCTGAGAGAGGCTACCCCACGCCTCCTGAGAGAGGCTACCCAGCATCGCCGGAGCCCCCGAGAGAGAGTGCTGTGTCGCCAGAGTCCCAGAGAGAGAGAGTCCAGCGGCGCCGCCTGAGAGAGAGTACCCCACGCCGTGGCTGCAGCACTCAGCCCTTGCCAAACAACAGCCAGGTGCTGAGGTTGTTGTTAGGGCTGTATGAGCTACCCTCTGCCTCACTGTGTGGAGAGGGGCAGCGGTCCAAGGAAGCCAGGACCCAGGAGGGACTGCTGTCCAGGACTGGCACGGGGGTCTGGGATTGGTGGCCGCCGTGAAAGTGGTCCCCAACCTCTACAGTAGACGACGCATTGCATCACCCTCAAATCAGCTCCACACTACTGGGGGCTTACCAAGCCTGCAGACCACCACCAGACGCCCGGTAAGACCACACCGCTTGCCCCTCCACTAGCAGACCGAAGCAGGTTCTTCCCGGGCTGGGAAGTTTTTCAGCAGGGGGCAGTGTAGCGTCGGGTTTTGCAGTACCGCCAAGTGGGACTTTTTGTGTGCTGCATTGAACTCGCAGGGGGACCGGGACTATTACTTCTCTTGTAAATAGTGTATTTCTGTGTGTGCTGTCCGGTCTTCCCTGCCGTTTGTGTGTGTCACCCTACGTGAGTCTGTGAGTGGAAGCGTGTCATGTCTAGGCAGTGCTGGAATGCTGCCTAGGATGTCACGTGCACAGTGCAGCTGTATGAGAGAGGGGTCTGTGTTGGCTGCACTGTGATTTGTGTTCGGTTTTAGATCATATTATAGTTTCCATAAGTTTACATATAATAGAAGTCAGTCTTATTGGTCTGTAGTTACCTGGTTCGGTTTTGTCTCCCTTTTTGTGGATCGGTATTACGTTTGCTATTTTCCAGTCTGTCGGTACAACCCCTGTGTCAAGAGACTGTTGCATGATCTTGGTTAGCGGTTTGTAAATAACTTCTTTCATTTCTTTGAGTACTATTGGGAGGATCTCATCTGGCCCAGGGGATTTGTTTATTTTAAGAGCTCCTAGTCCCTTTAACACTTCTGCCTGTGTTATGCTAAAGTTATTTAAAACTGGATAGGAACAGGTCATGTGGGGCATGTTGTCCATATCCTCCTTTGTAAAAACCTGTGAAAAGTAATCATTTAATATATTTGCTATTTTTTTTCTTCGTCTATGATTTTGCCATTTGTATCTCTTAGACATTTAACCTCCTCTTTGAATGTTCTCTTGCTGTTATAATATTGGAAAAACATTTTGGAATTGGTTTTAGCGCCCTTAGCAATGTTCATTTCTATCTCTGTCTTGGCCTTTCTAACTTCCTTCTTGACTTGTGTTTGCAGTTCCAAGTACTCTTTCTGTGTACTTTTGTTTTTGGTCCATTTTAAACGCTCTGAAAAGTGCCTTTTTTCGCTGAATATTTTTTAAAATTGATCTATTAAACCATTTTGGCAATTTTGTTTTAGATTTAGATTTGTCTGCTTTTGGGATGTAATTGTTTTGCGCTTCTAGTACTACATTTTTAAAAAAGCCATCCTTTTTCTGTGGATGTTTTCTCTATTTTACTCCAATCTACTTCTGTTAGTCTCTGTTTCATACCTTCATAGTTTGCTTTTCTAAAATTGTAAACCTTAGCTTTAGTCATTACTTTTGGGGTTTTAAAAAAATACTTAAAATGAGACCATGTTGTGGTCTGTTTACCAATGGCTCTCTGACCTCTGTGTTACTTATTCTGTCTTCGTTATTTGAAAAGACTAAATCAAGGCATGCCTCCCCTCTAGTCGGTGCCTTGACAAATTGCGTTAGGAAGCAGTCATTTGTCATTTCCACCATTTCAATTTCATCCGTCGTGCTCCCCACCGGGTTCTCCCATTTTATATGGGGGAAGTTGAAATCCCCCATTAGTATGGCTTCTCCTTTTTTACACGCATTTCTAATGTCATTGTATAACAGATTATTTTGCTTGGCGTCTGAATTTGGCGGTCTATAGCATGCTCCTATTATTATGCCCTTTGAATTCTTGTCCATTATTCTGACCCATATTGATTCGGCATTGTTTTCTTTGTCCAGATTTAACACCTGGGCTTCAAGACTATTTCTTATGTATAGCGCTACCCCTCCGCCTCTTCTGTCCTGCCTGTCTTTCCTATACAGTGTGTACCCACTAATATTATATTCGTCTCCATCACTCTGACAACCAAGTTTCTGTAACACCTATCACATCGTAGTTACTTGTTAGTGCAGTAGCTTCAAGTTATAACATTTTGTTTCTGAGACTTCTAGCATTAAGATAAATACATTTAATAGTTGTCTTACCTGAGTTGTTGCCCTTGTTTAAGGTACTTGAGCAAGGTACTTTACCTAGATTGCTCCAGTAAAAACCCAACTGTATAAATGGGTAATTGTATGTAAAAATAATGTGTAAAAAAGAATGTAATTGTATGTAAAAATAATGTGATATCTTGTAACAATTGTAAGTCACCCTGGATAAGGGCGTCTGCTAATAAATAAATAAATAAATAATAATAATAATAATAATAATAATAATAATAACTGAGCTTTATCCTTCTTCCTGCTGTTCCAGTTCAATAAAAATAGTGTTTTTTACTGCTTTGAACTACTACCTGTTTTTCTTCATTTATTCTCGCTGCGGACCAGATACGCCTCTGCTACAATATATATATATAATTGTGCACATGCAGAGATTGTCTTTTCAATTAGAGAATGGAGAAATCTGTTATTAACTCTGAAGGGCAAAGATAAACGCATTTTAAATGGATAGTAATCATGCAATGGATATATAGGAATATCTGTGACATTATTAATAATAAGATATTCAGATATTATTATGAATTATAATATATATATATATATATATATATATATATATATATATATATATATATACAGGGCTGTAGCCAGCCATGAACAATCACAGTGGCACTTGCCCATGACCCCCCAATGGAATATGAACTTTGTGAATAGAGCCGCCTTCACAGTATTAATGATTTGAAATATCTGCTGTAACAATCATTAGTGTACATTTGAACATACTCTGTAGTTGGCTTATCTCTCCAAGGGAAAACATAAGAAAGGAGAAAACAAATTGTTAAAGAACATATTTTATTTAATGTAAATTTATAATCCCGACAAGTACAGTAAATCATCATTCCCTGATACTGAAAATCTGTTATCTGTTTTTTCCGATTCTGATTCCCGATTGCTAGGTTCTAAGTTCCACTTGGTGTTCAGTTCATAGTGAATAGAAAGTTTGAAGGAGGAAGAAAGCTGGTATGCCTGCAGCTAAAACTACCAGTGATGTAAACAAACTGGATAGCCAACAGTGTATTGTTTCTGATTAAGAGTGCACTGAAGACTACATTGTGGAATATGTCTTGGCCAGTAAACGTTTATCCATCAATCGTATTTGACTTATTTTTCTTTTTCTTCAGATGATTTTAAACCAGCATCTATTGACACGTCATGTGAAGGGGAACTTCAAGTGGGCAAAGGGGATGAAGTGACAATCACATTACCCCACATTCCGGTAAGAGGGTCATTTTACTGTAAAAATGTATGGATAACACTACTGTTCTTCTGCCTCTTTGTTATTGCATGATAGGATTTTAGAGAATATCTGAGTATAAATGGTTGTAGCTGTGGACTAAGCATTTTAGAAACAAAAACAAAAAATACTAATTCATTTTTAATTAATTTTTTCAAATTTTCTCCCAATTTGGAATGTCCAATTATTATTCAACCTGGCTTACTGCTGCAATCCCCGAAATAGCTCGAGAGAGAGATGAAGATGAGCACTCGCTTCCTCCGAAACGAGTGCTGTCAGCCGTCCGTTTTTTTGCAGCCATATCCAGAACTTGCAGCGTCAGAGGACCACGCGGTTCTGAATTGTGTACAGGGGTCGCTGGTGTGCGGTGAGCCAAGGACTCCCTAGCCAACCTAACCCCTACCCCATCCGGGCAGCGCTTGGCTAATTGTGCACCGCCCCCTGGGAACTCCCATCCACGGTTGGCAGTGGCATAGCTTGGATTCGAACTGGCGATCTCCAAGCTATAAATAAATTAATTTGATGGAATTGCTGCAGGAGGCTTGAATAAGGGCCCTTAGTAGGGTATAATTGTCCAAAACGGGAGCTGCTGTTCTAGGATTACTTTGCAGTTTATTTTTTAAAATAATTTTGAATTGAATTTTTAATTTTAGGGCTCTACACCACCTATGACTGTGTTCAAAGGTAACAAAAGACCCTATCAAAAAGACTGTGTGCTTATCATTAACCACGACACTGGAGAGTTTGTGTTGGAGAAACTCAGCAGCAGTATACAAGTAAAGAAAACC
Source organism: Acipenser ruthenus (assembly GCF_902713425.1). Classification (NCBI taxonomy): domain Eukaryota; kingdom Metazoa; phylum Chordata; class Actinopteri; order Acipenseriformes; family Acipenseridae; genus Acipenser; species Acipenser ruthenus. The sequence continues at coordinate 46,727,186 of NC_081191.1, read as the reverse complement.
AGGTAAGAATCCTTTGCAGTGTTTATTTGATGCTTATTTGCTTACATATTTTAACACACTGTACTGTAAAACAATATGAAACAGGGCTGCAATGAAGGGTACATTTTGACCTTCGAAGGTTCGGAACACATTACCGAAGGTACTAATTTGCATAATTTACTGGTGACGTCACCATAGCCACTTGATTGAAAATCCTATTATTTTACAGGTAATCCATATAAATGGTATAAAACATGTAGTTTAAAAATACATTATATAGAACAGTAAGGAAGCAGAAGGAAGAGAGAGCGAGAGACATGCTTTTCAATCACAATAGATTGTAAGGCTATGAATAATTTTTCCCTGGACCCCCTTGGAGTGTATTTCAGGCTTTCCAATTTTAGAAAATGTAGAAGATTCCTAACCCAGTGTGTACGTGAGAGGGCAGGCAGCTTGCTTCCAAACCATTACAGTCAGGCTCCTCGCCAACAAGGTGGCAAAGGCCAGGGTGTCAGATTGTGACTTTGTTAAGTGTCACTGGGTACAACTCCAAAGAGAGCTGTTAGTGGGGAAGGATCAATGGGTACTTGTTGCGGAATAAAATTAGGATTTTGCGGACATTTCGCGGACCTGTTAAACATTAAATAAACCTAAGTAGACAGTATTTCAGGACAATATAAAGCCTAAAATAATGGTACTTGCTTCCTTACTAAAACAGAGTGCTGTCATTTGTTAAAGGCAAGCATGCAGCATCCCCCAGCAGTTGACTTGCCCATACATTGAGAATGCACGTTCTGCATCCACTAAATTGGTTGGAAGTTAAGGCAAAGCTTTGCCAAGTTATACAGATGTGGAAATCGATTAGAAACAGCCCAAAAACTCGGTTACACAAGGGCATCTGGCATACTTTAATAAAGGCAATGTATGCAGCACGTTCGTTGTCATATTATTTGTCCCATCCAATAATTTATTTTATTAGTACCGAGTCAAAATATAGAGAACGTGGCTATTCGGGTCTAAAATTCCAACTGCGTTTAAAAAGCAAGCAGCAGGTTGAAGCGAGGTGGCTGTGCTGGATTGTTTTAGTACTGATTTAACTTGCAGACAGGAATACTTTGTCTGGGCTGACTTTCCAGTTTGGTTTCTGAAAGCTGTTTATTTTACGTTCTGTTCAGCAGCCTCTGCAGTAGCCTTTTGTTTTCTGTGTGATTCTGAAGCTAAATAGCGATTGATCGTATTTTCTCCAAAGACACATTAAGATATGCAAAACAATTACCTCAGTCTGCATGTACAGTTTCTTTGGGAAATATCTTGAAATGATCATCAGCCGAAATATACTTTGCATTTTTTGTTGTCCATTTCTACTATTTTACCTCCAATGCTGAAAACTAGATTTTAGCAACCTAAAGCAAAACAATGCAGGTCCAACTTTGTCCCACTCCCTACTGCACAGTACAGATCACATAAAAGCAGTAAAGACGCACTGATAGGCTGATTAAAACTTTTGAATAGTAAAAAAGAATGTTAACCGCGTTGTGTAAATATTATTTGTGGACGTTTTTTGTTTGTTTGTTTTTTGCTTAAGTGCAATGCACACAGGACGGCGAAGGAATAAAAAAGGGCTATCTGCAGAATGAAGATACGTAGTTTGCGTCGCTTGCGGTATGCAGTAGTTTATTCAAACAAGGTTTCTTTTTTTTCTTTTTTTACCTCTCCATACTTGTTTGCATGCATTGGCCCCTAAGAGGTGAATTTCGCGGTGACCCCTCAATTTCACGATTTCCGCGAAATCGCGATTTAGGTAGATCCCTATGTATGAGTGAGGCAGGTTCTCTTTCGCACCTGTCAGACAGGGTTCACACCCGGGTAGAATGTAGCCAATCTGACTTTTGACAGATGTAACCGGTGTACGATTTGAACTGTATTAGCCCATGTTGGGCACAAATTGATGAGGCATGTATTCTACCAAGAATGGATTCCCACACTTCATCTGGGAGCTCAAGGCCTATATCCTGCTGCCATGCATTTTTTATTGATGATAGGGTCGGGCAATGCAAAGACACAATAATGACATACATTTTTTATATGATTCCTCTACAGCCGGGATTAAAATTAAGCAAAGGGTCAACATGGGATTCAGGGGGGAGGTGTGGACAAATGGAGGTCTCATGCAAAGTCACTGATTTGAAGGTAACAAAAAAAATGAGTTTGCGGTAAATTACATTTTTGACAGAGTTGATCAAATGAAGCAAAGGTACCTTCAATGTGTAGGTCTTTGAGACAACGAGCTCCATTACGATACCAGATGTTAAAGGCCTTATCTTCAAGGGAGGGTGGAAATAAATGATTGGCTTTGGTTGGTGCAGACATTGAATGTGATGGCAGACTGAAGCACCTTTGAAATTGAATCCAGGTTCGAAGACAGTGAATAACTAGTGGGTTGGTGCTGTACTGAGAAGGGGAAGGGAGGAACACAATAGAGCAGACACAGATGATGCTTTACAAGAGGCTTCTTCTAAATATAACAATTCTGGCTGTTCATGCTGGAACTGTAACCAATAAAATATATTACAGATCTTGGCTGCCCAATGGTAAAGCTGGAAGTTAGGAAGACACAGACCTCTGCTTGGCCTCAATCTCTGAAGATAATCTCTCTGGATTCTAGGGCTTTTTGCATTAGTAAATGAGGAAATAATGTGATCTAAAGTAATAATAATTAAAAAAAAGCTTTAGAAATAAAGACTGGTATACACTGAAAAAGGTAAAGAAATTTGGGAAGTATATTCATTTTATTATTATTTATTTCTTGGCAGATGCCCTTATCCAGAGCAACTTACAATTGTTTCAAGATATCACATTATTTTTACATACAATTACATTATTTTTTACATACGGTTACCCATTTATACAGTTGGGTTTTTACTCGAGCAATCTAGGTAAAGTACCTTGCTCAAGGGTACAGCACACAGTGTCCCCCACCTGGGATTGAACCCATGACCTTCCGGTCAAGAGTTCGGAGCTCTAACCACTACTCCACACTGCTGCCACATCTGTTTTGATAGAGTTGACCTGACCCATCAGTGAGAGAGGCAGCATGGACCAGTGTATCAAGTTTAGTACGCTCTAACAGAGAAATAAAGTTTGTCTTAAAGAGTTTTTTTAAAGGATTGTTTGACTGAAATACCCAAATAGGTCAAGCTTTCACAGGCTATTTTGAATGTAAAGTTGATAAAGGACATATGAACTGCTGTGGGATTAACTGGAAACAGTTCACTTTTGTGTAAGTTTAGTTTATAGCCTGAACATTTTCCGAACTGTTTTAGAGTGGAGAGGACGTGAGGGAGGGAGGATGTAGGGTCAGGAAACCTTTTGTTCCCGCCCCGCTTGAACCCTCAACTGAATATCACGGTTGCTATGGAGAGAGATAGAGAGGAGTTCAATTGCAAGAGCAAAAAGAAGCGGAGAGTGTAGGCAACCCTGCCTGGTGCCCTGATCAAGTGTAAAATGTTTTGAGAGAATATTATTAGTCCATACAGAAGCCAGTGGAGAGGAGTATAATAGTTTAACCCATTAAATAAAATTTGGACCAAAACCAAACCTGTGGAGTGTAGCAAAAAGGTAGTCCCACTCAAAACAGTCAAAAGCCTTCTCTGTATCAAGAGAGACTAAGACCTCTGGTAGTGGAGAAGGGGAAGATGTGCAAATAATATTGAAAAGCCTACAGAGGTTAGAAAAATGAGTGCCTTCCCTGTATAAACTCTGTCTGATCAGATGAGATTGACTCAAGGTGAGGGCCTTGGCAAGGATCTTGATATCCATGTTTAGGAGGGAAATGGGACGATATGAGCCACAGTCCAGGGGTTCTTTGTTCTTTTGTAATATAAGTGTATATGCTTCATGTATTATTTATTTCTTAGCAGACACCCTTACCCAGGGAGACTTACAGTTGTATACAAAATAGTGTGTTGGAAGCAAAGTTGCACATGTGGAGACAGTTTGGAATTCATTTTTTTAAAGACCTCTATGGGGAACTGTGGCAAAGTGGTACATGCAGGTGCAGGGGTAATGCAGTGAAGTAATGTAACACAGAGAGTTATAATCCAGTTTGAAACAGTTTTTAATTGTATCCGGGTCTGGTGACCAAATAATAATCTCCGGCAATACACAAAAATGTGTAGTGGACGGAGTAAATAACAACAGGGTTACAGTCCCAAATAATAAACACGAATATCCGTCCCACAATATACTAACACGGTCACCAGTCCTGGGTGCGCGCAGTAGTGCTCGTGGTGGGTGATAGTTTATTTCGTGACAGTGGGAAGTGCTGTTCCGGCTTTGTGCTGGCCCAAGGCGACAGCTCCGGAATCGTGTTAGCTGTCTGGTGATTCACAAACAAGACAATTACTAACAGACAGAGCAAACAAACAAAAAATACTCACGATACTAGTCACAATCCTTTTGGGGTCTCTCACCATCCTTCTAGGTTTAAAAACCACAAACCAAGTGAAGGAGTAGATTGCGATTCTCCGTCCCCTTTTATGCTATCACGCATGACCCCTTGGTAAACGAGTGCAGCTGTCTCTACTATCTGCAGCTGCTATGTCGTTTCCCTTCCGGGTCAATACGTTCCTGCAACGGAGTCTCGCCTTCTTCCAGACTGACCGACTTCCCGGCCCGGGGAAAGAACTGTCAGGCCAGCCCGTCCAAAGAACTCTACTTTCACTGCTTAGCGCCCTCACAGGTCAGGAGGGAGATTTACAACCAAATCTCATTGTATTTCTGTCACAAGAACCCATCTGGGTCGGGTGACTTACCGCTGTGCATTGAACTAATTGCTAGAGTTATTTCTGCTAATGTTAGAGGCTGCTCTTGGCGGGCCTTGGAATCTGGATCTACAGTGGGGTTGATTTTCAAAGAAGGAATTTATAAGGAGGGGGTCAGCAGAAGACCGATTAGGGTTGTCAAAAATACCGATACTTTGATACTACCGCAATACCAAATTTCAAAAACGGTTCTGAGCTAAATTAATTATGCATTCGGTAATACCGAAAAACAGAAAGTATCGGAGCACTCTGTACTTGTATAATGAAAATTGCGTGTTTGCGTCCTTCATGTAAAAGACAGAGTTGATTACTAAAAAAAAAAAAAAAAAAGCTTCCCTTTATGTCCGCGCAGGGACACCATACACTCCAGGTGGAAACAACGACAACAAGACAGCCAGGATTCAGGAATAAAAGGTTAAGATGGAAGGCAAACAAGCTCAGCAGCCCGCGCTCTTAGAAAAAGAGAACAGCAAAGTGCTGTTTGGAAGTATTTCACTTATGAAGCGAATGAGCAGGGCAAAGCGGTATATCATAGGCGCATATGGCTGTCACTCTTGGAAAGGGGCGGACTGTGGCTTTCTAATTATACCAAATATCGGCATCTACGTCAGTGAGAATCTGACTGACTGCTTCACGCTGTGTGAGAGAGTACTGGATGGAGCAGACGCACTGGATGGAGCAGACGCGCAGGATAGCAAAGAAAATATTGCGAAACAAAATAAAACAAAACAAGATTGCGTTTCCCTTGTTTTTGATCATTTTCTTTACTTTTATTATTTTTTTGCATTTCTTGCATTTTCTATAGTTTGTTATAAATGGCTGTAACTTTTGTTCTGGTGTTCCAATTTTAATTCTTTCATTTTAGACATGTTCCCAAGACCTTGAAGTTCTACTCAGAGCACTGAAAAAAATATTTATTGACAACAAATGTTCTTTTTTTCTAAAAAGCATATTTTATTTATTTTCATCATGCCATGCATTAGTTTTGTGTTTATTATTATTATTATTATTATTATTATTATTATTATTATTAATTTCTTAGCAGACACCCTTATCCAGGGCGACTTACAATTGTTCCAAGAGATCACATTATTTTTACATACAATTACCCATTTATACAGTTGGGTTTTTACTGGAGCAATCTAGGTAAAGTACCTTGCTCAAGGGTACAGCAGCAATGTCCCCCACCTGGGATTGAACCCACGACCCTCCGGTCCAGAGCTCAACCACTACTCCACACTGCTGCCCTACGTTTCTGTACTAAATTTAGTGGGTATCAAATCAAACAATGGATTTTTTTTTATTTTCTGAACCCAGTTTGTGCCGATTTATTCCACATGTGGTACTCACCTGAAACCCCTGTAGTCACAGTTATACGCACAAATATAATAACAGTAAAAACTTTTTTGAGAACTTTTCTTCATCAATAATGTACAGAGCACTCACCTGAATCACTTAATAACAATCTCAAATTCATCCACTTTGTAGTTTTACTTCATCCTCTTTATTTCGCTACCAAAAACAAGCAGAACTATTAAAGGGCCAGTCAATCAGTCATACACAAAAAAAATTCTTAAGTGATAATATGCAAATTACATTTACTGCACCTGCACCGTTTGACCTAGAATCAAGATTGTTTACCTTTATTAAAGGAATGTTCTCTTATTTTGTGTGTTAAAATTTTTTCTTTTTTTTTTGCCGTAGTATCGAAGAGGATATCGAGTATCATGAAACTGATCTGGTATCATATCGAAGTTCAAAATGCTGGTATCGTGACAACCCTAATGTGTATAGAGAGGAATAACATGTTTTAAAGTAGTCATTGATTCCCAGCTGATCTACTGTGCAGGCTTCTGTTTTGGTGTTAGCTTGCTGGCTTTGTGTCCAAATTCATACACTGCATGACGAGATTTAACCAATAGCTGTTCAGCCTGTCTTGAAGAGAGAAGGTCAAATTCACTTTGTAACAATAGACACTGTTTATAAAGATGGAGCTGGCATATTGCTGGTCTATTTGTATAATTTGGTCAGTTAGTCCAGTCATTTTCTTATTGCAATGTTTATTGGATTGAGCAGAGTAAGATATTATTTGGCCTCTCAGATATGCTTTGAGTGTTTCCCATATGGTGGCTGGAGGCATGCTGTTTTTAACCATACACATTCCAACCCCTTTCGTGAAAGCACACGTTTTACTAGTTAAAAAGCAGAACTACGTGAGGTAGTGAGAATGTGTTACAAAACAGCAACGGTCATTGAAATGTCTATATAAATCAGCAATGTATATTGAAGACAAGAAAGGAGTGTGTAAGAATGTGTATTGCACCATTGTATTTTAAAGTATTGCAATTCTAAGCCCGTTCTGTCACAATTCAATTTAATTTTGTCTAATCTTGTCCTTTCTACTTGACAACTGTAAATTGACATTAGTATTATTGTCAGGGATGAATTGTTGTGCACCCATTTCATACCTGAACATTAGGTAAATCCTAGAACACTTTGCTGCCAATTTAGACAGCTCTTCCTTCTTTGTTTTTAAACGTTTTTGAGTTGGCATGGTAGCCTACTCACAGACGGAAAAATCACACAGTGACACTGCCAGTGAACATGTGTGATTGAAAATATCTGGAAGCGGGGTCATATTGAGCTCCGTCTAACATAACAGCGTCCCTCCCTCTGTTTGACCGTCATTAACCAATGATACAGTACATTTTTCTCGTGGCTTAGTGCTGGGAGGTGCACAGTGAAAAGAATGGCAACAATAATACATTATGATAATACGTCATTTTCTCGCAGGATGAGAGTAGACAGAATTAAATTTAATTGTGACAGAATGGGGCAGGTGACACTGAGCAAGTTTGTGAATGGGTTGTAGATCAGATGTGCTGGTGCTGAGGGACACCGGCAGCAATGACGGGTGGGCTTACAGGCAACTTTTTATAAAATTTGAGAGGCATTGTGCAAGCAGCTTGGGCACTACTGCAATTGCCGCCGGTGCCATCGGTTATTTTGCGCCCTGCAATAGGGAACAAAAAGCTCCAAACTTCAGAGATTTTATATGTACCAAGGAGCAGTCTCCTTTTTTTAAACCATCTTGCTAGTTTCTTCATTTCCAACATATCGTTTTGTCTATTTTTGTGTCTTTTTTAGAGCTGAAGGCAGCAGTAAAATTCAGACCCGGATAGAACAGCAGTCAGTCCGGGCAACGCAACCTCCATCACAGTTCAGAGCCCCGACGAAGCCTGGTGCAGGAGCAAAAACATCCCCCTCCAAGGACAACCCCTCACCTGAACCACAGTTAGATGACATTAAGAGAGGTGCGTTCTTTGTGTATTTTTTTTTTCAAACATCTATATTATTGTATGTAAAACAAAAAAGTTATCAAACATATTAAAAATGTAGTTTTCTAACTACTACTAATTTTTAAACACATGTTTTAGGTGGTCCCACAGTACCGTTGTCTTTCTTAATGTTTTTTTGTTCTTTCTGGAGAGTTTATGTGGGGGGGAAAAAAATTCACAACCCCAAAATAAAATAAAAAATCAACACTGATCTTTTACTTGACATTTTATTCATGTTAACCTAGTGTTATGAGAGGTTAAAAATGATGTACATGTGTTGACCTCTGCTCAGAGCTGCGTGCTGAGGTGGAGATCATTGAACAAATGAGCAGCAGCGGCAGCAGCAGCAGTTCATCAGACTCGGGGAGCTCCTCGGGCAGCGAGGACGACAGCTCTAGCAGTGAAGAGGAAGAGGAGGCCCACCCCTCCCCAACACAACACCAGCAGTACAGCAGCCGAGACCCCGCCTCCAATGGCACCAACCAACCACAGGGCAGCAACCAGCTCATGAGCACTCTAAGTAAGTACTGTATGAGGAAGCCAGACTGGTGTAATGCACTCCCTAAACTACTGGACACTGGAGTCCTGTATTGCATGACATAAAATAGTGTATTCATTGAAAGAATAAGTAGCTTCAAATAACTTTTATATTTTTTAGTTTGCAATCAAGTGAAGTGGTTCTTGCAATTACTCAAATACAGTTTTTCTTTTTTGTTAAGGTAGTTTCATCTGAGTTCAGGGGCTGTTCTTCAGTTGCATAGGCCAAAGCCAAAGTGTCTTTATTTAAGTAAGAGCCAGCCCCATCTAGATGACAGATACTTCGGCTCAGGTTTCGATTTGAATTGTTGGCAATGCTGCCCACAAGACTGGAGTTTGCTGCATACTGAGTAAAGGCCTTTGCCCAGTGGGTCCGTTCTGTCGTTTATCATCTGGCATCTGAAAAAGTCGTGTGTCAATCCATTGCACACTAGATGCGTTAATATCGTACTTCAGAGTGCTGATGTGCAGTGGAGGCTTTGTAGTAAATATACCTAGTTTCAGTATTTTAATAAAACATAAATACAATTGTGTTGTTAATTCTTACATAACTTTGAACACAAAAAATTGTTAAATGTAGTATAAACTTAATGATCAGCAAACACTGATCATAAACCACTTTATTCTTTAGTGCATGAAGGGCCTCATGCACTAAACAGCGGTAATCAGTTTACCACGCAGTAAGCCTGTTACTGTGTGCTTTGTACACCTGCTATATTCACTAACCAACGGCAAATGACTTTGCACATGAAATGAATCGCGTGGAAAAACATTTACATACAATTAATAATGGTAGTCCATAGAAATGTATTCACATTTTCTCCCCTAATACCGTAAGGGAGGGACTTGATATAAAAACCGTATTTACTTAAAGGTGCTAACTTTCCTAAGTGTCTCAGCGCATGTTAAGTTTACCGCTTATTGAAACCAGGCGGTGTCTGTATAAATCACAATATAAATAGAGCAGACCACAAGTAGTGCTGTCTGAGAAACATGATAAATGCGTATATTTGCTTTCAGGTACTGTATTACATTTTTTCCAGGATAAATGATTGCCCGTGTTCCAAGAACACTACAAATAAAATGTCAAATATAGGCTACATAGGATGCATTACGTTGGTTTGTGGATTAAGGGCAATATTTTAACATATGGTGTTGTAATACTGTACATAATGATATGATTCTGAAAATGTAACTTGCCAAAAGATGACTGCACATGAACTGTATTACATAATCATTTCCTTTATTCCGATTCCAAAGGTGTTGCTTTCTTAATGCAAGATGTAGGAATAGACAGTGCTGTATAAAATCCCATGATGTACTGTATTTTTTCCATTATGACGTTGTACTGCAGAAACTTCCAAGAGACAGTTGTGCTCTTTTAACACATGAATTACACTGAATTATTTTGGCCATGAAAATGTTAGCATTTTTGTGATGGAAAAGATATCAGTGAGTACTGCACACATTGTGAGTAGCCTGTGCAGCACGTCGAAATCGCCGGATAAGCAGCTGGAAGGTTAAAGTTTCTTAAAAGAAAAAAAAAAGAAATAAACCGCACACTTGCAATCCATTTAAAAGAAACACATTTATATTTAGCCAACATTTTGGTACTGGAGTACCTTCAAAATAAACCAGAGGGGGATAAAGGTGAACAAACAAATATTTGTTTTCATCTAATTATTTTCTGTTTCTCCTCTTTGACCGTCTCAAAGCAAGACATTCCCGGTGATACGCAGAATTCTGTATCCTGCATGATTTCATGCCTGTGCAGATGCAGATTTTCAAAGCTGGATGTGGATGTGTGTTATTCCAGTGCCCGAGTCCCACTATGTTCTCAAGCACTGCCATTGAGTTCTACTGCAGTTTGCAACAAATATTGAAAACAAGACCAAACTAATTCTGTAGCAAAATAAAACAGCACATTTAACACCACTGATTTTCTACAGTACGCTCAGCCTCCTGCTTTGCTCAATACATGAAACCCTAGATTAAAAGTAACCTTATAAAACTGTGTTTTTCTTTTAAAACACATTTAAATTTTATTACATGTAAATATTGTTCAGAAACATCAAGCGTTCACGTATAGCGATCTTGATCTATGCAGACGTCAAATCTAAGGGGATACAGCATTCTAAAGGGGATACAGAAATCTGCGTAACACCGGGTCGCCTCCCCTCATCCTACGGAGACCCACTGAAGATGTAGCTGGTGCCGGCTGCTGCCTCCTTGGTTGCTGTCATTCTGACAAAGTTAGAACCTGTCCTTTGGAGTGCCCATATACTAAAATAAAGAGGATGTAACACGTGCAGCATTTCACGTGCTATGATGACTGGCAAATGAATCATTTAGCTCACCTTATTCATGCATGTTATTATATTAGTTAATAGAGCGGTCACACCTTCCTTTTTCTCTTACCACGCAGTATTTTTCGGGTAATTTACCACCGTTTAGTGCATGAGAAATTCCATCTCTTTCATGTACTGCCCCTCTTTTCTCACTGTTAAGCCCTGACCGCTCTTGCCTGGTCAAGCTTCTTTCTCTGATATGTGTCTCGCAGGTTAGGCCATTGTTTTTTTTTTATCCCAAAGTCTTTGTAATCTTTGTTAGATTTATCATAAAGTAATTTTTGTTTGGCGACACACACAATTCGGTTTTCCATTTTGTTCAGGAAACTGCAAGAAACCACGTGCCTTCCCAGTCCTTTTTCACTGGTCAATGTAATTTTTAATGCACGTCAAATCGAACTTGTTTCGATTCCAAAATTGACGCATCACCGTCATTCGACAAGTACGGCCTCAGTGTGCAAGGTGCAATAGGGAATGTGCATAATTGTTTTTTTCTTCTGCGTTAAAATGGGATGCATGATCGGATCCAGTGTGCTCTGTGAAAGCTTGATTGTGATTGTAAATCATACATACTAATGTCAGCCGCAGTTATCTATGATGAAGTGAAAGCAAAAAGATGTACTTTGAGAATTTTATTTAAAGGCTGTTTTTTTAAACATTTTCTAAGGTTATAAAAACCTGTGGATATGTGGATGAGCCTGTATTTTCTTTGCATTTTCACATGTATTGTATGTAAGGGGGGTGTTGGTCATGGTCATTATTCTGAGCGCTCTAATGTTTTAAATTGTACACACAACAGAATATCTTTTGTAGTTTTTCCTTAGAACTTTAACAGACACATTTTGCTTTTCAGATATTTGTAATAGTAAATACCATTACACAAAGGAATCAAATGCATAGTAAAGCATTGGCATAAACATATTCTTGAGTGATATTCAGTGGGTTCTGTGGAAAACTTCCCCCTTGACATGGCAAATCTGCGGCACCCCGAAGCATGGCACAGTATTCCACAGTTATCATGCAGTGCAGCTTGAAGTGTAAAACCAGTACTTTCTATTTCCAGTGTGGTGCGCCAGAGAGCTTTTAGGAATTGAATGGGCTGTATGCCATCTTTCCTTAACATGATGATTTCTGCTTAGGATTTGTTTAATTGTCCTCTCTCTCTCTTGGGTACTGTAGGCTAGTGTATTTTTAAAATTAATTTGTTGATCGACAATGAGACTACTAAAGCAAAAAATAATCTATTAAATAAACTTTCCGCATCATATATTAAATGCTATTTTAATTGAAATGTTCAGGTTTTTTTTTGGTTTTTTTCCTTTTATATATTCTAGGAACAGGACTGGATATAAGTTTAATAAAAAAAAAAATAATAAATAACCCTGTACAGTATTTCAGTTTAAATAGCTTTTAATATGGGCAGGGGAAAGTTTTTTTTAATACGGTTTGTTAGTAATCTTACTTGAGTTTTTAATAATCATACATGACGTCATGGAAGTTAGAATCGGGCATCAGGGATATATAAACTGCAGAATTGGGAATAGAAGTCAAAATAGTAATTTTCAGTACTGGGGAATGGGAATCCTAGCAAAAATTACTACATGCATATGCTAAGGCTAAGGTTTTGGGTCATTGAGTAATTTACTCTCCAATTTAGACACTATGTAAGTAAAATGTATTTTAGGTGAGTAAAATGCAACATTACATTCAATAAATATCATACGTAATTCATATTTTTGTAATGTTAAAACACCCAGTACGCATCTTATCTGGAGTGCTGTCCATAGGTGTAATTTACACAGGGAACATTTTAGCCGAATCAATTGTTGTTCGTTATGTTAAAACTTCTGTCGGATGCTCCCCCCCCCCCCCCCCTATTTTTTCCTGTGCTTGCTCTGGCCCCAGAGTAGCCACTGACTTAGCCTCTATGGTTCATAGGGCAGCAGCGTGGAGTAGTGGTTAGGGCTCTGGACATTTGACCGGAGGGTCGTGGGTTCAATCCCAGGTGGGGGACACTGCTGCTGTACCCTTGAGCAAGGTACTTTACCTAGATTGCTCCAGTAAAAACCCAACTGAATAAAAGAGTAATTGTATGTAAAAAATAATGTAATTGTATGTAAAAATAATGTGATATCTTGTAACAATTGTAAGTCGCCCTGGATAAGGGTGTCTGCTAAGAAATAAATAATAATAATAATAATAATAATAATAATAATAATAATAATAATATCACAACTTTCATTTGGGATGTAGCGCACTGCATTTATCCATCTCTTCAGCAAAAGCAGTGTTTAACTTCTTGATGTACTGTAGGCTTTGGGATATTCAAGTTGTTACCGTAATTGTACAATACAATGACTAAATCAATGTAAGCGTTTGGTATTCACGAACTTCAGCATGTGACACCCCTCACTGGTCCACACTGTATTTCAGTAGTAATCTGTGACAAACCAGTTTCTAGTTAGATAACGCCCTCTAGCGTGCAGAAGATGCAGGACAGGTTAACTAAACTGCTATTGCATTGGTCTTCAGTTTTATCATATTTCGTCATTTTTATAGCTGGTTTTGGCTACCACTGTATATACTATAAAGTTATGAAAAATGTAATTTAGTAAATCACTTTCACATAACGATACTCACGTACAGTAAAAATCTCCCAGTACACCCCAGTATTGAAAATCACTGTGCTGAGCTTCTAGAAACTCATCTACCCCGATTTCTAATTTCCATGTGGTTTTTCGAGTACTTTATTTTTACTCTTGTTATCAAAACATTCTATAAGATGAAGGTGTTGAAACATCTTTGTATGAACCATTTTCAACGAACGCAGTAGTCTGTGTAGTATTAATATTTACTAAACCTTGAAAAAAAAATGCATTCAACTGTGAATAGGTTAGACCTCTATTAGTGAATGGGGCACAACATGTGGTAATTGCTGATTCAACAGGTTCAAACCTTAAGACATCTCCACTTGAAACAAGTACATGGCTTCTGAACCAATAAAGTATGATTAGAGAATGTTATTATTTTTTTATATATATATATATATATATATATATATATATATATATATATATATATATATATATACTTTTATATTTTTAGAAGTGCAGATCAATTTAAAGTATTGTTGTGCTTCTAACTCGATGGAATTAACTAATTTTTCATTGTAAATGGCTAAAAAAAATACTTTGGGTTTCTTTCAATGCATTTTATTTATTGACAAGTGATTTAAGAGCTGTACAACATGGGAGGAAAATACATGTACACGTTCGTTCACTCAACAGAAAGTAGATACAGTACTATAGGTATCAATGAAGATACAACAAAGTGCGCTATTAAAAAGTAAGTGGCAGGGTTCCGAAAAATATCGTTTTCACGTCCTCACGTGTTGCTACAGCAACGTGTTTTTTTGTTGGTTTTTTTTTTAATCGCTCTTCCTGCAGTGATTTAGGGGACATATATCAAACCCCAGTACACTAGAGCAGACATTTTGAAAAGAGCTTTGAAATAGACTTTAAAGTTATAAGTGTAAAAAGTTGTCAGGACGTTAACAATGAAAAGATAAAACAGGTATGTTATTTAAACAGTTGTTGTAACATGTGCGGACGTATAACGCTATATTTTTTTCGGAACCTGGCTACTTACTCTTTTTCATTTTCAAAGTTACATGTTTTAAACATATGTCCCCGGGTCCCATCTTTTACTTCAGCACACATTCCAGAAGGTGCTCCTGAATTCCGCACAGTAAGTAGTAGAACCCTTTGAAGGTGGCCGATGTATCTGTTCCATTCATCAGTCGTCAGGTGCTCGTGACAAAAGGTTGAAAGGCAGCCACCAATTGATCTTTTGTTTTACACATTTTGACTGACAGCAAGGCTAGTAATGTATAGATTAGGCTGTATTGTTTCAAATTCTTAGAGTTAAAATGTATTTAAAAAACACGTTCTCGTATTAAATCTTATTTAAAAATACATAAACGATAATTATTATTTTTTTACTTAGTCATATTTTTTAATAAAATGAGCAGCAAACAACGAATTAATAATACACTGCATATTATTAATAGTAGTAGTGTAGTATACTATACTAACTTTCAAATATACTAACTTTTATATGTTTTTTAATGTAGGACTGTTTCAAGTGAGAAGTTCAGAAAAACGAGAACGAGATATACTGGATGCATAGTTAGACAGGTAGTTGTGTACAAATACAAAGATGGATGAAACCAGAGCATGAAATTTGAACTTGGAACACTGTTTAGGGTACTTTATAACAAACCTCCCAACCTCACATCTGGCACAAGCTTAGCTATTTAAGGTAAGCCTTTGTGGTAATAATAATAATAAAATAAAAATGTTATACTGTAGTAGGCTTACGTGTTCTTATATGCTACAACATAGCGCTGACCTTACGATAGGCATTATAACAATGTAACTGTAGGCTACAGTATAGTATTCATATAATAAATATTCATTTTGTTTAATCAAACCTTGCAAAAATACCAATTTTCCAGTCACAGTTTAATTCTTACCCACGCAGCATTATTACACAAAAATAAAAATAAAAAACACAGCATTTATTGAATTTTTTTTTTTTTTTTTTTTTACTCTGTAACCTGACAGGGAAAATATGTGTCTGGTTATGGTCATATAAATTCTGTTTTCTAGCCAAAGTAAGACTAAACCTGATGTTGCTTTTATGTTACATTTAGGTTTTATGTAATTGTCACCATTTCTTTCTCCCATCAGTGTATAAACACAGTCGCTGTTTAAAACGTGATACAGTGCCACATGATTTGAAACACCATGTGGTGTACAGACAGGGTGTTTAAGTTCTAAAGAAAAATGCCAGCTGGCTGTTCTTTGAGGGTTTTTTTCACAAATGTATCCATGACAAATGACTGGTAACCTGCAGCGCAATGCAGTATGAGGAACGGTGTCTATCGTAGTACTGGGGAAGTTTTCCACAGAATCCACTGTGCATAACCTATTCAACTGAACTGAGGTTTTTTTTTTTTTAAGCTAAAAACATTAACCAACCACAACCCCCTTACTGTTTTATTACAGAGGCTTGACTTTTCCTATTTCTTTTTAAGGAAATGACTTACAGCTGAGTGAATCTGGAAGCGACAGTGATGACTGATTCTGGGATCCCTGGAGTGAATTGTTTGGGCAGTGCTGTTGATTTTGTATGTTTACAAAGATATATAGAACTTATGAAAATTACATTTTATTAACTGTTTGATGTAGTTTAACATTGCAAAAGCTGCCATTCAAGATGTTTTAGATTTAATTTTTATCACAAATATTGAATTCTTCTCACACATGAACAAAATGTAAATTTTATCCAGGATATAAGATGTTATACTGAGTACCACATATACATTATATATTTTATCAGCCTTTATTATATACGCTAAGAAAAAATGTACCTGTTAATAAGAAGGTAACAAATATTTTTAGGGGCCTGGCACTGACCCTAACTCACAGTTATCATGACTGTCTTTTTCATTGTACCCTTCCTGGGTATGTTGCAAATGGGTTTCATTTATACAATTGATAAAACACATTGAAGAGAAACCTTTAGGGACTATGATCTTTTTGCACTTATATCAGTATCAATATACAGTATATAGCTAATAAATAAAGCATAAACTATATATTCAGGGCGCTCCAGAAGTCCAGTTGGATATAGCATCTATTAAATCTGATTGCATAAAGCACTCTCTTCATTTTAAATGAATGCAGTTCATCATAGCAGTGAAGTGCTTCAACGGGAGTCACTCTGGTAATGCTGGGCAAAATAATGTGTAGAGTACCACCTGCACTTTAATAACTCAACGACATAGACTGTTCATAGGATAGCTGTCTTCAGAAACAGTATTAATATCAAGATAAATACATTCCACTGCAGTTCCCTCTTCCACTAGCCCTCTCTTGTTCCGTAGTTATCACCCAAAATCTGTGACTGGGATTTTAATACCACAAATTAAAGTGTTACCTATATGTATGTTGTGATTGACAGGCTTGAATCTTGAATTTGCTTAGTTTTTAATAATCAAATGCATACATAGTTTATGAAGTGAAAAGATCTAAACGATCCCTTGAATTTGTATTGTATCATATCTTTAGCATTATCACTTATCTTATAAACTATTAGCAATTTAGTAAAGATGTGTTATTTAGTTGATTAACCTTTTGAGAGTATTATTTTACTGTACATTGTGTTTTATTATGAATTGTATCAGCATTAAAACTTGCAAATCCATTGTTCTTTATATTTGTGAATTTTTGTATTACATTAAGTAACCTGTTGGCAATTATTGATATTTTTATTTGTAAAGTTTACACAAGTTTATTTTATATATTTAAATTTCTGTTTACATTCCACTTGTGTTTTGCGTTTATTTGAATCATTACTGAACTTCACAATTTAAAAAATAATTTGGTAAACAGGATGCTGTTGATATCAGTGGTGTTGCTTGTATGTACTTTTGAAATACAAATACATATACTGTGGCAAAACCCTCGGCTCGAGCTCATTTGCACCTTTTAAAATCACTGACCCAACAAAAGAACTGCAGGTTTAGCACTTTTGTGCCATTTTATTATTCACAAAAACAAAATAATAAAACAAAAACCTAACTTCCCTGGGAGTGCTAACTAAACTTCTTCACAACCCCTAAACTATCAACCGGACGGCTGAAAAAAAGCACAAAAACTTGTGGCTGAAAAAAATAAACACTCTGTAGTTAGGGTGGGTAAAGCAAGGCGCCTGGCGATTGCCTAAAACATGATTCATGCTTTTTTTTTTTTTTTCTTCAAATCCACTGTTTTACCTGAATTATAAATGCAATAAGGCCCTTTAGGGTGTCTGTATACTTTGACAGTGTGCACATTGCCATTGAAAATTACACCAGGGGGCGGAGTTGAGACAGCACTGAGTTATTTTTTTTTCCTTCCTGTCAGTGCAGACACACTGAGCTGAACAGAGGTGAGGAATCAAAAAAAATTCAACGATGTCTCGGCTTTCAGTAATTTGTTCAAGATCTGTGTGAGAGAAGGGTGGATAATATGCACAAGTGTCTTTTTGTGTTTTTCTTTAGCGTTTACAAACCGCTAAAAATACATTATTTGAAGTGACAAAGTCGGGGTGAGTGAGCATAGACCGATTTTTGGGGGTTTTTTTTGGTATTGTTTTTTATTTTGCTATTTTCCAGTTCATTTAATTGTTCTTCATCCAAATCGTCATGTCTGCTTACTACTTTGGGATTTTTTCCTGGCAATTGGTCACAGTTTCATAGTTACAGCTGTACATCTGTAAGTGAGTGTAAGCAAGATGGCTACCGATACTTAGTTTAAATTCTGCGAGGCAGCGCAGTGATTTAGAATGTGTGATAAGGTTCCAACTGTCCTAGGATGCTAGGATGCTGACGTGGCAGGGTATTGGCAGGGATGGGGTTAAATTCTCCTCCCTGCCCAGGTGTATTGCATCAGGTGGGAGCAATCAATCAATCAATTAACACCCAGCCACCTGACATAAAAGGAGGAAAGAGGATAGCTGAGGAAGCAAGGGTGTTTTTCTTTGTGTGCTGTTTTTTTGTTCATTTTGCAATCCAGTGAAGGCAAAGCTAAGCCTGGAAGCCTTATTTTTTGTAAGTTTTACTTTGTGTTTATTGTCTTGGTGTTTAAGAACCTTTTTGTTTGGCCCTTCTGCCTGTTTATTTTGTGTCTTATTTATTAAAAGTCTTTTGTTTCAACTGCAGTCTGTCTCTGGGCCTCATCTCTCACACACCTCCTGTCACACGCCCTTTCTAGTTCGGAGGGAGATTTACAGCATTGACCCTTACTCTCTATCACACACTTTCATCAATTTCCACAGGTTTCGTAGAACTCCAGAAGCACTCTTGTACACTTTTTACAGAACTCCATTAGGCCCTGGAGATGATGAAGCCCTTGCTTTTTTCACAGCTCGCTCTACTTCTTTCCACTTAGGTGCACGGTCCTCCATTTGGTATTCTGGTGGATTGATAGGTGGGAT
Source organism: Acipenser ruthenus (assembly GCF_902713425.1). Lineage (NCBI taxonomy): Eukaryota > Metazoa > Chordata > Actinopteri > Acipenseriformes > Acipenseridae > Acipenser > Acipenser ruthenus. The sequence continues at coordinate 46,708,118 of NC_081191.1, read as the reverse complement.
GCCTGAAGGAATTGACATAGGCTCCTGCCTTTTTGAATCTGTATGTGTTTCCTCCAAATATCTCTCCAGCTCAAACTTAGATGCTTTTAGTGTGCCATTCTTCTCACTGGTGAATAACTTCTTTATAAATTTGAATGTTGAATGGGTCTTTATAAAAGTTAGTTCTCAAACAAACCTTTTTGTAGCGTTTCCGTAGGTGCTCAGCTCTACCCAGTGTTGCAAGCTTATCTTTTATGAACCTTTGTAAGAGATTGAGTCCCTCCTTCTGACTTTGTTCCACTCTTCTCCATTGCTTCCTCAGCTGTCTCCTTTCTCTAACTAAGCGGTCAATCTCCTGCTGCCATCGAGACTTTCCAGGAATAAATTTGTACTTTTTTCCTTCCTTTTTTCAACTCCAAACCTCTCGCTTCCATTTGCGTAGATGATGTCCCCAAATTTATTCAGCTTATTTTCAACTGTTCCACTTAACCTTTCCAACGCAAAGCAGATCTGTGTTTTCTGTGTCCCATGCAGTTTTCTCACAAGCTATTGGCCATTTAACTCCAGGCTTGTGCCCGTTGAGGTTCTTTTCTCTCTTATGCTGGTTTGTCTGACCGGGTTCACAAGGATCATTAGGTTCATCACTAACTGTGTCCATGCAAGTCCTCCTCACGTCTATGACAGGGGTGCTGATATCCTGCAAACTGTGGTTTGCTTCCTGTCGCTGGATTTCATTCGACTGACTTGACTGACTTTGTAAGACGTAGTGATCAATGCAAGGCCCTTGTCCCTTCTCCCTCAAGCATTTCATTCTCCCTTAATGAATCTTCAAACCCCTGACCGTTGTTGCCTTGCTCCAGCCGCAGACACAAACCTGGAGTTCCATGTCTTTGCTAACTGCAGATCTTGAACTAGTCTTTTGTGAAGTACTCTCCATACTCATATCCGTTTCCGTTCCTCAGTCGTTAACCGTGTTGTCCAACGTTGAGTCATCTTCCGCCCCCGCTCTCGCAGACTCTAGGGGTATTTTTCTCTTTAATTTCTTAGACGCCGTGGGCGGGTGTCTCCAGCATCCTGTAAACACAGAGCTGGATACTGCCGACAAGGGTAGCTAACCCTTGCCAGCCCCAAACTCCTGTTAGCATTCATCTTTGCAGTATTGCTTCGCAGTAGTGTATTCATGTTTGCCTTTCTAACTGTTTGTATAAAGTTATTTAAGGGTCTTGTATTCAATATAATGTTCTGTGATACATTATTTAGGGAACATCAATCCCTTGCTTGCTGTTTAAATATATATACAGTTGTAGTCAAAAGTTTATATACCAATGGAAATTCATAATTTCTAGAGATTTTTCAAAAACTAAGAATTTTAGGAAAAATCTTTTGTAGCAAAAGTTTTGCTTTTGTGGATGAGGAAATAGTTACAAGAAAAAGATGTCTACAACTCAAAAAATTGTAATTCAAAAGTATTCATACCCTTTGATGCAAACATTCAAAATTCTAAAAGGTATAGACAATGTCGACCCAGCTGACTTTTTTGACCTGAAAAAAGAAAGGGTTCACAAATGGAGATTAGATAAATGGGCATTCAGAACAGAAAATAGGAGGCACTTTTTTACACAGAGAATTGTGAGGGTCTGGAACCAACTCCCCAGTAATGTTGTTGAAGCTAGCACCCTGGGATCCTTCAAGAAGCTGCTTGATGAGATTCTAGGATCAATAAGCTACTAACAACCAAACAAGCAAGATGGGCTGAATGGCCTCCTCTCGTTTGTAAACTTTCTTATGTTCTTATGATAGTATTGTCTACAAGGTGCTAGAAATTTCAATATGATAATGCAGAACCTACTTCTAGAAAAGTCTAGAAAATACTGGATTGTAGGTGAACATTCTAGAGAATATAAAACGGTTCGGCATAGGATGATTGCTGTCATTACCAATAAGTCAATATGGGAAAAAGTAAAGCGCTATCTGAAGACTTTAGGCAGAAAATTAGTTATTGTCATAAAGCTAGAGAAGGATACAAGAAGATTTCCAAGCATTTGAGTATCTCAATTTCAACTATTGTTTCTATTATCAAGAAGTACAAGACTCATGGTACTGTCACAACACTCCCTCAGTCTGGAAGAAAGAAGGTTCTTTCACCAAGAAAAAGTAGAAGAATTGTGAGAAAGGTAAATAACAATCCAAGATTGACTGCCAAAGGTATTCAAGGTGGATTCAACCATAGGTCGAGTATTGCATGGTGAAGGTCTCAATGGTCGCAGGCCAAGGAAGAAGCCACTCTTAGGAAAACATCACAAGGACAATCACTTGAAGTTTGGAAAATGGCATTTGAATGATGGATATGAGTTCTGGTCAAAGGTTTTGTGGAGTGATGAAACGCTGATAGCCGTTACGTTTGGAGAAAGTCTGGTGAGGCGTACAAAGAAAAGAACACCATACCTACTGTCAAACATGGAGGTGGCAATATCCTTCTATGAGGCTGTTTTTCCTCTAAAGGCACAAGACATTTAGTTCCAATACATGGTAAAATGGATTATATAGCATACCAAAAGATATTGGCCAATCATCTGAATCCCTCCGCTACAAAACTTGGTTTAAAGTGCAATTGGACGTCCAACATGACAACAATCCAAAGCAAACATCAAAATCTATGACAGAACGGTTAAAGAAGAATACAATCAAGGTTCTGGAATGGCCTAATCAAAGTCCCTATCTAAGTCCGATTGAGAATATTTGCTATGAGTTGAAGAAGGCTGTGCACAAGAGAAGTCCTCGGAATTTGAATGAACTGGAACAATTTTGCGTTGAAGAATAATAAAAAATCACTACAGAATCATGCCAAAAGCTAATTGACAAATATCCTAATAATTTAAAAGAGGTTATTATTGCTAAAGGTGCCTCAACTAGCTATTAATTTCATTTTCCTTGTTAGGGTATGAATACTTTTGAATTAGCATTTTTCGAGTTTTGCAAAAAAAATTGCTGAAATAAATAATTGTAGACATCTATTTCTTGTAACTTTTTGCTACAAAAGATTTTTCCTATAATTATTTGTTTTCGATACTAAGTTTCCATTGGGGTATGTAAACTTTTGACTACAGCTATATATATAAAATCACTGTCTTTACTCAGTCACCCCGACTTTGTCACCTAAAATAATGTATTTTTAGCGTTTTGTAAATGCTACAGAAAAACACAAAAAGACACTGCTGCACATTATCCACCCCTCTCAGACACACACCTTGAAAATTACTGAAATCCGAGATGTTGTTGTATTTATTTTTATTCCTCACGTTTATTCTGCTCAAACAGGTCTGCACTGTCAGTGACAGGGAAAAATCAACCTTGCCCCCCCCCCCAATGGCAATGTACACAATATCATAAATACAGATGTACTTTCTTTTGCACGTTCCAATAAAATTTATTTACTTGGCTTAACTTGGTGTGTAATTCAAAGTTATAAATGGGACTACTTTATTGGTGTAAGGATATGTAATAAACACATGTATAATTGTTTGCCCTAAACATGATTTATGCTTATTTTTCTTCAAATCCACTGTTTGGCCTGGATTATAAATGTGATAAGTCCCTTCAGGGCATCCATATATGTTGAATATACATACTTCTCACAACTCCCCAAGGCGTCCGTATATTTGACGTATACAGACGGCCTGTCAGGCTTTATTGCATATATACATGTGCTTGGAAATTATGGCCTGTGATTGGTTAAAACTTCATCACAGGAGCAAAATAGATTTAACTATTGCTCTGACATCCTTACACCACCAGGCAATACACTTCCTCTGACATGTGATTGGTTCACATCATTGTCAGTCCCACCCCTTTTCAAAAGCACACCCTCCACTCCTAACAGAAAATGGCTGAATGAAAAAACAACGATTGTGTGACTTAACATACTACAAAATAAAGAAAAAAAACTTTGATAACTATGCAGTACAAACTTCAAAAACATTTTCTGTTATTTACTTATGCTGTATCAGCTATATTTAAACAAAATACTGTAAACCAATAAATATTTTCAACCAAAATATTTGGCGAATCACACCCATGACACCTATTTTGCTCCAGAAATGTTGGCGTCCTGTTGCACTGGTAATAGTATATTACAAGCACAATAGTACAGCACTAAGATATTCATGCCAAAAATGTTTACATTTTTTTTCATACCTGAAAAACGCATAATAAAAGGCTCGCAAATATTTACGGCTTTACAGTATATAAAGTCATATTTACTATCGAACCTTGCCTCTCATTATTTTGACTGACTCATATATTAAATATGTACTGCAGACTCAGCTCATAGTGGAAAATTAAATGCCCCTTGGGAAGACTGTTGTTACCTCCATGGTGCAATTAATCGGTAGATTAATCCGTCCACATTTGTAATAAAGGTAACGATTTTATAGCGTCTGTCCTTGTCACGGATTGCTCGCGTCATGATGTGAGAGAGAGAGAGTAAAGGATTTCACTGATTTTTAGGTTCATAGCCCCTTTTAAGCAGACCCAGACCCATAAATTGGAGGGTTTTAATCACTTTGTTGCAATTGTATTATTTACAGAAATAAAAGAAATGAAAAACAAACTTTTTACTTTTTCACTCTAAACTCACAAACTGGACCTAATACTCCGTTTACCAGTAAAACATAAACACCTTTACACACAGAGAAGTTACACACAAAGGTTTCACACAGTACCTTCTGTTACTGACAGCCTCTTGCCTTCACACCAACTGCAGACTGCCCTGAACAAACATTTTTTCCTGTTTAAGTACCTGCCTGCTTATTACAGGCAGGTGACATCAATTAAACTATAAAACAATTAAAAAGGTAATAAATGAAACTAAATACAGTGCTCCCTCACTATAACCAGGGTCTTGAGGGACACATAATATGAGCATTATAACCGAACAGCGTGGGAGGGGGTGGGGGGCACCGTGGGACACATAACAACACATATCTAAAATACAAAATAACTCCCTCTCTATAATGCATATATAGTGAAGCAAAAATGGAACTTTCCGTGAATTAACCATGCATAAAGCACCATGTAACCAACACTATATTTTTTACAAACAAAAAAAAAAAAAAAGGTAACATTCCCACTCATGGATCATTTTAATTAGCAGTTTTTAAACTCTAAGTAGTCTGGCTAAACGGCGGTCGAGAGTTCAGTTCAAAGCGACAGAGAAGAAAACCAAGTGCGAGAAGGAGAGCGGGTTGGGAGAGGGGAAGAGGGAATGGGCTCGCCCCAGGTTCGGCTGCCGGAGCGGGGCTGAAGAAGCTGAAGCGTCTCGTCTCCCAGAGAAAGCTGCAGCTCCTTTCGCAGTAAAAAAGTAAATACATTAGGAAAGATAACTACATAATAGGTATAATATTTATTTAGTTATAAAACGAATGCTGAATAAGATGTCTGTGTTATAAAGTGCCAGCGAGGCTTTTCTTCTGTTCAGATACTGTATCAAAAGGGAGAGACAGAAATAGAAGTTAGAATGAGAAGTTGTTTACAGTTTGAACAACACTGGTACTGTGTTTACTATAGAAATATTGCATGAATCACTAGTATAGGAAATTGGGGGACCTGCTGTAGGAGCGTTATATCCGAGGCGCGTTATAACCGAGAGCCTTATAGCGAGGGAGCACTGTACACTAATTAGAATAAATAATTACACCTGTGGCTATATCTGGCAGGGACAGAAATTAACCCCCTCCCTGCCAACCACCAGGCAGGGATTTGCCTTGCCACAATATATATTGGCACGGGTACCAGAAAACCCGGGTACCTGTCATGTTTTAAATTACCCAACGCTACCAGGGTCTCTTTTTACTACCCGGGTTTCGATTTATTAATTTGAGAATTTAAAGAAAATGTAGAAAATATGACAGTACAGTTGTAAGCGTGGGTCTCTGGTCGGCGTAATAAAGACAATGTTAAAACAAGCTTTGCATTAAGCCTTTTCTTTACTGACAGGATATCAATGTTTTACAGAAAACAATAAAACAGAAAGCGGCAAGTACACCTCAATAATAATAACTGTGGCAACTATTCTCAGGAACTAAATCGGAAACAAAACAACATAACAACAGGGCTCTACAGTGTGACTAATCTGGTTGTATATGCGACAACAGCTTGTGCAAACATACATTTTAATGTAGGCGCACGTGTGCCACTAGAAATTCCTAAAGACTGACTACATAAAATTAACGTGATCACTTTTTTTTTTGCTGAAAGTATAAAACATTAAAAAAAAAAGAAAACCACAGATCTAAACTCTCATAGCTCAATCGTAATGTAGCCTGGGAATTTAGTTTATTGGTGTCCACTGCCCACTGTTAATCACACATTAAAAACTACAAATCCCATAGTCCGCCAATTTCACTGATTTATCAGGGCGATGGCTACTCGTTTCCAGACAGTTTGAAAACTTGTCAAACCAAGATGAGGAAAATAACAAATTATTGTCATGTGATTGGAGAAGTTTCAAAAGAAAACTGCGATGAACAAAATTCAGATATGTCGGTGTCTTTACAATAAATGAGCAATGAAGGTATGTCAGAAGATGAAAGCGAACAGGGAACTTCGAAAAGGGCCAAAATATGTTGCAAAGAATCCTGCAGCATGATGTGCACTTATTATTAATAACTGTATTTAAACAGAGATGTTTTTGTAATTATTATTATTATTATTTCGATGTTTCCAGTAGTGAAAAAGGTTATACAAGTCTACAGATCTGAAGGGACTAAATGTATGGGCACTATATAGTATTAAATATGTATCATGAACTTAAAACATTCATGTGTGATTTATTATATACATATATATACACACACACACACACATATATATATCTAATTTACAGTATAGATATATATGAATGGACACTTGGGAATATCCCAAAATAAAACTAAATAAAAGATATAAGGAAAATGTTTTTAAGAAATTAAGAATCATGTACTCCATTTTTGAATCCACCATATCCTTGATTCTTCTTTGAGAAGGCTGGAGTTCCAATGCAGGACCACGTAGTTTGAGGCCCTAACGCACAGCATTGCTGCGTTCATTATAAATGGTTGAAGCCAGCTGTCATGGGGACAGTATTTATAGTATATTTAATAGTGCAGTACTTCTTCAAGCATACAGACCCAGCCAGGCCTCCCAGATTCCAGTGGAATGTTGTCTAGTGACACTTGTGTAATAAAGTAGTGATTCAATACATGTTACATTTGAAGACTTTTTTAAAGCATTGAACTTCCCCTCTAGTATGAAGTAGGATTTCTGGGTTTCAGTGTTTTACCACGACTTTTATACTCTCCTTTAAGAATTCAACTGATACCAGTAAGCCATTTGTGTATCTCAATTACAACTGAGAAACATGTTAATAGTAAAATGTATTTCATTAACGTGTTTTTTCCGTGAAACAACTAAATGGTTGTTTAAATTGTAAGTCTTGCTTTCTCATTTAAAAAAATGTGACTAATCTTTATTAATGTAAATACAGTTACGCACAGCGATTGTAATAAAGTGTGTCTAGCATAAAATACTTTATTTTTCAATATAGCTTCAATAAAGATTAGTCGCTTATTAAAATGTTGTGATCTCATTTGTATGTTATGCTTGTAAATGAATAGTTAAGGCCTGGTTGATTTTAAAAGACAATAAACCCGTATTAAACCAATTTTGATATTAATACATTTCTCAGTTGTATTTGAGATACACAAATGGATCAACAGGAATTAATTGATTTTTTAAAGGAGAATAGAAATTCAGGGTAAAACATTGAAAACCAGAAACCCTAAATATAAGGTACTGATTGTATTCTGCCATTGATTAAATGCTCCTCCTTCATTTGTATAGGAACACAATGTTTAAATAGGTTGGACCTAATTCAATCAACTTTATATCTATCTTGATTCAATTAAAACATCATCCACTGGAAGTAAGTACAGCCTTGACAATTAATTGAAATAAAGTCAAATGAAAACTCCTTTTGGAGATAACTCTATTTCTATTTGAGCTGTACATTGTAATTGTATTACCTTCTCAGAAAGAACATGTTTTTTTTAAATCTGTGCCATTAGTAGTATCTTACAGTAAGTGCAGTACAACACTGAAAATATCAGATACCTTGCACAAACAGTGCTCTCTTGTTATTATCTACCTGCACATCAAAAGAATGTAAAATGTTGAAAACAATGAATTAGCAAAAGTTGCTTATATAGGTCATGTACAATTTACCGTTTTTTGTTTTGTTTTTTTTAATGTTTTTTCAAATAGCCTCCATTCCTTATACTAATGCCAGACCCAAGTAAATCTGATGACTAATGGTCAATAGGTGCCTCCTTTCAATAAAACAATGGTTGGCAGTTTCAAAGCCATGCCTCAAGAACTAAGGCCAATGAATCAAGTGCTTTGATAAATAATGTTTGCCCTACATGCTTGCAGTGGCTCTTAATAGAAGTCACAGCAAGCATATGGGTCAAACAGTATTTTTCGAGGCACCTGATTCAATATTTAATAGACTCAAACCTCCCACATTTTATCAGCATTAATCTCTAGTAAATGCTGTTATAGATCAAGTATGAATGGTGGTGCAGCTCAGCTCTGTTAGGTGTCAGCATTGTTTGATCAGTCAATAAAAAATGGTCTCCATTTAAGTTTAAATTTCAGGAACTTTGAGCTTCAGTATATTATTTACAAATGGCTTCTTAGCTACTATAGATCTGACCCTACTTGCAGTGGAACTACAATAAACATAGAATTATTCAATACTGAGGGTCAAAAGTAGATTTTTGGCTGTTATGCAAAACTGCAAACTCTCTTTTGTAAAGCCACAAGACACTGGCAAGAATAAGTTGCACAAGTTAGTTAGTAATAGTTCAACATAAACTACAACATACAATAGCATTCCAGCATAAATAGCTGATGATGTAATAATTAGCAATTTGTCAATATTGAATGGTGGAGCAACGTGTTCTTTTAGTCAGTTGCCCATTCAACAAGTCTGCACATGCAGCAATTTTGTAACTTGAGCAATGGTTGTGATTATGTTCTTAAAACTGTCCGTAACCTGAACATGGAAGAGTTTAGCATATCTTAAGGAGGAATATGCCTCTACAGTACATGCATGTATAGTGTACATAAAATACAGATCAAGATCTGGGTTTGGAGAAATCCCTGTTTAGTTAATTAGGATGGGAACCACCAGTTTTTAAAATGTTCTAAGCAAGCAAATGGTTTTAGAAATACCATTCCACTCAGCTGTGTACTGGATCACAAAAAGGAGCACAACCCCCTCTATTAGCAGTTGTCAGACCATAAGCACAAACAAAAGGTAGCTCTAATAAGCATTTCAAAATCTTCACTTGTGTTTTCCTGTGAAAATTATGCTTTTGCTGTAGTTAGAAATAACACTATTTTACATGAATTTGTGTATATGCCTGCTCCTGGTAACTACCAAGTGACAGTGGATTATTGTGTTTTGTTATTATAAGGGGCACACACACAAGTTTAAAATGAACCAGCCATTAACTGTTTTTAAAGAACAGGTCTCATTACTATTTATTTTTTTATTCCCTTTACTCTTATAGGAAGACAAGTCAGCACAACAATGACATTACATGAAATATTTATTTATTTATTTTCTGTTTGGACTGTGAACAAAAGGGCTTACTGTACTTAAGAACAATGAGTGATTACAGTTAAACATTACCATCAATTCTTTTGCACAAACATGTGAAATATCAAGCCCATATAGGCCTTGTTTCTTAGTATGAACCGGCAGGCATTGCTGGTAACACAGAATACACCACATTTGACACACAGTACTATTCTTCACAGTGTAGTACAATGCAGTACTATCTAATGCCTTTTTCATAGTGGAAACACTATACATCCATAACTGTGTAAACAGTGACCTCATTAAATCACAGTTAATAAAGTCATTTTTTTTCTAAAGTTGTGGTACTGAAAATAGGTGACTATAGAAAGTTTTTTTTACAAAACTTTTCAACGAACTGTAACGACAAAAACTGTGTTTATTTTTCTCACAGCCTAACTTGAACACAGCATTAACTTTATAGTTCTGGTTATTAATTTCCTTTTTGTGAAGTAGCAATCACATGTGAGTGTTTTCATAGTCTGTGATTATTTGTATGAATACCAAAGCATACATTTTACATATAAAATTGTACCAAGTCTGAAATGATATCTATTTGTATTGTGTTGCTCTTTAAATTCAAATTCAACATGACATTGCCAGAAAAAAAGTGTTTTTAATTGACCAGTTCCTCAGGAGTTTTATTATATATACTTTTTGGGGGGTGAGCTCATCAATACTATATTTACAAAACAGTAATGCTGATAGAAAGGTAAGGCAAGATGAAATTAACTCAGACGATATTAGTATTAGATAAGCACCTGTAGCTCTGCATCAGTAATCTGATTCACTTCCATGATCTTGTTCAGCTGCTCCATATATCGGTGCTGATCCTGCAGGAAGTATGGGATCCTCACATTCTCCATCATGGCTATTTCCTTCAGCCGATCCACATCCTCATAAGATACCTTTAATAGAAAACAGAGTTGTTCACCACTACACTTTCAGTCTAAAGAAATGAATAAAGAAATATTCTGTAATCACATCCTGTATGAAGTCCCATGGAATAGGGCAAGTGCCAAAGCAAATTCAGTGAATGAAGTTCTTTGATATGGTTATTGAAATAGTAAATAGCTAGATGGGAGAATCCAGTCTTTAGGGAACCCTGTGAAAATCAGACTTATCTTGGGATACAGCCAAAACTTTAGTAATTATATAATGCAGACTTTATTTTTTGTACTGTTAATAAATGCTGTTGGATTTGCTGCAGACATTGACAATATATAAATGTTGGCAATCTGTGGTTACATAACTGTTTTCCAAAAATGTGACTACTACACTCACTTCCCTCTTTTCATAAACGTTTCACTTTACTGATCAAAAGCTGCTGTTTTAGACATAAACTAATAAATACTTCTGCCTTAAGAAAAACATAAGAAATGATAAAAAAGTGAATTTAGTTTTAAAGTCCAATCTGTTAAATATTACCTTTCCAAGAGCTGTCAAGAGTGAAAAGTTTATTTTCTCCCTGTACCTCAGTATCTTAAGGATGCCATCCAAGTACACCTGATCCTTACCGAAACAACCTAAAAATAAACAAACAAATAGTATTTCAACAAAACATTCAGTTGAAAAACATTTACCAACTGCTTTGTAGTTGCACATATTTTAATTATGCTTCTCTATTTTTTATGGCCAGCAAAAATATACATCCAGCAAAAAACAGTAATAAGTACATGCAGCGCTCCAGATAATCTGCGTACTGGCTGTTTTACGCTTTGAAAAAAATATAAATTATGCATGATATTTAAATGTAATGAGTAAAGAATATGCATAGCAATTTTGCTGCACAGCTAGAGTTCGCATGTCATCAAGCTTCTTGTACTTTGTTGGTTCCTGGCATCTCAATGGACAATTGTGAATATACTGCATGTGGTAGCTAGAGAGTGGATCATAGAAATGCTGGGACAGCTAATTGTAACCTGCCTGGGAATTGCCAGAAACATGTGACCAGTAAGTACAGGTTTTCAAAAATAATAATGCGTGTTTGTGACTGGTGAATAAGCCTTAGGATTTATCTATGCCATTTTTATCCCCCTCAACCTAACCTACCAATTTACCTCTCTGTCAACTGAATATCTGGAAGGTAAATCTATATAATAAATACAACAACAACGTGTTTGGAGACGGGATGCTTTATATTGCTATAGCAAGGTGATCAGTAAAGAATACAATATTACTGTTTCTTTATTTGCATTAGTGCAGTATAGGTAGAGTTTAAAAAAAAAAAAGTTTTATTTTACTTTTTGGGAGCGTGTCTGTCGACTTGGAAAGGGAGAGCACAAGAAAGCATTTTTTTGTTTTTGGTTTAAATCACTGGAAATATATAGTATGTGCATGCAGGCCTTTTGGTCAAGTACATTCCAGCTGCAGCTGTGGAATAAAAAAAAAATTCTGTTTCTGTGTTTATTTGCTTCACAGCCATATTCTTTTTGGTCAAATAAGAATATTTGTTGTTTTGACTTTATTAGTTTTTGTACAGTAGTTCAAAGTAACATTACAGTTAAAATGTAAGGCTGTACTTCATGCATACCTAATAAGTTGAAAGTATTCATGACACTAAGGTAATGTTGCATTTTACTCACCCAAAATACATTTAACTCACAAATGGTCTAAACTGGAGAATAAATTGCTCAATGGCCCCAAACCTTCTCTGGAGCGCTGTATATATGTACTGTAACTTTACAATACATATTATATTGTTCTTCTAACTGACAAATACATAGGATTTGGAACAAAGTTATTTCACCTATAAATATGCACGTTGTATTGGCAATTCTCATTTTAATATCGGGCAGGTAGCACAACAGACATTTTCTTGCAAATGTCTGTTGTGACAACACTCAGTGCTTTGCAAATGTAACCTTGCAGGGATTTTGCCAAAAGAAGATACCACATATAGTTTGGCCTCCCAGCACATTTTATATAGAGAGTCCCAAATTCTGATTGTTAATCCAAAATTGTGCAAACCCTGTTGAACTAAATGTGACTTGCTATCTTGCCAGGATGACCTGTCAAATTACATCTGCAGTATAAAAGGTTCTTATCCTGGTAAGCACAATGAACTGAACTGAACTGAATTTAATTTAATTAACTTAAATAAACTTAAGTGCTTCAGACTGAAAACCCACCTGGTAGAGAGGTGTTGGTCTGGCCCCTCTTGGCCCGCACACAGTAGTCCCAGCGGGTACTGGGGTCCTTGACAAACTTTTCGAGGCAGCGGAAGAGGTCCGTAAAGGACATGCGGCTGGCCTGGTACACAGTGTAGTAGAGAAGGGCTGCCCTCCACAGGAAAGGGTCCTTGCGGAAAAGCACACTGTGGATACTAGCCAGACCCTCTTCTGTGGGATTGGTGGGTTTCAGACTGTACTTTATACGCCCATTGCCATTACACCAAGGCTGAAGATTATTATTAATGCCCCGAAAATAGTGAGTACCTATGGAGAAAGAATAGATTGTATGGGTGAATTACTATATGGAGCACTTAGTCCACGAGCCAAACCTCAGAAAGCCCTTAGTTTTAGAGTTGGCTGAACCCCCCCGTCAGACTAAGGTTTTTTGGTATCATTTTCTTCCTTAATATGTCTAGATTCCATTTCTGCCTCTTGCCAAGCTGAATAATTGTCAGTTTAGATACAAAACAAATTATTTTGGACCTGCCCTTACTGCTCTTCAGACAGTAGAACGTCATTGCAGATCAAACCAACCTTCTCATGTTAACTCGTCGCTCTGCTTAAATATAAATATACTCCAGGACTCCATACAGAGTTGAATTTAAATATTTATTTTTTAAAAACTTATTTTGGTATTAATACACCAGACTTTTGTCAGCATCTAGTTTGTTTGTGCACCGCGCCAATTGCTTCATGACTTCCCCTAGTAACGGATGGGTGGGGTAGTGTGTGTGTGTGTGTGTGCAAAAAAAAAAAAAAAACAGCTTTGCATTGAAGTGTCTCTTTCTGTCACATCTGATGTGAAGCAGTGATGTGGGATGTGACAAAAGAATACTGATGTAGCATCGCCTATTTTATACAGGATATTCTTCTGATTTGAAATGTTACTATTACAGGTACTTAAAAAAAAATAAATACACACGTATATATTTATATATAACAGAAGTTTTTGATATATAATTCTGCCAGACTATACATTACCAACACCTGAAACCTAATCAATTAATTTCAACCTAACAAATACTGTATCGCCAAAATAAGTAATTGTCATACATAATGTACACGTGTGTGTGTTTTATTATTAATATTATTATTCAATATTATAAACAATGCTACATTATATATATATATATATATATATATATATATATATATATATATATATATATATATATATATATATATATATATATATATAATTTGCCATTATAAAAACACTTGCCACCCAATTTATGCTATTGTTGTGGAAAACCACACCAAACCATTAATGAACGATGGACGTGTAATTGTTGAACTGGAAAACCAAGGTTGTGTAATAATAGAAGTTCTACACCACCACAGTTGCTACAGTAATTACACCAACAAGAAATCCATACATGCAGTCAAAGCACAACAAGAAAAGAATATCACTGAAACCTGTAAAGGGTTTGATATTGCCTTTCACCATCTGGTTGAGGAGATCCAAGAGAGTTATAGATGGAACAGAATTTCTCTCTATGTCATACGTTTGACAGTGTTATATAGAATTGTTGCCGGATGAAGGAATCGAAGCTCAGAGCTAAGATCTGTTGCCTTCTGGCAAATTATGCCATTGTGATTTTTGATCAGGCCATATAGCAAAAGCAGTAGATGTCATCTGGAAGAACCCTATGGAATTCAAGCGGTTGCATGGGAAGTTTTCACATAGCTTGTACCCTACTTGCTGTAATAGGGAAACACTTTGCAGATGCTGGACTCAGGGACATCCTTCTAGAATCAGAAATCATTGGATCGGGATCTATCAATGGAGTGCTAGAAGGCCGTCAGGCTAGTCCTGGGTTGCTTGTTGCAGAAGGACATTCCAGCAAGAACTGTGATAGACACAGGAACAAGAAAACGTCACCAAGAGGAAGCATATATCGTGAGAACAACAGTGGACCCAAGACAGAGCCCTGTGGGACCCCATATAGGACATCAGACCTTTCAGATATGTCCTCCTCATAAGAGACAAACTGGAATCTGTCTGCAAGATAGGATTTAAACCACGAAAGAACAGTGTCAGACAGTCCCACAGTGTATTCAAGGCGCTTAAGTAGAATGGAGTGGTCTATAGTATTGAATGCAGCACTTAGATCTAAGAGAACTAATACTAAAGGACAGCCCAAGTCAGAGCTTAAGAGCAGGTCGTTAACAACTTTTACAAGGGCTGTTTCGGTGATATGAGCCCTACGGATTCCAGACTGGAATTTCTCCATGACGCCGTTTAGAGCGATATATTTATCTAGTTGGGTTGCAATTACTCTTTCAAAAATGTTGTCTAAAAAAGGTAGATTGGAAATTGGCCTATAGTTAGTAAGGACTTGAGGATCCAGGTTATGTTTTTTAAATACTGGTTTTACTACAGCTACCTTAAGTGCCAGTGGAACTGTGCCCGACGAAAGGGAGCTTTTTACAATTTTTAAAATGCGGTTGCTAACAGTATTAAAAATATCGTTTAAGAGTGTAGTAGGAATTGGGTCAAGGGAACAGGTAGTGGTTCTCATCTGCTTAACTATTGTTTCCAATTCATCTACGATAATTTGAGAGAAATCCTGCACACACACTTGTATAAAAAGGAGATTCACAATTCAGTGCTGGTTTGGAACAACCGTTTCATAGAGTGTGCCTCCTTTATTTATTTTGATCTTGATACTGGCTTAAAGGATCAGATTGTTTAAATTAATGTATCATTATTAACAGCTTTATTAATAAAAGTACACATTTTGTTTAAAACCAGAGCTTGACTCCAGCATCCTGCTTTTGCCATCTTTACTTACCAACCGACTACAGTATTTGACCATAAATGCAATTTATACAGCATAAAAAAACCTAAAATCAGGATAAGTAGTATCATTATGTTTACAAACATGATAAATAACCCTTGTTTAAGTAAACTGATCTTGTAGAAGTTCAAATTTTGTAACTTGGAGAAACTGAATCCATCTCAGAAAGTTTTTCAGATATGAGAATTAAATTCAGAATATACTGTTGCCAAGCCAAATGGACACAAACTAAGCTTGGCAACAGGCAAAAATGGAATCTAGACATGTTAAAGAACAAAACGATACAAAAAAAACTTGGGGGTGTAGCCAACTTGAAAATTTCTGGTCTTGGCCCATCGACTAACTGTCTCATATTACAATTATAAATCTTTTGCTATTCTTGTACAGACCTATTTCATGTCTTAACATGCCTTCCAGCCAATGTTCCCGTGCACTGGAGATGTTGATGGTTAATGTTGGCCGACCATTGACAACTGTCATTGAGGCTCTGGAAAGAAGGTCATCCGTCAAGTGAACAACAATCTGCCAAAGAAAACAGTTATTTTCCATATTAATATTTATGAAAATAATAGTTACATCAAGGGACTTGTACTTATGAGTAATAAAGCACATATTTTTGTGAGAATTATTACTGTTGCAGGGCCAAGTATGGCATTACAACAAAAGCAGCACTGACTTCTTAAACAGCACACAATTAAGTTGGGAATTTAAAAACCCTAAAGGATGTTAGATTTAAAAGAACTGCTTATAGGCTTTACTTGGGCTAACACTTGAAACTGCATTTACAGTATAAGCACTGAGTTTACTGATCCTGCTACAGCAAACATCCTCAGCACCAGTTGTTTTAATGCATTACAGCATTCTAGCATTATCAGACAGCTACAGTCATTTACCAAGAGTTTTCACTGAGCGGGTTTGGGATAAAATGCACTGGAAAGCAAAACATTAACACTCATACAGTACAGCAATTGATGAGTTGAATTTAAAAAAAAAAAGTTATGTATAATTAATCCGATTTTAAATTCTACCTCACCTAAGAGAGAATAGAAAAGATTATAAGAGACAGGAGTTAAAAAGGCATAAATACCTGGTGAAGGTCTGTGAAGGAAAGACAGATATAGTACAGTACAAAAAGGAATCCTAAAAGATGGTGTGTCCAGTGTGAAAAGTGATACAAAGTTTTGCAAGAGATTTGAAGAGAGTATAGAATTTGCAGTCTTGAATTTTGAGACAGATACTGAGATGGGGGGGGGGGAAGTTAGACCCTGTTCGCACTACTGTGCTGGCCCAGGGCTGGCGCATATTTATGTCTGTAACCCCATTCACATTTGCCATTTAAGGCACCTTTGCGTGACTGAAAAGCAGGCCTAAAATGTGGTGAATGTCTTTTTTTAATGGAACAATAGCCTGCATTCAGAATGGAAGAGCTCCCAGATATACAGTAATCTTTGATTTGTAGCAGATATTTCTTACTAATATATATTTTGTTCAATGCAGCACAGTAGCAATTTTATGGTGTATATTAAAAAATACATATTATTGACTATTTTGACTTAATGTTATGGTGTGTAAGAGGGTGATGGTCAGAGCTTACCCCCACCCACAATCACATTATTCTCTCAAGAACACGGAGGTACAGTCGCCACCGCTTAGAACAGGTGCGTTTGTGTTAACGTTATTCACCCGCAGTAAGTGAGGGGCGGTATAAACTCCCACACAGTAACTGACATTCAACATGTCCCCCAATCACCAGTACAGTAATCAAAACAAACAAATAAGCTACTGCTCTATCGCTAGTAAAATAACATTAACAATAATAATCACAACTAGAACGCCAGGCAAGCTCAGTACCAGTTGGAAATTTTGGCAAGCTGTAGCATTGCAGCAAAAGTGTCAGCAACAGATCAGTTTTATGGAGCAGTTTAAATTCAAAATACTGCATTAGTTCATTCTCTCACAATAACTTTAAACACCATAGTAACATTTATAACTTTAAACACCATAGTAACTATGACCCTATCTTCACACTGTAAGGAGTTATAAGCTACTTTTATATTTAACCTTAAAGAGAGGTCAAAGGTCACAATCAATGTCATTTTTGAACAGAGCATATATGGGTTCCTAAATGTGTTACATAGTAACCATAACCCTACGTGCACTGTAAGGAGTTATAAGCTAGTTTTACATTTGACCTTAGAGACGTTAAAGGTCACAGGCAAGGTGATTTTTGGATAGAGCATATATGTGTTCCTATCTGTGTTCCATAGTAACCATTAACCTACCTGCACTCTGTAAGGAGTTATAAGCTAGTTTTGCATTTAACCGAAGATTTTGAAAGGTTTATAAAGAAATGTGCCAGGCACACCATTTTTGAAAAAGTCAATTGTATTGATACAGGGATGATGCTTGTCAACTTTGGAGTTAATCAAATAAACTGTTTATCAAATGAAGCGGTTTTAAATTAAAAAAATGTAGGTCTGGTGGCCATCTTGTTTTACAAAAGAACACAATTTTGCCCTATTTGAATTCCATTGTCCCCAGGATGATGCCTACCAAGTTCAGAGTTAGTTGGTTAAATTGATGTTTGGGGCATGTTTCTGCAAATTTGATGGCAGCCATTTTGATATTAACATTTATCGCACAACTTCTGCATCGCAAACTTTAAGCAGGTTTGGTTGTTGATGACTATGGCGGAGTGTCCCGCCCCTATGTATTTCTTTATTATTATTTGTATTATTGTTTGCGGCGCGGATAACAGCGCTGCATATTTCTTATTATTTATAATTTAAAAACCCGTGAGGATGCGTGGCTGATCAGCTAGCTGACAGTCACGCATCCTTACCAAACGCGTGCAGACTGTGGCCGAGGGGTAATAAGATAATTAACAGCTAGCTAACCCCTCGGCCAGAGTATAAGAACCTACAGCTGTCCGTGCTGCGGTTGTTGAGTGTAGAGAGGAGAGTACGGGAGAGCGGAGAGAGAGCAAGGAGAATATAAAAAAACAATTGCTATATTTAAAAATATACTTGTTTCTGTTTGTTTGGCCATCGCGCCTTTTTGATTTGTGTTTTGTTATTGTTTAAATCTTTTGTTTTTGGTTTGTTTATTTAATAAATCCAGCTGAGTGCCGTAGCATTCAGCTTCACCCGCCCATCCATTGTTTTGGTTTCTGTACTTCCTGGTCTGTGACGTCACCACACCTCACCACTGCAAGCCATCCTGCCACAATGACATATGCCAAATTTCAGATAATTGCTTCACTGGTTCCCAAGAAGAAGATTTTGAAAGGTTTTTCAAAATAATGCATCAGGCCACCAACTTGGTTGACGCTGGAGTGCAATTTTTTTGCATCTCAATTGTATTCAACCTGGGATGATACCTGCCAAGTTTGATGTTGATTGGTTGTACGGTGTTCAAGCAGGTGAAGTTTTGGGAAGAATAAAAAAAATAATAAAAATCTTTACAATAACAATAGGCTTCCCCAGCCATTCTGGCTTGGAAGCCTAATAACAGCCATTGAAATATTACAGTGAAAATTCTAATTGTTACACTTTCAAATTCTAAGCAAGTTACAAGCTTACCAGTGCCATTAATCAATAAAACAAACAAACTCAATCTGATCTTTAGGGGTGATTGTTATTGTCTTCAGCATCTTTGAATAGCTCTGGATACTGACTGAAGTAAACTGAAGCTTCATTCAACACTGAACTTGAATACCGGAAGCAGTTTTATTAGACAGGTATGTTTATGTCAATTTAAAGCAAAGTTGCCTGTGTTAATGTTTATATATGGTATGTGTATTGATTTGGTTATTATCAAACAAACAAAAAAAGCCTTGCATGTTTTTTGACCCTCCCCAAATGTAAAACAAAAAAATCTCTGACATCATAGAAAATCAGCATTTTTCCATGTTATCATACAAAATCAAACTGGTAATGTGATACGAAAAGGTGGCCTAAGTCTGCTTTGCGTTCATATATATGTAAAGGCCAGCCCTGGTCCCGGATTGCAGGCCCTGGGCCACATCGAAGCAGTGGCCTAAATCTAGGTCGGCCCTGGGCTGCCTTTTCTTTTTTGGAGCCTTCACATTTGAGAAAAGTGTGATCCCAAGTGTGAATGGGGTCTTAGTTTATGATTTGTGGTGTGGGTAGCACTCTAGTAGCCTTTTCACACTTGCACACCTGAGCCGAGCCCAGCCCTAAGGGTACAGCTAGTTTCACACTGGTCATTTTGTCGAGCCGAGCAGAGCAGAAACTGTGAAACTCTGGCCTCACAAGATATCTGGTACTGGCCAGGTGTTGAGCAAGGCTGGGTGCGGGGTTCACTTGTACTGTCCGAAACGATAATGTCTACTAAAAGATTTCACAGGAATTGAGAAATATGGGACTAAACTGCAGCACGAAACAGTGTTGTGAAAAACTAAAGAAACTAAAAAAAACTAAAAACAGGATTACAAAAAAATAAAAGATCATAACAATAGAAGCTTGTCAGCCCGCAAAAAAAGTAAATATTATGATTTAATGGACTCAGTTCTTGGTGACAGACCTGCAACGACCGGCGCCGATATGCTGAATTTGGTGACTTGTCTTCTGGAATCGATGTGCAGTCCCACATGGAATGAAGCTGAGTTTACATCTTACAACATTCTTTAACACTAGAACCGCCACTCGGGTCAATTTTGCCCATTTTGGACTTAAAATGTTAATTACTCTTCCGTTGTAAATGTGTGTCCGTTTTTGACTTTTCCTAAATATATGACTTAAATATCCAGACGGCGTTTGATAGCCATAATCCCAAAAATGATAAAGTTATAAACAGTTCTACCTAGAACCGCCATTATTATTTCAAGCCTTTCTTTGTTTGAAGACTGACTTCGAGACAGAGATTGCTACGACTGTGGATTTGTCAAGATGCCAACTCAGTGAAAGCCTAGTTGCTTATTTTTCAATGTACCTGGAGACAACAATCCTTCTTTTTTTTTCCACAAATGCAACTGGGAATATAACAGAAGGAAATATTTAATCTTGAAAGTTGTCACTTTGATTGGAATACGGCAAGCTGCACTCAGATGCATACAGCAAACTGAAATGACAGGTAGGATAACAACTTATGTGCCTAATATGAAACATATGTTATATTACTATTAGAAAAAAGAAAACATTTTGGTTTTACAGGTTTGTATGTACCAGTTTACATGTGTTTACACAATAGTGTTCAATGGAACTGCATCTGGGTTTACAAGACAGCTCCTGGATGCAGGCACAGTCAGCTGGCAGACGCGTACGCTCCTCCATAGAGTACAATGCAGCCGTCATAGCGGAAGTAGTGTTATATTTTCTTTTTAGTATTAGTATTAGAAACAATGATTTTGGTTTTATAGTTTTGTATGTACATGTACCCGTTTACACCTGTACACAGGTATATGTACATACCCGTCTTTTGAAATGTATTTTATTATATTTTTTCACTGTTTGTAGTCGTGCTGTATATGCGCTCATTTTAAAAATAAAGCCTTTATGTTTAATTTTCCATTTAAATACAGTGTTTCTGCAATGAAAATGTTAGATATGATGTTCATGAATAAAACTTTTGAGTTGTATCTGATAGCATGTCTTTAATTTTCATAACGAAGCAGTTTAAAAATGTATGGGTCAAAGTGACCCACGTGGCGGTTCTAGGTAGTTTGAAAATCTGGCGATTCTAGTGTTAAGCTTTGCCACTTTTTATTTATTTATTTATTTTTTAAAAGTATTTCTCCTTCAAATTGTTTAACGCTGACAGGTATAATTTAAAACAGAGACAAAAAAACTTTGTGTGTTAACTGTAAGATCTGCTGCTGTTTCATTAATAAATGTATTCCATATATTTTTTCAGTAATTGCGCATATTTTTTTTGTGGTTCCTTTATAAACCAGTCCTTAACAGAAAAAAAAAAAAAATTAAGACACATATATTGGAAATGTGCAAAGTATGTGAAAATCACATTAAATATGGTATTTTTTTTAAATACCATATATTAACATTGCATGTATAAAAACAAGTTGTAAAGAAATATCTTTAAATATGTTACGTTTAGATTTTGTTTTTAATAGGCCTACTTTAAAAAATGTTCTGAAGTGTTTACTGACATTTTTCAAATATGATCTAACTTTTTAAAGTTATTATTAGTAGTAGTAGTAGTAACTAATCTAACTTTAATAATATGAAATGAAATTATTCAGTTTGTATTTGCATTCAGCAACATGTGAAAAATAAATACAAACAAGAAGAGAACCGCGACCCCAGGATCCATTCTCAAAAAAAATCTTCACCACTCCTCTGTGCGCCTGTGTCACGAATTTGACGTGACGTTCTACAGTACAGCTTGTACTTTGAACAGTAGTGCAAACACGCCCGAGATGTGCTGAGTGGGCTCGGCTCGGGTGTGCAAGTGTGAAAAAGCTATAGGACTGGCGACTAGCAAGGATGCACATGAATGAGAGATAAGCAGGCAGGTAAGTACTCTGAACTACAACTAGTAAAAGGAAAGGATTTTCTAATTTATTTCATTAACTCACAGAAAGGTCAGTCACAAATAGCTGCTTGTGTGACTGCCCATTACATATGAAAGCTTGTTTGACTGATCATAACATACCTCACCCATGCAACCCTCTTTCTCCATGTATTTTTTCACATGATACCAAATCCGGCTCTTGGTAAGAAGGCTCCCACCTGTTGCCTGCTCAAACTTCTCATAGTTTCCATATTTTTGCAGGGCTAGCTCCATGATCCTGACTGCCTGCAAGACATGGCATAAGATAAATATCAAGAACAATGTATAACTTTTACATGTCTAGTATAAATAATAATGTTATGTTACAAGATGAGAGAAATAAATAAATATACAGCTAGCAAGAAATAAGTAAGCAGTTTAACTATTGTCCTGACTAGTTTCTTGACAGTTTTATACCATTATAAAATGTGTATTCCTCTGAAAATATTACATTACCTTTGCATTGCATTTTATCATCAAGCTTTAGCTATTGATTTGCTGTCTAAGTAAATTACTTATGCAGGTTTTTTCATTTGGCAAACTCTGACAATGAAGACCAATGGTTCTCAATACCCAGGGGTAGATGAAAGCTCTGGGGCCTGATCCAAGTATGAATGTAAGTAAAATTGAACAGTTATGTGTACAGCACATTTCTTACTGTCAAGGCTTACTTTCATTTGCAGTGTTAATTTAAAAAAAAACTGTCTCTGCCTCCTTTACAGAAGAGACTATCTAACCTTGACTAGTCATAAATCAACGAGAACAACACAAGGGATCCTGATAGTACTCAACCAGAGTATCAGTTTTACTTAAAAAACGTTGTGCAGTGGTGACTAGTATGACAGTCAATGTGGTACCAGTCTTGGTTGTCACCACTGTAGGAATGTTACTATTTTATGGGTTTCTTTGGGTCTTTGAAGGATTAATGCTTCATGCATTAATGCTTCAAAATAACACTATTTAATGCCAAACTATTTTAAAGCCTTTTTTTCTCCAAAGCTTTTGAATTTGAGGTTTCATGATTCTAGTTTCTAGATTTGTTACTAACTTGACCTGAATTACTGCTTTATTGTCCTGCACAGCCAAACTCTGATATGTTTTTCTCCACCATAAAAAATGCATCACTTGATGCATAGCCTACATCAAGGTAAGAAAAATGTCTACTCTGCACCTTGAAGTACGTTCAAGTATTAATTAAATTCTGCTAATGGAAATGGATTAATACAGACATCCTGACTCAATTTGCAATTAAAAAAAGTTACACAACATTCCAGGTCAAGGTTTATAATTAATAAAAGGATAAGCTGAGCTATCTGTTTTACATTGTTCTGACAGACTTAAGTACACAGCTAAAATATTAATGACTAGATTTCACTGTTGCCTAAAGACTGCCTGTGTATAAGGTAAGAAGAGTACTATGTTACAAAAAGCAATTTCTAACATGTGTATTTCCGGTGGATTACATTACTTGTATTTGGCTGAAAGTGACAACTGATTCAAACCTAAAAGAGGATATGGTGCTGCTTACAAAACACTAAAAGCACAATGCATAGTCAGTTCATATTTGCAGTTATCTATTCAGTTAGTATCTAACTATTGCATACAAATACTGTATTTTAATTGTTCATGTGCAGTGGTATTTAAAGTCTGGATTATGCAGAATCTTTAAAATGTACAACTATTTCTTTTTTTGTTATAGATCACTAATTTATGTTTGTACAGTCCAGAGTACATTCCTGTCCATGAGCTCTTTAATGGCAAGTTTTTAACTGCTGACAGGACGACAAACGATGCTCGCCTAATCTCTTTTTCTTTAAGTTATTCGCCCTGTTACATAATTGGAGGAGAAATTAAACAAACTTACTCTAGAACTGTATTTAGTAGAACTGAATTCTAACTGGGGGCCAAACTGTTTATAAAAACATGGTTGGGTCAGTGAAAAGTCAATGTGAAAAGTTAGGGTCACTCTTATCTGCATTTATTTCTAATTTGTTATAATTTTTTGTCCCTAAAATGTAAAAAAATAAATAAATAAATAACACGCGGACAGGCTTTTATAAATGGTCAACTGCAGTTTCTGTTACTGTTTTATTTATTTCTTCAAAGATGATATTAGTCAATTTGAACTAGTATGGCATTTGTCTGTTGCATGTTAGATAATGTATAAGAAGTCAAGAAAGAGAGAGGTTACGAGATAATTTGATGTGAATTATAAAAACCTGTTCAAAATCTTGTTCTTAGGTCAACTTTCTTGGAAGTAACACAATATAGTGGTATAAACAGTTTTAGGTGCAGACAAAGCAACTCAGTATAACAACGCCTACTTTGTTGTATACAATTAAAATTTTTATTTAATTCAAGGCAGTGACAGTGAGCTCCCAAATCAAATTCTTTATTCTTTTGAAGGAGCACCAGTGTTTAACATTTAATTATTACAGAAGGTATTTCATTCCACCTCTGCTTTTCAGGAAGCAGAGCTTGCACTGAAGTGTCATGTAACCATTCAATGCTGCTCAGTCCAGTTTCTAATAATGGTCTCACTCAAAATAAGTCATTATTCTTTTAAGATGATATTAGTTTCAAATTAAGCAGTCTGGCCTCTCATCCTTCTTCCTTTTAATACATGATGATTAGAAAATGCATCTACTGCACTGTTTTGCAGCCTTCACATTGTTGCTGGAAGTGCATAATTTCAATTATATGTGAGAATTAATGTCTCATCAGGAAATAGGACTTATGTCAGGCATGCTCACAAGATTGCCTTGGTCGCAAGATGTACTATAATGATATGTTATGCTCTTCTTACCTGTCTTAAAAATCTATCAGATGCACTGTTGTGCCTTGCCAGTACAGGAGGAGAGGCCGGATTGGCATACTCAAACTGAGGGTTGTAGGTGAATTCCGACTTAAAGAACTTGGCCTTCTCCTTTTCTACATTGGAAGGTTTGATAGCAGTCAGTATACAGAGCTTCTTGAGGGAGTTCTCCCCTTCTTTTGCTTGAGTCTTGGGCAGCAGAGATAGCTTTGTCTTCTGGAGGCCAGAGCAATAAAACTTCTTGGTCCTGCTCCTGGGCCTAGGCGACAATCCCATGGTGCTCCCTGTGACATTGATAGTGCGAGTGAGCTTAGACTTATTGGGGAAACAACCTCTGACAATTATTGCTGAATGTCTGGTCGCCCACTCTTTGGCTGGCAGTGGCTGGGGAGTGTTAGTCTTGCGAGGTTCCTTACCATGCGTCGTGGGTGAAGACTTGGGGAACTTCCTGCACTTTTTGTGATAAGCTGAGGATGGCTTTGGGTTCTTTTTCTCTTCTTTCGTCTGCAGCAGGACATTGTAGCTGCTGGTTCCAGTTGTGAAAACATCTTTCAGGATACTGGAGGAAAGACTGTGGAAGCCAAATTGACTCACACTAATAGGTTTTTCTGTAGGACTCAGTAAGTACTTCTTGGAGAGCTCCAGCTCTGGCCAGTGAAGCCTTTCTGTAAGAGAAAAATAAAATATAAAAAATTATGAAAAAGGGGAACTTCAAACACACTGAAACTTCAAAAGAAGATCTTCTGATCCAGTGAGAAGTTTGTACATTTATTTAAAAGAAGATACATTTTCAAT
Source organism: Acipenser ruthenus (assembly GCF_902713425.1). Taxonomy (NCBI): domain Eukaryota; kingdom Metazoa; phylum Chordata; class Actinopteri; order Acipenseriformes; family Acipenseridae; genus Acipenser; species Acipenser ruthenus. The sequence continues at coordinate 46,682,345 of NC_081191.1, read as the reverse complement.
ATACACAAATAAAATGAATATTACTAAAATTAGAGCAAAGCTTAAACCAGTGTTAGAAACTTGGAATATGATCCTTAGCAGTAAAATGATTGTTTGGTGTAAAGGACAGAACGTAACCCTGGTTCCCTGAAAGAGAAGACAACCACCAACGACTTTATGTATGGGATATGCCTGCCCATTGGGTAGGTATTACTGAGCTCTTAATGTGACAGCTGCCGGTAGGCCCCTTCCTGGGGTGACGCACTCGGTCCCGGCCCGAGGGATTAAAACCGTCATCCTGAGGAAGCCATTTCTCTTTTTCCATCGAACCTGTGAGGGCGACCGATGCGACCTCACGGCTGGTGGTCATCTTCTCTTTCAGGGAACCAGGGTTACAGTAAGTAACCTAACGTTCCCTTTCAATTCGAAGATGACCACCAACGACATTATGTATGGGATAATATATACCAGAGCCGTCGCAAGGGAGAAAGAACGGCAGCATATGAGGGACATTAGAACCGCATAACCCAAGGGTTAGAGGTGTGATCTTACACCCTCAAGGACCCTCGTACCTAATGAAGGCAGGGCAGGATCTACCATATTAAGGCGGTAGAACCTGGAGAAAGTATGCGGCGTAGCCCAGCTAGCCACAGTACAAATATCGGACAGCGAGGCCCCTCTGAAGAGGGCCCAAGATGTAGCTAACCCTCTAGTGGTGTGCGGCTACCCTCCCAGGTGGGGGCAAGCCGGCACCATCATACGCAGTCGAGAGTGTGTCAGCAATCCAATGCGACAGACGCTGCTTTGAGAGGCGCTGTCATAGGGTCCGTGTACCGTGACAGACAAAGAGCTGGTCAGAATGACGCAGAGCTCTTGTCCTATCCACGTAGCATCTCAATGACCGCACTGGGCAGAGGAAATTCAATCTCCCATCCTCCTCCAAAGAAAACGGGGGTGGATGGAAGGACTCCAGTTCCAAAGACTGATTAATGTGGAAGGCTGTGATCACCTTCGGGACGAAAGCAGGGTTTATACGCAGTGACACCCTGCTGCCATCGTCCCAAATACGCATGCAGGAGCTGTGCACCGACAGCGCCTGCAGCTCACTGACCTGCTTAGCAGAGGTGATAGCCACGAGGAAGGCTGTCTTCATAGACAGATACTTCAACTCTATGGAGTATATGGGCTCAAAAGGTTCCTTCATGAGAGCCTCCAGTACAATATCAAGGCTCCATTCGGGGAGAACAGTCCTCCTGGGAGGACGTAATTGCTGCTCACCTTTAAGAAACCGGCTAACCAAAAAATACCGAATCCACAGGGGCATGGCATGCAGAAATAGCCGCTAAATACACCTTCAAAGTGGAAGGTGACCTACCAGCATCAAGCAACTTGCAGAAACTGTAAGATAACTGGTATGGGGCAAGAGATTGGGTCGTGACTCTTAGACAGACACCAATTCTGGAAATACTTCCAATTGCAGGCATAAAATGACCTAGTGGAATTTGCCCTAGTGTTCTGCACCCACAACCGCATCTGACAACCCTAGGGCTAACCAGTGGTCCCTTTCAGGGGCCAGACCCATAGCTGGAACCTGCCCGGTTCCGGGTGCCAAAGAGTGCCTCTCGCCTGTGGAGATCCAGGTGAAGTGGGATCTCCCAGGGCTGGCCTTATAAAAGCTGGCACAGGGTCGAGAGTCAGATTCTCCTGGGCCACCTGGGGGCCACTAGGAGAACCGATGCCTTCTCTAACCATACCTTTTTGAGAGAGGCCAGGAGCAGCGGTATAGGCGGGAAAGTGTACAAAAACGCTTTGGGCCATTCGTGCGCTAGAGTGTTGACACTGAGTGGACCGCCTAAGCGATAGAGGGAGTACCACAGGGGGCAGTGTGTCATCTCCGCCGAGGCAAAGAGATCGACCTGCGCCTTCCCGAATCGTTCCCAAATACCCTCCACCACTTGAGGGGTGGAGTCGCCACGCTGATGGAAGAGGACCCTCCCTCAAGAGCAGGTCTGCTGCCCAATTCATCGCTCCGGGAATGTGCGTCACCCGCAGTGACAGCAAGTTCCTCTGAGCCCACATCAAGAGCCTGAAGGCAATGCGATGCAACCCCTTTGACCGTAGGCCACCCTAATGGCTGACATATGCCACCACTGTTGTGTTGTCCGTCCGGATTAACACATGTGTACCTCGCAGCATTGGGAAAAAGTGGTGAAGAGCAAGAGAGACTCCTGCAACTCCAGCATGTTTATATGCAGGGACGTCCAGCAGTCCAGCTAGGATCCGCGGACTCCTCTGCCTTCCCAGACTGCCCCCCAACCCAAGATGGAGGCATCTGTCGTAACCACTTAGCGGTTTAACACCACTCCCATCCGCACACCCTCTCGCAGGTGAGAGGTCGTCCTCCACCAGCGTAGGGCTGCTGAACACGTATGAGACACTGTCAGCCGACAGTGTCCGTCACGCTTGGGATGTAGGTGGAACACACTGAGCCACGCTTGTAGCGGGCGCTTGCGGAGTAGACCCAGCTGTGGCCATCAGACCCAACAGTTTTTGGCACATCAGACTGACTTGCGATCCCTGTCGAAACAGGGAGAGGTGACCTTGGATAGCTGCTACTCTGTCGTCCGACAGGTATGCGCACATTGTCCTGTAGTCCAGCCGGAGCACCAAGTACGTCGTGCACTGGACTGGTGTAAGCCGACTCTTTGCAGCGCTGATGGTGAGGCCCAGCCTCACTAAATGCTCTGTCACGGCCGCCATGTGGGCCACTGCTCACTCTCGGGACTGGGAACAAAATCAACCAGCCGTCGAGATAGTTCATTACTCTGATCCCCTGCAGCCGCAAGGAGGCCAGGATAGTGTCCACGCACTTGGAAAACGTACAAGGAGTTAGGGAGAGGCCGAATGGCAGCACAGCGAACGCTTCCCTGAAAAGAGAAGCGGGCATTTTTGCTGTGCTCTGGATGAATGGGAACATAAAAGTACGTGTCCTGTAAGTCCATGGTGGTGAACCAGTCGCCCGGCCAGACTGACTGGAGAATGTGATGGTGAGTCAGCATTTGGAACCTCCTTTCTTTTAAGAACCCATTTAGAAGCCTCAGGTCTAGGCCGCCATCTTTTTGGGCACCGGAAAATATCTTGAGTAGTACCCCCTCTCCGTGGGAGGTGAGGTCTACAAGACGAATAGCTTGCTTGCACAGCAAGTCGGCTACTTCCTTCTGAAGTACCGAAGCCTGGAGAGGGTCTTTCACAAAAGTATTTGATTCCTCGAAAGGAAGGAGGCCCTAAGCGGAACTGGAGCACATAACCGTTGTGCAAGGTGGCGAGCACCCAGGTGTCCGAGGTGCAGGCGCGACAGTATTGCTGCTGGTGTGCCAAAAAGGGGGTCTGAGGCTGCAAGGCTTCAGGGGCCCTGCTAGGGCTGCTGAGGTTGTGGCGGGGCAGTTTGAGGCAGCTGCCTAGGGCGGTGGCCCTGGAACCACCTCCTAGCATGCTGGTGTGTGGGCTGACCACATCCTGCGTTTCCGGCCTGTTGGGAGGGTCCGGTTGTTCACTACTGGTGTGCCCTGTAGGCGATGCCTTAGGTTACCTAGTGGAGCAGTGGGAACCGGAACTGTCCTGTGATTGTTCGCGACGGAGGAGCTTGCCAGCGGTTCGACCTGCCCCACGCAGGAGCGCGGGGAGGGAGCAACGCGGCCACCTGCCGGGACGCCTCACGTTCCCGGTGGGATCTCTGCAGGATCTCCTCCACGGCTGGCCCAAATGTATGTCCCGGGGATATCAGCGCATCTAGCAGTGCAGCCTTATCCACAGCGGGAACTTCGGCTTGCGACAGCCACAGCTGTCTGCGAGTCACAACTAAGCTAGGCAGGCTAAGGCCAAGAGCTTGCCCTTGGAGATCTGTAGCAGCGTGCTAGACAGGAGGCGTAGTTCGCGGTGGCCACTGGCTCAGGGACCAGGGCCTCGCGTAGGACACCATTCATATAGGCCGTCAGTATATCCGCCCTCTTAAGGTGCGTCTCCGTCACACTGCATTGCGGGTTCGGACACGCTGGGTCTCTGGCTAATCCTCCCACCGGCAGAGCCTTGACCAAGGCCGCAATGGTGGAGTCTACTGAAGGGAACCCCGCTAGGCTCAGCTTTTCCGCGCCTTCCAAGGAGGCAAGCTGTGCGGCTTGCTTCAGCATGCTTGGAGCTGAGGCCGGATGATCCCAGGAGGAGCGTACCTCCTTCATGAAATCCGGGAAGGTCGGGAATTTTTTAGGGCGAGGAGCCATCGCCTGCATCCGGAATACGGACCAACGTGGCTCTGCCACTGGTGTCCAGGGGAGCTGCAAAAATGTTGCAGCGTGCCCCATTAGTCCCAATGTCGAGTCCGACAGCGGTGGAGCGCTGGCTTCTGTAGAGAGCGTGTCCTCCTGTGCCAGCTGGGACGCCTCTTCCCGTTCACCCTGATCTCCCCTGGGGGAGGGAGGGTATGGTAGTTGGGGCGGTGATGTCCAGCAGGGGGTCCTGGGACAGTTCATGGAGGAGGGGCTGTGGGGCTCCGAGAGCCGCCGACGGTCCGGCCACCAAGGACGGGGAACTCGCCCTCGTGTTGCACAGATACTGCAGGCCACCTCTCAAGGGCCAAGGTGGCATTGCTGGATGCCCAACCCCCGCGCACAGAGGCTATGCCTGTCCTCCTGAGGGATCTTGGCCCTGCAGGACGTACAGGCGTGGAACCCAGTCTTGCCCAACATCACAGCGGAGTGTTCTGCACCGACTGAGCACAGCGTGCACCGACCACCGCTTACACTGGGTGCACCATGTGCGTTAGACCAGGTGCACTGCAGTATACAGCACCGTGCGTTCAAGCACCGATTGCACCATGTATTGTATGCACCGAGCACCATGCGGCACCGTGCGTCCGCATGTAGCTGTAGCACTAGGCACCGAGTAATGTGTGCACCATGTGTATTGTAAACCTCTCTCTGAATACTGTCGTCAGTAGTATAATTTCACCGTTTTCCAAAGGACAAACTTCGAAAGAAAAAAGTGGATAAGTGCCTTAAAGAAGTTCAGGAGAGACGGGTCCAAATGGCAGCCATTTGCAGAATACAGGATTTTTATTATAAAAATAATAATTTATATAGACCTAGGATACATAACTATTGGCATTATCGCTATAATTTATTACCTAGGAAACATGACTCATTCTTTTGCTAGTATGAACTAGACTAGGTACTATTAAGTAGTCCTTTCAGGACAAGTTTACATACATTTTCCATTCATATGTATATGCATCTGATGCACATTTAAACAAAAACAAGCAGTAATTTAACTAATATTATCATTATTATTATCTGAACTGTTGCTGAGATCACATTTCTTATAATCATCATCATAATTTACATGTGCAGAGATACACTAATGGACTATTACTGACAAATGTCTGCAATAATAATAATAATAATAATAATAATAATAATAATAATAATAATAATAATAATGATAATAATAATAATAATAAATCCTTTACATCGTTACAGCATGAATACATTGATCCACACATCGGCTGGGAGCTTGTAGGAGCAGTTATCGATTTTTGCAGACAATAATTTGGCTGCATATCGTTATTTTGCAACATGACAGGTTCTCCACGTAATTGTACATTATGTCATAGCTAGAAAAAAAAAATTCCTGCCGCTAAACGTATTATTAATTAGCATTCATCAGCAAAACTCCCATAGGCAATAATGTAAGTACACCCACTATTGTCACCCCAGCCGCCTGTTGACTAAGTGGAAGTGATGCGGCATCGACCATGCGAATGAGCCGCATTCCGAGGCTGCATCCCAAACCGCACCCTTGCTCATTCGTTACCTTCCCTTGAGGGGTGGAAGTACTATGTTCGCCATCATAAGGGTTGTCCCAATTCCTTAGGGAATGATTGAAGGGAGCTTTATGTGCCCTTCACGGCACCCTTCGACTGAGTGTACAAAAAAGTTGACTTCTGTGGAAGTGTTTTTGTGTTGAAGTCCTAGAACTCTTTGCGTTAAAGATGGAGAAAAGTGGGAACAATGTGCAAATATAGCTGACGCGGATGCACATAAATATAATGTAAATGTAGTTAGCTAGGAAATTATAAATATTGTTAAGTTATTTAACTAGAAAATTATTTGTGAAATGTATGTTGTATCGAGTCGTTTACATAATAAAATTCACATTTTTAAATCTATGGTCACGATTTAAATATATGATTAGAAAGTACAGCGAAAAATCTTTTCAGTACATATCGATTGCTGGAATTAATTATCTATCAATTAATTAATGAACTAGATAGGTAGCTACAAAACTAGGAGATGATATAAGCGAGCAATATATTTCAAAATATTATTATTATTATTATTATTATTTACGAAATACATGGACAGAGGACAAGACCCTAAAATGGATCCAGCTGCGTGGGGCAAACGATATCCTCTTCACGGGGAAAAGAAACGCCACGAAGCTAGGCTGGGAGTGACATTTGAAACTTTTATGTAGCCTGCACACTTTTATCATTTCCATTATATGTTTTTGCAGTGATTAATAAATTAGAGTAGAACCTTTAGCCAATTCGTAGTGATACTGAATATAAAGCAAAATACATTACCTACTGGATTTAACGTAAAATAGATATCTTATTATCTATTACACTAAAAGCATCTAAGGTTGAGCTGGAGAGATATTTGGAGGAAACACATACAGATTCAAAAAGGCAGGAGCCTATGTCAGTTCCGTCAGACATCCCACCTATCAATCCACCAGAATACCAAATGGAGGACTGTGCACCTAAGTGGAAAGAAATGGAGCAAGCTGTGAAAAAAGCAAGGGCTTCATCATCTCCAGGGCCTAATGGAGTTCCGTACAGAGTGTACAAGAGTGCTTCAGGAGTTCTACGAATTCTGTGGAAATTGATGAAAGTGGCATGGGAAAAACAGGTTGTACCAAGAGCATGGCGCCGAGCAGGTGGAGTCTTTATACCTAAAGAAAAAGATTCTACAAGCATCAGTCAGTTTCGTCCCATTTCCCTATTAAACGTAGAAGGCAAGATTTTTTTCAGCATTATTGCTCAGAGATTGTCAGCTTACCTATTAAAGAACTGCTTCATTGACACTTCAATACAAAAAGCGGGCATTCCAGGTTTCCCAGGTTGCTTAGAACACATCAATGTGATCTGGCAACAAATTCAATCAGCTAAAAAGGAGAGGAAGGAGCTCCATGTGACATTCCTGGATTTGGCTAATGCATATGGTTCAGTGCCACATGAACTACTTTGGGCAGCATTTGATTTTTTCAGTGTACCGATGACAATAACAAATTTAGTGAAAGCCTATTTTGGAGATTTGCAATTCAGTTTTTCAACTTCAGAATTCAGCACTACATGGCAATGCCTAGAGGTTGGAATAATGGCAGGATGCACCATTTCTCCACTGGCTTTTACCATGGCAATGGAAGTAATCATTAGGGCAGTAGGAGGAGAGCGCTTGGCTTCTGGAATGCGACTACCACCAATTTGAGCATACATGGATGACATGACAACCATGACTACAACAGTAGCCTGCACTAATCGATTATTGGGCAAATTAACCAATAACATTGAATGGGCACGAATGCAATTCAAGCCCACTAAATCAAGGAGCATCTCTATAATTAAAGGCAAAGTAGTAGATATAACATTCTTCATTAATGATGAGGCAATACCAACAGTGTCTGAGAAGCCAGTGAAGAGTCTTGGGAGATGGTACGACGGGGATCTAAAGGACACAGTTCGTGTGGGAGAAGTTAGACAACAAGCAGTGGAAGGGTTGAAGAGCATAGACAGCTGCGCTCTACCAGGTAAACTAAAACTCTGGTGCTTTCAGTTTGGTCTACTGCCGAGGTTGCTGTGGCCACTGACTGTGTACGAGGTTTCTTTGACAACAGTAGAGAAGCTGGAAGCTTTAATCAGTTCATACATCAGGAAATGGTTGGGAGTTCCACGCTGCCTCAGCAGAGTGGGACTTTATGGTAAAGGAATACTGCAGCTACCAGTCTCTGCTCTAACCGAGGAGTTTAAGTGCGCCAAGGTCAGACTGGAAATGACATTAGTAGAGTCACGCGATAAATGCGTAAGGGAGGCAGCACCTGTGTTGAAAACTGGAAGAAAGTGGGCGGCAAAGAAAGCTGTGGAAGATGCAAAGGCTGCCCTTCGAATTGGTGATATCATGGGGCAAGTTCAGCATGGAAGAGGGGGTCTTGGTTTCAGTTCAACTCCTCCGATATGGCACAAGGCGGCCCCAGCTCAAAGGAGGAAGCTGGTAGTCAACGAGGTGCAAAAGCAGGAGGAGAGGATGAGGTGTATAAAGGCCATTTCCCAGGCCAAACAAGGAGAATGGATGAGATGGGAGAGTGTGGAACAACGCAAGATTGGCTGGCAAGACCTATGGTCAATGGAACAGAGCAGGATCAGTTTCCTAATCAGGTCAACATATGATGTTCTCCCATCACCACAGAACCTAAACCTCTGGGTAGGAGAGGATCCCTCATGTCCGTTGTGTTCATCACCTGCAACATTAAGGCACATTTTGACAGGATGTAAGGTGGCTCTTAGCCAAGGACGGTTTACTTGGCGCCATGACCAGGTGCTGCGATGTTTGGCCTTAGCATTGGAAGACAAGCGTAACATGACCAATAAGTTGCCACCTGTTCCATCAAAACATTACACACAAAAGACAACATTCCTCCGCCCAGGAGAGCAACCACCAAGAAAAGGTGTTAAAACCAATCCTCGCCCAGGACAACTGGAAGCTGCTAGAGACTGGAATATGCTGGCAGATGTTGGTCAACGGCTTATTTTTCCACCTGAGATTGCCACCACTAACCTTCGACCAGATATTGTCTTGTGGTCTGGATCAGCACGCCTTGTTCACCTGGTAGAGTTAACAGTGCCATGGGAGGATGCTGTAGATGAGGCGTATGAGAGGAAGAAACTGCGGTATGCTCAACTAGCCACTGAAGCGGAACAGCGAGGATGGAGAGTTCGGGTTTACCCAGTGGAAGTGGGTTGTCGAGGATTTGTGGCACACTCTACAACCCGGTTTCTCAGAGACGTCGGATTCAGTGGCCAAGAGTTGCGTCGCACAGTGAAGAACTTATCTGAAGCAGCAGAGAGGAGCAGCAACTGGCTGTGGTTGAGACGGAAAGATTCTGGCTGGGGACAGGTAAGTAAGCTGGGCTGAGTTGAGTGGGGGACGGAGGGGGGTGATGCTGGGACGCCAGAATCACCGTCGAGCCCTCTTGAGGTGTCGTGGGCTAGTCGACGAAACACTGAGGATGGAAGGTGCCCACTTGAAAACCCCAGAGATGTACCCTACTTAGCTCAATCCAGACGGTTGTCATGCTGATGCGCTGGGGAGGCTGCACTTTGGTTGATCCCCGGAGCCAGCATCGCAGCCGTTGTGTGTGCTGATGCGCCAGGGAGGCAAAATAAGCTGATCCCTGGAGCCAGCATTACACTTCAGCCATTAACACCAGACAGAAGGATATCTACATCATCATATGGAAGGAAACGTAAATGGAGGGAGACACATATGGATCACATTAGTTTACTGTAAAGCTACGTCTTAGTTAGTGCTTATCTTGGCGAGAGCCGAGTTAAAATCAGCATGAAGTTTTAACATCTACTCTCGTGTAATGGAAATCATTTTAAAACATTATTTAAAAACAAACAAAAAATGTAAATTATAGGCTACATTTTTAAGTATATGTTCGTAAGATGTGGCAAAGTTTGCATTTTATTAACCAATATCAAAGTTTTTCAAATTATCTCAAAGTTTAAAAATAACCATATACATGTAAAATGTTCTAAATACATCTTGTTCGCTCAGTAGGGCAATAGCGCGGCGAAGACGTCTCCTACTTGCCGAAATCCTTGTCACAGTTTTTTGGAACAGGAATAGTGCAAATGCTACAGCCATTCTTCCAAACTAGAATCTGACAACAAAAGACTGTGTAGCTTCTTGCTCGGTCAAAGGTAAAGGTGCTGAATGATGATGATGAAGTGCGTCCCATTTAACGCTTTTAGCGCCCCCCTACACCCTACTCCCTCGCTCACCAAAGTGCACACTCTGTGACGTCAGTAAAACGTCACGCAAAGTGTACACTTGTCGAAGGGTGTAGGGTGCAAGGGAATGGTTTGGGACGCAGCCTGAGTAGTCCTGGATAAAATAAATAAATAAAAGTAGTGCTGGATATTTTGAATGCCGCAAGACTTTATTCTCTCGTACGTGATTCTCAGCCGCCATCTTTAAGCATTATAGAAACTCAGTAAACTAGGTGTTGTTTTGCAAGCGGTGACTTTTGCTTAAAAAAAGAGAAATGGAGCGCTGGTTAAAAAGAAAAGCACCTTGCACCGATGAAGCAGCCGATTCTTCTGCTGCAGGCAAAAAAGTTTACCAGAGCCGTTGAAAGAAAACAGTGAAGAATGTACAACACAAACAAACGATAGCAGTGAAGGGAAAGGCAAAAAAGATAAATTTTAGCCAAGCTGTCTGAAGATTTACCCATGGCTGGAGTTTAATAATGGTGAAATACGCTGTTCAGTCTGCAGTTCTAGTCTCTATTATATATATATATATATATATATATATATATATATATATATATATATATATATATATATATATATATATATATGATGAAGGCTATATTTCAGCAACAAGTATGTTTTTGGGGAAAATATATTAATAAATTTTACATTATTTTGAATTCACAATATGAATAAATACATTTTTGAACTCGACACACTAATTAAAAAAAATACTGAAAACGAGGAAAGAACGTGTAATGCATAGAAGTTGCAGATCACCTACACAATTCATTGACTGATTAGATCATTCACAGAATCGAGAATTAATTTAACCATACCGTACATATTTTTAAGCCTAAAACACTTGGTTATTACAGTCTATTTTAATACATACTGGGTGCGTTAAGTGACTGCGCGGCTCAGAGCAAGATCGATTCCGCTCACACAGTTCAATAAACACATTGCTCTGCGCTCTCAGGTGCTCTGAATGAGCGGAACTGAGCATGTGAGCAACTCACGTAACGCACCCACTGTCCATTAAGCTACGTATATGATTGTGTGTTTTTTACTGTTGTGCATCCCTGGTCCCATTACAATACTACTACTGTTGTGCATCCTTGATCTCATTACAGTACATTACTGTACATTAAACTGCAGTCTGCAAGCTTATATGCAATGATAATTCTGGGGGGATGTCAAGACAACAATAACACGACACCTGTACGTACTCAACAGTGGTACCTCACATTATTATTATTATTATTATTATTATTATTATTATTATTATTATTATTATTATTATTAATCTTATTATCAGCCAAGATACGTAATAAAACGTAAAACAAAAACTCACTGCAATGCGACAAATCATATATATATATATATATATATATATATATATATATATATATATATATATATATATATATATATATACAGCATGATTTATTCTAAAACCCTGTTGTGCTAAGTCGAAAAAATGATGTGTACCCACTAAATAAAATGAAAATGGAAGATATACAGATGCAGAAAGATTATTAATTTGAATACATACCGGTTACTTTAATTGACTCTAGCATTCCGTTTTGAAGAGGAATTCAGCCTGCTGGTTACGGGGAATGATACCCGGTAGTTAAGCAATGGTATTATTCAGGAGTAAAATTCGGTGGAAAACGAGGTAAACGATAAACTACATATGGAGTTAACATAAATATCTAAATAAATAAAAATAATATAAAAACAGAAGTCATTATTAGGATGGATACAAAAACCGTGCAGAATGTATCTGTTACTAGTCTGTGCGTTACACTGCACTGTCTGTGATTGTGAATATGAACAGTACTGTAAACAGCCCTCAGCTCTAGGCAGAAGTTGCCATGACACCAGCAATTCGTCACAGGAAACAACTTCCTTCACATTGAGTCATGCTTATTTTGGGTTATTTGCTTATAAATGCCGTATTTTCAAAGTAATGCTTATATGCATTTTGAAAATCCAGATAGTTTTCCAATGATCTCATTTGACTTTTTTTTTTTTTTTTTTTTTTTTTTTTTTTAATAAACAAATAAATACAACTACAAAAAATCCAGTACTCGCACGATTTGGGCTCTAATAGGTAACATAAAAAAACGATTGTATGAAGCGTAATTAAACATTATAATTTGCAACATGGGGTCCCTCTCACAAAGCTTTTTTTTTACCTCCTCAATTACATCTTCATAAATCAAACTTCTTCCGTTTTTTGTAGAACGTTTATTATTATTATTATTATTATTATTATTATTATTATTATTATTATTACTTAGCAGACGCCCTTATCCATGGTGACTCATTCATGTTAATGCTTTGTTTATTTGGTAGTTTACCACTCCTTTGTAATGCAACACACAGTTTCAAGCTTACCAAGGATAAAATAGACAAAATAAAAGATAATGTCTGGTCTGCACATACGCTCGACAACAGAACTGGCAGAAGGCACAGGTGTCTTTGTCCAGCAAATCAACAGTACAAAGGTCACTCTTGAAATCAGGACTTAAAGGATGTGTTGCAGTAAGAATACATCTGTTAAGAAAGTGGAACAAGACTAAAGGGCTAAAATCTGCACAAGAACACAGAAATTGGACTATGGAACAATGGTCAAAGGTGCTTTGGACTGTTGATGGATGGACAATGACACCTGTGCCAGAGCCCTAACCACTACTCCACACTACTGCTGCAGATGATGTTTCTCTGTACTTGTTGATTATGCTTCGGATACCACACCTTGAAAATCAAGTGATGCAAGCTATTTCACTCAGTGTTTTTCCTTCTTTATGCAAGTCAAGGTTGTTATAGTAGAAAACACTAGTGGAGGCTTTGAGTAAATTGTTGATGTTCATAATACATCAGCGTAGAAAAATGAAACATGTCTAAGACCTTTGCACAGCAGTGTGTATATATAAAAGTAGCTTTCAAGTTAAGGTGAAAGAAAACAGTAACTATGCAGAATATATATATATATATATATATATATATATATATATATATATATATATATAATTATATTATATATTCTAATATATATATATATATATATATATATATATATATATATATATATATCTCCATCCAGTAAAGGCACTCCGCGTGGAGTGCAGGATGCGCCCTATAGCCTGGAAATCGCTGGTTCGAGTCCACCGCACAACAGCGACACCTGTAGTCTGGCCGGGTGCCTGCAGGCCTGCCTGTAAGTTGCGCAGAGCTGCGTAGTCTTCCAACACTGTAGCTCTGAGGTGGCTGAATGGCAGGCCTGCAAAGAGAAAAGAAGCAGACAGCAGACTGCACACATTTCGGAGGACGCGTGTGTCCGTCTTCATCGCTCCCGAGTCAGCGAGGGGGGGTGGGGTGTAGCGGTATCCGGGTTGAATATAAAAAATACATAATTTATTATACAAAACTGCAACCACCATCACTTAAACATCATTATTTGTTTATTTAGCAGATGCCTTTATCCAAGGCAACTTGCCGAGACTAGGGTGTGTGAACTATGCATCAGCTGCAGTCACTTGCAACGTCTCGCCCGAAAGACGGAGCACAAGGAAGTTACAAACCCTTTTCTTTAACCACCGGACCACACATCTGGCTGTTAAACCAAAAAAAAGGCTCCGCATGCAAACTGTACACACTAGTCACTATTTAGGCTGTCTGGATTTCTGACTACACTGTTTAGTGAAGAACATCCAGTGAGGGGGAGTATTGGGACAAATTGGAAAAAAGCTGGTGGAACATTTGCATTCTATATGACAAATTGAGCAAAAGAGATTAAGATTGAGGAAATAAAAATAATGGAAAATAGAGATAAAATATTGATGCTAAAATGGATGTTTAAGAAACCAAAAACATGTAAACTGTTAACCACAATAATTAGCAAGAAAGGAAATAAAATTGAAACTAAGATAAAAGGACAGGAATGTAAAAAAATAAGGAAGATCTGTTATTACAGACATACACAGATGGATCAAAACCCTGTAGTGAAAAAATTAAGCTGACACGTTTTTTGATTCAAAAACACTTTATATACAAGAAAGGTATACTTCCAATACAATCATATAAGCACGAGATTTAAACTGACTTTGGACAAGGCCTCAGTACAGCTCAGTGCATACGTTTGTATTAGAAAGCACGGATATCCATGGAGCCAATTTGAAAAAGATGAAAAGACTGACAAAATTTTACAATGTTACAATGATATTTATACCTTTGTAAACAATTGTTGACTCCACTCCCATTTGTCCTACTTCTGTCCAATGATAGTGGTTTCCAACATCATTGAATTCACGCTGCGTGGGAAAAGAGGGGGGGGGGGGGGGGGTTGCATACCACGTTGTACCTAACAGGGCGCATCCATCTTGTCTTTCAGTTCCCCTCCCCCATCTTACACTATCTCTGCTAATCTCCTGCCTTTTGGCATTTAGCTCAGACACCTATCTGTGACTGAGTCGTGTTAGGCTATGCAAAACTGCACATAGCTGGTTTTGCCGATGGGAAATGAAAGAACTCGAAACTTACACAATACTGTATAGAAACTTAATATAAAAGCATATTAAAACAACTTAACTATAAAAGACACATATACACATAATGTAAAACTTATAATTAATAATATAATTAATGCCTCATGCAGAAAGCCATCACTACAACCCTAAAACTGGGAAAACAGGATGTGCTTATTATATAGAAAAATTTGAAATATGTAAAAGGTGAAGATTATCAAATCATTTATCAGTATTTACAGCAGAGTTGATGGCAATTCTTATGGCCATAGACAAAATACAGGAATTTAAAGAAAAGGATATTGTGATTTTTACAGATTCTCTAAGCTTGGCATTAGAATAGGAAACAAGAGATAGAATATCATATATGAAATTATTCAGAAATTACATACTAGTTATACAATGGTAAAACATATTCTAATAGCCTGGATTCCAAGTCACTCGGTATCTTCGGAAATGAAATTGTGGATTTTGAAGCAAAAAATGCAACTCTAAATAAAGAAATTGACATAATAATACCTTTGAATCCTGCAGAGGTGAATGTTGTGGCTAAGCAAACATAATGGGTGTATGGCAAAACAGTGGAAAGGGAAGATTTTATTATAAAAATCACTCAGAAAGTAGGGAAATATAAACATATGGGGATTAATTGTTAAATAAAAACTCAGAATGAAGGGTGGTAAGGTCAGTCAGCTAATGAACAGCTTAAGAGACAGACTTTTTTTGGCAGGCTTTTTGATACTGTCATATTAATAAATAAATAAATACCTACTGTACATACATAAATAAATACACCCGATTATTTCAACGCTACCCTCATAATTGACAGTTATTTTGAATAGACATGAATACCAATAATAATTTGCAATTAAGTATAACTACTAATATAGCACTTTTTCCAAAAAGTAATAAGTTATACTACCTTATAAGAGACTTGTAGTCGAGTCCTCAAACCTCGAGTCCGAGTCTCTATCATTTGAGTGCGAGTCCAAGTCACGAGTCCTTGAAACAAACTCAAATCAATTTTCATTCAACTAGTGGTAGTAATAGGGGAACAGTTTACCTAACGAACATTGTCTGATATCCCTCAGGAAAAAGGCACAAATAATAAAAAATACAAATACAAACAAAAAACATCGATTTATTTTTTCTAGCTAGATTATTCTATTTGCATGTCTTTTTCAACTTGTCTGTCATTTACATCAATTTCTTTTGGAACTGGAATTTTGTTTGAATGTACCTGAAGTTAATAGATAAGCTTTAAGTTCAAGTTTGTGGATGTTGTTTTTCACTTTGATAGAAGCCGTGATCTGGACTACAGCGCCGTAGAGTAAATTAACTCTAAATCCAAGTCACACAAGTTGAGTCCGAGTCTTTTGCTACCGTGACTCGAGTCCTACAAGTCTGCCTTATAATAATACTACTTTATTTATTTGGCTGACGATGTTAATCCAAAGGGATTTACAGGGGTAAAATTTATTATTTTCACATACAAATTCTGCTAACCATTTATACAGTTGGGTTTACTGAAGCAATCTGGGTAAAGTACCTTGCTCAAGGGTACAGCAGCAGTGTCCCACCTGGGATATAACAGCCTCAACATTTGTATAACTTTACATTGGAAATAATGGGGCTAAATACTCTAAGAGCTGTATCTTAAAAAAAAAAGAAAGAAAAAAGAAAAAATGCTATATTGGTCATCATCTTTAAAATCCTCTTCCTCATCATCGTCCTTAGGCTGTGTTTGACCTACCACTTCACCTTGGGGGGCCTTGTCTGCACAGCTTGATAATAAATAACATAACTTTTACATTTTCCCATCTGTTACAAATAGAGATTTTATGCATGGGAATAGAGAAAGAAATATAATCATGTATCATTTTAAATTATAGTAGACTTTAATAGAAATGTAATAGTAAGATACATAGGACATGAAATATATATAGTTATTTGGCAGACACCTTTATTTTTTAAACATTAAAATACAATATACAATAGATGCACAGCATTATGCAGTGTAACAACAAATTCAGTCACATTGTGTTACAAGTTACAATGAATTTCTTTAGACAAAAATATTAAGTATAGTAAATGGAAAATTGAAAATATGTACTGTATTTGAAAATTGATTTTATTTTTAAACTGCAAAATATAAAGTGATCCGACAAACCCAAAATATATATTTTTTTTTCACCAAGAAAGCAACAATATGTTTGGAGGAAGAGTTCATCATGCCAAGTGTTAAACATGGTTGAGGTAGTGTGATAGCATGGGCTTGCTTTTCTTCCTCAGGCACTGGTGACCTTTGTATTGTAGAAGGATCAATGAATGCACAAAATATCAATTGCCCAGAGGTACAGCCTCTGAATGTTTTTATAGTATGTGGCCACAGCTAATCAGCAATCAAACAATTAACTCTGGTCACATTACACACGTGTTTGGCAGGGACGGGTTTTAACCCCATCTCTGCCAAGCGCAGTCAAAACAAACAGCATTCACATTCCTTATTAAGTTAATATACAAATATTATTTACAAAAAACATTTCACTACATATTATTTACAGTGGCAGGGCTTTTTAATAGAACAATTATACAAATCACTTTCTTGTCGTTTTTCTTTTACACTGGGCGAGTCAACATTTAGCTGACATGTTAAATCTGTGAATCTAACAAATAAACCTGTGAAAAAATACATTAAACTTAAATCACATTTTTACACTTGGCCAGGCAACATTTTGCTGACAGATAAATCCAAAATAAATCTCTGAGGTTAGCAATTAAATGTGAAAAAATATATCTGGGTTTTGTCAAAATAAATATTTATTTTGCAAGCTAAATCTGAAGCCAACATGCAAATGATCCCTGTCCATCTGACCAACCCCGTTAAATCTGATTTAAATTGTATCTGGAAGTACAAATTTCAAAAAATGTATGAATGTTTTTGTTAAAAATGTATGTATGAGCTAAATCTGGGGGATTATTATTATTAATTAGTATTATTATTTAAATGTAGTAAAACAAACCAAAACAAACCAAAAAAAAAACTACATTTAAATTAAATCCGGAACAAAAAAACACACCTGATAAAATATTTACTTTTTAGTTAGTTTGTTTAAAATAGGCACCCCATATTCACGTGCTTTCTTGTTACCCGTGAAAGGGGATCCGCTTCTTCAATGTGTCTTCATTGCGGAGTTCTGAACAATTTATAGCAGCACAATACTAGACAGGCATGTCGGATAATATAAACCCTATAATTTAAATGCAAAGAGAACAGAAGTGTATAATTAATATAACAGATTGATTTCTTAGAAACTAGTCTAATTAGTTTTCATAGACCTGATGCGTAAAATTAATTGTCGCCGCAAAGCCATTATTTCCTACTTTCCGCATAACACACTGATAACCTTTAGAAGACAAATAACATGCAAAAAATAAATAGAAAAACGAGAACACTATACATACCTGCATCTATGAACTGGCTTTGAAACACAGTACTGATACCCTAGATAAGATGGCGTCTCTAAAAGCGCATCAAAATGACGTTATAGCATCTCTAAATAATCATTCTGTATGATTTGGTTACGGCAACTGCCCATGCCCTGGATGCGCGTCAGAGACGTATCACACGACGACGTAGGTAAGTGCGCAACGAGAGGGGCGCTGAAATTTAAATTTGAACAGTTGTTTGCTTGGACCAGAGACGGAAGAATATAAACCAGTAGTGTTTTTTTTTCCTAATTATACATAAACGGATTACATATAGCAAAGCGCTGTGACAATAGCAAACACAGGGAACATGGATCCCTTCACAGAGGTGAGGTTTTTTTTTTAATGCATTATTTATACTGGGCGGTTTTCCGTTCTACATTTCTGGTTCATTTATATTAATTCTGCTCTTCGCGTCGTATAGAACCGTAATAGTAATTATGTGTTAAATATTATAACATTGCAAGTGTAAAATAACCTTATATAAGGAAAACTGCTGTGTACCAAAAAGAGCAAAATCAAAAAGAAAAAAGGTAATGTAACTACACAAAATGTTATTCGCTGCATTACTTAATATCGGATACGATCTGTAAAATTAACAAATTGCAATTCCAACAAGAAGATTACAGAACTGTACATTTGTTGAAAGACAGCGAGTTTAAAATTGTATGACGACATAAATCGACTTTTGCATTTTTGTGGTCTGACCGCACCCAATGGTCCTGGTATAGTGACATGAAAACAGCTCGGTGGTCGTGCATCATGTCTGGGAAGCAAGGCAAAGTCGTTTGCTAATATACCAAATGACTGTAATACCTTGCAGATGTATAGAATGTGTGAAGGTTTAAACTGTACAAGGTAAGAGTTTTATCATTTACATAAAACCTGATGCATAGTATCACTACAATTGAATAGTCAGTGAAAATAAATGCGGCATTTCAAATGCATTCAAAATTAAAATAGAAAGACTTTTTATTGACTGTGATGGTAAGCAAACATTTACATAACATGTTTATTAAATGCACTTCTCTGTTAATTGCTATTTTATTTGTCTAAGTAGATCACCCTTCCTTTATAAAAGTATCAAAATCACGTTTAGAGTTTGTATGTTCATTTATTTCTTCATCTTTCATCAATTAACTAATGTGTCCTTGGATCACATATGATTCTTTAGTGGATCACTTAGTATTGTGATATATAGCATATTGGTTTTATCACACAAGGCCAAGGTGGAAGTTTTTGATGACACTGCTTTGAAGTTCTGTGTCAGTTGCTGTTACAGCCAATAGAATTTGAGTTTTAAGTCATGTGTGATTATTACATTTTTGATATCCAGCTGCTAACTGAAATGTCTACTTCTGCTAAATCCTAAGCCATCTGTAAATGGCGGGATGTGTTTCGTCATGCTTTGATTACTACTGCATTAAATCATTCAAATGCTACAGTAGTGCTGCCTTTACTTGCCACTAACCACTCATTTAGGTTTTTAATGTGCAGCTTCATTAAAAATACAAGCTTTATATACAGTATATTGTACAGTGAGTAAATAACATGTCTGCCATGTTATTATGCACAGATTATACAGTTGAACTGAAAGTATATAAGAAAATCTACACAAGTCACTGAAAGTAACACTGATTATTTTTATTACACAACAAAATATAACATGTAATACAGTACTACTGTACTACTGTATGAACTACTATACCTTAAATGCAAGTTTGCCTTATTAACCCATTTTAAACCAAAACATTTTTTGGGGAAGGGGGAATTTAGCTGTACTGCAACTATAAACACCCTCTTTCAAATTTACACAATTGTAAATTGTATATTATATTGTGTATCAACCTTGCACTTCACTTTTCTTTGCAAAGTAGGCTACTTTAATACTCAATGAAAGAATAGCTTTATTCAAATTGCAGTAACTCACTTTTGTGTCTTGGACAAACTGTACAGTATTTCATAATTGTACTTGAACTGTGCATTTTTCTGTCGTTGGGGAACAAAAACTAGTCAGATGAGGGGGAGGGGGAGGGAGGGTAAGCCTATTTCTAAAGAAAGCTTTTTCAGTTCATATGCAAGAATCTAAAATGTATTAATGGAATGAATGGATGACTGTTGACCAACTGAAAAAAGGAGGAACCTGTTTGAATTTAAGGTTAAATGTTGACTTGGTGCATGTTCTCCTATGGCTTAACGGTAGCTACTATAACATGCCGGATTGTATATGATTAATAGGAAGTCAATGGTTCTTTAATCTCACATCTAGAGAAGATACACATTTTAAGGAGTCTGCAGTATACAGTTTGTGGCAATGATTTTGGACATGTTTATAGTGTAAGATTATACACTATTATGACTAGGGCCCTGCGCTTTTCACAACTTGTTTTTTAACCTGTAATTTAGTCCTCTAGCCACACAATGTCTGTAGCCTCCACAGTAAGCCACATAATGAGCAATCATTAAACAATCATCCCATTACATTACTTTAACCGTTTGAATTGGTCATCCCATTACTACAAAGTACATTTTAGCAGATTCATAAACAGAATGCTGTAGATGGCTACTGACATTTAACCCTTACATCCCTGTGAATACGTATAACCGGATTTTTTCAATATTTCGGAGAACTCATAAGTATAAATACAGTGCCTATAGAAAGTCTACACCCCCTTGAACTTTTTTCACATTTTGTTGTCTGCCTCAGAGTTTCATGCATTTAAATGAGATTTTTTTTTCCACTTAGCTACACACCATACTCCACACTGTTGAGGGAAAAAAAGTTTTTATTGAAAAAAATTATATATTAAAAATACAAAACTGAAAGTTCATAATTGGATAAGTTTCCACCCCCCTGAGTTAATACGTGGAAGCACCTTTGGCAGAAATTACAGCTGTGAGTCTGTTGGGATAGGTCTCTACCAACTTTGCACACCTAGATTTGGCAATATTTGACCATTCTTCTTTACATAACTGTTCAAGCTTTGTCAAGTTCCTTGGGGAGCGTTGATGGACAGCAATCTTCAAGTCATGCCACAAATTTTCGATTGGATTTAGGTCGGGGCTCTGACTGGGCCACTCAAGGACATTTACCTTTTTGTTCCTTAGCCACTCCAGTGTAGCTTTGGCTGTGTGCATTGGGTCCTTGTCATGCTGAAAGGTGAACTTCCGATCCAGTTTCAGCTTTCCTGCAGAGGGCAGCAGGTTTTCCTCAAGGACTTTTCTGTACTTTGCTCCATTCATTTTCCCTTCTATCCTGACAAGTGCCCCAGTCCCTGCCGATGAGAAACATCCCCATAACATGATGCTGCCACCTCCATGCTTCACAGTAGGGATGGTGTTCTTTGGGTGATGCGCTGTTAGGTTTGCGCCAAACATAACGCTTTGCATTTAGGCCAAAAAGTTCCATTTTAGTTTCTATAAATTGATCAAGGTGGAACACTGTCAGTGCTGTAGTCCTACATATTAATTTGGAAAACTATTCAGATGTTTACTGCACACAGAGTAACGTACAAAAAAATACAGGATTTGAATCGTAAAACTTGCATACCCCTGTATAGTTGTAATATTTGAAAGCATGTTTTATACATAATAATGAACCCTGTACAACATTGTGATGACCCGAGACACTGAACACATGTATTTAAAAAAAAAAAAAAAAAGTCTTTCATTATTCTTCCAAAATAAGTCATATGATCTAAACCGCATAAATGAATAGTTTAATACCAAAAAACGAGACGCAAGATACACTTTTTATTGTATTTTTTTTTTTTTTTTTGCTATTCTAGAAACTTCTAAAAAGAACTCAAGCCCGCAGAGAAAATCTTCAGAAAAAAATGGCAGATAGGCCCACGGCAGCTGCAAGACCAGTTGCAAAAAGAACCAGGGAACCTCTTGCAGAAACAAATAAACAACCACTGCAGCCTGCAGAGGAAGGTATGTTATTCTTCATTACACTTTAATGTTCCTGGCTACAATATTTTTTTGTATAATGTATATAACACAATACTGTAGGCCTTTAATATAGAACCAAATTGATGCAGAGAACTTTCAACACTGAATCCAACTTTTACTAACCGATTCCAAGAAAGCACCCTCCAGAGTGGAAAGGTTACCATATAATGTGATCTCTTCAGAATTAAGTCATGAAAATGCAATATAGGAGCAACATAACTCAACCATTATGATACACACCTACTTACTGTTTAGTAACATCAAAAGATTAGGGTGTATCACTTTAGTGCCTGCTACAGTATTCAATTTTACACTTGGAGAGGGCAGGAGAAATTCCAAGAATGTCTGCTTCTGTCATGTGGAAGCATTTTTTTCTGGAATTTAATGCATCTGCTTTTTTCCCCTCTAGTCCAACCTTCCACCAAACCATCTCCATCAAAAAAAAGATGTTCAGACAACAAAGAAGTTCCTGCCTTTGGTGTAGAGAACAGGCTACCCGATTCTCTGCCTGAACCATCTGAAACGGCTAGTAAGCCACCAGAAGCTCTTGTAAGCAGTGTTTCAACAATAACTAAGTCTGCTGCAGCAATTGAAAAGATGGGAGATAACGGTGTAAAATGTACAAGTCCTGGAAGTACTTCAGTGAAATCCCGCTTGCAGAAACTGGCAGAACAGAGACGATACTTGGATAATGATGGTATGTTTTTACAGCAATTTAAGTACTTGTCAGTGTTTACCTTTTTAACACTCCTGAAAGACACACATGCACACAAGCTACTGTGACAGAAAGCAATCAGCTGTTCCAGCATGCAGGTGGGCGCGTCTCAGCAGAGCGTCATTATAAAAACATGGCGATCCCTAGGATCGGGGCTGCTGCAAGGCCTGCTGTTTTCACGGCACCTTTGATTTATAGATTGCTGTATTGTGTTTTTACAGTCTTGTACCATCCTCTGTGCGCTACCGTTGCTGGTGGCGTCACATGACATTATTTACTTTTTGTTTGTGTTTATTTATTAAATCCTGTGCGCCTGTGTCGGCGTAACAACGTCAGTCTCCCTACCTCAGTCTCTTGTGTGTTCTCCTCGGTCGCCTGAGGCAAGTAGACCAGAACACTACCACAGTTGCATATTAACATTTTCTACAGGTTCAGTTAAATAAAGGAAGTATAGTATTTTGAGGAGTAAAATCTGGACAGCATGACATTATAACTAGGAAGTTTAATTTATTTACTGAAACTTTTTACCCTGGTTTTACAGCTTAACTTTAAATGTGAAAGGTCCTTATTTTTGTGAATATCCATATAATATAGGACTATATGTGATCAATTATTCATTCACTTTCTTTGATTATGCCATCAAAGAAAAAGTGTATTTATTGGTTTCTGTTAGAGGTGAACCATACACATTACAAAGTCAATTTTAATTTGCTACATTTTTTTTTTAATAATTAAAAAGGATCAGATACTGACATTTTCAAAAATTCAATACTGAACCGATACTGGCCAAAGATACATGCTTATTTTATTTTATAGATCCTACTTTGGAAAGCGCACACCTTTCACCTGTGCGGTCTCAAAAGAAAGTACCGTCACCTCCTAGGCAGACAGCCATTGCTGCATCATCTGAGACTCCAGTGGGAAGAAAAGGCAGATTAGCAAACCTTGCTGCCACAATTGGCTCGTGGGAAGATGATGTAAGTCATCCATCTGGAAAAAAAAACAATGCACAAGAACAGCCTGGCACCACTTGTTTATCAAAACAATCCACTACAAATGGAGCATCTGCTTGTGCTAGCAGCAGTAATGTAAAGCCACACACTATATCCTGTTTTCAAAAGACTACTGAAGCATCAGTGAATAAGCCAGTCCTTTCTGCTCAACAGGTGGGTAAACAATGACGTTAATAATTCTGACTGCTTTGCACAGTATTTTTGTGTTCTGTTAAGCAAATTCTTCACTGATGGTGACAATGTAAATAGCTGCATTTTGTCCATTCAGAATGTTTTTCTAGGAAATTGATTAGCTTTTATTTTTAATTCCTTGTTTGCCTGCATATAAAATTGAGCTTCAAGTATCGGTAATTATTTTCCTCGTAAATGTAGTGTTAATTTTAATATAGCTGCTGTACAGACTATTCAAGTAAATGTTTTACTTTCAAATGTTTATTAATCAAATTCACATGAATTATCAGTATTGTTTGTGGTCTCAAATACCTTCATTGCTGTGCTAGAATGTATTTACATAGATTTTGAACCAAACACAAAATTGACATTCAATAGTCATTTTTAAAAACATATTTCTGTTAATAGTTTAGTTTATGTAGCTGTTTCTTACTCCATTAAACATTATTGTCAACTCATAAAAATGTTAACCTTTTTTACAACATTAGATTTTATAGTAAATATCTGATCTGTTGCAGGGTTCAGTGCATTTGCCAGTTAAGTCAACCCAAGTTTTTTCACCAAGTCCTAAGAAAACCGAAATACCAAAACTACAGTCACAGTCAGGGCAAAATACTGCACACAGCCCTCAGAAAAACGAGGCACCCAAAGCACACTCTCCATTTCAGTCAGGAAGAGTATTATCTCCCAGTCCTAAAAATACTGAAGTAAAGGCACTGCAGGCAACCAAAGCAGCTTCAACACTCCTCCAGACAAGAGAAGAGTTAACCAAAGAAACCCATGTTCAGCAACAGGAGAAGGATCCATCATCTATACCAGGTCTGTATATTTCACGCTTTTTGTAAGTTCAAGCAGAACGTTGTGCATGCACATTAGCAAAATTAGCAAATACATATTGGGCACTAAATAGATCTATTTTAACTAACCTTTTGCTGTAGGTGGAACTGGCATTAAATCTTTCCTTGAACGTTTTGGAGAACGTTGCCAGGAGCGCACAAACCAGAATCCTCCTTCAAGTACCTTGGGACAAAGAACAACCACTGTCACACCAAATACAAAGACCGTGCAAGAACGGTTATTAAAAGCAAAGCAATTAACAACTACTACAGCTGATCTAACTCAACAGAAGAGACAGGTATGATCTGGCAAAACATTTCATATTGTGCATGGATTCATGCTACTTCTATCCAATTGATTTTTGATGGACTTTAAAACAAAAAAAAATCAGAAAAATTGATCATTCACCGTTTGTGTTGTAACATTTCATGAAACCATTTAATAAAACGCATCACCTTTTATTTTATTAACACAAGTTATTTCAAAATCATTTACATGCCTTTCTACAGTACAAAAATCTAATTTGTAATTCTACAATGTTTTTGAAAGGTTATAGATACTGCTTTGTTTTCAACACTAATTACTGCATAATACTTTCTTTTTATTGTTAGGAGCGTGAAATCGAACTTGCGTCAATTCGTAATCGTTTCCAGAAGGGGAACATGTCGGCTTGCGACAAGAAAGATGAAAGCTCGGATACAAAGCCGCTGCAAACTAAAAAGGTGAGCCATTTATTACCCAATAGAAGAATTTTCTTGGTTGAGGCTTTTTTTTAATTTGTTTTTTTATCAACCTTTATGTTGAATCATGTTTGAATGGAAAACCGGTTGGTTTTCTGACAAACGTGCAAACTTCTCCTTCCCTTTGTCCCTTCTCATCTGCTGAAAACCAATTTATGGAGTAATGGATCATTATTGGGAAATAACTTAATAAATAAGTTCTGAAGTAACCAAGTTGCTTGCTACACTTCTTATTTTATTAATTTTTTAAACATTCATTATTTTAGAATGCTTCTGAAACACAAGAGGTTCAATCTTCTGAGCCCCAACCGATAAAATCTTTTCCTGCAAAAGGCGATGAATCTGAGGGTTCATATTTAAAATCTTCAGGATCAAGTTCTTCAGGTATTATTTCTGTATCATTTGACAATTTATTTTGTTGTTGTTTTTTTAATGACATTCAGTTAACTAAAGATGATTGTAACCTATATATCTGTATATAGAGTTGCTAACTAAAGAACTGCTTATCTGCATCGTGGTGTCATGCTGGTGTTACGGAACACCATTCAGTGTTTATACATTACTCAGATTTATATTTTTATTCACACATCACCTGGGGAAATATAGTAGTGTTCAAAAGTTTGGAAACAACAAATGATTTACAGCAAGATTAGGGGTGGAGATTGTATTGCCCATTTTTCCTCCCTCAGACCCCATACTTACTAAATACCGTTGAATAGATAATAGTTGAAAAATATGATAAATATTTTAATGAGCAAGACATCTGAAAGCTGTACAATTGGTGATGGGGAGTTTGTTGCCAGATAACTTCATTCAGACTACTTTCTCACTAAATATATTGGTATTCCTGAATAGAAAAAAAAAAGACTCTCCCACCCCTAGTCTTGCTGTAAATTATTTGTATGGTACATTTCTCAATTGTTTACTTGAGAGCATTCAGCAGGCGAGAGAATTTCTCTAAAGCATGGTAGTGTA
Organism: Acipenser ruthenus; assembly: GCF_902713425.1. Classification (NCBI taxonomy): domain Eukaryota; kingdom Metazoa; phylum Chordata; class Actinopteri; order Acipenseriformes; family Acipenseridae; genus Acipenser; species Acipenser ruthenus. The sequence goes on along the minus strand of NC_081191.1, from coordinate 46,655,847 downwards.
TATCCAGATCTTGATCCCTCCTGCAGCATGGCACTTTTTTTTTTTTTTCTTCTGTTCTCGCATATAATTATAATTCTTTCTCCTGGTCAACACGCTATAGGGTAACTTTGGTGTGTTATATAACGTAGTGTTTACTTTTTTTTTTTTTTTGCTGAAACTTGCAGTTTAACAGATTCTTAATTGTTAGGTATTACAAGCATCCCTAATGAAACAAAGCTGCCAGCCTGTCCTATAAAATCCAGCCCTTTGATAAAAGTGACTTTCTCAACAGAAGAAATTAAATCTACAGAACTTCTATCAAGAACAGATGGAAAGCAAGATGCTAATAACTGTATGTACCCGGTTGTGAAGACTGGCTTTTTATCATTTTAAACAAGATGATACAAAGCATGTATAAGACATGGATCACAATTGGTTAAGATGTGTAGCCTGTCACATGACTAAATTTACCCTGGAAATCAGTTGCATATCTAAGACTGCAGGACTAACCAAATAAAATATTTCATAGGCTGTGTGGTCTAGTGGTTAAAGAAAAGGGCTTGTAACCAAGAGGTCCCCTGTTGAAATCCCACCTCAACCACTAACTCATTGTGTGACCCTGAGCAAGTCACTTCACCTCCTTGTGCTCCGTCTTTCGGGTGAGACGTAGTTGTAAGTGACTCTGCAGCTGATGCATAGTTCACACACCCTAGTCTCTGTAAGTCGCCTTGGATAAAGGTGTCTGCTAAATAAACAAATAATAATATTTCTTAGGTAAAGATGAAGTGGTGCGTGAAATTGAGTTGAATGTGGATGAAGAGATCAACAGTTCAGGGGTCATTGATGATCTGTTTGATGGTGTTCTGGAGGAGGAGCAAGAACAAAGTAAGAAGAGCCCAAAAAGAGAAACACGGTTGTTTGAAGAAGAGGATAATGACGAACTAAATATTCCCTCAATGTCACTTCCCACACCCTTAGCTGAGACTGTTAATGCAGTAGTGACAAGTCCAGAGGTAAGGATGTTTGACCAGGTTGTTGTATGTTTTGGATTTTATATATTCAAAATACTTTGTTGATGCACTCACACAATATTGAGTGTATATTATTATGTACAGCAATGGCCAAAAGTTTTGCATCACCCTATAGAATGAACTAATTTTGCTTCATAAAGTTGAATGCTGAATAATGTTACATTAACATATTGAATTACTTACTGCTTTGTAGTTTCATATACTTAACGAAAAACTGACAAATTGAAATATGTGACATTTCGAAATCTAACATGTAATATTCTATTGCTATTACGGCTTTCGGTTGACTTTTCCGATATCATGTTGTAGTTTCTTTGATTACACGATGATAAATAAAATATCTAAACTATGTTCATATAGTTCTCCGCTTTTTTTTTGTTTGTTTTTTGTTTGTTATTGTAGCAATCCTAAAATTATAGGTGATTGGAAAACTTTTGGCAGTAGCTGTAGGTTGATGTGATGAACAAATGTAAATACGGATATTCACTTAAATATTTCATAAACAAAGTTAAACTTTATTTTATTTGTGGTGCACACTATAGTAACCTATCTACATTTGAATGTTTTTATAAAGATTTTAACCAAGAACTGAAATGACAAATACCAAGACACGCAATTTTATTTAAATGTAATCATTTTTCTCTATAGATTTCGGTTCAAACCAGTACAGCTCTTGAGCTTGGTGAACCACATGATAAAAATAGACCCATTCGATTCCAGAGGGATCAAGTGCCCCATGCAGAGTCTGCTGACCGTATTGAATCGGCTGGAGATGAGCATAACCTTTTGTACAGGTAAACACTACATCTAAGAATTTGACCCCACTTGGGAGGAATAGTTTTTAATTACATATTCATATTTAAGTAAATAACTACTGAATTACTCTAGAGAAATCTTGAAACAAGCTTAATTAACAGAACCAATTACTTGGGCCTAAGGATGGGTGTACTTCATCCGTAGGGATTGATGCAGAATTATTAACTATTTAGTAGTTAACATTCTTCTATGTGTATATATAGAAACTGAAAATTACCTCTATGCAGATTTCATAGTCCATGTTGTGTTTTTTTTTTAGTATTGATGCTTATAGATCACTAAGATTTAAAGAAACTGAACGTCCACAAGTTAAACAAGTGATTGTTCGCCAGGAGGATGTTTCCCAAAAACTAGAAGAGAACAGAAATACTGGCCAAGCGAATATCAAACAAAAAATGAAGGTAAAAAAAATTATATATATTTTTTTTTTTAATAGAGAATTGGTCTGTGTTTTAATGGTTTGCTAATTTTAAGTACTGAGATATAGTGATGTCGGTAACAGTTGGAAAATCTGTTGGTGGTAATTAAACAATTAGCAATTTAATAATGTATAGAAAATGTATAATTGAATAAAGGTTTACAAAAAGTGCATCTTGTACTATTTTCTTTCTGTACATTTTATTTTAGGACTATATATATATATATATATATATATATATATATATATATATATATATATACACTCACACACACAAAATTAGGTTCTAGCCTATATGATTAACAACAAACAATTTATTTTAAATATTGTCTTTTTTTCATTTTAGATTCTGAATAATGACATAAATATGCAACAGACTGTGATTCATCAGGCCAGCCAGGCTCTAAACTGTTGCACAGATGTGGACCACGGGAAGGGGTCCCAAGTTGAGGCTGAAGCAGAGAGGTTGCTTCTTGTTGCCAGTATGTGCAGTGCAATAGCATTTTGTTAGATTTTTTTTTTTTTTTTTTAATCACTTGTATGTGTATGAACAATGACATAAAAATATGAACATGAACTGTATGCAGATGTTATGTTCGTATGCAGTAAATTCAAAAGTTTAAATATATAAATCTCAAATCTGTGTATATAATGGTGGAAGTATACACAAAGTATATAACCCCTCTACTAGTAATGGTTTCCTAAACTTAATTCACACACTGATACCTCAGAATAATTTAAGTTTATTATAATTTTTTTTTTTTTTTTAGCTGAGAGAAGAGTGGCTTTGCTTGCAGAGTTGAATAAACTTAAGAATGAGGGACCTTCTGGCCAAAAGGCCTCAAGCACAGTTAAAGCACAAGACAGCTCAGCTTCCAAAGGGTCAGTAGCACTGTCAGAGATACGCCTGCCTCTGAGAGCCGATTTTGTTTGCTCTGCTGCAAATAAGCCAGGTAAAAAAAGTTAATATTGATGCTTTAAGATTAAAAACCAAAGTTGATTGCAATGATTTTGTTATGGTTAGTTGGAATATGAAACTATGTTTTTATAATTTTGTACAGATGCAGCAAACTATTATTTCTTCATAATGATCAGAGCTGGAGCTGAAAATACAGTTGCAACACCATTAGCCAATACCCATAATGCATTGTGTGGCGATGCCATCTCATTCCCGACCAAGTTTACATTGTAAGTGACCTTAAATAATTATTACTTTCTCTAATATATTGTACTGTACTTGCCAAATAACATTCCTGAAATTGGCATCACCCTTTAATAGATGACATGTCATTTTTTTGGAAACAAAATAAGATCCAGTTTTAAACAATGCCATATGAATTAAATATTTTTGTAACCATGTTTCCATATTTTTTCCAATCTCTAGACCAGATGTGTCAAGTGACTTTGAAATAGATATGGAAGTTTACAGTTTGGTAAGTATTGTATCATGGACAGATCCATCCCTTTTGTTCTTGGATGGTTTAGATCCTCATTTAATGTCTCACATCTCTAAGGTATCGGTCTATATTTTATTTAGTAAGCCTGTTTATCGTACTGCTACATTAGAAGTGTTTGATCATTTGTTCTGTAAAATGCCATTTTTTTTTTTAAATACTATAGAGTTCAGGATTACAAAACAAAATTTACGTGCATTTTTTTGTGTGTGTCCTAAAGAGAAAACACATTTGGCCCTCAGGTTTCCTCAAATTAATAGGTGGGTTCAGAGATGTCCAGTAGGGATTAATTGCTGTGACTTTTTTGTTACTGCAGGTGCAAAGGCAGGACATATCTGCTGACAAGAGGAAAAAAGGCAACAAATCAAAGGTAGTATCTTTAAAACTGAAAGATTAAGGGGCTCCAGAGTGGCGCATCCAGTAAAGGTGCTCCACATGGAGTGCAGGATGCGCGCTATAGCCTGGAGATTGCAGGTTCGAATCCAGGCAATGTCACTGCCGACCGTGATCGGTCGGCCAGGGTGTCCTTGGCTCACCATGCACCAGCAACCGCTGTAGTCTGGCCGGGCGCCTGCGGGCTTGCCTCTAAGCTGCCCAGAGCTGCGTTGTCCTCCGACGCTGTAGCTCTGAGGTGGCTGCATGGTGGGCCTGCAGTGTGTAAAAGAAGCGGTCGGCTGAAGGCTTCGCCCTCCCCAGTCAGCGCAGAGGTGGTAGCAGTGAGCTGAGCCTAAAAATAATTGGCTATTCCAAATTGGGGAGAAAATAATAAAAAAACAATTGGCGACCTACTAAATTAAAAAAAAAAAAAAAAAAAAATGTTAATTAGATTAATAATAACAAATTAAAGGCTTTTGTCTAAATGAGTGTAGATGTGCCTTACCTAGTTTCTAATGAAGAGTTAATTTATGTATGCTATTAAATCCCAAGTGTGTGGATCTGGTAGAGATATACAGTACTATACTTGTAAGTAAGGGCTATTAATGGTTTCTGTTATAAAGTTACAAAGAAACCAGGTATAAATAAGTTTGACAATACATTACCAATACAATATATTGATTTTACCACTGCAAAAATAAAAAAATGTCTTTGTTTAGCCTCTGTGGAGCGTGGTAAAGTTTTTAGTCTTTCCCATGCAATGTGTTTTTTTGTACGTAGCTTTTATTCTGATACTTTGTATGATATTCCATAGATTCACCATTGGTTTGGAGATTTTCTTTAAAACCATAGTAATATTTAATTAAAACCACTTATTTTCAAATTGAACATTTTAGAACTAATACAACTTAATAAAGACACATTTCTGTAACCGCTTGTAAGTTAAGCTAATGGATGGTAAATGGGAAACAACGTCATGGTGTGCAGTAGTAGGATTTTTACAGGTTAAGTAGCCTTTTTTAATTTTACCAAGGTTAATACAAATGTTTTAATATATTTTACATAAATGATTGTCATTTCAATTTTACTCCCAGGATTATAAAATAATTGCACATTTTTGTTTTATTAATTACCACCCTCAGCTCCTGTTATAATTTAAAAGGGATGTTGGAATTAATGAAATGTAATATATATATATATATATATATATATATATATATATATATATACACACACACACACACTGCAGTTTGGTATACAGTACATTCAGACTTGTTTGAAAGGGCACTTGTTTCTGAATAACCTTGGTGAATACATCTTTTAATGTTAAATTGCTTGTCTATAAAGACCATGTTTTAGATTGTAGATATCGGGTTTGACTTACTTTTTTTTTTTTTATATATATATATAGGCAATTACACCTAAGCGACTACTTACTTCAATCACTGTAAGTAACTCTGTCTGTCCAAAATATGGTATTATATGCTCTTGCTAGTGGTATGCCTGGTACCAAAATTGTTGTGCAGAAGGGGAGGAAGGGGAGTGTTCATCAGGTGGCTTTCACAGGCAAGCTAGTTGTGTTTATTTTCAGTTTTACTTCTTTAATTTGGTGCAGAAAGGAATAATACAGATGAGTTATAAAATATATGAACCACTTATAAAATTCTGATGGTCAGTTTCTGTTTAGTGATAGCATATTAAGTGCTGTAACAAGATGCCTTGCTAGTACAATGTGTGATTGGCTCTAGAAAACCTGAGAAAAGCCTATTTTGTGCAACTTCTATTAGCCCTATGCATTTTTTGTAGCAAAGATCAACAGTTCTGTTTAGTGGAGGCTAAAATGCATGATACTTTTGCATTGAACAGTTGTTTATATAATTTTTTATGTTTACAGAAGAGCAACATTCAAACACCAGGTAAGAAACAATGTCCACATGAGTTATACTCTTGATTTTTAGCATGTGTGACCTTCGAGATGGGTTCTTTTTTAATACCTTTTGCTTTTCAAACAATTATGTTCGGTTATGAATTCTGTTGGTATGTCCACTTTTATATAATAAATTAAAGCTGTAACACCCCATAGTGATCAACCGTTTTATAACAGTTGCCTAGTCTCTTTTCAAAACATACTACTATATCTGGGGTTTTATTTTCGTTTGTTTTTTTAAATAAAACATTGCAGCTGTTACATCTGCTGGGTAACCTCGTGATTTACTTTTTCACTGTGAAACTTTTTATTTGGGAGGGGAAAGCACTTTTTATTAATTAGGGATCCATGACATTTTTAATCTTTTGAAAACAGAAATTCTTTATTTGCAGTTCTGGCCAGTCCTGGAGGCCCCAATGCAGTTCGTACCAGTCATTTTGTCTTGGTTGGATCCCACAAACTAACTCTGTCCTCTGCTGGGAAAAATAAATTTACACTGGATAAGGTAAATGGTTAAAAAAATCAACATATTTTATGTACAGTAGAAGCCTGGTCATCCGAACAGCTTGGTGACCTAGAAATAGTTTGTCTGAATGAACGTTCGGATGAAGGCAAGTTTACAAAAAGACAGCAACACATGGACAATTATTATATTGTACTCACGCAGGGGTTCCCAAACTGGTCCCATGTGGGCCGTGGGAGCAATGACATTCTATGTATTTTTTTCTGTTAATAGTGAAAAGCAGGTGCCGGCAGCAGCTGTAACTGTAGAAAAATGAAGTGTAGCAAGGCAGTATTGGTGGACTGTCAATCAAAGCAGAAATTCACAAATCGGAGCTAACCGATTGCCTGCCTGTAGGTGGGATGTAAAGTGAGAGCTCTGACAATGGGGCAGTGTTAAGGTCATGTGATCGCTCTGCTGGCAGATGTAACCAGTGTGTTCATTATTTTATAAAATAACGATATGTCGAATCTGCTACCAAAGAATACGTTTTGCAAAGTATAAAGAACAAAAAAGGCAATTACAGGAGTTTGAATGCATTTGTACCGTGGGCTCAGTTCTGAGGTGCAGTAATGGGTTTTTTTCTTTTGTAGAAACGTTTTCATACTAACTTTTGTACTTGATAAGTGACTGGAATGTGCGAGTGTGTCTACACCAACTGTGGGCGATGTGTGCAGACAGTCTGGGTGAAGCGAGCGACTCCAGAGGAATAGAAATTTGTTCCATTTTTCCCCAGCCAGTCACGAAACTGACCAATCGGAAGCAAAGTCAGTTCCCAGCCCACTCGCAAAACCACATCCAGGATCAGCTTCAGCCCTATTTCCTGGCACAGCCCCAGGGTCAGTCTCAATCCCTCCCCAACCCCAGTTCCAGGATAAGCCCCACCTGCAACAGCTTTGATGCAGTATGGACTGAGGGAGAGGGTGGATGAACAGGGGAAACTATGTAAATAGTTGTTTGTGTACTGTTTTGTGGGTTTTGTGGGTGCCGGGGGTGTATTTTGTTGTATTACTGCGAGCGTGATTGTGTGTGTTTTACCTCTTCCCCCTGTCGGTGGGACCTCTCCTGGGTGTGTGGTGACTTCGCTCTCTTGGTGTGTGTTGGCTTCGCTTGCTTGTTCTGTAGTCTATGTGCTGTGTGAGTGGTGCTGTGAATGGGCTGCCTGTGTCTTGTGTGGGATTGGGTGGGAGAACAGCAAGAAGTATAAGGACAGGGTCACGTGACAGTTTCTGCTAAAATATTCGCTTTTGATGTAGATACAAAATTTGCCAGCATCGCTTGCTTCCAGTGTAGATTCACCTTTAGTGTTACACTATATATAACATCTGACAGCGGTATTGCAGCATTCTATACAAAATAAGTACAGTAAATAAGAATGATTCAAACAAGTAATGATTGTATAAAGAACCAAAATTCAATTAATTTAGCGACAGTTCGCACAATTCACACTCACTTTACTAAATACATTTCATTTAAGAGGTGAGTTACAAAACCTGACCTGCCTTAGTGTCCCGGGATTCTGGAGCCTGTTGGCAACCCTACTCTCAGATCAGGTGACACAGGTTGAAACGTCATTTAAGAAAATAGTGGGTTATGGCAAAGATGCAGCTCTTCTTAAGTAATCAGTGTTTTGACGTTTCTATTGTGGGGGGAGGTGGCTAGCGGTAAATTGTGTAAGTTTCAAACTGAAATCTTATTCAGGGATATACAGTGCCTTCCAAAAGTATTCAGACCCCTGACCAATTCTCTCATATTACTGAATTACAAATGGTACATTGAAATTTCGTTCTGTTTTGATATTTTATTATAAAACACTGAAACTCAAAATCAATTATAGTAAGGTGACATTGGTTTTATGTTGGGAAATATTTTTAAGAAAAATAAAAAACTGAAATATCTTGCTTGCATAAGTATTCAACCCCTGTGCTGTGGAAGCTCCCAGTTTACAGCGATGAAAGAAATTGCCCTAACAAGGACACAATTACCTTACCATTGGCCTTCACCTGTGAACCATTAAAGTTGCTGTCACATTTTCTGGATAAAAACCCCACTGTTGAAGGATCATTGGTCAGACTGTGAATCCTGAAGGAAAATGAAGACCAAAGAGCATTCTACAGAAGTTAGAGATAAAGTAATGCATAGATTAGGGAAAGGGTACAAAATAATATCCAAGTGTTTGGAAATCCCAGTGAGCACAGTTGGATCAATAATCAGGAAGTGGAAGCTGCATCACACCACCCAGGCACTGCCAAGAAAAGGCCGTCCCTCAAAACTCAGCGCTCAAACAAGAAGGAGACTTGTCAGAGAAGCCACAGAGAGGCCAACAATCACTTTGAAGGAGCTACAGAGTTCAGTGGCTGGGAGTGGAGTAATGGTGCACCAGTCAACCATATCAAGAGCTCTGCATAACACTGGCCTGTATGGGAGGGTGGCAAGAAAGAAGACGTTACTCAAAAAGTACCATCTGAAAGTACGTCTGGAGTTTGCCAGAAAGCATGAGAGTGACCCAGCTGCGATGTGGGAAAAGGTTTTATGGTCAGATGAGACCAAGATAGAGCTTTTTGGCCAAAACTCAAAGCGCTATGTGTGGCGCAAACCTAACACTGCCCATACCTCAAGACACACCATCCCTACAGTGAAGTATGGTGGTGGCAGCATCATGCTGTGGGGATGCTTCTCATCAGCAGGGACTGGGCATCTTGTTAAAATTGAAGGAAGAATGGATGGAGCAAAATACAGGGAAATACTGCAAGAGAACCTGCTTCAGTCCGCTAAAAAACTGAAGCTTGGGAGGAAATTGACCTTTCAGCAGGACAATGATCCCAAGCACAAGGCAAAGCAACATTGGAGTGGCTCAAGAACAAAAAGGTGAATGTCCTACAGTGGCCCAGTCAAAGTCCTGATCTCAATCCCATTGAGAATCTGTGGCACTATTTGAAAATTGCGGTCCACAAGTGTCGTCCAACCAACCTGAACAACCTGGAGCAAATGTACCATTTGTAATTCAGTAATATGAGAGAATTGGTCTGGGGTCTGAATACTTTTGCAAGGCTCTGTATTTCCATTCGGTAATAAAAATACTATGAACTAAAAAAGGCGTAAAACAATAGATTGTCGCGTCCCTTGCTAGTAGCTGCCAGTCTGTGTTTCATTCAACAGTTTCTTTCAGTTTTTCTTGACAGTTTTTGTAGATTCGGTATTCAGCCGAATCTCAAACTTGGATTCAGTGCATCCCTACTCAAAACAGAACAACGAACAGAGTTTAGGCCGTTTGAAATTAAATCAGCGATAATACATTGTCACGTCTCTTCATAAAATGTAAAACGTATAGGCGCTGAGTTTTTCCCCTGAGCGAAGCTGACACCTGCTGTGTCTTTTTTTTAATCTCTACAGCCATCCATCACTAGCTTTAAAACTTGTCCTCTGGATGTAGTCGACTATGGAAAACCATGCTTTCTTTAAGTACTGGTTCCCTTTTCCCTTTCTTGCTTGAACCAAATTTACTAAGCTTTTTCTCTCGCATCGTCTTGGCAGAGTAGCAGAGTTTTTCGCAGTGTTTGGTACCAGAATTTACTCAAGTTTTTGCTTTGCAGCTTTTATATCGGTAATTGTTGACTTTCCCCACACCAAGCATGTTCACCCTTTTCTAACCGTTCAATAATTCAGTTTTCAGCTATAGTAAGTTGTAAGGATTTTGAAACTCTTTCCTGTGTATTGCCCAGGCCTTGTAGGGAGTAACTGGCTTTTCATAACTCAGCGTGCAGCTGTGACCTCAGAGGGATGATAAAACCTTTGTTTCTACTTAATAAGCTGTTTTGACCTATATACAAACCATAATCAAAGCATTTAATTTTTAAGTGTTATGCTATAACTTTAGGTATGTGTCACGGAACGCCTAACTACAGGTGGAACACATAGGTTTTTTCTGATAAACACGCGCCCTGTGCGAGGCGGTGTCTGTTCCCGTTAAATTGCACAAGCTCTTATTGTTTCATCAGCCTTTGTTCCTTTCCATTATGCATCCCGTTGCTGATGTTGCCCCTTTAAATGGTAAAGAAATCATTGAAACTGTCTGTAAACATTGTGAGTTTTCCTGTGTTTTTAATGTAGGCTCTGAATCAACACAGGGTTAATGAACTCTTAAAATCAAGCCGTACATAGCCGGTGCACGTCCGCAATTTGTGATCACCAGCCTTGTTGTTCGACCTTGTGAGGCATGGGTATAGCAAAGATCAAAGGGGTTCGAAGTAATGGGCTTCTACTGTATTTGTATTTTATGTATTAATTTAGTGAATAGTTTTTACTGGGTGTCAATTTCATGAATGTGGAGAAATGTTATTCTCCATGTTCACTGTTTGTTTTTATTTTTATTTATCTTTTTTTCTTCTCCTTCATTAAGGTTTTGGAGCTGTGCAGTTCCTTTTTTTCCTCTGAACAATAGGAGCCCAGCCATGCATCCACCATATCTGTTTAAACCATCTGTTGTGTGTTTGTTTTCATGGTGGTATGAGCAACTCTGGAGTAATTCTTTTTTTTAGAAATGGTATTGATGTAAACCCAACATAAAAAAAAAAAAAAAGAAAGAAAGAAAAGCCCATGGCCTATTGACAGTTGAAGCTGACGGACATTGACAATAAATAAATCCTGATGTGGGTCGTATGAATTTATTAAACTAACTACATAATCTTATGATTTGCAGGTTCCGTTTTTGTCTCCTCTGGCCGGTCATATTTATCTGAAACTTGAATGTCAGGTTGGATCGTCAATTGAAGAACGAGGGTTTTTGGTAAGTCATCTGCTTGCACAAATGGTTATATTCCACTCATCTAGAATGTTTTGAGGGTTCTCAGATTATGAATTAAGATAGTACTGCTTTTCATTAAAGATACAGTATCCTAGTTTAACCTTCACAACCAGAGCGGTCTTTTGTATTTACTGTACACCATTAAAAATGCAATTCAAGACCACTGTCTTGTACCTGCAGACAATGTTTGAAGATGTAAGTGGATTTGGAGCTTGGCATAGACGATGGTGTGTACTCTCAGAATATTGCATCTCGTACTGGACCTACCCTGATGATGAAAAGTGCAAGGTTTGTATTGGAATTCACAGTAATTGTTTTGTGCCAGATGGTGGTCTACACATCACGCTGTTTTATTTACGAGTTAATAAAAACTTGTCTTTCGTTGCAGAACCCAATTGGTCGGATAAACCTTTCTAATTGTACAAGCAGCAAGATTGATCCAGCAAACAGGGAATTCTGTGCTCGCCCCAATACATTTGAATTAATCACGGTCAGACCTCAGCGTGAAGGTGACAGAGAAACACTGGTTAGCCAGTGTATGAACACAATGTGGGTTACCAAGTAAGTTTTCAAGAGATTTATTTGTGTGTGTGTGTATATATAGAGATGCTTCAGTGAGTTGCATGAAAATAATAATAATAATCTAGGGTTTATGTGACATCATAAACTACGAGACCGTTAGGTCAAATAGTTTCTAAACTGTCACAGAAACCCGAGTTGGAATTATTATCCTTTTAACTCACTGAAGCCCATCTTATTATTTTAATAATACATGGATATTATCTGTGATAAAAAAAAGACAATAAACAGCTGTTAAGGTTCAAATTGCAAGTTAATTTAATGAATAATAAAGTAAATTAAGTTAAATATTAAACAATCTTGAATATTATTTTTGATAATTCAAGAACAGGGGTAGATAATGAACTTGTATTCCTTATTTAAGGAAAAGGTGTTTCAATGGGGTATGCTTTTTATTTAATTTTGTCACTGTCAGTCGAAGATTATTTGTCTCGTTCGCTTGGTTGGTGCTGCCGTTGGTGGAGGATGATTGTAAATCTTCAGAGACAGATTTGTTATGCCTAAAAAACATGAATTGTGGGTGTTGTCGTGATTTAAAACGAGTGGTTTTTTTTAAAAGTGGTCGAGGTGCACAGGGATTAAAGGTTAAGTATAATCTTCTAGATGAATCTGCCATTTTGACGTCATTACTGCAGTATTATGCCTTTTATTCGAATGGCTCGGGATCCAAATATAGCCTTCATCCGTGTGTGTGTGTGTGTGTGTCTCTCTCTCTCTCTCTCTCTCTCTCTCTCTCTCTCTCTCTCTCTCTCTCTCTCTCTCTCTCTCTCTCTCTCTCTCCTCTCTCTCATCTCTCTCTCTCTCTCTCTCTCTCTCTCTCTCTCTCTCTCTCTCTCTCTCTCTCTCTCTCTCTCTCTCTCTCTCTCTCTCTCTCTCTCTATATATATATATATATATATATATATATATATATATATATATGTTTATCTATCTATATATCTATATATATATATATACAGACTGCTCAAATTTGTTGGTACCCCTCCACAAAAAACGAAGAATGCACAATTTTCTCTGAAATAACTTGAAACTGACAAAAGTATTTGGCATCCACCATTGTTTATTCCATATTTAATAGAAATCAGACTTTGCTTTTGATTTTTTATTCAACATAATATTGTAAATAATAAAACAAATGAAAATGGCATGGACAAAAATGATGGGACCGCTAACCTAATATTTTGTTGCACAACCTTTAGAGGCAATCACTGCAATCAAACGTTTTTTGTAGCTCTCCATGAGACTTCTGCACCTGTTAACATGTAGTTTGGCCCACTCTTCCTGAGCAAACTGCTCCAGCTGTCTCAGGTTTGATGGGTGCCTTCTCCAGACTGCAAGTTTCAGCTCTTTCCATAGATGTTCGATAGGATTCAGATCAGGACTCATAGAAGGCCACTTCAGAATAGTCCAATGTTTTGTTCTTATCCATTCTTGGGTGCTTTTAGCTGTGTGTTTTGGGTCATTATCCTGTTGGAGGACCCATGACCTGCGACTGAGACAGAGCTTTCTGACACTGGGCAGTACGTTTCGCTCCAGAATGCCTTGATAGTCTTGAGATTTCATTGTGCCCTGCACAGATTCAAGGCACCCTGTGCCAGGCGCAGCAAAGCAGCCCCAAAACATAACCGAGCCTCCTCCATGTTTCACTGTAGGTATGGTGTTCTTTTCTTTGAAAGCTTCATTTTTTCGTCTGTGAACATAGAGCTGATGTGACTTGCCAAAAAGCTCCAGTTTTGACTCAATCATCCAAAGGACATTCTCCCAGAAGGATTGTGGCTTGTCAATATGCATTTGAGCAAATTCCAGTCTGGCTTTTTTATGTTTTTCTTTCAAAAGTGGAGTCCTCCTGGGTCTTCTTCCATGGAGCCCACTTTCGCTCAAAAAGCGATGGATGGTGCAATCAGAAACTGACGTACCTTCACCTTGGAGTTCAGCTTGTATCTCTTTGGCAGTTATCCCTGGTTCTTTTTCTACCATTCGCACTATCCTTCTGTTCAATCTGGGGTCGATTTTCCTCTTGCGGCCGTGCCCAGGGAGGTTGGCTACAGTTCCATGGACCTTAAACTTCTTAATAATATTTGCAACTGTTGTCACAGGAACATCAAGCTGCTTGGAGATGGTCTTGTAGCCTTTACCTTTACCATGCTTGTCTATTATTTTCTTTCTGATCTCCTCAGACAACTCTCCTTTGCTTTCTCTGGTCCATGTTCAGTGTGGTGCACACAATGATACCAAACAGCACAGTGACTACTTTTCTCCATTTAAATAGGCTGAATGACTGATTACAAGATTGGAGACATGTGTGATACTAATTAAAGAAACTAATTAGCTTGAAATATCACTATAATCAAATTATTTATTATCGTTTCTAAGGGGTACCAACAAATGTGTCCAGGCCATTTTAGAATATCTTTGTAGAATAAGCAATAATTCATCTCTTTTCGCAGCTTCTTTGCTTTATTCTATGACATACCAAAGGCATGCAAGTATACATGATAAAATAGCTTTTAATTTTCAGGAGGAATGAAGCATTATTTCAATGAACTGTAAGGGTACCAACAAATTTGAGCACGTCTGTATATATATATATATATATATATATATATATATATATATATATATATATATATATATATATATATATATATAATAGTTTAGGGATCCGTTTTATAAACAATAGCAAAAACAAAGTAATGGCAAAAGTGTATAATAACTGTATTGCAAAAACAAAGCAGCCCCATACAATTGGTGAGACAGACATAGAAAGACAGACCGGCATAGAAAGACAAACAGACCTCAAAAGACTTGATCTGTTATAAGCGATTATAACCAAGAGCCCAAAAAACAATGACAAAAGTGTGCAATAATACTCTTATTATTTATATTCCTGTTTTATAGTTGTTAATAATCACTTGTATCGGATCCCTAAACTAAAGCGTTACCTATGTATGCATGTGCGTGTGTAATTTTTATATGTATGTATGTGTAATATATATTGTTTGTTTTATTATACTCATGCAACCAGTAGTATTCTACAACGAATACTATGGTAAAATGTGAAAGGCATACTTTTTTTTTTCCCCCCCCACATTTTTGTTAAATCTAGATTTGTTTCCTTTGTAGAAACTGGCTGTCTGCAGACACCAAGGAAGAACGTAACCTATGGATGCAGAAACTGAATCAAGTTTTAATTGACCTGCACATGTGGCAGCCTGGTACCTGTCATAGGCCTCTTTGAAGAATAAGCAGATGTTTTTATTTCATATAAATACCATTGAAAGAACATGTTGTATTCTAAAAATCAAATGCTAAATCTCATGAGCTATTTAATTACCAAACTTGTATTTTAATCACAGTGAAACCTTATAAACGAGTAATCTGATATTACAGTAATTAATATTCCAGTTTGTCCCTCCTAGATTTTTCCCAAAGGTTTTGCTGTTTTTATGATGGGATCAATGTCCTGAAAATAAGTTTAGTTTGTCTGATTACTTTGTTGCAGTATTCTATTGGCATATTGATTTGAAGGGCCTTGCCCATAGTAATACGTATTCACATGAGCTGCAGTACTGCTCAGATGTGATTTGACACTTAAAACTAACCGTGGCGACAATGGGCGCACCAGGAAAATAATATATATATTTTTTTAATGTCTATTCTTTACATTGTCTAATTGTAGAATACATTGATATGAGTGATAAAATAACACAGTATTGAGCTTTTGTCACAGTTTAAAAAAAACAAACAAAAAAACTGTGCAATAATGGTATGTTCTGTTCCCTTGGCTGTACAAATCCAGTTTGGTTTTTTTCGGTTTTAAACTCATTTTGTTTTTACCAGTCAAAAACTGCTGGAAAAAAACTGAACTTATCATATCCGACTTGCATCCCTAGTTTGAGACTGTTGGAAATTTATATTGCACATGTCACTTAAATCGACAGTGTTAGAAAGGTTTACACGCTGCAGCATAGTTTAAAATATTCACTGAAAGTTTCTGAACTTAAGAGTATGCTTTTTCATTATAAGCTCTGAACTCTTGCTCTCAGCCATACTTATTGTGGTACTGTAAAGTAGTATTAGGTATGCTGAAACATACCAAGATGTTGTGTTTGTATAGTCTGTACATCAACCTGAAATATTTGTTGGTAAATATGGATTAAGTACATAGGTTTGTAAGCTTGTTTGAGGTCATCTTTTAAAAATGTACAGGACAGTCTTTGCTACACCATATTGGGTGCGTTAAGCAAGTGAGCCACTTGGAGCAGCTCAGTGAAAGAACCCACTTAACGGCATGCTCAGTTCCGCTCTCTCTGAGCAGCTCAGAGCGTTGCAGAGCAGATTTTCATTGTTGATCTGAGTGAGTGGAAAAATTATCGCTCCGAGCCGCTCTGTTACTTAACGCACCCATTGTGTTTTGTGTGTGTATGTGGTTTCATGTATGTTGTTTGTTGGGAGTTAGCAGTGGCATGACGGACATCACACTATATACATAAATACTGATGTCTGAATTTAACAGGAAATACTAAGCTGAAATTTTAACTTAAAGCATTACAAAACTTTTGCTGCTAGATATTTATTATATGATGCAGTTTAAATAATTATATACTTAGTTTTGCGCTAAATAAACTGCTCTAGCTAATCTGCGACTCCATTTTAACAGTAGCAAAAATATTTAAACTTATTTTTAACTTCTGTCAATTTGTTTATATAAATTCTTTTTTATAATTTAAAAACATATTGAAATATTTTCTTTTTTTAATACAATTTCTTAAGTTACACAAGAAAGTTTGGTGAAATAAAATCATGCTGTTCTGATAACAGCCTTGTTAAGAACATATTTTACTTACTGCAATGCCAACTGAAACAAGTCCTTTAGTGGTTCATTTATTATTCCATCAAGTATAAAGTTTGTATTGTCATCTGTATTTTTGGCTTGAATGTTCTGAAATTCGGCATTTTCTTGGGTTTAATCATTTTCTTTTAATCTGAGATTCTACATGAAGTGTTTTTATTTTAAATCATCTTGTTTTGGATTTCTTCCTTGGAAAAACAAAGACTCCAATAAATCCCTGTTTTAAAACTACTCCCTTGTGTGTGGTTGGTTTGGGGGTGGGGAGTGTTTACTTGTTCAGGTAATAGGTGAAGGTTTACATTTTTACATTTTTACATTTCCCCACATTCTCAATTCGTATTTGTGGTAAGAAACCACCAATATTTTACATATCAAATCTCTTATACCTTCTTTCATAGACACAAAACTCCCAGCTCAATGTGTAAAACATGTATTTTAAAAGCGAATTCATTAAGTCATTCAGCTTTAATTTTTTAAAATCAATAATGGGCAGCAGTGTGGAGTATCATGCTTTAATTTTTTTAATTCAATCATGGGCAGCAGTGTGGAGTAGTGGTTAGGGCTCTGGACTCTTGACCAGAGGGTTGTGGGTTCAATCCCCAGTGGGGGACACTGCTGTTGTACCCTTGAGCAAGGTACTTTACCTCAGCTTGTTCCACAGCTAGTCAATCAGAAGTGATAGGGGTGGGACGTTAACAATTTTTAAAATGTTTGTGTGTACAGTAGGTGCTGGACTTCCACGATTCTGTTTTCAGAAACCTGTGTGGCTCTCTAGAAATATACCCAAAGTGTTTTTAGTAGCAACAGAACGAACATAGGGAAAATAAATAAATAAAAAGTACTTGTCCGACGGGCAATGTAAAACGGCAAAACTTGTTGGCCCGGGCGTCGGCGATATGAATGGCACACCCCTGTATAGATAGATAGATAGATAGAAAAGAGAAAATTAACATTTTTAATCAAGAATCATTTAAAGCAACCACACTGCCTAAAACAAAAGATTCATTTAACTGCCACTAGCACTGCAGGTGATGATAATGAGGAAACAGCTGGGTAATTACCCCCTCCAAAAAAGCAAGAGAGTCCATTCCTGCTATAAATTTCAAGAAAACTGGCCAAAGTAATACCCATGCATTACACAGATGAAATCCGAGCCATTTAGTGCTAAATGTACAGTCTGCTAAATATCTCAAGCTCTGCAGATAATTCTATGGACAGTGTTACAAAAGCAAAGCTTCTTTTCTCTACTTTTCTAATTGAGCACAACCTTCCTCTGTCTGCTAGTGAACATGCTGAACTTTTGTTTAAAATGATGTTCCCTGATCACAGTATTGCTGAAAAAAATAGTGTAGCTGCTACCAAAACAAACTGCTTGGTAAATTATGCACTGGTACAGACCCTGTACTTGATTACTGCAGGAAGACATTGCTATTGATGGAAATAATGATTAGGATGAAGCAAAAATATACCCACTCATTGTGAACGGTAGCATAATTTCCAACCTGATGGATATGGGGTTGAGTGCATCAGGTATTATTATTATTATTATTATTATTATTATTTCTTAGCAGATGCCCTTATCCAGGGTGACTTACAATCGTAAGCAAATACATTTCAAGTGTTACAATACAAGTAATACAATAAGGGCAAGAAATACAATAACTTTTGTTCAAGCAAAGTACAAGTGTGACAAACCAAATTTCAATAATACAGCAGATAATAGTGATAGTTACATCAGGATATGATTAAATAGTGATAGTTACATCAGGATGTGATTAAATACAAAGTACTACAGGTTAAACACTTGGCAGATTAGTGTATTCTGAAGTACAGGATTAAATGCAGTAAAATAGGGGGCAGATAAGAGCAAAATAAAGCACATTTACATGAAGGGTGATAGTGTCCCAGGATACAAACAGAGGAGTTCTACAGGTGCTGTTTGAAGAGGTGAGTCTTAAGGAGGCGCCGTAATGTGGTCAGGGACTGGGCAGTCCTGACATCTGTAGGAAGGTCATTCCACCACTGCGGAGCAAGGGTGGAGAAGGAGTGGGCTCTGGAGGCAGGGGAGCGTAGCGGAGGTAGAGCTAGTCTTCTAGTGCAGGCGGAGCAGAGAGGTCGAGTGGGGGTGTAGGGAGAGATGAGGGTCTGGAGGTAGCTGGGTGCAGTCTGGTCAAGTACAGCCCAAGCAATTTTTGAGTCTTTCAAGAGCATGACATTCCATGGACAAATTGTGTCGCTCTGAGTGTCAACAATGCTGCAGTAAATTTCCTCAGTCAAAATGAGAAACAAAAATCAACTTTATATCCTTGGCTGCCCGTGCTACATGAGTCACAATATTGAAAAAGCAGCTTGAAAAGCATTTAGCAGTCTCCTCATTTGATATGGAGGATTTCTGTGTAGATGTCTGCTGCTTCTCTGATGGTAGTGTAAAACAAGCACACGATTTACAGGAATTTGCTGATTTTTGTTGGGTAGAAAAAGTTGTGGACAGAATTTTACAAATGTATGAGGCTCTAAAGAGTTACCTCCAGTCACAGCCACCTATAGAATCAGACAAGAGACTGACTCGTCTGCAGTCATACTTTGAATAGCCAATGACAGAAATATATTTGTTATTCTTTTCTTCTGTTTTGAGGCCATTCATAAGCTACAGCCTATTTTTACAAACTGAAGCCCCATGAGCACACAAACTGTACAGTGCTACCAAGCAACTTGCACATGTATTGTTAGGGAGATTTGTGCCCCCTTCAGTTATTGATGCCAACATAGACCTACAGGATGTTGACTACCAGAATGAACAGAAAAGCAATGATGATATATGGGTTGGCATCATAACCAAACAAAAGCTTCTAGCTCTTGCACCTAGGCTAGGTGAGAAAAGAAAGTTCAGTTCCAGTGTGATAGGGTTTAACTGCACTGCACTTAACTGTCTCTTCAAAAAATCCCCATGGGATGACCTGGTACTTAAGCATGCTGAAGTCTTTGATTTTGGAAAAAGAAAGTCTGTAACATTCTCATCTGTGGAATACTTTGTGGAAAGATTCCCAAATGCTAATCTATTTTGGTATAAGTGGAGCTGCTGATGCTGAAATACTGTATGATGAATTCACACAGTATCAGTTAATGCAAGATCTTGATGAGGATCTTACCTTAAGCAATAGATGGTCACAAGATGGAAGTAACATGCGACCCAGTTGTGACAATCTTAAAGGTTTTTTTCCATGCAACAGGTCACGCTGTGCTTCTTGTAAATACATCCACAACAACACAGTAATCAAAGGGGCAAAATCTTAATTTACTATTCATGAGACTTTTACTTGCACCAGAAAAGGAGTAGTATACTGCATTGGTTGTGTGAAGTGTAATAAACTGTACATCGGAGAAACAAAGTGGCATTTAACTGATCACTTCGTGGAACATCTATGAAGTATAAGAATTAACACCTCTATGTCTTCTGTTGCTAGACATTTTAACACAAATGACCACACTGCAGAAGACATCATAATTTGTGGGATAAATCACTGCTATGGGACAGATGCAGGCAGTAAGCAAAAATAACGCAAATTAATTTTCAGATTATGCACTTTGAAACCTCTTGGAATTAACATTCTATTCTGAAGTCATCATCCTCCGGAACTTTTCAACTTGTTTATAACAACAGCTTGTTTATAGCACTGCTTTTTCCATCCAGCTGAAGAAGGACTTGTGCGAAACATCTTGATATAATTGATTTTTTTTTTTTTTTATCAATTATTCACATTTTTGTGTACCTACATTACATTTTTCTTTTAGATTTTGCACCTTTTGGTACACAGCAGTTCCCTTTCAAATACGAAATGTAACCATTACCAAATGGGGTGTTTACCTCCTAAAGACCCGTATCCTGAATATTGTATACCAAAGCTGCTTCTTGACCCTGTGACGCAGTCATGACCCCGCCCCCAGCAGCGACCTTGAAGGTTAATGGTTAAATTTCTATTTCAGGGAACCAGGGTTATGATAATAACCTAACATTCCCTTTCAAGTACACAATGTAACCATTACCGCATTTACCACGGTCCCTCTCCATGAACTACAGGCCCTCACCACCACAGCTATATGAGCTGCGCCTGGTGAACAAAAAGCTGCTCTGTGTGTCCAAACTCAATGGACAGACTGTAGGCAGAAACCTGGCTGAGCTGGTAGCCGCCTGCAGGCAGCTTTGGCTTTCCCAGGCAGGGTAGTTGTGCCTAGTCTCCAGCTCAGGCAGAGGCCCACACGGAAGTTGTCACCGGCCCCATTCAACGGTTGGGCCTTACGGTAAATCATGTGAAGAGCCAGCTCACACTTAACATACAGCCTCTTATCTCGAAGTGTGCTTGGACTCCGGGTCCATACTGGCCACTCTGTCAGACGGCAGAGTGCAGAGAATAGCTGCCTGCTAGGAGCTCTTTCAGCTTAACAGAGCACTAATGGTAATGACGTTCCAGAAACTTCTGGGTCTGATGACAGCAGCTTCCTAGACCCGTCCTTTGGGTCTCCTGCATATGTGCCATCTGCAGGCCTGGTTCAGTCGTAGGGTCTTCCAGCCCACACTGAACCATGACCGCCTATTGACAGTGTCACACCTCTGTCTAAGGGCACTCCCTTGATGGAAACAATCGTCCCATCTGCACCAAGGCATAGTGCTGGCCATGTCACCAGAAGGAGCATGAAATGGCCAAGACGTGCAAGGTGTGTGGATCCCCCCACGAAATGGTTTCCACATCAGTTTTAAAGCTTTTTAAAGCTACAGTCAGTTTAACTGGCCTTGCAGAAATTATTGCAGGAGGTTCAAGGGAGACATGTGTTTGTCCACAACCACCAGGACGGCCTACGGTCACTCAGTCTCAATCGCATGCTTCACAAGCTTTTTCTGTGGCCACACGAGAACCTCCTCTCACTTCAGGCAGTTCATTTGCCCATGGTAATGAAATGAGCTGTGGACCTTTTCATGGAGTCTTCACTCCGAGGTAGTGAGCTTCATCTGGGAGATGTTCTGGAGAGCAGAGATGCAGACATGTGAAAGCCTGCTTATTTTTTTACAGAAGCCAGGACAAAGGTCACGCTCTGTACCAATCCTGCCTTCTTGCCTAAAACTATCTCAGCTTTCCATGTTAACCAGTCTGTGGAATTGGAGGCTTTCCATCCACTTCCTTTCCAGTCTGATAGGGAGCGACAGCTCCATATGCTCTGCCTAGTTTGGGCCCTGGCGTATTATGTTGACAGGACAAAAAGTTGGAGGCAGTCTGAACAAATTTTTTGTCTGCTATGGGGCGAAGTCCCATGGTCAAGCCCTGTCTAAGCAGTGTCTGTCCAAGTGGATAGTAGACACGATCAAGACTGCCTATAAGCTGGCCAACTTGCCCCCTGTTAAGGGCAGCTTCCCAGTCGACCCGTACAACACAGGCATAGAGGTGGAATTCTCCCTCAATTTTTTCACCCTAGCTACTTGTTACTGGTGTTCCAAATGGTAACGCACAGGGCACAATCTCAGCTTAGCATTGTAGCATTCCAGCCATTCTGCAGTCTTGCCCTTGCAACGGCTTTGGTGTACTCACCCATTCGGTAATGGTTTCATTTTGTACTTGAAAGGGAACGTTAGGTTATTATCATAACCCTGGCTCCCTGAAATAAAAATGTAACCATCAACCTTCAAGGTCGCTGCATCTATGATTGCAGCAGGCTTGAAGGAAAAATGATGCTGAGATCTGTGAGGGCAGTCCTTTTGATTCTTTGGGGGCGGGATCACGACTGCATCACAGGCTAAACAAGCAGCTTTGGTATACATTATTCAGGATTCTGGGTCTTTAGGAGGTAAACATACCATTCGGTAATGGTTATATTTCTATTTCAGGGAACCAGGGTTATTTTTACAAATTATATATATATATATATATATATATATATATATATATATATATATATATATATATATATACACAGTCTAACTTCACTATAACAAACCCCCTTTCTTTAACAATCCAAGCAGCAAGAACTGTTTTTTTCAATGGAAATTAGCCCTGTTGGAACGATCACTTTTACAAAATCTACCCGGATAAAATGATCTCGGTAGTGACTGACACTGAAATTTCTCCAGTGTGAATGTGTTATTCTCTCAGTGAGGCTAATTCAAAGAATTCAAATTCAAAGATAAGGCTGATTCATAGATAACCTATTATAGTGAGAATCATGTGTGATGTATGCAACATTGCCATCTTCACATAAACTGCATCCATGGCAACAGGCGGTAGCAGGTAACAAAATTGAAACACCATGCATTGAGAAAAACATGAAAAGATATGAAGCAATCTACACTGGATATGTTTTTCAAGAGAAAGGGCACGTAATTACTGTATGTAAATTCAGCATGTAAGTGTACTTTTAATTTTTTTAAAAGCCAGGGACCGAGGCAGATAGGGAAGTTCCTGCTTCAAGTAATTTTAAATTAACTACATTTGGTAACATTGTAAGGTGGTGTTTGAATTAGCTGAGTTAGTGTGTGATTAGTACCAGGTGAGTGGTTAAATTGATTAGAAGTTGATTTGCTATTTGATTGGTTTCCACACCGTTTAGTTGGTTCTTTTGCCACGCAGTTGCAATATTAATCAAGCAGCCTATTTCCGCGCCAGCAAGAAGCGCCAGCAAACAGAAGAGCCCCAACAAAAGAGCCGGGAGTCTAGCTGTGGGAGTCCAGCGAGGGGAGGCCTGCGCCGAGACACTGTTGGAATAGATCCGAACCTAACAGCGCTCTGGAAGAAGCCATCTACTAGTCAGGTCTGTACCCTCCACCCCACCGCTCCCACTGTGCCTATTTGTCTTGCCTGTCCTGCTATGACTGTCTCTCACATCCCTGTTCTGTCCTCTCGCCCTCGTCCTCTGCCCTCTCTCCGCTGCTGCTCCTCCAACCCCTCTAACCTCATCCCTCTGCCTCTCCCCCCCTCCCACACACTCTCTGGTGCACTCTGGAACTGTCACTCTTCTGCTAACAAAGTTGATTTCATCTCTGCCTTTGCCTCCCACCTCTCTCTCGATTTCCTTGCTCTCACTGAAACCTGGCTGTCCCCTGATAACACTGTAACTCCTGTTGCCCTGTCCTCTCTCTACGTCCTGTCCCATACCCCGCGTCTCACTGGACGGGGAGGTGGGACTGGTCTTCTCCTCTCTCCCTCCTTACTCTTTTCTGTCCCCTCCGATCTCTCCTCACTCTCTGTTAATACCTTTGAATTTCATGCAGTCCAACTAACCTCTCCCTGTCAACTCCTGCTAATTGTACTGTACCGTCCCCCTGGGCCTCTCGCTCACTTTCTAGATGAACTCGACTATCTACTCTCCTCCCTCCCCTCTGTCTACCCAAACTGTCCTGTTAGGTGACTTCAACATCCATCTCTCCAACCCCAGCCACTCTGCTGGATTCCTCCCTCTCCTTCACTCCTTCGACTTCTGTCTCTCTCCATCCCCTCCTACCCACAAAGCTGGCCGTCAACTGGACCTCACCTTCTCCAGGGCCTGCTGCCCCTCCACCCTCTCTGTCGCCCCCCTGGACCTCTCTGATCACTATTTCATCTCTTTTTCTCTGTCTCTCCCCTCTCTCCCTGCTCCTCCTACCCCCACTGTCACCTCTCGCCGTAACCTCCGCTGTCTCTCCCCCTCTGTCCTTGCCTCCACTGCTCTCTCTCACCTCCCTCCTATCGACTCCTTTTCACAACTCTCCATAGACTCTGCTACCTCCACCCTCTTCTCCTCCCTCACCTCCTCCCTCGACTCCCTCTGTCCCCTTACCTCCCGACCTGCTCGCCCCTCCCCTCCCCAACCCTGGCTCTCCTCTGCGCTCTGCTCAGCAAGAATCACACTGCGATCTGCTGAAAAGAAATGGAAGAGAACCAAACTCCCTGTTGCCCTAGACCTTTACCGCACTCTCCTCTCCTCCTTCTCCTCTACTCTCTCCTCTGCTAAATGTACTTATTTCCAATCTGTAATTCAAGCCTCCACTAACAACCCACGTAAACTATTCTCTACCTTCTCCTCCCTCCTAAACCCTCTCCCCCTCCTCCTCCCTCCTCTATCTCCCCTGATGACTTTGCCTCCTTCTTCTCTTCTAAAATCTCAGATATCCGCAAACTCTTTAACACCTCTCCCTCCCCCGCACCACCTCCTGCTCCAACCCCTACACCCACTGCATCCCCTACTAACTCACCCTCCTTCTCGATCCTTCTCGCCCCTCTCAGACTCTGACCTCTCCTCCCTGCTCCAGGGTCACAAACCCACCATGTGTGCCCTGGACCCCCTCCCCACTCATCTCTTTCAAGCTGCTGCTCCTGCTCTACTTCCCTTCATCTCCTCCCTTCTCAACACCTCTCTCCTTTCTGGTCTCTTTCCCTCTGCCTTCAAAAAAGCCTCTATCATTCCCCTCCTCAAAAAAACCTACCCTTGACCCCACCTCCCTCCAGAGCTACCGTCCTGTCTCCCTCCTACCCTTCCTCTCCAAAACCCTTGAGCGGACTGTACACCGCCAGCTCTCTGCTTTCCTGTCCAACCACTCTCTGCTCGACCCTCTCCAATCTGGCTTCCGCTCTGCTCACTCCACTGAAACCGCCCTCCTGTCTGTCACCAACTCACTAAAGTCTGCCTGAGCTGCCTCTCTCTTCTCTGTCCTAATTCTCCTCGACCTCTCTGCTGCCTTTGACACTGTTGATCACTCTATTCTACATCTCTTGCTGACCTGGGGATCTCTGGCACTGCTCTGGCCTGGTTCTCCTCCTACCTCTCCAACCGCACTTACCAGGTAACCTGGCGTGGAGCAACCTCCACACCTCACCCTCTCTTAACAGGAGTCCCCCAAGGGTCAGTCTTGGGTCCTCTCCTGTTCTCTCTCTACACCCGCTCCCTGGGCCCCCTCATCGCATCCTATGGTTTCTCATACCATTTCTATGCTGATGATGCTCAGATTTTCCTCTCCTTCACCACCTCTGACTCCACCATCCCCTCCCATATCTCTACCTGTCTGTCTGCTATTTCCTCCTGGATGCACTCGCATCACCTCAAACTCAACCTCTCTAAATCTGACCTCCTTTTCTTTCCCTCCTCCTCCTCTGATCTCTCTATCTCTGTTCCTCTGGAATCTACCACACTCTCTCCCTCTTCCTCCACTAAGAACCTCGGAGTCACCCTGAACCCCTGCCTCTCTTATTCACAGCACATGTCCACTCTGGCACGCACTTGCCGATTCTTCCTGAGCAACATCCGAAGAATCCGACCCTTCCTCACCAACTACGCCACCCAGCTCCTGGTCCAGGCCTTGGTACTCTCCCGCCTAGACTACTGCAACTCCCTCCTGGCTGGCCTCCCTGCGTCCACCACCCGTCAGCTCCAGCTCATCCAGAACTCCGCTGCCCGCCTGGTGTTCTCTCTGCCTCGCTTCTCCCATGCAACTCCACTACTCCGCTCACTCCACTGGCTCCCGATCACTGCTCGCATCCAGTTCAAGACTTTTGTACTAGCCTACAGATGCCTTGACCAGACTGCACCCAGCTACCTCCAGACCCTCATCTCTCCCTACACCCCCACTCGACCTCTCCGCTCCGCCTGCACTAGAAGACTGGCTCTACCTCCTCTACACTCCCCTGCCTCCAGAGCCCGCTCCTTCTCCACCCTCGCTCCGCAGTGGTGGAATGATCTTCCCACAGATGTCAGGACTGCCCAGTCCCTGACCACTTTCCGGCGCATCCTCTAGACTCACCTCTTCAGACAGCACCCGTAGAACTCCTCTGTTTTTCCCCTGGGACACTTATCACCCTTCCTTAAATGTGCTTTACTTGCTCTTATCTGCCCCCTATTTTACTGCATTTAATCCTGTACTTCAGAGTACTGTAATCTGCCAAGTGTTTAATCTGTAGTATTTTGTATTTAATCATATCCTGATGTAACTATCACTGACACTGTTATCTGCTGTATTATTGAATTGTATTTTGTCACACTTGTACTTGCTTGAACCAAAGTCATTGTATTTATCTTGCTCTTAATTGTATTATTATTTGTACCGTGATACTTGAAATGTATTTGCGTATGATTGTAAGTCGCCCTGGATAAGGGCGTCTGCTACGAAATAAATAAGAATAATAAATAATATATACTGTATGTATATATATATATATATATATATATATATATATATATATATATATATATATATATATATATAGATATAGATATAGATATATAAAATAAATAATACCAGTACTGATCTATATTGTAATTTTCCAACATGTGGAATATATTTGACTTTATTAATGATTCAATGGAATCAACCAAAATTACACATTTCTCAAATTATAAATTTATTTCCAAAAAAAATGAAGTGTCACAATTATTGGCACCCTTGTTTTCAGTACTTTGTGCACCCTTCCCTTGCAAGGATAACGGCACTGAGTCTTTTTCTATAATGTTTAATGAGATTGGAGAACACATTGGGAGGGATCTTAGACCATTCCTCCATACAGAATCTTTCCAGATCCTTGATATCCTTCGGTTTGCACTTATGGACTGCCCTCTTCAATTGAAACCACAGGTTTTCAATGGGGTTCAAGTCCGGAGACTGAGATGGCCATTGCAAAATGTTGATTTTGTGGTCAATTAACCATTTCTTTGTGGATTTTGATGTGTGCTTGGGGTCATTTCCTTGCTGGAAGATCCACTTGCGGCCAAGTTTCAGCCTCCTGGCAGAGGCAACCAGGTTTTTGGCTAAAATGTCCTGGTCCCGATACTGGGTAGAGTTCATGATGCTGTTGACCTTAACAAGGGCCCCAGGACAAGTGGATGCAAAACAGCTCATAACATCAAAGATCCACCACCATATTTTACAGTAGGTATGAGATTCTTTTCTGCACACGCATCCTTTTTTCAATGCCAAACCCACCGCTGGTGTGCGTGGCCAAAGAGCTCTATTTTCGTCTCATCTGACCATAGCACCCGGTTCCAATCGAAGTGCCAATGGCGTTTAGCAAACTCCAGGCGCTTACGTTTGTTGGTTGCTCTCAATAAAGGCTTTTTTTTCTGGCAACCCTTCCAAATAGCCTATTGGCATGGAGGTGGCGTCTAATTGTAGATTTGGAGACTTGGTGACCCTAGGATGCAACCAAGTTCTGTAATTCTCCAACTGTGGCCCTTGGATTTCCCTTTGCCTCCCGAACCATCTGCCTCACTGTGCGTGGGGGCAAGATACACTTGTGTCCTCTTCCAGGCAAGTTTACCACTGTTCTAGTGGTTTTGAACTTCTTAATTATTGCCCTAATAGTGGTAAGTGGTATATTTAGTTTTTTAGCTATTGTTTTGTACCCATTGCCTGATTTATAAAGGTTTTCATTTGTGAGTTATTTGCCTTTCCCCATGATGATGGATGACAAATGGATTTCATATGTGTGTTACCTCATTTTTATACCCCAGTGAAACAGGAAGCCATGGAAGGCCACAATACAGTTCCTTAAGACTGAGATGAACTTAAAGAAGAAGAATGTTAATGCAGATTTAATTTTGTTTGATTTTATTTATAAGAATCTTTAGGGGTGCCAATATTCTGACACCTATCTTTTTGAGAGTTTTTTTATTACTTGTTAATAAAAAAACTTTTTCTCTGAGCAATTGTATTAGAATAAAAGAATATGGTTTTCCCATATATTTGAGCATAAAATATTGCTCATTACCTGTGTTGTTTATTTTATACAGCCTTTTTTGCTCATCTTTATCAAGGGTGCCAATAATTTTGGAGGTGACTATATATATATATATATATATATATATATATATATATATATATATATATATATATATATATATATATATATATATATTTTTTTTTTTCTTTTACTTACACAATTTTTTACTTAAACATGATAAAAAATTCTAATTGAAAACCTACTCATTTTATGTGTATATTTCTAGTAAGTTCAATTAGAATTTCTTTATCTTTTTTTAAGGAAAATAATCTATCTATCTATCTATCTATCTATCTACAATATATTTATATTGTGAGCCAGCTCACAGGTTCACCAGCAGGAGGCGTTCATGGCGGGCTAGGAACGAACCCGCAGGTGTTGCAGATAACAGAACACAGATAGACCTGTGGTCAGCGTACTTGCCTGACGTCAAGGAGTTAATGGGTAAACAGGCTGCAGGTGTGGTTAGGTAGGGGATCAAGGTTGTACCATGGTTAATTCCTTAATTGGCCCGCACCTGTAGCCTGTAACCGTCCAATTACCAGATGATCCAAGACCTTTAAAAGAAAGCCTTCACAGCCAGTCAAGGTTGGCTTTCAACCAGTGAGCAGTGTGAGCTTCTCTACAACCAAGACTGAACAGGAATACAAAAGAGAAGTTAAAACTGCCTTTGTGACTGAAATATTCTTTCCGGGGCCGGCGCTGTTGGAAGGGAATACAGCAACAGGGAAAGAGACGCCGCTGGTTTTCACATGCTGGAGGACAAACACAAGCCAACAAACGACCTGGTAAAACCCAGGAACCAATTAGTTCAACTGGATGTGGTTAACTGTCCAGTTAGTTTACATTGTTGTTTTTTTTGTTATACAAATCCTGTTTGAACTGTTTATTTTCTTTACATCTCATCTCGCAACCAGGATTGTATTTTCTTTTGTGAAGTATGCAAGCAAGTTTATTTCTTTTCCTTTTGTGAAGTTTAATAAACAGACTTGGATTATATTGGAAACTACTGTCTGCTTCGTCTGTGTGCACCCACACGCCCACTATATATATATAGATATAGATATAGATATACAGTGCCTTGCAAAAGTATTCAGACCCCTGACCAATTCTCTCATATTACTGAATTACAAATGGTACATTGAAATTTTGTTCTTTTTGATATTTTATTTTAAAACACTGAAACTCAAAATCAATTATTGTAAGGTGACATTGGTTTTATGTTGGGAAATATTTAAGAAAAATAAAAAACTGAAATATCTTGCTTGCATAAGTATTCAACCCCCACACATTAATATTTGGTAGAGCCACCTTTCACTGCAATAACAGCTTTAAGTCTTTTGGGGTAAGTATGTACCAGCTTTGCACACAGTGTCGGAGTGACTTTGGCCCATTCTTCTTGGCAGATTTGCTCCAGGTTGTTCAGGTTGGTTGGACAACGCTTGTGGACCGTAATTTTCAAATAGTGCCACAGATTCTCAATGGGATTGAGATCAGGACTTTGACTGGGCCACTGTAGGACATTCACCTTTTTGTTCTTGAGCCACTCCAATGTTGCTTTGGCCTTGTGCTTGGGATCATTGTCCTGCTGAAAGGTGAATTTCTTCCCAAGCTTCAGTTTTTTAGCAGACTGAAGCAGGTTCTCTTGCAGTATTTCCCTGTATTTTGCTCCATCCATTCTTCCTTCATTTTTAACAAGATGCCCAGTCCCTGCTGATGAGAAGCATGGCATGATGCTGCCACCACCATACTTCACTGTAGGGATGGTGTGTCTTGAGGCATGGGCAGTGTTAGGTTTGCGCCACACATAGCGCTTTGAGTTTTGGCCAAAAAGCTCTATCTTGGTCTCATAAAACCTTTTCCCACATCGCAGCTGGGTCACTCTCATGCTTTCTGGCAAACTCCAGCTGTGCTTTCAGATGGTACTTTTTGAATAACGGCTTCTTTCTTGCCACCCTCCCATACAGGCCAGTGTTATACAGAACTCTTGATATGGTTGACTGGTGCACCATTACTCCACTCCCAGCCACTGAACTCTGTAGCTCCTTCAAAGTGATTGTTGGCCTCTCTCTGGCTTCTCTGACAAGTCTCCTTCTTGTTTGAGCGCTGAGTTTTGAGGGACAGCCTTTTCTTGGCAGTGCCTGGGTGGTGTGATGCAGCTTCCACTTCCTGATTATTGATCCAACTGTGCTCACTGGGATATCCAAACACTTGGATATTATTTTGTACCATTTCCCTAATCTATGCATTTGTATTACTTTATCTCTAACTTCTGTAGAATGCTCTTTGGTCTTCATTTTCCTTCAGGATTCACAGCCTGACCAATGATCCTTCAACAGTGGGTTTTTTATCCAGAAAATGTGACAGCAACTTTAATGGTTCACAGGTGAAGGCCAATGGTAAGGTAATTGTGTCCTCGTTAGGGCAATTTCTTTCATCGGTGTAAACTGGGAGCTTCCACAGCACAGGGGTTGAATACTTATGCAAGCAAGATATTTCAGTTTTTTATTTTTCTTAAAAATATTTCCCAACATGAGTTTCAGAGGAGGGAGGAGGGAGATTCAAAGGAGGTAGGAGGGAGTTACAGAGAAGGGAGCACATAATGACTCCTTTTTGCCTGATATACGAAAATGTCCTAATATGGACACCGTACCAGGAGGTTAACATCAAAGATCCACCACCATATTTTACAGTAGGTATGAGGTTCTTTTCTGCACACACATCCTTCTTTCGACGCCAAACCCACCGCTGGTGTGCGTGGCTAAAGAGCTCTATTTTTGTCTTATCTGACCATAGCACCCTGTTCCAATCGTACACTGTACCAGGGGGTTCGTTATAATGAAGTTAGACTGTACTAGGTGCTAATCAATCAATCAATCTATCTATCTATCTATCTATCTATCTATCTATCTATCTATCTATCTATCTATCTATCTATCTATGTATGGATGGATGGATTAGCACCTAGTACAGTCTAAATTCATTATCACGAACCCCCTGAGATCACAGGTTGTGGGGCTGCTGGTTATTCCTAGGGTCAACAAAAGCAGCACAGGAGTTAGGGCTTTTTCTTGTAGAGCTCTGAAATTATGGAA
The DNA here is from genome assembly GCF_902713425.1 of Acipenser ruthenus. Classification (NCBI taxonomy): domain Eukaryota; kingdom Metazoa; phylum Chordata; class Actinopteri; order Acipenseriformes; family Acipenseridae; genus Acipenser; species Acipenser ruthenus. The sequence continues at coordinate 46,624,286 of NC_081191.1, read as the reverse complement.
TGCTCTGCCTTTGTTTGTCCAGGAAGCTGGGACCGTTACAGTTTTCAAGTCATAAAATGGCTTTCTTATCTTAGTGGGTTTTAATGTAACTTTAAAATTGCTGCTTTTGTATTATGTATATACTGTTATAACACGGCTTGGAAAAATAACGTCCTCTGATTGCATCACATGCCCGTGCGTATATATATAGCGTATATTCTTTTCTTCTGCTATGTACTGTACAGTGCTTTGCAATACTTTTGTATAAGAAGTGCTATAGGGCAGCAGGCTCTTTGAGCTAAATATATAGGCAGGCAAAGGTATAGATGGTCTGCTGAGCATAGCGAGGCGATTATTTTGTTTAATAAGGAGCTCTGGGGAAACCTCATTTTACTGTTCTTGTAATAGTAAACTCACAAAAATTGGGCAGGTGTTTCAGCATAAAATGTAGAATATTTACTAATTGAACATTTGTTAAGTACAAACACAGATAGCACCAAATGGCAGGACCAGTTCCAGTGGCATATCTGCTATACAGTACACATAGTTCCAACATGCAGCTTATTAAAGGGAAGTGCGAAACAAACAATAACATGTACAAAATGTCATTATATGTCTTGTTATTTGTAGATATATTGACATATGTATGTTAACTGTTAAAATGTCCCTTGCTTGGCTTTGTTTTAAATGTAGTGCTGGATGCTACAGAGCAGTGGCGTTCAACCTGTGGTATGCGTAACAGTACTGGTACGTGACAAGCTTCCAACTGATATGCAGCTGCAATTGTCTTTATGGCGATGTGATTCCTCAACCACAATACTCACTTAATCGCACTGACACTCATTTAATCGTATCAATGATATGTATCAATCGGATTGATCCACTGACAAAGAAAAGGACTCGGAGCAAGTCTCAGGAATCAAAGTCTGAGCTTTCAAAGTTAATGAAGGGAAACTCTGTGTTATTTGTGGTCAAATAATTAGATGAAGTCATCACATCTTCTGATAAAGAAACCCAGTTGTAATGGGGTAGGTCTGTTTTACAATAGCCATTTAAAATTGCACATAGTTACTGATACACCTGATGGTCCGTGCTGGAGACACTAATACTTGAGACGAAAAGGTTGAAAACCTGTCAATCGCAGCGAAACTAGCTGCTATGAGGCTTCTTATTAGGAATGTAAGTTTAAATTATTAGTAAGTACACACGTTTTGATATGAAAGCTGAACATTATCAGCAAAGAACAATGAAGTACAAGTTTTTAATGAAAAAAAAAAACTTAAAAATCAGGCTTCTGTGATTTTGAAATGCCACTATATTATATATTTACTATTGCTTAATCTAATTTAAAAAACAAAGTTAATGAACTGGCTCCTGTAGTTTCTGAGTTCAGTACTGTAGATGTAACTATCTGCTCTGATGTGGCACTTTCAGCACAGTAGAGAGCAAATAGGTCTCTGAACTCGGAGAATGCGCTTTACTCCTCAGTTTCCACTTCCTATATTGTTTTAAGGATAGCAATGTTCTATACACTATGTACTTGCTGTATCAGCTCCCTTTATGAACTCAGGAGTTCCACTATTTGCATAGTGCAGGTCCAGACAGGTATTTCTCTCTCATCCCGCTGTCTGGAAAATACAGAACAATCAGACACACAGATATTACACAGTTTATTCATAAGGTAAAACATTCAATGTCAGGAGATTTCCATTGTCATTTACTTCTCCATATGGTAAAGCACTTCACTGCTATTGCGTGTGCGAGCCCACTAACTATAGTGCAGGAAGCTGCCAGAAAACTTTAGGATTCAAGTTCACTTGAAAGGGCAACAGGAAGACATTATAGGGATATAGTAGCTTTTACAGCAGTATTGGAGATATATAATAAACACACTGTACATTGGAAATTATTCAATGTGTAATAAATGGCACTTAAACATGGCACAATTTAACCTTTATCTTTTAGGCAACACTGAAATTTATTTCCCACATAGATTCATACTACCCTCTTGTGCTGCTGTCAGACCCCACACCAAACCAATGAACAACAGTCACTTATAGAATGTAATAAGGAATATAACTACAAACCTCAGCGTATTCACATCATTCTGCTAGCATTTTGTTCAGTTTTAGCGACATACAATAGAGGCTATGAAATAGCATTTGATTATTACTAATATCATTATTATTATTTGATATATTTTAGCAAGAAGCATCAGATTAAGCACTATTCACATGTTCTACTGTTTTCCAAGTAAAGAGCTAGTATTTCTTCACAACATTGTTTTATCCAAGAGCTTTCTGGGAAACATTATTTCAGACACTTTATCTCCCAAGGTGAATTTGAAGGGGTTATTTTTAATTCATGACTGTTTTTGAGGTTTTCTCTTCAGCATGATTTGAAGGGGATCTTATCTAAAATGGCTGACTGATGAACATATTTGTCTTGTTTTTCAGTTTCATATAACTATGTCAAGGATCTGTATACAGTATGCATGCACATGATTTCAGTGTACCTAAGTTTAAAATGACACTTCTTAATTTGCCTCCAGAATAACTGTTTTAAGCAGTTTTTTTTAAGCAATAACAATATGGAAATTGGATTGGTAATGATGGTGTCTAAAGACTTAAATTCAGAGTGGATGCTTTGGATTAACGGGGAAGGGGTTTGTATGATTTAGGGCACTTTCACACCTAGTTCACTTGCAAGTGATTCAAATCGTGGTTCACTTGCAAACAATCTAATGTTTTTCAAGTTAGCTTCGGTTCTTTCACACCAGAAAAATTCAAGCGAACTTCAGTTTCTTTTAAAGTTCATTCAGATGTGTTTGTTTGGTTCACTGGCAGCTTCATCCAGTTCTATTGGTTTCACATTTCACTTTTCCAAATGCACTTGGCTCTCTTGCTGATTACTAGAGCTGAAGTTCTCTCTGAAAAAACCTTTTCCATCATGCCCAACATGGATAATACTTTATGTGATGTGATTGTGCTGTTGTCCGTGTTATTTTGGTTTATTTAGTGCTTACAATGTCAAATCATTGTCGAAGAAACCTAAAGCCCGCCGCACACAGCCCGACTCAAGCCGTCCCGACTCATCTCATCTTAGTGTGCACAGATTCTGCGATCAGTTGTGCTCAGTTCTGGTTTGACGTCACAAATGAGTTTTTCCCGACTGGGTGTCGCACACTGCTAAGACTGAATTACTGACCACAACTATATACTGGTGATTACTATGTATGCAAATTTAATTAATACTGCCATGTACACATTTTTGTATTAACTTAGCCCAACATAGCGACCCTCATATTATGCATGGCATCGTATGCTGATTAAACGGCGGAGACAGCGCTGCGAGGCAACCAAAAGCGCTTAGCCTATTAATTAATTGACCATTTACACCGTGCAAACGTTTCAGGCAGTGTTTGACTTTTTGTATAGTTTGTCTACTACACTTTAGCTTGTGGTAAATAAAAACCTTTTGATTTTTATTTGACTTTTTTTTTCTCAGCGTGCGGATCTAGGGGCTTGTGATTTGGGACCTATTGGAGATCGACACACTGGTTACTTCTGTTTCTGCGCAGTAAGAAAATATAGGCTGCCAGTAGATTGATAATAAAAAGGTAAATTGATAATTTACCTTTGATTAGTAAATTCCTAAAATAACTATTCAAATGTGCACATATCTGGTATTTTTTATTTTGGGACACTCAGAGCAATTCAAGACTAATGTATTTTTACCTGTGGAACTATATTCCGCCATCTTGTATGAAAAGTTACATAAGCTACGTCACTTAAACCTGCTTCACCATTGGTTGACACCCTTATGACTAATCGGTTTGAGATGAGTCGGGATGGCTTGAGTCGGGCAGTGTGTGGTGGGCTTAACATGCCGAAAGAGTGTCAAGTATTTGTTGGAAAAACACAGTTGCTTTGGAGGAAATGCAAGGCAATCATGATTGTGAAAATGATGTATGTGTACATTCAACCAACTGCAATTTAGGTGTTATTGATGATGATAATAATAATAATAATAATAATAATAATAATGGCTTGTTGTGAATGTTGTACGTGTGACAGTGTGGTGAGATACAGATGCAACAGGAGCTGGTTTACTGAACTCAGGTGGAGCAGAGCAAATGCAACAGTGACTAATACAGTAGTACAGACAGTACCGCACAATGTAATGGCACAATTATAATAATGCCAGACAAAGAACACGCTTGCTGCAATAGTAATTAAATCTCAAACACTATTAGTGTAATTTCACTGAATAGTCAGGTTGTGGCAGTTAGTAAATCAGCCCTACAGTATTTGTTTTGTTTTGCGCTGTTGTGTACATGTGACATTATGGTGTCGTTGTCTGGTGTGTATGTGTGTGTTTCTTGACAAGCCCTGCGTTGCGTGTGCGACAAGGAGACACTTTCCTTGGTGCTGCTGAAGTACGTCACTTCCACGATTTGCTTCATTGTTGGATCGGTTCGTTTCCAAGTGAAATGGAAAACGTTTTGTTTCACATTGCAAAAAGTTAAACCGAAGCAAAGTGGCAAACATACCGAGTCCCCTTACAAGCGAACCAAAACCACCATTTCAAGTGACTTGGCTTGATGCGCATCCTGGTGCGATTGCATGGTTCTCAGAGGTTTCACATATCACTCAAAGCGAACCGAACCGCACTTCATTCCACATCAAAGGGTCAAATGAACTAGGTGTGAATGTGCCCTTAATCATCTTTAGCATCCTTTTCCCTAACTCTGTAAACAGTTTCATGTCTTATTTAATGCAAAGAGGAAAGTCAGTGCGTGACTTTGAGGAAGAGGTTGTGTAGCACTGTAGAAAGACACTGCCAAGGGTAAAAGCCAGCTTCAGCAGAGCTACTTAGAAATAGGCAAGCAACAACACCTAAGTCTCCTACAGCAAAAATAACCTTGCACCGCTGGTTTACTACCTCAGCTGTGTTATCAAACCTCCACTCTGAATGGAGTTTATAGCCCAAGCATTAGCACCATTGTCACTGAGGGTTATGTGTTTATATATTTTTGCTTAAAATTTTTCACTGCTGCTGCAGCTGTTAGATGAGAGAGTGCATTGACAGAGTAGCTCCTAAGAGAAAAAGTCTGAGCTGCCGGGAGACTCTATTTTCCGTGACGCTGGGCCGAGCTCCACTTTACAGACTCTCTGTGCAAACTTCAGGGAGCACATCGTCTCACCCACATTCGACTCCAGTGAGGAGATCTGAAGGACAAATAAAACAGAAGTCAAAACAATAAAGCAGTGACAGGATTATTTTTTTTACTAAAAAACTGATACAATAATTTTACTAAGAGAATAATAGAATCAATGTACTTTCTCTATATAGCAGAAATTTAGTCACATTACCTCAAGATTATGATCACTAACAAATTTAGCATACAGGTTTATATTGTTTAAACCTGCAAGTATGCTTTCTGAAATATAAAGGCTTATTGTGGCAAATAACTACTACAAAAGGGTTACTTTTTCTTGTATGATACCCACGATTGATTGAGAAAGAGAGAATCGCAGTTGTGAATGGAGTATTAAGTCAATATCTCGAGGAGTTTGGTCTTTATTATCCAGAAACCAAATAGTCACATGACCCCAATATGGCAACCATCTTATGTTACAGATCAAAGTGGTGGATGCTGTTATAGTTTGCCCACGGATTTCTTTAAAACTGAAAATACAAAATTGCAAGCTGAAATGACTTAGGAGAGATTAGTAGATGTAGTGGTGGTAGTGGCATAATGGGAATTGTTCAAATGAAACACATGAGACCGTATGTAGTAATCATAAAGTGCCATCTCTGCTTTACATTTATTGCACTGACACAGATAGTCTCTATCTTTATAGACAGACACTGTATTCCCTAGATTTCACCACTGCTTGATTATTCAGTCTTTACAGGCAGCCCTAACCCTGCACCACCACAAAAATGTCTTTTCTTTGTCCTTGACTATACCATTACAGTCCTAATTCCTCTCCACTTTTCCTAACCAGCCCTGTCTGCACCACTATCACAGACCTGATGCCCTTTCTGTGCATTCATGTACTGAACCGTTAAAGTCTTGCTGTATTTCCCCAATTCTCCAGTTTAAACCCACACCATCCCAATCTTGTTGCCTGTGCACAGTACTAGTGTGTCAATATCTCCAACAGTTCTCCAGCATCACCATACATTTCTCCTAGACAGTTAAGTACCTGCACCACCATCACTGTCTTATTGCCCTTGCCAAGCGAGTCCTGGAGCAGGTAGGTGAGTCTGGAGTTTCGGAAGGGGACGTGTGTCTGCTTGGCTCTCAGTGCCTGGATAACATCCCCAAGAGCCAGCAGGGAGCGGTTAATGTTCTGAGCTTCCTTCAGCCTATCTCCCTCTGCCCCTGACTTCCACACACGCTCTGAACCAGCCAGGTCCACCAAGTTCAGCTTCCCTGCAGAACCAGAACATAAAGCTACTTCAAAAAACATCCCAAAATGTGTGGCTTCCTAAAATTCCAGTTTGGACTGTAATACTTAAGAGAAAGTTCCAGTTTTCCATGCAACAGTAAGCATTGCAGGTTTATAATAAACACTTATGATCAGACTAAACCAGAAGTAGTTTGTGGCCCCCCCAAGTCCTATATCCACATCCCCCATGCCCCCCATTCCTCACCAGTAGTCCTGGCTTCGCTGGTGAGGTCAGTGCCAGTCACGGTGATGGTGAGCAGAGCGTGTGAGCGGGAGCTGTGCTGGTTCATCTTGGTGCCATGAGTGATCCGGTTCCTTTGGCCCAGAGCCAGAATCTGGACAGGGAAAGAATACCTGAAGAGAAAGTGTGGCAGTGTGGCAGGGTGAAAGCCCTGCCGGTGCACGGTGTGTGAGGAATATTGGGCGGCAGGGAGGGGGTTAAAATCCTACGTACGGTACGGTGCTGTGCAGTGCGCTATTTTTTTGTTGTTTTTGTATTTTGTAATTGTGAATAAAAAGTGCATGAGCATGTAAACTGTAGCGTTTCTGGTCTCTGAGTCTCCTTGGCAACACCACCCTGTCACAGAAAGGCTTTATGGATCTTAGGCCTTTTCCAAAAGAATGCTGACTCACAGGTCTACTTACTGTAAATGCCCCGCAAGTCAATCCTCATTTTGGCACCGCAGTAGTTCCTCATGTTTTCAGTGTCTGAATTTGCAGTAAATTCATATTAGATAAGATTTATTGGAATTATTTTGTTAGCTCTAGGTGATGAAGTGACATTGTGAGTTTGTCAATGGGAAAAGAGCGAGGGGGGGGGGGGGTGCATGGGTTTGCTAGTGGAAACAGAAACAGGGAAACAAGTGGTATAATGACACTGAGTTTGATGTACTAGAACAGTATTATATAACTTGTGGGACAAAAGTGTCCCCCAGGTGCCTCCGTGTAACATGTAGACTAGGCAAGCCCTTAAGTGGCACGGAAATTGTAAAAAGGAGTGTTTCATTGAATCTGGTAAAATTATTTGTGCTAACTTTCCAAACAAAGACACAATATTGAAAGAGATCAGTCTCTTACAACGGTCAGGCTCAACAGCTACAAAGCGATGCAAGGCTCTTGGTTATGATGTATTTGAACAGCGGATTATGGATTTGAAATAAAAGAAGGGGAACGGTCTCGGATTATGGATCTTGCTTAAAACAGTAAACTACCTGCGCGCACAAGCCTTAAATCATCGTCCCCTCCATGAGTTTCTCAGTGACTACAATACTGAGTATAGTGACATCATTTTGCACAGTGAGGTTCGTTGGTTTTATAATGGACTTGTACTGGAGCGGTTTTTCTGTTCACTTCCAGTTATGCGGGAACTTCTAAATCCGCAAGGCAAAAGTGATGCATGGTTTTCTGACCCTGAGTGGATACTAAAACTTGCCTTTCTGGCAGATATTACTGGACATTTAAATACCCTGAATCTGTCCCTGCAAGGCAAATGTAAGATCGTATGTGACCTGTCTGTATTTCCAAAGCGAGGTGGGGCTAATCAGCAACTTGCAAAGTGCAGAGTTAACACACCATTTCCACAAACTCGCGTGTATCACTGCTTACCTGAGCTTAAGGCTCAATACAGACCTGATGCATTTGTGACCTACATGACTCAACTGAGGGAGAGGCTTGAGGCATTATTTAGACTTTTGTAATAGGAAAGCGTTATTCAGTTTTTTGCAAAATCCTTTTGGTCGTACCTGTGAGAGCCACTCATTTTGAACCTACACAAATGGGGGCTGAAACAGCCAGGTTAGACTGTGAACTTTGACATGAAGCAATACATTTGGCATACTCCATGCCAGAATTCTGGCTTAAAATATCCCAGGAAGTATCCTACCATAACCGAAGTTCCAACAAGTCTGTTGGAAATGTATTTTTAATGCTTGGGGACCAGGGAGTTATAATACTTATCTGTTGCCCACCAAGGATTGCAGTTACTTGTGTTGCCCTCCACAATATTTTAGTGAGCAGCACTGTGCTAGAAGTTCTTCAATCAGTGACTACTATGACATTGCGAGTTTGTCAATGACAGAGGGAAGACTCACCTTCTTGATGTGCTGAAAGCTCTTCACCTCGATGACCCTCAGCCCCGGGACATGCAGCTGCCCACTCCCATCAGGATTTATCTTGATTTCCAACTTCTCACTGGGATCCTTACTGAGGAGATCCCTGAGGTACAGAGGTACATTTCAATCAAGGTACTTGGAACCCAAGACTCCGTCACTCTTGCAATTAGTAAAGAAGTATTTTAGCAACAGTTCATGAACGATGCCTGCCATATTATTCTTGTGAAGCTGGCTGAAACGCTGTTGCAATTTAATGAATATTGATATCTTTTAGAGACAACAGGCCCCATTTTCCACTTAGACTAATTAAGCTGCGTTTCTGTGAGGTAAGCAGATGGTGTCACTGCAGTTTTATGTGGCAATTTCCACTCCCTCTTATTGTAGTGATTTGTGAAAAGCCCCCGTTAACTATCGAAAAAACATTATCTAATAAGGCAATTATGGATTTTAATAGCATGCTAATTGGATGCATTTGAAGCAAATCAAACAGTTAAAGGAGTGGGTTTTCTCATGTAGCCCCCATTTAGGCTGCTTCTTTAAATGATGTACTTGTTTTACCATAGGGATCATTGCTACCTCATTGTTTAATAGTTCTATCTTGTCAGTACAGGGGTTCTCAACCTTTTTGAATCACGCCCCATCTGAGCAATTTTTTTTTTTACTTGGAGCCCCACCCCAAAAACGAGAATTATAAATCACATATCATAAATCAACCAATCAAGTATTTGCTATAATTCCAGTATATCTTATCCTGTGTACAGATGTCATAGAACACCACACCACATTTAAATGTTCAAAAATGAAAAAAAAAAATAAAACACATACGTGGCACCTATAAATGGATCATACTAGTTACTTAACTCTCTTTAAATACTGATGAAATGGACACACATTTATCCGAAGAAAATATTACCAAACTTGCTACAAACTTTTAAAAACACATTTCTCCAGTTGCACTTCGGTTTTTATAAGTAGTCTGTCATTAGCTAATACATCACCACAGATGTCACACTGAGGATGAGGTTCATTTGCAGTGCCAATAAAAGTAAATTCAATTTCCAAGCAACTTTCTTCATATTTCCAAACCTTTTTGTTTTTTAGAAGATGATTGCCAATCACTCTGCCTTTTTTCACTCACCACAAACTGATCCACTTTATGTACTGAACAAGGGTACAATGTGGTTGTAACAGAACTGTCACTGATTCTTACACACAAAATCACCACGATTGGGTCTCTGCTTTATTAAGCATGGTTTTCCAGAGTAAATATGTACCAGTATCATAGATAAAATAAGTTTGTAAAATTCACATTTAGACTTATTTGTAAATAGTACTACTATAATGACTGTATTATTAGAACGCTAACCGCACCCCCTAGAAGGTTTGACACACCCCCCCTAGGGGGTTTAGCAAGTAAAAAGTTTTATAGTTTTCAATTTGAGTCCATTACAATTATCACATTATGTTAAGACTACCAAACACATTGCGCAATTTACAGGCTTCTCAGTAAACTCGCAAAACAATAACAAGGAGACTAGGAGCATGTAGATAGCTGATAGAGGAGATGGAGGCTATGAAGTGTTGCTGTTGGTAGTAGAGCCTGATATGTCACTTATAGGTTGCGGGTTGTTAGCAGATGGAGATTTTGACGTGTCACTAGTGTGAAGCATGTACTTACCTGAGCACTTCATTGTAGATCTCCACTAAGCTGACTGTGATGAGGTAGCTCCAAATGCCCTTCCGGTCCTCGATCTCACTGAACAGAGCCTTCAAAGCACGCTGGTTAATCCCAGGGTTCTCTACGCTGCCCTGCAGCAGACATATCCCTTTAGCAGAAGAACATGCACTGATACTGCATAAATAAAGAACTGCAGTTTGATTACAGTGAAACTGTCTAATTTTAGATAATTATTATAAAAAGTCAAAACATTCTTGCTTTAAAGTTATAACTGATAGTGTTAACAAACGTACAAAATGATCTTCCCACATTTTTGAAACCTACTTTTTAAAGCTTACCATTCATAGCAACATTCCTTACTGTTTATAACTAGTTTTACAACCACATAATTCAGGGCAAGGTCACTTTGCTTCATCGATAAATAAAGTCTCACCTTAGTTGTATAAATTGGTATTTTTCTTGTATGGCACTCATGATCAAATTTGACTAAGCAAAATGTCCCAAGACCCCAATTTGACAGCCATCTTACATCGCATGTCAAAATGAAGGGTGTTGTTACATTTTGTCCAAGGAATATCCATAGCACTGAAACTACAATTTGCCAGCTGAAAGGGTTTAGTAGATATTAGCATATAAATCAGTGATAAGCACAGGAGCTGTGTTTCACAGACGTTACCTCCATGGTGTAGGTCTTTCCTGAGCCGGTCTGCCCATAAGCAAAGATGCACACATTGTAGCCATCAATGCAGGAAGTCACCAAGGATTCAATCTCCTGGAACACCTGTTTGTAGATTGAACAGGTTATTGATGGAGCATGATTTATCAAGTACTGTGGTTCTTTTCCATCTTCTGGAGCTAATTAACACTTAGAATCCAACATTATTTATTCAAAATCTGTCACCCACGCTCCATGTGCATGATGACCTGAGTACTCTCCCAGACTGACTTGCTACTGAAGACTAACGGAACATGAGGCAAATGAGTTGATCTGCTGTATAACTGCAAATAGCATCATCCCACATATGTGAAAAGACTGTGAGTATTGAATTGTATTTAAAAAAAAGAATCTGAACACACAGTTTAATAACAAGCTAATATTGTTAAGTATTATTTTAGTGATGTCATATACCTCTTCCTGTGTGGCCTGGGGCTGGAAGACCTTGTCGAGCTCAAATGTTCGGTCCCGCCCCTTATGCAGCATGGTGACAACTGAATCATTGTCAAGGTCTGTTGTCACCACTGTGGCGTGGCTTCCCTCCTGCTGATCCTCAGCCGTGACAGGCTTCACACGACACAGGACACGGATATTACCTGTCATTGCACAACACACAGAAAACCCATGGTATCTGATATATATTACTCTTTGTGAAATGATATGAGTGTAGCGTCAGATTGGGTCATAATATCATTCTGTGTATGAAATTAACAGAATTGAAATATATAGAGGGGGGTCCTAAGCCATTCTCTGTGTCTACTTGGTTTCTGGTCACAAACTCCCCCACTGACAAAGAATGCTTTGAAAAAAAGTCATAAAAACTAACTGCTGGACAAGTGTTTTATCTTCCCCATCGCTGAATGAATCCTTTGGCGCCGGCAGTATCTTGCAGAGAGGGTACAAGCCAGACAGTTTTGAGTGCTTTGAGACCTCGGACAGAGAACAGTACCCCTCAAATACAGCCGACGGGGGGCGAAACCACAGACCAATTGAGAACAATGAGAAACACCCTACGTGGACCCGGGCATAGCTCAAAATAAACAAACTAACCAATCACAGGGTTGAAGAGAGGATCACAAAAAGCAGCAGCGAGACTTTCAAACGACGCGCTCCCCACACTAAGCAAGCTCCCCACAGGAGAAACAGGTTCCCCATAGGAGAAACGGAGCGCTCCCCACACTAAGCAAGCTCCCCACAGGAGAAACAGGTTCCCCGTAGGAGAAACGGAGCTCTCCCCACACTAAGCAAGCTCCCCACAGGAGAAACAAGTTTCCCATAGGAGAAACGGAGCGCTCCCCACACTAAGCAAGCTCCCCACAGGAGAAACAGGTTCCCTGTAGGAGAAACGGAGCGCTCCCCACACTAAGCAAGCTCCCCACAGGAGAAACAGGTTCCCCGTAGGAGAAACGGAGCGCTCCCCACACTAAGCAAGCTCCCCACAGGAGAAACAGGTTCCCCGTAGGAGAAACGGAGCGCTCCCCACACTAAGCAAGCTCCCCACAGGAGAAACAGGTTCCCCATAGGAGAAACGGAGCGCTCCCCACACTAAGCAAGCTCCCCACAGGAGAAACAGGTTCCCCGTAGGAGAAACGGAGCGCTCCCCACACTAAGCAAGCTCCCCACAGGAGAAACAGGTTCCCCGTAGGAGAAACGGAGCGCTCCCCACACTAAGCAAGCTCCCCACAGGAGAAACAGGTTCCCCATAGGAGAAACGGAGCGCTCCCCACACTAAGCAAGCTCCCCACAGGAGAAACAGGTTCCCCGTAGGAGAAACGGAGCGCTCCCCACACTAAGCAAGCTCCCCACAGGAGAAACAGGTTCCCCGTAGGAGAAACGGAGCGCTCCCCACACTAAGCAAGCTCCCCACAGGAGAAACAAGTTCCCCATAGGAGAAACGGAGCGCTCCCCACACTAAGCAAGCTCCCCACAGGAGAAACAAGTTCCCCATAGGAGAAACGGAGCGCTCCCCACACTAAGCAAGCTCCCCACAGGAGAAACAGGTTCCCTGTAGGAGAAACGGAGCGCTCCCCACACTAAGCAAGCTCCCCACAGGAGAAACAGGTTCCCCGTAGGAGAAACAGAGCGCTCCCCACACTAAGCAAGCTCCCCACAGGAGAAACAGGTTCCCCATAGGAGAAACGGAGCGCTCCCCACACTAAGCAAGCTCCCCACAGGAGAAACAGGTTCCCTGTAGGAGAAACGGAGCGCTCCCCACACTAAGCAAGCTCCCCACAGGAGAAACAGGTTCCCTGTAGGAGAAACGGAGCGCTCCCCACACTAAGCAAGCTCCCCACAGGAGAAACAGGTTCCCTGTAGGAGAAACGGCACGCTCCCCACACTAAGCAAGCTCCCCACAGGAGAAACAAGTTCCCCATAGGAGAAACGGAGCGCTCCCCACACTAGAAGTGTGCTCCACACAAGGAACAGTGCTCCAGGCAAAAGAAAGAATGCTCCCAACATGAACTTTGACAAATCAGGAGAAGTGCTTCTGAGGGGAAGTGGTGAGGTCTGAAATGAATTGAAAGCTAAACTGCTCTGAAGAAAGTTTCTGAAGTCATGGGAGCATAAGTGCTCAAATTCACGGAAGGCAAGGAAGAACTAATGTTCTAAAGAATGGCTAAAATAATCTTTTGAAGAGAGTCGTAGCTCTTTGCCCTGCAAGAGACTGAAACAGTAAACGGGACACTGCCTTGATCTGAAAGCGGGTCTTGGTTTCCACGTCGCTCCATGAAACAGACAGAAGCATAGCAAGCAGCTGGGCCTAAGGTCATGTACTAGCCGTACAGAAGAATTGCAACGAGAACACTTCTACGAACTACATACCTTTTCAATTGCAACGCGTTACCTGAACTAAGTTACGTTTGATCAACAGAACTATTTCCAGTTGGAAAACTGCTGACAACAAAGGTAATCAACAAACTGATCTCCATTGGAAAATAACTATTTGTTTATTGCGAGCCGACACAATACAATGCGTACTTCAAGCAAAGTACCGTCTTCTTTCATTGGAACTTCAGATCCAGAGAGGGAAACTGCAGTATTCATCAACAAAGAAGATTGACTTCTTCTTTGTTGAAAATCGATAAGCATTCAGCATATTAAATATTTTATGTCTCGAGAAATTAACTGTAGCAAATGCTAATTAGTTGATAAGCTGTTCAAGGAATAGAATTCAACTTCCTGTTTTAGAGTGTGTAAGAATTGTATTTTGTTTGTTGAAATGTGCAACTCAAAGGAGTTGCCTCGTAAATGCAGAGAATTTGATCATTGCCCCATTTCTGAGTAATTTGAATATATAATCAATTGAGGTTGATAACATATCATTTGCTAAATTAGGTACTGGAATGTTGGATTCCGTTCTGAATGGGAAGTTGAATTAATTCTCGTGCATTTTGATATGAAACATGATCAATTACAATGAGAAACGAGTATTGAAAATACTAATGCAAAGTAGACACTTTGTGTGATCAGCCATAATTAATATTAGTATATCAACCATGTATGCTAATAATGTTATGGTCGTTGTAATCGTTTGACTATGAAATCAATGAACTGTATACTATTTACGCATATCTCTAACCAAAAGCCTTTCCTTTCTGTAATATTAGATTAGCTGTGGACCCCTTTTTATTCTTAAATAAACTATTGTTTTATATTTCTGATACATTGTGTGAATGTTGGTTATTGTCAAGGGAATCCGAGTTCTACATGATCCAGAACTTAAATATGGTCTGTCTCATTTCTTACATTTTGACGTCCGAGTGGGCGACTAGAGACTCATTTTTATTTAAATAATTTGTATACCTAATTCACTACATGAGCATGCTGCTTTAGGAAGTTTGGGTTTTAAAAAATGAGATGGTCTTGTTGTTCATATTATAGACAGACAGTCAGGCACCTCAGACCTTTTATCCACCAATCAGTCTGCAACTGGAGCTCCTAACTACCACCATACAGACGGCAATTCCCTCAACTCAGGGTTCTATTGCTTAACTCAATAACTGGAGTAGAATATAGTAGAGTTCTAAGTTTCATCAAAACTGAACAAGAAACTGTAAAATACAAAACAAAAAGACAGCCAGACAGATTATCAAACAGTCTCCATATACCCCAAGATTATGATATATTCTATAAAGATATATTCTATAAAGTTTTATCACAATTTGACAAGCATTTCTCAAGATATATTCAAAACTCAAAAATGACAGTGAAAGACAGTTGGACTGAAAAACAGCCTGCATATACCCTAGATTAAAATATCTTATAAATCAAGTGGTGACAAGTACGTGCGCCCATCTCCACTATATTCCTAAACAGACATTTTCATCACCGGTGAGGGATAATAATATTTGAAATTCCCTTCCTTTTAATATCTTGGGTTGTTCAACCAGTTAATGCACATTTTATGATAACTACACAATTCTGGTAAAATTGATACATTTAAAGAAACAAGAGACTGGATCCTCATTAAACCAAAAAGAAATCATCCATCAGCTGTTTAAAAAAAAAACTTAGTGCACATACTGTATTTTGGAATGTAAAAGAGTAAGTAGGTAGATTAGAGAGTAACTAGCTTCAAATTAAATTGCATTTAAATGCTGCACTCAGTGAAGTATTAAGGTGAGACAGATGTACGCACACACAGACACACAGACACACAGACACAGCTACCTTTGAGCTCCATCAGCTGCTCGTGGTACTTCCTGCGCAGGGCCACTTCCTTTCTATACTTTTCCAGGAGATCCCGATTGGCCTCAGAGACTTCGCTGACAACAGAGCAAATCTGGTCAAAATACAAAAATGACACACACTTATACTGGCGTCAACTTTTTTGATTTCTATAAAAATGTAAAGAATGTTTATTTAAAGCATGTTTATATGCATTCTAGAAAAAAAAAGTGCTTTGAAAAGTGAAAATTAACATCAAATCCTCTCTCAAACAGCAGAGAAAGGGTTTTAGATCTGTAAACTTGACATAATTAATCATAATGATCTTAAAAAAACAGTCCTGAAGAAAACATTGCCTAAAACAATCCTTACAATACCATGAATTGGGCCCATTATCCTTAATTTTGAACATATTTAATTACATTACTTTTACTAATTTTGCTAAAGACTGGCACGTACAGCACTACAAACACTTACTTTAGAAGTTATTGATTAACTGCTCAAAATTAAATACTACATACATTAAGGTAGGCGTAATCATATATTGTTATACTGTGTTCTTGCTGGCCTAAGGGATTATAGCTAATGACTTCTAGGGCTCAATTTGTTATCTATTCATCTACTGAAAGGCTCCAGGAACATTGTATCTACACATAAACATCCTCAGTATAAACACATAAACAACGTATTGATTATCTACACATTGTTGCTGTAAGCTTCACAATAGCACAGGGGTAGCATCCTGGTCTTCCATTGTGTAGAACGGGGTTGGGAATATGCTTTAATGGCAAGAAGTTTACTTAAAAGTGCAATTTGAATTCAGCAAGATAAAGATTTTGTTGTTAGTTTGGCTGGGATTTCATTGAAGAATAACGTTAGGGCAGAACACTTTGTTGGCCTCAAGATTAGCGGAAGGGAAATGAGTAGTTACTACTGTATTTTTTTTTTTTTTAATAAATTTAGTCGTCGCCAATTTTTTACCCCGGTTTTTCTCCCCAATTTAGTATGCCCAATTATTATCTGTATCCTTGGCTCACCGCTCGCAACCCCCCGTCGACTCGGGAAACGGAGGCTGGAACACGCGTCCTCCGAAACGTGCTCCTGCCAAGCCGTCATTATTCGCACTGCAGATCCACAGCAAGGCCACCAGACCTATAGTGCCGGAGGACAACACAGATTTGGCGGCTCCACTGCAGAACCGCAGGCACC
Source organism: Acipenser ruthenus (assembly GCF_902713425.1). Taxonomy (NCBI): domain Eukaryota; kingdom Metazoa; phylum Chordata; class Actinopteri; order Acipenseriformes; family Acipenseridae; genus Acipenser; species Acipenser ruthenus. Next base: position 46,607,465 of record NC_081191.1, on the reverse strand, counting down.
CTATCGGCCACAGGGGTCGCTGATGCGCGGTGAGCCGTGGATTCCCCTGCCGACCTAAGCCCTCCCTACCCAGGCAGCGCTCAGCCAATTGTGCGCCACCCCCTAGGAACTCCCGGTCACGGTCGGCTGTGACATAGTCTGAATTCGAACCTGCGATCTCCAGGCAATAGGGCACATCCTGCACTCCGCGTGGAGCGCCTTTACTGGATGCGCCACTCGGGAGCCCCTAGTTACTACTGTATTAACAATTCATAAGAAAGAAAATAATCCAGGTGCATCCTGAGGCGAGAGTGATCTGTTTCTCCACAGAAACCCTGCATATGAGTTTAATTTGTCTGTGAGATACTCCCTGGAGTTCCCTGTCACTTCTTCAGTGGTTGAATTGATAACCTGCATGTCAGTCATTAAGGGAAACAGCTAATTGGTTATCACCCTATCGAAGGGGTGGGGAGAGTTTCATCCTTCCAGTGACTTCCTGAAAATAAAGCATGCAAACTGATTGCTGTCTTTAACTTAAGAATTCTGTAATTATTTCATAAAATGTAATCCCCTTAAATTTGCATTAGAAATATTTATCTGAAAAAGATTTTGCCTCTCAGAAATAAGTTTAACAGCAAGTTATTATCTTAGCTTTTAGCTTGGAACAAGAATCTTTGTTTAATTAGGGTCCAAACTTTTTTAACCTATTTTTTTGTTAGATTTGTGGCTATAACTCTTTAACTACAAAGGTTACAGGTACATGTCATACATGAAATGCATGTGCACACACTAGGCTTTCATAAAAAAAAGTGAAATTGCCTGAAACTCACCATGTTCAATACAGATAACAAAAAACACAGAAAAAGAGAGATGTGAAAATGTTTGTTTACTGCACAGAGGTAGGTCTGTCTTCAGCGCAGCAGCAACATTCCAAAACACTTGCATTCAAGGCTATCTACCGAAAATGCACAGGTAGGACCTCGTTTTAAAGGCCTGAATCTTCTCTTTCCAATGCTGTCTCTCACAGTGCCTGAATAAAAAGCTTTAAAGGGTCAGGTTGCCGGCGAGCTATTTAACATTGAGCGGACCCTAAAAGGTTAAAATTCATGCAGAGTGTACAAATTCTAAACAATATGGCACCAACAAAGTGTTCTTTGTTGATATGGGCCGAGTGCTTGTTGATATGTAGGTGGTTAAGTGATGTTTGTTTTATGACTATTTAATTATAACAATTTAAAAAACATAAAACATGTCATTATTAATTGTTGAGTAATCTGTTAAAGAATGCAATAACAGATACTTAGAAATTTTAATGTAAAAACATAATTGTGGGACACTGCAGCTTTAAATATATATTTCACAATAGCTTTAAATTATATGAACTGTGTCTGTTTGTTATACAAACAATTGAGGCTGAGCTACTTTATTTTCTGCTAGCTGACAGTGGTAATTACAGTAAATGTAGCAGGTTATTCTCCTCTCACACACACCTGTCTCTTGGCCTCGGTCACAGCCACCTCATAGAACTGTGAGAAGTTGCACACTTGGCTCCGCAGACTGTTGTAGTTGCTCTTCATTGACCTAAGGGCAGGTTGGAGGGCTACCAGGTGACTCTGCACTCCTGTCAGTAGATAAACTTTGTTAGGGGAACTACATTTCCTATGAACTGTTCTCTGACAGTATTTAAATATGCTTTTTAAAATACCTTTTAATTCTTTACTTGCAAATTGCTAAAGTTAAAGCAGGTGATGCAATGATTTACCTGTGAATGTTTAGTAGTTAGTGCAGGTGATGCAATGATTTAGCTGTGAATGTTTAGTAGAGTTAGTACAGGTGATGCAATGATTTACCTGTGAATGTTGAGTAGAGTTAGTGCAGGTGATGCAATTATTTACCTGTGAATATCTAGTAGTTATAGTGCAGGTGACGTAATGATTTACCTGTGAATGTTGAGTAGAGTTAGTGCAGGTGATGCAATTATTTACCTGTGAATGTCTAGTAGTTAGTGCAGGTGATGCAATGATTTACCTGTGAATGTTTAGTAGTTAGTGCAGGTGATGCAATGACTTACCTGTGAATGTTTAGTAGGTAAGTGCAGGTGATGCAATGATTTACCTGTGAATGTTTAGTAGAGTTAGTGCAGGTGATGTAATGATTTATCTGTGAACGTCTAGTAGAGTTAGTGCAGGTGATGCAATGTCTTGCTTTACCTGTGAATTGCTCACGGAGCTGGTCCAGGTGCTGCTCGGAGCACTCTGCTGCCTCTTTCACTGCCTCATCCTTCGTGGCCTCCAGGTGAGTGATCTCCTTTAGCAGGTCCTCTCTCAGTTTCCCAATCTCCGACTCATACTCCACAATCTGGGGGCAGAGTGTATGGATCAACATGGATCAACAAAATCACCTCCTTATAGCGATACTATAGTCCATGGGTATGTCTAAAGGAGTTGTCTTTAAAACCTGGTAAAACACATCTCCAATACATTTACCTTGTGCCTCAGGCCAGCAGCTATTTCCTCTGACCCCCTGAGCTGCTCCTCCAAGTGACTGCACCTCTTGCTCTGGTCCGAAAGCTGCTCAGCGAATTGCTTGTTTCTCTCCTCGGCCTTAACCAGTGATCTGAGAGTTCCAGGAGACTCCACCTCCACAGTTTTAGAAATGTACTGCAGTGACAGACATACAGACACAGGCAAATGGATGGTCAGAGAGGAATACAACAATTGTAACAGGTATACAACTAGCAAGAAAAGTAGCAATAAGAAGAAGGATATATTTTGCTCTGAGCATTTTCTTGTTGGTTTTTACCATTAAAATAATTACATTCCTCTTAAAATGTGCTTTTCTGCCTCTCTCAGTCTCTCTCATTCACACACACACACACACATTGTATACCAATGTCCCTATCTATGCTTGATTCTTAGCCTCTCTCCTTTACACACAGACCCTGTATACATCTTTCCTTCACGCACACACACAAATTGTATCCCTGTCTATGCCTAATTCATAGCCTCTCTTCTTCATACATACATTGAATATCTGTATAACTGTCTACGCCTATTTCTTAGCCTCTCCACAAACACTGACACTGTATACCTGTATCTCTGGTTCTTTGCCCTTCTCCTTTTCCAGTTCCAGCTGCAGACCCTGTATCCTGTCATCGAGTCGCCTCAGCTCTTCTCTCTTCCTCCACTCTGTCTGCTCGTTCTCTCTCTCCAGTTGAGACAGCTGCTCAGCTCGGAGATGCAAGGAGGTCTCCAGCTGGAGAACCCTGGTCCTCAATGACTCGTTCTCCTGGGGAATTAGTACAGTGCAGTTTTTAGCTTGGGTATGACATGAAGAACTCTCTTTGATGAAGGCAGTGATGTATTGACAGGGGATATTTCAGGACAGTGCAGCTGTTAGCCAAGTATGATGTAAACCCCTCACCTTGATGATGGCAGTACTGGACAGTGCAGTTTTTAGATCAGTATAATATGAAGCCCTCTCCTTGATGAGCACTGTGCTGGTCAGTGCAGTTATTAGCTTGGTATGATATGAAGCCCTGACCTTGATGAGGGCAGTGATGGACTGTGACAGGATGCCGGATAGTGCAGTTATTAGCTTGGTATGATATGAAGCCCTCACCTTGATGAGGGCTGTGTTGGACTGTGAAGGGATGCTAGATAGCTGCTGCAGGAGTCTCTGGGTGACACTCAGGCTCTGCTTCAGACTCTCGTTCTCCGCTGTCAGGTGGAGGATCCTCTTCTCAGAGTCTGTCACTCCCTAAAAAAACAGACAAAACATTTACAGAGATCAAGGTGCTCCATTTCGATTACGCACCCACTTTGTCTCTCCAGGAAGCTCACACTTTTTGTGGTCCTGATTTCATCACACATTTGTTCAAGATCGTAGTCAAAGGTGAGAATTTTTATCAGAACTGTCAGATTCTCCTTCAAGATTAGTCATTTCTATGGAGTTTAGGTCTGGCAGGAGCACTTTCATTTTAAGTCTCAATATTACTGTTGTATATGTACCACCTGAAGCTTAATTATATGAATTTTGTGACAGAGCGGGCATGGGTCAGGAAGACAAGCAGAAGATCACATGGACAAGAGTTCAGCACATATGGCCATTTTGCCAACAAAATAAGGTCATAGTTCTCTCCACTAAATCTCATTCTATAACGTGTAAATACAGAGCCAGGTTAGCGAAAGAGTTGAGCAACATGATGTACACAACTATATAACAAGAAAGATTTGACTCACCGTCTCTGTTCTAAGCCGAATCAACTCATCTTCTCGCTCCTCGATACTCTGCTTCAGATCTTGAATCTAAAACCAATGCGCAAATCACAGATGGGCTTTCATTACAGAGCTCACAATTCTACAAATTGTTTGTTGAAGGAAGCATTGACTTTTACTTAATATGAATTCCTTCAGCATAGTGCACAGCTCCATCTGTTGTCAACTACAGTTTTTTTTAACTGGGATTTAAAATTTGTAAATGCAGTACAGATCTTATAGTGAGCCAGACAGATTGTCTGCACACCACTATGCAGTATAACTTAAGAGAGATGAACCATGGGGTCCAGTGAGTTCCTGTTTCAAACCCAGCTTTCATGAACTTGATTTACAAAGATTATTATTATTTGTTTATTTAGCAGACGCCTTTATCCAAGGCAATTTACAGAGGCTAGGGTGTGTGAACCATGCATCAGTTGCAGAGTCACTTACAACTACGTCTCACCCGAAAGACGGAGCACAAGGAGGTTAAATGACTTGCTCAGAGTCACACAATGAGTCAGTGGCTGAAGTGGGATTTGAACCGGTGACCTCCTGGTTACAAGCCCCTTTTCTTTAACCACTGGACCACACAGCCTATGCAACAGTGCAAAGCCCTTAGCTGCTTAACTGCAGCTGAAGTATCTCAAAACCACAAGTTTTCTTTGGACTGCGAGTGCTGAGTATTCACGAGGCACTAGTTTCAGGTGCTTGTGAGGGTCGAGTGTACTTTCCTTTGGAGCTTGAGTCCTGCATGTACAGTACTTTAATAACAGTTACTGGGGACTCTGAGCGCACACTATAGTCTAAACATTACTTTTTAACAGTCTAGAACAGTTTCTGTCCCTTTAACAGGGCAGCAGTGTGGAGTAGTGGTTAGGGCTCTGGACTCCTGACCGGAGGGTCGTGGGTTCAATCCCCAGTGGGGACACTGCTGCTGTACCCTTGAGCAAGGTACTTTACCTAGATTGCTCCAGTAAAAACTCAACTGTATAAATGGGTAATTGTATGTAAAAAGAATGTGATATCTTGTAATAATTGTAAGTCGCCCTGGATAAGGGGGTCTGCTAAGAAATGTAATAATAATAATAATAATAACTCACAATCTTACCCTGTGTGCAGACGAAAGGCTAGAAGGCTTTTCCTCTTGCTTCCCCTACATTTAAATATTTGCAATGTGCGTCAGGGTCACTTTATGAGGTTACCCACCTGCTGTTGGAAGTCAGAAGCGAGCTTCTGTTTCTCAGAGCCCCTCTGCTCCACCTCCTGCCTGAGTGACGCCAGCTCGTCCAGCAGCGTGTTCCTCTCCCGCTGCAGAGAGGAGATGGACTCCACCAGCTGGTGAATCCCCCCCTGAGCATGGGGGCTGAGGGGGGACAAGACAGGCACAGGGTACTGGGGGTACAGGCTGCCACCTGCCCAACACACAGACACATATTCAATGGCAGACAGGTAAAACAGAGCTGAGGCCTGCAGCTGAAAAATATGATCACTGATACTCTATATATAGTACATTATATATTGCTGCATGCACACATATGCATGCATGAGCTTGTGAGTCCACACTTGGGAACACATTGAATAGCTGACTAAATAATTAAAGCCTCTCATGATAATGGTAATAATTGTATCCTCACCGCCGGTCTGAATCTTCTCCAATAGGCTCTGCTGCTCACTGATGACTCCTTCTAAGTTGCCAATCACACTCATTTTGTCTCTCAGTTTCTGCCGGTATGCGGCTCTCAGCTCTTTGATTCGTTTCCTGCGCTGCGTCTCGAGCACTCGCAGTTGGCTGCGGTACTCTTGGGCTCGCTGCTGAAGACGCTGCATGTGAGAGTAGCGCTCCAGGAATGTGAGCAGGTGTGACATGACAGACAGGAGAGGCGAGTCCATGGCCTGCACAAGAGCAGAGATAAATATGTATTTTAAAACCCACTCTCACTGCTCCCCGCTTTCAAAGTTTTACATTTTAAAATTTTAAGATGAGAGTATCAGATTAGGATCACATGTGTGCTGATGCGCCAGGGAGGCCACAAATAGGCTGATCCCTGGAGCCAGCATTATACTTCAGCCATCAACACCGGACTAATAGGAAATCCACATTACCTGGAGGAGGAAAAGCACTGAAGGGTCATATATTTCACTGACGCTACATCTTGGTTGGTCCCCACCACTACTATCTCATTTTATCTTGGCAAAAGCTGAGTCCAACATTAGCATGAAGTAAATAACAGTTACTCTCATGTAATGAAAATCATGAATACTGCATATCTGAGACCCCCTACAATCTGTGCTTTCTGGTTAACACCAGAATTAGTTGTACCTGCTGTACCTTTCCATGGAGAGCCTCCTTATGCCTTCCCCCAACAGCTTCCTGTTTGAAGGACAGGAACTCAGCAAGAGGGGAGGTAGCATCTCCAAGCAAGTGTTCATCACCATCATCATCTTCCTCACTTAGACAGAGTCCTTCACTGTCAGAGCTGCTGCCTGCAGAAACCACCAGAGAAGAGGAATAAACCATAGTAGACATCCAACTGCAATGTTTCATTTAAAAAAAAAAAAAATTTCAAATACAAGATTAAATATTGCAAGTTACAGTAAGTCAGTATGTCAAAAGAGCTGCATAAAATTGCCATTTTGTCAGCAACTGCAAGCTTTAATAAAAGTATACTTTACAATGTCGTAATCTTATGACTGTATATCGTGCTATGCAAACTATTGTATTCTTTTGACAAACACTATTAACATTATTATTCTTTTTTTAAAAGTGTACAGTAGTCACTTTTTGACATAACCAGAAATGTTAATTTACAGAGGTCAATAATGAGAGTTCATTTAATTTAAAAATAATCCTGTAAAGTCCACGTCTATTGTGTATTGAATTGATCGCATTAGGTCTTATTCTGTTTTATAGCATTCACTCCAGAGAGAGAAAATGTGCTGACACTATTGACACAAGTGTAGTAAATCAACAAACCCACACTTCATATTCTTCTGCAGTCAATATAATAGTAATATAATATTCTTCACAATGACACATTTTTCTAAGGAATCAGCAGCTACGATCCATTAATGGTGGGGGGTATTTTAGTAAAGAGTAAGGACAGTTTAAGAATGCAGTATAAAATGAAATTCATCATCAGGAAAGCTCACCTTTCATGAGACTTTTCACACATCAGGAAAAGGATATTAACCTTGCATTATGAGTCCCTGTGTGTTTTTTGTATATCACTCTTAAGAGCATGCATTTTAAATAGTAAAAATGCACTTCAAATACTTGCATTCTGATTCTGGCAGAAAGTGAGCAGTGACATGAACACATCACAAGTCATCTCTGCTGTCAGTTTAACTGTCTTTTAGTGCCTGGGAATGGGAATTTGCAGAAAGGAAACTATTCTGTGACTTATCTGATGAATGAGTCTGGCGTCAGTGGGAGGGCCAGCTTAACCATATAGGCAGAACAGGCAGCCGCCTAGGGCGGCAAATTGAAGGGTTGGCAAAAACAGTACATAATTACATTTTATACTTCACATTTCTTTAATTGTAAAATGTTCAACATCTTAGATCACTGTTTCTTGTTCTGCAAAAATTATTGCTGATGTTACAGAACCATATCATGAGCAGTGGTGTAGTCCTAAATCTGGAAGTACGGGAACGCTGTGGGGGCGGGGTGATCGTGCCGGTGCGAAATCTGGTCTCCCCCGGGAAAAGGCTCGTGGTAGCTGACAGTAGATGTCACTACCGTTCATAACCAAAGTGATTATTGTATATAGTTGTATATAGTTCCCTTTCAATTTGAAGACGACCACCAAAGACATATGGAGAGATATGCCTGCCCATTGGGTAGATATTGCTGAGCTCTCTATACCAGAGCTGCCAATAGGCCCCTTCCTTGGATGATGCACTCAGTCCCGCCTACCGAGGGGATAAAACTGCTATCCAAAGGAAGCCATTTCTCTTTTTCCTTTTCAAGACGGTACAGTAAGACCTCTGTGTTGAGCTGAGTGTATTGATAGAAAAGATGTCTTTCAGCGGCCTCCTCCTTTGCGTGGTAGGCCGCTCTTTATATCTGTCTGTCGTGTGTCAGTGACTGCGAGTGGTTGTCTATTCTTCCGGAGAGAACACAGTTCCTCCATGGGGCTAGGCCTTGCCGTATCCCCGCTGTTGAGTGACTCTTCTAGCCGTGCTCTCCTCCACGGGGCTAGGCCTTGCCGCATCCCCGCTGTCGAGCAGACCCTGCCGGCTGTGTAGGCCCGCCCACCTCAATGAGTCGGGCCTTGTAAACAAATAGTGTGCTCTCCTCTATACTATCTTTCCACGTGTTTGCTGTCTGCTTCAACTCGCCCACCACGGCTTCAGCCTTGTGTCCCCCTGGTACAAGCTACGCGCTGACCAGGTGTGTTGACCACGCGGTTAGGGTAGGCACATTGCGTAGTGGCCTCCCCGGTGCTTCGGTACTGCATTGCACGCATAGCCCTTGATACTCAGGTATCTCGGTGCACGGGTGCTTAGTGCATACGGCACACGGTGCCCAGCACCTCAGCGTCAGTGCACGGTCACAGCGTTGCATGGTACACGGTGCACATAGTGCTCTCGGTACTCGGTGCACGTGGTGCTTGGTACGCATGGTGCACACGGTGCTTGGTACCCACTGCCACAACGCTAGTGCGAGAATGCACAGTGCTGCACGGTACTCGCTGCACCCGACCCTCTGCATGCGATGCTTGGTCGTTCAACATGCCACCTTGGCCCTCAAGAGGGATGTGGCATGTAACATCTGTGAGGCCTTCGTGCCCCGGGAGAAAGAAGCTTACTTGGAGAGGGCCACGAGGGCAAGCTCCGCGTCCTCTATGGCCGGACCGTCGGTGGCTCTTGGAGCCCCAGAGCCCCTCCTCCATGACCTGTCCCAGGACCCCCTGCTAGACATCCCCGATCACTCCCCATCGCCACGCTCGAGAAGGGTGAGGCGTTCCAAGCAGGCAAGGGATATTATAGACCTTAAGGTCTTAGAGCTCTTGGCTAAACAGGTGCCAGCTGCCCAGGCCCAGGCTCCGTTGCAGCCCCAATTGCCATACCCCCCCTTCCCTAGGGGAGTTCAGGGGGGATGGGAAGAGGCATCTCAGCCGGTGCAAGAGGACATGCCATAGCGGCCTCTGGGGAGGAGGCCTCCTTCTCCTCTGACATGCAGGTGGGTGAGACCCCTGCTGAGGAAGAACCTGGCATCGAGGTGGCCTCGGAAGCCAGTGCCCCCCTGTTGTCCAGCAGGTCCCTTGGACGCCAGCGGCAGAACCACGCTGGTCCGTGTTCCGGACGCAGGCGATGGCTCCTCGCCCTCCGAAGTTCCTGGCCTTCCCAGACTTCATGGAGGACGTACTCTCCTCCTGGGATCGTCCAGCCTCAGATCCTAGTGTGCTAAAACAGGCCGCCCCACGGCTCTGCTAGGTGACCTAAGGCATCGCCTACAGGGCACATCGGCAGCAGCAAGCAACCAGGCCCAACCGGCAGGGAACACAGGACGTGGCCAGTCCACACACCAGCGTCACAGGAGGCGTTTTAAAGGCCGGCGCCATAAACAGCCACCCCAAACTGCCCCGCCTCAGCCTTGGCAGCCCGATCAGGGCCCCTGAAGGCTGGCGGCCTCAGACGCCCTTTTCGGCACAATAGCTGCAGTACTGGCGCGCTTATACCAATATATATATAGTAACGACCCTGGTGATCGTCCTGGACATTGTGTTTGTCCTGTGTGTCTTGTTTGTTGTGTCTCGTTTAGTGTTCTGTGTATTGTAAGGGTACGGGGCACGCCATTAGTGTGTGTATTTGTGTGCGTGCGTTAGAGTCAGAAGAACAGAGAACGAGAACGAAAACGAGAAATGAGAGCGAGTGAGAGTGTTGGAGGAAAGAAAGAGAAGAGGAAAGTGAGAGGAAGAGCAGAGAGAGGGAGTTATTTTTATTTATTGATTTGGTGTGAACCCCAGCCCAAACAGGGATTCGCTGTTATTTTATTTTATTTTATTTAGTGCAGTAAATAATATATATATATATATATATATATATATATATATATATATATATATATATATATATATATATATATAGAGATATATATAAGAGTGAAAAGGGAAGGCGGCAAAATTTCGTTTGCCTAGGGCAGCAAAAATCCTTACGCCAAGCCCTGGTCAGTGGTATATGAGTTTCAGGGTTTAAGAACTAAACGTAATTAATTTTAAAATAAATTGATACAAGTATCCTGACCCAAGTATATAGCACCGCAGAGACAAGAATGATTTGCCTTTGTAAATTCATCATGTTTCTAAAACTAATTAAAATGTGTAGTGTCTCATGGCTGTATTATGACATGTAATGTGCATTGTCCAAGCTTGTGTTTTAGTCCGCTTTTGTATTATTATTATTTATTTATTTCTTAGCAGACGCCCTTATCCAGGGCGACTTACAATCGTAAGCAAAAACATTTCAAGCGTTACAATACAAGTAATACAATAAGAGCAAGAAATACAATAACTTTTGTTCAAGCAAAGTACAAGTTTGACAAACCACAATTCAATAATACAGCAGGTAATAGTGATAGTTACATCAGGATGTGATTAAATACAAAGTACTACAGGTTAAACACTTGGCAGATTACAGTATTCTGAAGTACAGGATTAAATGCAGTAAAATAGGGGGCTGATAAGAGCAAAATAAAGCACATTTAAATGAAGGGTGATAGTGTCCCAGGATACAAACAGAGGAGTTCTACAGGTGCTGTTTGAAGAGGTGAGTCTTAAGGAGGCGCCGGAATGTGGTCAGGGACTGGGCAGTCCTGACATCTGTAGGAAGGTCATTCCACCACTGCGGAGCAAGGGTGGAGAAGGAGCGGGCTTTGGAGGCAGGGGAGCGTAGCGGTGGTAGAGCTAGTCTTCTAGTGCAGGCGGAGCGGAGAGGTCGAGTGGGGGTGTAGGGAGAGATGAGGGTCTGGAGGTAGCTGGGTGCAGACTGGTCAAGGCAACTGCCCTTAATACAAGCATGTGCACAGATCTCAGGTACAGAAAGTCATACAGGTTTTATCCCTGGTTCTTTCTTGCTCCTTTGCGGTGACAATTAATAAATTAAAATGTAGTTTAGGTACGACTATTAATTCATTAAGCTACCATTACAGAACACAAAATAATAGAAAAATCCAGTATGGTAAAATAAGTAAACTTGTGGGGAGTCTATAGAATCTGCAAGGGATTTATTTACCATTAGTACAGATAAATACTGGTGTAACAGATGCTTTCCTGCAACACTATTTTCATATGTGAAATCACTGGAGGTTTGACCTCTCACTCGGGGCTCAAATGTGCTGTCCGATTGAGAAGTTGTAATGAATGCCACAAATAGTTGGTGTCTACATGTACATCAGATGTCACACAGATACTTCTTAGATGCAGAGATCTGAAGAACTTGGAGGTATGAGTAATGGTCTGAGTACTAGCTTACTGCAAGCATTCTCCAGAACAGGAGTAGAGGGCAGTGTACTTTGAGGGCGGTCTTGACACATTTGCATTGCCCAGTGCATCCCTTCCTACACCCACAGTTCATAGCACAACTGTGATGCTTCTGGAAGGGTGGTCCACAGTGGTTGCCACCCTGCGGTTTCCTTCCTCCAGCCCCAGTCTGAAGGGCTTGGAAGCTCAGGCTCGTGAGTTAGGGCCTGTTTCCAGCAGTTAGCTTGGTAGCTGGCCCATTTGATGTGCTACTTGAGTGCTGCCTGTGTTGATGGTATGTTCTCCAGGCTCCTTGACTTCTGCATGAACAGTTGCTTCCTGGCATCATTGAACTCCATGGTATCACTTGTACGGTAATAGAGCAACACCACAAACCGCTCCAGTACTGACATTGCTGGGTCACTGATGTCACTCCGCATGAGTAGGAGGTCTTCGAAAGCCTCAGTAGCCTCAGGAAAATCTTTCCACGTGTCAAAGGCAGTCTTCTTGCCTCTCCCCTCCTAACGCAGAGACAGTGTCATAACCTGTGAATGCATGGAAGACAGAGAGAGTGGCACAAATCCTGGGATCCATTGCAGCAGCCAGTTCATGGACAGGTATATACCGGAAATTTGATCCAGTAGTAAGTGCCACCCACAGCTCGTCAGGCTTGAGCTGTTTGAATGTGGTGGTCACCAACCCCACAACGTTGGTATCTACGGTGCACACATATGCTTTTCTGCACCCTTTCTGTACATGTAGGAGGAGGTGGGTGTCCGCTTCCTCGTGGGATCAGGGGGCCAGGTTCATCATGTCGCTTAATGTGGTGTGTTTATTAATCATGGGACTTACCATCAAGATGGCCATCTCGATGTGTAGCCCGCCGAACATCACCAAAAAGTGGTCTTCTCCAAGGGTGGTTGGCTAGGTCCACTGGATTTACTTGGCAACGGAGTACAATGGTTGGTCAGCAGCAAGAACAGGGACTTGACCAGAGGTGAGGTGCTGAACAGCCGCTTGAACAATGGCCATGGAATGTTTGATCCTGGCCACTGTGCATTGTCCAGAAAGAACGGCAACAGTGCAATGATTGCGGCAGGTGGGATCACTGTTTCCTGGATGTCGGCATGGTAGGCAGCCATCACTGTATTGAGCCACTCGGACTCTGCCTCTGCAGCCTTTGTAACAGTCTGCAGGTTGGGGGGGGGGGGGGGGGGGGTCTCACAGGACCATGGACAGCAGGTACAGTGAACTGGTCTTCAAGGGAGCTGGTGGCACATTTGTGTACTTTGGCGGTAGAGAAGCAACTGACCTAGTGGATGAAGTGGTTTGATTGACGATTTCTCTGTGCATGACTTGTGCTGCTTGTGCCAAATGCACTGCATCACTATCACGGTCACAGGCCTTTCTAAGAGCACCACCAATGTCGTCATCAAATGTGAGAAGTGCACCTCTCCCCTGTGAATGTGCCCTTAAATCAGGAAACACAGATAGTAATCTGATTTTCAGTCTCGTAGTGTGAATTCGGCCTTCAACAACAGCACCCAGCTGTTCAAGACAGGCCTTGTACCAGATCAGCTAGCTGGAAGACTGGAGAAACACATTCTTCCACACGGAAGTCTTCCATGTAGGCAACTAACTCTCAAATGCAATGCCGTGGAGATGAGCATCGAGATCCTCATCAGCACCAGTGCTGTCAGCAGCTCTTGCTCTATTGTAGAGTTTCACAAAGCATTTGAGGTGGTACTTAGCCTCAAGGGCAATCATGTCCCCATGCAGGTGCGAGCTTCGCCAGCAGAGCAGTGTCTTCTAGTTCCATTGCACATCTCTGAACCCTCGAATCATTGTCATAGGTGGAAGCTTGGTGAAGGCCTGCAGAGCTAGCTGGCTCATCACAGAGGAAGCATATGGGCTCTGTGAGGCCAACTTTGCCACGGCTTGAATGTGTGTGCACAGCTGATGAAGTAATAGCCTTCCGTTGTTCTGTGGATTTCCTCAGTCATTAAAGCTTGTTTGGTTAAATTTCAAACAGCATGTTTTATGCCAGCCAACGAGGTGTGTCACCATCGTGGCCTCAATACCATCCCGGTCATTGAGTCTTTCAGTGTCAACGTCCATTGGCATGTGCCCAAGTTGCTGAAACTGAATGAGGTGACCTGCTAATGATTTGTAGCTGCTGCCAATGGGTGCCTTGCTTGATTTAGAAGGACACTGCAAAGCTTCCCCAGTCTCCTTTTGACAAAGCTCACAGAGCTCCCAATTAGTAGTGCCAGTTGGCTTGGAGTGCTTGGTTGTAGGTTTTGTAGGGTCTAGCAGGATGTGGCGTTTTGCCATGGTGATAGGAGAGGAGATGGAACCAACACCAAAGAAAAACAAGTTAGTGTACTAATAGTTTCTACTTAGGCTGCCACCACTAAAGTCTGCAGGAGAGCTGAGACCTGAGGTGCTGAACATGCAAAGGAGATTCACCTGCAACATATGAGCATATCACAACGGTGTTATGAGTCTCCTCCCTTTAATGAGGTCAAAGACACTCCTTACATACCCGTAACCAGGGGGTTGATGGAATAACTGACAAGCCATCAATGACCCCTGGCTACATAATAATAATACAGAGATGGGGGAGAAGTGAGGAGAAGTAAAAAGAGCTAAAAATCTGGGAGCGGGAATCTGGGATCCACTGCTGTGTTGGATTTTTTGCTCTGGAACCCAAATTGAATGAAGTTAAGATTCACCTGAAATTAGAATCTATACCAAATAATGTGAACTTTATTGTCTCAATACTTGAGATTGAACAAAACAGAACCTGCTAAGCAAATTTAGGTAAATGTTTTTTTCTTCTTTTTTTCAGGACGGTAAAATAGGGTCTGTGAAACGTGATGCAAGTATTCAGTCAAATAAAGTTGAGGTAAAATATATTTTTAGTTTCAAGTGAAATCTATTTTTTTCTTAAATAAATGCTGTACAGCATGTATTTTCTTTTAATGTTCTTGTTCGTTTGGATCTCAAATGCAACTTGTTTACATCAGAAAGTCACTCCCTTTTAATTGTAAAAGGTAAAAAAAGAACCATGTACACTTTCAACTGTTCTTGTTAATTTCTATTTTTGTGGCACCTTCCTTTCCCCTGTTGTTTGAGCTTTATTAATAATAATAATAATAATAATAATAATAATAATAAACATTGAACCTACCAAAGAAGCCACACAAAATACTTTCAGTGCGGCACACACAAGGCAAGAGCTCTTGAATTTGAGCTAATCATCCACTCGTTTGGGCCTATTTGCAATACTAAGCATTTAATATTGTAAATGTTTATTTTTAGCACAAAGTTGACATTTGCTGCTTCATTTTATGTTATCATGGGAAAAAAAACATAAGAAAATATAGTGCTAATAAAAACAAACACAAATTGCTTATGTAAGTTTAATAATAATAATAATAATAATAATAATAATAATAATAATAATAATAATAATAATAATAATAATAATAAATAAAACGTTTAAAGAGTCTGTGTACATTAAAACAAATCTTAATGTTCTGTTAATAAAAAAGTTTAAAATGACCTCTTGATTTTTCACTCTGTCTGCGTCTTCTATGCGAATCAAATGTCTGGCAACGTCTTGTTTTTCAAAGATGCTTGTTTAAACATGGGGTATACTGTATAATCCGCTGGATCACCATGTTTGTCTCCATCAACATCAGGTCACAAAGAAAAAGCTGTAGTTACTGCGACGAGTGTTTATTAATACGTTTTCTGCAGAGAATATGGCTTTCCAACGACTTGTATCCTCTTTCATAATCCGGGGTACACATAACTGGTATGTCGCAAGTACTCATGCGGACCAATAAAAAAAATGCAGACTTAGTTATTGTTGTATAAGACACAAGCGTACCGTCAGTATATTTTTAACAGGAAAGCATTTATAATAAAGGCAGAGACGTTGCTCACGGTTTGAAGGTGAGCTACACATGCCAAATTTATGGATTATTCCAATAGAGTGGGGGTTTACAGGGTTTGTGATCAACCACGCCACCCCACTCGCTCGCTCCACAAGTGAAACAGAAAATAAATATATATGTATATCTTAATTTTTTGCCAGCACCTTCCTTCCGTTCCATTATTTTTGCCATTTTCTTCAATGTGAACTGCACTATAACTGTTTAATTCACAGTACTGTACTTGTTTGTGGACCAATGAAATAGGAACTTGCCAAGACAGCCATCTGCAAGCACCAAAGCAATGGGGTATGTAACGTAAAAACGATCGATTTATATAATAATTTAGCGGTGGTACACTGCAAAAACACTTTACACCAACTGTCATAAAAAACATCTGGATTTTTTTTTTTCCCCGGATCTGCACTAATCCGCCAATTATCTGAGATTTTTCATCCCTGATTTAATAATAATAATAATAATAATAATAATAATAATAATAATAATAATACACATTTTTCAGTGGGTGGCGGCCATTAACATTTGCCGTTGACATCAATGTCAAGACAGGAAATTTTATTTTGAAAAACAAAATAAACCCCAGTTTTTTCCTAATTTCTATTCATGTTGTTGAAGACACATATAAAGTCTCTAAACAGAGATTTCATGTAAAACATGGTCTTACCTCAGCACATGCTGCTGTTCCTCAAGGTCAAGATGACCTTTCATTCCCATAAGAAAAAATGTATTTAAACAACATTGATTATATCAAAATGGTGCGTAGTGTTGGTGAGGACATTTTAGTTAACAAAATTAGGGACAGCAATAAAAATGCAAATAAAAGAGTAAATATGAAAAAAAAATTAAAACAGAAACATTTCATACTAAGCTTACTCTTAGACTTGTTTTGTTTTAAAACTGTCAAGGGACATGTTATTGGTGAGTTACATGAAAAATGCCCTGTAGACGTCTGCAGGACACAGAAATACAGAAATTCACATAAAATGTAAATTAGAGATTTATGATCATGTTACTATGACACATGGTGCTAAAATAGCAAATTATCGTTGTCTGAGGTCATTGACCTCTCACTGTCATCAGAGGTCAAATCCAAGATGGCTCCACATCTGAAAATAAACTTTAGGGTATTGTGACAGAAATACAGTGAGTCTTGGTTGTAAATCTCCCTCCCGACCTGTGAGGGCGCTAAGCAGCGAGAACAGAGTTCTTTGGATGGGTTGGTCTGACAGTTCTTTCCCAGGGTCAGGAAGTCGGCCAGTCTGGATGAAGGCGAGACTCCATTGCAAGAATGCATTGACCCGGAAGGGAAACGACATGGCAGCCGCAGATTGGAGAGGCGGTTGCACTCGTTTACCAAGGAGTCATGTGTGACGGCATAAAAGGGGGTGGAGAATCTGTTCCTTCACTTTTGGTTTGTGTAAATAAACCAAGAAGGACAGTGAGAGACACTGTTGCACGTAAAAAGTACTGTGAGTGTTTTGTTTGTTTTGTCTTGTAATTGTCTTGTCTTGTCTTGCACATTACCAGACAGCTAGCACAGTTCCAAAGCTGTCACCTAGGGCCAGCACTGAGCTGGAACGGCACTTCACCAACAGTCACTAAATAACCTGTATCACCCACCACGAGCACTACTGCACGCACCCAGGACTGATGACAGTGTATGTATTATTGTGGGTCAGATATTGTGTTTATTAGTTGGGACTGCAATCCCGTTATTGTTTACCCCGTGCAGTACACATTGTTGTGTATTGCCGGGGGATTATTGTTTTGGTCACCAGACCCGGAATAAAAATAAACACCAAACTGGATTACAAGGCTCTGCCTGTTTAATTACCGCACTGCATCACTCCTGCACCTGTTCTCACTCAGCCACTTTGCCACAGTATGTACAAACACTGTGGAAAATGTCACGCTTTTATCACAAAATGCACAATACCTTCATTTTTTTTAGTTTATATGCTCTACTATATGGCAAAGAGTTTCTGAATAAATGTCATCCTAATTTTGAAATAGTTGAGTACAATACCACATTAACCAAGCACGTTATACAAAATTATATTACAACAAAATGTGTATATGTAAGTGAATTTGTGTTTATAAGGAGTATTGTGTAAAAATTGTGTTATAAGGAAATTTGTGTAATCCAAGTTCTAATGAGACTTGACTGTACAATCTAACCTAATGTGTGCTGACTACCAATTGATTAATATACAACAAAGCACTGAACAATGGTAAAAACAGCTATGTCCAGATTTTATTCAAATTAGAAAAACATATTGTTTAAAGCTTGGTGTATCATAATTATTGTACTAGCACCCAGCCTCTCTGAGTATCGTTGCCTCTGCAGCCAGAGAATTTAGGGAAGGGGCTGGGAAAGTGACTTAGGAAGTGAAAAAAGCATAGAAAATAAAAATTGTCACAACTAATTATGAATTATTTTGGGCATGATATGTGCTCTTTAAAATCGTGTTTACTGTAATGAAACATGTAATTATATCCAACATTAAGTGTAACAAAATTTAAGTAAAATATGGAAAATCTATTGAGAACTGGTTCCATTAATTCATCTACCACTGAAGAGAGAAGGAAGCATTGTCTGGACAGATGAAAACAGGACTAGAAGAACATAGCACTGATCTTCATGAGAGAAACACATAACTATAAATGTTCAAGCCTCTCTTTCCAGCACTTACTGTCAGAGTCTGTGAGCCCAGTACACACACCCTCTCTCACAGACAGATGCGGACCATCTCTCCCTCTCCTGCTCATTGTTTCTATGGAGACACTGCCAGGCCCCTGTGGGATATAATAAAGAGAGATTAGTGTTTTTATTAGAAACAGAAACAGACCTTTGTCATGTCTGGACTAAGAAACGGTTTAACAGCTACCCACTATCCGAGCACTTCTGAAGCGCTGGACCAAGTGCTAAACATTTTGCTGAGCTGAGTATGCTTTCAGACAATAACTTTAGTGTACAGTTCCTGGTTTGAGAAGCACTGCATCTAAAATCAATGTGGGTAGGCCCATTGTCATGGTAATGTGTCCTATTACTCTCACCCATGCCATTGTTCCAGTTCATGAAATTGAAGTGGGAACTCTCATCACAGTCAATATACAGATAGCAATATCTGCTGCATCTAGGATACAGGACTCACCTGACCACACTACAGTTCACTTCTGATCATGTGGTCATGTGTTATGTTTTAAGATGTGATGAGAGGCTTGATGTCCAGCTATGTGGTGCTTCCAACAAAACTGGTCCCGACAATGAACTCTGCACATACTTTGGATGCTGTTGTCTTCCTAGTCTTGTGACACTCCATAATGCTTGGAGGTCACCATAACGCAAGAAGCACTGTGCTATGCGTATCAGATTAATGATTTAGGATTCAAAGAGTAGCCTATTTTTTGGTTTACTCATCAGCCACAGGCTGGAAATCTCTGAACTTAGTGAGTGGCATTATAGTATTTCTCTTTCTCTGAGTGTTTCCCCCTGACTCGCACAGTGTTGGTTTTATTTTTCTATCATGATCATGGATTTTTATTGAAGTTCTAAAAAGGTTGTAATAAATAAACCACAGGGAACTTCAGAAATGCAGAATGGTCACTATTAATATTTAGTGTTTCTCTCCATTATGGGATAGTACTAAGTTTGAACAAACAACTTTTTAGCTCTCTATTCCTGAAACACTGTGCCGTAATAAGAGCTGAAACACTCAGCTGTGTTTTCATTAGGATTTGCCTTCCCTTAAAACACATAAAGTATATTGTCCAGTTGAAAACAGGAAATTTGAATTTTAAATTACACTTCATTTAAGGAAATGCATCAAGGAATGTGCATGTGTGTCTAAAACATGTTTTTCATGTGTTTAATCCCAGCTCTATATCTCTACACTAAAAGTGTACAATACACTACTGATCGTAGTGCTAAAACACAGCATTCCATTACACATGCTTTAGAGAATCGGAGCTTGAAGTGATAGTAATTTAGCCAGGCCTGCACCTCTCTGACTTTGACAGAAATACTTACTGAGTCTCTTACCTGAGCCGAGGCGCCCTCCTCCAGCTGTGACCCTGTCTCATCCTCGATAGGCCCCTTTCTCTTGAAGAGGGTGTATAAAATGTAGACGAGCAGTGAATAGAATGCATACATCACTGAAACCAGGTTGCAAAGAGAAGAACAAAATACTGTGGATCACCTGGGGCAAGCTGAAATCTAGACTAGGCCTGTTTTTATACATACATCTTAAAAACCAAGGCAGGCGGAAGACAACAATAAAAATATTCAAAATGGAGAAGTATAAAATCCAGGGATACAGTCCAGACCTGTGTTTGCTCTGATTACTAAGAGTTAATGTTGTACTGATAGACTGTATACAAGAAAACAGGATCCTATTTTCTGGAATCAGTCTCTTATCCTTTCTGTTACTATGTAACAATCTTCTCACAGCAGCATCAGAACTGCAAATCCACAAGAGACCCCTGCATCTTGAAATAGACCCTCTGTCTCTGAATAGATATTCAGCAGTAGCTAATTAACACAAGAACAGGTCTAATGGAATGAGCCTCATCCGAGACCATGGTTTTCTTTGTTAATGTCTTGTTGTTCTCCAATCTATTGTATTTCTTCCTTGGTATCTGCCTTCAATTTCTCTCCTTCCCTCTCTGTCTCACATTCTCTGCCCTGCTCTCCAAATCTCCATCTGTGTCTCTCCTCTTTCCTTTGTGCTCATCTCCCTTTCTGTTTCTTTCCCTCTCTATCCCTGTTTCTCTGTACTCTGTTTCTAGTTTCTAGTCTAGCTCCCCCTCTCTATTTCCCTGTTCTGTTTAATCAGGTCTCTACAGTAATATCCATCCCCCCCCCCCCCCCCCCACTCTACTGGCCGCAGTGCTTCGGAGCATGCTCAGTGTGCATCTCCACTACACTGCAGTGGGAATGAAGCAATGGAGATTGATGAGAGCTCAGCTCACAAAAATCTATCAGTTACATATCTGTTCTTGGAGACATGAATTTCACAGGGTGACCATACACAAGTGGGTTCCTGGGTATAGTTTATAGAATTTAAAATCAAACTTTCTTCTCCAGGATTAAGGAGGACATCTCCTAAGAAACAGAATAACCTGCCTAATAATTTGAAGGCAGATTTAAAAGTACTCTTTATACTGTAGTATATGACTGAACTTCATGCTTGTTCAAAAAGCCAGTCAGCTACTGAGAATAGTTAATTACAAGCTGTTTATAGATGTGATATTGTATGATATAAAAATGTGACTGCAATTTAATTAGTGTATTAGTGCTCAGATTGATCTCATCACATGATGGACCAGGTCAATAATGGTGCTATAGCTCAGACTGATCTGACAAAACATTTTGGCTAGGTTACTGTCGTTAGCTGGGGTGCATTGCAGTGCCTAAAAGTGCTGCAAACAGCTATCCTATGCCTGGTGAAACAGCACCGGGAAGCTTTATAAGAGGCCTAGTGAGAGACGACCACTGATTTGTGCAGCGTGCAGCTGCTGTAGTGGCTCTGGGATTTGCAACACATCCCTGGTTTTATAGAGCAGACAGATCCTGCACATAATCAAGTTTCACTGATAAGAAAATAGTCTTAAGCTTTGCTGTCTGACAATATTCATTATGAGCTAAGTAGAAGAACGATTTTAAAATCCATTCTTAGCTTTACTAGCAACCAGTGTAAAGAACTGGGCTAAATGTATATTTTAACAAGGATGATGCAGTTTTGAACCAACTGCAACAGTCAAAAGGTGGTAGCAGGAAGCCATGTGAACAGATAATTAGTTATCGATATTGGATGAAAAAATAGCATGAATCAAAATGCATAAATCTTTTTGGGAAAACAAAGTTTTATACCCCTTTTACACCAGCCACTGTTTTAAGCTGGTTTGAGGCGGCTCTATTTTTTGAAATTGGCTATTCTGGGCAATGTACAGGATCCTGGACATTTATCTTGGCAACCAATAATAAGAGGCTACTAGTACTAGCATGAAATGTGCATCACTGTGCATTGTTTACCATTTATTATTTAAATAAAATATGTTATACATTCTGTGTTTTCTTATTCAAGTAAAATAATTAATTGTTGGCCTGAATTAAGTAAAGCCAAAAAAAAAAAATACTGTAGCATAATGCATCTTTTTACTGGTACAATTAATATTTACAATAAGAACTTTGATCACAGATTACCAACCTGCTTAAGTGTATACTCCGTTTAAGTGTGTATATGTAACCGGTTCACTTTTGCTCCGGTAACGTGAATGTCTCTGCGTTGTGTTTAATTTATTATTCTCGCTTCTGCTACTCTGTCCCCCTATCCTTATCATACACAGACAACACAATTCAGGCATGGCAGGCAGTTTATTGTGGTCATTGCTGTTAAAATAAAAACAGATTTCAGTTTCAGGCAGCAATGTACGTTTCCTTAAATCCCCTCTTTCCATTCAAGCAGTGACTGGGCACAGTAGACAGTACAATTATAACATGCATTTGCTGAAAAACAAAA
Organism: Acipenser ruthenus; assembly: GCF_902713425.1. NCBI lineage: Eukaryota > Metazoa > Chordata > Actinopteri > Acipenseriformes > Acipenseridae > Acipenser > Acipenser ruthenus. Next base: position 46,585,281 of record NC_081191.1, on the reverse strand, counting down.
TTGAACAAAAGCCCGCTTACATGCTATCGCTGTGTAGTCTACTAGATCCTACCGTTAAACCCTAATATAAAAACATTCAAAACAATTATGTGCAACTGATAAAAGGGAGGACAACATACCTGTTAAAATAAAAACAGATTTCAGTTTCAGGCAGCAATGTACGTTTCCTTAAATCCCTAAAACAAAATAAAATAGATTCACTCGATATGCAATCAGCTTAGGTCAAATCCCCGGGGGACAGCGTACAGTAATAGCAACCACGTGTAACTACAGTAATCACAAATGCAACAAAAATATACTGTATGTATTAAAAACATATAGCACACTTATATGGGAATAAAACGTTACAGGTAGAAGTTATTTTCAGTTTGTTAATTACAAAACTATTGGAGTACTTTTATCTCGATAAAACTAAAGATTATGATTGGAGGAAACGTCATGATGCTTACCCTCTTTCCATTCAAGCAGTGACTGGGAAGAGGTAACCCGAAACTAGAACTATTTAAAAGGGCATTTTCCACTCCCTTTGCCTCACCACAAGGTGTCAGAACAGTTAACCTCATTATCACAATTGACTTTTGGTGAAATTAAACTGGTAGAATTAAACTCTGAATTAAACTTGTTACACTTACATATTAATGAAAAAGAGGTTAAATAGGTTCAACATACACTTAAGCGGTGTGAGCCAGTCAGCAATATCAAAAATCATTACCAAAGTTACTGATGCCTTGGTGAAGAGAGCGTGGGGCAATACATGGACTCTGAAGAGGTGTCTGGGTGCTGGCTCATTGCTAAGTCATTTAGGGCCTGAGTGCGATTTTCATATGATTTGTTTTATTTAGTTGTTGTGATACACAGGTGACAGTGGATATCCCTTGAAACCATGGCTGATGACCCCAGCGTTTTAGGTGCCTTGACCATTCAGGTGGTTTGCGTCAATATGACAGTGTGTTGCATATTGCAGACATCGCAGTCATCCACAATATAAACATTGAAGACATCGAAATTGAGCCAGATGACCCAGAAATAGCAGACGTGAGGCAAGAAAATTTGAGGGCTACAGTATACAAATTTGAAACGATGTAATTGCAAATGTTTTTGATATTTAGTTTAATATGTTTTGGTAGTAATAGATAGCACAGCCTACCAAAACATTTTTTTTTTCTTAATGAAATGAAATAGGCAAATGTAATATATTTCATTGACTAGCCTTCTAAGTTAATTTAATTAAATACAAGTAGCCTAGAGGAAAGCCCACACATAAGCGTACAGTATTTCTACTATTATAATAAACACCAATACGGCTTCAATAACGTTATAATGGCTTTGAAATTATATTGCCATTTCTTAATTATGATTCATATTTGCCTTGAATTTTATGTTCAATAGAAAGTGGTGTAAATAGTCATCCTGGAAGGTGCCTGCTGCAAGAACACAGTGGAAAGCTGAGAGTGGAAAGAGATGAGAGTTGACGAGAGGGAGACAGGTGTGTTGTAATGCTTGTAATGTTTGTGAACATTATTTACATTTATCTTAAACAAATATCGAGTCAGAATCATGTATTGATTGCTGAAAAAGAATTAGGTTTGTGTGTATATAGTTCATTATACGTTCATTTATTTACTCCAGTTTTTTTTCTCAACACTTCATCACATTAGTTTTTGGAGTTTACCCAAAATTACATTCATGTTTTTATTACAGGAAATAAACGTGGAAAAATCAGAACAGTACCGTGTTGATAATGCGATCAATAAGCACGAAAAAGTCCTCAAGTAAAGTCTGAGCAATAACAGGCATTCAAAAGGTTTTAAGTAAATTATCAAGCAGTATTTATGTACTGCTACGGGGTACAGCATACCAAAAAGTTTTCATTTAAATTAAGTTGCACTCTAACGCAATTTTATTTTGTATGTCCCTTGCTGAATTGAATGGGTGAAAAAAATACTGTACTTTAAAGTTAAATAACGGGGGCTCTCGACTGTCACATCCGGTAAAGGCGCTCCGCGTGGAGTGCAGGATGTGCCCTATAGCCTGGAGGTTGCTGGTTCTAGTCCAGACTATTCCACTGCCGACCGTGGACGGGAGTTCCCAGGGGGCGGCGCAAAATTGGCCGAGCGCCACCTGGCTCACCGCGCACCAGCGACCCCTGTAGACTGGCTGGGCACCTGCGGGCTTGCCTGTAAGCTACCCAGAGCTGTGTTGTCCTCCGACGCTGTAGCTCTGGGTTGGCTGCATGGCGGGCCTGCAGAGTGAAAAGAAGCGGTTGGCTGACGGCACACATTTCGGAGGAACGTGTGTTCGTCTTCGCTGCTCCCGAATCAGCGCAGGGGTGGTAGCAGTGAGCTGAACCTAAATACAATTGGATGTTTTAAATTGGGAGAAAAATGGGTTGGCGACTACTACAGTTATATTAAAAACAAATCAATAGTGTTCCAATGCAAGGTCTAATGCATTTTTTTAAATACCTGGAGCTCAAACCCCCTGCTGAGGAAGAACCTGGCGTCGAGGTAGCCTCGTAAGCCAGTACTCCCCCGTGGTCTAGCTCAGTTTTGGCACTGATGAGACACGCTGCAGCCTTTCTGCAGGTCCCCTGGACGCCAGCGGCAGAACCACACCAGTCTGTCTTCTGGACGCAGATGATGGCCCTCAACAGTTCCCAGCCTTCCTGGTCTTCATGGAGGAGGTACGCTCCTCCTGGGATCATCCAGCCTCAGGTTGTAGCATGCTAAAACAGGCTGCACCGCTTGCCTCTCTAGAAGGCACGGAAAAGCTGGGCCTAGTGGGATTCCCTCTAGTAGACTCCACCATTGCTGCCCCGGTTAAGGCCCCATTGGTGGGTGGGTTGGCTAGAGACCCGGCGTGCCTGGACCCTCAATGCAGGGTGAGAGAAATGCATCTCATGTGGGAGTAAATGAAAAGGTGAGATATTTATCTATACAAAAACAAAGTCGTCTCAATTAAGAGAGTCATTACTAAATGATAAAACATGTAACAAATCGTCTCATGACTCCTAGGTTGCACTCCCTGGTGTTAAAAAACAAATTCCATATTTATTTTGTTTTTCTGAGGCTGCGTCTGGCTGCCTTTTGAATAGAGCATTCGCCTTTCTCATCTGACGCTTTTCTTTTGACTGTAGTGGGTTTGTCAGCTCCCTTTCCTTCTGCAGCGGGAGAGGTGGGCACTGCATTTATGAGTTGCAGTTCCAGAATTACCACTATTGGTGCTCCCTTATGGCCACAGTGAGGTCTTTAATTGCTGTGACCATTTAGCTTTGTAGTTCTTTCAACTAAGAAAGATTCATTCTGATGCTGCTGCTCATATGAACATGAGCTCACTGTCTTATCTATGCTGGCTAATGATGTGGATAAGGATGTTAAATGTGTTGTCAGTATAGTTTTTAATTGTGTACAGACTGTGGGTCAATGTGGCCCCCTCTCAAAATTTTAGGAGGACATTTTCTTCAGTGAGGGGGTCAATAGGTTTGATGATTCAGAACCAACCACCATTTCTTATTTTTGTTTGTTTTAAATATGCCAACAGAGTTTACTGACCTTTTGTTTGTGTAGAACAAAAATTAAAACTGTAAAGCTGTAGATACAACCAAGGTGTCTCTACACTACTCACTGTCACTTCTGGGGAAAATATTGATAAATGTGTCACAGTGATGCTGGTGTATCACTGAGTAGAGGATATTCATTGTACCAGATCACATTAGAACAGGGGTTTTCAATCTTTTTAAGTTGCATACCCCTTTCCAAAAAAAGTAGTCCCCCACGTACCCCATCTGAGATAGTCAATAAAATGAAAACAGAAAAAAAGGTCTGTACAATAACATGATAGAACAAAACACACAAGCCTTGGAGTGTGTGATGGATAAAATTATAAAAGTTACAGTATTATAATCCACCAGAATACCAAATGGAGGACTGTGCACCTAAGTGGAAAGAAATAGAGCAAGCTGTGAAAAAAGCAAGGGCTTCATCATCTCCAGGGCCTAATGGAGTTCCGTACAGAGTGTACAAGAGTGCTTCAGGAGTTCTACGAATTCTGTGGAAATTGATGAAAGTGGCATTGGAAAAACAGGTTGTACCAAGAGCATGGCGCCGAGCAGGTGGAGTCTTTATAACTAAAGAAAAAGATTCTACAAGCATCAGTCAGTTTCGTCCCATTTCCCTATTAAACGTAGAAGGCAAGATTTTCTTCAGCATTTTTGCTCAGAGATTGTCAGCTTACCTATTAAAGAACTGCTTCATTGACACTTCAATACAAAAAGCGGGCATTCCAGGTTTCCCAGGTTGCTTAGAACACATCAATGTGATCTGGCAACAAATTAAATCAGCTAAAAAGGAGAGGAAGGAGCTCCATGTGACATTCCTGGATTTGGCTAATGCATATGGTTCAGTGCCACATGAACTACTTTGGGCAGCATTTGATTTTTTCAGTGTACCGATGACAATAACAAATTTAGTGAAAGCCTATTTTGGAGATTTGCAATTCAGTTTTTCAACTTCAGAATTCAGCACTACATGGCAATGCCTAGAGGTTGGACTAATGGCAGGATGCACCATTTCTCCACTGGCTTTTACCATGGCAATGGAAGTAATCATTAGGGCATCAAAATGGGTAGTAGGAGGAGAGCGCTTGGCTTCTGGAATGCGACTACCACCAATTCGAGCATACATGGATGACATGACAACCATGACTACAACAGTAGCCTGCACTAATCGATTATTGGGCAAATTAACCAATAACATTGAATGGGCACGAATGCAATTCAAGCCCACTAAATCAAGGAGCATCTCTATAATTAAAGGCAAAGTAGTAGATAAAACATTCTTCATTAATGGTGAGGCAATACCAACAGTGTCTGAGAAGCCAGTGAAGAGTCTTGGGAGATGGTACGACGGGGATCTAAAGGACACAGTTCGTGTGGGAGAAGTTAGACAACAAGCAGTGGAAGGGTTGAAGAGCATAGACAGCTGCGCTCTACCAGGTAAACTAAAACTCTGGTGCTTTCAGTTTGGTCTACTGCCGAGGTTGCTTGGCCACTGACTGTGTACGAGCTTTCTTTGACAACAGTAGAGAAGCTGGAAGCTTTAATCAGTTCATACATCAGGAAATGGTTGGGAGTTCCACGCTGCCTCAGCAGAGTGGGACTTTATGGTAAAGGAATACTGCAGCTACCAGTCTCTGCTCTAACCGAGGAGTTTAAGTGTGCCAAGGTCAGACTGGAAATGACATTAGTAGAGTCACGCGATAAATGCGTAAGGGAGGCAGCGCCTGTGTTGAAAACTGGAAGAAAGTGGGCGGCAAAGAAAGCTGTGGAAGATCCAAAGGCTGCCCTTCGAATTGGTGATATCATGGGGCAAGTTCAGCATGGATGAGGGGGTCTTGGTTTCAGTTCAGCTCCTCCTACATGGCACAAGGCAGCCCCAGCTCAAAGGAGGAAGCTGGTAGTCAACGAGGTGCAAAAGCAGGAGGAGAGGATGAGGTGTATAAAGGCCATTTCCCAGGCCAAGCAGGGAGAATGGATGAGATGGGAGAGTGTGGAACAACGCAAGATTGGCTGGCAAGACCTATGGTCAATGGAACAGAGCAGGATCAGTTTCCTAATCAGGTCAACATATGATGTTCTCCCATCACCACAGAACCTAAACCTCTGGGTAGGAGAGGATCCCTCATGTCCGTTGTGTTCATCACCTGCAACATTAAGGCACATTTTGACAGGATGTAAGGTGGCTCTTAGCCAAGGACGGTTTACTTGGCGCCATGACCAGGTGATGCGATGTTTGGCCTTAGCATTGGAAGACAAGCGTAACATGACCAATAAGTCACCTGTTCCATCAAAACATTACACACAAAAGACAACATTCCTCCGCCCAGGAGAGCAACCACCAAGAAAAGGTGTTAAAACCAATCCTCGCCCAGGACAACTGGAAGCTGCTAGAGACTGGAAAATGCTGGCAGATGTTGGTCAATGGCTTATTTTTCCACCTGAGATTGCCACCACTAACCTTCGACCAGATATTGTCTTGTGGTCTGGATCAGCACGCCTTGTTCACTTGGTAGAGTTAACAGTGCCATGGGAGGATGCTGTAGATGAGGCGTATGAGAGGAAGAGACTGCGGTATGCTCAACTAGCCACTGAAGCGGAACAGCGAGGATGGAGAGTTCGGGTTTACCCAGTGGAAGTGGGTTGTCGAGGATTTGTGGCACACTCTACAACCCGGTTTCTCAGAGACGTCGGATTCAGTGGCCAAGAGTTGCGTCGCACAGTGAAGAACTTATCTGAAGCAGCAGAGAGGAGCAGCAACTGGCTGTGGTTGAGACGGAAAGATTCTGGCTGGGGATCTCAAGCACAATAGAAAGAAAGAAACGCAGATGTACAGGTAAGTAAGCTGGGCTGAGTTGAGTGGGGGACGGAGGGGGGTGATGCTGGGACGCCAGAATCACCGTCGAGCCCTCTTGAGGTGTCGTGGGCTAGTCGACGAAACACTGAGGATGGAAGGTGCCCACTTGAAAACCCCAGAGATGTACCCTACTTAGCTCAATCCAGACGGTTGTCATGCTGATGCGCTGGGGAGGCCGCACTTTGGTTGATCCCCGGAGCCAGCATCGCAGCCGTTGTGTGTGCTGATGCGCCAGGGAGGCAAAATAAGCTGATCCCTGGAGCCAGCATTACACTTCAGCCATTAACACCAGACAGAAGGATATCTACATCATCATATGGAAGGAAACACAAATGGATGGAGACACATATGGATCACATTAGTTTACTGTAAAGCTACGTCTTAGTTGGTGCTTATCTTGGCGAGAGCCGAGTTCAAATCAGCATGAAGTTTTAACATCTACTCTCGTGTAATGGAAATCATATTATATTTACTTTTGGAAACATCAACATCATTTTATTGTAATTACTAATTAATTCAAATCAACAAAGCCTTCATGCTAGCCTCAATCACTCAGAAATGACACAGGACTATCCCCTGATAGCAAATGGCAATCATGTATTTTTATTGATAATAACATTACAGAAAAGAAGGCAAAGAAAAGTTCACTGTCCACGCATCTCTACAGCTGACCTCATTACAAAAACATATTATTGGCATTTTTAAATTCTTGGTGACTAAAACGTACAGTACTGATGCTAATTAAAAAATAATAATAAACGCTTACCTAGTATCAGTGTGATGGATTTCCCTGCTTTTCTGTTACCACACAAATCACTGATGATGGCAGGGAAATTGGAGCGAGCTTCAGTCGCAAGACATTTTAATGTCTGACGGTATTTCGCCCTTTGCTAGTAATGTACTAGTGTTAAGCCAACAATCCATATTTTTTCACTGAATTGAAAGCTAAAAACTCTTAAAGCTCGCCACACACAGCCCGATTCAAGCCATCCCGACTCATCTCATCTGAGTGTGCACAGATCCTGCGATCAGTTGTGCTCAGTTTTGGTTTGACGTCACAAATTAGTTTTTCCCGACGGTTTCGCGCACTGCTAAAACTGAATTACTGACCACAACTATATACTGGTGATTACTATGTATGCAAATTTAATTAATACTGCACTGTACTCATTTTTGTATTAACTTAGCCCAACATAGCGACCCTCATATTATGCATGCATCGTATGTTGATTAGAAGGCGGAGACAGCGCCGCGAGGCAACCAAAAGAAGCGCTTAGCCTATTAATTTAGCTATTGACCATTTACAACGTACAAACGTTTCAGGCAGCGTTTGACTTTTTGTATAGTTTGTCTACTACACTTTAGCCTGTGGTAAATAAAATTCAACCTGGTTTTTATTTGACTTTGGCGTTTTTTCCTCAGCGTGTGGATCTAGGGGCTTGTGATTTGTGACCTATTGGAGATCAATGCATCGGTTACTTCTGTTTCAGCGCAGTAAGAAAATATAGGCTGCCAGTAGATTGATAATAAACAGGTAAATTGATAATTTACCTTTGATTAGTAAACGCCTAAAAAACTATTCAAATGTGCACATATCTGGTATTTATGAATTCGGGACACTCAGAGCAATTCAAGACTAATGTATTTTCACCTGTGGAACTAAAGCTGTCAATATTCCGCCATATTGTATGACAAGTTACATGACAAGCTACGTCACTTAAACCTGCTTCACCATTGGTTGACACCCTTATGACTAATCTGTCTCAATCAGTCTTAATCGGCAACCACCGCACGCAGACAGATTGATCACATCTGAACGAAACTGCGTCTGAAAAAAGATTCAACATGTTCAATCTTAATCTCAAGACATCCCAACTGAAATCTGCATAATCTTGGTTTTAAGGCATGCTCACTGCTACGATTCATCCAGACTCTGTACGGCCAGTTGAGATGAGATGAGCCGGGACGTAACGGCTTGTCAAATTAGACCGCATGGCAGTACTTTGGTTTCTGATTGGCCATACATTCTGTATTTTGAAATGAACCAATAATACTTAAGTTACAATAAACTTGAATTGGGTCATTGAAAAAAAAATGTTAACGATTTGCAGGCACGAACACACACAGGAAATAAAATGAGGTAAGCCCGCCACACACAGCCCGACTCAAGCCGTCCCGACTCATCTCAACTGGCCGTACAGAGTCTGGATGAATCGTATCAGTGTGCAGATTTCAGTCGGGATGTCTTTAGATTTGAAGATTGAACATGTTGAATCTTTTTCAGACACAGTTTTGTTCAGATCTGATCAGTCTGTCTGCGTGCAGCAATTGCCCAACCATCCAGTATGAGGCACACTGTTCCTGTTACACCGCACCCTCACAGGTCGAGAGGGAGATTGTTAACTTGAATTCCTTCGCTCTCTGTCACAGTCTCATCGTCAATGGCTAAAGATCTGGAACACATGTTAATCTTGACTAATTAAGCCAATAAGTAGTTCAATTAAGTAACTGAAAGCATGATTGAAACGAAAACCAGAAGACCCTGTAGCTCTCCAGGACCAGGGTTGGAGACTCCTGCACTAGAGCAACAAATATCAAGTGGCAAAAGTACACATGTGCCAAAAATAGAAGATGAAGACATTCAAGAGTATTCTGAGGGTGATATTTTGAACTTGGAAGTATCTGCAGTAAAACAGTCAATAGTACTATAAGTGATCAGGAAGGTTTTAAAATATTTTGTAAAAATGTAACGGTATATGACATTATTTAAAGTTGTTTTTAATTACTTTGTATTCCTTCAGTCTCCAATCATATTGCCTTCTGCTGGTGAATTTTGTTTAACAATATTTTGACAATCTCACTTTAAACCTGTTAGATAAATTGCTTAGGGCCAATGTTTAAAGCCTTAGTGAGACAGTAGATGAATACAGTCCTGGGTATCTTAGTTTCTTATTGTTTACCCCAATATTTAATAACAGTGATGAATTATCAATGCCTTGCAAGCCAATTGGTAGCCTACTTATATTTTTTTGAAAGGAATACAATTTCTTATGTTTCAAAACAGGCTAGAAACATCCATATATTATACTATGCTTATAATTATAGATGAAAATAGTGGATGCATATTTATTTATTGATTAATTGGTTGATTGTCTGATTATATATTTTTAAGCAGGAACAGAGATAATTATGATTTCCATTACATGAGAGTAGATGTTAAAACTTCATGCTGATTTGAACTCGTCTCTCGCCAAGATAAGCACCAACTAAGACATGGCTTTACAGTAAACTAATGTGATCCATATGTGTCTCCATCCATTTGCGTTTCCTTCCATCTGATGATGTAGATATCCTTCTGCCTGGTGTTGATGGCTGAAGTGTAATGCTGGCTCCAGGGATCAGCTTATTTTGCCTCCTCAGCGCATCAGCACACACAACGGCTGCAATGCTGGCTCCGGGGATCAAACACATTGCGGTCTCCCCAGCGCATCAGCATGACAACCGTCTGGATTGAGCTAAGTAGGGTACTTCTCTGGGGTCTTCAAGTGGGCACCTTCCTCTGTGTTTTGTCAACTAGCCCATGACACCTTAAGAGGGCTCAACGGTAATTCTGGCGTCCCAGCTTACGTCTCATTAATTTTGGCTCAGTTAATGCATTCGGGATGGGGTCAAATTTGTGCTGTGGCTGAGCGCTACTTTACAATAAAGCGCTGCATCGGTCAATCTTGATACATGTCCCTCCCTGTATATTAATGCCTGCTATAGCTGAAAGCTGATTGACTGATGATACTGAATTGTTTTTTTAATCACTGATAAAGTCCAATAATTAACCTCTTCCCTTTTTACATGCATTTACACAAACCTCACCAGGACTATGTGATCCAGTTTAGTTGTTGAGATGCATTTCTTTTCCGATCACAAAGGCTTTTGGTCCTTTAAAATATGCAGCCTTGCCTTTCCTGTCTTTTTCCACAAGCGGCCAAAGCTGTCTTCTGCACTCCTCTGCATGTGTGAGATCTTCTGCAAAATACAATTTATTGTCCTTTAGGAACTGTGAATCCTTTGCTGCACACCATACTCGATCTCTGTACGTTCACAATGCAGACAGCCCAAGTTTATGAGATTGATTTCAGGACACAACCTGAGGGATTCAGGGAATACCAAGCCTAAGAAACTTATTAGCATTAATTACCTCTATATAAATATTTTAATGGTACTTACAGAACAAAGGAAAGATAAATTATCAACAATAAAATAAACATATGTATCCCTGGGTATTTTTATCTTAGAAATGTATTTACTTTTCAAAGCAGTGTTGCCTGCATTGGTAGCTGACTTGGCATTGGCAAGCATGTTTTTGCTTGGCACAAATAGATAGCAAGCTTTGTCCATGAAAGTGTTGACTTTGCATGATAGCAGATATCAATGTCTCATGGTCCAGTTGTCCTCTGAACTCAGTCTTAATGTGTTTGACAACATTGATTGTCCTCTCTAGATCACAATTTGAGTTTGGAAGAACTAAAAATAACTTCATCAGTCTTCCAAGCACTCCGAAACTCTCCTCCCCAGAAGACTCATCAACAGCTAAATTACTGTAGTTAGGTACGTCTTTTTAGATCAGAGCTGATATAGTCAAAAACTTCTAATTCCAGCCCCTCCATCTGGTCCTGTTGCATGACATTTGGGAACCTTTCAGCCAAGTCACAAGCTAGCTCTGGGGATAGCATTTCCTGATTTTGAGGTTTCACAACTTCAAGCTTTTTAATGATCTTGTCATTGAATCAAAATTTTTCCATAATTTTTGTGACACTTTTAAGATAGAGGGATCTAATGTCTGCACAGAATTGCTTCATTTTTCCTTTAGGAAGGCTAGACATATCTTCCTTAATTCACTTCTAGTCAAATATCCAATGAAAATATTCTCATCTGCAAGCTGGATGTCAGCATTAGTGTCCAGCTGTCCAGCTCTGTTACATCCTCCACCTCTCTGAGAACTTTAGGTTGAATGAATCACTTACACAACTCTTTCTTATACAACACAGGTTGCTATGACGAGAGCGCCATTGGCCAACCGATCAGCAGTTTCTATAGTTGGGGTAGAGCGTGGCTGCATCGGACATTGTGACAGGATAACTAAGTGGTGACGTCAGGCCAGATGCAGGAAGAAACAAAGACAAAAATACTGTAGGGCAAAAAGACACGCCGTGCGCAATTTATTTAAATAACAAAAACAAATAAAATATTTAAACAAAAACACTTGCTCACAGAGCGAAACAAAAGATAAACAAAAACAAATCACCAACACAAAAACTTACTACAGGTCAGGCTGGGCAATCGCCTTCACTCTTCCTATAGGGTTTAAGTTTCGTTTTGAAATTTTTTTTTCGCTCTCGGTCCTCTTGAACACCCACCCCGAGCACGGAGAACTGCAGGCTTATATACAGGTGACCATCTCCCGATTAGCAACAATTAAACAATTAACTCGGGAGATGGTCACCTTCTGCACAAGTTTTTTAAAACAATAACAAAACTAGGCTACGACGTCACATTTATAAATAAATAAACCATAACAATAATAATAATAATAATAATAATAATAATAATAATAATAATAATAATAATAATAATAATAATAATAACTACAACAAAACAAATACAAAATAATAAATTGGTACCCTGTTCTAAAAATAAATAATACATTTATGGCAGGGCTTTGCCTCGCCCCCTTTTCATGTACAGGGCTCCTGGCCCTGTTACAGACCTTAACAACAAAGAGATTGCGCATGAAAAAGCTAAACAATTTTTTTCAGATTTTAAAGTCGTGCCAGAAGTAATAAAATAAACAAAAGTACAGTAATTGCAGACATCAGTGTGTACTACAATGCAGTAACCAGTTTTGTTTGTGCTTTGTGTGACACCCAGCAAGCAAGTCTGGCTGTCCCTGTGCCTAACTGGTGTCAGAACAAACAAAGGCTTTGTGTTTACATTTTAACAGCGCAGAGCGTCATATCACATCACAGTTATATACCACTGTGTATAAAAACACATAGGCAAGCAGTTTTCTACATCTTTGTAGTTTTACTTTACCGGAAAACCACAGATACTAGCTTCATTATCTGCAAAAGTAAATGAACAATTCAGCAGTAATACATTCTTCAAGCCAATGTGTAGTCTCTACTGCCACAGTGTAGGTACTGTTTTGCACTTGTATAAGGATACATTCTATAAAAATACAATTTTAAAATCTTATTGTTTTTGCTTTATTTTACAAGTACAATGACCCTCGACAGGGTGTACGGTAAGACATATCTTACACGTCTGAGTGTGTTTTGAGGCACAAGGCTATAGGCCGAGTGCCTTCAACCACCCGGAAGTGCAGTAATGTCTTAACGCACACACTGGAGTGGGTTATTGTGCTTATAAAATGGCTGCGTGTTTATTTTATATTTTATAAAAATAAAATTAAAAAATATATAAGATTTGAAATGTTAAGTTTTATTGAATGTATCCTTCCACCAGTACAAAACAGTTCCTATACTTTGTCTTACTGCATGGTCATATGATCTTGTTTAGCCAATCACAGCATGTCATTTATCAAAGCCATTTCATAAGATAGGGATACATCTCAACACAAATCCTGATGCTTACATAACAAGTACTAGTATTACCACCATTTACAAAAGTCAGGAAATTTATTACAAAGATATGTGATGGGCAAGGTAGCATTCAATGATAAGGGAAACAGTACAATTGTAATTGAAAATGCATTCTTACTGCACCTGTTATCATTGTTTTGTGAACTTTTTTTGTTAAAGGTGCTTTTGCTAAGGCTTTAAAATAAATGTTGTTACCTCTGCCATTTTCCCTGCTTCCCTTATCATTGAATGCTGCCCATCACATCTCAGTAACTATGCTAATTTGGATTCAGTCATGGGTGCTATGGCATTTCCTGACTTTCATGGCTTCAAGCTGCACCATTAAAGTTCATTTAATTGTATTTGACAACTGCAGGTGGCCAACAGATGGATCTGGGTGGTTAGTTTTATATTATTTCACTTATTAGGTTTTGTATTACTGCACAGCAACGGGCCTTTTAAGTTATAAAGTTATAAATGTTTTTGTATGAACTTAAATAATGCGAGAATATGCCTACTCCAGACACAGTCAATACACAAAAGAACATTTATTGTTAGAATTTTGCTGTAGCCTAATACAAAGTAGATTAGATAATTTAGTGTTTATTACAGTTGGATTTAAAATCCTTTGGACAGTGCAGGTGAGGACAGTATAGTTAGTATATTAGACAATGTACTGTATATACCACATTGAAACACAGGGCCCTGTTTGCATACCTGTGAAGACTGTGGTGATAGTGATAGCAGGAAGGTACATTGGACACTGGATAATGCAGAGTCTGTACCCTGTATGTTAATAAAGGAATAATGCACGACAGGGCGTGTGTTGTGCTGGGATAACATCATGCCTAAGGTGGTTAGGCATGAGGCCACAGGCACAACACACAACCTATTAAACAATGGCTCACACTGTAAAAAAATAGCAAATAAGACTCATTTCATGTTTAAAAGTGATTTTAATAAGGCAAATGTTTAAATAACATTCTGCCTCATAATATATTCTGTTTTCCATTTACAACTGTAATAAAGTATTAACTATGACGTTCGAATACTTATCGGATGATTTGATTCTTATAAGCGGTTGATTCTTGAAAGCGGACTGATATGATTACAATTAGCAAAAGCGTGCCTCCGCACATCAGCAGTTTAAATACAGTATACAAATGTCAACGGTGCTCAATCACTGAGGACAATACATCAAAACAATCAAAACAGGTCCTTGTGTGTAAGAAACTTGTTATATAATCACGATTATGTTTACTCAAGGCTGCAGTATCCTATTTTTATTACAGTATACTTCAGAAATGATCGTCTTGTGAGGGTGCCTAGTTTAACTGCTGTGCGGTGTTTCATGTAATGGCCTTTGAATTAGAATGACACTACAGTACAGTATTTTACTGTCATGACTGCCACTGCATTTAAGCATCTTTTTTTCAGTTGTGATGCAAATCTCAGTTTTTCACTAAGCAGAGATGCAAAGCTCTGCAATCTCTCCCCCCCTCCATCACCTTACTACACAATTCCCCTCCCTCTACATGCATATCACACAATAACAGTGCTGTATTCAGTATGTATTCAATGAATGTGTATTCACTTTTTTAAAATACATTTTCACAGAGAACACAAAAAATACCTGTACAATGCAGTCGCGCGTCTTTCTTTTTCCTGACATGTCGACACACATAAACTGCACGACTTGCTTTTTTTTCTACTGGGAGTCGCTGTGGACCAGGGATTATACTGCACATGCTGTGTACGTGCTAATCACGCGAAATGTGATCAAATTCAAATTCAAAAACAGCTTTATTGGTTGTACACGTCACTGCCCTTGATACTGTATCGTATTACATGCAGTCAGTTTGCCCTGAAATTATTTTTATAAGCCTATCTCTTGATTCTTACAAGCGGAATACTTTAGCATGGTTAGTATAGGAATGATTTTGTCCCAGTGGTTTTGCTCACTATATGCTGTTGATTCTTATATCAGTAATTCTTATAAACGGAGTGCACTGTACTAAAGTGCCTCTATATAATATAATAATATGTATAGATATAACAATAGGACGTCTCAAGTTTTTATGTATGCCGTGAACACATTGTTGGCAGAGTTGAACTCTGCATTTTACAGAATGGTTACGACTTACGGCGGTTCATTTAAGTGTCTGTTTAAGCCCGCTCTGAGCCCCACGTAACTGCTTATAACATACGGCTCTCCGGAGCTATTTCTGACAGAGGAATAAAATTGATATAGAACTGTATTGAGGTGTTCTAGCGTGACAGTTTTCAAGTCTATATTTGTGTTACTCTCACTCACCCAGTTATAAAAAACTGACTGCCCAGTTGGTTTGTCATTTTGTGCATGCTTCATTTCTGTCAGATTCTATCCTGTCTAGTCCCTCATACCCCTTCTCCCCTGGCACATCCGACACGTGAGGTCTCGGTACGGTACGGGTACGGGTGGTTCTCCACTGGCTATTTGTCGAGCCGAGCGAGAACCAAACTGTGAAACTCTGGCCTCACAAGACATCTGAATCCGGCTGCGAGCCGAGCTGAGCCAGGAGCGAGCTTAAGGATTTTTGTTATTACGTTGCATCAGTCAGTACACTCCAGAAAGAAAAACAACAAACATGGCGGGCAGCGAGTGTGATTAGAGAAAAGTACAGCCTTGGGATGCTGAGGAAGTGCCGGCTCTAGTTTCTCTGTGGGCAGATAGAAGTGTTCAGAAAGATCTGGAGTCAGAAATGGAAAGTTTATACCCGAATTTCTGATGATTTGACATAAACCACAGGTACGGTACACTTAACACTCACAAACACAAAATTATACCACATTTATCATCCTTGACCTTTATTATATTAATATAAAGAAAAAATGCAGAAAATAAAACAATTCTAAACTTATTTACAAAAATATAGTCAAACAAAATACTGTACAGCTGTACCATACATGTAACTACTGCTCTTGTTGCTCTTCTTTTTTCCACTTCATCAAAACTAATTAAACTTTAGTAAGTCGATAATCAGTAAAATTTGTGGATTATAAAGAAATTCCTAAATATACAGTGAACTCCAAAAGTATTTGGACAGTGACACATTTTTTTGTTGTTTTGGCTCTGTATTCCAGCACTTTGGATTTGAAATGATACATGGGGTTAAAGTGCTGTCTTTCGTTGTGTGTGACGTCAGTAGCACGGCTCGGCTCTGCAGTGGAAAAACAACCCAGGCTCCCCCTAACTGCACTGCGAAGGCTCGGTTCGACTCTGGCGTGGCTCAGTTGTACAATGGAAAAGAGTAGAGTAGGTGTCTTTTTTTAAATGTTTTTTTTTTCTCTCGTTGAGAGGTGCTGTCTAGTCTCCTGGCTGCTCTGTGTTTGAAGGCTCTTTGCCAAATGAGGTTTTGTTTTTGTCATGTTTGAGGTAAAATTAACTTCGGGAATTGTGTAATTTATTCTGTGCTATTGACAGTTGTGGTGGATTGATATGTCTGTCTAGGTTTTCAGTGCAGAGGTTGCCGGTACTAGATCTGTGATGTTATGCTGGGATAACATCACGGGTCGAGTGCAAGGCTAACCAATCAGATCTCAGGATTTTTTCTTGCCATTGTATAATATGGGTTTAAGCGAGAGGGGAAATAATTGTAGTTCTACCATTTAAAAATGAGTGAAGAACTGTTTGTCAGGACAATCAGTTAACTAGATACAGTTGTGGGTAATTGATAGAACCAGCACATATATAAAAGGGCAGGTTAAACAGACCTTGGTTGGCCCTGCTACAGGGAGGACATGTATGGACATGAGTCAGAATATTCTAGAAGATTTGGGGACCTCAATTGCAGATGTGTATATGTACAATTTGTTATTTGAGGATTAGCCTGCCGACTGGCGTTAAGGAATTTAAATATATTGTTCAGTCAGGGCTCCTAGAGGAGTTTTATTTGTTTGTATTTTATTTGTGTTATGAAAGACGCAGTGCGCTATTTATCAAAGCGCCCTGCTGCACAAATAAACATACAGATATCTCCCATTAAACTATACATCTGTTGTAAACATGTCCTATATTCACCAGCATCAGTCCAGATGTTGGTAATAGGTACTGTAGGGATGAGTATAATCTGAATCTTGGAATAAACCAAAATAGAGCACTCTTAACAGGAAGCAACTAGTCTCAAGAATTATCCCATTTATCAACTGCCTCAAGTATGCTTTATAGTTACAGCTGCATTGTTTATAAATGAGTAGGCCTGTTTGTAAATATGTAATTGGTGTGGAGTGAATGATATAATCAGTAATGCAACTAAGGAGGTTCAGGCAACTTTAGAGCATGAAGCATAATGATATTCTACATTCGTGAGTTTCTCTGGTTTTTTATGCTTTTTTTAATAAACAGCAAATAACACATTCAGGAGTTACAATATATATCGATGTTATGAGCATCAACAATTTACTCAAAGCCTCCACTAGTGTTTTCCACTATTATAAAAACTTTGACTGTTATTAATACAGCTTAGTTTGGGTGACAAGAAACCAAGCATGTCATTTAGCAATCTTTAATTCACATTGATCAGAATCTTCAAAAACTTGTGGTCAAAACAACTCAAATGAAACTACATGCTAATACAAAGTGTTGTAGTAGCTAATCCATCACATTTACCCAGTGATTCTCAACAGAGGGGGTGCAGTCCAAAGGATAGTCTTATGACAAAACTTTATGAACTACTTTTGCAAAGGTAAAGTTGTAACTAACGTCACCATTTTTACACTGGAAAAACAGGACATTTTTTTTGGATTTTTATTTGACCTTGTGGTCTTGTATAAAGTATAGCAATGAGAAATAAAGAAATATTTCTGAAGAGAAATAAAACACAAGAGTCAGAATTGATTCACATAATTGCAAGGCAAACTTAAAAGTTTACTAGTAACACACAGAGTTAAGTAATACCCTATGGGAACAATACGTGTAAAAGGAAAAAGAAAAAAAAAGATACACTACAGGACATTCCTAACATGTTGAAACAGAACTGAATCAAATTGACAGAAATTAAATAAGAACATTATTAAATTAAAAAGTAAGCACATTAATAATTACAATAAAAGAAAAAAAAAACACATCTTTGTAAATAAACAAAGTAGTATTTAATCAAATAGTAATTTCTTGTTTTAAACTCACAGATACTATAAATAAATAAACCCCAGAAGCCTGGATACAGTTCAGCAGACTCTGCCCCGCATGGGTTACAGTCCGGTACAGTTCAAAACATACATACATGCTACATTAGAGTACCGGCTACACCCAACACAAGAAGAGCCCTTGCGCTGTGGAACTGCTGCAGTGCAGCTGGAGTGAATAAGGCTCAGCTATAGTGTGGTCCAGTGTGAGGAACGCTGGGAAATATGACAGAAAGAACCACACAATAAAAATAAACCAAGGGACTGCATACCTCCCAACTCCTCCTGCTTCAGAGTGCTTGGGACCCTGTGCAATGTGTACTGAAAAGCCATACAGCTCTAAAACAAATAATACATACCTAAAACCAAAACCAGGGTTTGAGTCCCACTGCTTTGAATTACATTTCCATCGCCTACTGTTAGTGTACTCAGGCATCCCTCTTCTTGTTTAACATTTGTCTTCTCTTTCACAGAATTTTAAGCAATCATAAATCACCCCTGTGCTATAGTCCTGTGCTCTAGAATCATATTGCGTGTTATTTAGTACAGGCCATTTTTTATTATTTTTTTACCAGTGCTGCAAGTGGTTCCGCTTTCATCGAGAATGCTTCTGGAACAGCTACTCTAGTTACAGACCTGAATAAACCAGCTTCATCATGTCCAGCAAGAACAGTTCTTTCAAGCAGCATTGTAGGCAGTGGAAACACATCTCCAAGTCTAATAATTACCCTAGAGATCTGGGGATTACAGGCCCTGGAACAAGACAGGCAAGTCAGGAAGCTTTTTTTTTTTATTTTCACTGGCTCAGTTGTTAAAAGTACCAAATCCAACCAATGTGTTTCATCAGTCACCTGGGACAGAAAGGAAGCCCAATACCTTACAGCAACACCAGGATAATTTCCGGGCAATCATCAGCTTGCTATCTGGAAGGCAGGGGCCCATTTCATAAAAGCAATTTGCACTAAATCGCAGTCGCAGGCACCTCGTAGATTAAAATTTGGGTTTCATAACACTTTTGCAGGGCTGTGACTTCGTTGATTTTGACTGAAATTTGTAACAGCCAGAATTCCATCGCAAATTCTGTTTTAGGACATACCACACCGCTCGTATCACCGTCGATATGGCAGAGAAATCCGAAGGGAAACAGTATTTAGGGGCTGTCAAACCCTCTTGATGCATATACAAACTCAGAATGAATACCAAAATACCAATTGCCAAGAAGGGGGATAACTAATCTTAGGGTGGTCAAACTTATTTTTAGGTTTAAACAGAAAGAAATCTAAATTTATTTTATTAATCAGTGCGATTTATTAGATCAAGACATTTGCCATGGATGGATCTCAAATACCAGTTTTGTCCCCTGCTGTACATATGCAAGAAAGCTTTTAATTCGTTAATATTGAAGCCATCTCAGATGCCAAAATGTCTGTGTTAGATGCTGTCATTCGATGCCCTTGGGAGTACAAATGGCAGTACAAATTGTGATATTGACAATCGCTTTGCCAGTGGAGATATTGGTGATTAGATATTGGGAGACAGTGGGTAAGATCATAATAATGCATTTTATTGACAAGTTGTGCAACTTATAACTATTTATCTATTTTCATTATTGCTTACTTAGATGGATAACAAAATACATGTTTACTTACGTTGGGTTAAAGGCAGCAGGAGGAGCTTTGCTATCTGCTTTTCTTTTTTTGCTTAGTCCAATGCTCTCTCAATACCAGCAACAGCTACTTCCCCAATTATATTTAGACAATTATTTCCTCCTCATTTGAGGTTTTTTTCATCTCCCTTGTAATCTAATTCTGCTCACTAGATGTATCAATTTATTTTTACTGTTCTCTGCTCAACCCCGACAGTGACAACTTGCCATATAGAATGGATGTGTTGACCACTTCAATAAATGATATTCAAAAATAATATGCTTGCCATTGTATGTAATTATGGAACTTGGGATGTGTTTTATGAAACGCTCGCGTCGACAACCTCTACGTCCTCGCAACCTCATCGCAACCTTTTATGAAACGGGCCCCACCCAGGTGGTCAGTGGATTTGATTCAATCACTTAAGGTGAGACACCCTAAAGGGCCAAGAGATCTCCTGCTCTGCTTTTCAATGAAAACAGATTGCTTAAAACAGTTCACATCCAGAGATGGAAAACCTTTGTACTATAACAATTACAGCCAATGTATTACAATGGCACACTTCCCTAACACAAAGAATGTTAATCTGAAATGTTTGTTAACATGCATTCCATCTTGGAAAACCTCTTTTCTATAAAGGGATACTGATTGTAGAAGCAGTCGAAATGGTAAACTAATTCTGAACCAATACTGATGAACTGGGCTCCAGAGTTAATATTTCCATGTGAAAACAGCACTGCTTAGACGTGGCACTCACTACTTCCACTGTCACAACCACTGTGGTATGTGGAATAACTTAATGTAACAATTGCCTATGCAAGGTTTCAAGAAATTCTGATAAATTAATCTCAAGATATGGCCTTCAGCAACTCTGTGCTAAGGAATGCCCATTATGTTTGACAACTGAATGATACAGATACACAAGAAACAGGTCAAGTGGTACAAGCTTTGTACTGGAGTAAATGCTTAGTGGCTCTGCCATAATGCACATACATCCAAACCAGAGCCCATCCAGAACTGTACAACTACAGAAACAACTGTACTGTACCCCAACAAAGTCTAGACCGATCTCCTAAAATAGCAGCCCTTCCAGACTATACAGTTGATGCAAGTACCATGTCTTCATGGACTCTAAACAGAGCATCATTTCTACACAACACCACTGGTGTGACTACAGCCACTCTTTCACAAGGCCAGCAGAGGGTAACCTCTTTCCACTCAGACCAATTTGCATTGGAAACTAATATTTTTCATTTTGGTTCAGTCCTCACTGTCTTTTCCAGATCTGTCAGATACCGGTAAGTGGAAAATGTACAATAAATGTTTACTTATTACATACATCTTCAGAAATGGATATTATAAATAGAACTGTATTTATACCTAATTTTGCACTTGTATGATTATTGTGTTGCACCACGGGGTCTTCATTTTAAGGGCTTGCAGTAAGTTTTCAAAAATTAATTGAACACATTATATGAATAAAGTAATGGGAAGGAAAGCCACCTAATGCAAAGCAGACTGCTCTTTCAGGCTTGACTGAATGAATTAAAAACCTGAGCTGGTGACACCTACATGACTTCTATTCCTGCTTAGGTGCCACACAGTGCCCCTTACTTATACCAATGTAAAGTCGTTGGATGGATTGTTTTGCACTGTGTGCAGTGTGAAAACACCCCTCCTTTCCATGCTTTAAACTAAACAATGGCAGTGCCTAGGTGTAAAGCAGATCGGGGTACTGGCAAAACAAATGGAAAGAAGACTTGTACTACTCAGCTTTGAGCCCAATTAAACACATTTTATTTTTCCCCTGGAGACATTCATATTTCTACATCCCAATACTAAAACATGGTAATACGTAAGCTTTGAAGACTGGCTTGCAAAAGTGTAGCAGTAGGTAATATGAAGTGAGATAGCAGCACATTGTGACCTACAGTCTTTTATTTAAACTCAACCTGGAAGGCTCAATCTGCTGTGCACTTCCACAGGAATTCTATTAAGAGATAGCAAGCTTCTCTGCAAGGACATGATTGGACTTGCTCCTAAACATTGTGATCTACTAAGGGTGCAGTTACAAAGCCATGGGCATCTGGGGCATAATACCTTTGCAGCCATTTACTGTTCTGTTGTCCCTAATTGTACAAACTGCCTACTGTTCAAATACTGAAATGCACTTCAAATGGTTTGCTGAAGGAGGATGCTGCGTAAATTAAAAAAGGTTCAATGCAACTCCTGTCCTACTGTTCCCAGGTATAGGCACTGCTCTCTACTGTGCCAGGAGGGTTATCAGAGAGCTGTGTACAGGGCTTAACATAACTCTACACTGTTTAATTAAGCCGAGTCACTATTTACTTGGCAGTGTCAAAGATGTTTAAGATTATGTTATACCCCAATTTAATGAATGTTCCCAACTTTTCTAGTGTAATCTGAATACGTAAGTACCACTGCTCAGAGAGGAGAACTAGCCAAAAAATGTATTTTGCTAGGTGACTGGTATAGATAATACAATAATATTGTATCTTAGTACGTTATTCAAGTGAGTATATCACAAGAACTTTCATAAAACAGAATGTTATAAAAATTACCGTTTGTTTATCAGTCAAATTTAGTATGGTGTTTATGATGAAACTGAATAATAAAGTGGACCAAATGCTTTTCTGGGCGGTGCACAGCTGCGTACACGTGCTGATGGGTTTAAGGTATGAATGACTGTGGTTGGTGTGTTTGTCTGCTATTACCATCTCTCCTTCCCTAACCCCCACTGGCATGGTTTATCTGCTGCTTGCTTCTTTAGAGGTAACTATGGTTCAGTGGTGCTTTCTAAGACCCCCTGCCTTGTCTATTTCTGTATCTGGAAAATGAAGAGCCTCAGGTTGATGTTCTTGGCGGCCAGCAGTTTGTTGCATTCGATAGAGTCGATGATTGGCAGGGGCATGTAGTCAGTCTCGTTGGCATCATTGCTGAAGACATAGTGGTAGATCACTGGCTTGATCTTGACGTCATCGTAGGGCCCCTTGAGCAGCAGGTAGGAGCACTCCATCGCTGAGTTGACCTTGCTCTTGAGGATCAGCTGGAAAGACAGGGTGCGCTTACAGGACAGGTTGGGGTTTCGCTCCGAGTCGTTCACTCGAGCCTTCAGGACCCAGGTCTGGTTCAGCACTGTAAAACGTGGAGTCTCGTAGTACAAGCGAGTGATGAAGTCTTCTGTACGATAGGGCCGGAACTGCACCTCTGTGGAGAAAGAGAAGAAATTATAATGACTGAATTAAAAGTACAGGAGCAGGCAGCATCTCTCCCCCACATCCTCTCTCCTTGTCCCTAGTCCTATGTTTCTCTCCATCACACACGCACCTGTAAAGCCGATCTTCTCAAAGCAAAGCAGACTGAAGATGCCATTGTAGAGCTGCATCTCTTTCCGGTGGGACTGGTCCATCACATCCAGGATGCCCATCAGCTCGTTGCCAGTCTTGGTTGGATGGCAGCACTCCGCCTCGTGGACAGTCAGCTCATGAAAGGGGCCCTTCCAGGGACAGCCAATCCGCTTGTACTTGCACACTGTCACTCTGCAAAGAGAGAAGAGAGTGTATAGAGCGAGTGATTGCAAAAGCATAGCTCTGTATAACAGTAAAGCCACCCCTGGCTCCCCAGCCACTGAGTAACAGTCACACTGCAGTTTAACAAACAATCCCCTCCCCACATAACAATGTTATTGTACCTGTCCTGGCACTCCTCTTTCTGGTGCCTCTCCAGCACGCTGCGGGGGAACAGTTTGAGACAGAAGCTGCACTCACAGGGCAGCTCGCTCACAGCTTTCTCCACTGCCAGGTTGCGGCAGCACAGACTCTTGCTAATCTCACAGCGGCAGTTGGGGCAGGTGGCCTGTTCCTCCTTCAGACGTGCATCAGCCAGCAGGTGAATGAAGCAGCCCGCACACATCAGGTGCCCATTCGTACACTACAAAGACATGAAAATACACAGGTTAGCTAAAAGACATGCTCAACACATTCACTTAAATTTATTTGTATTAACTTATTTTTTATAGAGGATCATTCTCAATGTACATGTATTTACAGAAAAAAATGAGCTGGATGGATACCATATGTAGCATAATATCTAGAATCTACAAATCCAATACAAACACTGTTTATTTTATGTTTGTGTTACAACCCAAATTATTGGCAAAATACTCCAATAGGTACCTACTGTAGGAAGCTCATGCTTATCTGTTAAAGGATTGCTGCATGTCATTATGATTGCTGTAACTCAGGCAGGCAGGACAGGTGCTACATAGGATTGTCATCCAACTTGCTTACCTCTCAGTATTGTTTTAACATCCAACCTACTCAGTCAGACAAAGTGTTTAATGCAAACTAACGAGAGAGAGAGAGAGAGAGAGAGAGAGAGAGAGAGAGAGAGAGAGAGAGAGAGAGAGAGAGAGAGAGAGAGAGAGAGGAGAGAGAGAGAGAGAGAGAGAGAGAGAGAGAGAGAGAGAGAGAGAGAGAGAGAGAGAGAGAGAGAGAGAGAGAGAGAGAGAGAGAGAGAGAGAGAGAGAGAGAGAGAGAGAGAGAGAGAGAGAGAGAGAGAGAGATCTGCACAGGTACCCGAAAACCATGGGTTTTAAATTATCAGACGCTACCCGGGTCTCTTTTTACTACTCGGTAAATGTATTAATCTGAGAATTTAAAGAAAATGTACAAAATATGACAATACAGTTCTAAGCGCAAGTCTCTGGCCGGCATAATAAAGACAATGTTAAAACAAGCATTAAGCCTTTTCTTAACTGACAGGATATCAATGTTTTGCCAGAAAACAATAACACAGCGAGCGGCAAGTACACCTCAATAATAATAACTGTGGCGACTATTCTCAGGAACAAAACAATATAAGAGGGCTCTACAGTGTGACTAATTTGGTTGCATATGCGACAAAAAATGTGCTTGTGCAAACATAACAGTTTAATGTAGGTGCACGTGTGCCACTAGAAATTCCTAAAGGCTGACTATAAAAATAAACAATATAGAAAAAAAACACAGATCTAAACTCTCATAGCTCAATCGTTATGTACTCTGGGAATGTAGTTTATTGGTGTCCACTGCCCACTGTTAATCACACATTAAAAACTACAAATCCCATACCCCGCCAATTTCACTGACATATATATATATATATATATATATATATATATATATATATATATATATATATATATATATATATATATATATATAATTATTTATTTCTTAGCAGATGCCCTTATCCAGGGTTACTTACAATTGTTACAAGATATCACATTATTTTTTACACACAATTAAATTATTTTTACATACAATTACCCATTTATACAGTTGGGTTTTTACTGGAGCAATCTAGGTAAAGTACCTTGTTGGGTTTTTACTGGAGCAATCTAGGTAAAGTACCTTGCTCAAGGGTACAGCAGCAGTGTCACCCCAGGGATTGAACCCACAACCCTCCGGTCAAGAGTCCAGAGCCCTACCACTACTCCACACTGCTGCCCTATATATATATATATATATATATATATATATATATATATATATATATATATTATATATATATATATATATATATATATATATATATATTTTTTTTTTAAATAAAAATAGACAATTATCTATTCAGGGATACCAAGATATTTAGTGAACAAGTAATCCGAGTGAAGTTATCTGGCAACAAACTCTCCATCCTTAGTTATACTGCTTTCCTAGAAAAAGGAGAACATTTCGGGGTACCATTTACTTGAGAGGTTTTTCTCATTAAAATATTTAGCATATTTTTCAAGAGGAGAGGATTATCTGTTGCTTCCAAACTTTTGAACATTACTGTGTGTGGCGGAATGTCCCGCCCCTTTGTTTGTTATTTATTTATATATATATTATGATTTATGTTTATATTACGGCAAAGCGCAGCTTATTTGTTATTGTTTTGTTTTTTAAAAAACCTCGTGAGGATGCGTGACTGATCAGCTAGTGATTTATTTAGCTAGCTGACAGTCACGCATCCTTATTAAACTTGTGCAGTCGGTGACCATCTCCCGAGTTAATTCATTGATTAATTGTTGCTAATCGGGAGATGGTCACGGTATATAAACCTGCAGCTCTCTACCCTCGCAGAGAGTGTACAGAGGAGAGTACGAGAGAGCGGTATTAAAATAGAAACAATTGCTATATATATATATACTTGTTTCGTTATTGTTTATTTGCTTGGCCAACGCACCTTTTGGTTTTGTGTTTGTTTAAATCTTTTTGTTTATTTGTTAATTAATAAAAGCACTGAGCGCCGTAGCGTTCAGTTTCACCCGCCCATTCATTGTTTTTGTGTTGCTTCTTCCTGGCCCGTGACGTCATCACTGCAACAGCTCGGCCACAGTGTGTCTAATATATAATAATTGCACATGAACTTTGTGACTGACTTATCTGACTACCTGAGAAAAATACAACTCCAACTTAACTGAAGGTTTTTAACTGATTTTTTTTCGACTTAGATGTGACAATACAACTAAAATAAATAGTGCGAAACATATGAATGTATTATTAATTATTTTTAATTATGTCCGCATACTTACTAACAAGGTGTAAATCACTGAGCTAAGGTTTGGCTAGCCCAGGCTCGAGCTGCGACATCTGCTGCATTCTTTGGGTGAGTAGGTATACTGGTTTTGCGGTTTACTGTGGTTGAGGTACCTTACGGTATTGGCACCTTTCCTGTTACACTACACCGCAAATATCGTAATTACGGTATATAGAGGTTAATGCTATGTTTGTGTTCAACAAAGTAAAGGAAAAAGTAATTTTCATATGACCACCTTTTTATTCCACATTCTGTACAGAACAAGTCTCTGTGCTCCTCAGCTTTCTCACCTAGCCTCACACTTGAACAATCCATCCACGTCTACCTTACTGTCAATCACCATGTGTCTAATAAATATCTTTTTGTGAACTGATACTGTATTTTGATAGCGGTTTTGAAGGAAACTTTTAATGTCTCAATTAGCAGACAAGCAACCGCAGCGGGACAGTCTTCTTATTCTCAAAGTAGTTTTGTTTAAACATGTTATTTACATCATCCATACTTTTTTAGGTAAGTAAAAATATTTATTTGTACAAACTCCATATGTGAAATAATCATTAGCAACAACATTGTTGACATACTTGTGCAATGTCATGTGAACTGTAGGTATAAATATCAATAACACATGTCTTTGTATTAAAATACCTTTTTTAATGGTGTTGCTTTATGTACTTTATTTACCCAAAATAAAATCTCTGCTCTTAAATAACTTCTATAAATTATTGTGGAATTCCCCCTTGCTTGCTGAATTTTCAACGCATAGCTGAAAAACTGAAAAGTTATGAATCTTTCTACAGCGGTACCTACTATTGCTGTTATGTGTCACTAGAGTAGTGCATGAACACTATCTGTAGCGTAGTGAGAAGTGTGGTGGGAATAAGTGCAAGAAGCAACTTATATGCCATACTGCCACAACTAAGTAAGATTATATAATGGCTTGGATAAATTAAGTGCTGTGATTGGCCGAACAAGATCACATGACCATGAACTAAGAATTGTCTTATGCACTGCTAGAGGCGAATCAATCAATTTCCTCAATGTACTTTCCTTAAAACCTCAAAGTCTCGATCACTTCGGCCACAGCGATAGCTCCTGTAAAGCTCTTGTTTTAATTACCAAATTCCGTTGGACTGCAGGATCTAAAATCGGGGTGGAGATCGTTGCGTAGGATCTTAACGAAGGGACAGCGCATGACCCCAAAAAACAACAAAAAAACCTAGGTTCGTATTTTCAAGTATATGGTATAAAAAGTTAAATACATTGCAGTAACTGAAGACATCAGTGTGCATTATAATTAGAGCCCCGTGAAATTATTTTTATTTTTTATAAATTTCATTTTATTTCATTTTATTTAGATACACATTCAGAAAAACAACTCAAATAGATGTATATCAATAATAGTATAAATAATTTTTATTAAACATTTTCTGCTTTTTTTTTTTATATATAACATTATGACTTAAACAGACCTCGCACAGAAAAATAATTGATACTATAATTTCTCATTAGCGGCAGTAACAAATGTACAGTCCCTCACTCTTTAATTAACTGCCTATTTACAGTGAATACTGCGCATGCACTCTATACAAATACAATAGTATAAATAAATAAAAAAAACAATAGTTACACTGCCCTACTATTGTGGGGCTGTCATAATAATTGCACATACAGTGATAGGAATTGTATTTCAAGCCTGGGGAGGTATACAAGTATACAACAGTATAGAGCAAGTTTGGGGTTTCTCAGTATTTAAACACCAAGCAAAGCAGATTCATTCAAATTCAATCAAAACCAAAACAGCATTTACTCCACTGCAAAATTTGCACCACTTGAAATAACACAAAGAATTAGCATACACAAAATATAAGCAAACGGTCATATTTTCCCCAAAAGGAATAAACATCTAATGCTTAACTGGTATCTTCCGACTCGCATTCCAGTTGATAGTTACAAAAATCTGCACATAATTATTTTGTCACTGTTGTTATGCGTGGTTTAGGTATTTTAGAAACAAAAGTCTCTTCTTTTCCATCACGAAACAACCGTCTCTCTCGTTTTCTGCCTCCTGCTGAAACGCTACACTATAATTGCTTTAGAATGATTTTTCGTTTTATTTCTGCATGTCATTTTATTTCATTTTATCGGCTGCATTTTGTTTTATTTCGTATTTGTGAAAAACACAGGCTCTAATTATAATGAGCAGTTTTGATTTTCAAACTGCACTTAAAAAAAAAAAAAATGAAAACTGTACTCTGCAATAATAAATTTTTTCAGCAAATTTGTAGCGTCTAAAGACAAAGTATAGGAGCTATTTTACACTGGCCGGCGAAAGGATACATTGCATAAAACTTGGTTTAAAATCTTACTGTTTTCTTTTTATAAAATAAATGGAGCCATTTTATAAGTGCAATAACCCACTCTAAAACATATCTTGGCCTCAGGCAGCCTCGTGCCTCACAACGCACCCAGGCGTGTGTAAGATAGACCTATTATAGGTCTTCCCACACACCCTGTTGCTTACTTAACTAATTGTGAAAAACAAGTTTTTCTCTTTGCAGATTTTAGAAAATGTTTGTGCAGATTTCCGTGGGGACTAAAAAATGTTTGTTTTAAGCAATATGACCAATCATTTCTTAATTCTGTTGACCATCAATTGAACAATGTACAAACTGCAGCACCACATTGTTTTCAGCTTTTCGTCGTAGTAAAATATAAAACAGCTGAAGGTTAAAGCATTCCATGAAAGCAGGTGTGATTTTTTTATTTTTTTTATTGTTTGTGAATTAAAGTATTCCTTTTATAACATGCATGATTTACAGTATGCTATGATATTCAGGTCACCATGGTATTTTTTGAGTTATCATACCATGGAAATTTTATACCAGACAATCCCTATTGCATTTTTCACAAGTGATTGTATTGCACACAAAAACGTTATTACATTTGTTTTCATCGGTAAGCTGAAAGACTACTACAAGTGCACACCCAAATAACTCAAACTGGACTCAATTACAATATGAAAAAAGACACACACAGGGTATTTCTTCCAAAGTGGAAACTTAAAAAAATGAGATGTATGGTTTTGAGATTTTTTTTTTATTTTTTAAATCAATCTGTAAATTACAAGCAGTATACAGTCAGCACTCAGATATACGACACTCAGATACATGTCAGTCGCGTTTTACCATCCTTGTACAGATCAATTTCCGATTTTTATATATATATATATATATATATATATATATATATATATATATATATATATATATATATATATTACACACAGTGGTTTGCAGAAGTATTCACCCCCTACCAATAAATGTCACATTTTGTTGAATTACAAATAATCTATGCAGTTTTTCAAACTTTTTTTATTCAAAGCTGTAGTGGTTAGACTGAAATGTTAGTTAAATGAGGAGTAGGTTACATGTCAGCAAAACTTGCAAATAAATGAAATTTACTGGTTGCATAAGTATTCAGCCCCTTAAGTCAGTACTTGGTAGAAGCACCTTTTGCATCAATTACTGCTGTGAGTCTTTTTGGATAGGTCTCTACTAGCTTTGCACAGTTGGATGGTGACATTTTTGCCCATTCACAGGAAAATTGCTCCAGTTCTGATAAGTTTGTTGGGGATCGTCGATGGACTGCAATCTTCAAGTCTTGCCATAAATTTTCGATTGGGTTCAAGTCAGGACTTTGACTGGGCCACTCAAGAACATTCATTCTCTTCTTGTTCAACCACTCCAGTGTGGCTTTGGCTTTGTGCTTCGGGTCATTGTCCTGCTGGAATGTGAATTTCCTCCACAGTTTCAGTCTTGGCTGACTCAAACAGGTTTTCCTCAAGGATTCTCCCCTCTATCCTGACAAGCTTCTCAGTCCCTGCTGAAGAGAAGCACCCCCATAAAATGATGTTGCCACCACCATGCTTGACAGTTGGGATGGTGCTGACTGGGTGATGTGCAGTGTTGGGCTTGTGCCAGACGTAATGCTTGGAATTTATACCGAAAAGCTTTGAACACAAAACCTTTTTTCACGTCTGCAGTATCATCTACATGCTTTTTCGCAAACTCCATAGTGCTTTAAGATGAGGCTTTTTGAGTAATGGCTTCTTTCTTGCCACCCGTCCATACAGACCAGCTTTGTGTAGGGACTGGCTTATTATTTATGTGTGTACACTGACTCCCATCTCAGACACAGAACTTTGCAGATCAGGTCATTGTTGGCTTCAGAGTGACATCCTGAACCAGTTTCCTGCTTGCCCGGCTGCTCAGTTTGGGAGGGCGACCTGATCTGGGTAGTGTCTCGGTGGTATGATGCATCTTCCACTTCTTAACCCTCTCCAGTCCATTTATTAAGTGCGCGTCAGGTCCAATTTATTTTCACAAGCAGAGTTAATTTTAGACGCGCTGTTTAAAAGTATTTTTTTTCACAGTCAAACGGGTTTAAAATGCCCTGCATATCAACAAAGCACTCACTAGGCATCTCCAGCCCCGCCCCACCCTTTCGTTCGCTATCGCTTTCACATATGCTAATAAATAAATAATAATAATAATAATAATAATAATAATAATAGTCGTACATACCGATCAATCATCTCCTGATCACTCGTTTTATCACCAAACTCCTCAAGAATGCGATCCAAGTCATTATTTTATTACTATAACATCTCAAAAAATTATTGCAAATGTCAGTGATAGTCTCTGTGCGCTGATACAGTAACATTCAGCTTGTTTCCTTATGACCGCCCATATGGGATGCCAATGGCAAGTATGACTATTCATGAGATGCCTATTTTTTTTTTTTTTTTTTTTAAATCGGCTTGTCTCGGCTCCTGTCGCTCCCACTCGGCCATTGAATGGTTTTCTCTGCTTTTTCTGGCGAAAAAACGACTAGAAACCCGTTTTTTGCGTTTTTTTGATGATGTCGGGCAGGGTCCGACAATGGACCGCAAAGGGTTAAAGATGGACTTCATTGTGCTGAGGGATAATCAGCGCCTTTGAAGTTTTCTTGTACCCTTCTCCTGCTCTGTGCCTCCCTACTACTTTATTCCTGACTTGTTTCGAAAGCTCCTTGGTCATCATGGTTGCTTTGTTGGATCATTATGTGAGTTGCAGCTTGAAAGTCTTTATATACTTGAGGGAAATTATCTACAAGTTAAACCACTTTGTGTACACACAGGCTGAAACCATTTCACTAATTTTGTGACATTTCAAACAAATCATTTGCACCAGAGCTGATTTAGGGCTGCAGTAGCAAAGGGGTTGAATACTTATGAAACTGAGATTAATCTGTTTTTCCCTGTAAATCTTACTTATTTATATTTTATATGCATTTTTTAACTTTATCAATGTGGAGTAGTTAGTGTAGATTCTACATGTAAAGTCTAATTTGAAAGTGTCGTGGAGTACGCTCAGGTGCCAACAAAATGTGAAAACTTTGCAGGGGGGTGAATACTTCTGTAAACCACTGTATATCTATATATGTGTGTATGTATGTATGTATGTATATATGTATAAACAAATTAATGCACTTACCTGTTACAAGCGATTTCCAACTGTTACCAGTTTTCTGATACAAAGTCCATCTCTTCAGTGTTACAATTTGGGTCGTTAATGGGGAATTTTACATATTGCTACAATACGTACCGTATTTTAAAGTATGTGCTGTATTACAGGCCACGTGTCGTCTCTTTTGGCAAGTGATATTTTCAAAATCATATCGTTTTTAATTAAAATACTTCTGTTGAAAATATAGTACTATACCAACAAAACCAACTACAGTACATCTAAATGGAAGCCTGCTTATTTTTAAAACTGTTGTTTCAGCTATGTATTTGACACTGTATATTTTTTGTGTTCCCTGAAAAATGGACAAGGGTTGGAATGGGCCTAAATGAAATAATCAGATATGTGTTTAATGGTCACTGAAGTCCAAATTTGATAGGGTTGAATATGCGAGTGCTGACTGTATTATCAACCGGTATTGTTTATTATCTATACATATTCTGCCCCAAACCTCTGAAATCAAAACTTTTTTGAATTTTAGTCAACTGTATATGTACCTGCAGGTTAATTTGTAAACAAAAAGGTACCGGATCTAATAATTAAGGAAAAGGGATAGTACTTTTGTTTCTAGTCTGGATGTACTGACCTTGATTTGCAATAGCTTCCATATATGCTTCTAGTTCTCATCTGTTTGTTGGTTTTGTATGTTATTATAGGTGTTGGTAGCTGTTCCCGACCTTTCCTAGCCATGTTTTAACTTAGGTTTGAATAATACCAGTGGCGGGTCAACTAATCCAATGAACAGGAGTGACAAGCACTAGGTTTTCTTGATTTGCAGTTTGGGTTAGGGTGAAAAATATATATATATTAATTTTTTTTACTCACAGATGTCGCATCCTAAAATATACAGTTACATAACACTTTTGTCATATGTTTCATCACTTGAAAACTGTATAATTCTTGCCCGTCACACAAACAGGTACCGGATCTGGGATCTAGCACAAATTAACCCTGGTCTGCAGTAATCAGACCACAAACACAGCAAGTCATGTTTCGAGGTATCTACTTCCAGTGTGAAGTGAAGGTACAGTTATGCACAACAAAGGGCCAACCAATAGAATGTTAGCAATAGCTGACAAGAGGCGGGCAGCACTCAGTCAGGGTCAGTTAAAATTTTGCAGAGATGAAAAAAATATGATAGTGGTTGGCCAATTAAAGTCTCACTGCGGTTTTGTCGTTTACCAAATACGACTCAAAGTGGCAGCTCCAAGGTCTAATTCTAGAGGATTTTTCTTACTGTTCCCTTAGGGATATAAAAAACTACAATACAAAATTAGCCTGATACTCAAATCTGCAATTTGATGCCTTGACTAGGTGAAGAACGCTTTGCGTAATTACATAATTACAAAATGCTTAATTTTTCTTGTACAAAACCACATCAAATTTGGGCTACAGAATTGAGAGGAACGGTAGTTCCTCGCGCCAAGTTATCAGCGAGAACTGCCAGAGACTCTCTATACAGCAAGGATAGTTTTTTTCAGGGTATTGGCGTAGCAAAAGTAAATCAGCCAAAAGCACCATTTCACTTTTAATGTGTAGTTCCCAACACATAGGTGAAATGTAGAAAAAAAAGTCAATACCTGTCATACAGTAAGAGAAATAAGTCGCCAAAGTAAGGTAAAAATCATCGTCTTCTTAAAATGTATTTTTTTTGTAGACCTCAGGCACACTTATTCACGCGTATGTATATTACAGGACGCCCGATTTTAATGACAATTAACTTGTTTTGTCAGCATGGAAATATGCTTGGGAACAATGGAACATTTGCCTGCAAAAAATATCTTTTTTTATATAAATATAAAAAAGTGTAGTATGCGTGGGCTTTGAAACTATAACCTTCAGTTTACAAGCGTGTTGTGTTATAACTGTCAGTGCTACACGATTGAGAAAACAAGCAGTATTTTGAAAGATGAAGTCAGCCAGCTGAGAATTCTCTGGACTATTTTTTACATTTTGGAGATTTTTTTTTTTTTTTTTTAGTCATCTCATCAGTCTGAGATTCTGATCTCGATCTCTGAAAAATATTGGTTTTCTGTCAGTGTAACGCTCATTGTGGTCCCTATTGGCGCAAGGAAGTACGGTTTCCTCTCGATACTGGTCGATGAGAGTAACGCTATTTGTGGTCCCCACTGAACAAAAAGGAACGTTAATTAATTAGCTATGCTTAAGGACAGCCTATATATTTGGTAAAAGTAAAACGTAAATAAATTAATATTTAAATGAATACATAAAACAATAGACATTTCTTTCTTTACCTATCTTGCTATTTATTTCTTTTTTATTATCAGATATAAACCATTTAATACTGTATGAAACAAAAATAAACTCAACAGCTCTTGTTCAATTGTATATTAGTGAAGATTTTTGTACATTGAGGTCGTCCTGCTTTCATATATTTTTACTTACAAATTCAAGAAAAATATTGTAACGACCCAGACAATTGCTTTGTTGCATGACTTGTTATCTGTTCAACTTGTCTCGTCTGTCTTTTATGTTACATGTATTGTAATGGGAACGGGTCATGTCGTTACTTAGCATGGGAAGGGGGAGTGAGTGAATGAGTGGGGAGAATGTGTGTTGCTGTTTTCAGGGGTTGCAGAGCATGCATGTGACTGGTTGATGAGCCGGACAGCGACGGGAGGTTATATAAGGGGGTGCATGAGCTGGGGACTGGAGACAGTCCAGCGCTGAACTTGAATGAGAAACTGTGGGTGCGACTGAGCGAGTGTGTGAAATGTGACCGGAGAGAATATGCAGTGAAAATGCATTATTGTATTAGTGTATTATTTTGGCACCCCAGACAGGAATTCTCTGTAGTTTTTCACATAAAACAAACATTTTTTAGAATTCAACACCGTCTCCCTGAGTACTACTTCCTAAACATGAAAACGTTACAATATCCTAAATGAACGGATCAAGCTTATTATGATAGTTTGCAAAATCAGATGAAAGCTTTCAATAATCGGGATAATACAAAATCATTATTTACAAAATCTTATTCATCTTGTTACTTGTTAAAAACTACCTTTACTGATATACTATTTGCAAATGTTGTCAAATGGAAGGACAAACTTTGTGGTGTGAAAGCTAGGGTGTCTGCATTGGAAGCATGTCTTGGGTTTGATTTCCACACTGGGTTTATATTGCAAACTTTAAAAAAAATTAAATGCATTTTATTTTTGTGTAACAAACACATTTTTAAAGTGAAAAAATGTAGTTGATATGAAGGACACTTTCATTGAACATACATACTTTTGCACACATAACTTTAACGTGCATATATATGTGTGTGTGTGTGTGTGTGTGTGTGTGTGCGTGAAGGGCGAAACCCGGTGGTCTGGCGAGTCTAGTTTTGCCTGGGCCAATCTAGTTTCGTCAAGGGCTTCTGGGCAAATCTCCAAGTTACCACTTTTTGCCCGTGTCCAATCGGGCGAATCAAGGTTGGCCCACAACTTGAAAAAATTTTTTCAACAGTTTTCACTGAATTTCAGGACTAGCCCATGCAAGTCTAGTTTCGTCCAAAGCTTCAACATCAATGCTGGGACAATCTTGTTTTGCCTATGCCAATTACTTGGGCTAGATTTGCATTTCTACACTCTCTCCTGCCAGCTTCCAAATGCGTGCCGGGGTACCTGCCTCCCCTCCACTTTTGACAACAATGTAGCGACGGTGTGCTGGGTTTCCAGCGCGGTGCTGAAAAGGCAGGACACCAGGGCTGGTTGTTCAAACCGGCATACTGTACGTCAGCCGAATAGCACATCAGGAAAGTCCATACAACCTTGCTTTACTTCCCTGTTACTCTCTGTTCCAAACATTACAATTGTGTTCCCACTCCTGCACGAACAAAACCACAAACAAAAGGACAGACAAAGAGACTCAAACCCCCAGGACGGCCATCCCATTTACAAGCGATGTGAGCTTTTTATATGCAGGTGCGTAAAACTATCAATAATTCAATTAGTCACTACCCAATAACATTACAAGGGGACCGAGTGGAGAAGCTACTAGAAAGCGATAAATCAATTACAAGGTGCTAGTCGATAATATATAAAAAATGTGCACTAATCAAATCAAAGTGTACAAAACATGCAAGTGACAAATATGTGAAATATAACTGGGGCATTATTGACCCTGTTACAATCTTAACTATCTTTTAATGAAGATAAAAATAAAAGAAGATTCGAATATGAACAATTAAAATATTATTTCTCTCTCTTTTGTTTGTGTGTGTGTGTGTGTGGTGAGTTTGCCTGCGTGTTACCGTTTCTCTCTCTCTCTCTCTCTCGTGTGTGTGTGGCGAGTTTGCCTGCGCGTATGGAGGAACGAGACTTCTTGACTGCACTTTTTGGGAGACAGAGCTAATAAAAAAAACCAGCCCTGGTGTCCTGTAGAAATGCAAAACTAGACTCGCCAAAATAATTGGCTTAGGCAAAACTAGACTGGCCCAGCATCGATGTTGAAGCTTTGGACAAAACTAGACTCGCCCAAATTAATGGCATGGGCAAACCAGATTCGCCCAGCATAGACTTTGAAGCGTTGGACGAAACTAGACTTGCCTGGGCTAGTCCCGAAATGTAGTGAAAACTGTTGAAAAAACGGGTTTCGCCCAGTCATCTTTTTCAAGTTCTGGGCCAACCTAGATTGGACGCGGGCGAGTGTCAAAAAAAAGTGTTAACTTTGGGATTCGCCCAGAAGCCTGTGACGAAACTAGATTGGCCTGGGCACACACATTATATATATATATATATATATATATATATATATATATATATATATATATATATATATAATAAAATAAATAAATGCAGGATATGAACCCTAACTAGTCATACTTTCACTCCAACTACAAAACCGCTATGCTACACAGATTCACATCTTAACCCTTTCAACAGACTAGGCTACTATTTACATTTACCCTATCCAAACAGCAATACATTGCCTCAATATAGGTTGAACAATTTTGCTATTCCTGTAATGTGTGTGTGTGTGTTATTATCCTTTAAGTGTAAAAATAAGTGATATCTGAAACAAAAACACATTGGAAATGTGAAAAAATGGCAAGTGATCAAGTGCCCAGCCATTTAAAATGGAGATATAAAAAACACAAGCCAAGTTTCAAGAAAACAATGGGGCAACCTTGTCCAGGCAGCAGTGTGGAGTAGTGGTTAGGGCTCTGGACTCTTGACCAGAGGGTTGTGGGTTCAATCCCCAGTGGGGGACACTGCTGTTGTACCCTTGAGCAAGGTACTTTACCTAGTTTGCTCCAGTAAAAACCCAACTGTATAAATGGGTAATTGTATATAAAAATAATGTGATATCTGTATAATGCGATATGTTGTAACAATTGTAAGTCGCCCTGGATAAGGGTGTCTGCTAAGAAATAAATAATAATAATAATATGGTGAGGGGGGTACAGTGTAGC
The DNA here is from genome assembly GCF_902713425.1 of Acipenser ruthenus. Classification (NCBI taxonomy): domain Eukaryota; kingdom Metazoa; phylum Chordata; class Actinopteri; order Acipenseriformes; family Acipenseridae; genus Acipenser; species Acipenser ruthenus. Next base: position 46,547,856 of record NC_081191.1, on the reverse strand, counting down.
TTAGCCTTCCTCCTGTCAGCTAAAGACTAAACTCAAACCTAATGTTTATATTTATTATTAGAAATACCTTTTTGGAATAGAACACATTGTGATGTTTCTCCCCCTAAAAACTTTTTTGCAATTTGTAGTTTAGAAATTCTGGCCATGTGAGCAACAGGAGAAAGGGGAGGTCAGGGATCACAGGCTGTGAAATGTCACAAGATCTCTGTTGTCGTCATTCAGAGTGCAACCATGTTCGCTCACTTACACACAAACACACCAGGGATGGGATTAAGACTTCCCTTGAATAGTTCCAAATTTAAATGCAGTATTTATGAGCCACTGTGCATAGGTAACAAAATCAGGTGTGTTTAATTAGGCTCAGCGCAAAACCTGGAACAGATCGAACTGTTTGGCATGTGTTTGAAATACTGTATATTCAAATGATATCAATCTTTTGTTTTCTGACACTTTCTTATGTAAGGTGCTATCCTGCCTTGGCTTATTTTTACTGAAGTCAGTGTTTAGTACATAATGGATGCAAGTCAAACACATGACATGCCTTGTGATTCATTAAATGATCCTGACAGACTATTCTGTAGGAATTATATTAAGACAACATTTTTATGAAACATGGTGAGACATGTGTTCATACCAAAACATATCACATTTATTTAAGAAACAAGTAGCTGGAAAGTGCTTTTGGTTGTGCATCAGGATGAGGATGCTTAACCAAATAAAAAGTTTATGAAATATCAGCCTTACTAGACGCAAATGACAGTTCTGTGCAGAGCTTGTGATGGAAGCAGCAAAAACAGACTGAAAGGGCCACAGGGGTCTTGTTTATAATTAGTATTTCTGGTGACAAGAACATACCACTGACACTGTACACACCGACAGAAATTAGACAGGACAGGTGTCAGAACACAGTTTATTTTAATCTGCTGGCTGCTACCAGTATATTTGCATTATAACTTTAAACTGCAATAGGCTAGGGTGTGAATTCAGTGCAAATACATGTACATCTTTTTATTTTATTTTAAATTACACTTTATATTTTGGCAAGTCATCTGCTCTTAAGGCTGAGGCAGTGCATTAAATGGAAAGTACCGGTAATTAAACAAAAACAGTATCTGCCGAAAGGGCTCTGATGCTTGGTATTGTGATTCTGTACAGGGCAATGATTCATTGTACACACTAGTTTAGCTTGGGCAAGTGTGCAGGATAAAGAGACAGCATTGTCGGTGTTAATACCAGCAGAAAGGATTTTCACTATGTTATCTGAGGTCTGAATATTGCAGAGCAAACTAGTATAATCTGACAGGGTCATCTGTACTGTTTTGATGCACAATTTCTCCTGTTCCTTTCTATATGTGTGTTACAAATCCCATCAATAACCAGCTGGATTGAGCTACTTCAGCAGACTGCAAACATTGTTTTAAAAATTCAGTGTAAAATTTCTGCTGTCAATGGACTTCCATTTTCTACAATGAAATGTATAGGCTAATAATGCAAAACCTGTGTGCTGGATGATTTCTATAAGCTAAGAGGGCAGCTAGTCAGCAAGAAAGGTTTGTGATGTTACAGGTCACCAACAGTTCCAGGAATTAATAGCAGGTGCATGTCTAGGCACATCTCACACAAAACATGTATACTCAGTGTTGTACTGCCCCTCACACAGAACAGATGGAATAAGGTTTTATGAGCATGCAGGGTTACACAATGCATATATTCAATAGTATTAGGATGCTTCCAGTATCTACACTGCTGGCTTGGTGCATATCAAGGCACATATTTACAATTAATAACTACAGTATGATGCAGCATGGCACTGTATTCATCTTACAAAGTACACTGAGAATTTGGCAGATTTAGAGCAAAGGTATAGGCTATTACAAAATACAATGATTAGGCATTAGATTGAATTTCAATACCTCTGTGGCGGCCCAGGCTCACAGTGCAGAGCCTGTCTAGAAGGTAAAAACTGAAAGCGATACAGGGAGAATTTACGTAACAATAATGCAATATCTACTTACCAGGTCCTACCTAGATGCAAGGAGGTGGACAGTGGGATAAACAGAAAGTGTACATATAGACTAAATCAATATTATTGTATTATAATGCATCATCTCATCTTACCTGGTAGAAGGAGGACATGGGCAGGTCCACACGCACGTTGCAGTCAGTCTATGTAAACAGGCAGTGTTGTGTGTTATGTTTTGTAAGGTTACCTTATTATGCTATGCAGTACACTCAATATTACTGTAAGCATATGTTTATTGTCATTCCTTACCTTGTTGACCAGAATTCTCATGGGAAAGCCCAGACAAACAGTGCAAAGACTGGCATGTTATATAGCGTTATCTTATTTATAGTGTACATTATCGGCGTTATTATAATATTTATGCGGTGCATTACACAAATACACTATCATTAATAGTATTATTAGTAGCAGTATTATTGATTTACTTTATAAGGCCGCATCGCATGTTTCTTACGCAGAAGATTTAAGCTTTTATCCGACAGGTCTAAACACAAGGTTCAAAGTCAGGCAGTGATAACAGACTAGTCACCACACAAATACAACACAATATTAAATTGTAAGAGATGCGATAGAGTTTGCCTCATACCTGGTAGACAGACGCCTTTGGCAAGTCCAAACACACAGTGCAGCACAGCACCACGTAAAGTCTCTCCTCCAGCTTGCCTGCCTCACCCTCCTGCAGCAGCCTCACACGCTTCTTGGGTGGCGCGTCTGGGTCTGGCTCCTGATCGGCCTGCTCCTGTCCGCCCTGCACCCCGGGACCACCGGGCCCAGCCTCCAGCCCAGCCCCCGCGGCCCCGACACCGAGCCCGGCCGAGGAGGAGCTCGGAGCCGTGGCCACCGGAACTCCCACTTCGCCGCGATCCTCCAAAGAAGACATCGGGGATGAGTCTGTCTGTCTGTCCGATTTGTATGCGTTATGTGTCACTGTCAGTGGCAATGTACCGTACAATTAACTAACAAAATGTTAACTAGTATTTGTTTCTCATGTATTAATAATAAAAAATAATAATGACGATGATAATGATGATGATGATGCTACTGATAAATTGTAAATGACAGTGATGAAAGGGGATTGGGTAGTAAAATGGATGAATTAATTTGATGCTACTATCTTTTAAAGATAAAAGTTATAATTTTTTCAACATATTTTTTAAAGAATGTTTCGCATTTTTGTTCAGTCGGAAACAAAACAACCCTTCGAGTGTATATCGTGTCTTCTCCCTCATTGAAACAGGCTTCCGAGCGGCTCTGCAGCGACTCGACCGAAGCTCTCTCACCACCCAGCACCTGCCGAGCTCACCTAGATCACACCGGCTGTAACGCTTCAATCTCTACTGCGACTCTGTTTGAAGACACTAAGACCCTGCAGCCATCTTTGTTTTTCTTCAGTCCGTCTCATCCTCTCTCCTAGACTCCCCTCCGCCCAGCCAATCG